>NC_066618.1:298145182-299419206 GCF_025201925.1 Gopherus flavomarginatus | reverse complement strand
AATCGGGGGCCCCGATCCTGGTTAGGGCATCTAGGGAATAACACAATACAAACAAAACAAAACAAAACATACATACGTGACCAACTGGCCAGTAGAAATTAGACTGCAGCGGTCAAAGGGTTGTAATAAGCTAATGTCCCTTTCAATCCATGGTGACTTGTACTCAGTAAAAGGCCAAGACGCTCTAGGCTGGGAACATTTTTCATGCCCATAGAACTGGAATTCAGTGCCCAGAGATCACATGCAAGGGGACTAAATGAGAAGGGACTCAGGCAATTGTCACTGATACGCTGGATGCAAATCGGTCAGGAAATAGGTACAGGGGTAAAGCAGTGTCATTTGAGCCGCCCATTACTTGGCATGTGAACAACGTGAGAGTAACTTCAACGCCAGTGATGCAGAAACGCAGCAGAGCAGGAAAAGCAACTAACTGGAGGATGGAAGGTAAAGTAGGATGGGGGCTGTGTTATCTCACACCATCTGTTTCTGGCATACACTCCATCTCTCTGCAACATGCAAATGACCCTCCTTTCACATGGCCAGTTCATCATTAATATTTGACATTTACACTGTAGTAGTGTCAGACACCCATCCCCTCCTCCCAGCCTCCCAGTCAAGACCAGGGACGACCTCGGAGATCTCTAAAAGTACTTCAGTATTAACATTAGCTACACGAAGACCCAGCCCTATCCTGAACAGTCTACGATTGCACGTCAAGATTGGGGTGAGAGGGATACAAATACGAACAATGGGCTGATTTCTTATCAGCATTGTGACAGAGGTGGAGCTTTTGGAAGGGATTCAAAGGAGGTGATAGTAAATTCACAGAAGACATCCCACGCAGATCGACAGCACAAGAGAAGGGATTTCACCAGCCTCAGATTATGGCCTGACAAAGTTCAACGGAAAGCTGAATTGTGCAGGATCTAAGTTCTCCCCACTTCCACCTGCTGTGGTCCCTCTCAAACATTCTCTCCTCCAAACGTCACATTGCGTGGCCGTTTAAACTAGTCATTGGCGTCATGAGAACGGAGACTACCCAACCACATTTGAGTCCATTGGTGGGGGCATCCCCTACTCACGGTCTAACTCAGGTTACAAAGCATTTTGGAATCCTTTGGACTGGAAGTTTGCCTGTGCCACTGTACAGTCACGGATGTCACCACTGGACAATCACAAAGCCCAGGACTCTAGCAATGGAAACTTACCCAGCTAACAGTGAGCAGATGCTGTCCCATGAAATCTTAGTGAAGTTGCCTATTGCAGCAGAACCTGCAGTCCCATTTACTGTAGTTCCTAGTACTTCACACTCATCCACCTCGCACCTCTCATCTCAGGATCTCAAATCACCTCAAAGGGGGGCAGCCCCCATTATCCCTATTTTAAAAGGGAGAAAAGCTGAGGAATTTTATGGATTAGAGCCTAATCTTCAGAGCTGCTGAGCACCACAAGTGCTACTGAAGTCAATGCCTCTGAAAATCAGCCCATTAGTCATTTGCTTCAGGACAGAGATTGAGTCAAGACTAGAACCAGAGTCTGGACTCCCAATCCTGCGCTCTAGCGACTAGCCCACTCTGCCTCCCTATCCTACCATACAAACACATCCACACTGGATTATAAAGGACTCGTCAAAACAGCCACTGAGAAGTGAAGGCTTCCTCAAGTAAAGAGACTGCACCAAGTCCTGCCTGAGGCTCCCATAGACTTTAACCCTCAGGTTATAAGTGAACGATCTCTCCAGATTTTAAGGTGCACCAAAGTGTCCAACCAACACACCAGCCTGGCCCTGCTACCCATTGTATTTTTCTCCCTCTCTCTTTTCACCTGCTATCCTGATAACCCTGGTTGATGAATGACCTCTCTCCTGCAGCATGGACACCAACCATGATGCTCTCCTATTACTTAATTATCCTACTGCAGAGAACACTCATTTATTTTCACCATGGTTACTAACTGCAATAATTGCATGCTGGGGGAGCTGGACTGCACTTAATGTTCTTCAGCAAAGCTGCTGGCTCCAGGCCACCTGTATGGATACTGTCCTAATTCAACCAGCAAATTAGTAACTCCACACACCAGGCCTCATTTTCAGGCATGAAAGCCCAAGGTGCATTTGCAAAAGACGTGAAACGACCACATGTGCAAACACTACACCTGCAGTACCTAACACACACTGTGTACAGTGCCTCAAACATGATCTAATTAATCCTCTCCCCAGTCTGGTGATAGCAAGGTGAAGGGACACATTGCAAAGTGTGGAAGGTGGGCATCCGCATTTTGCAATGGAGACAGAGGGGTTAATTGACTTGGGCACAAGGCCACACAGAATTAGGGAGACAAGACTGGAACTCCGTAGTGGCTGCTTCCCAGCCCCACGCTCAGACCATGCCTCTTGCGGTAAGCGTCTATTTGTGGGCTCAGTTTTCAGTGACACATTTTACTTGCACGAACTTAGGTGTGTGGATAATTCACAACAAGGGCAGCTCATTGGCCCTTCATGTCTCAACACCAGCAGGCCCAGGGAGAGTTGACTGAGCATACAAGCTGGACCACTGATCCAACTGGTTCAGGTTTAGCCGGTATGTTCACTGAGAGGATTTAGGTTCCGCTTTTCAGGCAACTGCAGACCCGTATTGGTGATTAGAGGGATGCTGCTTATTTCAGAGGAAGACTGAAGACCTGCCTGTATGCGTCTCATCTCTATCCCGCACTCTGCCTTTGCCTGATCAAAGCTTCCTTGGTGTGTATGGACACAATCTGGCCTGACTCACTGAACTGGAACACAGCCTCTTACACTGAATTCCATCCATCACAGGGTAGGCAGTACAGAGAATTAACATGAGAATTAACATGCTTCCGCTGCGTGCAAGGGTCTCAGGCTGTCCCCTAACAGACAGATGCTTGTCCACACCAAACTGTCAGCTTGACAACTGAGGTGCTCAGGAAAAAGCCAGGGCAGGAGAAGTAAGGGCACTGCAGGCCAAGATGGAGTGCACCAATTCCACCATGTTGTCTCATTACAGCACTAATGTATAGGGAGGATATTTCCTTCTCCCAAGGATCTAATTACAAGAACATGGATTAAAAGGTGATTCATAAAATTGCTTATCACTGTCTGCAAGCAGCTGTACACTGGGGAAAACAAGGCGTATTTCACATCCAGAAACATAAATCAACAAGCACAGCAATTCATAATGAGGGCGCCCTTGATAAAACCTTCTTACAATTAATGAAAACTCTTCTGTAACACAGCACTTGATAGAGCTACAACAAGCACTGATACCTAAAGCGACTGTGGGCCGTGCACGGGTGTGCATGCGACTTCAGATGGAAGCTGAATCTATTATTATAGATGCAACTCAAAGCAGAAAAACCTGCTTCTTGAGCAGTTGTGTAATGAGCACCTGAGTGGGGTTTGGACAAATACTAGGGGCTGAAATCACGTAGGGGACTAGCAATTCCGCGTGTTTTAACAAATCTCTCAGGATTCAGGTGCTCACTACTTCAATGGCAGGAGAACAATCCCTTAAACCCCCTCCACAGCCTTGCATTTCAGCGGAGGATCACAAAGCACTTTGCAAACATTGTGGCTCATGATCACTCCGTTTGGAGCGGGGGCAGTTTTCTCTGCTGTACAGATGGGAAATCTGAAGAACAGAGTTGGAGTCCTGACTCCTAGGCCCCTATTTTAATCACTGCAGAAGGGGTCTCCAAGCTGCTGGTTGGCAGAGCGCTTACTAGTGGCCCCCAGAGTGCTGGTAGGTCACATGGTACAGGCTCTTCCTCTTCCTCCATGTTTCCAGCTGCTTCTACAGGTGCCGATGGCTTTTTGTTGCCAAAAGAATCCTGGAGGCCTGCAAGAGCAGCTGGAAATGAGGAGGCGGCGCCAGCCTAGCTGATTCCATGAGGGAGCACGGTTAAGTGTTCTGACCCAGAGAGCCATTTTCATATAAAGACTGCCCCCATCAGTGAGTCATTTACCACTTGGAGGAGGGTCAAGGGTGTTGAGGGCCCAGGGGAAATCTCCCAGGCTGCTATAATGGGGTGGGGAGGAAAGGAGAGGGTGAAAAAGTCCAAGGGAGGCAATGATCCAAGTATAAGACAGGTGCATCACGCAGGCACTCAATTGGGGTGGGGGAATAATCACAGAGAGGACCCCAATACAGCAATAACTGCAAGGCCAGAGAAGAAATCACAGGGCTGGGGTGGAGGGGAAAACCCTGTAGGAGTACTGGGAGTACTGGGAGCTGTTTTATTTTACAAAGTCCTCCTTTCCACCTCTGCACCTGGTGCAGGCAGCACCATCCAACTGAGGTCATGAGATCATATGCCTTTCAACAACGCTTGCAAATTATTTTCAGCAGAGTTTAAAATGCACCAAGCCGCAGAGCTGAGTCAGGGTTGGAACATCAATTTAAACTAATCTTTGCAGAATTAAATGTCACTTAGTGGGCAGTGGCTTGCTCTGTCATCTCCAAGATTAAAAAGAAAAAAAAAATCAACAGCCGCAGGCAGGCTCAGCCTAGAAAGCCAGGAGGAGTTATGCTAGAGCGAGAAAGCAGAGGCGGGGAGGAGATCTGTACCGACTGCAGCATTCCTGCTCAGACTCCAAGGTACAGCTGTTGAGGAAGCAGCAGACAATTCCAAACGGGGTCCTTCTCCCACCCGCACCTTACTAGGGAACGAATTCAAAGCACAACGAGCTCTGAGAGTGCCAACTGCTTTCACCATAGGTGCTTTCATAGCCCACAATACTCTAGTATCCGAGTACCTGAGAACCTTTAATGTATGTCTCCTGGGAGGCAGGACAGTGCTAGTATCCCCATAGTACAGATGGGGAACTGTGGCAAAGAGAGACTAAGTGACTTGCCCACGTCACACAGGGAGTCTGTGGCAGAGCAGGGATGCCAACTCGAGTGTCTCAAGTTCTCCGCTAGTGCCCTCACCACTGGACCTTCCTTCCTCTCCATGACCACAATGCTTTGGAAGCCAGTGTGTGACCATGATAAAATTATAAACATTACCGAGTTGAGAATTATGTTCTGATTGCCTAGGAGCGACTACGCCAGTCCCATAGAAGGCCACCCTGGAACCAGGAGGCTGTATCCATGACTAGGTGTAGTTCAATTTAACTGTTCGACACCTCAAAGGTTCTGACCCAGACAGCCATCTTCATATAAAGACTGCCCCCATCAGTGAGTCATTTACCACTCGGAGGAGGGTCAAGGGTGTTGAGGGCCCAGGGGGAATCTCCCAGGTTGCTATAATGGGGTGGGGAGGAAAGGAGAGGGTGAAAAAGTCCGAGGGAGGCAATGATCCAAGTATAAAACAGGTGCATCCAGTAGAATCCAGATTATCTATGAAAATGGTGTTCCCTGCCTATTGTAATGTAACGCACCCAGCGCCCCTAGGACTTTCTTGTTATCATTGTGCTGCATAACATGTTCATTCAAATCTCCCAGAAAGAGTGGGGATAAAGCTCAGCTCCACTTACTACTTGAACAAAAGGAGAATCTCCATCAGCTGCTAGTGATAGAGAGTTTATTACACAAGGTTAGGTTACTGCTGCCATATACTCGGATACACACACTGGCCATGCCACCCCTGCCCCCCACCCCCAAGACACTCCACAGTAGAACCTCTCTCAGGCTTACGGTGTGTGATGCTGCCTCGTTAGCTTGTAAACTCCTCAGGCACAGACCACAACTATGTCTGTCTTGTACAGCCCAAATACTCCATCAGCAACTAACAAAACCCCATTGTCCCATCCTAAAACTGCCAGCATAACGTGTCCCAAGTGCATCCCTATTTACTGTACTCCCTACTATCCAGATGTTTAGTAACTAATATTTGCATTTAGAAAGAACTTTTCATCCATAGACCTCAAAGCACCTTACAGAAGAGGGTCAGCATCACTTGTCCATTTTACAGATGATGAAAGGAAAGCATCAAGTCTGGACATCCTGTCTCCCATCCAACAGCAAGCAATTCTGATCATCCAGATTCTACAAGGTTTAACAGCTGTCTTCATGGGGGCTTGACACTTTGTGCCTGCAATCATGACCTCTCTGGATTGGACATTCCCTGGTATTCCCTAATACTTCAGAGAAGGATTGACTGAATAATTCAGACCAAAGATAATCGTTGATGTCTACTGTGGGCAAAGGTCACCTGAGACTCCAGGTCCCTGGTTTTCTTTTTTATGTCCCTACTTACTCCCCTAACTACAAACTGTCTTAAGTGTATCTGGCTCACAAATGTTTTGATTGAATTAATATTGGCAATAAATGATTTTGATCAATGCCAGCCCCTGAGATTTGTAATCTATAATTCCCTACCAGCTTTCCTATGAGGGGAAGGGACTGTACCATTCACAGGAGAGAGGCTGAATTATTCAGTGCTGTGTATATAATTCTATACTGCTTCTGCCCATTGATACAAGCAACTCTCAATTAAAGAAACATTATCAAGTCACTTAGACTCCAGATGTGTCCTATGGTACCGTTCATGGGAAATGGCAATAGAATAGAAACCATTTTCCAATCACCTGATGCTACGTGACCTAGACTGCAGCACTGCTAATGATTCCTTCAGAGATCTCACTGCGCATATCAAATGTGAACTCATAAAGCAAGAAGCAGCTTGGTGTCATGCACCAAGAAAGGAGAGCTGAGCGGCAGGCCTAGACACACAGTGCAGCAGCAGACCTTTACAGCTCTTTTCTGGGGTAGAATCTCTCTCCTTTTTTTTGAATATGGAATTTACTTAACCAAGCAGAAAAAGTGCCCAGAAAAAGTTAGAATTCCAGGTTACTGTAAGGGACTGAGCCCTCATTTTTGACAATGATGGTCTGAAATAGCGGTAATTGAAGTTGTCTTGAAATTTGAATGAGAGAAAAAATGGAGGCTGATAGCCATAATGCTTAACCCAGTTGGCTCCCTTTGCACCACTGAGGCAGGAGAAGCCATCTGTAAGTCCCCAGTGGGCCCCTAGACTTCCTCCCTGCTGATTATGGTGCAGGAGTGTGCTGGGGGTGAAGACATGTGAGAAGAGGAAGAGAGGCTGGAGCTAGGGTGACCAGACTGGGGGTGGGGGATAATAGGAGCCTATTGTCATAAACAGATAGCTAAGGGTTAATGTCTCTTTCACCTGTAAAGGGTTAACAAACAGTGACCTGCAACATCTGACCAGAGGACCAATCAGAGACAAGATACTTTCAAATCTGGGTGGACGGAAGTTTGGGTGTGGGTCCTTTGTTCTTGGGCTGTTCTCTCTCTGGGCTCTGAGAGTGACCACACGAATCTCCAGGCTCTCTAATCTTCTGTTTCCAATTTGTAAGTACAACGGTAGAAAGACAATATAGGCTTTTTACATTGTTGTTCTGTATTTGCAAATGTGTAGTCTGCTGGAAATAGTTTAAATTGTATTTAGATGGGGAAATACGCTTTTGCGTGGACTACCGTAAGCTAAATGCGGTAACTCGTCCAGACAACTATCCAATGCCACGCACCGATGAGCTATTGGAAAAGTTGGGACGTGCCCAATTCATATCTACAATAGACTTAACCAAGGGGTACTGGCAAGTACCGCTAGACTAACCTGCCAAGGAAAGGTCAGCACTCATCACCCATGCAGGGGTGTATGAATTTAATGTACTTCCTTTCTGGCTGCGAAATGCATCCGCCACTTTCCAGAGGCTGGTAGATGGTCTACTAGCAGGATTGGGAGAATATGCAGTTGCCTATCTCGATGATGTGGCCATTTTTTCAGACTCCTGGCCCGAACACCTAGAACACCTGGAAAAGGTCTTTGAGCGAATCAGGCAGGCAGGACTAACGGTTAAGGCTCAAAAGTGTCAAATAGGCCAAAACAGAGTGACTTACCTGGGACACCAGGTGGGTCGAGGAACCATAAACCCCCTACAGGCCAAGGTGGATGCTATCCAAAAGTGGCCTATCCCAAAGTCCAAAAAACAGGTCCAATCCTTCTTAGGCTTGGCCGGGTACTACAGGCGATTTGTACCACACTACAGCCAAATCGCTGCCCCACTGACCAACCTGACCAAAAAGACTCAGCCGAATGCAGTTAAGTGGACTGATGAGTGTCAGAAGGCCTTTACCCAGCTTAAGGCCACACTCATGTCTGACCCTCTGCTAAGGGCCCCAGACTTTGACAAACCATTCCGAGTAACCACGGATGCATCTGAGCGTGGTGTAGGAGCAGTTCTCATGCAGGAAGGACCGGATCACAACTTCCATCCTGTCGTGTTTCTCAGCAAGAAACTGTCTGAGAGGGAAAGTCACTGGTCAGTCAGTGAAAAGGAATGCTACGCCATTGTGTACGCCCTGGAAAAGCTACGCCCATACGTTTGAGGACGGTGGTTCCAGCTACAAACTGACCATGCTGCGCTAAAGTGGCTTCATACTGCCAAAGGGAACAACAAAAAACTTCTTCAATGGAGTTTAGCTCTCCAAGATTTTGATTTTGAAATTCAACACATTTCAGGAGCTTCTAACAAAGAAGCTGATGCACTCTCCCGTGAGTTTCCCAGAATCCACTGGTTAAAAATTGTTCTTAAAATGTAGAAAGTCTTGTAGTTTACATATTTAGTAGTATATGTAAAGGTGCATGTGTTGTATTAATCTGTTTATTCTAAAGTTCTAGGAAGAAATCGCCACCAGTGACGTTCCCCACTGTCTGCGATTTGGGGGACCGTGTCATAAACAGATAGCTAAGGGTTAATGTCTCTTTCACCTGTAAAGGGTTAACAAACAGTGACCTGCAACATCTGACCAGAGGACCAATCAGGAGACAAGATACTTTCAAATCTGGGTGGAGGGAAGTTTGGGTGTGGGTCCTTTGTTCTTGGGCTGTTCTCTCTCTGGGCTCTGAGAGTGACCACATGAATCTCCAGGCTCTCTAATCTCCTGTTTCCAATTTGTAAGTACAACGGTAGAAAGACAATATAGGCTTTTTACATTGTTTTTCTGTATTTGCAAATGTGTAGTCTGCTGGAAATAGTTTAAATTGTATTTTTTCTGGATAAGGCTGTTTATCCATTTTCTATAAGCTAAAAGACTCTGTACTGTTTACCATCTAAACTGCAGAGATAAACCTTTTACTTTTTTCTTTCTTTTTTTATTAAAAGCTTTGCTTTAAGACCTGTTTGATTTTTTTCTCCTAGTTAAGGCTCAAAGGACTTGAGTCTGTGTACACCAGGGAATTGATGGGGAGAAGGGAAAGAGAGCGGGGAGGGAAGGATAAGTTTCCTCTTTGTGTCACATTCAAGGAACTTGAATCTGTATTGCCCCTGGGAGAAGTGAGAAGAAAAACCTGCTCTCGGCGTTTATCTGTGTATCTCTCTCCGGGGAAGAAGGGAGGGGAAGTGGTGATTCAAGGATTTGAATCACGGTGGTCTCCTAGTGTAACCAGGGAGGAAGAAAGGAGGGGGGAAGGGAAATGGCTTATTCCCCTTTGTTGTGAGACTCAAGGAATCTGGGTCTTGGGGTCCCCAGGGAAGGTTTTGGGGGGGACCAGAGGGTATCAGGCCCTAGGAATTCCTGATTGGTGGCAGCGCTACAGAATCTAAGCTGGTAATTAAGCTTAGGGGAATTCATGCTAGTACCCATATTTTGGACATTAAGGTCCAGATTTGGGAATTATACTATGACACCTATATAAGAAAAAGACCCCAAAATCAGGACTGTCCCTATAAAATCGGGACATCTGGTCACCTTAGCTGGAGCACATTGCACACCAGCTATCCCTAGCTGGTATACAGTTCCTTGGAATTCAAAGCCAGCTGAGGCAAATTGGCCTGACCCCTAATAATTATGTGAAACCATAAGGCTTAAGGTCTATGTTCTTGCAAAGAGAACAGTATCTGAACCTCCTCCTCTCTGCCCAGGACAGAGCACCAGTGTATGGTAGTTACAATGCCCAACCCCTACTCACACAAACCCACCTGTGTGTTGGTTTGCACTATTGGTTTTACTGCCAAAGGGCTCCAGCTGAAAAGCTCCCCACGGACCACAGCGTGTCTGTGTGCCTGGAGTAGAGGCAATTTCTTAGTAAGTTCCCAGCCATTTAAGGCTTTATAGTGCAACACCAACATCTTACATTCGTCCCCTGTGCCAACAGGCAGCCAATGAAGGTCATGCAGTATTCCATAGTGATCCAAGCATCCAGGCCATTACTAGAAGTAACAGGTGGGCACATCTCTGCAGGTGATCACATATTGTGAAAGGTTATTTTCATCTAAATACCCGCATCTTGATTCACCTCTTTCTATTGGAAACAAAATAATTAAGCCTCTCCATCTTGGCCTATATCCTATGAGTTTGTGGGGGAAAGCAGTGCAGCAAGACATCTTGCACACGGATTATTTAACACCAGCTTTTTGGGTCTCAGACAGAAAAAAAAGCCCTTCGCTGTGTCGGCTCCTATTTTCTCTTTCCACAGCATGCAGCTTTCACCTGTCACTTTGCAACCCCCAAAAAGAATAGCTGGTGAGGATCGTGCTGCTTTGTGGAGAACCACTGGAGCGCAGAGCCACATGCGCACAGAGGAGCAGAGGGCAGACAGCAATTTTCTCAGTGGTTTTCCAGGCAATGCATAATGCTGCTCAGATGGATGCTAAATGGTTCCCTGCACATGGGACCACATTAAATCTTCCACCTGCCTCACGTGGGGGCCAAGCAATGCAGACTGCACTAGTCCCAGACAGGAGCCAGGCATTTTAAATGAAGCCAGGTGGAAGCATCCTTAATTCCTGGATCCGTGGGCTGTATTAATATTTCATACAGCAGCATACATCTGGCAACACTCTGTCTGAAAAAAAATCCCTGTGAACTAGACTGCAGACCTGCACATCAAATGAGTTGGCAAAGATACAGCTTTAAATCAGAATATTAAACAACATCAACTAATAAACCTGAAAGCTCCATCCTACTATCCCAGATTATTGCTAAACACTAGAATGTATTGCTGCAGACAAAATTTAATTTTCTACCCACAAAAGCAATACTATGAAAGGACTTTTTGTAACTAATTCACTGCAGCCACCATTCTCAAGGGCAGGCTAGTTACTTTAATAAAGAAAAAATGATTCTGCTTCACAGAAGAATAAGCCTCTTAACCACTAAGGACCAAATCCTTGTCCCACTGAAGCAGGAGTTTTGCCATTCAATTGTACAGGAGCAGAATTTGGCAATAATGGAGCAAATGAGGGGAAAATCCCCCACAGGTCTTATTTAATTAGAGTTTGTAAAGCACTTACCAAGAAAACTGCAATATAAGTGCTAAGCGTGGTAACAAACTTGTGGCAACCTAAAAACTTCACCACGGTCGTCATGCCTGACCTCAGAGCAAGAGTAACCTTTTGGGATAGACCCCTAACCCTCCAGCTCCAGAACAGGCCCTGGCCATGTGACAATGGAGAATCTCCGCTAGCTGTTTGTGGTACAGATTTATAACAATTGAGCAGTACTGATTTTGCCTTATCCCGAGACACATGAGCTAGTTAATTAATTAGCTCCTTAGGCTACTTCCAGTCACAGCGACAGTGCTTTAGATACCCCAGCACACAAATGCTTTCAAACAGTGCTGAGATCTACAGCTATGTACACACACACACACACACACAAACACACACACACACACACACAGCCATCAAAGGCAACAGGAGATATTGTGTCAGAACAGGCCTGGACGTCAGGACACCTACATGCTGTCCCTCTCTCACTGACATGCTCTGTGACCTTGGAAGCACTGCAGCCGCAATGTGCCTGCATTTCTCACTCTGAAGTAGGGATAGTACACATACCTCACAGGGAGCTACGCTAACTTTCTTCACATGGAGCACGCTCAGAGATTCAAAGTACTATTGTTACCTCAGACTTTGCAAAAAAGTCTATCATTTTTCTTTATTTTGGGGCATCAGTCGCGACTCCATAGTTCAGGCTCCATGTTAG
Source organism: Gopherus flavomarginatus (assembly GCF_025201925.1). Lineage (NCBI taxonomy): Eukaryota > Metazoa > Chordata > Testudines > Testudinidae > Gopherus > Gopherus flavomarginatus. Next base: position 299,407,234 of record NC_066618.1, on the reverse strand, counting down.
TTTCCATTCTCCATAGTTTTGAGTGGAGAAATCAATTTGCTTGTAAGTTTGCATAATTTAAATGGACTAAAAAGTTCTATTTATTTTACAGGCACCCAGACGCTAAGTGACACTTTAAAAAACATCAAAGTCCCACTGGTATCTTTTTAACGGCTTTGGAAAGTTAAAGATTAGCGAGTTATATGCTAGGTAATCAAAAATGGCAAGTGTTTTGAAGATATCCCATGACACGAGGCCATGTTTTCTCAGCACATCAAGCAACAGAGAACTCTAAATTTCACAGATATAGACATCTTCCCACAAAGAACAGTTTTTTCTATCTTTTCTAAAGAAAGATTTGAATACAAAGTCATTATGGATTGTATTGCCATTGCAGAAAGTCGAGGTGGATATATCTGTCGGGCATTTAAATATATTTATTTTGATTTCTACAGTAATAAAAAGGAGCATTTCTCCTTACTGTTGTAGAAAAGGCAAATATCATTCTGGGATGTATTAAGAGGAGTGTCGTATTGTTATGCACAGGAGATAATTGTTCCTCTCTGCTCAGCACTGGGGAAGCCTCACCTGGAGTACTGTGCCCAGTTTTGGGCACCACACTAAGAAAGACGTGAACAAATTGGAGAGGGTCCAAAGGAGAGCAACAAAAATATGATTAGAAAACAAGATGTATGAGGAAAGATTGAAAGAATTGGGCATGTTTAGTCTGAGAGTGGACATAACCATCTTCAAATATATAAAAGGTTATAATGAGGACAGTGGATCAATCATTTGCCGTGTCTAACGAGGGTAGGACAAGAAAACTGCTTAATCTGCAGCAAGGAAGATTTAGATTACATATTAGGGAAACCTTTCTAATGACAAGGCTAGTTAGGTACTGGAATGGATTGCTAAGGGAGGTTATGGAATTCCTGTCACTGGAGGCTAAGAACAGGTAGGACAAATGCTTGCTAAGGATGGTCCAGGCTGGGTATACTTAATCCTGCCTCACTGCATGTGTGGAGGGGTTGGGAGGTGACAGTCTGTACTCCTGTATTCACCCTTGCACACTATTGTAATCATCTTTGTACAAAATATACCTTGTGAGGAATCATTTGAAGACTATGATTTGCCGATCATTATTGTCCTTGTAAAATGTATGGCAACGTTGTATGTAAAAGTATAAGATTCCACTGTATGGTTTTACTAGGGGCTTTTCTACACTGGCACTTTATAGCCCTGCATCTTTCTCCCTCATGGAGGTGCTGCGACTGCACAAGCACTTTAACGTTGCCAATGAAGACATGCCCGAAGGCATGTTCCAAGTCTGGGGAGTGGCCATACCAGTTCCTCAGAGAGCAAGGACAAGCTGACATCTCAGCCACGTGTAATCAAGGTCAAACAGGCCATCACCTGTTGAATGGCAGGAAAGATGGTGTGGGCGAAAAATCTACATTTTAGCAAAGAATCAGCACGGAAGTCTTGTCAACACAGAGTGGTTCCTACACCTCAGCTGGAGATGCTTCTCAAAGAAGGGAAAGGACTAGAAGAAGGAAGGGCAGATGCCCCAAATGATCTCTCCCTTTCTCTGTCCATGGCATTCATGACACCTGCAGAACAAAGGAAGCAACACTGGACCAGGGAGGGATCCTGACTGAAGGAAGTTCAGCCAATAGAACTGCAGAAACATGTGGTGAGAGAGACTTTGCTTTGAACTTACTCTAGTGGGTTAAGTCAGGCATTAGTTGCATTTTACTTTTATTTTTCTTGTAACCTATTCTGACTTTTATGCCTCATTACTTGTATTCACTTAAAATTTCTCTCTTTGTAGTTAATTAACTTGTTTTATTGTTTTATCTAAACCAGTGGGTTTGAAGGGCTCAGGAAAACCCAATTTGGGATAGCAGGATTTGTGCATGACTGACTTTAGATGAGCTAGCATTGTCCAGGGGAGAGCTGGGCAGTACAAGATGCACATTTCTGGGGAAAATCTAGGACTGGGAATTTGCTGGTGTCGCTCTGCAGTGTAATTCAAGCATGGCTGGCAGCAGCACTCTCACAAGATAACTGGGAGTAACTTACATGCTGGAGGCTGTGTGAAGAGACCAGGAGTGGCAGCTACTACAGCTAAGCAGTGTAGAAGGCACCTCAGGCTAGAGAGCTGAGGTGACACAGCTGTTCACCAGTCCAGATTGTACCCTGGGTACATCACAGGGGGCATGGCACAGGTTGGACTATATGACTTTTTTAGGTCCCTTCCAGTCCTACATTTCTGTGATTTTATAGTTCTAGGCACTCCGATTCAGTTACAAAACCAAAAGAATTATAGTGCATTGTTTATCGTTTCCACACAATAGCACTGTTTAACACAGTGAACTGGGAGTTGCATTTAATTGCCAATGGCATTAGGAGGTTTAAAAAAACCCATAATACTACCCATATTATGTTTTAAATGTAACTGATTTATAACAAACCAAGGTTATTCTTTTCAAGTAAGGACTATTTCGTTGCTATGAAAAAATAGATTTTTGTCATTTGCATTATGCAAAAATATTTTTGTGAAATATCACTGAATTTCTCAAAGTCCTTTTAACCAATCACTGACAGAAGGAAAATCTACCCTTAAAATATGTACAGTATTGAGGTATAGCAAGGCATTTGTCATAAATGTCACATTCTTAATCCCAATATTTAATGGTAGACAAAAGCAATGAAGCTTATGATCTAGAACACAACCCGATTGCTTATAGGCAAATGGCAGCAGAAATATTTGACAATACAAAGCATTACCTACTGTTCTTTTCTTTAGAACATCTCAAAAAAGTATGCCTCTCTCCACATTCTTCTGTCCAGGACCTGGGTCACCTCCTGCCTCAGCTGCTGCTCTGACCTATCCACCTCTAATCCATACAAAATAGTGCCATTTCCATCCCAGGTCTCACCTCTGCTAACCCTTCCACTGCCTTCCCTGCACTTTCAGCATCGAGTCCACATTCCCCAGGCACACCTCCAGGGCCCTGCCCAGCTCTGCTCCTATCTATATCTCAGCTCTCACATTCCCCCCTCCTCCTGCCTGTGCTCAGCACAGACCACCCGCCTAAAAAGCCCCTCTTGAATCCTAACACTCTCTGAATCGCCTGTGCCCAGCCCTTTCTTCTTTGAACTCCCTCCTCTACTTTCAGATCCATCTAGGACCTTGAGACACCTGCATTTCTGCAAAGCCTATTGGTTCATCATATAAATAAGTGGAACTGAAGGAGCAACCTACTCCATTTGGAAAACAGACCATCATTTGGCTACCAAGAAATTATTGTGCTTACACTCCACATATTTACTGGTCCACTTCCATGTTGCTCACATGAGGAGACACTAAGCCTGACTGATTTTACAATATACAAGAAGAGAACAAGAACGGCCATACTGGGTCAGACCAAAGGTCCATCTAGCCCAATATCCTGACTTCCGAAGGTGGCCAATGCCAGGTGCCCCAGAGGGAATGAACAGAACAGGGAATCAGCAAGTGATCCATCTCTTGTCACTCATTACCAGCTTCTGGCAAACAGAGGCTAGGGACACCATCCCTGCCCATCCTGGCTTATAGCCATTGAAGGATCTATCCTCCATGAATTTATCTAGTTCTTTTTTGAACCCTGTTATAGTCTTGGCCTTCAAAACATCCTCTGGCAAGGAGTTCCACAGGTTGACTCTGCATTGTGTGAAAAAATACTTCCTTTTGTTTGTTTTAAACCTGTTGCCTATTCATTTCATTTGCTGACCCCTAGTTCTTGTGTTATGAGAAGGAGTAAATAACACTCCCTTATTTACTTTATCCACTCTACTCATGATTTTATAGATCTCTATCATATCCCTCCTTAGTTGCCTTTTTTCCAAGCTCAGAAGTCCCAGTCTTATTAATCTCTCTTCATATAGAAGCCATTCTATATCTCTAACCATTTTTGTTGTCTTTTTCTGAACCTTTTCCAATTCCAATATATCTTTTTTGAGATGGGGTGACCAGATCTGCACACAGTATTCAAGATGTGGATGTACCACGATTCCCAACACTCTGTTCGCTTTTTTGACTCCCGCTACACATTGAGTGGATGTTTGCAGCGAACTATCCACAATGACACCACGATCTCTTTCTTGAGTGCTAACAGCTAATTTAGATCCCACCATTGTATATGTATAGTTGGGATTACATTTTCTAATGTGCATTACTTTGCATTTATCCTCCAGTCATTGGTACAGAAGTTGATTTAAATGAGAGGTTACAGACTACAGTTTGTAGTCCTACAATTTCACATTTGAGTTCCTTCAGAACTCTTGGGTGAATACTATCTGGTCCTGGTGACTTATTACTGTTTACTTCAGGGGTCAGCAACCTCTGACATACCGCTCGCCAGGGCAAGCACCCTTGCGGGCCGGGCCAGTTTGTTTACCTGCCGTGTCGGCAGGTTCAGCCATTGTGGCTCCCACTGGCCACGGTTAGCCACTCCAGGCCAATGGGGGAAGCGGGAAGCTGTGGCCAGCACATCCCTTGGCCCACACGGCTTCCTGCAGCCCCGACTGGCCTGGGATGGCGAACAGTGGCCAGTGGGAGCCCTGATTGGCTGAACCTGCCGATGTGGCAGGTAAACAAACTGGCCTGGCCCACCAGGGTGCTTACCCTGGCGAGCTGCGTGCCAGAGGTTGCCAATTTCTGGTTTAGTTTATCAATTTCTTCCAAAACCTCCTCTAATGACACCTCAATCTGGGGCAGTTCCTCAGATTTGTCACCTAAAAAGAATGGCTCAGGTTTGGGAATCTCCCTCACATCCTCCACTGTGAAGACCGATGCAAAGAATTCATTTAGTTGCTCCACAAAGGCCTTATCGTCCTTGAGTGCTCCTTTAGCATCTCAATCATCCAGTGGTCCCACTGGCTGTTTATCAGGCTTCCTGCTTCTGATGTACTTAAAAAAAAATTGCTATTACTATTAGCTATTATTAGTTCAGATTCCAGCTACTCTGAACATTGCAGTGATCCCAATGAGGCAAAGTGCAGGAAAAGTTTTTATAAAGATGTCCTCTGTTCTGAGCCCCCAGAGTTGTCTTTTTCCAAAATTTTGCAAAATGGGATTTTTGCATCAAATCACTATCACTTACATTTTATTCAAAAATCGATTTTTGTCCAAGCAAGTTTTCTGAAAGCAACAGATTTGCCAGAAGGTGTAATATGACTGGGAGTCATCAGATGGTATGGCAACAAATAGCCTGAAAGGTTCTACTTAGCTGAATACATGGGCAGTTAGCTCTTGGAGGTATTTTTGCTAGTTATAGTGGGAGGGAGAAGGGGGAAGGGAAGGAGTGGAAGAGGGTTTGGAAGCTGAACTTACACCAGGAAAACTGGTATTATACTTAACCCTGACTGGATGAAATTCATGGTGTGCAGAGAGCTGGGACAAACCACAGAAACGGCTTAAGCTCTCAGAATAGAATTTAAGGTCATGCCTAGGTCTAATGTAGATTCCCTGACACAGGGGTAAATTTCACTTCTCTAACTAAAATAATTGCTTAGTGCAGAGCGGTTACTTACACATTATACCCCATGCAGTCAAGCAAAAGTATTACAGTGACAAAATTACACAAAACACAATTTCAGAATGAAAACTGGCTGATATTTAAGTGACACCCTCTCCAAAATGTGACAAGCTGCACCATTTTCATGAAAAGTGAAAGCCTCAAATTCTAAGGCTGTCAAATTGATATTTTCCGGCCCGTGTTATGCAGGTGTCAAACTAGATCATCACTATGGCTCCTTCTACCTTTAAGATCGATGAACAGTCTCTTCCTAGCCCCAATATTGCTACTTCCAGTAACTCCAAAGGAAGCTGCCTCCACATTATTTTCTGTCAGTGGCAATAAAGCTGATCGGGGAAAAAGTAAAAATGATCAAAGTCTTTTAAAAAAAAAAAACATTTCCCCACAATTTGCGATTTGGTAATTAAATTTCCAGCCAGCTCTAGTGACAGTCCACACACCTGGCAATGGAGCAAGGAGCACCATAAACTCCAGATTCACTGCTGAGATGATGGAAGTCTATTCCATCCTCAGAAGTACAATGACTGTTTCTGAACACTACGGGTGCATATACACTGCAAAAAAAACCATGGCAGCAAGCCTCAGAGCCCAGGTCTACAGACTCTGCCTCACAAGGTTCATGCTATGGCATAAAAAATAACAGTGTAGACATTCCTGCTTGGGCGGCAGAGCCAAAGTGGGAACATTTCCATTGCCATTTTTAGCACTGTTGCATTAGCCTGCAAGTCCAAGTCTGTAGACTCAAGCCCTGGGACTTGCTGTTACAGGTCTGGTTGGGGCAGGGGGTTTGCAGTGTAGACGTGCCCTTAATCTATGATTGGTAGCACAACAGGTTTAACAGGGCAGGGACCCACAGTTGATTCCATCCTGCCTAGGATACTAGGAGAAACACAGCAGAACTTGAGGGCACAGGATTATCTTGCAAGGATTACAATCAGTGAGTGCTGGAATGAAAGACCATGGATAGCTGAAGAATGGCAGGTTTCCAACTAATTGCCTGTAAAGCAGAGAAGCTGCTGAAGGATAGAGTTAACCTTAATTAATGCATAATGCCACAAAGGTCAGTGTTAACTTGAGTTACTTGCCATATACAACCTGCAGCTCATGTAACTGGTGACCTCTCATAATCCTGTCAAGCCTCAAACTAAGCAGGGACAGGCCATGCTAATGCTTGGAATGAGAGTTTCCAATGGGACCCAGGCACTATCGGCAGTAGTAGTGCTGGGGACTGAGTACGCCCACACAGCCTGGAGCTGGGTCTTCTGTGCCAGTGCATGAGTGACAAGGTTGGAGTTATTATAGATGATGAATATAGCGATCAATTAGGGTGATCTTCTGTATAACACAGACCAGAGAACTTCCCTAAATATAATTTCTTACACAGCTATGTTAGAAAAACAGCAGATCTGTATTATAAACAGATAGTTAAGGGTTAATGTTTTTTTTTACCTGTAAAGGGTTAACAAACAGGGAACCAAAAACACCTGAGCAGAGGACCAATCAGGAAACAAGATACTTTCAAATCTCAGTGGAGGGAAGCCTTTGTTTGTGGTTTTGGTGTTTTGCTTTGTTTTTTCTGGGTCCTGAAAGGGACTAGACGTGCAACCAGGTTTCTTGCCAATCCCCCTGCTACAGTCTTTTATATATTCAGAATAGTGAGTATTAAATAGGGAAGGCGATTATAGTCTTTTGATTGTTTTCTGTATTTGCAAATGTGTAGTTTGCTGGAAGTATTTTAAATTGTATTTTGCTGGAGGGAGGCTTCTATCTAGTGTTTATAAGCTGAAAGACCCTGTAACTTTTACCATCTAAATTACAGAGACAACTTTTACTTCTTTTTTTTCTTTTTATTAAAAGTTTTGCTTTTTAAGACCTGTTTAATTTTTTCCCCTTGTTGAGTTTTAAGGGAATTGAGTCTGTACTTAACAGGGAAGGAGAAGGGAGGGGAGAAGGGTGGAATCCCTTTGTTTTAGATTCACGGAGCTTGAATCTGACTCTCTCTCCAGGATAGCCCAGGGAGGGAAAGCCTGAGAAGGCAAGAGAAGGGGTTTGAATCACAGTAATCTTCCAGGGTAACCCAGGGAGGGGAAGCCTGGGAGAGGCACTGGTGAGGGAAAGAGTTTACTTTCCTTGTGTTAAGATCCAGGGGGTCTGGGTCTTGGGAGTCCCCAGGGAAGGTTTTGGGGGGACCAGAGTGTATCAGGCACTCCTAGTCCTGATTGGTGGCAGCTATCAGATCTAAGATGGTAATTAAGTTTAGGAAAATTCATGCTGGTACCCCATCTTTGGGACTCTAAGGTTCAGATTGGGGAATTATACCATGACAATCTGGATTTCAAAATTGTCAGTGATGGAGAATCCACCATCTCCCTTGGTAAACTGTTCCAATAGTTAATTATCCTCACTGTTAAAGATTTACACCTTATTTCCAGTCTGAATGTGTCAGCCATTGGATCATGTTATATCTCTGTATGCTAGATTGACAAGCCCATTAGCAAAATTTTGCTTCTCATGTAGGTATTCATATTAGGGCTGTCAAGCGATTAAAAAAATTAATAGTGATTAATTGCACAATTAACTGCACTGTTAAACAATAATAGAATACCATTTATTTAAAGATTTTGGGATGTTTTCTACATTTTCAAATATATTGATTTCAATTATAACACAGAATACGAAGTGTACAGTGCTCAATTTATATTTATTTTTTAATACAAATAATTGCACTGTAAAAAAAACAAAAGAAATAGTATTTTTCAATTCACCTAATACAAGTACTGTAGTATATTCTCTTTATCATGAAAGTTGAACTTACAAATGTAGAATTATATGCAAAAAATAACTGCATTCAAAAATAAAACAATATAAAACTTTAGAGCCTACAAATCCACTCAAGTCCTATTCTTCTTGTTCAGCCAATCGCTCAGACAAATAAGTTTGTTTATATTTGCAGGAGATAATGCTGCCTGCTTTGTGTTTACAATGTCACCCAAAAGTGAGAACAGGCATTCTCATGGCACTTTTGTAACCAACATTACAAGATATTTGTGTACCAGATGCGGTAAAGATTCATATGTCCCTTCATACTTCGGCCACCATTCCAGAAAACATGCGTTCATGCTGATGATGGGTTCTGCTCAATAACAATCCAAAGCAGTGTGGACCAATGCGTGTTCATTTTCATCATCTGAGTCAGATGTCACCAGCAGAAGGTTGATTTTCTTTTTTGGTGGTTCGGGTTCTGTAGTTTCCACATCGGAGTGCTGCTCTTTTAAGACTTCTGAAAGCATGCTCCACACCTCGTCCCTCTCAGATTTTGGAAGGCATTTCGGATTCTTAAACTGTGGGTTTTGTGCTGTAGCTATCTTTAGAAATCTTACATTGGTACCTTCTTTGCGTTTTGTCAGATCAGCACTGATAGCATTCTTAAAACAATCATGTTTTGGGTCATCATCCGAGAGTACCATAACACGAAATATATGGCAGAATGCAGGTAAAACAGATCAGGAGACATACAATTCTCCCCCAAAGAGTTCAGTCACAAATTTAATTAACACATTATTTTTTAACAAGTGTCATCAGCATGGAAGCATGTCCTCTGGAATGGTAGCCGAAGCATGAAGAGGCATACGAATGTTAAGCATATCTGGCACGTAAATACCTTGCAATGCCGGCTACAACAGTGTCATGCAAACACCTGTTCTGACTTTCAGCTGACATAAAAAACTAGCAGGTACCACTATCTCTGGTAAAGGTAAACAAGCTTTTTTGTCTGAGCGATTGACTGAATAAGAAGTAGGACTGAGTGGTCTTATAGGCTCTAAAGTTTTACATTAGATTTTTGTTTTGAGTGTACTTATGTCACAAACAATCTACATTTGTAAGTTGCACTTTCACGATAAAGAGATTGCATTACAGTACTTGTATGAGGTGAATTAAAAAATACTATTTCTTTTATCATTTTTACAGTGCAAATATGTGTAATCAAAAATAATAGTATAAAGTGAACACTGTACAGTTTGTATTGAAATCAATATATTTTATAACGTAGAAAAACATCCAAAAATATGTAACAAATTTCAGTAGGTATTCTATTGTTTAACAATGCGATTAAAACTGTGATTAATCACTATTCATTTTTTTAATCACAATTACATTTTTTGAGTTAATTGAGTGACAACTGCGATTAAACAACAGCCCTACTTTATATACTAATCAATTCACCCCCAAACCTTCCTTATTAAGCTAAATAGAGTGAGCTGCTTGAGTCATCACTATAAGTCACATTTTCTAATCCTTTAATCACTCTCATGGCTCTTCTCTGAACACTCTCCAATTTATCAACATCCTTGAATTGTGGGCACCAGAACTGGACACAGGATTCCTGCAGTTGCTGCACCGTTTCCAAAACAGAAGTAAAATAACCTCTCTACTCCTAACTCAAGATTATCTTGTTAATGCTTCCCAGGATCACATTAGCCCTTTTGGTTGCAGTATCGCACTGGGAGCTCATGTTCAGCTGATTATCCGCCATCACCTGCAAATCTTTTTCAGTGTCACTGCTTCACAGGATAGAGTCCCTCGTCCTATAGATACGATTTGTGTTCTTTGTTCTGAGATGTACAGGTTTACATTTAGCCCTATTTAAATACATAGTGTTTGCTTGCGCCCTGCTTGCCAAGTGACCCAAATTGCTCTATATCCGACATGTCCTCTGCACTATTTACTACTCACCCAATTTTTACATCATCTGCAAAATGTATCAGTGATGATTTTATGTTTTCTTCCAGGCCACTGATAAAAAAAAACCGTTAGTCTAGGACCAAGAACCAATCTTCGGGACGGATGATAGTTTCCCATTTACTGTTATATTGAGACCTATCAGTTAATCAGTTTTAATCCATTTAATGTGTGCATGTTAGTTTTATATCATTCTCGGGCTTTTTTAAATCAAAACGTCATGCTGTACCAAGTCAAACACCTCACAGAAGTCTATTATGTCAACACTGTTACCTTTATCAGCCAAACTTGTGACCTCATTCGAGAAAGATATTGAGTTAGTTTGACAGGATCTAATTTTCTATAAGCCCATGTTGCTTGGCATTAGTTATATTACCCTCCTTTGATTCTTTATTAATTGAGTCCTGTATCAGCTGCTCCATTATCTTGCCTGGGGTTGATATCAGACTGGCAGGCCTACAATTACCCAAGTCATCCTATTTACCCTTTTTAAATAATAGCACAACAAGAGCTTTCTTCCAGTCTTCTGGAACTTCCCCAGCATTCCAAGACTTACTGAAAATAAACATTAACAGTGCAGCAAGCTCCTCAGCCAGATCTTTCAAAACTCTTGGATACAAGTTATCTGAACGTTCTAATTTAAAAATGTCTAACTTTAATAGCTGCTGTTCACTATCCTCCTGAGACATTAGTGAAATGGTAAGAGTACTATCATTATCACATGAATACATCTGTTTTTCCCCAAATACAGAATAGAAATATTTATTGAACACTTGTGCCTTTTCTGCATTATTATGATAATTCTACCATTGCCATCTAGTAATGGACAAATACCATTGTCAGGATTCTTTTTGTTCCTAATATACTTTTTAAAAAAACAAACTTATAGTCCTTAACTCTGCAGGCCATATATTTCTTATTTTGACCCTTTGCTTCCCTTATTAATTTTCTACAATTCCTATCTTGTGATTTATATTAATTACTATCTACTTCTCCTTTCTTCCATTTGTTGTATATAATTATATATATTTAATTTTATAGCTGCCTTCATGTCCCCTCTAAACCAGGTCAGTTTTTTAACCAGTATGGCCTTCTTCCTAAATTGAGGCTTTTGGGGCATTTAGTACAGTGTTCTTAACCAATTCCCAATTATCATTCACCCTCTTCTGATTAAATTCTTCCTCCCAGCTGACTTGGTTCAGTTATTTTCAGCCTTGTGAAACTGATCCTTTTAAAACACCAAGTATATAATTACTGCTCTGTTTTTTTATTTCTGTTTGCACACTGTGTGACTAAGTCATGATCACTTGTACATAACATTAATATTTAGTTCTGTGATCAGTTCCTTTATCTGTCAAGAAGAGGTCTAATATAGAGTTGTCATGTGTTGGTTGCATTACTTTGCAATTAGATAATTTTCTAATATTTAGACATTAGAAGGATGTTTTAGTATTGGCGGCATGATTCCTGCAGCATATGTCACTCAAGTCTCACATGATCACAAGGGGTTGGGTTTTTTTATATGTTTGAACTATTATTTTATACTCATCCTTCACAATTTGTCAATGTTTTCACTTCTTGAAGGATTCTTTTTGGATTTTCAGGTCATTAAAGAGCTCCAGATGCAACATATTGGCCTCTTATAATTCTTCCTATATTTCCATCACATCAGCTTAGTTTGCTCTTGTGCTTTAAATATTGCATCTAAGAAATTGCCAGCTCTCCTGACCAGCTTTTCCCTTAGATTTTCTTCCCATGCAACCTTACCTTCTAGCGGAGTTTGTTCAAGTTTGCTTTTCTGAAGTCTATCATCCTTATTCATAGACCAGGCTCTACGGTGGTTTTTAGTAGTGGATAAGTACCCAACTAGGATGAACCCAACAAACTTAATTCCTCTTGTGAGCTAGGACCCTGGAGTTCAGAGATGAAAGGCTAGGTTATTACTCTCCCAGCTCCCAAGCCACCTAAATCACAGGGTCCTGGATTCTACTCCAGACAGTTGGATGAATTTGGAAAAGTGATTTGACCACTACATAATTTGCAGACAGACTAATTCAATAGCTCTAAGAGGCATAATCTGTTTTGTTCACTCAATGGTATGTTGATACTAAAGTCTAACAACTTACTAAGGACTTGAACTTCAAAAGATAGAGACCTGGCATCCTGATTTGTGTGCAAACAGTTAACTGTGCATCCTGCTGGCCATATGCACATCTTGCTGAAGATCAGGTCCTAATGGCAATGCTTGTCTATTTATGCTAAAGGGATTATCAGCAAAACATCCACTTCTTTGGTTATTCCATAAACTCAGATCTAAATTTCATAGCAGCAGGATATTAAACATCATGGCATTTAGGTATTAGGAATTTTACCTGAATCTGAAATTAATGAGTCTCAGACTGGGGATGAGAGTGGCATTTTAACGTTTTATTAAAACAAAGATGCAACTAACCATAAGGCCAACTGAGAGTCAGACACATTAAGAGATGAATAAAATAAAAAAAAATTAGCACAACAGTGTAGAACCGAATGGCCTAAATACAGAGAATTCTCCCTACACAAACAGCATTTTGTTTTCATTTACATGAGAATGAAACCACAGCCCCACAGTTGAAACACCCACGTCAGATAATCAAATTTGAAGTCTTCGCTGCCCATAGACAAAGAGATCAGATTTTTTCTCCACAGCCCTTTTGCTATACAGTAAGATTAAAATCACAGAATCACAAGCTGGTGCTGGAGCTGGACATGGCCTATATGTAGTTCTCTCCAAACAGTATGTTTTCCAATTCCAGTTATAAAGGTCTCAAACAACGAAGCTTCCATCACTCTGGAGATTATTCTATAGCTGCATAGACTGAGAACAACGACAAACCTGTCAAACCTTCTCTTCAGTTTCTCAGTCACATACATGGATTTTTAATCCTCCTGTAATCTTGCCTCTCAGGTAGGGTGACCAGACTTCCCAATTTTATCAGGACTGTCCCGATATTTGTTTGTTTGTCCCGCATCGGTCAGGACACTGGACAAACAAGCCATTTTGCCCTCTGCTCCAGCGCACAGGTGGAGCCCAGAGGAGCTCTCGCCCCCCTCCCAGCCCAGCCCCGTCCTTCCCCCATTGGATCCCTCCCTAAATCCCTGCCCTGGCCCCGCCTCTTCCCCAAGCATGCTGCATTCCTCCTCCCTCCCAGGATTGTGCTGATCAGCTGTATGGCAACACAAGCCTGGAGGGATGGGGTGGCCCCCAGCACTCACCCTGTGAATGGCTCCAGTCCAGCTTCTCCAGGAAGGTGAGCATGGCCCGGCAGAGATCCCGCAGCGGCTCTCTCCGCCTGAGTCCCTGGTAAAAGGCGAGGCAGGCCTGGGCCTCCTGCACCGCGCCCATGGCTCATGGAGCGGCCTGGCCCTGCCCGGGTGGGGAGGGCAGCCGGGAAGCAAGCCAGGCTGCCCTGGGGATCTAGAGCAGCACGTGGAATTGACAGCTCCAGGCTGGGGTGCGCTCAGCTGTTGCGGCCACCATAGAGTCGGGTGGAGACGGGGCTGTGCCGCCTGGCAGCGGTGGGGGGCACTCCAGCGGCTTTTTTTTTTCCTCTCCCCCCCGGTCCCAATATTTCATCTTTGTCATCTGGTCACCCTACTCTCAGGACTTAACTTGCATTAAACCTAAGCCTGTTCATTATTTCTGAAGAAACCAGATGACAGATTTGCCTTTAAGTTTTTAAGCATCAGGAAGGAAAACACTTATTATGAGAAGATCTTGAGAGCCAGTCATAAATTGCAAAGTCAGAGTAGTAAGGAGGTGGGTGAACCAAACAGCTGGTGGGCAGAGTGTCAAGTTCTGGACTCTACCACGTGCAAGACAACTGGAAGAGTCAATGAGATGTTCTTGCAGGCAGGTGCACCGGCAGCCGGCAGCAGGGCTAACAAATGCTTGGGATACGTGCGTCTTTGGCATAGTTTAGTACTGGAGGTCACAGATTATGCACCCCTTAAAACAATGCCTGTTGTGAACGGCAGCTCCAAGCTGTCAAAGATTGCAGCCGCTCTCAGGCTCAAGAAGGGGTCAAGCAAAGTATGCTCTGCATTGAAGGAATGCACACACTCACTCACTCACTCATGCCCGTCACCCCAATCGAGGTATGGGCCGCCAACCACAGATCTCCAGAGTCCTCTGTCCTGGGCCATTCGCTCTATCTGGTTCCAGGTATAGCCCATTTTTTTGCTATCAGCCTGACGGTCGCGTCGCCAGGTGTTTCTTGGCCTAATAGGGTCAGGTTGTTGCTCCTCATCTCTGCTGCAACCTGCGCGGGGCTAGCAACTCCACTTCGTAAAAAATCAACCTGCTACAGAAACGCCAACAATAGAGAAGGAATGCACAAGTGGAGCCAATACTGCTCAGCCTATTGGACACTCAGATGGTGGTGAGGACCATACACTACTGCATAAGCTTTAGTGTGAGGGGAGAGATCAGAGAGACGGCACCACATAGGTTTGCCAAGCCCCTGCCCGCCATTCCTTTGGCAGTGTGTTACTACACTACCGAGTGGAAGACCAGCTGGCAGATATAGTGTCTTAGTCTGTATCATGAAAACTCCCTACACCTCTGTCCCAGGGGCTGTGACAGCTATGAGATGGAACCATGAGCCCCTGTTTCTTCTTTGCCCCCTGCACAGAGAGGACTCCCTGAACTGGTTTCCACTACCCCATCCTCTCACCCTTTCCAGCCTGGCTCCAATGGGAACTGAACTCACAGCCACATGGAAGCATCCTAGCCCTTGGCACCACAGCATTATCTGCTCCATGCAGAGATATAAGAACAGGTTGGCAGCACAAGATCAGCAGCAGTGTTATTCCCATAGGCCAGTCACTGAACATGCCCAGAGACCGGTGCTAACAGCAGGGAGGTCAGCTGGCACACATCCCTTTAGGCAGCAGTAACACTTCCTGGTGGCACGGGACTTGGCAAGCTGGTGATGTCCTGAGGACATAAGCAGCATCACAGCAAACTGAGCAGAGTTCTGCTGGAAGCTGGTAAACTTCATGCACAACTAAACGTTCTCCCAGCTCCACTCTTCTGAGCTGGTAGAAAGGTGTGTGCTGAGCTTCCTAAGCAGTCGTGTGGCTGGCAGTCCACAGAGACAGTGTTGTCTGTTGGCCAGAGATGGGGATAATCTCAGGGTTCCTGGAATCTATCCCCAACTCATTGTCCACACTTATAAACTTCTCTATTCTAACCATTGCCCATTAAGTGATATCACAACACTAACTACAATGGAATGAAATTTAAAAGGGAGCATTAAGGCAAGGAAACCTCCCTTACCATGAGATGGACCAGATGGTGAAAGAGAACGGCTGCAGCCCCATCTCTTGGGACATCTATAGGCTAGTTTGGGCAGAACACTCTGCAAGGAACCATCCTGCAATTGGTCCTGAAGGATGAGCTGGAAGAGCTAACTGGTCTGATTGGCCTTTTACTTTGATTCTATCAAATATTTAAGATGGAGGCCAAGACCCAAGAGTTTATTCACTCTGAGTTATACAACAGTAACAAAGAGGACCCAGCCCAGACTAGTCCCCTTGAGAGTCTATTTAAAATTATACTTTCTACACTTAAGTAAGCAGACACCTCAATTACTCTCAGAACAGAATTGCCTACATAATGGAATGAGGATTCTGGTTTAAGGTCAAGTTCTTTTGTTCCTGGGAAATTCCCAGGAGAGTAATATCTCAGCTTCCCAGGATGCCTTGGTGGACACACTATGACGAGGTAGGTAACCTATGGCACGTGTGCCGAAGGCGGCATGCAAGCTGATTTTCAATGGCACTCACACTGCTTGGGTCCTGGCCACTGGTCTGAGGGGGCTCTGCATTTTAATTTAAGAAGTTTCATTTAAAATTAAACATTTTAAAAACCTTATTTACTTTATATACCTCAATAGTTTAGTTATATATTATAGACTTGTACAAAGAGACATTCTAACATTTTTAGAAGGTATGACCGGCACGCGAAACCTTCAATGAGAGTGAATAAATGAAGACTCGGCACACCACTTCTGAAAGGTTGCCGACCCCTGCACTATGACTATATCTGCTTACTACGATGCACACTGCGTCCTATAGATTGCGGGATTCTGGGTTGTAATTGCAGAGCTCAGCCCTGGAGGTTTAACACTTTCCTTACAGCCAAAGACAAATCCTGGGTTCCCAGTGCAGTTAAAAAAAGAGGGAGTTAGCAGACCCTATGCAGTGTTGAATCACTGCCAATAAGAAACCAGAAAAGAAGCAGCTGCTTATTAAGACAGAAGATGAATTCAACTACATGAGCAGGTGAGCTGGAGCATTCTGATCTAGACAGATCAGTTCTAGCGTGTTTTAAAAAGACTCCACTCCCTAGCAGTCAATCAAGGGAGCACAATGGAAGCATTACATCAGCCCAATAAATCAGCTTATGTATAGGGCTAGCTGTTTCTCAGATCTGATTGACCCTTTCTTGACAAACCTGCCCCACAGAAGTACAAGGAATTCATCCCTTTGGATTGTTACAGGGCCCAGAAGAGAAGAATGCTCTCCTGGCCTCTGGGATCATCTAAAGATCCAGGCTTGAGGGGCCACAATGAGCTGCTTTATGTTCAACCCAGTAAGAATAAAATAAGTTAAATACAAGGCTGATTATTGCACTTGGCCATCTTTACGAGCATTAAGATGCAAGGTCTCTCCTACAAATGCCATCTAGACACAGAGTGAGACATCATCCCCTTAATGACACCACTACTCATAATTTGCTGTATTAGAAAAGCACCCTCCCAGCAAATTGTCAGAGGACTGTGTTGATCCTGTTCCACCGCAAAGGCAGAGAGGTCCAGCCAGCTCCCTTCACATTCTTTCCAAGGATCCTGCTGAGGGCCTGGGGTAGCCTTGGGCCTACATCAGGAAGCTGGACACCTAGGATGCCACATGGGTGGGGAAGTTGCTGAGACAGGACAGGGGCTGCCACTATCACTCCCCAACAGGCTAGCCTTAGACCATGGAGTTTATGCCCAATCCCTGGGGTACTAGTTTCTACCTCATTAAGTGACTGGCTGCATTTGGATCTTGAATGTGGTCCTAGAATCCTTTGTGAAAACTGTCACGATACCCTGCTTTGGAGCACACTTGCAAAGGGTACTGGGAATGGTATGCCCACTGCAGAGAACGGACAACATTCAGACCAAGGGGTGTCTCAGGCAGGGGACACAGGTGGGCTGTTGAGCTAGGTGGAAGAAGGAAGCAGTTATTTGTTGGGGGCTGTGACCCCTCTTTGTCAAGGTTCTCAGCATGCCTAGGCTTGTCTCTAGCAGTACAGTACCCGATTCTCATAGCACATAGCTTTGAAGCCTCAGACTCGTCCACACATGCTAGTCTGAAGTAAAGGACAAGGGGAATGAGAGCACAGTGCATGGCAAAACGGGGTGCACTGGGGGCATTGAACAGCACACCCTGCAGAATGGCAGGTGGAGAGTGGCACTTTCAAACTGGCAATCTACAGTTCTCTGCCCTCCTTCACCATGCAACCCTCTTCCCAGAAAACTGCAGCAGCAACATTCAGAAGAGCAAGGCAAGGTAGACCCAGGGGAAAGCTAGGACGCCTTCACTATGTATACAGCCCTACCAAATTCATGGTCCATTTTGGTCAATTTCACTGTCACAGGATTTAAAAAATCATAAATGTTGTGATTTCACCTATTGAAATCGGAAATTTCCCAGTGTTGTAATTGCAGGGGTCTTGACCCAAAAAGGAGTTGTGGTGGGGTCGCAAGGGTATTGTAGGAGGGGTTGTGGTACTGCTACCCTTACTTCTGCACTGCTGCTGGCGGCGATGCTGCCTTCACAGCTGGAGAGCGGCAGCCGGGAGCCCACCTATGAAGGCACAGCTGCCGTCAGCAGCAGCAGCGCAGAAGTGAGGATGGCCTGGGATAGTATTGCCACCCTTCTGTGCTGCTGCCTTCAGAGCTGGGCCCTCAGTCAGCAGCTGCCACTGTCCCGCCACCCAACTCTGAAGGCAGCGTGCAAAAGTAAGGGTGACTTAGTATGGTATTGCCACTCGCACTTCTGCGCTGCTGCTGATGGGGCACTGCCTTCTGAGCTGGGCACTCAGCCAACAGCGACCGCTCTCCAGCTGCCCAGCTCGGAAGGCAGCACAGAAGTAGAGGTGGCACTAGCATGACATCCCTAAAATAACCTTGTGACCTCCTGCAACTCCCAGATTTCAGGGGTGGAGACCAGATTTCATGGTTCGTGACACGTTTTTCATGGCTATGAATTTGGTAGGGCCCTAACTATGTACACTCACATCCTGCCCCATCTCAAACCCCTTCACTAGCCTCCCTCATTTCTTAACTCGGCCCAAGCCACAAAGCTGGCTCACTCCACATGCCCTCCCTCTCACGAGTCCTGGAACCCGTGACCAGGCTTCCTCCCTCTCCACTAACTCTCTTCAAACACTTCTTCCCCAAGACCTGCAACCCCCATTCTTCCCTTCTCCGCTATGGGGCACGGGCATGAAAGCACTCACATGGCCATGTACACACAAAAGCGAAAGGAAATGACAAAGGAGAGAGAACAAAACTATTAGGCCAATGCCAGCCTCCAAGATACATCGGCTACTGCAGCAAGAGCACAGCCTCATTGGTACGACAAGTCCCTTTGTCCCTGCTCCCAAGCTGCAGCCTGTCCACATGCATCCTACCTCTTCATTTACCTTGCAAGCCCTTCAGGGCAAGAACCTCGTCTTATTTATCTGTGCAGCACCAAGACAAAGAATGCTGATGCCGGCTAATGCTAATGCACTGTGTATGGTGCTAATGCAGGACTTGGGAGGGCTGAGTGGAGGAGTTGCCTCATGCTCCCCCACTCTCAATAGTCAATGTCTTAGCCCCCCCAGCACTACTGCTCCCCTGCAGATAATGCTTTCTTTTGGCTCTGTTCGGATATTAAATCCCTGCCCTACAGTAACTGCTCAGGAGCGTTTTATGAATGGATCCTGCCTGGGATTTGCAAGCTGCTGAATATAATAAGGTGGATGCTCTGAGGCTGAATGATTGTGGGAGCAGCTTTGATGAAAGCGTAGGCAGCAAATGCATGGCACTCCTGTGCTGTGGAGAGCTCAGCTGCAGTGCAGGAGGGAATTCTGCAAGCCAGGCAGCGACAAGCGTACCTCAAGCTGGGGCAGGATTTAGCCTTTAAACCTTTATCTATCCTTGCTCTGGTCCATTTCAGTCACGCGCTCAATGTCTGTGTGAGCATGCTGGAAAGTCAGGGAGACGATCAGGGAGATCTTCAGATCTCTCCCAACCACTCTCAAAACACACCCCCTTTCTCTGGCCAAGCAACTGCTGCACATGGACCCCAATCTGATGATTAGTCGGAGGGGTTATCTGAGCGTGTCTCCTCACCAGGGACCGAACCCACTGCCTCCTGACAGGGCCCAGGAAGCTGGCTCTGTGTTGCCAGGCTGTGCCCAAGCGCAACAGCCATTTTGTGTCGTGATTCTGTGGGTTCTGCTCCCCTTCCTGTGTTCTCAGCAGTGCTCTAGGCCAGATTTCTCTCTTGTGTCCTTATAGCCCATGCACCTTGCCCAAGATTTTCAGTTATGCCCAGCGAGTCTGGCTGCCTCCATTTTGGGGGAGCCCAAGCTGAGACACCTTAAATCCAGGAGGGGGCTTGATTTCATAAAGCACCAACCACCTGCCCCTGAAAATCAAGCCCTTTAAATGTGTCGATTTGGGCACAAAAATATCACTCAGCTCAGCTGGAAGTCCTGGCCCTAACTTTCACCCTTGGTGGCAGGAGAACAGTTTGCACAGAAGCCAACGCCCACACCTTAGCGGGGGGTCAGCCATACCCTCAAAAGAAGCTCCCACTTTTATTACAGGAGCTCTTCTCTCCTGACTGCACACAGAGGTCCTCCCGTAAAGGACACCTCTGCCTGGTTCCTGAAGAAAATAATCCACTCTTAGTTAATTAAACAAGCAGGGGGCTTGAAGCTGCTAATTAGCTTCCCATCTGGCACAGATTTGGGGGAGGTAGGGGTAATCTGTGTTTTAGAGCCAATAAAGCTGAGAGGGGAAAGAAATGGAAGTCTCTCTCTCTCCAGCAAAGCTTGTGCTAAGGCAAACAGCTCGTGTGTGCTAACCACAGTGAAATTTCATCTTTTAATTGCTTGGCTGCTGGAAAAGGCCCCACATGAAAGGAAGAGAAAACACAGGCAGCTGTTGCAAGATGTGTTGCTGGCATACATAAGGCTGACAAGGCACTGTACATGCTAGCTGTAAGGCTACACAGACCTCCTGACTGGTAGGAGGGGGGCATTCGCCCACTTGCAGATGGAGTTGCTGTCACTGAGAGAACCTACATTTTCTCTTCTATCTTATTGGAGCTTGTATCCAGTGTGATAATCCAGCTGGCAGAGAGTCAGAATTGATCAGCATCAAATCACTGTCCTGCTTGCTCCGTCCTGTTTACAGAAATAGCTGCTCACAAAACAAATCAGAGTCTCACTCAGTTATCTCTCCAGCCTTGTTTGGCTTTGCGCAGTCACTCACCTGGATGCACACTGAATGAGTATTCCCACTGCTATCTGCAAACTAAAAGAGTGGCCATGTGGTCTAATGGGCCAAGCACGGGCCTGAGAGGCAGGCTCCCCTGAGTTTAATACCAGCTGGAACATGATATAGAGCTTGGGCAAATCACTTCCGTTAGTGTCCTCACCCGGAAGATGGGCATGCAACTTACTCAGCTCACAGAGGAAGGCTCTGAGGAACGGTTGTTATTAGGCTGGCCAAGCTCACCCGCAGCACGTTGCAGGTGTATATAAGAGAACACAGGAAGGTTCTACCAGGGCCATGCAAGAATGTTAAGGTCATTCAATGGTATAGGGTTACAATAAAAAAAGTCATTGCCATTTGTGTTGGGAAGTCTGATCTCTTACTTTTAGGAAGTTTGTTTTTCATCCCACGGTCCAAATGGAGATGAATTTTGACAGGCCAGATAGTCAGTGTACATGAATTCCTCTTGTGAGATCAACGCAAACGAAAGGAAGTTACAGGGCTAGCAGAGTAGACATTTGAAAGGAGATATTTATAGCTGGCTATGCAGGCTGAAAGTTACAAACTCAGTCTCTGCAGGCTGGGTCAGCAGCTCTCACCACCACATCAGCCCTGCTAACTGCCATCAAATCACACAACCAAGAACCTCTTCAACGGAAAGATTTTGACTATTAATCACGTCAGAATGGATGAGTGACTAACCAGGCACCATGCTGGTCTAAGGGTAGCTTCATGCAGGGAACTCCAGCTCATCTTAAACTGAGGCCAAATTACAGCAGAGCACCTAAGGCTGCCTATCATAGTGACCAGTATTGTCTCTGTTTCCTTGGGCTTCTCCTGTTGCCTCTTGTCTTATACTTAGATTGGAGTTTGCAGCGTACAGCTGTGTCAGCCCCAGGAAGTAAAACAGACAAGCTGGGTGAAGAACTCTCTTTTATTGCGCCTATTTCTGGTGGTGAAAGAGACATGCTTTCTGAATATCAGCTAAATCTGGAAAGGAAAAGTCAATTTCTGCTTCCATGGCTCAGAAGTGGAAATCCTCCTACGTGCCTGGTACTGTATCTAAAGCTGCGCAGGTCCAGAGCCTCCCCTCCCTTACTTTTCATTTTAAATTCCAGTGGGATCTACACGCCTCCCTTGCTAGGCATCAGATAGAGAGGGGCACTGCCCATTTAGTCCACCCAATTCCTTCTTTGGGGGCTGCAAGGTGAGGTCACACCAGTATCCCTAATCCAGTCTGGGGATGTCTTCTGAAGGGGATATCTGGGCCAAAGCCTTCTACTCCCTGGGCACACTTGTTCCCCATTCACAGTGCCACCCGCTCTAGCAGTGAGCTCTCCATTCACAGCAAGCTGCAGCATGAGGTTTCAGCTACCATACTCCCTCCCCCTCCCTTTCCTGTTGATAGCGGTCAAGGGAATGCTGGGAAATGTAGTTCTTTCCCTGCTCCAGGGCTGGCTCTATAGGCAGGGAGCTAACAAAGGAACTACAGCTGCCAGGGCCCCCTGTTGGTTCTCAGCTCCCAGGCTGGATCCCTGCTGGCTGCCGCCCCTGCAAATGGGCTGCCCCCCCCCCCTGCAAATGGGCTGCCCCAAGCAGCTGCTTGCTTTGCTGGTGCCTAGAGCCGCCCCTGTTGAAAACGCGTCTTTTCACCAACAGACATTGTCCCAATAAAAGATATCACGTCACCCCCCTCATCTCACTTACACTGTAAGGCACTTGGAGCAGGCATTGTCTGTCTGTTCTGTGTTTGTACAGTGCCCAGCACAACGGGGTCCTGGCTCATGACTGAAGCTCCCAGGGGACACCACAATACAAATCACAAATAAGAATAACTAGTACTAATCTATGCTTTTACCAGAGCACCATTTGGACCCCTAAAGATAGGGCACTGCTGTGATAATCCCTGGCCCCAGCTGAAATCTTGTTGTCCAAAGTCCAAAGTGGGTTTAGGTGGAAAGACTATCAACTCAGCCTCTACACATGTTACAGGACAAATGTTGCTGAAGAATCATAGATGATCCTTCCACACATTCCTGGAGACTCAAAATGCCAAATTTTTGGCAGGAAATGAGTGTACTCTGTTACTCAGTGGTACTCCTCCAGCAGGGCTGGTAGCATTTCAAGGCTCTGAAACTAACTGAGGGAAAATGTTCAATGTAAACGGTGGGTCTAAATGCTAGTCGGAAATAAAAACTGAAGTGATTGCAACTGGTGCATTAAGCTGCCCTTAATTTCTGGAGCCTACAGATGTCCCATTAGGAGCTCACACACTGTGAATGTTAATCAAGGCTCAGAGGAACACTGAACTGAACAATCCTTGAAGCTCATATCCAAGCCGGAAATCTGACACCCACGAATCAACAGCGCTAACATCCTTAAGAAATACATTAATGGAAGCATGATGCTCTGGAGAACGGCTTCACTGACTGTCAGACGGCACATCAGTGCTCAGTCCCACCTTCCTGTGAACTGCAAGGACTGAAATCAGGCATCCTGCTTGCACCATCTGGATAGCAAGTCCGTGTGAGAGCGGCCTCAGGTTTGATATTAGATAAAACGATTCTATTAGAGGAAACTAATGTCCAAGTATTATTTTCTGGATTCCTTTGGATTCTGCCAGTCAGGAAGAGAAAATCCTACCATCCCCAATTTGGGTAGACAGCTCTAGAGAACAGACTGGGACAGAGCACTCTGGCCTTGTCTACAGTAAGAGGGGAAGTGCTACAGTCTAAGTCATTGCTCAGAACACCTTGAACTTTCACTATGTGTACAAACCCCGTCTGTCCACATGCAATGCCCACGTAGAGCATTTCACAAGTCAGCTTGTAATGTAAGTATGTGGCTTAGCTGAACACATGTCATCTTCAACAGTTTCTGCTGAGAGCAATCAGGAAGCCATCAATGCTACAACTGTAGCGATTTAGCCATACCTCCTGACTCCATCTCCTAATGCAGCGCATTGTGTTTGGAGGACAAAATATACACTGGTTCAACCACAGTTCTAAGATGCTCTGTGTGCAGAAGTGCTAGACACTCTTACCAGGGTTTGTCTCTACTTAGAGATATGATTGACGTTATGCATTGTTATCTTCCCTTCCTCCAGGTGAAGCCTCCAACTCCTCTGCCTATAGAGACTGAGGAGGCCTGGTGGCAGAAAATCTGTGCCTGAAACCAACTGAACATTCTGACGAGACAGACAACCCAAATAAACAAACACCTACAGCTCCAAACAAAACCTCAGAAAGCCAACAAAAACTGGCCCCACGGTGGACAAATGATGGCATGGCCGTTCTTACCAGGTCCTGGCAAGCTGCAGGCTCACTGAGAAGGCAGCAGTGACTGACAGAGCACCAGGCCGCTGGAGTCTGCATAATTCCTGAAATGGGTCCCCATTTTCCTCTTGGTGTGAGAGTCCCATTAGCCTTACAGGGCTTTGTGAGCAGCAAGCAGAGAATATGGGGGTGGGGTTTTCCCCCCTCTGTTTTTTTAATATCTAGTTTTACCATTAATGAGAAATCAAAGCAAATATTGATAATTTCTTATACAAAATCCTAATGTAAGCAGTTAAGCATATTTGAAACGACAAGATTACAGCATAGAAGAAACAGACCAGCAGTCTTCTGTCTGAAGTACAATTTTTATAACCTCTGAAATGCACACACAATAATCACTCCCATAAATGAATATTTGCTACTGTCTTATCCAGCCCATGCACAGCAGGAAAGATATCTAAGGAAATCAAACACACTGGCAAGGCAGCAGGGTCTAAAGGATGGAGAACAAGGAAACTCCTGCATTCCATTCCCAGCCCAGTCAGTCACCAAACTGCCTCCAGCCCAGGGCTCCAAATCCCCTGCTCCAACCATTGTTATCATCTTTATTATGCTAGTGCCTAGGGTCCAACCGAGACGAAGCCCACACTGTGGCAGGTACTAGACAAACACAGTAGTGAACAATTTCTGTCCCAAAGAGCTTCCACTCTAAGTAACCAGGAGACAACATTATCATCCTTACATTAGGGAGCCGAAGTTTACAAAGGAAGATCACAAGGAATAAAGAGATAAGGCGTTCAATACCTCCTGCTCCAGGAAGTTCGCTTTCCCCACCCAGACACACTCACAAACAGCATCCCCAATCCCACACACAACAGGGCAGTGTTTACATTTCAGACAGTCATTCTCAGAAGACAAAGCCCCATTACTGTAGATAAATTTCAGCTACCTGTAGTGGAGAAGTTGACCTTCTGCATTGTAATCCCGGTATATTTCATATTCTTTCTCAAACACTCCAGGAGGTGAAGAACTGCAACATAGGAATGGGGAAGAAGGAAGTTACCAAGGATAGCAATTTGCATCAATATTTTAGCTTGTGGGTGACAAGGATGTACCCACACCCGCATTCACCGACACTGTCCTCCAATCCCCACCAGCCTGGGGACCACACTCAGAATTCTCCTCTCTCAGGGGGCTCAGTTACCATCATTTAGCCATCCATGGACTGTAATAGATTTCTACTTCCCTGGGATTGCTCTCAGCTGACTTTCCTCAAAACCCCAAATAGATCATATTTTCCCCTGAACACTAACTGTACATTAAGAAAGGCTCCAATAAGGCGTGCCCATAACAAAAGCATCTCATGATCTTGTCCCACAACCTTTGTCCCTCCAAAACCACCTCCTTTCCCAGGGCTTGGCAACCCACACCAATTTATTTGAAAGCCATTCTACGTTAGCACAGCACTCCATAAGATGTTCAGGGCAAGCACTGTATAAAGTTTAGCATGCTGTCGGCACTGAAATAGATAAAATACCTTGTAACTTATTGTAAACTCTGCAGGGCTAGAGATTTTGGTTTTGTTTTTTGTTAACTCATCTGCACACCTATGGAGAGTCTGCTCAATGTTTTGCTAGTCAGGCAGTTTTAAAGAGGCAACCTACTATGCAGAAATGGCCCTTTGCTACTCGGTAAAGTCTGTCCTCCACCCCCATCTGTACATGAGTCAGATCTGCCGACTTCAGTGGACTGGACAATATTACTACTTTTTGACTTCCATTAGCCCTGCAGATCCAAGACAACGAAGAGGGAGCTGGGAAGGCTACTCCTTGGGCAATAAGTAATGGAATTGTTTACCAAGTTCCAAACACTTGTGAAAATCCACTGATGATGTCTCTGAGGGCCTGATGTGGCCTGAAGAACATCCATTGCTGGCACTGGTGTGCAAGAAGGAAATAACCCAGCTTGATTCTCAGATTCTGGAGGGAGTTTACGGGATGGCAGTTAGAAAACACGAACACTCTACACGGAGTAGATTTGATCTGGAGTCATTGAGAGAACAAGCCTGTAGCCTCATAATGCCATTTTTGAAGTGTTACTTTCCAGACTAGCACATTTTAAAGCCTCTCTCTCACACACATAAATGTTATACAAGGTCAAAAGTCAGTTGCCCCTTGACATTCTTAATACTCCCACTTCATGTTCCTCCTGACTGAACACAAAGCAGAGATGCATGTCTCTTTCCACCGTACTCCATTCAGGCCCTAGATTGAGTTTACCCTACCTTTTTCTGTCTAAAGGCAGCATTCACATTGTTATATAAATGTGCATATATGACTCAGCGCAAAAGAGCTACACCTTCAACTTTGCTTATCATGTATCTTTAATGGCACAGGGAAGTAGGGGGACTCTCTCCCCCTTAACAACACTCTGTAATGGGCTGCATAAATCATCAGGCTTGTTTATAGAACGCCTGGCTATTCACACACACTGAACAAAAGGTTAGACATTTATTTTGTTAGATCCTTATACAACAAAGTGCAAAGCTAGAGAAACTACTTCTTTTCGATCAATTCTCTAAAAGATGTGGTGTGAAAACATACACACAGACACAGAGTTCAGATTAGATGCTGGTTTCAGAAAGAAGAAAAAAAGCCATCTTCCTAATAGGACAGAACTCAAATTTTATTCAGGAAAGTGGCAATAAGAGTAAGCATCTGTCACAGCTAATTTTAATGAGGCTTCTGAGCCTTAAAATTATGACTTGCAGAAGCACTGTGTTGAATCCCTTAATCCCTTTTCTCTCTCTGTATGTAGCACATGCACATGTTCTCCCTGCCTCACTCTCTTGGTATCCAGCCTATTCTGCAGTCCTTGCAGACATCTGTTCTCGTGTTTAGTTCTGAATCCAAATCCAAAGAGTACGGCAACTCCTCCACAATGAGCTGCGATCTCCTTTCACACAATCTACTGAGGCTTGGCTCAGGCAACTTCAGAAGGCTGGGATGTAACTTAGAAAATGGTCCAGCTGTGGACTCCACTCAGAATCTATTGAAGCCAACTGGATGCTTTCTATTGGCTTCAGTGGACTAGAATAGGCTCTAGCTGAGCAAGGTCTTCAGGCAAGTTTTAAAAGCTTCAACTAGAAGCTGCAGGCTGACCAAGTGGACTGGGATGAAGTTTCTCTGTTACAGCAAACATTTGTAACTAAGGGCACTCTGCCTCCCAAAACAGCTGAGGCAAAGGGAATTTACCCACCTCAAGTCCCACTTTGTTCTTCCTTACCTGAATCATAGATGGAACACGCATTGCCATGGCATGTCTTTTTTAGCCAGTTCGTTACCCAGGAAGGAGTTGACCACAGTAACTCCTGGTCTCCCTTCTGTCTAACTATCCCAAAGAACTTCTGGCAGGCTTGGTGAGTCTGGGAGATTGTTTTTAATCAGCACATCAGAAGGTTCTTCCAGAAGCGGAGGGCAAAAAAATTATCAGGGGGTTGGAGCACATGACTTATGAGGAGAGGCTGAGGGAACTGGGATTGTTTAGTCTGCAGAAGAGAAGAATGAGGGGGGATTTGATAGCTGCTTCCAACTACGTGAAAGGGGGTTCCAAAGAGGATGGATCTAGACTGTTCTCAGTGGTAGGAGATGACAGAACAAAGAGTAATGGTCTCAAGTTGCAGTGGGGGAGGTTTAGGTTGGATATTAGGAAAAGACGGTTACTCACCTTTGTAACTGTTGTTCTTCGAGATGTGTTGCTCACATCCATTCCAGTTAGGTGTGCGTGCCGCGCGTGCACGTTCGTCGGAAACTTTTTACCCTAGCAACTCCAGTGGGCTGGCAGGTCGCCCCCTGGAGTGGCGCCGCCATGGCGCTCAATATATATCCCTGCCGGCCCACTCACTCCTCAGTTCCTTCTTGCCGGCTACTCCGACAGTGGGGAAGGAGGGCGGGTGTGGAATGGATGTGAGCAACACATCTCGAAGAACAACAGTTACAAAGGTGAGTAACCATCTTTTCTTCTTCGAGTGATTGCTCACATCCATTCCAGTTAGGTGAATCCCAAGCCATACCTAGGCGGTGGGGTCGGAGTGAGAAGTAGCGGCATGGAGCACTGCAGATCCGAAGGCCGCATCCTCTCTTGACTGCTGGACCAGGGCGTAGTGGGAAGCAAAAGTGTGGACCGATGACCAGGTCGCTGCCCGACAGATTTCCTGGATGGGCACACGGGCGAGGAAAGCCAGCGACGACGCCTGCGCCCTGGTAGAATGTGCAGTCACCCGGCCTGTAGGGACGTGGGCCAAGTCATAGCAGGTCCTGATACAGGACGTTACCCATGAGGATAACCTCTGGGAGGAGATAGGAAGTCCCTTCATGCGGTCCGCTACCGCCACGAAAAGCTGGGGGGATCTGCGGAAGGGCTTGGTCCTCTCCACATAGAACGCGAGAGCCCTACGGACATCAAGCGAGTGGAGCTGCTGCTCCCTGCCTGAGGAGTGAGGTTTCGGGAAAAAAACCGGAAGGAATATCTCTTGGCTGATGTGGAAGGACGAGACTACCTTGGGGAGAAAGGCAGGGTGTGGCCTCAGCTGCACCTTATCTTTGTGGAAGACTGTATACGGGGGGTCCACCACAAGGGCCCGGAGTTCCGACACCCGCCTAGCTGAGGTGATAGCTACTAAAAAGGCAGTCTTCCAAGAGAGGTAAAGCAGGGAGCAAGTAGCTAACGGCTCAAAGGGGGGTCCCATGAGCCGAGACAACACCAAGTTAAGATCCCAGGTTGGAGCAGGGAGTCGGACGTTAGGGTATAAACGTTCCAGTCCCTTAAGAAATCTAGACACCGTCGGGTGAGAAAAAACAGAGCGACCATCCGCACCCGGGTGAAAGGTGGAGATAGCTGCCAGGTGGACCCGCAACGACGATATCGCCAGACCCTGCTGTTTGAGGGACCAAACGTAGTCTAAGATATTGGCCACCGAAACTTCCATAGGGCGGAGATCTCTCTCCACGCACCAACAGGAGAAACGCTTCCACTTGGCCGAGTATGTCACTCTCGTGGAAGGCTTCCTGCTGCCCAAAAGCACCTCCCTCACCGGTGTGGAGCAGCGCAGTTCAGAGCCGGTCAGCCACGCAGGAACCACGCCGCTAGGTGCAGCGACTGCAGGTCCGGGTGACAGAGGGTCCCGTGCTCCTGGGTAATCAGGTCCGGGTGAAGGGGCAGGGGAACTGGGTCGGCTATGGCCAGGTCCAGCAGCATGGGGTACCAATGCTGCCTGGGCCACGCCGGGGCTACCATGATCACGCGAGCCCTGTCCCTGCGCACCTTCAGAAGGACCTTGTGAACCAGAGGAAACGGGGGAAACGCGTAGTACAAGTGGGTCGACCACGGAATAAGGAAGGCATCCGCTATCGACCCGGGCTCCCTGCCCTGAAAGGAGCAGAACGCCTGGCACTTCTTGTTCCCCCCGGACGCGAAGAGGTCCACACGGGGATAACCCCACCTCTGGAAGATGGAGAGAGCGACGTCCGGGCGAAGGGACCACTCGTGCGATAGGAAGGATCTGCTCAAGCGATCCGCCAGCGTGTTCCGTACTCCGGGGAGGAAGGAAGCCATGAGGTGAATGGAATGGGCTACACAAAAGTCCCAGAGTCGCATCGCCTCGTGACACAGGGGAGAGGATCTGGTGCCGCCCTGCTTGTTGACATAGTACATGGTCGTCGTGTTGTCGGTAAACACCGCGACACAACGACCTTGAAGCTGATGGCAGAACGTTTGACAAGCAAGGCGGACCGCTCTCAACTCCCGCATGTTGATGTGCAACCTCACCTCCTGCGGGGACCACAGGCCCTGCGTTCTCAGGGTTCCCAGGTGGGCCCCCCAGCCTAGGTCTGAGGCATTCGTTGTCAGGGACACCGAGGGCTGAGGTGGGTGGAAAGGGAGCCCCGCACACAGTACGGACTGGTCTAGCCACCAGTCGAGAGAATCTAACACCCCTTGGGGGATCGTGATCAGCATGTCTAGCGGCTGCCTTGCCGGCCGGTAATGTTCGATGAGCCACAACTGGAGGGGCCTCATGCGGAGCCGAGCATAACCGGTCACAAACGTGCATGCTGCCATGTGGCCTAACAGGGCTAGACATGTCCGCACTGATGTCAAGGGGGCTGCCCGCAGTCGTTGAACGATCGCCGACAATGCCTGGAACCTCGGCAATGGCAGAAGAGCCCTGGCCACGGTGGCGTCCAGGACGGCCCCAATGAACTCCACCCTCTGCGTGGGAATCAGGGTGGACTTGTCCATGTTGATCAAGAGGCCCAAAGTAGCAAACAGGCCGGTGATCACGCGGACGTGGCTGCAAACTTGCCGTTCCGACGTGCCCCGAATTAACCAATCGTCTAGGTAAGGGAACACGTGGATACGACTGCGTCGAAGATGTGCCACAACAACTACCATGCATTTTGTAAATACCCTCAGGGCCGTAGAAAGGCCAAATGGGAGGACTGCAAATTGGTAGTGAAAGGGGCCCACCACGAAACGAAGGAAACGTCTGTGGTGTGGCCAAATGGCAATGTGAAAATAAGCGTCCTGCATGTCGAGGGCGGCGTACCAGTCTCCCGGATCCAGGGATGGGATAATGGTCCCCAGGGATACCATGCGGAACTTCAACTTCACCAGGTACTTGTTGAGCTCTCGCAAGTCGAGGATAGGCCTGAGGCCTCCCTTGGCCTTGGGGATCAGAAAGTAACGGGAATAAAACCCCTTGCCTTTCTCGTTTTCCGGAACCGCCTCTATAGCTCCTTTGTTGAGGAGCGTCTGTACCTCCTGTCGAAGGAATTGCTCGTGAGAGGGGTCCCTGAAGAGGGATGAGGAAGGGGGGCGGGAAGGAGGAAATGATATAAACTGCAGGCGGTATCCCGTCTGCACCGTGCGTAAGACCCAGCGGTCCGATGTTATTTGGGTCCACGCCGGGAGGAAAAACGAAAGGCGGTTGGAAAACGGGGGGGAAGGATCCGTGGGGGAAACTGTTACTGCGCCCTCGGGCGCACCTTCAAAATGAAGGCTTGGGTCCAGGCGGGGGCTTAGAGGAGCCATGGTTCTGCCCCCCTTGGTTCCCCGAATGCCTGCGCCTTCCATTCCTGCCACGGCGCCT
Organism: Gopherus flavomarginatus; assembly: GCF_025201925.1. Classification (NCBI taxonomy): domain Eukaryota; kingdom Metazoa; phylum Chordata; order Testudines; family Testudinidae; genus Gopherus; species Gopherus flavomarginatus. The sequence continues at coordinate 299,375,928 of NC_066618.1, read as the reverse complement.
ATTAAGGTCCTGCCGTTGGCGGAACTGGGAATATGGCCTGCGCTGCTGCTGCTGCTGAGGCCGGAAGGGTCTGCGCTGCGTTCCCGGTGTGTGCATCCCGAGGGAGCGCATAATGACCCGACTGTCCTTTAGACTCTTAAGTCTGGGGTCTGTCTTTTCGGAAAACAGGCCCTGGCCTTCGAACGGGAGGTCCTGGATGGTATGTTGGAGCTCCGGAGGAAGGCCAGAGACCTGCAGCCAGGAGATACGGCGCATCGTTACCCCCGAAGCGAGGGTGCGGGCAGCCGAGTCTGCAGCGTCCAAAGAAGCTTGCAATGATGTACGTGCAACCTTCTTGCCCTCATCCAGGATGGCTGCAAATTCCTGGCGGGCGTCTTGCGGCAGCAGCTCTTTAAATTTGTCCGCTGCCACCCATGAGTTGAAAGCGTACCTGCTGAGCAGGGCTTGTTGGTTCGAAACCCTGAGCTGCAGCGCCCCAGCGGAGTATACTTTGCGTCCAAGGAGGTCCATTCGCCTGGCCTCCCTGGATTTGGGGGCTGGAGCTTCCTGCCCATGACGCTCTCTGTCATTTACCGATTGTACCACCAGGGAACACGGTGTCGGGTGGATATGGAGGTACTCATAGCCTTTAGAGGGGGCCATGTACTTCCTCTCGACGCCCCTCGCCGTAGGGGGGATGGAGGCCGGTGACTGCCAGATAGTATTGGCGTTGGCCTGGATGGTCCTTATGAAGGGTAGGGCGACCCTGGTGGGAGCATCCGATGAGAGGATGGTAACAATCGGATCCTCGATTTCCGAGACCTCCTCGGCTTGTAGGCTCAGATTCTGAGCTACTCGCCTGAGGAGGTCTTGGTGCGCCCTGAGATCCAGCGGGGGGGGGGCTACTGGAGGAGGTGCCAGCCACCGCTTCATCAGGGGAGGAGGATGAGGAGACCCCCGGCAAGAAAGTGTCTAATGGGGGGTCCCCCTCGGCCCTCGCCTCAGTCTCAGGAGCCAGAGCGGAGTCTTGCTGCTTGGACCCTTCCTCTCCATCCGGGGAGGGAGGGGGGCGAGACAACGAGGCTTCCGGCACTCTGTGCTCCGCCGTCGCAGGCCTAGCAGGAGGCTGTTGGGGGCCCTGGGCTTGATGGTATGCCCATGGGGTCCAAAACCCCCACTGCTGCGGGCCTTGGTCGTGTTGTGGCGGGTCCTGAAAGAGCGCCGCCTGCCGGTCGGTGCCCAGCGCATACCCACTGTCCGTTTGTGAGGAGACCGACGGCTGTCTAGAAGGCCACGGCGGGGCCGACCCTGGCTGGTAAGGGTCTGCGGGGGTCGGCAGCGACGATCTTCTCGGTGCCAGGGATCGGTACCGGGAGTCATAGCGGTGCCGGGATCGGGATCGGGACTGGGTTCTGTCTCGGTGCCAGGATCTGGACCGGTACCGGCCGCCGCTTCGGTGCCGGGATTGGGACCGGGACCTGCCACCAGCTCGGTGCCGGGAGGTCGACCGGGACCGGGACCTGCCACCAGCTCGGTGCCGGGAGGTCAACCGGTGCGGCGAGTGACGGCGGGACTGGCTCCTGGAGTCACGGTGCCGGTATCGGCGGCTGGAGTCCGACCGCGACCGCCTTGAGGTCGACCGGTGCCACGAGTGCGACCGGTACCGCCGAGGGGAGCGGTGCCGGGACTGCGAGCGGCGATGAGATCTCGACCTGCCGTGACGTCGGGACCTGGACCGCGAGCGCGAGTCCCGAGACGGTGCCGACATCATGGGCTTCCCTCTAGATGCGATCCGCACCGGAGGTACCGGGGGTGGCAGCTGAGTAGGCTCTGTCAAGGCAATGAGGTCCCGTGCCGAGGCGAAGGTCTCCGGCGTGGATGGGACCAATATCTCAACCCCAGACCTTATGGGGGAGCTTGGCGGCACCGGACTCGACGGACCCGCCGGGCCCGGAGTCGACGGTGCCGGCGGCGCCGCGGCCGATGTTGAGGCCGGGCGCTCCAGTCGGGTCTGCCTGGCTGGAGTAGCAGACGCTGACGGTCTTGGTTCTGCACCCGGTGCCGGAGAAGGTCGGTGCCGGGGAGTCTTTCCGGTGCCGGCACGATCCGGTGCCGGCGCCGAGATCACGGCCTGCGAAGCCGCCGGGTCAAGTGCCGCCTCCATAAGGAGAGTCCGGAGTCTTTGATCTCTCTCCTTTTTTGTCCTTGGCTTAAAAGCCTTGCAGATGCGGCACTTGTCCGATCTGTGCAATTCCCCCAGGCACTTCAGGCACGCGTCGTGGGGGTCGCTGGTAGGCATAGGCTTCTTGCAGGCCGCACACTGCTTGAAGCCCGGCGAACCAGGCATGAGCCCGGTGCCGGGTGCCAGGAAGGGCTAGAGCCCCCGGCGAACAACTATTTACACTTAATTACTACTATCTATACTTAACAGTCTAACTAACAACTATAACAATAACGAGAGATAACTAGAGATAACAAGGAGAGCTAGGGACGTGGAGGACAGCTATGCCGCGCTCCACAGTTCCAACGACCGACACGGCGGTAAGAAGGAACTGAGGAGCGGGTGGGCCGGCAGGGATATATATTGAGCGCCATGGCGGCGCCACTCCAGGGGGCGACCTGCCGGCCCACTGGAGTTGCTAGGGTAAAAAGTTTCCGACGAACGTGCACGCGCAGCGCGCACACCTAACTGGAATGGATGTGAGCAATCACTCGAAGAAGAAACACTATTTCACTAGGAGGGTGGTGAAGCACTGGAATGGGTTACCTAGGGAGATGGTGGAATCTCCTTCCTTAGAGGTTTTTAAGAGCAGGCTTGACAAAGCCCTGGCTGGGATGATTTAGTTGGGAATTGGTCCTGCTTTGAGCAGGGAGTTGGACCAGGTGACCTCCTGAGGTCCCTTCCAGCCCTGATATTCTACGATGCTCGAGACAGAGGCTCCAGTACAGTAATGTTGCCTTTAAGACACCTTTTTTCCAGCTCAGTCTGCAAGACTCAAGTCTCAGTTTTCTGAGGTAGGTGGGAACTCACAAGTGAATTAAGCTTGTATTTACTCACCCATTTGGATCCAAAAAATGAACAAATTACCCAGATGTGAAGAGTCCATGAGATTCAGATGGTGCAAGTCAGCAGCAATTACAACTAATTATTCAATTATATTTTATTTTTTCTATTTCATGTTACCTCTCTATGTTTAGCTATACCAAGGATTCTTTGGGGGCATTATACACTGAAGAACTGACACCCTAAGATATCTCCTTTACCAAGATATCTCCTTCACCTAGTCCTCTAGATGCCTGTAAAATACGAGCAAATGCAAGTGTTGCTGGGATTACTGTCCAAAGTACTGATTTTTAAGTTTTCAGTGTAAAGCTTGAAAGTGCACCTATGGCAACTCAGATGAAGCAGCCTTTAATATGTTCTGCCCTAAAATATGCTCATGTTCACTTGGCAGATGTTAGTGCCTTGCAGAGCTTCAAAAAAAGTGGCACGAGATGCCAGCCTAGGAGCAATTAGAAGAGAATGATTCAAATATCAGGCTTGTATATGAGTGAGCTCTGAATGACCCAAAGCCATATACGGTATGTGCTGCTGCATGGTCACAAGATCACATGGCAAGAGGCTCGCTCTGGAGTAGCTGACAATCCCTATTCCCATCCGAAGTATTGCAAAAAGCTCCTGGAGGAGACGACATGTCAGGAGAAATAAGGGATGTTATTCCTTGGTCCTTGCTCCCTGTTTCTGGGCACACGATGGACAGTATTGCTCTTCATTTCATTGCTGGTGAATCACAGTTGGATTGTAATCAACTCCTCCTACTGAAGCACCAGGCTGGAAATGATATTGATGGCAACCATCTTGTCCCTCACATGCGTTACAAGTTTCAAGGTCATGAGAAATATGGTAACATGTCATTTATGACAGACATTCCATATGAACGACTTATTTTATAGCAGATCAAAATTCACCACGCCGTAACTGTTGCTAAGAACACATTACTCATTATCTTTAGGTTGATTTTTGAAGGTTCTGACTCTGAAAAATAAAATCCCTTGATAGGACAGAATATTGAGTAATTGACAAGACTGAGGGAGGGGAAAAAAGCCACTGTATCAGACAGGAGTCTGGAAAAATAAGCCATCACTCAGGTTAGAAGATCTGTTTTATAGCATCAGAGGAAGCTCTTAGCAAACTTTCAAAGGAAACTAGCTTTGTTCCTGTTGACAGGCCTACATGAGTCAGATCATCTACATGTTGTCGTGTTTTTCTTAAGAACATAAGAATGGCCATAATGGGTCAGACCAAAGGTCCATCTAGCCCAATATCCTGTCTTTCCACAGTGGCCAATGCCAAGTGCCCCAGAGCGAATGAACAGAACAGGTAATCATCAAGTGATACATCCCCTGTCGCCCATTTCCAGCTTCTGGCAAAGAGAGGCTAGGAACAGCATCCCCCGCCATCCTGGCTAATAGCCACTGATGGACCTATCCTCCATGAACTTATCTAGTTCTTTTTTTAATCTTGTTATAGTCTTGGCCTTCACAACATTCTCTGGCAAAGAGTTCCACAGACTGACTGTGCGTTGTGTGAAAAAATACTTCTAGATGCACAAACAAGTACAGTACGATTTACAAATCAATGGAATTGCATGTGGACATAAGTGACCATGGGTCTGGTAGAACAGGAGGATTTAAAGGAGGATGAATGATAGTAAGTATAATAAAAGGAATGCAATAAAGGAAGGAGCAAAAAAATGTATGCCAACATAAAAGAATTTTAACAACTAAATAGCTACTATTCCTATGTGGATGGCTCCTTTCCAAGACTTGCTACTTCTGTAACATGCAAGGGCTGCTAGTTGAGTAGGAGACAAAAGGATAAGTCAATCCAAGGCTTTTGGTCCTTCCTGTCTTGTTCACTTCACATCAGGATAAAGACACACAATTTCCAGACTTCACTACAACACTGGACACTGTTCTTTTGACACGTGACACTGTGGGGATTCATTACCCAGCCCTGAGATTTCAGGTTGAGAGTTTCAGTTTTCTGGAAGATGCATCCCAGAGGTCAAGGACATGAGAGCCCAGAAAGGGAAGGAACACAAGGTGGCACTTGGGTAGACAGAGCCCCCATTAAACTCCCTGGCTTATGCTCTAATGGGGTAACCAAGGGCTCCCCATGATTCTTAGCATAAAGGGAGACGCAAATGTCTTGGGGAAGCCCCCACATCTCCAACTTCTCTCTTCTCCCCAGCCTCACGGTAAATTGCCAAGTTAGTTCACCTTTTTAATCTAGATTTCTAAATGTTTTGAGGTGGAGGTGATCAAATCCAGAGCAGCCTGCTACTGCCCAGATTCCTCTTAATGCATTGCTTCAGCTCTGATTGACACAGACTCACAGAATGCTTCACCAATTGATGTCACTTTATATCTAATGTTTAGAACAACTTACTCCGGAGAACTCAATTCCCAGCAAGCACCCTTCACAGCGCTGCAGAGTCTTAAATGCACCAGTTAAAAACTCCAGTTTCCAACTGTCAAAACACCATGCAGCCCCAAGGGGCCAGGAAACACCTCTGCACGAATTCCCAAGGGGAAAGGGGATTGTCACCTTTTTGCCTCTTTGCTGAGGCCATTTGGTCACTTTCTGAAAATTTGGCAAAACCGAACAAAAAGGTGTTCCTGCCTTTGTGACTCCTTAGCATGATGAGCTAATGTAGATCTCATGTGTGACACCATCAGTCTGTGACAGCCCTTCAGGAAAGGCCTTTAACTGCTTCCTTCTACTCAGCACTGTAGCTGATGCTTGGCAGGATGGAGTGCACATGAACTTCGCTCCATTTAGTTAATACACACGCAGGCTGCTGACCCCCAGTCATGAGACTAAGACAGGCATTATGGAATGCTGCCATCACCCAAAACGCTTGGGTTGGTTGATTTGCCTTTGATCCACTGTGATCCATGGGACGGGGGTCAGCTTGTTCAAGAATTAGTACAAACCCAACAGAGAAAATTACACAAGTACTGCAAGTTGGGAATAGGTTCTGGACAAAGGCTTCCACTGCTGCATTTTCTATGGCAGTTAAACGGCAGTGCATGACACGTGCAGCTGTCTTTGTACCATATAAGCCTTCTAAGCAGCAAAGCTGCTTTCTAGGCCCACCCCGAGGATGAGCCATCAGATGCTTTCTATAACATGCCCACGTACTGACTTATTCTAACTCTAACATTTCTAAGACAACCTTGCAAAACTCTACTTGCTTATGAAAAGTTTATCTATCTTTGATAGTCATGTACAATGTCTTATCCTGGCACATGAGTAAGAAGTCTGTGCCTGGGCTAGCAAGTCTTTGTGACAGATATGGAAATTTCCTGCTATGGCCTTGACAAAAGGTACTGAATTAAGTTTATGTCTCTTTGGGGTCCATTGAATTAAATGAATGATGTATGTATTATTGTGGGCTGGGACATGGGCAACAGGTGAAACCTCACTTTGGAAAGGCTAACCCACCCCACCCCGCTTCTGACCGAGCCACCTCCGCCCTACCCTGTGACCGGAGTCCCGACCAGCCCACCCTAGTTGCACCAGCCAGCCCAACTCCCGGACCAGCCCGTGCCAGCCGGCCTGACCCCCTGCCTTGGTTTTAGCGTGGCATTAACAGATGGCTCGAGTGCATTGGTCCAGGTGCCTTCAGCAATCCAAGCCAAGTTCTAATAGACCAGTCTGGAGCGCTTTTAAATAAAGATTTTTTTTTCATTTAAAAATTATTAAAATGACTTATGTGTAGCACATTATGCAACTTCCAGCATGGACAATGCTTCATACAGGGGGAGAGAAATGACGTGAGCTTGGATATTACAGCAATCCATGCCAGATAAATGCCCAAGATAGAAGTGTGGAAGGAAGGTTATTGAAACTTTTCTGGTATGATGTGGAATATATTACTGAAGTTCTTTGGCCGCCTTTTCTTTTCTTTAATTTCCTGAGCCTTAGCACTTCTGCTTTATTAAAGGCAATGAGGACTAGTGGGCTGACTATAGAACTGGGATCTAGGAACTTGAGTTCTGTTCTGAGCTACACCACTGACTTCTTATGTGAGCCTGACCAAGTCATTGACATTCTCCAGGGCTTTTTCTATTGGTGAAGCGGGGATGAGGCCTGCCTCCCAGGGCTGTTGCTGGTTAACATTTGCCCTGTGTTTTGAAGATGTAAAATGCTGCTTGTGTGTCTGTTCCTGACTCCACTCCTACTTCTCATCTCCCACTTTTGGTGACTGCCTTTTCAGCAGCGCTTTGTGACCTGCTGGATTCTTTTATCTCAGGCAGTACAAGTCAGATGGAAAGGGAGAGTTGAAAGTGTCCCGTGGGTCACAAAGTGCTCCAGAAATGACAGGCAGAAGATGGATACAGAGGCAATTTAAAACTCCCTTTAGCTCCTCTGTTCCCCTCCTTACTCAGAAGGTGTCAGGCAGCTTTCAAACAACCCTTCTTCGAATAGCTGAATCAGTCACAGCTGAGTAACTTCTTTTAAATTGTGTATCAAATCATTGACACAAACCCACAGCTCCGTCCTCTTGCAGCAGTTTCATGAGACCATAACCACAATTTCTGAATAATTGTCAGACCCACTTTGACCCTAAGAACACCCCAATGCCAGAGGGCAGGCGGTTCCCTGGTAGGTAGCTGACAGCCTCAGCTGACCTGACCAGCTCAGTGTCCCAACTTGCTGTTGGCATAATCTGTATCTAAAAAGGGTCATGTAAGATGTCATATGCGAACTGACAACATGCTGATCATTAATGTTATGGTGTGGTGCATGCACAGGTGATGTATGAAAAATTATAACTATGTGCTGGAAATAAGTTCTTAAGTGGCGTTTGGCAGAGCCACCCAGAGGATTCAGGGGGTCTGGGGTCTTCAGCAGCTGGGGGCCCCCGCTTCTGCGATGGGGGTCCTTCTGCTCTGGGACCTGCCGCTGAAGTGCCCCGAAGACCTGCGTCAGGGGCCCCTTGCTGCCAAATTACCGTAGAAGACCCGGCACTTTAGCAGCGGGTCCTGCTTCGGCAGTAATTCAGCAGAAGCAGCAGCTCCGGGGGCCCAGGCCCTGCGAGAGTTTTCTAGGGCCACCAGAGCGAGTGAAGGACCCCGCTCCAGGGGCCCCAAAAAACTCTCGTGGGGGCCCTGCGGGGCCCGGAGCAAATTGCCCCACTTGCCCCCCCCCCGGGCAGCCCTGGTGTTTGGCAGACAGGGCTTAAGTCACCCCATCCTAGACAAAGGAATGTGGTTCTGCCTGCTTGAATGTGCCTCCCTTGTAAGTTGAGCAAGAAGAGACAATGAAAGTACTTACTTTGAAGACAAAGCCATTAGGCAAACCAGTGTGGAGGACGGCCACTTAACAATCTTGACAGGGGATGGAAGCTGCAGCTCCAGGAAACCTTTCTGCCTCCTGAAGCAAGGTCATTTAACTTTAGAAGATCTAAGTCAGGATGGAGCCATTTTGGTTTCCATTACTGGGCAGATACAAGAGACCAGAGCTCTTGTACATCTGAGAAAAGGGGAACCTTTCAAACATGGGGATGAAAGTCTCTGGAAATCTGAATATAGGCAAGACCAAGACTCTAGTTTATTAGGTTTGAGTCCTAGAAATGTGTATTTACTTTTGTTTGTAACAATTCTATCTCAATTCCTTCTACTTGGTATCACTTACATTTTCAGCCAAACTAACGGGCTGATACCGTGTACTGTCTCTTTAAAGAAGCAGCAGCCTGGATAAGGTTTGTGAGTGCCACAGTGAGAGAGGCTGAGTACTGCAGAGAAGACACTGTGGGGGAGACTCCTGGCCGGAAGGGTTGTTGGTGTCAACCAGCAAGAAATAACCTGACTGGTGAAAGCCAGGGTGAGGTCATTGTGTTGTAAGCAAGAGGCTGGTTTCAGGGCTCTAGGGTGAAGCAAGATAGCACAGAAGAACACAGGGTTCCAGGGCAGGCAGTGACACAGCCTTGTGCTGGTCTGGGTGAACCCCAAAAGCATGTCACCCTCATTAATCTGGAGTCTGAGAGAGACACTAATTGGAACCAGTGGTCCCTCATGCTGAAGCAGTGGTAGCTGACTTAATCTGGGAGCATCCAAGGCAGGATGGCAATTGCTTTTCTAAAGTGTAATGAAAGCAGAGCTCTCTGAATACAATAATTTTTCAGGTCCTGTGTTTCTCCCTTGCCTCCCTCTTCCAGGGCAGAAAGCAGACTGCCTGCTACAGAGAACTCACAGGTGGGTTATTGTCTGAGGGAGTTGTCTATCCTGCAAAACTGGTTCTCTTCTATCTCATGAGCAACCTCCCAAATAACGCTCTATCTTCTGGTATGAAGCACAGTGTTGAATTCAATGTGGATGAGGGGCTTTCTGCAGTGATGGTCATAACGCCCTTTGGAGCAGGGGATTTGTGTGTCTGGGTGCGTGCTGCTCCTGTCTCGCCGGAAGCTTCACTCTGTCCCCTCTCTGTTTGCTATGTTCCTGTACTGATTTCCAAACCTTATCTGAAAGGTGCCTTGCTTCAAACACAGGCCAAGGTGGTAAAGTGGAACTCCAGCATGCTAGAAATTTGAGAATTCACTACAGTTGTACTGTTGTTTTTTTCAAACAGTCAATAAAAGGTAAAGCAGACCTATTCCTCACAGAGTGCCATTTCCTGGGGGAAGAGGAACGGAGGTTCTGCCATTATCTCAACTTCCCAGATACTGTCCAGCAGGAGAATAAACGCCAGATACTGGAAGCTCAAAGAAAATTACATTTGCCTGATAATTCTTACATATCTCATTGGGGCCAAAATAACCTTTCTCTTTATTCCCCCTTTTTTCTTTTCATGTTACACTAACACTTCTGGAGATTTTCTGTTTCCAAACCACTAGAAACAACAGAAAATTACTCCAATCAGAGTTGTGACCCCGAGTGCCAGAGACTCTAATGACGTGCCCCAGGGTACTAGAGATGGGCAGCCATGTAAGGATATGGCTACGCTATAGGTGCTGCAACTGTGCTGCTGTAGTTTAGACACTTACTACTATGATGGAAGGAAGAATTCTTCTGTCAACCTAGCAGTGTCTACACAGGAGCTTAGGTTGGCTTAACTACTTCTGTCAGGGGTATGAATTTTTCACATACCTGAGTGGCATAGCTAAGTTGATCTAAGTTTTAGGTGTAGACCGGGCCTAAAACCCTTGGAGAGATGGATCTATTTCCTTCTCTCCCCTTGTTCTCTCTGATCCTCCATTTCAATGTTCTTCTGGCTTCAGTCTTCCTTTTCAGAAAAAAGCCCCCCCAAACCACCACTGTCTTGTTACTCTGCATAAACAAGGATGGGGGAAAAACATACTCAACAAATCCTTTTGGGTTATTGAGGAACAGTCTGTGAAATAGGGATATAATGAGCAGAGCTATTTGATAATCTGACAGGTCGTTCTACTCATCACCTGTCAGAGGGGAATAAAGTCTAACAACTGTTTATATATTCAAAATGAAAGGATTAAAAAACCCAATAGATTGTGAGCACATGTTGGAATCTGGCATGGATTTTTTGTGTTTAAACAAACATTAATGAGAAATTTAATACAACTGTAACTGGTTCCGCAGGGAGCAATGGAAGGTGAGACCCAGGGCCAGCGCAATCACTAGGTGAACTAGGCGGCCGCCTAGGGAGCCTCGTGGTTGATGGGGCCTAAAAGCCTGCTCAGGTGAGGAGGTGAGCTGGGGCGGTGGGGCGTGCAGGGAGGGCCGCCCGTAGTAATGGGGGGGTGGGGGAGGGCGCACAGCGGAACTGCTCCCCGCCCCAGATCACCTCCATTCTGCCTCCTCCGCTGAGCACACAGCCCCTACTCTAATTCTCCTCCAATTGGCGCCACAAGCCTGGGAGGGGAGGAGAATTAGAGTGGCGCCGGTGTGCTCAGCGGAGGAGAGCTGGGGCGGGCTCCCCAGGTGGGGTTAGCTGCTGTGGAGGGGGCAGGGTTAGCTACTGCAGAGGTGGAACTCCCGGGGCAGGGTTAGCTGCGAGGGGAGCCTCCCCGGGCGGGGGGGGGGGGGGTGGCAGGCTGGATTAGCTGCCTGTCATAAATGGATAGTTAAGAGTTAATGGAACAGAAGTACCTCATATCTCTTTTGCCTGGAAAGGGTTAACAAGATCTGTGATCCTGGCTGTCACCTGACCAGAGGACCAATCAGGGGACAGGATACTTTCAAATCTTGAGGGAGGGAAGTTTGTGTCTGTGCTGTTAGTGTTTGGTTGTTGTTCACTCTGGGGGCTCAGAGGGACCAGACGTGCAACCAGGTTTCTCTCCAATCTCCCTGATACAGGTTCTTATAGATTCAAAATAGTAAGTACTAGGTGATAAGGTGAGCTAGGCTTATGTTTGTTTTCTTTATTTGTAAATGTGTATTTGGCTGGAAGGAGTTCAAATGTGTATTTTGCTGAAAGGATTTTACTTTGTACTTGTATACTTAGGCTGGGAGGGTATTCCAAGTGTCTATAGCTGACAGACCCTGTAACATATTCCATCTTAAATTTACAAAGATAATTTTTACTGTTTTTCTCTCTTTAATTAAAAGCTTTTCTTGTTTAAGAACCTGATTGTTTTTTTATTCTGGTGAGACCCCAGGGGACTGGGTCTGGATCCACCAGGGAATTGGTGGGGAGAACGGAGGGAAGGGAGAGAGAAAGGTTAATTTCTCTCTGTGTTAGGATTACTTTCTCTCTTAGGGAGAGTCTGGGAGGGGAAGAGAGAAGGAGGGGGGGAAGGTGCATTTTCCTCTCTGTTTAAGATTCAAGGAGTTTGAATCACAGTGATCTTCCAGGGTAACCCAGGGAGGGGAAGCCTGGGAGAGGCAACGGTGAGGAAAAGGGTTTACTTTCCTTGTGTTAAGATCCAGAGGGACTGGGTCTTGGGGGTCCCCGGGTAAGGTTTTGGGGGGACCAGAGTGTACCAGGCACTGGAATTCCTGGTTGGTGGCAGCACTACAAGTACTAATCTGGTAACTGAGCTTAGAGGAATTCATGCTGGTACCCTATCTTTTGGACGCTAAGGTTCAGAGTGGGGGTTTATACCATGACACTGCCGCAGAGGGGTCCTCTGGTGGGAGGGGCGGGTGGGCGTGGTTAGCTGCTGGGAGGGGGGGCAGCAGGCAGGATAAGCTTGGGGGGGTTGTAGGGCAAGGTGGAAGTTTTGCCTATGGCGCAAAACTTCCTTGCACCGACCCTGGTGAGACCTCTGCTTCTTAGAGGGGGAGAACACCCCTGGTTGAGTGAGTAGTTAGAGGTCTCTCTAACCTTGGTGATGGCTGTCCTAGGCAGGTGATGTAGATCCCAGGTTAAGCTGGAGAAGGAACTGAGGAATGTGTATCGGTTTGTATTGTGTTGCTGTAAATGGGGGTTTTAAGGAGGTTTTATTGACTCCCCAGGTCATTAGCTGCTTATAGCCAGTTGCCACTGTAACTGGTCAAGTTATCTGCCTCTCTGTTGATACCTAATTGAGAGAATAATGAGCTCACAAGTGCCTCTGCTGACCCTGTTCATATCAACACAGGTAATAAAGCAATTCAGTACAGGGCTTATGTTCACTCCTCTAGGCTGATGCATGGAGAATCCGTTTCCTTGCAGGACCAGGGCAGGGACTGGGCTTGCAACAAAGTACATCAGTGAGGATGAAGACAATGCTATAGGCAAGCCCTGAGTTAGTCTTGGGAGAGTACCATGTCAGCATGAGGTCCTCCTGATAGACCTCAGCCAAGGCACCACGCTATGCATGGACCTAGGGACTGGATTTCAATCTGGAGGGAATGTCTAAGCATTTTGAAATACTGCCTGAACCACGAGCACAGAGAAAATGGCACTGGAAGAGTCGCCAGAGAGCAGCCGTAGTCCCTGAGAAGCTTTGCTGCTGCTGGCTCATGCTGTGCCTGCGTTGCCCTCCTTGTGCATGGTGGGATAGAGCTCAGCCATGTGCAATGTGCATTCCAGGCCAACAGCAGCTCTAGAAGCACGACTGAAAGCTCGGCTCCATCCGTCACTGAAATAAAACTGGATGTCGCACATCACAGTTACTGCAAAAGCCTTTCCTCCTATCTTGGGATGCTCTGCTGGCTGCTGGCCCCTGATCTCATAGCACCATTTGTCACCCATTAGTGAAACAGGACTGTGTTGTATTCCTTCTGCAGGTGCTGATGAATGCTGTGCTTGCATTCCCAGCACGTCTCCCAAGTTAATTGCTTCATTGTGTCTCACAAAAGACCCATTTTGCAATTCTTCTGACATAACACAGGTACTTGACTTCAGAGTATTTACCTGCTTGGAAGACTTTATTTTAACTGATTTCTTCAGAGAGACAGACAGACAGACAGAGACAGTGTCTGTGTGTGTCTCTCTCTCTCTCTCTCTCCACCCTTCTTGTGATTGCCTGAGGCATTTTTTTAACCATCAGCTGGGCCTTGCCTCATCTTTCCTCTTTAGGATATACGCTGTGTAGGAAGAATACTTTAAAATGGAGTTTTAAACCAGTTTTCTAGTCTGGGTTGAGGTAACGCTGGGGTTTTTATTCCTTCATTTCCATTCTCTGACTACCTTCCAGCCATAGCCCTTATGTACTGGAGTAGGATGAGCAGGACAATAAGTGATGAACTGTTTGAAAATTCCACACAAACCTCAGAGGGGTTTAGAGAGGGAAAATATATTTCCCATATGAGAGCAATAAAAAATGTCAAGTTTTTTTAAAAACACACCTTTAAATGCTCAAGGAAATATGGTAGTATTATTTATCAGGGCAAAATAAAGTTTGATTTAGTTATGCAAACTCAGACTTAGAATAGAAAGCCAGCTATAATCCTTTTTCAGGGACAGCGTGAGGCAGTGCTGTCCAGTGGCTAAAACAGGGGATTAGGCATTGGGACTACTGATTCTATTTCTGGCTTTGCCACTGATGCGCTGCGTGGCTTTTGAGCAAGTCACTTCCCTTCTCGGTGTCCTAGTTCCCAGCCCCATTCTTTAAAATAAGCAAATAGGCCAGGTTTACACTAAAAAGTTAGGTCAACCCAGCAATGTCATTCAGAGGGAGGACAGATCTACATCCCCGAATGATGCAGTTAAAATGATCTAACAGACGCCCTCTCCCAACACTGTCCCCCCACCCTTAATGTAGCCAGCACTAGGTTGATGCCTCCCAGAGATTAACTACAGTGATGGGAGAACCCCAAGTGCTACAGTGGTCACTGTGAAACTTAAGCCTTGTCTATACTAGAAAGTTGCATTGGTTTAAATAAATCAAACACTGCACTGATTTAGATAAATCAATTTTATCTCCCAACAGATGCGCTATGTACAAGACTCTTGCGTAACTTGGTCTGGTTTAATTCAGTAAGTTGCAGACGCATGCCAAACTGATTTAAGCAAGGGTTAAACCACTTGTGTGTCTAAATTAGGAGATTACATTGGTTTAACTAGATCAATTTTAAGTTTAGTCAAACCAATGCACCTTCTTTAGTATAGTCTAAAGGCTTAGCTAACATTTGCAAGAACCTCTAATGAAAGGAAGTTAAAAATATTTCTGGGTTTGCTGTTGGTCAGTAACTGTTGCTGCCTGGAAAGAGACTTAATTTGCTACATCAGCAGTGCAGGAGTTTCAGTCACCGTAGTGGGCCCCCTAAACCAGTCTCCCCAATACTAATTTCTGCCTACTGTTACTCACACCTTCTTGTCAGCTATCTGTAATGGGCCACTCTCTTACCACTTCAAAAGTTATTTCTCCTCCCTTGGTATCCCACTGTTAATTGATTTATCTCGTTAGACTGAGCTAACACTTGGGAAAGCAACCTCCATCCTTTCATGTATTTATACCTGATCCTGCTATCTTTTACTTCATACATCTGATGAAGTGGGTTCTAGCCCACGAAAGCTTATGCCCAAATAAATTTGTTAGTCTCTAAGGTGCCACAAGGACTCCTCGTTGTTTTTGCTGATACAGACGAACATGGCTACCACTGAAACCAGTTTCTTTCAAGCACTTTCCCTGTGTTATTTGGACAGCTCTGCTGTATGTGATGGAACAGTTAGTTGGCGTATGAGACATCCACGTTCTCCCTAATTACCAACACCAGGTTGATGGAAAGTGGAGCTAGTTTGTTCTCTCTTGTGCTATTTGGGCAGCCCTGAGGTCTCAGACTGTTAAATCATGGCCTGAGCCAGCAGAAGACTCAGACATAATGCAAATACAAGGCTACAGTTTCAGAGGAAATTTGCCCCTCAGGCATAGTGGGAAGGCTGTAACCATGTGATTGCTCAGAAGACTGTAGCTTCCTTTAAAGGTCTCTGTCCACTCTTCACGCCATCTTGCCTTTCCTGCCCCACTATACCTAAAATGCAACTATTGAAATCCTCCTCCCTCTCCCACAGCTCTACCCACACCCTGATCCCGGATATCCTGCTGCTTCTCCTTCCGCTTCCAATGCTCCTCCCACTCCTTGCAGTGCACTGTTCCTGTTGTGTGGTACCAGTCTTGTGCTTGCAATGGCATGTGCTGTATGTATGGTAAGATATAAGCAATCCAATGTCATGCTGGCAGTGCTGAGTGGCAAATGTTGGGTTTTTAATGGCATCTGCGGTAATTCCTAAACGTTATAAAACCCAGATGGGCATTTAGCTCAATGGCCACCATAAAAATACATTTGGAACTTGGTTTGGTGAGCTCCCATTACAAGACTAATCATTTGGGGGCCCAGTAGCCCATTACTTACTTGGAGAGAGGATTAGTATGAATTCTCAGCAGATAGACATAAGCAGTGAGCAGCCCTTGGGGCAGGCAGTGCATATTACGGATAGTGGTCTGATATATGAAGCTAGAAGCCTTAGGTACCCATTCTCCCTTTGAGGCACATGCACAACTCACTAACAACACAAGTATTTCTCTCACCCACACAGCCCAGTACGTAGAATGTGCAGGGAAGATGACGGGCTATTTTTGGAAGCACTTGCTGTGCTTTCAATAACTCGCTTTGTGGGGAAGGTTAGGATTTGAATTTGTAATTACCAAGCTGATACACGCCCTAAAATACTTTACATAGATGTTGCTGCAGGGTTCCTTGGTGATCAGGCAACAAAGCTCCTAACTACATAGACCTGCCGGAAGGCTGCACAGTCCAGAATTCAAGTGAAAAACAGTCAGTTGGACCATCACATATGGGCTTTAAAAATAACGTGAGTTTGCATGGGAAATCTAACCCTGCATTTGCAAGAGCTGTCATTCATCCAGGCTCTCACACTAACTGCTTGTCTACATGGGGATGCTCAAGAAAGTAAGAAGAACTTACTAAAGGTGTGAAGTTAAAATGCATTAATGGACTTATGCTAAACCTTTAACCTGCTTTAAACCAGAATAAGCGCATCCACACAGACTTCGGCACTGGTTGAACTAAATCAGTTTGAAATCACATCTGAAGTTAAACTAGCACAACTCATCATGTAGACAAGGCCTAACACTCCATCAATGTCAATATAAAAGCACATGGGCTTCTGAACTATTCTTTGCCATAATGACGAGAGTGGAGGCACAAAGTCCTGGGAAGGAGAGGTCACCTATTTCAGCCTCCTGTGCTGAGGCAGGATCATGTACATCTAGATCATCCTGGACAGGTGTTTGTCCACCCTGTGCTTAAAAACCTCTGACGATGAGGATCCCAAAACCTCCCTTGAAAGCCCAGTCCAGTACTTAACTATCCTTATAGTTAGAATGTTTTTTCCCCTTATATCTAACCCAAATCTCCCTGGCTGAAGATTAAACCAATTACTTCTCATCCTACCATCAGTGGCATGGAGAAAAATTGATCACCATCCTCTTTATTTGAAGACTGTTATCAGATCTCCCCCTTGGTATTCACTTCTCAGGACTGAACATACCCAGTTTTTTTAACCTTTCCTCATAGATCAGATTTTTCTAAACCTTTTATCATTTTTGTTGCTCTTCTCTGGATTCTCTAATTTATCCACCTCTTTCCGAAAGCATGGCACTCAAAACTGAACAAAGTAGTCTGGCTGAGGTCTACTGTTAATACACCTCAGATAGATATTAACCTTTTCGCAACTGCATCACATTGTTGGCTCGAACTGAATTAGTAATTCACTAACCCCAGGACCTCTTCAGCAGTGCTACCACCTAGCCAGTTTTTCTGCATTTTGTATTTGTGCATTTGATTTTTCCTTCCCATGTGCAGTACCTTGCACTTTATTGAATTCATCTTTTTGATTTCAGACCAATTCTCCAATTTGTCAAGGTAATTTTGAATTCTAATCCTGTCCTCCAGAGTGCTTGCAATCCCTCCGAGCTTGATGTCATCTGCAAATTTTATAAGCATACACTCCACTCTGTTATCCAAGTCATTAATGAAAATATTAATAGTACCAAACCCAGGCCAGATCCCCTGCAGGAACCAAGAAGATATGTCCTCTGCCAGTTTGACAGCGAACCATTGATAATTACCTTGAGGATGGTCTTTCAACAAGTTGTGCACTCAACTTAAGTAATTTCATCTAGATCACATTTCCCTACTTTGCCTGTGAGACTGTGTCAAAAGCCTTATTGAAATCAAAATATGTTTATAGCTTCCCCACATTTACTCAGCCAGTAACCTTGTAAAAGAAGGAAATAGGTTGGTTTGGCATGAGTTCTTGACACACTCTTGTTGGCCATTATTTATCACCCTATTACTCTCCAGGTGCTTACAAACTGTTTAATAATTTGTTCCAGTATCCCATATCAAAGCTCTGCTGACTGGTTTATAATTCCTTGGATCCTCTTTGTTCCCTTTTTTAAAGATAGATACGGCTTGTCCTTTTCAAGTCGTTAGGGACGTTGTCCATCCTCCAGGAGTTATTGAAGGTAACAGTTTTGAGATTGCTTCAGCGAGTTCAAGTATCCTAGGATAAATTTAATCAGGCTCTGCAGACTTTATACATCTATCTAAATATTCTTTAGTCTGTTCTTTCCCTAGTTTGGCTTGCATTTCTTTCCCTTTGTTAATATTGTGTTGAGTAGCTGGTCACCAGGAATCTTATAAGCGAAGAATGCAGCAAAATAGACATGAAACTGTTCAGCCTTCTTGATGTAATTAGTTATTAGGTCTCCTTCCCTGCTAAGTTGAGGACCTTCCCTTCCTTTTATCTTTCTTGCACTTGTGAGGTGTTGAACAGCAGAGTGAGCTATAGTGTGCAACGTGAAGTCAGGAGACCTAGCTTCAAGTCCTGGCTCCGACACTAGCTTGTGAAATGACTCACCCAAAGGCATATCTTTTTCTGCTTCAGTTTTCTTGTCCTAGAAGGGAATGATCATACCTACCTATCTACTGCCCCAGGAAGGTTGAGGGTTAGTGTGGAAGGTGCTGTGTTGATGCAACAGATTACATTATCTGTGTTTATTCTGATATACCTTATTTCTTCCATAAGGCACTAAAACTCTTTTACAAAGCCATCAAGATGTGTACATTCCTTAACTGAGTAGGCCAGCGATTGATCATATTATTGCCACATTTGCTCTACTATTATTATTTGTGTTATCGTAGCACCTAGGAACCCCAATCCTGGACCAGGCCCCCATGTGCAAGGCATTGTACAAATGCAGAACAAAAAGGTAGTCCCTGCCTCAAAAGAACTTACAATCTAAGGATAAGACAAGTAACAGATGGATACAGACGGATGGGGGGAGCACACATAAACAGTCAGACAATATGGGCGAGGATGGTAAGCAGTTGTCTTGGTACACCAGCAGCCAAATGCCTGACTTCCCCATTCCCCTCTTTTCTTGCTATCCTCACTTGGTGTGTTGTGTAAATCTAGATAACCTGTTTGGGCCAGGACCCTGGCCTTTTGATATGTTCTGTAAAGCTCTTTAGGGTCCTATAAAAACCATGTGCCAGATTCCACAAGTCCTGCTCTTAAGACCAATTCAAGCTGAAGTGTCTAAATATGCTTTAGAACAGATGCGACTATTTCTGCAGTACATCACAGTTGTAGTATGTAGCAGAGTTCACTCAATCAGCAGGCTGTCATTACACACACCTTATGATGTAATGTTGTGAGAGTTTGCCTGTATAAACTGATGCTCTGGGTATAGAAAATTTGGAAAACATAATTTTTGCTGTTCTGCAAAATGCATCCAAGGGGAATACATAAATTTAGACTAATGAGAACTTCCCATTACAGCATCTGTATCAAGAATGCAGGTTGCTAATTAGAGTCAGGTGTCTCACTGGTAGCTTTAACATTTCACATACATAAATCCCCCTGAGACAGACAAACTATGCTACAGCAGAGGTAAGATTCCACAGTATGCTATCTCAGGTTGCTGAACTGGGATTACTTGATGCTCTCTCATTCGCATCTTGTCTTTTCTACACTAGACATGTTTTTTCCATTCTTGTTTTCACTACTGCAAGCGATGGAAGGAATGTTAGGGTAGATGGGCCCTCTGGTCCACACCATTCTGTGCTGCAGAGCAGCTCTGAGAAGGGTAAAAATTCCCACAGCTGTTCTAGACGACCTCTCGAGGTCCCTTCCAGTTCTATGATTCTCTATGTTTCTAGCTCTCCTGCTAGTGCTAGAGTAATGATGAAAAACTTCCCTGAAGCCCCAATATAGACACAGCCAAAGACAAGTTCTGGAGGAATATCCCCAAGCAGCTGGGAAAAGCTACTATTGCAGAGATATGTGATAGGCAGACCCCAGGCCAAACCTGGACCGCCAGATGCTTTTGAACAGACCCCAAAATCTTTTTATTTACTTATTATCAGTGTTGGGTTTTTATTATTTTCTCTGGAGCCTGGACCTTGACTATACCTGGACCAAGAAATTTGGACCATGACAAAAAATAATTGACCACTCCTATTCTATTTTATTGAAATGTTCATGCACGTTGGATTTTACGAAAATCTTAATCTTCTACCTTGAGCTGGCTAGTCCATGTGAAAATAACCAATATTTTGACAATCAATGCAGTACAGTATTGATGAAGTTTACCTAACCACTTTGACAATGCAAAGCTAATCCTCATGTTATCCAAGTGATGATATGGGTGTGGTGCTTGTTTTACAGAATAGGAGGCAGGTGTGTGAAACAACCTGCCCACAATCACACAGCAAGTTAGTGGCAGAGCGGGACTAGTTTGGGAGTCTGGCTCCCAGTCTCTTTCTTGTTCCTCAGACCACGTAGCTTCCTTCTGTAATGTCAGCCATTTTAGATTGTCCTGCAGCTACGCAAGTGTCACATCAGTTTCATACAAGACATGTAGGTAGCTGTGGGCAAGTAGATGGATCTTTGGTCTAGAAGTCAGGAGACCTGGGGGTCTGTTCCCAACTCTGTCGCTGGCTTTCTTTATGGTTTTTTGGGCAAGCTGCTTAGGCCTAAATTTAAAAAAACTGTTACCTTTGGGTGTCCGCCTTCATACGTGCGGGGCCTGACCTTTAGAGAGGTTCAGTGCTCACAATTCTAACAGAAGCCAGTGGGAGCTGCACATGCTCAGCCCTTCAGAAATTCAGATCTTAGGTGGGAAGTTGGGCACCCAAAAAATGAGGCATCTGAAATCAGTGGGTGTGTTTGAAAATGTATGTCTTAACCTCTCTGCCTGTTGCAGCCTCTGTTAAAGGAGGATAACATTGCTCACCCACCCTTTGCGAAGCACTTGGAGAGCAGCTGTGCACATGCTTTGTGGGAGTACCTGGCTCTGCCCTGGCCTGCTAGTCAGATAGGTAGCTCTGTCTTTAACATTTCCTGTGACACAATTTGCGTCCTATGGTGTCATAAACAGATAAGTAAGAGTTAATAGAACAGAAGTGCTTCATACCTCTTTGCCTGGAAAGGGTTAACAAGAACAGTGAGCCTGGCCGTCACCTGACCAGAGGACCAATCAGGGGACAGGATACTTTCAAATCTTGAGGGAGGGAAAGTTTTTGTGCTGTGCTGTTAGTTTTGGTGGTTGTTCACTCTGGGGGCTCAGAGGGGTCAGATGTGCAACCAGGTTTCTCTCCAATCTCCCTGATACAGGTTCTTATAGATCCAGAATAGCGAGTACTAGATAGATAAGGCGAGTTAGGCTTATGTTTGTTTTCTTTATTTGCAAATGTGTATTTGGTTGGAAGGAGTTCAAATTGGTATTTTGCTGAAAAGATTCTAATTTGTACTTGTATACTTAGGCTGGGAGAGTATTCCCAGTGTCTATAAATTTACAAAGATAATTTTTACTGTTTTTTCTTTCTTTAATTAAAAGCTTTTCTTGTTTAAGAACCTGATTGTTTTTTTATTCTGGTGAGACCCCAGGGGACTGGGTCTGGATCCACCAGGGAATTGGTGGGGAGAAAGGAGGGAAGGGAGAGAGAGAGGCTAAATTCTCTCTGTGTTAGGATTACTGTCTCTCTCAGGGAGAATCTGGGAGGGGACGAGAGAAGGAGGGGGGAAGATGCATTTTCCTCTCTGTTTAAAGATTCAAGGAATTTGAATCACAGTGATCTTCCAGGGTAACCCAGGGAGGGGAAGCCTGGGAGAGGCAACGGTAGGGGAAAGGGTTTTCTTTCCTTGTGTTAAGATCCAGAGGGTTTGGGTCTTGGGGTTCCCCAGGCAAGGTTTTGGGGGGACCAGAGTGTACCAGGCACTGGAATTCCTGGTTGGTGGGAGTGCTACAGGTCCTAAGCTGGTAATTGAGCTTAGAGGAATTCATGCTGGTACCCCATCTTGTGGACGCTAAGGTTCAGAGTGGGGAACTGTACCATGACATATGGGTTGGGAGCTCTGGATCACACGACTGCTTTCACTCTGGGAACCTCATGAAAATCAGCTGTGTGTATCTCATGAGGCCTTTAGCTCATCAGGAAATCACAGTGCGGTGAACAGTGTTATAAATGGCAGTGAACAGTCTGAGTCTCCGTCCAGTGCCGTACTATAGTCACTTATTCAGCTCGAAGACAAGGCTGTGGGCTTAGAAAACGTAACTGTTCTCCTCCCTAACACCGAGGCTTATGTCTTGTAAAAGCCGAAATAGTGCTGGGGGACACTCAGATGAAAAGTTACAAACTCCAGTCCCATTAATTCAGTTATGGTCTTGTAGAATGGCCGGTCATTAACCCAGAACTGTCCAAATCATTCACTTATAGAGGCCTCTTTCAGCAAAGTAATAGCTCCTGATGCAAAGCATTGCCATTAAAATAGACTGCAGTGGATGCACTACATTTGTGCTTTGCCTTCGATCAACCTGCAGACAGCTTAAAAATGGATGAGTTCAATCACCAAAGCAGCCAGCTTCCTTCTCCACGCCCGCCCCCCCCACAGCATTATATGAGTAAAGCCACCAGCCATATGTTCCCAATTGCAGACATTAAAGGGATATTTAGCCTTTGTAAATAAATCACTCACGTAACAATAATACACAGGCGGGTGTGAAAAAATCTGTATCCTGTGACAAGGGCTGCTGTGATGTTTTTCTTCTTTTTGAGGATCACACGGCTGCCCTAGGCAAATCTATACTTGTCCATGTATCACGGTGTGAGTACCAAATCCTCTTTTAGCAGAGAAAGGTCTTACACTGCAGTAAGGGAGGGCGAGTGTAAACTCTTACTAATAGGATCATTTGGTTATCTGCAAAGGTCTCCTCCACACAAACAGGCTCCCAGAATTCATATTATTCTCTCAAGCCTGACAATTCCTCCAAAACAAATAGCAGAAGATTAGCTTCCTTGCAAGATGAAACCAAAGAAAGTGCTGCAAGGGCCTGGGCCTGGTTCTCTTGTCACACCAGTGTAAATTGGAGCACCGGCAGTGGAGTTATGCTGCTGTCATACCAGAGTGAGAGGAGAGTGGGGCCCCGTGCTTTCCCTGGAGATGTCCTCGATGCACTGGGATGCTGAAAGCTGCCTTCTCAGGCCATGTCTATTCATACAGTGCTGCAGCAGCGCAGCAGTACCGATAAGCTTCGCCACTGCAGCATGTGGGGTGAAGAAACTCTATGAAGATGAGCAAAAGCTTCAGTCAGCATAAAACCCCACCTCCATGAGCGGCAGAAGCTATGTCAGTGGGAGAAGGTCTCCTGTCAACATAAGCAGCAAAGAATCCTGTGGCACCTTATAGACTAACAGACGTTTTGGAGCATGAGCTCTCGTGGGTGAATACCCACTTCCTCAGATGCATGATCCTGTCAACATAGCACTGTGCACACAAGCACTTATGCTGGCTTAATTTATTTCGCTCAGAGAGGTAACTTATTCAGCCCCTGAGCATCATAAATTATGCTGGCATAATTTGTAGTGTAGACATAGCCTTAGTCTTTTCTTCTATAGTCTGTTTATCCAGGAAGGGAACCTGATATGCTACAAGGATATTTGTCAAGGTATTCCCTGCACCAGTTCTAGATGGATGGGTTGCTCTCACTTTGACAATTTTGGGGAGGAAATTAGTAACATTCTCTTGTAAAATTCACAGTTTTTCTCCCCTGGATCCAGAGTGTTCTTACACTTTATGATGGTCATTCACATACTCATATTTGCTCAGTGACTTCCTGAAATCAAGTGGTTATAATCTGTTTGAAATAGAACAGGGAGATGCTCAAAATAATTAGCTCAGCAATAGCTAGGGGTCGCTGTAGCTGCATTTAGGAAGGAAGTGGAAGACCTAGCTTTACATCTACCATCTTTTACATGGCATCTGGGCACCCACTTGTTTAGTTAAAAGTATTGATAAAAGCTAAGTACAGATTTTCCAATATAGGCAAATACGATCGCATTAATAGATTTGCAACCACTTAATTTTAGCATGCAAAAAGCTGATGTTGGTGCAAAGTGGAGATTTGCATAGGCATGTGGCTAAGTAGGTGTGTAGCTGATCACATATACTCTCAGATACCTGATTTGCATGTGCACATTGGTCATTTAGGTGGCCTATGAAATGTAGGCAGGCAGTTGTGCATGTCTAACTGAAAATGTGGGCATAACTCTTGGAAATCACACACAGTTGCCGTAAGAATGTACTTGGTCTCTTTAGGCAGAGGCTGACAGGCAGCACCTTAAAATGTAGCCAGTGATTCAGCCGACAAGGTGTCATGTTGTATATTCCATAACCAAATGGATGGTGGCGTTCTCAGCAAGTATAGAGACACAGAATGATCTTGTAGGGAGGCACTGGACTGGGACTCTGGGAGACCAGCTTCAGTTGGCATCTGACTTTGGGTAAGACATTAGTCGCACCTACACTAGAAAAGGTTTGTATGTACAGCTTTAGTGAAGTGACTATAGTGGCAAAAGCCCTTAGGGTAGATGCAGCTTATACATGCAAACAAGTGTTTTTGCTTGGATAGGTTATACCAGTTCCCCGATTGAAATATGCGATACCATATCATATATGGTAATCTGTGCTAGGGTGTTGGCTAGTATAGAGGTGTCACAACATCATTGCTTAGCAGCATGGGCAGGGGGTGAACCCCCACTTTGGGGAGGCTAGCACCCTGGCCATGCCGCTTCCAGCCAAGGCTGACCCCCAAACTCCCACCACCCTCATAAAAGAAGGAACCCTGAGGGCCTCCCTCCCACGACTGGAGAAGTCTCAAACTGCCCACCCCAGCCATGACGGGCAGCCCTCCGCAAGCACCAGTGCGGTCCTAGCCACACCAGGCTGAGCCACCACCAACCTCCCAAGCTGATGGACCAAGCCACCAGGTCAGCCCCGACCATGCCAGGCTGAACCATCCCATCCTCCATCTCCTGAGCCCCCGAGCCGCCAGGCCTGGCAAAATGTGCTGGCTGCTGTTTTTGCTGTTACACCAGCCCCAGCCACACCAGGCCAAGCCGCTGGCCACTCTGAGTGCCAGGCTGGACCCAGCCGTGGCAGGCTGCCCCCTACACCTGCGCCCAGCCTGCCCCAGCACACAGCCAAGCCACCACACTCCCCTGCCAGACCCTTCCACTCACCGCTGGCTCACCGCATTCCCTCCTTTCCTCCCCCATCAGGCTCAGTCCATTACTCTGGACCACTGAAGAACCTAGAGAGACTTCTAGAGATAAGAGCTGGAATTGGTGGGTCTGTGGGTAATGAATTTCCTGGAAGGCTGCCCCTGCAGATACTGGTTTGTTTTTGTGGAATTGCTCTTGGCTATCAAGAATAGAGCCCTGCACGGATATAAAAATTTGGATCCGCATCTGCAATAATTAACTTGTATCTGACATGCCACCTTTTATAAGTATCCGCATCTGCGCCAGCCCCCTCTCTCATTGTTTGAACCCTCTGCAGATATAAAAATTTGGATCCGCATTCAATCCACGATCCTCACAGATGGTACAATACAATGGGATCCGCAGATATCCATGGATATAAAGCAGATATCTGTGCATTTGCAGGGCTCAAACCAGGACACCTGACAGTGATGTATTTTATTGAGAAATAAAGAACATTGTAATACAGTGTGGGGATGCCCCTATCCACCCCAGGCACACAACGGGCTTTCTAAACAGTTGTCTTTACAGGTATTTTGATGCCATGTGTCACCCTGGTATGAAATGGGCCATCCTGATTATCACTACAAAAGTTTTTTTCTCGTGCTGAAAACAGCCCATCTTAATTGGTAAGTCTCGTTAGAGTTGGTATAGCAACACCCATTTTTTTATGGTGTGTGTGTGTGTGTGTGTGTGTGTGTGTGTGTGTGTGTGTGTGTGTGTGTGTGTGTGTGTGTATATACACACACACACACACACACACACACCCCTACACCTCTTCCTACTGTATTTTCCACTGCATGCTTCCGATGAAGTGGGTTTTAGCCCACGAAAGCTTATGCCCAAATAAATTTGTTGGTCTCTAAGATGCCACAAGGACTCCTTGTTCTTTTTCCTGGTATTTGAGCATCTGTAAGGGAAATAAGAAAGATAGGTCAGATTTTGGGGGGGGGGGGTTAGCCTTGACAGTTCCCCTTTTAAAGAAGCTTGATGTGAAAGCTGCAGTATTATAAATGCAAACAAAGGAGTGAAAGGGTGTTGCACCATTCCTCATCTCCTAGGGCTCTTTAGTTGGATGTCTTACAGAGCTGCTTTTCTGTCAGCTAAGCAATGTTAGTTTTAGATAGTGAGAGGAAGCCATTTGACAGCCTTACATCCATCTCATTCCTGGCAGGGAGGGGTAATTTTCTGTTACCAGAGGATTCAGTAGGCTTGGGGCATCAGCAAGGATGTGCACTTGAGAACAGAGAATCTGTAAAACGCTGATTAGCAGGAATGCCATTGCTGAGGCACATAAGCGGCTGTCTGTCAAACCCCTGAGAAGGGGTGGTGTTGAGTGAGTCCAAATGTTCATCTCCTGCAGTGCTCTATAGTGACATTTCTATCCTGGCGCAAAAGGGAAGGTTACTCACTTTGCGCGGTAACTGAGGTTCTTCGAGATGTGTACCTGTGGGTGCTCCACTTCAGATGGCAGTGCGTCCTGGCACCTTCAATTGGAGATTTTTGCTAGAAGTGTCTGGTAGGAGCACGCATGCACAGTAGCTGTCTCACAACACCGCTGGCGCCTCTTCTGGTGCTCACATGCCCCGACCCCCTCGATGCCTTCTCCACGGCGGAGCCTCAAGTTCTTACTCTGAAGTAGAAGGGAGGAGGGTGGATAGTGAAGCACCCACGGGGGGGACACATCTTGAAGAACCTCAGTTACTGCACAAGGTGAGTAACTTTCCCTTATTCGTCGAGTCCTGTCCCTCCAGGTGAATGTAAATCAGTGCCCTCATGAGGATGGAAGGGACTTCGGAGTTGAGTCTGTAGCTGCGGCTAGTGAAGCTTAGCCTTGTGTCTCTGCTCGAGCTGAGCATGATGGCATAATGGTTAGTGAACGTGTGTTCAAATGCCCATGTGGCGGCTCTGCATATGTCTAGGATGGATACACTGTGCGGGAATGCTATGGAAGTCGCTACAGCTCTTGTCGAGTGTTTTCGGATGCCCATTGGGGCTTCTGCGTTACATAGGGAGTAGCACAACTGGATGCAGTGTGATATCCATTTAGATAGCCTATGTGGGGATATAGCTGCACCTTTTGATCTTTCTGTCCTTGATACAAATAGTCTGGGAGATTTACAAAAGGCCTTTGTTTTGTCCAGATAAAAGGCCTAGGTGCCACAGACTACGAATGTATGTAACACTGTCTTGGGGGTTGCTGTGTGGTTTCAGATGAAATATAGGTAAGTGAATAGGCTGGTTTAGGTGGAATGAGGATGATATTTTGGGCATGAATTTAGGGTGTGTCCTCAGAGTCACTTTATCTTTATATCAGAGGGGTAGCTGTGTTAGTCTGGATCTGTAAAAGCAGCAGAGAGTTCTGTGGCACCTTATAGACTAACAGACGGATTGGAGCATGAGCTTTCGTGCATCCAACAAAGTGGGTATTCACCCACGAAAGCTCATGCTCCAATCCGTTTGTTAGTCTATAAGGTGCCACAGAACTCTCTGCTATTTATCCTTATAGAATATTGTGTTTTGGGGGAAAGCCATGAGTGCTCAAATCTCTCTCACTCTTCGTGCCAATGTGATGGCTGTCAAGAATGCCACTTTCATAGATAAGTGAAGTAAAGAACATGATGCTAAGGGTTCAAATGGTTTCCTGGTTAGACATTTGAGCACTAAGTTTAAATCCAGTGCCGGAGTGGGTTCACTGATATCTGGGGATGTGTTCTGTAGCCCCGTTAAGAACCTCCTAGTAATGGGATGGGCGAATACTGATGTTCCATCCACCTGTTGGTGGAAGGCCTTTATTGCTGAGAGATGAACTTTAGTCGAGCTTGCAGCCAGTCCTGAGGGGTTTCTCTTTTTTAGGGATAGTAGGTAATCCAGGATGATCGGGAGTGGGGCCTGTTGTGCAGATATTTGCTGTGTTTGGCACCAGAGAGAGAACCTTTTTCCAGTTTTGGAGGTAAGCAGAGCATGTGGAATGTTTCCTGCTGTTAATCGGTACTTGTTTTACTTGGTCAGAATGGGTTAATTCCTCAGGATGGAGCCATACCTTCAGCTGGGTTTGCCTGGATTCGGATGGAGTGTTTGACTGTTGTCCTGTGAGAGGAGATTTTGTAGGATGTGGAGAGTGAACGGCTTGCACAGTGCCATCGGGACAGGAAAGGGAACCAAGTCTGTCTGGGTCATGTTGGCACTGTAAGGGATTAGCTTGGCCCTGTCAGTTCTTGTTTTGTGTATGACCCTGGGGATAAGAGGAATTGGTAGGACAGCTTATAGAAGAGGGGCGTTCCATTTGACAAGGAATGCACTCCCAGCGATTGTGCTCCCTGTCCAGCACGTGAGCAGACATCTGGGCATTTCCTGTTTGCTTGCATCGCAAACAGGTCTGTCAGTGGAGGTCACCATCTGTGGAAAATACAAGATGTTATTTCTTCATTCAGTATTCCCGTTCGCGTTCTTGGGAGAACCGTTTGCTTAGAGTGTCCGCCGTGATATTCAGGCAGCCCAGTAGGTATGATGCTGTGAAAGTGGTGTTGGGCCTTATGCACTAGTTCCATAGTTTTAGAGCTTCTGCACAAAAAGAGGGGGATCATGCCGCACCCTGGCGGTTTATATAGAACATACATGAGGATGTTGTCTGTTAGGATCCGTACTGTTCTGTTTCTTATGAGAGGAAGGAAGTGGCAGCATGCACTGCGGACTGCATGTAGGTCTAGACGGTTCATGTATAGATGTGTTTCTGCAGGGGTCCATTTGCCCTGGGTGGTATGTTGGGTCAGTGAAACCCCATTTGATCAAGGAGGCATCTGTCATGATTTGAACAGATAGTGGTTCTTGCTGGAATGGTACAGTGGAGCAAACGTTCTTCGGTTTGTCCACCAGCCTAGTGGTTGCATCACCTCTGCAGTGGGTGTGATTCTCTTGTTTAGACCGTGTTTTCGTGGGCTGTATACTGGATTCAGCCACCTCTGAAGGCACCGCATGTGTAGCCTAGCGTGTTTTACAACATATGGTAGCAGCTATATGTCCCAATAGTTGTAGGCACGTTTGCACATGTACCCATGGACTGGGAGAGACCACTGATATAAGGGAGGTCATTGTTATGAAACATGGTCTTGGTAGTGATGCTCTGGCCATGAGGGAGTCCAGGTGGGCTCCAATGAACTCTAGTTGTTGTACCGGAACGAGGGTGCATTTCTTTTTGTTGATTTGAAGTCTCAGGGAGTGAAAGAGAGAGATGGTTATTTGAATGCTTCCTTCTGTTTCTGTCTTTGTGGTGCCTTTGAGTAGGCAGTCACCTAAGTAAGGGAATATCAGTATCCCTCTTCTGGATAAGTGAGCCGCTATTACTGCCAGTGTTTTGGTGAATACTCTCGATGCCGTTGAGAGACCGAATGGTAGCACTCTGTATTGGAAATGTTCTCATCCGACTGGGAACCTTCGGAAGCATCTGTGAGCCAGACGGATTCTAATATGAAAGTATGTGTCTTGTAGTCCTCTTCTTCCAGCATAGGGGGGATGACTGAGCTCAGGGTGACCATTTTGAGCACTGTGAGCACGGACAAATTTGTTGAGTCTCCTCAGATCAAGGATGGGTCTCCATCCCGTTTTTCTTTTGGGACAGGAAGTAATGTGAATAGAATCCCTTCCCTCTGTGTTGTGATTGAACTAGTTCCACTGCACCTATTTGTAGTTGATGATGTACCTCTTGTTTCAACAGGTGCTTGTGAGAAGGGTACCTGAAGAGGGACGGGGAAGGTGGTGGGTAAGTGGGATAGATGTAAAAGGGGATGGTATAGCTCATTTGAATGAACTCTAATACCCACTGGTCGAAGGTAGAGGCCTAGTTGTTGTAATGTGGTCTGAGTCAGTGCACAAAGATATGGGTATTGGTCATTGACGCTGGTGTTATGGAGAGGTCATGCAAACCATCTACCAATGCTTCAAAATTGCGGCTTGTTAGGTGGTGGTTGGGATGCCACATTGTGATTGGTTCCATCAATGTCTCTGTGTTCTGTTTCTTTGGCTCCATGTCGTATGGTCTCTGCTGGCATTGAGACATGTTGTCTCTGTTCCCGTTGTAGGGCTGGTACCTTCATCTCCTGTTAAGTGGCGTGTATATCCCTAGGGTCCGTAATGTTGCCGTTGAGTCCTTCATTGAATGAAGGACAGTGTTTTTGTGGAAAAAAGCTGGTCTCTGTCAAAGGGCAGATCTTCCACTTTGTGCTGGAGCTCTCTAGGGATTCCTGAGGAGTGAAGACATGAGACCCTACGCATTACTATGGCCGTTGTCATCGTGGAGGCTACTGTGTCTACTACATCAAGGACAGTCGTGGAGATAAGCTGGCCTTCACTGATGATGGCCCAGAACTGGTCTCTCTTCTCCTCTTGGATGTCCTGAGTGAATTCTGTCAATTTGCTGTAATTGTCATGGTCATAGTTTGCCAGTAGTGTGGAGTAGTTCGCTGTGCAGAACTGCAGTGTGGCCGAGGTGTAGACTTTTCAGCCTATTAGGTCCACTCTCTTCCATTCCATATCTTGAGGTGTGGTCTTGTATTCTTTGCCCCATTGGTTGACTACACCCACCACTAATGAGTTTGGTGGTGGGTGTGCAAACAGGAATTCCATGCCCTTATTTGACACATGATCTTTTTCTATCTGTGCATGTTAGTTGGTGGGATGGAGGCCAGAGTTTGCCACACTATCTGCTGGTTCCAGGAGAGCATCAGTGATTGGAATGGCGATTTTTGATGAGGAGGAAGTATGCAAGATCTTCACGAGTTGGTGTTGTGTCTCTTGTACCTCTTCTAGAGGGATGTTTTGGCTCTGTGCTACTCGCTTAAATAGCTCCTGGAAATATCTGAAATCATCAGAGGCCGTTGCAGGTGTAGGTATGACTGCTTCATCTGGGGAAGATGAGGAGTTGTGTTCTGGTGATTCCTCATGATCAGAGCTATTGTCCCTCTTGTCTTCCCCTTCCTCTGTGTCCCCAGAGGGTTCAGGTACTGATGTTACCAACCTTATGGGTTTCCTGTGTGCGGACATGGGTCTCTGGAATTGGGCCCTGTAAGTTTCCACACAGCTCTTTATATGCTAGCACATTATTCTTAAGGTGAAAGCATGATAGAGAAAATAAATAGGATGATCCGAGGAATGGAAAACCTGCCTTATGAAAGGAGACTCAAAGAGCCTGGCTTGTTTAGCCTAGCCAAAAGAAGGCTGAGGGGGGATATGCTTGCTCTTTATAAATATATCAGAGGGATTAATATTAGGGAGGGAGAGGAATTATTTAAGCTTAGTACTAATGTAGACACAAGAACAAATGGGTATAAACTGGACACTACAAAGTTTAGACTTGAAATTAGACGAAGGTTTCTAACCATTAGAGGAGTGAAGTTTTGGAACAGCCTTCCAAGGGGAGTAGTGGGGGCAAATGACATATCTGGCTTTAAGACTAAGATTGATAAATTTATGGAAGGGATGGTATGATGGGATAGCTTAATTTTGGCAATTGATCTTTGATTATCAGCAGATAAGTATGCCCAGTGGTCGGTGATAGGATATTGGATGGGATGGGATCTGAGTTACTGCAGAGAATTCTTTCTTGAGTGCTGGCTGGTGAATCTTGCCCACATGCTCAGGGTTTAGCTGATCGCCATATCTGAGGTTGGGAAGGAATTTTCCTCCAGGGCAGATTGGCAGATGCCCTGGAGGTTTTTCACCTTCCTCTGCAGCGTGGGGCATGGGTCACTTGCTGGTGGATTCTCTGCAGCTTGAGGTCTTCAAACCACAATTTGAAGACTTCAATAACTCTGATATAGGTTAGGGGTTTGTTATAGAAGTGGATGGGTAGGGTTCTGTGGCCTGCTTTGTGCAGGAGGTCAGATTAGATGATCATATTGGTCCCTTCTGACCCTGGAGTCTATATTAAAAGCAGCAAAGAAACCTACATGCATGCTAAAAAGCTTATTAGAGGTCACCCCAACTCCAGCCTCTGGCGCTACTCCAGCCTCAAGCTCTAGTAGCTGTCAGTCCTTCAAAAACACACAACTGGGTTTTCCCCATGGTTACAAGTTCATAACTGTCTGAGGCCTGATCTACACTACAAAACAGTCAACGTAAGCCGCCTTGTTTCAACCTGGTTGTGTATGTGTTTACACTTAAAAATGTCTCCCACCAATGCAAGCGCTCCATTACACCGACATAGTAACACCATTTCCCCAAGCGGTGTTGAGCCATGCTCGATGTATTGAAGACGATGCAGCACAAAGGTAGACACTGCATTATCTGTGTCGATCCTAACCATCATCCAGCAGGTGTCCTACAATACCCGACACTGACGGCTCTGGCCTCAATTGTGAACGCCATTGCCCAGGGATCAGGGACACCAGAAGGCCCACTTCCCCTTTTAAAGCCCTGTGAATTTTTTAAATGCCTTTTTCTGATTGTTCAGCTTGGCAAGCACGCTTAACAGCTCTCCACTGGGGTGTCCAACTGCCCAGCTGACCATGCTGGCAACATGCTCCAGACGCGCTCCAGCCTGAGTAGACAGTAGATTTTAGATTTCCTGGGCCTGTGTGGCAAAGAGGCTATGCAAGAACAGCTAAGGATCAGGTGTAGAAACATGGACATCTACGAGCACATTGCATGGGGGTTGCAGGAGAAGGGGGGACAACAGGAACTAGCAGAAGGGCCATGTGAACGTGAAGGAACTGTCAGATGCACATCAGGCCAGTGAGACCGAGGCACAGACCTGCCATTTTTACAAAGTGCTACATGCCATACTTGGTGGAGACCCCACCACCACCGAATCATATGCCCCACATGTTAACAGCCAAGTCAAGGAGGTGAAGGAAGAGGAGGAGGATGGGGGACAGACAACTGTGGGGTCCAGCTATGCCATGAACCAGGACCTGTTTGAGACTCCACCACAGTCCAGTCAGTCCTAGCAGTCAAGCATGGGCGAGTCAGAAGCAGGGGAAGGAACTTCGAATAAGTATATCAATTTATTTCCCATCACAGTGATGGAACCCCCAACTTAGCAGGACACAGCTAACTCTTCATTACTTTACTCTTATGAGAAGAGGCAGCAGTACAACAAAGAGAGCTAGAGTTAGTAGGCAAGAGGGGCCATGCGGAGCACTTTGTTTATGTACACAGGAATATCCTGTAAATCCTCCTGAGAGACTGATTAAACTTTCATGGAGGTACTCTGCAATCCTCTCCCGTACGTTTCTACAGATGGCAGCCTTATTTCTTCCTCCACGGTAGGACACCTTCCCACACCAGTCAGCAATAACTTCAGTAGGCACCATTGCAGTAAATGGGCTAGCTGCCTATGGGCCCAGGCAGCTTTGGGATGCCAGCAAGCAGCTGATTGTCTCTCTGTGCCTTTGTTACCCTCAAGAGTGAGATCAGCGATAATATTCAGATAGTGCCAGGATACAGTGCCAGTCTCCTATACTCAGTTTCATGCAGCTGAGCAATTCCCTTCTCATTTTCCTCACCGATGGAGGGCCATACTCACCATGACTGGAGCTGGGCATGGTACCCATGCACAAGCACTCCAAAGCAGAAGCCAAAATAGGGAAATGTATGATGTCTATTTCACTACTGCATGTCTTGCTTAAAACTTACGGGGAGCAAGGGAAGGGAGATCTGAAACTTAATTTATGCTTTCCTTTGAAACTATACTGGCAATTGTACCTCTGTGTGTTTTATCATTGCACCTTGAGGGATCCCCCCCGACACACACACACACACGAGCCTGAGGAGGAGAAAGAAGAGGACTTGAGATGACATGTTCAGTGAGATCCTGTAAGCCAATGCTGCATCAGACCATGAACAGACCACCTGGAGGATGACTGCATGGAGAAAGGACCAGGATTTGGGGAGGGAGATGCACCCAGACATAATGGGACTTCCCTGGCACCAAACATGCTGCAAACTCTTTTTGACCTACAGGTTCAATGACCCCAGGCCCACTTCTCTTTGCAGTCCATGGTCAACTTCAGGATAGCACTTCCCTAAACTCCCCCTCGACATTCCATGTGGCATCACGGGCCACATTCCTACCCCTACCTCTCCACTCCAGAGGACCGTAAGGATAACCACAGTTTCACATCCTGACCTGTCAGAGCCACTGTTGATACATGCATAGCTAAAATGGACATGAATGTTCCTTCCTTTTCTTTAAGCTCTGTTCCATACATTTATTAAAGTCTTAATGTATTTGCTTTTAACTTGCACAGAATTTTTTTTTTAATTGTTTTAATTACTCAACAAAAAACTCTCTTGTTTGGGAAATAATTCATCTTTATCAGTTCCCCATATATGCTGCAGAATGGCTGGCAGTATTGAAATCACCCACTTATTGTACACAACTCATGGGATCAGTGACAAACAGTGTACCAGAAGCATCACGCTATTAATAGGTGCATTGGCAGTGTTACATTCATAGATGTGCACCAAGCACCACATGATTCCTCACAGGCCCCCAAACTGCAAGGCCAGGTAGAGCACAATACACCACGACACATTACTGTGGCTCACTGTTAAAGTGCTGTTTCAAAGACTCCCTGAGCCATATAATTCTGCGCCGAGTTCTGATAGCCCTTGTGAAGGGCTGTTCAAACTCAGCAGGCAGCTGCTTTGCCTACGCCCTCCGCTCTAGCAGCAGCTTTTCCTCCTTTGCTTCACAGATATTATGCAGGACACAGCAGGCTGCTATAACCATTGGGGTATTTTTCTCACTGAGATCCAATCTTGTGAGTCAACAATTCCAGCACCCCTTCAATCTACAAAAACCACTAACTGTCATTTTGCACATGTTGAGCTAGTAGTTGAATCTTTTCTTGATGCTGTCGAGGTGGTTGGTGTACATTTTCGTGAACCAGGGGAGCAAGTTGTAGGCTGGGTCCCCCAGGATCACTACTGGCATTTCAACATTGCTAATGGTAGTCTGCCAGTCAGGGAAAAAAAGTCCCTGCTTGTAGCTTTCTGAACAGTCCTGTGTTCGTAACCATAGAAAAATGGCCCTTTCTGTTGATGTACTCTGTGGCAAGGCAGTCTGGTGCCAAAATAGGGATATGTATGAGTCTATTGCTCTATGGCAGTTTGGAAACCCCACTGCAGCAAATTCATCCATTATGTCCTGAATGTTGCTGAGAGTAACAGTCTTGTGTAGGGGGAGACAATTAATGGCCCTGCACACTTGCATGACAACAGCCCTCCCACAGTGGATTTTCCAAATCCAAAATGATTGCTACTAGTCAGTGGGAAATCTGTCACCACCAGTTTCCACAGGGCAATTGCCACGCAATTCTCCACTGTCAATGCAGCTCTCAGTCTGGTGTCCCTGTACGGGAGGGCTGAGGCAAGCTCAGCACACAAATCCAGGAATGTGACCTTGTGTAGCTGAAAGTTCTGCAGCAACTGTTTGTCATCCCAAGCCTGCATTATAATGAAATCCCACCACTCAGTCTCATTTTTCAGGCTCAGAAGCAGTGTTCCACCGTTTTCAGCAGCTCCATGAACACTACCACCAAAATTTAATTGGTTCCTGCTACGTCCAACAGCAAATGGATCTCCAGGAAAAGTCACCTCATTCCCTTGCAGCTCTGCAAATACTGGAAGATCTTGTATCCTGTGCTTGTAATGCCCATGACAATAGTGTAGAGTTGCGCAGGTTTAATGCTTCTGTCAGAGATGGCAGACAGTGACAAATCCTGCATGAGTTAATCGGATTTTCAAAATAGGTGTGAAAATTATGAGATAGAAATAGCATTATGGGATGGAGAAAGTTGCATGATGGGAACTTCACCCTGCTGTCCCAGTCACCCCTACATGACTTGTTTCTGCTCCCCCATGCATTGCCAAAGCTTCCCAAAAGAAAGACTGCACTGGATACCTGCCCATGGTGCACTATTCTGTGCCTCGAATCAAGCACTCATGGTGAGTACATGCAGGGCCAACACAAGGAACCAAGTGTGTGTGCACGCAAGCAATATACTAACTGTGGTGGCTTTCTGCCAATGTAACTTGCATTGGCAAAAGTTTGTAACGTAGACATGCTCTCAGATTCAGAAGCAGAACCACCATGAATAATTCAGTCTTTCCTTTAATCTTGGTTTCAAGTAATGAGTGATCAGCAGATAATGGCCCACCCTTCATGGCACAACTTCAAAAGGCTGTGTTTTTGCATAATTGGAGGTGGGGAATCTGTATTCACCTCCCCCTAAATATTAACACTTTTGTTCCAAAGTCCATCCTTGTCTGGCACACTGTTCAGTATAGTCCTTTGAATCCCCAGGTCTCACATTAGCCACATCTCTCCCAAGTGGTTACATACAGTCCCAGCAGAGGATAGATCTGTGGCAGCCACATGATGCCCCAAAACAGGCTCCACATCTTCTCTGCCCCAGATAAAAGTCTTCTCCAAGGATTTAGGGCTACCTGACAGAGGACAGGGGGTCAGTCACATCTGGAAGGCCAGTAACTATAGAAGAGCCTTTTCCAAATTATAAAAGAAGAAAAACTAAGAATGAAGCAAAATATTCAATGCAAGTCTTGAGACTATTAGCTCTGATAGATTTTATAATCTACCCTTTTAGGGATAGAACACGGTACCTTTTTAGGCTAACAAGCTAAAGTTCAGGGTAAGTTAGCATAAGCAAGACACTAATTCCACTGGTGTCATTTACACACCAATGGGGATGATGAAGGAAAAGCAACAAACAGGGCTTGGTAAGATAGTATAAAGCAGGGCAAAAGATGGAGAACCCAATTGCCTTACCCACACTTTCCATGATGTGTTGGTCTTCCTTAAGTCTAACACAAGCCCCTCAGACTAAATTCACCACTGCAGTAAGCACTGCAGTCAGTGGCATTGCACCAGTTTACACCTGTAAGGAGTTTAGCCCCTTGCCTTACAGTGCCAGGTGCCCATCTATGGTGCTATATATTTTTTGGCTAGAAATGGTCTTGTGAAGGTTAATGTACATTTACTGTCTGTAAAAAGAAAATTTATATATAGATTTAGGACAAGACAGCCACATATTAAGACAGTAAAAGCAGCAGAGTCTCCTGTGGCACCTCACAGACTAACAGACGTATTGGAGCATGAGCTTTCGTGGATGAATACCCACTTAAGAACTGATTCCTCAAGAGAAACTTCAGTTCAAGTCTAACATTTCGGCTTGCTATAAAGAAGACTTCTGGACTTTATCACATTCAGGGACATCTTCCAAATAACAGGCCTTGGTTTTAAACTATCTGCACTTTAAATGG
Organism: Gopherus flavomarginatus; assembly: GCF_025201925.1. NCBI lineage: Eukaryota > Metazoa > Chordata > Testudines > Testudinidae > Gopherus > Gopherus flavomarginatus. Next base: position 299,338,680 of record NC_066618.1, on the reverse strand, counting down.
GAATCTCATTAGCTGAAATCCTGTGCCATGCTTCGAAAATGTGGGTGTTTATGTCTAACCATAGATTTAAAAAAGAAGGGAGGGAAAGGAAATAAGCAGATCTTCAAATGCTTTGTTGTTCAAATCAGTCTATACACACTACTGTACTTTTATGGCTTCTGTTCAGCTCAGTCCATTAGACCCTACTTAGAACCAGGAACTGCCTAGTGTAGTCCTGGCTTCAACACTGACTCTCCAATACCTGGGATGAGATATTTCACCTCTCTGCCTCAGCTGAAATAGAGATAATACTTAGCTCTCTCTCTCTGAGGACTTGTCATGTCTGTATATTTTTCTATGCCTAGACAGCCCCATGTGAGTGTTCATTGTTCTACGAAGCATGTTTGTTAAGGTTTAAGGTCCATTCTGGTATCAGCCAAAAGACACGAGTTAAGATATGGTTACAATTTGATGGGCACAAGGTAGAGAAAAAAGGCCCATCAAGTTACTAATGTTCTGAAACCACAACAAAAGGCAGAACACACTGAGCTCTGAGCAGCTAGAGGAGCTCAGCAGCACAGATGCCTGGACTGGCTCTGCCCTTCACAGCAACTATCAGTGCAATCAAGAATCAATTTTTAATTTGCACAGCTCTCTTGTTCTTTAAGTTTATCTTCTCCAGGACCCAAAGCATCAGCCACTTCTAGAGATGAGATCTCTGCCACTGGAGGCTTTCCCGTGAAAGAGCCTTGACCGCAGTCACCCGTTCTTCCTCGTTTGTGCTTCGCTACAGAATCACAGAAGTCAGAGCTGGAACAGGTCCATTAGGTCATCCAGCCTACCACTCAGTCAGCACAGGATTGGTCCCTGCAGGCTATTTCCGAGGGCTTTACCCTTTAGAATTGTTTCACTTGTTTCCAAAATAACAACCTGTTTCTGCTTCAGACTTGACTGCAGTATTGCTCTACAAACTACAGCGCTATGATCCCCTGCTGGTTCCCAGCAATCATTTGACAGGAAGCGCTAGCTTTCCAAAGCAAAGGAAACCACTCTCCCCTACCCATTCCTTATACTTTAACCTGCAGGACCCACTATTCCAAGCAGAGAGCCTCTGGCTACGGCAGTAAATACTGCATGCGGACAGCATAGCCAACACCTGTATTCAGCCATGAAGAGAACCTCTTACAGCATGAGGACTGGATCACTCTTGAATCTCTTTTGCTTTCAAGTGCTGGTTTTCACAGCCACTGAAGTGGTGCCAAATATATTAACTGTTTCACTGCTGCTTCCCTACTTCCCAATGTGTGCACCACAGCAGTGTGTATCTAGCCTCGCATTCCACCCAAATCCCACTCATATGTAGCGACATACCAGGTACAATCAGCAGCATTTTTCTGAGGAGCCTGGCAACTTAGGCAGCAGCAAAGCCGTTTAAATTAAAGTTACAATGTAAATAAGGTGCACATGCCAGCCAGAGGCTGCCATGCTGTGGAGATACTGATGAAAAACGTGCATCGGTAAGAGCTAGTAGAGTAACGCCCCCCTCCTGATGGCCAGGGCCGGATTTAGGAAGTGCGGGACCTGATTCGAACAGTTTCAATGGGGCCCAGGCAGGAATGAATTTAAAAAAAAACAAAAAACATGGGGGGCTTACTCACTGGGCGATGCTCCGAGTCTTCGGCAGCGGGTCCTTCACTTGCTCCGGGTCTTCGGCGGCACTGAAGGACCTGTCGCCAAAGTGCCACTGAAGACCCGGAGCGAGTGAAGGACCCGTCGCCAAAATGCTACCGAAGAGCTGGAGCGCCGCCAGATGAGTAAAAATTAAAAAGGCGCCTCTAGCCAGGGAATGGATTCTTGGCCACTAGCCCCCCACTCTGGGCAGCCCTGCCACTGGGCACAGGGCCCAATTCGGAGGAATTGGTGGAATTGGCCTAGAGCCGGCCCTGCTGACAGCACCTCAGTGCTCTGGGACTTTTCAGAGGGGTAGCTCTTGACTGAGAGTAGACCTGCCCCTGAAGTGCTAACAGTAGGCCCACTAACCCCTGGGCACCTCTGACTCAGTCCTCAAGTAACCGACTCAACCCTAGTTTCAAAAGGTACTGCTGGCAGAGCAATGAGCTGCACGGTGCATGTGAGTGTCAGTAGTACACTGCAGAGCACCTTTTGTGGGCAAACAGCAAAGCAGCTCTCTCCTGGAGGGTTCAGGATTTGTATCTATCTATATTTTAATTTTCGGGCCATACTGCAGCCAGGTGTAATTGCATATAAAGGGTGGTGCATACAGGGAATGTGTTTCCACTGAAACTGGAAGGCATTTGAGTCCAGCAGCATTAATAGAGTGAAGCCAAAGTTGGATGATGTGGATTTCCACGCGGTACTTTTCACACTTGCCACCTTTAGGAAGCAACAGGGCATCTGAAGATAAAGTGGCAGCAGGGCTTCTTCCCCCCCCCACCTCAACACACACACTGTACTTACCCCAACAGTCAGGACGCATCTGCTTCGGGGGGTTAGCTGCACCAACTACATCGGGGTGGGCAAACTTTTTGGCCTGAGGGCCACATTGGGGTTGCAAAACTGTATGGAGGGCCGGGTAAGGGAAAGCTGTGCCTCCCCAAACAACCTGGCCCCTGCCCCCTATTGGACCTCTCCCACTTCCTGCCCTCTGACTGCCCCCCTCAGAACAGCCAACCCATCCACCACAACCCCTGCTCCTTGTCCCCTGACCACCCCTTCCTAGGACCTCCCCACCCCTAACTGTCCCCAGGACCCCACCCCCTATCCAACACCCCTGCTCCCGGTCCCCTGAGTGCTCTGACCCCATCCACACCCCCGCTGCCTGACAGGTCCCCCCGGGACTCCCATGTTTATCCAACCCCCGTCCCCCAACCGCCCCCCCAGAACCTCTGCCCCCGTCCAACCACTCCCTGTCCCCTGACTGACCCCCGGCCCCCTTACCATGCCGCTCAGAGCAGCATGTCTGGCAGCCGCACCGCTTGGCCAGAGCCAGACACGCCACCGCGCTGCTCGGCAGGAGCACACAACTCTGCCGCCCAGAGCACTGCCCGCCCAGCGCGCATCTCGGAGTTAACTAGAGTTGGGTGAAGTTTTTCAGACAAATAGTTTATTTGCCAGGGGAAAAAAAAAAAAAAAAGCTGTTTCAGTCGACCCAGAGCTATTGCAAATGTAACATAGATTTGTCAGATTCTAGCAGGGGGAAAGAAATCAGGCTAGGTTTGCAAGGCTGGAGGAAGTGGTGGTCCCTTAACTTTCAGGCCAGTGATTCGAGCACTTACCTGGGATGTGGGAGATCCAGGTTCAACTCCCTGCAGAGTGCCCTGGCCATCAGGCTGTAGAGTTAGTATTTATAAGATGTAGAACAGCTTCAACAGGAGAAAATGAGACATCTCCAAGTTCCAGAATAACCTATCGCCTGCCTGGTGGGTCAGGGCACTAGAGGGGAGGCCAGGGTTCAAATCCCTATGTCAGAGCAGGGTTTTGAATTGGTAAGCACCCTAATCGCTGGGCTAAAAAGTTAAGGGGGGCAGCACCTCCTCCTCCTTCTGTCTTGAGAATCCAGTGCCTGGCCACAGGAAGTTTCAGCTAAAACATGTTCCATCTGATCTGAAATGGACTTTTTCGATTCACCAACATTTTTCAAATTCAGTTTGACTCAAATAAATACATTGTAACCACCTGACAACCAAAAAAAAATAATCAGGTATTGGCCCATTTCTAGAGCTAACTTCCCCCTCTCAGAAGCAGGGGGAGTTTCCCCCTCTCAGACCTACTGACTGTCTCTGCAGATTCAGACAGAAATGGCTGCAGCAGTTACACTCTGGTCATATTTGAAAGCTCTTCTTCAGTCACAAGGGCTGGAAACAACTTTTATAAAAAACAGCTGCTGATATCCTGCCATAATCACTTGACTCCAGGAGATGGGGCCCTAGCCATGGGCCTACAGGACCAATGCTTCAATCCAGCGCTGGGCAGGTATGGCAGTGCTATAGTTCTCCTCTGGCACAAGTACACAGGCTAGAGAGACAAAGTTGCCATCAAACCATTTCCAGGTACAGAGGGCAGATATTATGCTTCAGCTCATGTATTGTTTCCACTGCTGTGAAACCCCACCTTCACCACAGTTCACACAGGAGACTCTACAAGGAGGAATCTGGATGCGGTGCCTTTATTTCTACTTGTAACCTAGGACCTACTGTACATTTGCCAATGCTTATAGAATTAGGACTCACTTTCTGAATGTACATGAGCCATGACTGAATTGTGGAGAAAGGGGAGGACGGAGATTGCATGGGGGACTGGAAAGAAAGTTCCCAAGAAGCCACCTTATGTTTTATTCTCTCAGCCTGGTGCTGGCTCTTGCTAGAGAGTGTTACCCATTTTCCAGCATTACAGGGTAACGTTCTTTCACTTCCAGGCCCAGTTTCATTCACTTCACCCTTCTGAGCCTTTGCATTCTGCAGCACAGCAACCTGGCATTTGAAGCAGTGGGAGCTTTTAATGATCTACCGTGTCACAATTAGGGTCTGCAGAACACCACACCAGTAAAGACAGGCACTAAACAAGAGTGGGTATTACCGCTGAAAGGAAAATGGCTCTCTCTCTTCTTTCAGGAAGCCGCTGAGCATGCACATGCTGCTGCTGCTGCCTGCAGAAAAACACAGGACCATCTGCACAGAAAATTAAAGCCTCCCATTCCAATTCTAGTTAACGCCTCATACTTCTGCCGGGAGAAGGCCCAAACTTCCGTTTTCTGAGACAAGCTTGGCAGCAGCTGTACCTAACTGGCACGAAAAGGAACAAACCACAGTTTCATATACAGGTGTACTCCACAGAAGTAACAGATTCCAAGAGGCAAAGCTTCCACCTTGAGCAGAGAGGCTACTGCATATGCACCAGTGCATACTGTATTGGGAGCCACAGCCTCTGGCAGCTGCACCTCCATATTAATGGGGAGGGCTGCTGCAATTTTCTTAGTGTAATAATAAATAAATAAATATGACCCTCATATAGCTCTTATAGAGCACTTTGTAAAGCACTTGGAGCTCCACCAATGCAAAGGGCAGTACGTATTGAAATGAGAGGTCAGATTGACTCTCTGAAGCCCAAGAAAGATTTGGAAGAGAGCCAGTGGGAAACTTTAGAAGATTTGTTCATTAAAGAGAAAAGATGGTTCACTGGTTAAGATAGCCTAGGACTTGTGAGACCTGAGTTCCAGTCTCTATTTTGCCACAGACTTCCTGTGTGATCTTGGACAAATCACTTAGCCTCTATGCCTCAGTTCCCCATCTGTACAATGAGGAAAGTATCATAGAAATATAGGACTGAAAGGACCTTGATAGGTCATCTACCCAGTCCCCAGCTCTGAGGCAGGACTAAGCATTATCTAGACCCTCCCTGACAGGTGTTTATCTAACCTGTTCTTAAAAACCAACAATGATGAAGATTCCACAACCTCCTCAAGTAATTTGTTCCAGTGTTTAACCACCCTGTCAGTTAGGAAGTTTTTCCTAAAGACTAACCTAAATCTCACTTGCTTCAGTTTCCATTATTTCTTATCCTGTCATCCAGGGACAACAGCACTGCCCTACGTCACATCTTGAACAGTGGTCGCCCCATCTCAAAAAAGATACACAGAACTGGAAAAGGTACAGAAAAGGGACACACAAGTGATTAGGGATATGGAACAGCTTCCATATGAGGAGAGACTAATAAGACTGGGACTTTTCAGCTTTGAAAAGAGATGACTAAGGGGGGATATGATAGAGGTTTATAAAACCATGACTGGTGCGGAGAAAGTAAATATGGAAGTGTTATTTACGCCTTCTCATAACACAAGAACTAAGCATCACCAAGTGAAATTAACAGGCATCAGGTTTCAAACAAGAAAAAGGAAGTATTTCTTCACACAACGCACAGTGAACCTGTGGAACTCTTTGCCAGAGGATGTTGTGAAGGCCAAGACCATAACAGGGTTCAAAAAAGAACTAGATACGTTCAGGGAGGATAGGTCCATCAATGTCTGTTACAGCTATCCCCTATTCCATTTTGTTTCTTACAGCTGTCCCCAGACTCCATTTTGTTTTCTGTTCTCCTGTGGCCGCCCTTCCCTGGCTGTTAAGTTGTTTACCAGGGCCATTGCCCTTCTCAAAGGGATGGCCACTTGTGCTGCGTGCTAAGTGGGACCACTGCCCTGTTCAAAGGGTTAGTCCTGTTATCACCTCGTTGAGCCTGGGCTTGGTGTAGGGTAGGCAATGTCCAGAGCTGCAAGACCTAATGTGTTTTTAAGATCCTGGGCATGAGTCATAGGCCTCATGTGCTTTTGAGTCACCTATTGCACAGGACTATGTCCAGGCATGTCTCTGGGCTTACCTTCAGTTTTTTCCCTGTGCCCCCTCCCCTGTGACAGAGGGAGCCTATCAGGATTACTGGCGGGAAACTGCCCAAGTTTGCCTTTAAAACCAGACATTTTTGAAACACACCTCAGAAAGGTTCCTGCATTGCTGCCTGGTCTGATCAGCCAGGGGTTCTGGGGGGTCCTTTCTCCGCTCTCGTTTTATTTTTGAGCGTACCCCCGTTTTTTGAACGCCCCCTCCCCACGAAGAACGAATTGCTACTTGAGAGATCTCCTGATTATTGAGACTGTACTGAGCCCTCCTTGCCTCTTCTGATGTTGCTGCTGATTCTGCCTTTGCTGCTGCCTTGGGGACTGGTAAGAATCCCTCTGTAAAACTTTCTATAGTTTTATTTTATTATTTTAGCTGCTGGCTCTGTTTCCCTAGCACACAGACTCAAGCTAAACCTTGGTCTGTGTCTTAAAACCTCTCAAACTCCAGGGCTCTTTGCCGCAAAAAATAAGTTTGTGCCACTGCTAAGCTCTGTTCCTGTGGGCTTTGCCTTGGGGCTCTCTGCTTTCAGCTGTATCCACCGCTGTAGCCACCATCCCTTGGCTTCCTTGGGAGCTGGGTCCTGGACACATACCACTCTGCCCTCTGTAACCTCCCCATAGCATAAGGTGCACCATAGGTCTTGGTTTTTTTAGTTTAATAAGTCATAGTTTGTTAAGATTGTAGAGCTTTAAGTTTCAACTGCCTTGTTATAGTTTACTGTTTTGTTGCTCCGTATAGTTGCTTGTTATAGTTTTGCTTAGAATTGTGATATTTGTTGTTTTGCCTAGTCGTTGGTTAAGATAGATAAGGTTTTTTGCTGCTTAAATTCGCCTTCCTGCTGTCCCGATCTCTTCCTGAACTTTCCCGTGTCTGTTTTTCCCCCGCTCCAATCTCCCCCTCTGTGTGCTCCTCCGTATCTCCCTGTTATAACCCTTTGCTGCTTTTTCCCCCGCATCTGCACTCTCTCCGAACTTCCCAACTCCTTGCTGCTTCCCCTCCCCCCGCGTCTGCATCACCCTCCGAACTTCCCAAACCCCTTGCTGCTTCTCCCCCTGTGAAACTTCCCAAACCCTTAGCTTTTTTTTTTTACCTTTGTTTTTGGTGTCCGCTTGTTGCTTAAACCTCTCTCTAGCCCTTCTTTACACTACTCCGCTGCCCCTCCCCTACCGAAGATCACCATCACACTGCTCCGTTGTCCTCACCCTGCAGGGCTTCAGAGTCTCTCGCTGCTTCCAGCCGCTCGTCTGCATACCACTAATCACTCCCTCCCTCCCTCCTGTTTCTTGACCCAGCCTTTATATTGATATTGTATTGTTGTACTGTAACGCACATTTTACTTGTAATGATAACACCCCATTGGTTGCCTCCACTTTTCTGATATACTTTGTATTTACAATGATGCCACTGTGTTACATTGTGTATATAGCTATTAACTCATATAGAAGCTACTATTTTATTTTGCATTTCTTTTGGGTACGCTTTGCATTTCCACACTGTATCTAGAGTTGCTTATTGACTGTACTGTATCCCATTGTGCTGAACCCCACTTGCTGTAGCTCACTATTAGAACTCCCTACACTGTTCAATAAGAAGAACCCCCCCCATCATTGTCTATTGTAAACACCCTATACACCCCATCCCATCGTATTTCATTATTAAATTCCCACCACTTCCTTTTTTTTCCTTTAATAAAGAAATTAATTGGAACCCCAGCTGTGTGGTAATTGCTCCCCAAGATCCCATATACCTGCAGGCAGGGACAGATACGTTCAGGGAGGATAGGTCCATCAATGGCTACTAGCCAGGATAGACAGGAACGCAAAACCAAGCTCTGAAGCATCCCTAGTCCTGTTTGCCAGAAGCAGGGAATGGGCGACAGACAGGATGGATCACTTGAGGACTGTCTGTTCTGTTCATTCTCTCTGAAGCACCTATCTCTGGCCATTGTCAGAAGACTGGGCTAGATGGACCACTGGTTTGACCCAGTATGGCTGTTCTTATGCTGTTATGAGAGTAAATTAATTAAAAGATTGGGGATGCCCAGATATTATGTTAATAGGGCCAGATAAGTACCTAAGGGATCAATTTATCTTTCTTAAGTTCCAACAAGCCTGCTGAAGGTCTGGTTGGGGCTATAGAAGGGTTATGCCTTGCTAGCACTGACACAAATTATTCACATTTACCACAGTACTGGTTGCAATTTAAGGTGGTGATCTTGGTCTACAAGCCTTACCCTGTTTCAATTTTGGTTATTTTAGCCACTGCCATTCCCTGTTCCCAATGGGGTGTTAGCACTATGCATCCATAGATTCAGGCGCTGGGGATCTGGAGGCAGAGCACTCACTTCTGGAAATCACTTCCCCTATTAGCCTGAGAAAAACCAAATGTAGTGAGTGACCTTCAGGTCATGGAACAGTTATTTATTCTGGTAGCACCCTCAGTATGCTGAGTGCTGTCCTCACAGCTAGGGCAGGGCTATCTAAGATGACAAATGACACCCGAAGGCTGGAGGAGAGGAATGCAATCAAAAATATGTATGAATTTTATATACATTTTAAAATGAAACATCCAGTAACTATACCAACTTCCCCTCCACCTATTCAGCATTAGTTGGTCAGTTCCTTGTAGACATCACAGAAGTGTATCTTGAGAATGAACCGGAAGGAGGTGAAGAGTGTAATAAGAAAAGCCAAAGAGGAGTTAAGTGCAAGAGTGTAATAAGAAAAGCCAAAGTGGAGTTTGAAGAACAGCTGGCCAAAAACTCCAGAAGGTAATAACAAAATGTTTTTTTAAGTACATCAGAAGCAGGAAGCCTGCTAAACAACCAGTGGGGCCCCTTGACGATCAAAATACAAAAGGTGCCCTTAAAGAGGATAAAGTCATTGCGGAGAAACTAAATAGATTCTTTGCTTCAGTCTTCACGGCTGAGGATGTTAGGGAGATTCCCAAACCTGAACTGGCTTTTGTAGGTGACAAATCTGAGGAACTGTCACAGATTGAAGTGTCACCAGAGGAGGTTTTGGAATTATTTGATAAACTCCACATTAAGAAGTCATCGGGACCAGATGCCATTCACCCAAGAGTTCTGAAAGAACTCAAATGTGAAGTTGTGGAACTATTAACTAAGGTTTGTAACTTGTCCTTTAAATCAGCTTTGGTACCCAGTGACTGGAAGTTAGCTAATGTAACGCCAATATTTAAAAAGGGCTCTAGAGGTGATCCCGACAATTACAGACCAGTAAGTCTAACGTCGGTACCGGGCAAACTAGTCGAAACAATAGTTAAGAATAAAATTGTCAGACACATAGAAAAACAAACACTGTTGAGCAATAGTCAACATGGTTTCTGTAAAGGGAAATCGTGTCTTACTAATCTATTAGAGTTCTTTGAAGGGGTCAACAAACATGTGGACAAGGGGGATCCAGTGGACATAGTGTACTTAGATTTCCAGAAAGCCTTTGACAAGGTCCGTCATCAAAGGCTCTTACGTAAATTAAGCTGTCATGGGATAAAAGGGAAGGTCCTTTCATGGATTGAGAACTGGCTAAAAGACAGGGAACAAAGGATAGGAATTAATGGTAAATTCTCAGAATGGAGAGGGGTAACTAGTGGTGTTCCCCAAGGGTCAGTCCTAGGATCAATCCTATTCAATTTATTCATAAATGATCTGGAGAAAGGGGTAATCAGTGAGGTGACAAAGCTTGCAGATGATACTAAACTACTCAAGATAGTTAAGACCAAAGCAGATTGTGAAGAACTTCAAAAAGATCTCACAAAACTAAGTGATTTGGCAACAAAATGGCAAATGAAATTTAATATGGATAAATGTAAAGTGACGCACGTTGGAAAAAATAACCCCAACTACACACACAATATGATGGGGGCTAATTTAGCTACAACGAGTCAGGAAAAAGATCTTGGCGTCATCGTGGATAGTTCTCTGAAGATGTCCACGCAGTGTGCAGAGGCAGTCAAAAAAGCAAACAAGATGTTAAGAATCATTAAAAAGGGGATAGAGAATAAGACTGAGAATATATTATTGCCCTTATATAAATCCATGGTACGCCCACATCTCGAATACTGCGTACAGATGTGGTCTCCTCACCTCAAAAAAGAGATATTCTAGCACTAGAAAAGGTTCAGAAAACGGCAACTAAAATGATTAGGGGTTTGGAGAGGGTCCCATATGAGGAAAGATTAAAGAGGCTAGGCCTCTTCAGCTTGGAAAAGAGGAGACTAAGGGGGGATATGATAGAGGTATATAAAATCATGAGTGATGTGGAGAAAGTGGATAAGGAAAAGTTATTTACTTATTCCCATAATACAAGAAATAGGCAGCAGGTTTAAAACAAATAAAAGGAAGTTCTTCTTCACACAGCGCACAGTCAACTTGTGGAACTCCTTACCTGAGGAGGTTGTGAAGGCTGGGACTATAACAATGTTTAAAAGGGAACTGGATAAATTCATGGTGGCTAAGTCCATAAATGGCTATTAGCCAGGAAGGGTAAAGAATGGTGTCCCTAGCCTCTGTTCATCAGAGGGTGGAGATGGATGGCTGGAGAGAGATCACTTGATCATTGCCTGTTAGCTTCACTCCCTCTGGTGCACCTGGCATTGGCCACTGTCGGTAGACAGATACTGGGCTAGATGGACCTTTGGTCTGACCCGGTATGGCCATTCTTATGTTCTAAGGTAGTGGCCTTCTGAATCAGTTCACGGAAGGCATTCTGTGTGTAGGGAAGTATAAAGAAAGCATGATGCAGACATGCGGGAAGACCCAGTTGGTATCACTGGCATAGCAGAGGGATAGCAGGGTTCAAGAAGAAAGGAGGATAAATCAGATGGCTCAGAGTTGCCAGGGCCTTGAAGGAGAAGATGAGAAATTTGAACTTAATGGGGCAGACAAGAGAAATCAGTAGAGGGATTCAAAGATGGGGTAAGACACTCTGCATGATGGACAAGCCAGAATATGAAGTTGGCTGCTGTATTTTGAATACACAGTAGAGGGCATCAGGGAGGCAGACGGGTTACAACAAAGCAACACAGGAAACAGCCACAATCTAACTGAGGGTATGGCTACATTTGGAATTTCAAAGCGCTGCCGCGGCAGCGCTTTGAAGTGTGAGTGTAGTCGGAGCGGCAGCGCTGGGAGAGAGCTCTTCCAGCACTGCATGTAAACCACATCCTTTACGGGTGTAGCGTGCAGCGCTGGGAGCCCCGCTCCCAGCGCTGCCGCCCTGATTACACTGACACTTTACAGCGCTGTATCTTGCAGCGCTCAGGGGGGTGTTTTTTCACACCCCTGAGCGCAAAAGTTGCAGCTCTGTAAAGTGTGAGTGTAGCCATGGCCTCAGAGTTTCCCTGAAGCTACATCTACACTTGGAGCTAGGGGTGGGATTCCCAGCCTGCTTAGACATACTCGCCCTAGCTCTCGTCAAGCTAGTGCACTAAGAATAGGAGTGTGGCTGCAGTCACACGAGAAGCAGCAAGCAGCGGCATGGACTAGCTGCCTCAGGTTGTGCACTCATAGGATCTAGGCGGGTTTTTACTTGGTTGACTAGCCCAGGCCACCACTCATGACTACACTACTATTTTTAGAGCCCTAGCTTGAAAAGAGCTAGCATGAGTGTATTTACAGAAGCTGAGAATCACCCTCAAGAGTAGACTTGGCCAGAGAGAGGGAAACTGCATCTTTAGAACAGAAGCTCTTCAGGGCAGATATTGCCTCCATTGTGTTTGTGTGACATTCAGCAAACAGGATAGAGATCCCAATTAAAGCCTTTGGACTACCAGACTATGGACATTTACTAATAGTAGTAATGGCTGGAATGAGTGGAGGGTGGGAAATGAGTAGTTGCTAGAATGGAAACTTTGAATGAATATTACATCCAGAGGTTTACAATGGGATCATTTTTAGGAATAAACTCCCATTTATACCCTCTGTAGGTAGTAAGTAATAAATAAATACAATAAATAAATAAAATGGTTTATATAGCCTGCAGGCTGCATCCACAAGATGGCGGTGTAACAGGAACACAGCTCAAATTCCCAGGAAAGCGCAGTGGTGCCACGTGCACTGTAAGAGGACTAATGCAGCACACTGTACAGGTAACCCAGCACTACTATACTCAGTACTTCCATAGTGCATTCCACCAGAGAATCTCCAAGGGTTTTTACAAAGCTCAGGTTTCTCTCCATTCTACAAATGGAGAAACAGACAGGGTAAGTGATTTCCCCATAGTATCACACCACTTCAGTGGCACAGCCAGGAAGGTCTAACACCCAGCCCTGGGTCTAACCACTAGACCATGCCATGGCACTGCTATGTAGACTGGAAGAAAGTAAAACCCTAGTTACAAGCACAGATTTCTCTGCCAATTATCTGCAAATGGCAAGAGTGCAATTTCAGGGAGACATGTGGCTTGGGAGTTCATTTACATTCCAATAATATACATTTTAAAGGAGAAAAAATAGGTACGTAGGCATCAAAACTGTAAATCAACAACAGTACAGAACAGGGGTGCAAAGAATGTGCAATGCAGCTGCCGGATCGGAGAGCACAGTTTTTGTGCCTACATACCAGGAAACTTGGCTTTATATTTTTATTCAATTTGAAAATCCCCTTTTTAAAAGAGAAAGTCACCCCTGCTGGAAAACCCCTGAGTCAGCACAAACAGATCAGCCCAGCAGACTGTATTCACGATGAGATACAGAAAAGGGATAAAAGTCACTTGCCTTGGAAGTAGGTCTGGTGGAGAGCTTATGATCCATTTTGTGAAATATGGTGCATTTCTAAGTTTAGAAAATTGCTTTTCCTAAGTGTTTTTAGGAGACAGCACTAAGTTACACCTGCGGGTCGGCACAGAGGTATCCCTGCAGTCAGAGGCAGTGACACCCCTTCCTCCAACACATAATTGCTTTATGAATGAATGACACTGCCCTCTTGCACATGGCCCATTAACACTTTAGCTAGAAAAGCTATCCTCTAGTACAGCTGTCCCCAAAGTACAGGGAGAGTCCCCCCTTAAGTGGGCATGGAGGAACATCCGGGGTGGGGCAGGGCGCAGGCCACCCTCACAGGGGATCGGGGAGGGAGCACGCACCACGCAGCCCCACTCCCAGCCCGGGGTGGCATGGACACATTCTATTACTGGTAAGGGGGGCAGGGAGGATGCGAGAGGAAGTTTGGGCACCGCTGCTCTGGCTCTCAGTTCATCCAGGGAAGGGGTGAGTTACACAGGATCTGTCGCTTGCAGCACAAATTCATTACAGCTTCCCCCGGCTGAGGGTATTTCACTACCCACCAGTCTACGTCACATGCTGCGTGGAGACAGCTCTGCTTTACCTTTCTGGTTCTTCTTTCACTACAGCAAACTGGGCTGACTGACGGTTTGACCTCGTCTGATCCTGCACCTTCTCGCTGCCCTCCAGCTCCTGCTCCAGGGAGGAGCTGGTGCTGCCCTCCCTGCTGACATTGCTGCTCCGCCCAGGGCTGTTCTCTGTGGAGGCCCTCGGTGACTCGGTGTTCTGCTTCAGGGTCTGCAGCTTGGCCAGCGGGATGATGTCACAGTTCTGCGGCCGGTGCCATACGGTCCGCTGGGTGGTGGCGTTGTAGTAGTAGAACCGTGAGGTGTTCGGGTCGAACAGTTCCCACCACTGGTTCTCGTTGGTGCGCTTTACGCGGACGCCAGCAGGCGGATCCCACACACACTCCCCTGTGATGAGGTTGGCGTACATGCGCTCCCGCGTTCGAGGCTCTATGATTTCCACCCATTCCAGCCTGAGGGAGAACAAAGAGGGACAATGAAAAAGCTGTTGCAGTTGCCCAGAACTAGCTAGGAAGGCAGGGTGGAGAGCAAAGGCTGCTTGGGAGGGGATGTGAGTCAGGTTTTCCCAAGCCCTGGCTTGCACTATTCCCTATACAAGGCTAAGGATTCCAGTGACTCTCCCTTAAATGCATCCCTTCTGAAAGGCCTTTGCCCCATCTCCAGCTCACAGCACAGAGGGGAGTAAGCTAATCTGATGACCATCTAAACGGCATTTTTTCTTAAATCCAAGCACTAAGCAGATGTGCTACCTTTTAGCACTGACACTTTTTCCCTCTCGCATCCTGAACCACCACCCTAGTACTCTCATGAGTACATTGTCTATTCAGATTCAAAACTCCTCAGGGCAGACTGGGCTGAGAAATGCTCAGCATGCTGCTGGCACTCTCAAATAATGAAGAAATACAGAGGAATAAAAAGGTGATGCTAAGAGAGAGCAACAAAGTCCAGCAACCACCACATATAATATAGAAATGGAACCACTTTCTAGAAATACAGAACCACTGCAACTAGTGACTGCGGTCCTGAGCACCAGATTTGGCCCCATTTATCTATTTCCAGGGGAATCTTAGAAGCCCTTTTTGCAGGATTGTGGCAGACTTTCAGACAATACTGAGCATAATTGGTGGTTGTGAGAAGGAAGTTAGTACTCATGAAAATTGAGAGCTAAACATTGGACAGAGGCTGATATGATGCTGCTAAGACCTGTAGCAAGCTTTGCTGCATACAACTATGCCAATGAATCTCAATGCTCACCTTCAGCACCTTTTACCTCTCCATTACTAAGCCCCCCAAAAGCCAGCTGCTGCCCTCACTCCCCACCTAGAGGATACCCTGCTATTACAGTCCTGGGCGCCAACAAAGCTCTGCCAGGAGCCATCTCTATTTCAATTTCCAGCAGCCATTGCTATGCTCGTTCTGAGTCTCCTGAGCACAAGCCTCTGAGGTCTCTCACCTCCCACCTTCTACACAGGAGTTCTCACAACACATTTTTGGGTGGCCTCAGAGTGCGGCCACCAACTCTTGCTGGTGGCCACTCTGACCATTTTTCCTAAAACACGTAACCAACTGTAGGGAAAACAAATTACAATGATTTGGAGATATATATATGTGCATACGTATTTATTTATGTAGGGGGGTTTTGCAGACTCAGTAATAAACATAATGTACAGCTGTTTATTCTTTACTGGACCTAAACAGAACAGAAACACAAATAATTTGCTTTGCATGTTCCCCCCTTTTTAAAGGCTTTCTAGCTAGTAAGTCTGTTACTGTGAAAAGCGATATTTGTATATTTGTTAATATCACTTTTCACAGCAGACTTACTCAGCCCCAGCAAGCTGGGGGACAAATTAAGCCCTGGATGGGGAGGGAGGAAGGGAGCCAGGGGTGATGGGGAGCTGAGGAGGCAGCAGAGGATAGGATGACGTTCAGGGAGGAAGGGAGCCAGGGGTGATGGGGGTGCAGCAGAGGACAGGACGACCTCCAGGGAATGAGCCCATGGCCGAATCCTCAGGGCCAGAGCCCAAAGCCCTACATCTCGGGAATGGAGCCCACTACCACACAGCCAGAGCCAGCTGTCCACCACCCAGGGATGAAACCCAAAGCCTGAGTCCCACCAGGAAGGTGAGGAACTCACACTGGCCACCTGCTCCTACAGCATTTGTGGCTCCAGAAGGTGGCAGGGCCCAGACCCTGCTGGCGGCACTGGGGGATGGGCCTCTGCTTTGCTCCCCCCATCACTACCCAGGAGGCTCTGCTTGCAAGAAAAGCCCCTGGTGGCTGCATGCGGCAACAGTAGCCACATTTGAGAAACAGATATGCATGGTGATTCCAGCACATGCTGCTGGCCACCTGCCATGTTTCCTGATTCACCACGCTCCTGGACATGCCTCAGTGGCTAGCATCAGCTACAAGGGCACTTCAGCTCAGCAGCACTGACACAGACCCAGCTGCAAAAGGAAACTGACTACCACTGCACAAATCCTGCTTCGGGTCATCCTGCAGCAGACTCCAGGTGTCAAGAACTGGATGCAGAAAAGGAACTAACCTACCACAGCAGGGGAATTGTGTATACATGGATGGGATTCGCATGCTACCCTCTGCTGTAGCTCTTTAGAGTATGTCTACACTGCAGCCGGGAGCGAACCTCCCTGCCCAGACAGAGACTCATGCTAGCAGGGCTCAACCTAGCATAGTAAAAATAGAAGTGTGGATGCAGCAGCTGGCTCAAGCCACTCCAGCTGCAGGGTAGACATACCCACTATGTGTCAAGTACTGTCCTGACTCTGCAGAGACAGACCAAAACACAGTAGAAAAGAAAAAAGCTTGAGCAGAAAATCGCCTATTTATGCCCCATACCATTTCTCCCTCTCTCTCCGTGCCAAAAAAACCCCAAACATTTGGACACCCAAGTTTCCAGGTGAGCTACCATTTTTTGCACCCTGCTGAGCTACCAAACAGGAAAACAGTTTCGCCTTGCTCACTGAAGAAGCTTCCTTGCCGATGTAGGAGAAAGGAAGATTTAAAAATCATATTAGTGGAGAGAGGATCATTCCTCCCAGCCCAGTCAGCAATACTCCAAGGAGCCACATACATGTCACTCTGTCCAGGACAGGACTTTTCCCCAGAGCCCCCCAGATTCCATCTAGCTTCTGAAGTGGGATTTAGAGATACTGATAGGACTCTGAAGATCACTTCTGCAGATACATGGGAGCAAATTCAGACCCTCTATAATTTCAACCCCAATCTTGAATTTGCTACCAGACTAGGCCAGTAGTACCTGGAAAATACACACAGATTGCCATGCTGGGGCACAAGAGGGAAAGGGCATGCATCAAAATGCTAGGCACTTCCCAGTAGCCCGGGACCCCTCTACAGAGGAGCTGAAGGAATGTGAACTCCACACATTTTGCAGGGGGGTTGGGGCACAAACATCACACACTCTTCTCAGCCTAGAAGAGGAAGCCTGTATTTGGCCAATTAGAAACAGGAGACCACCAGTAAAAATAGCTCCAGCTGTGACCTAGGACAGGATTGAAATCCTGTCTCCTGAGAGGAAACGCCAGGGCACACCAAGACCACCAGACCCACAACAACACTGGAGCACTCAGCTTCCTCGTGGCATTCTGAGGATTAGCAGGCTCTTAATGCTGGGAAATAGCCCCCCCTCTTTACATCATTATTTCCCCTGCCTTTGGAGAAAGGGCGAAGACTTTACAGCTCTCCTGCTTTCTCCTCAGCCTTTTAATTTACCAGAGCAATTAATCAACTTGCACAACTCAATATATTAGCCCTTCATGAAACAACGGATCAATGGCCAAGGTACATTCACCTCGGCCACTTGTTTTAACACAACTGACCATAAGCGGGAGGCGAAAAGGAAAACAATCCATCCAAATAATAAAGATCTGAGAACAGCAAGCATTACACAATTATGTTCACCAGGCCTAGAGTCAAACAAATCCGGGAGGCCACAGGCCCTGAGGGGCTGCACGGACCCTCTTTTCACAATAATGATCTCAGCCTCCTACAAAGCATGCACTGGCTTTGGTTTTGAATCTCTGAAGAGTTGAGAGCAACTACAAAGGGGGAAAAAGCTTTTCACCAACACATTTTCACTAAACAGCAGCATGCTGAGCTTAGACCCTTTTATGCTGAAATAAAGAGCCTCCGTGACCACAAGCACAAGAGCCAGTCACTTTGGACCTAGTTGTAATACCAACGTTCCTAAAGCCCCATCTGGAAGGGACTGACTGGCACTAACAGTTCAGCCTGGGCAGTACCAATATATCGGCAGTATATGCATTTCCCAGGGGGAACTGAGGCACAGACAGCCCAAGTGACTTGACTTGCCCACAGTCACACCAAGTCAGTGACAGATCTGGGATGAGAACCCAGAAGTCCCTACCTCCCAGTCCTATGCTTTAGCCACACATCATCTTTCACTGGTGGAGCTGTCATGGCGCTCATCACCTTGGAACCTTCGGTGCTGTAGAATATTCTGGAACCTCTTTCTCCTCGCATTCCAGCCCGTTGCTGATTTTACAGCGCTTGCAACGAACACTGCTGGTGAATTCAGACAGGCTAGGCTACTGCGTTCTTACTTCACACAGTAAAAAAAGCAAAAAGAGCTTTGTAAATCGCTGCAGGGTGCAATGAGACAACAGCAAAGCCAGTATAATCGTTAGGCAGCACTTCAAAATGTTGCTGGTGCTCTACAAAGTGCCACATGAGAATGAAGGTGTGGTAATGCACACCAAAGTGCATTTTACTGGCAGAGAAGGGATGCCAATGATACCACACGTTGTTTGCTTCAGTTCATGGAAGGAGCTGAGGCTACTCATTTTCTGGACAGATGGCACGGTCATGCAATACAGGTGGTGTTTTCCAGAGCTCACTGTTATAATACTGGGAATAAAAGACCTATATGTTCCCATGTGGGGGTAGGGAGAAATCCCTCCTTCCTCCTCTGCACACTCCCCACCCCCCCAACACATGCATACATACATACATACATACAACTGTGATCATTTCTCTGAGACATGAATCTTCTTGCTGTTGCCTAAGCTATTATGACCTCCAGATTAACTCATTACCATGTACTCTGCATAGGGCTACCTTTCAAGGTCACACACAAGAGACAGCTGCTGCAAAGTGTGGCTGTCCACTTGCTTGGGAGCATGAGATCATAGAATCATAGATTATTAGGGTTGGAAGGGACCTCAAGAGATTATCTAGTCCAACCCCCTGATCAAAGCAGGACCAATCCCCAAATGGCCCCCTCAAGGATTGAACTCACAACCCTGGGTTTAGCAGGCCAATGCTCAAACCACTGAGCTATCCCTCCCCTCTAAAAAAATAAATGGAGATATCCTATCTCCTAGAACTGAAAGGGACCCTGAAGGGTCAGTGAGTCCAGCCCCCTGCCTTCACTAGCAGGACCAAGTACTGATCTTTGTCCCAGATCCTTAAGTGGCCCCCTCAAGGACTGAACTCACAACCCTGGGTTTAGCAGGCCAATGCTCAAACCACTGAGCTATCCCTCCCCCTAAATGGAGCATGAAAATCCGTTCTTGACTGCACTTGATTCCCATCTGCTCCCAGGTGCAGCGTAAAGATGTTGACACTGATCTATGAGGACCTATACACTTTGGATCTTAGCTACCTGAAAGAGTAGCTTTTCCACCATCTACTGCCACAACAGATGACCTCAGCTAGGGTGCCCGAGTTGGCAGTCCCTGTACTGGACTATCTATGGACTGGGGAGGCAGGATGTTCACAGGGGAAGGCCTCTGACTCTGGAAATAGCTCTGTTGGTCTGCACAGCACAGTGTAAGCCCCATCTATCCTCTCAGGCTTCTGTCTGGAGAGGTGACAAAGAGCAAAGTCACACCCTATAGAACCACTGAAGTCAGCAAGTCCTCTTGTTAAACTGGAACTGCTCTACTCAACCAAAAGAAACAGCAGAAACATCAATCCTGCATCCCATGCAGCATGCTCCCTCCAGAAGTTTGGCCCTGCCAGACAACAGATGCCCTGGAAGATCTTACAAAATGTCAATCACCACCTGTGCCTCTGAACATGCTCCTCACAACTATTGAAAGTCAAGAGCATCTGCAAACTCTACCAGGAGTCAACTTCTCCTTTCCAGAGGGAAATTCAACACCCAGCATAACACATGCAACAGTCCAGCAAATGCTGAGCCATTTCTTGATGTTATCAGTGGCCTAGCATCCAATCCACTCTATACACTTCATATTTCTCAGCAAGCTAATTAAAAAGCCAGCAGAGCTATTTTCAATTCCACCTCTTCTCTGGCAATATCCTTGATCTCTTCCCTCACCAAACTACAGGACAAAATATCCAGTCTTGCATTTAAAAATGGTCAGTGATCGAGAATCCATTACGACCCTTGGTAAATTGTTCCCATGGTTAACTGCACTCATTGTTAAAAATTATGGCTTATTTAGACTAATTGCAACACTTGGTGAAAACACATCAGAATCAACTCTATTCCAAGACTCAATTTAAAGACTTCTTAATGGATTTAATACTTCCTTCAAAAAGATTGTATCCAAGCTACACAGATAGACAAAGGAAGCTTTAGTCCGATTGCATTTGAAATGCGCACACCCTCTCTCCAAAAAGAATACAGGATTAAAAGTATAAGAGGCTGAAAGAATGCTAAAGCCCACTATGCCCCGTTGCTGTAGAAACTCTGCAGTGGGCGTACTTTAGAGATCTGAAAGGGTACCCTGCCTTTCAGGCCCTCAGTTCCACCTTTGAAGTTATTTGAATCAAATATCCTGCCAGTTTTAATTGTCCTGGCACTGGTTACTGTGTGTTCAATGCAGATGCAGTGACATGTCTCCCTGGAAACAAATTAATTTTGTTACACGACCATAACAGAAAGTCAGGAAACATCACCACTCACGGTTACCTATGGCAATAAATGGGGCCTTATTCCACACACACAGTAATTAGGGATCAATTTCCCCCCAACACTTGGGTGCATGAGGAGGATGGTATAAAATTATAAGAGAGTCACTCTTGTAAATATACCACTAGTCTGTACTGGACGGAATCAGAACTGCTCAGCTATGTTTCATAGGCTCTGTACAGCTAATTTTCAGCTTCTGTGGCAGAGGCCAGCACTTCCAGAGCAGCCGTTTTGTCCCCACTGCTACTGTTAAGTCCCAAGTAGCTGTGGCATGCAACACAGTGGCAACTGTGAAGCTGTGTGAGAACCTGTACAGGTTTGTTAAACTATAGTGAAGGATTAGGTTAGTGTTTGAGATTGCTAGAGAAATCCAGATAAAAACTGTGATGGACCAATATTAACCGTCTAAGAAAAACCACCACTACTCCTTTAAGAGATGAGAGGAGGTAGCTCTGAGCTTTTAGTTTCTGTGCCTAATGCAAGTCTCAAGCTCTGCCTTCCAGCTGATTCACAATTGCCTGGTACTGGAACAGCTCTATCAAGGAGACCTAGCAAGTCAGCATTGCTACACTACTGCTATAACAACTAGCTCATTATTCAATGGCTATTAGCCAAGATGGGCAGGGATGGTGTCCCTGGCCTGTTTGCCAGAAGCTGGGAGTGGGCAGCAGGGGATGGCTGACTTGATAACCTGTTCTGTTCATTCCCTCTGGGGCACCTGGCATTGGCCGCTGTCAGAAGACAGAATACTGGACTAGATGAACCTTTGGTCTGAACCGGTATGGCTGTCCTTATCTAGGCAGATGGCTAGCAATAATTCAAACCTCGCACATCTTCTGATGAACAGCCTTCAACTATTTCAGTAAAATCAGTAGTTGTCTGGAAAAGTTACCTTGACAGATAATTTTACCACCCATAGATACCTGTTACAGTGGAGTAAAAGAGTTAAAGTTTAGGGAAATTTTCGATGTCCCTTATGACACTACAGTGATTACGAAATACACTAATTCTGATCACTAGGAGCTTGTACTCGAGTGTATTTTACAGAGAATTGGTTTGGGATTTATTGGTAAACAAGGGTTAGAGGGGAAAATAGTGAGGCGGGCATCTCTCAAAGCAAAACAGGGTCAAAAGTTGTCATTGATTCAAGGTTCTGTTTCGAATGAAGTGTTTTGCAGCAGAGGCCTGTAACACACACAGTACAGGCACACAGAATGGAGTTCTTTTAACAGGGTCTGCTTACAAGTGTAATTTTCCTCTTGGTCCACAAGCAGATTGCTCAGTGTAGTATGCTACAGAACACACTTTAGCCTGCATACCAAACAGTTCACTCGTCACAAGTTAATACCCTTCTAAAGAGGGAATGCTTAGGTGCTTTAATCAGTATGGCTGCTGCCAGAGAGGTCCAGAGCGTCACTCTGGCTGCATGGTCACAATGTTACTGAAATTCACCCTGGCCACCCCACACTGCAGACAGAGGTGATGGACTGTCAAATGGTGGTGTGATCTGGTGTGCTCCACCCACAACCTGACTCTTGGCAGCACCAACTCATGGGCTGTGTGGATAACAAAGAGGGGAGACTGCCCAACCAAGAGAGACCAGGATTAGCAATGAAGTCCTCCTGTGGAGGCTGGGACCAGAAGTTTCTCTCCATCCCTCCCCCAAGAAATATCTGAACGAATGCCACTGTAGCACTGCTTCTGGAACTTGATGACATCATTGGTGAAATGGAGTTTGCAAAAGCACTGCCAAGGATTAGATTTAATTCTTTCCTTGTAATAATTTAAATGGGATATTGAAGTGCTATTGTCATCCAAGGTATTAACAGCCTATCCTGTTAAACAGCAGATTGTTAAAACAACATATTCCTGGAGAGCCAACGTCAGCTAACCTTAATTAACAGAGAAATACTGGGATTTAATTTGAATTTAACATTCTTCATGTTAATTAATTTGCCTGTTTCAAGACCACTCCCTGAGTAGCTTTTTTAAAAATTTATTTATTATTAAAGTGACTGCGATAAAATACTTTCTTTAGCTTTACAGGGCTTAAGATAACCTAAACAGTTAATAAATTGGCAGAGGTAAATTATCCATGATAAACCAAACAAACAATTCAATCCTTAAACAAGAATCCTTTGCACATCTAGAATACATTAAAACATGACTTTACTGGATTTGGGGAATAGTACACTTTGGTCTTACCTTACCTAGAGAAGTGTTCCACACTAGGGTAGACTCACAGCCAAAAGGTGTCATCTCTATCATCAGCTCTCCAGAGAGACAAAGATTGTAAGCGAAGTAAACACTGTTCACTGCTTATGTTCCATTTTGTTTATTTTTCTCTTTTCCTTTCTTTAATCAGTCAGCTAATTGTGATAATTTTTCCTTCTTGTAATTGTGGTGTCCTCTGAGGTATGGCAAGAATCCCACCCCAATTAAAACAATGTGCTTGAATTATCACTAAGAGAATTAAGATTTGACCCACTTGTTTTTGTTTCTCTAATTTTTTTAAAGTAATTTTTGGTATAAAAATACTTGTCTCCCTACACTCCTTTCTACTCCACACTTGGAAATTACAGGTGCCATCATTAAATACTACTTCTTCAGCTAATTAATCAATCATCTAATCATGGAGCACTGAATGCTGGGACCATGGTCAGCATGGGCCATGGCTTCATAATTAAATAAAAGAGTAGCTGCAAGCCATACTTTAGGAAATTAACACCATCCTAAAGATTACAAGATCTACCATCATTTTACAATATTGCCAAGCAAGACTGTTTCAACTGTATTTTCATTTCTTTCAGAATTTAAAGATCTGTGTTGATTTGATTCTTTGTTAAACATTCAGGCTCCAAGCAGGACAATTTGGTTTATTACACACATTTCAGAGTGCACACGTTATTCTACTGCAATGTTTTGAATAAAACATTTGTTTTAGCTTCAAGACAATTTGTAGTTCCTAGGCATGCCAGACCCTAGAAAGCTCAAGCTGATGAATACATGAGCAGAACTGACACAAAACTGCTGAACATCAGCAGTAAAACACTATCCTCTACCCACCGTGAAAAACTACCAGAATAATAGCCAAGAACTCCCAAAATAACTGGCAAAAAAAATCTGTTAAGTCACCCAGCTTTCTTTCTCCAGTAATAAATTCAGTGGCCACAAACACCTTTACACAGATAAATTTCATTAAACTATATAAGCAGCAAAGAGTCCTGTGGCACCTTATAGACTAACAGACGTTTTGGAGCATGAGCTTTCGTGGATGAATACCCACTTGGTCGGATGCATCTGAAGAAGTGGGTATTCACTCACGAAAGCTCATGCTCCAAAACGGCTGTTAGTCTATAACAGGGGTCTGCAACTGATGGCACACGAGCCAATTTTTAATGGCACGCGGCTGCCTGCTGGGACTCTGCGTGCCATTAAAAATGCTGCCGACGCGGCAAGCCGCGGGGTCCGCGGTCCCAGGCCGAGCTCAGCAAGCCTCTGCCTTCCCCTGGAGCCCTGCTGCCGCGCGCGCAGTGCTCTGGAGGCTGGGGCTAGGCGCTCCCGCGGGGCAGCGTTTGGCTCCATGGGGAGGGAAAGATGCTCCCCGCTCATCCACGTGCGCAGCGCTCTGAGGCGCGGGGCGGAGCAGGGCTGTGCGCGGGGGGGAGGCGACGGCAGGGCTCCAGATGAGCGAGGAGCCTCATGGTAAGGGGGCAGGCTAGGGGGCCGGCTCCGGGGCCGGGGGGGGGCAGTCAAGGGACAGGGAGCAGGGTGGGTTGGATGGGGGGGTGATATACTGGGGGGTGGCTAGGGGCGGGGGTCATCAGGGAGCAGGGGGGAGTTGGAGGGGCATGGGAGTCCCGGGGTCTGTTTGGGGGGTGGATAGGGGTCAGGGCAGTCAGGGGACTGGGAGCAAGGAGGGTGCTGGGGGGCAGTTAGGGTGGGGAGGGTCTGTGGAGGGGGGGGTCAGGGGACAAGGAGCTGCAGGGGTTGGATGAGTCAGGAGTTCTGGGGGGACTGTCAGGAGGCAGGGGTGTGGAGAGGGGTTGGGGCAGGCATGGAGCAGCGGGGGGTTGTATGGGTCCAGAGTTCTGGGGGTCCTGTCAGGGGGTGGGGAGCAGTTAGATAGGCATGGGAGTCCAGGGGGTTCTGTCTGCGGGCGGGGGTGTGGATAAGGGTTGTAGCAGTCAGGGGACAGGTAGGGGGTAGGGTCCTAGGGGGGGCAGTCAAGGGACAAGGAGGCTTAGATAGGCAGTGGGGTCCCAGGAGGGGGTAGTCGGGACAAGGAGCAAGGGGGAGTTGGGGGTTATGGGGGGGCAGTCACCCAGCCCTCTGCCCTGACCCCCCACATACACACAGCCCTCTGCCCTGAGCTCTGCACCCCCACACACACCCAGGCCCCTGCCCTGAGCCCTGTACCACCCAGCCCTCTGAGTCCTTCACCCTGCCCCATGACCCCAGCCCTGACTGGCACCCCCGCACATACCCAACCCCCCTACCCTGACACAAGCACTCCCTTCAATGCCCCCAGCCCTCTGCCCTGACTCTTTAACCCTCCACATCCCCAGCTCCCCCCCCACATCCCATGCACTCTGCACATCCCCATCCCCACCCTGAGCACCAAACGGGAGCCCCTGCACCCCTACTCACATTCCCACCTGCACCCATCACACCACATGGGAGCTGCCCAGGTAAGTGCCGCCACACTCAAACCTCCTGCCCCAACCCTGAGCCCCCTTCTTCATTCTAGCTCCTGGCCAGACCCTTCACCCCCAGCCCTGTGCTCGGTCCACTCCAAGTCTCAGTTCAGTGCAGAGAGAGGAAGAGAATGGGCTAGAATCAGGGAGAAGGTAGGTACCCACTGTATGTGGGCAGGGTCGGGACCCCAGACCAGCACTGGGCTGAGCGGGTCCAGCAGCCGGGATCCTGGCTGGCAGGAGCTGGAGGATGGAACCCACTGCCAGTCTGGGGTCCTGCCCACCAGCCCCACACAGCCCGCTGCCAGTCTGGGGTTCTGGCTGCCAGACCATTCCCAGCTGGGGTCCCGGTCGCAGGCCCCACTCAGCCCACTGCCGGCCTAGGTGAACAGAACCCCAGACCAGCAGCAGGCTGAGTGGGTCGGTAGCGTAAGATCAACATTTTAATTTAAAAATTTTAAATGAAGCTTCTTAAACATTTTGAAAACCTTGTTTATTTTACAATACAACACTAGTTTAGTTATATAATATATAGACTTGTAGAGAGAGACCTTCTAAAAACCATTCAAATGTATGACCGGCACGCGAAACCTTCAGTTAGAGTGAATAAATGAAGACTCGGCACACCACTTCTGAAAGGTTGCCGACCCCTGGTCTATAAGGTGCCACAGGACTCTTGGCTGCTTTTGCAGACCCAGACTAACACAGCTACTCTGATATTAAACTGTATAAAAACTTAAGCAAGAGGGTACAGGAGCTAGAGTAGCCAGAACAGAAAGTGACGAGAAACCCAAGAGCTGTGATGAGAGTTACCAAAAACATCCTAGTCTTCAGTTCCAGTAGAAGTTATTGTTTAATTCTAATGTATGTACTTGTGCAAAAAGTAACAGCTTATTATTAAACAAAGCACAGGCATCAAGTGCAGAACATGCCTGCCATAGATTTTAAAAACCTACAGGAACTAGGAATGAAATCCTGCTTCTTACCTGCCCACCATACTAAAAAAGCCACATATGGAACCACTCAGCCACCTGCAGAGAAAATAACCATATCATCATACTATTCTAATTCTTGGCCTCCTGCACCCCTTTTCCATCCCCTCCCAAAACTAATCTCCACCCTGGAGCCAACAGACAGCTAATGCAGCACATGCAGTACTGGTGCAACAGGTTCACTCATTGTGTCACACCATTAATTTGGAACGAATCTTTCTGGAAGAGGCCACGTCTTTCTAAACCTTCTGTGAAGCACCTAACACAATTTTGGTGTTATAAAATAACCGGTCACTAAGTGCTCAAAAGAAACCAGTGCTATATTCGAGGTAAAGCATAGGTCTAATTTATTTCTTCAAACACACGAACTAGCAAGCCCTGCTCTTTGTTTTTACATTGTTTGACACAACTCCATCCCTGCCTGTGTCTCTGCTCACTTCTTATTAATACCCACCCCCTTCCTGCCACTCCAGCGCATCTCACCACATATCCTTTTCTCTCATCTTCAGGTTTTCCTTCTATGATGGCCCCTATGCATGGATCCCTCTGCCTACTACCACCTCAATGAGAAAGCTCTAAACCCACTTATTCAGACTTTAAACTGTTTGGGTTTTTTTCAAACTGGAGTGGGAGTCAGTTTCAAAGTTTAGGGACCTTATGTAGTCCCCTGCTCTGCCAGCAGACTCTGCTATGTACTACAAGAACTCCAGCTTGAGTGCCTCCCCTAACCCAAGTGTAGCTGTACTGATAGGGAGAGAGGAAGTCTCAGGTGGGTCCCAGACCTTCTACAGCTTTACCAGTCAAAACCAACAGCTTGATCTCTACCCCAGGATCCCACAGACAAGCCAGTGCAGCCCAAGCAGTACTGCGGCAGCATGCTCACAGTGAGATGTAGAGCTTGACACATGGGCTACCGACATTCTCCACTAGCTTAGTCTTCTGAATGAGTTTCAGCTGTAGCCCGGCAGAGAGCATGCTTTCACATGCTGCATGCGAGGACACCAGGCCTGTAAAACTAAACGCACTCTTTACAAGGAGAACAATTTACAGAGATACTGCAACTGCAGCTAGCATTGAAGCTAAGGGCATACAGACTAACTTCCTCATGGCTTCTCCAAACTCATCTCTCCTGCAACATGTGCTCTCATTCCACATAGGTTGCTACTTAAACAGCAACAGACTAATACAGAGGTGGCACAAGCATATATCAGAGCAGCAAGTAGGACTGCTAGGCATCTGGTTTTCCAGTACATGCATCCGATGAAGTGGGCTGTAGCCCACGAAAGCTTATGCTCAAATACATTTGTTAGTCTCCAAGGTGCCATAAGTACTCATGTTCTTTTTGCGGATACAGACTAACACGGCTGCTACTCTGAAACCTAACTTATGTTGCAGTATATATATCCTTCAGTATCTTTCACTGTAAAATCCAGGTATTCACTCTCTGAATCTGCATTTACTAAGGGATGCTAACCAGTCTCTGGGACTCCCTCTGTTAATATTGGTCTCTGTTTTAAGAATGAACTTCATGCAATATTGGACTACTCAGTGAAAATTTGAACTCTTTTTACCTGGTTAAGAGTGCCTCACTTTCTATGTTTGAAAGTATTTGACCTCAACAGAGTAAATATTTCTACAGTGCTGTGTGCCTTCCTTTGGGAGTAGTGTCTATTCATAAATAGGCCATTTGCATCAGCAGCAGTCTTGAAGAGCAGCCAGGACGGGATTTTGGAATGGCAGCACCAACTGGTCTCAACCTCTCTATAGAAACTCTGTGTTTTGGAGTTTTGCTATATTTTCATGCTAATATAAAGTTCATCTAAATTCTATCAAACCCAAGGATTATAAAAACAAGCCAGCAGGAATCTTACAGCCAACATCGGAGGTGTCTGCCTGCCAACTCATTCACTCCACAAAGAAAAGTTTTGCTCCTCTATTTTATAATGTGACATTTAAGAAGCTGCTTCCCATTGGAACGTGATGTTCATTTCATTGCTATTGATAGTGCAGTATAAACAGACCACCCTTAACCAAGCAAAACAACGTCTATTAACTTCTACTAACAGCTTCATAATACCCTTCATGTGATAACACAAATCCTGTTGAGTCAGACTGGGATCATTACATAATGCCTAATCTTCACAGAACAGCATAAGCCCCCTAACCTTCTCCTTAACATTGTAAACAAACTCAAATCCCCTTCTCCTCAAAGGGGAAGGGTATGAATATACATAGCAGGCAAGAGCCATCCACAATGGAAGCCTTCTGCTTGTTGCTTTTAATTTGACAGGAATAAGCAAAGACTCAGCAAGACCAATGTGCAGCAGAGATTCACTTTGATACACAATTTGTTTCCTATGATGGGTTTAAGAAGGAGAAAAAAAAAAAAAAAAAAAAGGCCATCTCTTGCTTTGTCAGCACTTTCACTGAATCTTTTCCCTTGCTGAAATTACTGCAGATACTAGCAATGTCAGAAGGGGTTGAGTTTTTCACTCCCTCTGCTAGGCAGTAATTATTTGGGGATGCCTAGCAGTCACATTCTGGATTTTATCCTGATAGGCCAGCATGGGTCCCAAGATGTTAGTTATAGATCTAGGCCTCATCCTGGAGATCTTGGGAGTCAGGAGGCTCTGATTCTAATCTCAGCTCTGACACGTCTCCTTCAGTGCCTTGGGGAAGTCAAACTCTACCTCAGATTTAGACCATCGTCTGTAAAATGGGTATAATACTTAGTTCACCAGGATGGTATGAGGATGTTACATAATGCCTGGAAAGAGCTTTAACACAGCAAGTATTATTGTTATACAGTATCTGCTATGATCAAATCAAGGGCAGATAATGTATGAGCATGAGTGCTAGGTAATGCAGATCCTCAGGTTTTGTATTAAAACTAAAAGAGCCTGAGTCACAGAGTTTGCATCCAGCTCTTACATCTTCCTTCCTGACAGAAGGGGAGATCTGAGGTTCTGGTTGGGGACCCTTCCATATCTTAACTGCTGAAAACGGAGGTCTTTTAATGTCAAAGCACAGACTGAACCTTGACATTTTCAGCCTGCTTGTCAGCACAGATGCAAAGGTTTACTTCAAGTACCGAAGTTGTGTAGTTAACCCTGTTATGCAATCTGTTAGGAAACCCAAGATGTAACACACTGCAAATGAACTAACATGCCCACGCCACTGCTCCTGGATGGAGCTGTAACTGATCAGCAGTGTGTCACATGCCATATGTTAATATAGATTCCTCTTCAGCTCAAGGAGTAGGGACCTGTACTTTTGAAGACTGAGATTTGAGTTCTAATCCCACTGCTGCTATGAAATTAGAAATGTGCAACAGTGACAACTAAAGCAGCCTAAGATTTGTTACAAAATAATGGTTTATTTTCATAAAATTATACAGGCATTTTTTCCATAGGCTTGTGACCTTGGCACTTTGGACACCACTTTTAAAAAAAAAAATGGACTGACCTGGAGAATGATGTTGGCAACAGCATGGACAGTGACAATTTTCATATTGCCTTAACTTTTTTCTATGCAGTAAACTCCTTATTTGTGTAATTATTTCTCTTATCTTTCCTGGATTAAGGCCATATTCCTCTACGTGACAATTAATCTGAACAGGTTGGGTGCAAGGGAACGCTGAAACAAGTTTGAAAATGGACACAAGACACTGAAAATTCCGAATGTTTTGCAAAGCTTTGAAGGTAAACAAAAGCTGAGGCAAAGGGAATGAACAAGGGTTGGACACAGAGGGGTGAATGTGTCAGTCCTAAATAAAATCTGTCACAAGGACATTATGGAGTCTCCAACAGCTCCCAAGAATTATCCATGTGTAATCTCACATTCTAACCGTAGCACTGATCCAGCACTGAAGTTGTACTGCCATGACAGTCTCCATCATAGCATTATCCTGGTACATTTCCATTAAAATCCTTTTGCATTACAAGGATTAGCACTACCAAGAAGTGAGGGGTTTTTACCCACAAAAGCTTATGCCCAAATAAATCTGTTAGTCTTTAAGGTGCCAGCGGACTCCTTGTTGTTTTTGTGGCTACAGACTAACGCGGCTACTCCTTGATACTTCACTACCATTGGGTATCTCCCTAGACTGGCACTGATGTAGTCTCCCAGTATAGTGACACCACTGCAGAGTTTCATTTTTTGTTCTGCAGCATTATTTTAGCGTATTCCTGCCCCTTTCCATAACTTGATTGCAATCAATTTAAAAAGCAGCATATTCAACTTCTCCACTCCTTCTGATGGATTCTTCAACAGTTATTCAGAATTGGGCTACTAGCTAGTCCTAAAAGTTGAACTATTAGATTCTCATTTAGAGGCACTTACTCCACAGCTTCATGATACTTGTCTTATTAAGTCTGTATATTCCCACAAAGGAATTATGATCTAGACATGGAAATCCCCTTTTGGGCTTTAGCTACTTCCCAAAAAAGAGCAATTTGCCCATTTATCTCCTATTCAATGGATGCCAGTCTGTCTCAAGCGCAGTGATTCACTTATTGCTGACCTCACTCTACTATAAATCAGCATTGTCAGTGAAGTCAATGGAGTTTAAACATCTTAGCAATGGTTTGAGGGGCCTCTGGCGTTTTATAAAATGATCAAAAGAAGATTGATGTATATAAAATTTATGTTCATGATTTGAACATATCTCCCTTCCCCACCTGTCACCTATAACCTCTTACCGTAAGATCTTCCAGGCACGTGGTCATACAGCCCCCACGACAATAGGGTCATGCTTTTAAAGTTGGATATGAGATGTATTTTATGCATACACACTAGTGTAGTTTATTGTTCCATATTTCCCTTGCAAAGTTTTCTGGTCTGTATGCTGCTTGCCTGTGTCCCCAGCCAAGGAAGTATTAAACACTACACTGTCAGTCTGTTCATGCCCTTTCTTCATACAGCCAATTATTGGCTGCACCAACAATTTTCAACAAACTCCAAAACAAAAGAGTTCAACACAAATCCAATTGTTAACTTTCCATAGCCATGGGGCTTCTAGGGCGACCAGACAGCAAGTGTGAAAAATCGGGACAGGGAGTGGGGGTAATAGGATCCTATATAAGAAAAAGACCCCAAAATCGGGACTGTCCCTATAAAATTGGGACATCTGGTCACCCTAGGGGCTTCCTTGCCAAAGGCTCCCTGCTCCTATTCTATTCTATACAGGTCCTTATACCAAACATCACCCTAGTATCAGACCACCTGTGAGTAGTGCATTAAGTAACATGGCTACACATCTCATGGTTTTGTTCCCTTGTCCTCTCCCTGCAGGAGAAGTGCAGGCAGTGGAGCATGTCTTGTTTTGGTAGGGTTTGGTTTTTTAATATAGTAACTCCTCACTTAAAGTCATCCCAGTTAATGTTGTTTCGTTATGTTGCTGATCAATTAGGAAACATGCTCATTTAAAGTTGCACAATGCTCCCTTATAATGTTGTTTGGCAGCTGCCTGCTTTGTCCACTGCTTGCAGAAAGAGAAGCCCATTGGAACTAGCTGGTGGGGGCTTGGAACCAGGGTGGACCAGCAGCCCCCCATAAGTTCCCCACTCCCCTAAGTTCCCTATGTGGCAGCCATCCAGCAGGCTATCAATTGGCGGGTAGTTCAGATGTCCCTCCCCCACAATGCCATGTGCTGGTCCTTCCCTCTGCCTTGGAGCTGCTGCCGGGAGGGAGCCTCCTGCTTGCTGTGCAGAGGGGTGCTAATATCCGGATGTCCCTCTCCCCCCCGCTCCTGTACTTTATCTCCACAGAGTAGTAGGGGCACGACAGGGCTCAGGATGGAGGGAGCTTGCTGGCAGCAGCTGCTGTCTTAACTTGCTGATCTACTTAAAAAGGCAAAGTACTTAGAGTGGGGTCAGCATACTTGAAGGGGCAATGTGCGTCTCTCACGGTGTGTGTCTCCGTCTCTTTCTGCCATGACGTCTTCCCTCCCTCCATTCGGGCTGCCTTGTAGAGTGTGAGGCTACATTAACATGTTAACCTTCGAGGGCTCAGCCGAGTGCTAGTTCATTGTTTAGCAGTAAGGCATTCCCTGGAAATATCCTACCTCATTCCACCCTCTGACTTCAACACCTCAACCAAGCTTCACACTCATTGTTGTGTACAGTATTAAATGTTTAAAACTTACACAGTATAAGAGTGTGTGTGTGTTTAGTATAAGTATTTTGTCTGGCGAAAAAAACTTCCCTGGAACCTAACCCCCTCCCTCCACTTATATCAATTCTTATGGGAAAATTGGATTCGTTTAACATCGTTTCGCTTAAAGAAGCATTTTTCAGGAATGTAACTACAACGTTAAGAGAAGAGTTACTGTACATGTTGCTATGCTTTTTTTAGAGAGACATGGTCAAAGAAATGTGCCCTGCACTTGTAGCAGGAGACGGTGAGGTTTGCGATGGTTCTTAGCTCCTGAAGGTCTTCATTCCACAGTCTTGGCAAATCTTCTCCAGTCGAAAAGACCCTTTACCTGAAAGCCCCCCACTACAGAATAAACCTACTTCCAATAGCTCTCCACCTTAACTGAGCTCTTTCAGCTTTTATAGGAATCAGGCGCTCATCAGAAAAATCAGCCAATCCTTTCCCAGCTGGGGACAACAGTCCCCTCTATTAGGCCCACACACATCTCTAAAGCAGCTCTGCTTCAGAACAGGGATGGCTGGCCTAAAAGCCCCCTGGCCCTTAAAGTGACAGACCACCCTATCACAGTCCTTCAGGGCACTATATAATTCAGCAATAATATGAAAAATTAAGCCTTCTGGCAAGTCTGGCTCCATGTTCTTTATGTTCCTGAAAGCACCACTCTTGCACATGGAATTCATGAGATTCATTGGCAAAAGAAACAAATGTTTTCAGATTCAAGGACATGATGCTCTCCTCTTGAAAATGTTTAGCCTCTTCTGAGTGACCCTAAATTGAACCCCCAGATCTGAAGCGCCCTGAACGTTGCTCAGCATCTCATCTGAATTTTGCAGCTCAGGCCCATTCTTAATTTATCCCACTAAGGCTTTTGTAGCCATTACGATTATTAACCTCTGTACTCAGCTCATTGAAGGGTGGAATCATGCTGTCCAGAGCATCTAAAGTTTCCCCACTAGTAAATTAGAATCATACACATGACTCAGTTGTACAGCAGATCTGAACTTTATTCCGCAGTCTACGGGCAGAAGCTTGGGAGTCAAAACCTCATAAAAAGAGAGAAGACCACAGCAGAGCTCTGCCAGGCAGATCCTAGAGGATTTTTTGTCCTTAGCATCTTAAGATACAAACTGATGGACTCCTCAGAAATACTGAAAGATCAAATGCAAGATTTGCCTATAAGCTTGCTTTGCAAGCCAAACCTGGTTCCGGGTAGTTTAGTTTCCATTAAGAAATGGCAACAGAAGAAATGTTAACCAAGAACAAATGTAACCCACATTTCCTCACCCATAAGCGAGGAGGAGGAGGAGGAGGAAGAAAGCACATTCAGCAAGATCCGGACACAGTACAAAGCTATCTACATAACTTCTCAGAAAGTCATACCACAACCTACACTCTTCAGAAAATAAAATAATTCACTCCTATTTGGCAAGGCTAGTTCAAGCCCTGCCAGCTAGCCTGGAAATGAACAGCAGAAATCTGATATACAAGCAGATTCCATCATCTAACTTCCCTGGCAAGGAAAGAACCTCAACTTTAAGCATTAAAGGGAACAAACAGGTGCCACCTACAGCACCTATCTTCCAAACACCACATCTGTTCAGTCATACAACTAGTTTGTAGGGCTTGGTAAACGGACGTGAGGAACTCTGGGCTGTGACTGCAGATTTATCCAGGGGAGGGGAGACACTCCGGTGCAGAAGCCTTCATGACCTTTGAACTACAATGTTGCCATCAGAACTGAGACCTACTATAATACGAGTCTGCTCCAAATGGACAGACCACACGATGAACTGCATCACAGGTATCATGTTACTAGTATGATAGCAGCTATGCAAATGAGGATGTTCTGTAACTACGAGAGTGGATGAGCTATGCTGAGTATGCCCATGATGAACTACAGAGAGACTGAGCCAAATGCTCAAGCAGTTAGTCAGTCATGTCTTCTCCCCTTGACTCGATACTTACTTTACACCAAGCACTACGCAAGTTCTACATTTACCTTCAGATCAGGGATTACTTTTAAAAGCATGGATGCACTTTAGAGTCTGTCATGGGCAGTTCCCCTCCAGTGTGCAATTCCACAGACCACCTCCCTTCCTGCTCAGTCACATAAAATCCCAGTGGCAACGACAATGTGTTACATGGAAAATGACCATTACTTTCCCAGTGTATTTTTAGTTCTCTTAGTGGAATTTGGCAGCTGAAAAGAAGCAAGAAGGGCAGCACCATGTGGATTGGCTGGCTCTCTGTGAACTACCAGCAAGCATTCCATGGACAAGCGTTTGAGAAATGCTGCTTTACACATCCCACCTGGCTCACACGTGACTTTGGGGAAGTTATGCACAGGTAGGGACATACACTGCAAGCTGTTTGAATCCCAGTGATCTCATTGTTCTGACGAATACACTGCTAAGTGAACTGCTTATTGCATGTTTTGTTTTCTACAAATGTAAAAATGGAGAGATTTACAACCTAGAGGATATTGTTTTTAACCCCAATGACACTATATTTAATTCTTGACTGATGCACTTATACTTCATATATGACAGGGTGGGTTACATGTACCTAAGTGCCTTAGATAGTCCACCTGAAGTGTTTCAGAGAGAGAAGTTCTCACACCCACACATCTTGCCTAGTTAGCCAGTCTCTTGTTCAGAATTTCTAAAAGCCAAAGCCTGTAAGTGCAAATAGGGCTAAGCGCCTTCCAGGCCTCATCTTGTACCCCTTTGACATTGGAGAATATAGCAGCATTGCCTTGCTCAGACCTTTACAAAAACACAACCTCAAAAATAGCTTATTTCCCCAAATGCTGATTTAGAGTTTCACTAAATCGCAACCAACCCAGCAAAAGCCTGAAGAATGCAGTTTCCTAACACTGCCCCAACTGGAAAGACCTTGCATCAACCACTTGGAAAGACCACTGTGGAGAGGACAAAAGCATCTCTAAGGGTATGTCTACACTATGGGATTATTCCGATTTTACATTAACTGGTTTTGTAAAACAGATTGTATAAAGTTGAGTGCATGCGGCCACACTAAGCACATTAACTTGGTAGCGTCGATTTCTGGAGCATTGCACTGTGGGTAGCTATCCCGTAGCTATCCCATAGTTCTCGCAGTCTCCCCCACCCATTGAAATTCTGGGTTGAGACTCCAATGCATGATGGTGCAAAAACAGTGTTGCGGGTGATTCTGGGTAAATGTAGTCACTCATTCCTTCCTCCGTGAAAGCAACGGCAGATAATCATTTCGCGCCCTTTTTCCCTAGATTGCCCTGGCAGACGCCATAGCACGGCAACCATGGAGCACCTTCAGCTTTTTTTAAGTGTCACCGTGTGTCTACTGGATGTTGCTAACGTGGTACTGCAGCGCTACACAGCGGCGTTCATTTGCCTTTGCAAGATAGCAGAGACAGTTATCAGTTGTTCTGTACCGTCTGCCATGCCACTGTAAATTGGCAATGAGATGACAGTTATCAGTCATTCTGTACCATTGCTGCTGTCATGGGTGCCCCTGGCTGAGGTCGGCCAGGGTCGCAAAGACAAAAATGGGAATGACTCCCAGAGTCAATCCCTCCTTTATGGTATCTAAAAATAGAGTCAGTCCTGTCTAGAATATGAGGCAAGTGTACTAGAGAACCAGTGTACCAGAGAACCAGAGAGCACAGCCGCTTCGTGTCAGATCCCGCAGAAATGATGAGCTACATGCCATTCTAGGGGGTGCCCCTGCAACAACCCCACCCGTTGCTTTCCTCCTCCCCCAACCCTCCTGGACTACCGTTGCAGTGTCCCCCCATTTGTGTGATGAAGTAATAAAGAATGCAGGAATAAGAAACACTGACTTGTTAGTGAGATAAAATGAGGGGGAGGCAGCCTCCAGCTGCTATGATAGTCCAGGCAGGACATTAAATGGTGTGGGGGGGAGAGGAGCCCAGCATCCCACTGCTGTGATAGTCCAGGCAGTACAGAATCTTTTCTTTACACATGAAAGGGAGGGGGCTGATGGAGCTCAGCCCCCAGTTGCTATGATGAAGACGGTTACCAGCCGTTCTGTACCATCTACTGGGAATGACCGGGAATCATTCCTATTTTTACCCAAGCGCCCCCGGCCGACCTCACCTGAGGCCAGCCAGGAGCACTCACGGGCTGATGACGACAACGGATAGCAGTCATAATGTACCGTCTGTCACCGGGGAGGGAAGGGGAGAGGATACTGCTGTTCACTGCCACAGCATCGCGTCTACCAGCAGCATCCAGTAGACATATGGTGACACTGAAAAAAGTCAAGAAACGATTTTTTTTTCCCTTTTCTTTCACCGGGGGAGGGAGAGGTGTAAATTGACGAGCTATACCCTGAACCACCCCGGACAATGTGTTTGACCCTACAGGCATTGGGAACTCAGCCAAGAATGCAAATACTTTTCGGAGACTGCGGGGACTGTGGGATAGCTGGAGTCCTCAGTCCCCTCTCCCTCCCTCCATGAGCATCCATTTGATTCTTTGGCTTTCCGTTACGCTTGTCACGCAGCACTGTGCTGTGGACTCTGTATCATAGCCTGGAGATTCTTTTCAAATGCTCTGGCATTTCGTCTTCTGTAACGGAGCTCTGATAGAACAGATTTGTCTCCCCATACAGCGGTCAGATCCAGTATCTCCCGCACAGTCCATGCTGGAGCTCTTTTTGGATTTGGGACTGCATTGCCAACCATGCTGATCAGAGCTCCACGTTGGGCAAACAGGAAATGAATTCAAAAGTTCGCGGAACTTTTCCTGTCTACCTGGCCACTGCATCTGAGTTCAGATTGCTGTCCAGAGCGGTCACAATGGTGCACTGTGGGATACCGCCCGGAGGCCAATACCGTCGATTTGCGGCCACACAAACCCTAATCCGATATGGTAATTGTCATAAACAGATAGCTAAGGGTTAATGTCTCTTTCACCTGAAGCACCTGACCAGAGGACCAATCAGGAAACCGGATTTTTTTAACTTTGGGTGGAGGGAAGGTTGTGTCTGAGTCTTTGTTTTCTGTCTGCCTGCTTTCTCTGAGCTTTGGAGAAGTAGTTTCTGCTTTCTAATCTTCTGTTTCTAAGTGTAAGGACAAAGAGATCAGATAGTAAGTTATATGGTTTCTTTTCTTTGGTATTTGCATGAATATAAGTGCTGGAGTGCTTTGATTTGTATTCTTTTTGAATAAGGCTGTTTATTCATATTTCTTTTAAGCATTTGACCCTGTATGTGTCACCTTAATACAGAGAGACCATTTGTATGTATTTTTCTTTTTTTTTTATATAAAGCTTTCTTTTTAAAACCTGTTGGAGTTTTTCTTTACGTCAGGGAAATTGAGTCTGTACTCATCAGGAAATTGGTGGGAGGAAGAAATCAGGGGGAGATCTGTGTGTGTTGGATTTGCTAGCCTGATTTTGCATTCCCTCTGGGTGAAGAGGAAAGTGCTTTTGTTTCCAGGACTGAGAACGGAGAGGGGGAGTCACTCTGTTTGGATTCACAGAGCTTGTGTCTGTGTATCTCTCCAGGAGCACCTGGAGGGGGGAAGGGAAAAAGGATTATTTCCCTTTGTTGTGAGACTCAAGGGATTTGGGTCTTGGGGTCCCCAGGGAAGGTTTTTCAGGGGGACCAGAGTGCCCCAAAACACTAATTTTTTGGGTGGCGCAGCAAGTACCAGGTCCAAGCTGGTAACTAAGCTTGGAGGTTTTCATGCTAACCCCCATATTTTGGACGCTAAGGTCCAAATGGGATAGAATGCAGAAGCAGTAGGAATATTATATTTTTCTTTTTTCTGCTAGGGACTTTTTAGCGGAAAGGGTTTGGTTTTTAAAGAAACTTTGGATTTGGGACTGCATTGCCAACCATGCTGATCAGAGCTCCACGTTGGGCAAACAGGAAATGAAATTCAAAAGTTCGCGGAACTTTTCCTGTCTACTTGGCCACTGCATCTGAGTTCAGATTGCTGTCCAGAGCGGTCACAATGGTGCACTGTGGGATACCGCCCGGAGGCCAATACCGTCGATTTGCGGCCACACAAACCCTAATCCGATATGGTAATACTGATTTCAGCGCTATTCCTCTCGTCGGGGAGGAGTACAGAAACCGGTTTAAAGAGCCCTTTATATCGATATAAAGGGACTCGTTGTGTGGACAGGTGCAGCATTAAATCGGTTTAACGCTGCTAAAATCGGTTTAAACGCGTAGTGTAGACCAGGCCTAAGTCTGACTGAAGAACTGAAAACCAATGCAAACAACCTGAAGATCCTCACCAGTCATTGGCTAATTCTGAAGAAAAACTTACAGGAAACCCATGAAATTTAACTTCAGGAATATGAGTTATATAGGTTTTACCACTGGAGCAAGATTTGTTGCCATTGCCTTGCATCTGACTCATGTACACACGATGTCTAGACAAGCTCATCAACAAGGTAAAGGAACAAACATGTCCCCCTGCTTTAACCAAACACACCACATGTAGCCAATAGGCATCATTTCACACTATCCATAGTGAGAGATTTCTGTGACTACCAGTCACTGTTGAGAAAGTCAGAACACAAAAGGCAGGCACGCCGAGGCTCCAGGAAATGTGTGCACCAAGCCACCGTATCTTATGACGAGCAAAACAGAAAACATGAACCTACTACCAGAACACCTGTGGTATCTCTGAGGGTTAGATGTTAAAATCTGGTCCAGTGCCACCCTAAGTTCCCTCATCGTAATTCAAATATCTTCATTCTCCCCCTACGAGTGGTGATCCCGCCCTACTTTTATTTCTATGCTTATGGATGCCCCTAAAACCAGCCCTCAATCTTTTACTTCAGAGCTCACAAGAGTGCACACTATTCAAATGTCTAGTTTTCTCCAACTTTGGAGCACATGCATTTCCAGGTGAAACAAGTAACCTCTTGAGTGTCTCCTTAAAATCCTCATCTCTCTCTCAATAGGCATTTAGCTATACAACCAATCACACAAAACATACTATAGAGAACAATACTGAATTGGCACAGAGACTGGACTAAGTATTTTTCAGTTCTAACTTATCTGTTTTTCTTGCAGAACCATAGGACCTAATCTACATGGAGTCACCAAAATTAAAATAGATGCTTTGAGGAAGAATTACACTGTACCACTCAAGGCCCAGATCTAACAGATATTCTTTGTTTTGCTCTAACAAATGAAAATCCCAAGCCAAAATATTTCTACTTGCACTTCATGCTTCTAATGTGTATTTTAAGTAGCTTTTTAAAGTTACACTCCAGTTTCTTTCAAGCAGCTTTCATTGTCTCACAGGACACATCTTGGCATCCCCACATTTACATACCTCTACCTTGCTTTTCCTAAAATGAATTAGGGTACAGAGGTGCCAGTAGATGGGGAGAAGCAGCCTAAACATTCCTCTATTTGAAAAATCCTTAATGTTACCTTACCAATTGCAACCGTTGAGAAAGCCAGAACTGTAGCAATAGTGAGGCTCTGCACATTCCATCCCCTGCCTTACACTGCTGACTTTGTAATCTTTACACTGATTCTAGCTCAGAGGACATAGGGATAAACACACATACACAAAACCAGCTTCAAAGGACAGTTTTATAAAGAGGATACTGTATCCAATTTCCTCCCCTCTTATCAGTCTCCCCAAGTTTCAGCTGTCCATTGGCAATTCTTGATACTCCCAATCCAAACTTCACAAACTGACTGTTAGCTCTGGCATTATCTCCTTTAAACTCTGAAAGTCTAAAAAGCTGCCAGAAAGTAGATAACAAAGAGGCAAAGACAAATCAAACATCTGCGTGAAAGCAGTGATTTGCAGGGCTGATCCCAGGGTTCTCAAAATGGCTCCCAGTATTTTTTCAGCGCAACACAGCAAGGATACAGAGTGGCTTAGAACAAACAAAATCCAGCTAACATATTATTCTTCAGATGTAGCAATGCCCATTTCCTGAAGCCTCTAGAAACAGTATCTACACATCAGTCTTATAAAACTTCCTTTCGCAAGAGGAATTTTATGTAGTTTTGTTCATCATAAATCTCCCTTGAAAATTTAAAGAGTGGGATACCAAATTAGGGGGAAAGGACTTCACTATGAAGAATATATGCATTTCTATCTCTCTCTTAAGACCAACTACATTTCTAGCCAAACTAGACCCTTTTGTAATTAGCTACACACTCTTGGTGCACTAAATTTTCATAATTGTTGAATAAATAGATGATGAATAAGCCTACAGAGTATGGTTTATCTGACGATCTCAGAGTAAAATGATTGAGCTACCATTCTGCACCTTAAGCCACAGGAAACCTTCCAGCAGGCCCATCCCACCCTTGAGAGATGTTGCAAGGTGTGATCCATTATATATGCATCAGAATGACATGACTTCAGCTGTAAATTATTTGGGGGCAGGGACGGTGTCTTCATCTGTGTTTGTACAGCACCTAGCGCACAATGCTACCTGCTGCTCCCCTAGACCCCAGCTGAAACCCCAGCTCCAATTAACACTATCTAAATGTTATATAGTAATAACTTCAGGGTGGTTGCGCATTTCACATATTCTAAAATCTTTTTAAAAACTCAGTCAGTTTAACTTTTAAAATGATCACTGGACCTTGCCAACAGTACATTTTTTTTAAAATCTAATGTTATTTTGCCTTTTTCTGAGGAGGGTCAATTGGTGTCCCACTATTAATAGCACATTACCACTTATCGGGAAAGTAAAGCACTTGGGTGGAACTATTTGAACTCTGAGCCATATGCCAAAATAGGCTGAACAAGCTGTGACCCAGAAAATCAATGTGATTGAAACGGAAGCGACAGGCCCATTGCAATCTTCCCAGTGTGAACAAACAGCTTTTGCAATTCTACAAAAAAAAAGAAGTCTGCAGGATCGGTCATTTAGAATTTCTCAGAAAAATTACCACTAAAATGGCTGGAGCGAAGCCATCAACCGAGCAAACTGTGAGGTGCCAGTGGGGTTCCCAGCCAATAAGGTGCTGTTTGTGTAACAGCAGGCGGGATCAAACCTGGGGCCTCTGGAGCTTGGTGCACGAGCCTCGACCGCACGAGCTAAAAGCCAGCTGGCTGGTAGCTAAGGCTGCAGAGCAGACTCATTGTCTCTCTCTCTCTCTCTCTAAGTGATCTCAGTGCCCACAGATGGGACAGAACACCACACCCAGGTGGTGTGTGGGTTACATGTGCACAAACATTTCTCTTCCAATTCCCCACTGCTGCTCTAGCACCCCAGTGGAAGCACTAGTGTAGGCAAGGCACAGGCATTTTAACCTCCATGCCATCTATTGGTTCAACTCAGCAGTGTACAGCTTCAGTTAATGCAGTTCAGTGCTACCTGATGTACCAGATAAATGGGCAGGACCAAGCCCCATGCAAATTCCCGTACGATGGGCCAGCATTTGACAGAACGCTGGCTTTTGAATGCCCCAGGAATTCCACAGCAGCCAATACTAGCCGCAACGGAGAAGTCTTCCCGCTTTAGATATGTGGGGCCAGATCCTCAACTGATGTAAACTGGCAGAGCTCCTCTG
Source organism: Gopherus flavomarginatus (assembly GCF_025201925.1). NCBI lineage: Eukaryota > Metazoa > Chordata > Testudines > Testudinidae > Gopherus > Gopherus flavomarginatus. The sequence goes on along the minus strand of NC_066618.1, from coordinate 299,296,644 downwards.
AGTTCAATGGAGCTACAAAGATTTACATCAGCTGAGGGTCTGGCTTCCTGCACCATTCACCCCTGTTCTGTATGCACACAGACAGACATTTAAACTTCTCTAGCAAACCATTTATTTAGATAGATCTTTATCTGCCATATCCTTTACTGTTTGTGACACTTGGCTATGCCCGGACATACAAATTAGCCTTTCCTGTGAGATTTGATATATTGACACTATAGGAAGAAATTGCAGGTTGTACTGTACAGGAAAATTTCCTTACAGTGACTAAAAAGTTCTCAGACCCACTGGACCAGTGTGTGTTGGGGGCAGAGCCGGCGATTCCATTTAGGCAACCCAGGTGGTCACCTAGGGCACCAGGATTTGGGAGGGCGGCATTTTGCGGCTCTCGGCAGCAATTTGGCGGTGGGGGATCCTTCCGTGCTCTGGGTCTTTGACGGCAATTCGGTGGGGGGGTCCTTCACTCGCTCCAGGACCTGCCGCTGAAGTGCCTCAAAGACCGGGAGTGCGGAAGGACCCCCCCAGTGGCAGAATTGCCGCCGCTGACCGGGAGCGCAGAAGGACCCCTGCCTAGGGCACCAAAAACCCTGGCGCCGCTCCTGGTTGGGGGAGTAATATCCCTCAACATCAAAGTAGGGGGAGCCTTTAGAAAAAGTAGATTAGCCTTATTAAAGGGAGCCAGCCACTTCCAGGAGGAGAACTGAGTTACTGAGAGGACAGATAGACCAGCTCACTCCTTGGCAGCAGGCCATGTATTGGAGGAGAGAGAAAGGGAGAAAGCAAAAGGAGCGGACAAGGATTCTGACATGCAAGGTCACAGCTGCCAACTTTTGACCCTTGTAACAAAGTCATCTAGTCTGCTCTGCAAGGCTCTGTGCAGCCTCTGAGTGAAATCATGTACATTCTTTTCTCCCTTGTCCTATTTCTCTCTCCAATAAAGGGCACCTAGTATAAATGCAACTCATTTGGATTCAACCTGTTACTGAGGACAAGAGTTGGCTGTCTGAAGGAAGAAAGGCAAAATCTTTAGTGGAAGAGAAAACAGGTAAGTGGAGAGCAGGGTTGACTGGTAATTAATAGTCACAAAAGGAGGAGCGGGAAAAGCTGAGATTCTTACCCAGAGAGATACCAGAGAAGGTGGACAATGGGCCATATGCTGGCATAGTCAGCAGACCATAGTAGTGAAGGGGTAGTTACCCGCTATTACAGTATGTTATTTATTCAGCTCGATAAGAATGCCTGGTGACTTACAGTCACAAGACATGGGCCCTGCCACAGAGAGCTTAACATTTAAGTTTTGAGATAAATACACATCGACCCCGATAGAACGCTGTCCTCGGGAGCCAAAAAATCTTACCGCATTATAGATGAAACCACATTATATTGAACTTGCTTTGATCTGCTGGAGTGCGCAGCCCCACCCCCCCGGGAGCACTGCTTTAACCGTGTTATATTCGAATTTGTGTTATATCAGGTCACGCTGTATCAGGGTAGAGGTGTATCAGGCATTTGGAGTAGTGGTAGAGGGGGACAGATTCCACAAACAACAAACCTAAGCCCTCATATTGTGTGACATGATGGATCAACTTGAGTTGACAAAATCATGAAAAATAAAGTTGATATGAGAACAAACAATGCTGACAGCTTTGTGAAATGCCACTACCATTCTGCCAATTTCACAGACTCCTCAAAGCGAAGGAAACTAGAGTGAGCCATTGTAAACCAGAAAAAAAATATTAAGATTGCAACCTTAAAAATGTCCACAGTGTACCAGATTTACTGTGGGTACCAACACTTAGATGACTGCTTGCTCCTTCACAAGATGCCTGTGATGAACAGCTTTCAGTTGGGAAATCTCTGGAAAGCAGTGGAAACCAAGAAAGCGCTAACAGTGAAAATATTTACTAATTTACTAAGGATGGTGACTGCACAAATAAAGGGAGCCAGTCTCTTTCGTGAAGCTTCCTTGAATATGGGCAATAAAAGTGCACAAGGAGTGGCAAGTGATCTGAAGAGTTTACATTATTAAGCTATAGGGTGATCAGAGATTTGGGGGAAGTATAAGGGAATAGACGTCACCCGGGTATGAAGAAAAATACACATCCTTACTCTAGACATACTAGCATAGGAGTAAGCATGAGCCAATCACAGCCACGATTCAATAGTTCTTTGTTACTAAGATTAACCACCTGTCTGTGTGATCACACAGAGCAACCAGACTGAACTTTGCATGGGCACGAAGAAGCCACCATTTTCATATTACATGAAAATTCTCCTACTCATAGCAGCTCCTGTGCAGTCTAAGACGAACCAGGGCTGAAAATCCCAGCTGCTCATAACAGGTGGATTCCCACTGCCTTTTGAAGCAAGAAAAATTTGCCACCTGTTAGCCTCCTGACATGCCTTGATTTATCATCACTGCTGCACTTGGAATAATGGGTGGAAACTTACTTCCTCCTGTGTGCCAGGAGCAAGGATGCCAGTCTGCAGTAATGTCAGTGCATGCTAAGAGGCAGGAGTGTATGGTAGAAGGCTGAAGATAAAGCCAGTGCAATTTGTCTCCATCAGCTAGTGGGGCTACTAACTAAACAATTCATCATTAATTTGTTTAGTCTGAAATTTAAACTTTTAAATTAAGTTGTGTAGACAAACTGCTTTCATGCATTTAGAGTTCTCACGTCTATGCTGCTGGATTGGGGAGGATCCCCTTGCACCTGACCCCAGGTGGATAATAAAAGTAATCACCCTAAGCCCCACCCATTAATATCAGATAAGCCCAGGTTACGAAGCTTTACCCTTGCTAGTGGCATGGTAAGATTTACTACATTAATCGACTATTATAAAAAAAGTACTGATGGAAGCTCTTTGAGGAAGCAAAAAGATAAGCATAAAAATGACATCATCCAAATGCAGTAAGCTCATAAGGGGAACAGAAGGAAAGGTGCAGTTTGCAAAGAACAGAGCACTTCCACATTTCTCAGCATTATAAAAGCTGATTTATAACTGCAGCCTGGATCTCTGTGCAAAACAAGCCACATGTGGAAAGTGGGGGTTGGGGCCCCCTCTCCCATTTTGCTGCCAGAACAGGTGACAGGATATGAGAAAAGCAACTCACTCCTCAAACAAGTGCATGAAAACCAGAACTGAACTGATGGGAAGTGCCTGCTCTCCACATTCCAACCTGGCCATATGCTGTTATAAATCATTTCTACAGCACACCTCTTACTCAGGCACAAAACCCAACAGTTCAGCACAGCTGGGGAGAAATCTGTCATTTAGATAAAAATCAGACACCATTGTGCACTGTTGTTTCAAGCATTACAAAACCACACTACTTTTCCTGCAGTATTTCCTCTAAGGGAAGAAGGAGGGCTTATATGCTTCTGTAAGAGCCTTGAATATCGAACCATTGATTGCACACTTTAACCTCTCAGCAGTTCCCTACTCTCCTGAGACCAAACACACACTGAAGGAGATGGCAGCTCACTGCCCTTCTAAGTACCATGCAAGTGCTAAACACAGTTAAGAGTCTCCTGTCCTTTACACATTTTCTACAGGAACTTGGACAAACTATCAAATTGGCTCACTTTTCCTCTTCCCATACAATCAACAATATAATAAAATTAGTATTATGGTAGTGCCCAGAGAACCCATAATCAGACTCTAGGTACTTATGCAGGGCACTGTATTTTGTGAGCACTTACCAGTTCTTTCCTCAGTACTGCTACGAGGTAGGGAAATATCTTCATTTTACACATAGGGAAAGAGATAAAGTAACTTGCCTGAGGCCACAAATTTAGTCTCTTGCCACAGCCAGGAACTGAACCGAAGTCCCCAGGGTCCCAACTCCAGTACGTTAGACATCACCATTTTCCCCAAGGGCTGTTCAAACACAAATGGTCACCGATCTGAGAAACTTACAGCCTAAGAACAAGATGCAACAAGTGGGTGTAATAAAACAGCTGGTGAGACCAGGGAAGGGAGAACAGAGGTAACAATGAAAATCCATGTAGCCACATGTTCCTGTGTGTATTTAGATAGCATCAATTTTTTTTTAAATTATAAAGAAAATGAATAAAATAGCTATCAATTGCCTCACTCTGAGCTGGGATAAACACACATACTTGTCAGAAGATAGTACTGTAAAAATCAAGTTCTGAACAGATACAACACATAAATGGAAAGGTGTAACAAAACGCCAATGCAGGGAGATAATTGTAAGTATTTCAGAAGCTTTTAGAATGTGCAAGTGTGTGTTTTTACACACACATACACACACACACACACACACACACACACACACACACACAGAGTATACCAGGGGTAGACAACTTATGGCATGCGTGCCGCAGGCAGTACGCAAGCTGATTTTCAGTGGCACTCACACTGCCCGGGTCCTGGCCACCGGTCCAGGGGGCCTCTGCATTTTAATTTAACTTTAAACAAAGCTTCTTAAACATTTTTAAAACCTTATTTACTTTACATACAACAAAAGTTTAGTTCTATATTATAGACTTATAGAAAGAGACTTCTAAAAATGTTAAAATGTATTACTGACATGTGAAACCTTAAATTAGAGTGAATAAATGAAGACTCAGCACAGCACTTCTGAAAGGTTGCCAACCCCTGGTGTATACCTATATATTATACAACATGCCAAGGAGTAAACTTTCAAGCCAGGTTTCCAATAGTATTATTTCTAATCTATTTTTCATGGTCATAAGCATTAGACTATATTGAATGCTTTTTGTGGTTAAGTTGCACTAAAAAGGTGTCAGAAGGAAGTGCAGAAAGCCAAACCATTTCCAATAACTTCCTAGCGATGCTCTTACAAAAGCTGGAAAGGTCAACAAAGTCACTGATCCAAAAAAAACTGTATTCCCATAATTCTTGCAATAAGAGTGTCTGCTCTTTAACCCTAAGTACAAACTCAGCAATATCAAGGCAGCCCTAAATGGTCTCTTAGAACATTTCAGATGCTGAAGAGAAAATTCTGAAGAAACTCATGCAAGCCTGGGGAATCTGTCTTGGATATATTAGTTTACGAGAGGAGCCTGGGAAACAGAACATAACATATTCTAGTATCAGGGCTATTAACACAAGTCATGCTGATTTCACGCAAAATGCTCTTGCACCAAACCAAGTATCAAAACAGTACATTTCCTTGTAAAAAGGGCAAATATACATCTAATTTACCTGAAAAGAGTAGATTTGGCAAGTGTGAGAACATTAGCCAGGCTTCCAGCTACTCGCTCATGTGCCAGAGGCTCACTGCCAGGTTTCACAGGTTCTCTGCGTTAGCCATTACCCGGCAAGTGAGTCACACCTGACAGGGCTAGTCTGGCTGCCTTACATGAGGGCTATCCAGTGCCAACTGTTACCCAGGTCAAGAGAGAGGGAAAGAAGAAGAGACGAGACTGTTCCTGGTTATTATTAATATTTGACATTTATATTATGGGATCTCTAGGAATTACCAGTCAGGATCAGGACCCCGCACTGGACTAAGCAAAGGACACACACAGGAAGAAAGTGAACCCCTGCCCTGCTCTGCAGGACTTACAGTCAGATTCCTTCTCTTATACTCAACTAGTAGAATGTGCAAACAGACTAACAGTACAAAAGCTTATTGCATTTAATCCCCAGCCCACTCCTTCCCCGTCACATGCCTCAGCCACCAAATCCGCAGGACTAGCGGACCTCCTGCAGGCAAACTGCCGAAGGCTGCCTGATTGCCGCCTCGCAGGGACAGGCAGGGTGCCCCCCGTGGCTTGCCGCCCCAGGCACGCCCTTGCTGAGCTGGTGCCTGGAGCCACCGCTGCTCAGCGGCAACCCTACCACAACTCATAAGAGCAACGTGGCTACTTCTGAGGAGTGGGAGTCCCAGGGCAGCGCAGGTAACACCGAGGCGGCGGCTTTGGACGAGGAAGAGGAGGAGGAGAATGGAAGACAGGCAAGTGGGGGATCCATTCTCCTGGAGAACCAGGAGCTGTCTGTAACCCCAGAGCAGTCCAGCCAGTCACAGAGCAGCAGCATGGCCAAGCATGATGGCAGTGAAAGAACCTCTGGTGAGACTGCAATATCAAGTAATAATTTGGAGTCACGTGTCCTTATATTCTATTTTTAATTAAAAATTAACAAAGCAAAGTGGCTAGCTGCTTCCCAGTGGCCACATAAGGTAAGCAGAAGGTGACCCACGAAAAAGACTGTATGCACAAAAGGATGGCCCGGGAACCCTTCAGATCTCCAGGAAACTTTCATGGAGGAACTCTGCAATCCATTGCAGAAGGTTTCTGAAGAAGGCTGCCTATATCTTCCACCGGGATAGGACACCTTCCCACGCTACTCCAGTATTAATTCGGCTGGCATCATTGCAGTTCACAGCATAAAGACCCAATCCGGACCCGGCCACTTGCAGTATCTCATTCCCTTCCCACCTCTGTTATCACTCTCCTGAGGGTATCAGCTAGGGTCACCTGGGGGAGACGGTGGTAGTTTTTATTTCAGCTGCTTGACCTACAAACAATAGCACCTCCGCTTCCTCCTCCCCTATTGTGATTTTCCACCCCTTCACCCACAGTTTCCAAAGCATGGCTGTAGTTGGGTGCCAGGGGTCAGTGCTGACCTTAGTAACTGCAAGCCTCGGGCGACAGCTAGCAGCAGTGGAACCGGGGATGGTTGGGGGGAAGAGAAATTTTGTGGTTCCCACTCGCTGCCTCAAGCAACCCCCAGTGCAGCCTCTGCCAAGGCTTGTGGTTAGGGAGGATCAGCGCTGTTTCCCAATCTCCAGACAACGTCCATGTTACAAAGTGGAGGTGGCACAGCCCCCTGCCCACCTCTGGTCCCACCGCATCCAATGCTGCTGACGGTCCAGCACCCATACCCCTGGGCCATACTCAGCATGGCTGGGACAGCAAACCGGTTCAATGAATACCTTGTGTAAATGAAAATGTTCTGCCTTAAACTTCTGTGAAATATAGGGAGTGATTTTTACATAGCAACTCTGCACTAGACTCTGGGTCTGTACTGACAATGGTTGCTTTGTGCTTCCCATGAGTTACAGCTGAAAGTGTGGCCTTCAGCTCTTCCTCCACACAGGCGGAGAGGCTCTCCCAGATAAGATGAAGGCAAAAGAGAACATGTGATGACTAAGGCTAAGATTATGTCACTGAGGTCATGGAATCCATGACTTCCAGTGACCTTCGTGACACTACGGACCCTGCAGCATCCCAGCCTCTGCGAGTGGCAGGGGACCCTCCTGCTGCTGCAAGCGGCGGGATCCCCACAATTGACTGGCTGCCGCCAGCAACCCCTGAGCCACCCAGCTGCTGCTGCTGGCAGGGATCCCCACTGCAGTGACTCAGCTGCCATGAGCAGCTGGCCCCACCCTGCAGCCGCCAGTGGCAGAGGAACCTCGAAGCTGCTCAGCAGCCATGCGGGGAGGGGAAGCCCCCCGCAGCTCCCCAGCTGCCCCACCCCCACAGCTCCTAGCTGCCATGAGCAATGCCCCTGCCCCCCGCAGCTCCCCAGCTGCCCCACCCCCACAGCTCCTAGCTGCCATGAGCAATGCCCCTGCCCCCCGCAGCTCCCAAAGACAGCTGGTTCCCCCCACACTGCCTGCAGCAGCAGAGGGATTCTGGAGCAGCTCAGCAGCCAGAGGCAGGGGCCCCTGCAGCTCCCCTGCTGCCACAGGGGGACCCCCCTCTGAGCCACTGGGCAATGGGGTCACTGCAGCTTCCAGCCACTGCGGGGGAGATAGGGTGCTGGAGCCTCCTCCCTCCCCATTTTGTCAGGGATGTTTTTAGTAGAAGTCAAGGACAAGTCACGGGCTTATTGCCCATGACCTGTCCATGACTTTTACTAAAAACATCCCTGAAAAAATCGTGGCCTTAGTGAGGACACGTGTACTGAAATTATGAAAACCTCTGGGACAGTGGACACCAAGCAAAGAGCATGGAGGGTTTCTCTCTGAAAAACTGGACATGGTGAGCAGGAGAGCAGCCTTGGAGAGAGCGTGGCATGCAGCAGGAGATGCTGGGGATTCTGAAGGAACAGACAGACATGTTGGGGCATCTGGCTGACCTTTAGGAGAAACACCTTGAGGCTCCCCCTCTGCAGCCCCTGCACAATGGCATTCCAACATCATGATATTCCCCCTCCCGCTCTCCCAAATGTTCCAGGAGGCGAGGCGGGGGAATGCAATATCCCTTCCACTCAGCCCTGGGGGAGGGTCCTAAGAATAAAAGGTGCACATACAATGTGTGACAGGCAAGGCTGCTGTGCTTTTAAAGACAAGATGAATGTGTTCTTCCTCTTTCAATTTTATTCCAACGTATGTTCAAGGTTAAATGCTATTTGTGATCTTTAAGTTTCAGGATATTTACTCAAACGTCTCTGTCTTGAGAATGAATTAATCTTTATTAAATTAAAAAAGGGAGGGGAGAGAGACAGGGAAAAAAACTCAGGCAACGGAGAGCAAAAACTGCAGAAGGCAAAAACCCAGCTGTCACAGCAAGGTTCACAGTACGGGAAGGCACAACACACAGAAGCGGCACACATTACTATGGGTCATTATTGAAAGGGGTTTTCAAAGCCTCCCTGAGACGCAGTGCTCCACACTGAGCTCTTCATATAGCCCTGGTATCTGGCTGCTCAAAGTTAGCAGACAGCCGTTCCACCTCCACGCCTCACCACCGTGGAAGCTTCTCTCCCCCCTGCCTCACAGATATTATGAAGCACAGAGCCGGCAGTGATAAGAACAGGGATATTGCTTTCACTAGTAAGCAAACTGTGCCAGCAACGCTTTAAACAGCCAAAGGTCCATTCAACCACCATTCTGCACTTGATGAGCCTATCGCTGAACCGATCCGTGCTGCTGTCCAGGTGAACGGCTTCATGAGCGTGGGAGTAAGAGGTAGGCTGGGTCTCCTCGGATCACTATTGGCATTTCAACATTGCCAATGGTTTGTATTCCGGAAAGCAAGTCTCTGCTTGCAGCTTTCTGAACAGAACCGAGTTCTTAAAGATGCATGCATCATGCATCTTCCCCGACCATCCCACGTTGATGTTGAGGTCAGTAAAATGGCCCTGGTGATCGACCAGCACATGCACCACCACTGAAGAGTATCCCTTTCTGTTTATGTGCTCTGGGGCAAGATGGTCTGGTGCCATGATAGGGATACGAGTGCCATTTATTGCCTCACCGCACTTAGGGAACCCCATTGCAGCAAAACCATCCAGTATCTCCTGCACATTGCCCGGAGTGACAACCCTTCTTAGCAAAAGGTGATTAATGTCCAAGTGTGCAGGGCTAGCAACAGCCTCACAGTGGATTTACCAACTCCAAATTGATTCCCTAATGACTGGTAGCAGTCTCGCACTGCAAGTTTCCACACAGCGATCGTCACTAGCTTTTCCACTGTGAGAGCAGGTTTAATTTCAGTGTCACTGCACTGCAAGGCTGAGGAGAGCTCCACCCATAGTTCCTGGAAAAGTGGCCTTGCGCATATGCTTGTCATCCCATAACTGCATAATGATGTGATCCCACCAATCAGTGGATGTATCTCGGGACTAGAAATGGAGCTCAACTCTGTCCAGCTGCTGCACAGCTGCCAGCAGCAACCAGGAACTGTTTCATTCTATGGCTTCCTGCAGGCCTGCTTGAAGGACACTGCAATGTTCCACCCAGTGGCTTTGGAAATACTGCAGGAAAAGTAGTGTGGTTTTGTAATGCTTGAAACAACAGTGCACAACTGAACAGGGTCCATGTTTCTTGGTATATGGCATATGTGGCTATGCCAGTCTTTTGAAAAAAGGCACAAAATACGATGGTTCCAGCTGAAATCAGGGGAAGGAGTGAGAAAACGTTGAAGCCATGTTCCCAGTCCCCACTGAGAGAATGTTTTGGTCCTATGGAGGCACTGAAGGCTTTTCCCAAAAACCCCTGTGGTGAGTTGCACTGTGGAACAGCTATGTACAGTGCACTGCTCTCTGCGTCAGTGCAAACAGTGCTAGTGAGGATGTGCTCCGGTGACATAAGGCATGTGGTATGGACACGAACTACCGACTAAATTACTGCAGCAGCTGGATGTCAACTTAATTGAAGTGGACTTAAGTTTGTAGTGTAGACATGCTTTCTGGCTTCTCCTACAGCCTCAAGTGGGTGTTGGGAAACCACATTGGGTAGGCATCCCTAAAGAAGGTATGGGAAGCTGAGCCACCAGAGCCATCTCCAGGGAATAGATTTAGAGTGGAAGGAACCTAATCTGTCTCCCCACAGCTGTTTTAACAGCAGGCGAAAGGACTGCTCTCCTGGTATATACACTTCTCTTTACTACTGGTTGGACTCCTCCCAAGAGGAAAGAGTTGCAAGAGTCAGCTCCTTTGTTAAAGTGCCAGTCCCACCCCCACATCTATAAAAATGGGGATAATGAAAGTTTCCTGAAATTCCTCCCTTTACGAGGTGCTGTGTGACCTATGAAGTAAAAGCCCCATAACAGAGCCAAACATTTATAGTTTAGTCACCTTAATCCTCACACCAATAAATTCACACTCAAGTGAGAAAGTTCCTGGGGCTTACTATGGTGTATGCAGCCAGGAGTTTTCATGGAAGAGCACCTCTAAATCAGAGTAGTCTGCTTGCCAGGGAGAGCAGAGCTGGGAGTTTGATTTAAGGCATACCGTCTACTGGAAGGTTTTTGTGTTTGTCCCTTGCTGTTCTCCTTATTTTGAAGCAGAAGTCATGCGGACTGAGAGGGCATAAAACACATTGACAGGTACAAGAATCAGAGTGATTATTTGAAAGCTCAGTGCAGTTTTTCTAATCATGGAAAATTCAGAAGTCTACAATTAAACCCAATTCTCTCATTTTTGAAGGTAATTACGGTAACCAGATGCACATTTGTAAACCACCACACATTGTTTTCAAAATAATATATTGTTTAAAACTTTAAGAGCTAGAGCTACACACAGAAACAAAAGGCCCTTTAAGCTTCCATTTGCTAACCTGGTGCTAAAACAAAGACAGAAGCCCGGGGCCTGCTCCTCAAACCTCACAGTCCTTTCATCAACCTTCACAGCTATTCAAAGTAACAACCTTCAGAGTGTTGCGAGTGGCAGCACCTCTACCTGACACTGCGCAACAAGGAGCTGGGAGCCAGCACTGCAGTGCTGAACATTCGAATGTTCGACACCAGTGCAAGTGGCAGCAGTGTGCCCCTTCCCTTAGCAGCAATCTCATGCAGAAAGTGCAATACACATGGGACACCTCTGGTAGGAGCAGAGCTGTTCTCGGTTCTCTCTCTCGATGTTAGGAGGTGGCTGGTGTCTACTGCAACGCTATCCTCTCCTGGATGAAATCAGAACTGCTCAAGTGTGTATCATTTGCCCTATAGTGCAAAAAGCCCTAAAGATTCTCCACCCTGAACTGAAGGACTTAGATTCTTCCACAGCTGCTGCACTGAAGTTCTAGGTAGCCACATTATGCACCCCAGACAGCCATAACATCTTAAGTAGGCTCAGATTTGTTACCATGAAGTCAGATAAGGAAGGCCCTGTTACAGGGTAGGTTACTATTTAAGCTGTTAATGATATTGATGTTTAATTACTTTAATCCATTTTAACAACACATTTACTAAAATTAACTAGATGAATAGCTCTGATAGTATTATTTGTGCTGAATTACACTCATTCATGCTATTTAACCTATTTTACTGTAGCTATATTATTAATCTGAGTAGGAAGTGTAACTGACAGCGCACACTGGGAATTCAGCACAGAAAGATGTAATCTAATGTGACTGAAGATCTACAAGTATCTTTCCTCTGGCTGTGATATAGAATCTCCCAAAAACAGAAAGCCCCAAAGCAAATATTCTCCAGGCATCACAACAGGGGCTACTTTTCAGTCACTTTTTCCATTTCCTTTTCTAAATGCAAAATCGTATTTATTCTATACAGGAGTGAAATAGGCAAAGATGATGTGCAGTGTAGTGATCAATACAACAGTTCTTGTATTTGTTTATATAGCACATTCTGGCCAGTCCATGGTAACAGATGGGAATGTCTGAGCTTGGTTTCTGGCAGGAACAGATCAGTCTGGAAAAACACCAATGTACTTCAAAATCGCCTTTCCATTAACCAGTAGAGGTTCCTAGAGCACATAGTTTGGAAATCAGCCTGCTAGCTCACAGAGAAGCTCCACTTGGATGCATTCCTAGATCCCTTCCACCCCCCGCACTAGTTGGTACTCTAGCTTCACCTAGGCTTGTCCCCAAAATGCTTCTCTTCACATAATTGAGCTCACTTGGTAGCTTTATCCAGAGAAGTTAAGTGACTTATCGAAGGAGGAACATGGAGACTTGCAGAGAAGCTGGAAATAGAACCCAGGTTCCCCCAGTTGTAAGAACTAACCAGGCTGCCCTCAAATAGAAATAGGGGAAATAGAGCACGATTTACCAGGAATACCTGGCAGCCTAGTGATAAAGGATCTGCCACATAGGAGACCTTGATTTGATTGCCTGGGAGACTTAGAAAAGTAACTAAGGAACACAGACTCCAAAGAGAGAACCATTTAATCCTCAGGAAAAGAAAACTGGCCATAATATAGGGCCTATATCATTGTAAAAAAGTGAAGAAAATACTAGTGGCACTCCGACAGCAGTGATACAGGGGATGCATCTGGGGAAAGGATTACTCTGATGTAGAAAAAATTCTGGGGTATGAAGACACAGGAGCAATGACCTGGATACAGCAAAAAGTAAATCTGAACTACCCACCGCTTATTGGAAGGCTGAGCCAGTCAGGGCATGGCATATATACGACAGATTTTACTAGAAGACACCAGAAGAATTCCAACTAAGAGAGAGGAAGCTGTCAATGACCGTAGAGCACAGGAGGAGAACCGTGATGGTAATCGAAGAAGGTGCTTTATTATGCTTCATGCTGTTGCAATAATAGGAACAACCAGCCATTCACTTCCACCACCATCCCTTCCCAGAGACCACGGTTGTAGAGGGTGAGAGGAGGGCTGAGTGGTTCATTTAGATGCAGAGGAAGAACCAATTGCATTTGCACAGGGACACTATGTGACAAAATGGGAAAGATCAGAGGCTTTTACCTGACAATTTCAGTCCCCTCCTCTGGCAGAACAAGGATGAAAAGTATTTTCAAATGTGCTGTCAGTTACGGTATGGGGAAGTAAGCCACAGATCAGGATTACGCTAGGAGAGTAAATAATCAGCCAACAGCTAAAGGTCAGCTATAGGCAAAGACAGGAGGAAGAGAGGCTTTGGGGTTGAAGTCCTATAGAAATACAACTTGTCTTTGAGGAGAGGTATGCACACTGCTGCAGTGCTCACCACTGGCAATTTATAGACATCTATATATCTGGAGGGAGGGATAGCTCAGTGGTTTGAGCATTGGCCTGCTAAACCCAGGGTTGTGAGTTCAATCCTTGAGGGGGCCACTTAGGGATCTGGGGCAAAAATTGGTCCTACTAGTGAAGGCAGGGGGCTGGACTCAATGACCTTTTGAGGTCCCTTCCAGTTCTAGGAGATTGGTATATCTCCAATTATTACTTATTACTAGAAAGCAAGAGCATTTACAATGTTATTGGCAATCAAGATTTCACTGTATTTCACCAGCACTCGTTCTCATTCAAAACTACACCCAATGCCACTTCCAACTTTTCTTTTTTTGGGGGGGTGGGGGGGAGAGGGTTATTTAAATCATGGAGTTGCCATAGTCCAGTGGTGCCCAGGACTTCTAGCTTGGAGATATTAGCCTGGAGACATTAACTCCTATTCTGCCACAGTTTTACTATGGGGCTATGCATAAGTCACTTCCCCTCTGTGTCTTAGTTTCTCCACTTGGAAAGTGAGAGTTTGTTTATCTTTCCAGGGGCTTTTGTGGCTCAAATGCATGTCCATAAAGTGCTGAGACCCTCAAAACGCAAGTTGCTAGAAAAGGAGCAAAAGGATTGTTATTTGACACAATAGACGTATCTCTAAGATACCTTAAACCTTTAGAAATGCTTTCATAAATGATCTCAGACGGTTATTCTTTCCAAAAACATCCAGCTTTTGGCCAAGTACAAGCATGAAAAATTTCAGACCGAACACTGAATTTAAAGTGTCTGTAACTCCGGGTTTAAATAAAGTATCCAGCTCCATCCAGTCAGCATCACCTGAAAGTGGAGAGATGTGAAATATTTAGGAACAAGGGAGCCACGTGGCCTGTGCAATAACACCCCCTATGTGCCCAGCCAAGGAGCAGTCCTGGATAAACAAGTGGGCCACCTGTGCTCAGAGCCACGCCACTGAGGCTTTGATGTAGCTAACTGTGAATTGAAGGCAAACATCAAAGGAAAGCCTTTACCATGCCATGTTGCAAGGAAGGGAGAACACATAATACCGTGAATTAGAGAGTGTTCCCCTGCTAGTGCTTCAGATTCACAGCCAATCAAGATTTGCTTTTTAAAAGGGCCTCTCATCACAGATCCATCAGCCTGTTCCATAAACATGTTCGTGTGTCTACACAAAGCAGTTTTCACATGGGGTAAACCTGAGGCAGTGGTGGTTAGATGCATGAAACTAGACAAGTATACAGTTTGCTGCTGCCAGCATTTTAAGTACCATGTAGTCTAAACATGGTCAGAGCACATCTATACAATATCGTGCTTAAACCAGTGGTTCTCAATTTATTTATCATTGTGGGCCACGGGACGGGGGGTGCTGCAGGGGCTTCCCCCGTCCTGCAGCTTCTGCTGCGGATGGGGGGCGCACTGGGGAGGGTATCCCCAATCCCACGGCTTCTGCCCAGGATGGGGTCAGGGGCCACTGGGCACAGGCCTTGTGGCTAATCCACCACTGACTGCTGCCCAAGTCAACATCTCTGTTCTTCAGTTTCCCCAGCTGTAAGTGGTGCAATATCGACAGCAGAACCGAGTCTAAATTCATTCAGGGTAGAGAGGCCTGTGAAATGATTTGAGAACCTGTAATCAAGGCACTACAGGACGCAATCAAGGCACTACAGGACGCAAAGTATTTCACCTTTCCCTTTTTTCATAGGTCTCTTGCTGTGGGACTCAAACGTAAATGTGGCATCATAGATGTTCATGACATGTTTTACAGACCGTTTTTAAAAGAGGACAGGTCCCTGCCCCACGCACTTATTTGAGAGGCAGAGCAGTCTGGTGGACTGGGCAATCAGGAGACCTGGGTTCTATTCCCAGCTTTGCTGTGTGACCATAAGCAAGTCAGTTCATCTCTGTGCGTCCGTCTTCCTTCTACCCTTTATCTGCCATGTCTAAATAGATTATAAGCTCAATGTGTCTGTACAACACAGAGCATAAGAGGGTTTCAGCCTCCACTGGTGCCTCTAGACATAAGACAAATAAATTACAATTACAATGAGATACAATAATGAGGGATGATTAGAAATCGAGGGCAGGAGAGGAGATGAGGGACACAATAGAGAAAGACCAAGATATGTCCGATACTATGCACACATCTTACTTTATTTTCACACTGGCAGCCATCTTCTCTTCCATTAATCCTACAATAAAGTCACATGTATATGGGACCTCACATACATTTCTAAGGACTGCAGTAATAACATCCATTGTAACCGAGTGACCTCAAAACAAAATTACTAACGCTGCAGGAGAAAAAAAAAATGGGTTAACCGGGGATCTCAAAGGAGAATAAAGTAAACCACTTGCCATAAAATGACTATTTAAATTGAGTCGAGTTTGACACAGTGTCAAGGTTTATACATTTTAAGGCCAGAAGTGACCACTGATCATCTAGTCTGACCCTCTGTATAATAAACCACCGAAACCGTTCCTAACCATCATTCACTATTCTGTTTAAGTTTTCTCTTCCAGCTGATTTGACTCATAACTGTTTTCACCTTTGTGAAATTCAACCTTTTAAAATATTTATTGGTGAGGACTTCATTCTGTTTACAAATAACGAACGTAATTAAGTAATGATCACTTGTATCTAAGCAACCACAATCTTATAGTTCTGTGATCAATTCCTCTGCCATGACGAGATCTCATAGAATTCCCCTGAGTTGAATGCAATGCTTTTTGAGTTAGGAAGGTGTCATCTATAATATTTAGAAATTCCAAGTATGTTTCAGTACTAGCAGCATGAGATCTCTAGCAGATCTCATTCAGATTGACGTCTCCCGCCGTATCCCTGCACATGGTAACGCAGGGTTTTCTCACTACAAATTTTAGATAGGTGTAAGGAGCTGGAGCCGATCATCCTGTTCCCTAGTCTGACTTGGTGATCTGCAGTGGACACCAACTAATACCTCAGTTTGTGCTTTACCTGTTAAAACATATGCCAGTTTGCTTTAAGTCATCACTACAATCAGCATGCAAGTACACTGCCACCTCAATATAATGCCACCCAATATAACACGAATTTGGATATAACGCGATAAAGCAGTGCTCCAGGGGGCGGACGGGTGCACAGTGCTATGCACTCCGGTGGATCAAAGCAAGTTCAATATAATGCGGTTTCACCTATAATGCGGTAAGATTTTTTGGCTCCCAAGGACAGTGTTATATTGAGGTAGAGGTATACCTTTGAAGGAACAATCAAATATCTTGAGGTCTCAAATTTTACTTGCATTACATTGCATTTTATATAAAGTAGAGAATGGCCATTAAAATTCTTCATATTTTTAGTTAGGGCACTAATATTGCCCCATCAAAAGTTACAAAAAATATTCACTCCAAAATTACATAGGGCACAAAAAAATCCAAGGTCCCCCTGCTGGCTCTGCCATAGCTAAGTGCTATGAGGACACTTCTCAGCACTGTGCTGCCATCAGAGGCGATGAGTGGGGAGGGCATGCGGGGTGACGTGTTTGTGATCACAAGGTCGTGCTCTGCACATTTGCTGAGTAAAAGGATGCCACTGGAATTGGTCTTGCCCACTCCTTCCTTCCCAATGGTGCTACTCCATACGTTAGAATCTTGGCCAACTCTTACGTTAAAGTCCCCCAAGAGGATTTTCTTACCTGTTTTTGGAATGGATGACAAAATTTTATCAAGGTCAGTGTAGAAAGATTCTCTCTGTTCTTCAGCATCAACAGTTGGCACATATGCATGGATAGTGGCAAATGCGTTATTGACCAATTGGATGAAGAGGATCATAAGGCGCTCGATGCTGACGGGGAGCTCAGTCAGGTGGTTGACTAGAAGGTTTTTGATTGCAAAGCCAACACTGTGTATTCGCCTGTCACTTGCTGGGTTTCCTTTCCAAAAGAAAGTGTAACTGCCGCCTTCTTCCCTCAAGTGGTCTTCATCTGCACATCTTGTTTCGCTGAGAGCAGCGATGTCGATGTTCACTTCTAGAGTTCCCCAGCAACAATTGCTGTTCTGCATTTGGGTCTTTCATTTTTTGATTCATCTAGCAGGGTATGGACATTCCAAGTTGCAAGAAATATTTTTGTTTTTTGACAGCACTGGGAGTGATCCCGCTGGACACAGTTCTCTAGTCAAGCATGGTGGGATAGCTTATGTTTGGGGCACCTTTTCTAGCCTCTTCCCCGCATGGAGTGAGCAGAGGGGTTCCTAAAAAGGCCTGTCCAGTCATGAGCGCTGTTGCCAAAAATGCCCCCCATCCCAGTCCAGGGGCACATGATGACCATCTTGCAGTCACCACTTGCGTGTGGGTCTGTGACTAGGGACTCCTGGTGATCACTCCACCTATCCCCGTTGCCACTCGCCCATCACCGCAGGACTTTTATGGGTAGGGTTGGGGAAAAATTCTTCCTGTGAAAGAAGCCTGTGTGTGAGTAGTTTAATGTGGGGGAGCTGATGCGCACCAGCAGCCACAAAAATCTTGGTGGAAGATGCACCTATGTCCAGTGGCAAGGAGGTCCAAGACAACTGGGGGTTTCTCCTCCTTTGCAGTCTTCGTCTGACTCAGCGGCTGTTGAGAGGTGATCCTACTTCATCCGCCTGTCCTGCCATTGAGGTCTTATACTGGGTTGTGTTGTGCTGGGCTGGGCTGCACTTTGGTACCTCGCCTTTGACCTTACCGCCATGGGTGACCCTGCTAGAAGTACAGGACTCCAGACAGCATCACTCTTAGGGTCTTAAGTATATGCAAGCTTCTCCGCCATGTCAAGGTGGCAGCCCAAGGAGAAGTTGCAGTACAACATACCAGGCATATGGGAGAAGATAAGTCTTCAGGACTCGCCCATGTACCTCAGATACCATTAGTGACTAGCCAGCATGTCAGTATGTCAAGAACATTTGTTTACCACTTTCCATGCAATGCCGGCAATGGGAAAGCAGCAGCAAAGCAATTTAAGAAATATTATTGCCTGACCATTTAGATGCCAACCCAGAAATCAGATGGAAGAGACTAATTAAAAGCAAGTCCAGCAAGGGTGGTTTAGGTTGGACATTAGGAAAAACTTCCTAGTTGTCAGGGTGGTTAAGCACTGGAATAAATTGCCCAGGGAGGTTGTAGAATCTCCATCATTGGAGATTTTTAAGAGTAGGTTAGATAAACAGCTGTCAGGGATGCCCTAGATAATACTTAATCCTGTCATGAGTGCAGGGGACTGGATTAGCTGACCTCTCAAGATCCCTTCCAGCCCTACAATTCTAAGATTTCCACTGCCATTGAAGGTTTGTGCTCAACAGTGTTTAATTCCTTTTTACAGCTAGTCTGTATAAACTGTAGCTACTGTTGATAAAGTTTGTCATACAAACACAAACATTTATTAGAAACCAAGGAGTATTTGACATTCCGCTCCGTTGGTTTAAGAACCACCACCAAACTGTGAAACTAATCAAAATAATGAAGCAGCCCAGAGAAACAAGAAAAAGCAGCAACTGCAGCAGGCAAATTTTATCCTAGAAGGGTTGTAAAAGCTCAGCCCAGATGCCCATCAGTTCACTGTCAAAACTGCTGACAGATTTCCATCTGCACAGAAGATTCATTTCTGGGCCTCCCCTCCATTCCCCACGTGGACTCCTGCACTGAGCAGTTTACAGGAGAGGGGTGGGATCTCTAGCCCTGCTCCTCTAGCTTAAGGAGGAAGCAGTGGCAGGCATCCCAGGTAGGTCTTATCTCCTTGGAGCAGAACGGGGAAAAACAGGAGGCAGCATTTTTCAGCAGGGAACCTTGGTTGCTGGATGTGGAAGCTCTTTGTCCCCTGGGAATCCAATCTAGCATCTGAAAAAGTGCTACAAACAGTTCAGGAACTAGCCATTACAGTCCGTCACACTCAGCCAAGCAGAGAGAGAGTCTCAGATTATAAAGTCCATTGCCCCACTCTTTCCTCTGAAAATCCTGTCACTGGTTCTAACATCACATAAGCCATAAGACAGAAGAGGCTGGGGTTGTCTGGGAGTGTATAGTTTAGGGAACAGGTTTTAGGGGATTAACTTCCACTGTACTCCATACTTGGACTCTGTCCATTCCAGGGGCTCAGTGTGGGGCATTTTACAGGTATGGTACAAAGATAAGACAATCCTTACTTGCTTCTCAGAAGGATGAAATCTTCTGGCCCAGTCTCCAAGATGGCTTAGACAAAAAGCCCTTGATTGGCTTTATATACCGTGATGTTAGCATTCCACTCTCCCTCTTCCCACACCTGAAGCCTTGTAATGGAGAGGAGCCAAACATACCTCTCTGGTTCCAAAAAAACTGCTCCTTTCCCTGAAAAGCTCTCATCTCCCATAAGCCCACTCACTAAACTCAGACTATCACCTGTCATTATCAACAGCAGATAGCGTGTGTTGGTAGAAGCCAGTCAAATGACTGGGACCCCAGCCAGGACTCTAGTTAACTAGTTAGCTTTCACCTGTCATTGCAAGAGTCTACTGAGAAGGGTGTAAAAAGGCCAACTGTGGAAAGTGAGGCCAAGGTAAAAGATCAACATGTAATCATAGATCGTAACACTCCCAATGCCTATGCTAAGGCCATTTTCTGCCACAGTGAGGTGGTCCCTTACACACCATTTCAATACTTTTGACTTATGAATTTTGCCTAGTTTGGTATCTAACAGGACTCACAAATACATGCGGCTGTGAGAAGGGAACCAAAGTTCTTTTTTGAAGTTCACTACTCACCAGCTCTGTTCGGAGAGCACTGCACTGGGTGTGGTACAAGAACCAGGACAGAATGTTACAGGAAGGAAGAATGCAGAGGCATTGGGAGCGTTAAGCTCTATGATTATATGTTGATCTTTTACCTTGGCCTCACTTTCCACAAGTGGCTTTTTTAACCCTTCACAATAGACTCTTGCAATGACAGGTGTAAGCTAACCAATGTGGCCCCTAAATTGCAGACAGGGCAGTGCGCTGAGCTGCCTGGCCACGCCTCCGGGTAGGAACCCAAGGGAGGACATGTGGCAGCTTCCAGGAGCTACTTGAGGTAAGCGCCACCCGGAGCCTGCACCCCTGACCCCCTCCCATGCCCCAACCCCCTGACCCAGTACTGATCCTCTCCTGCCCTCCGAACCCCTCTGTCCCAGCCCGGAGCACCCTCCAACACTCTCCGAACCCCTCTGTCCCAGCCCGGAGCACCCTCCAGCCCCACTCCAGAGCCTGCACCACCAGCTGGAGCCCTCACCCCCCTTCCGCCCCAGCCCTGATCCCCCTCCCATTGTCCAAACCCTTGGTCCCAACCCAGAGTACTCTCCTGCACCTCAAACCCCTCATCCCCAGCCCCATCCCAGAGCAACCCCCCAACACACTTCCCAACCTTCTGAGCCAGCTGAGTAAAAATGAGCAAGTGAGTGAGGGTGGGGAGGGCAAGCAGCAGAGGGAGGGGAGATGGAGTGATTGCGGGGCAGGGCAGAAATGTTCGTTTTTGTGCAAGTAGAAAGCCGGGAACCCTAGCACAGGGTCTGAAATGGAAATCATGTACATTGAACATCCCAGGCAAGCATGCAAGGAATGACACTATATAAAGTGTTTTTAATGCTCCAAACACATCTCTGCTGAAGTCACCATCTGCCCGTCCCGATTTCCCCCCCCCAAAAAACACACACCAAATGCTACAACATGACAAAATTTATCCTGAACAGTAACATTAAAGAAAAATTACAATGGGGAAGAATTTTGGAGCTTGATGATTCTCCTCTGCTAGCAACATCCATTCCAGATATGAATTATTTGGCTTTGGTTGCTTTAAAGGCTGCTAAGACAACCATTTATTTTTACTGGTTTATTGGTTTTCATCTTTTAAAGTTAAGACACATGCAATCAAGGCAAGCAGTCATCACCAAGCTGGGTTCTGATGCCATGGTCTGGACAATAGTCTTCTCAGTCTGTGTGTTCCTCCCTCCGCCCTGAACACTTTTAAATACTTGGAGAATTCTTCCCACCCCGTAGGATTTAGGTTGGCTGAACAAGACCAAGTTCATTTCAGCTTTTCACACTTCCTACACATTTTTCTTGCTCTTCTCTGAGCTCCATCCCAATGGTTAATTTCTTTTGGCACTGAGGTCCCCTGAACTCAGTGCAACATCCCAGCTATTCTATCCTCACTCCGATTTGATGCCTCTCACTACAAAACTCATTATATAGGCACTATTGGTTGCCCTATTACACGGCAAACCTCTAGTTACTGTCTATCGTCTACCCCAGAGATGCAGTGGCCATTACTGTTTTCCTGATTTTTTCATCCGACTGAATCTTTCAAACAGCATTTTCAACACATCCATCTCCTTGTGTTTTTCAAAACAATCTCATTTTGTCGTCATCTTCTGCCTATATTTCTAACACCTCTAAATCATTTTGTATCATCTCTCCAAGTCCACAATTCCTCCTTATCTACGTTTCATTAATGTGCCAGTTCACCTCCCATTTACCACTCCTCCTGGATTTGTTTGCTTAAAGATTTTTAAACTTGCTACTGGCTTAACCTGCAAGTAGCCTTAAATGGATCTAGTTGGTCTTGTGGTTAAAGCTCAGGACTGGGACCCTTGAGACCTGGGCTCTAGCCTGGCTCTACCTTCAACCCATTGAACAACCTTGGGAATAGTCACTTCACTTAAAACCTCCGTTTTCACATCTGTAAAACTGGGAAAACGCAGACTGAGCTACTTGGCAAGAGGTGGAGAGCCTGGATTAATTAGGGATCGTTTCAAAGCACTTTACGATCTCATGGAAGGCACTAGAGAAGCAGAATATTTCACAAACTCATTAAAAAAGATTCTAAAACCAGTTATCACCTGTGCTGTCTCTAACCTAACAGGCTCCATCAGGTAGCCAAAAGCCTAACCAAATTCATGTACTTTTCATCATGCCTCTGTCATAAACAGAT
Source organism: Gopherus flavomarginatus (assembly GCF_025201925.1). Classification (NCBI taxonomy): domain Eukaryota; kingdom Metazoa; phylum Chordata; order Testudines; family Testudinidae; genus Gopherus; species Gopherus flavomarginatus. The sequence continues at coordinate 299,274,338 of NC_066618.1, read as the reverse complement.
AAGTAAGAGTTAATAGAACAGAAGTGCTTCATATCTCTTTTGCCTGTAAAGGGTTAACAAGATCTGTGAGCCTGGCTGTCACCTGATCAGAGGACAAGATACTTTCAAATCTTGAGGGAGGGAAGTTTGTGTGTGTGCTGTTAGTTTTTGGTTGTTGTTCTCTCTGGGTTCTGAGAGTGACCAGACGTGCAACCAGGTTTCTCTCCAATCTCCCTGATACTATTTTGAATCTATAAGAACCTGTAAGTACTAGGTGATAAGGCGAGTTAGGCTTATGTTTGTTTTATTTGTAAATGTGTATTTGGCTGGAAGGAGTTCAAATTTGTATTTTGCTGAAAGGATTTTAATTTGTACTTGTATACTTAGGCTGGGAGGGTATTCCCAGTGTTTATAGCTGAAAGACTCTGTAACATATTCCATCTTAAATTTACAAAGATAATTTTTACTGTTTTTTCTTTCTTTAATTAAAAGCTTTTCTTGCTTAAGAACCTGATTCTTTTTTTATTCTGGTGAGACCCCAGGGGACTGGGTCTGGATCCACCAGGGAACTGGTGGGGAGAAAGGAGGGAAGGGGGAGAGAAAGGATTACTTTCTCTCTCAGGGAGAGTCTGGGAGGGGGAGAGAGAAGGAGGGGGGGAAGGTGGATTTTCCTCTCTGTTTTAAGATTCAAGGAGTTTGAATCACAGTGATCTTCCAGGGTAACCCAGGGAGGGGAAGCCTGGGAGAGGCAACGGTGAGGGAAAGGGTTTACTTTCCTTGTGTTAAGATCCAGGGGGTCTGGGGGGCCCCGGGCAAGGTTTTGGGGGGACCAGAGTGTACCAGACACTGGAATTCCTGGTTGGTGGCAGCACTACAAGTACTAATCTGGTAATTGAGCTTAGAGGAATTCATGCTGGTACCCCATCTTTTGGACACTAAGGTTCAGAGTGGGGAATTATACCATGACAGCCTCAAAAATCAGCAAGCCCTGAGACTGTTAGAGGGAGATTTCAGAAAGATCTTCCTCTCAGAGAATACCCTGTCAATTGTCCAGGGAAGCAACCCCCAACAGTGCTGAAATAATGGAGGCTGCCCAGGTGTGTGAAGAAAGGTAGACCTCATAGCTGCACACCCTGAGCTACTCCAAACCATAGAGAGAGAGAGGGGCCAGGTTGCCATCATGGAAGGAAGAGGGAACCCATAAATTAACCAAAGTCTCAGGAGGGAAGAAAAGGCCCCCTTTCCCCCCCATCTCCACCTCAAGAGAGAACAGGAATGTGGTTTGATGGCATGAGTACAATGCAGTCCGCCATAAGGACAACACAGCCTGGTGTTTGTTGGGCAGACAGCTTTCCCCTCCATCTCATTTACTCCATGAATACATTAGCACGATTTAAGCTTTACTCATGTTTGTTGCATCTCTCCCTTAACCCACACGCTGAATGCCTAAGCCTCCCATCCACACTTCCTCATGTGAAAAGGGCCTCTCTTCCTGCAAAAGGAGAATTGTTTGTTCCTGCCTGCATCTGTGTTCCAGCGCCAGCGCCGGGCCTTCTGAGCCAGCATGAGCCCAGGCAGACAAAAGCTGATCTAGGATCCAGTGCTAGTCACCAGTGCCCACGTAACTACATAAAAAGAGATTTTGTTCCAAAGAACTGCAGAACATGCATTTTCTCTTGTTTACGGTAAAGTCTCAGCTACACTGGCTGGCCACTTGATGTAGATGTGTATTTAGGGGGAAACTCAAAGGGGTACTAAGGTACTCAACTCCCTTTGGCTTTCAATTGAAGTTGAACACCTAACTTCCTCTTTGTGCTTCTGAAAATCTCCTCCTTAACTGTAGGCTCTTTGGGGCAGGGATTGTATTACTCTAGGTTTGTACCACCCCTAGCGTAATGAGGTCCCATCCTCTGTTGGTCCCGAGGCACTACCACAAAGGGGAGCGAGTGTCTAAATTCTACCCATCAGCCTAAGCCTTTTGAGGAATGATCCGAAAAACCAAAAGGCCTGGACTCTGTTCTCAGCTTGCAACATACTGTGATCGTGAACAAGACATTCCATTTCTTTGCCTCATTTAACCCATCAGTAAAGTGGGGGTCTCGCTTTACAGCAAAGGAAGATGGGAGACTCTGTTTATAAACTGCTTTGAGACCCTGGGCCTGGAAAGTTCTATCAAAGGATGCAGAGAGGGCTTCAAAATCCAATCGACTATGATAAGTATGCATCTTCCCCAGGCAAGGGCAGAACACAACTGTGTAAAATCACAAAGTAACATCTTCCTAAGTCTGGGGAGAGCTCCAACATTGCTACAGCAAAGTGAAAACTCGAAACAATCAACTTTAGGTTGTCATCATGAATTGAGAAGTGGCAAAAAAGAATCTTCAATTCTGCAAAATATTGTTTCGCACTCAATCTGACAATGCTTGGTGAGATTCAGGTTAACATATGTGTATGTATTACATAGATTTTGAAAAGCGCCTAAACATTTAGGTGTGCAAACCCCAAGTGGAGTTGTGCTCCTAAGTTACTAGACATGTCTGAATGTCTTTGCCATAATATTTACAGACAGAACCAACTTGCTGTTTTGCACACACTGATGGTAGTCTTGCCTTCCAACAACTCTCAGCTATCACCATCTCCATAAATTGGTTAACACAGCCAAGACTACACTGCTGAAGTTAAGATTCACTGGACTGAAATGCAATGAGAGATAAAAGGCTAAGTCCCATGGGACATGATTTTGGAGTGCTAAACATTGACAACAAGTAGGGTTGCCAGCCTCCCGGAATCAGCCAGGAGTCTCCCGGAACTGATCTCCCAGTGGCTACTGAAACCAATCCGGGAGATTTTAATAGGCCGCTAGAAGTCTGGTCAGCGGCACAGCAGAGCTAAGGCAGGCTCCCTACCTGCCCTGGCTCTGTGCTGCTCCCAGAAGAGACCAGCACGTCCCTCTGACTCCTAGGCACAGGGGCGGCCAGAAGATCTGTGTGCTGTCCCCGCCCTGAGCGCCAGCTCACCAGCTCCTGGTCAATGGGAGCAGCAAGGATGGCAACTGCAGACCGCCTGGCCACCCCCTGAGCCTAGGAGCCGTACATGTCAGTCTCTGCCCCAGGTAAGTGCTGCCCGGCCAGAGCCCGCACCCCTCACCCTCTCCTGCACCTCAATCCCCTGCCCCAGCCCAGTAAAAGTGAATGAGGGTGGGGGAGAGCGAGTGACAGAGGGAGGGGCCTCAGAGAAGAGGTGGGGCAGGGGGAGGGCAAAGGTATTTGGGTTTGTGCAATTAGATACTTGGCAATCTTGACAACAAGCTAATCAGCTGTTTCTGTAGTGGCAGCTATGACTATTGATGGAGTGCTGTGATAATTCATACAATAAACAGCTATCACCACCTAGCATTTCTGCACTTTACCAAGGTTGATTGGTATTACACCTGTTTCACAGATGGGGTAGCAAGTCAAGCAACTTGCTCTAGATCACAGAGTAAGTCAGTGGCAGAAACAGGAACACAAGTCAGTTTTTTTAATTCCCAGCCCTGTGTTCCAGCCACTGGAATACAAGCAGCCTTATCTTTCGTGCTTCCTTTTCCTTGTGCCCGTGGCATAAAAAGCTCTTCCCCAACACACACAAAGCCAAAACCAAATAGGATGCTCCTTGTTATATGACTTTATCAAACACATTTTCAAGAGATTCTGCAGTCTGAAATTCAGCTGACAAATTCTAAGCTTACAGAAATCTCTAACGAGAGACAACTGACATACATTTTGACAAGGAGTGCTATACTTACACTGAACTGCAGCATATATTATGCATCATTATTTGGTGTTCTTCATTTTGAAACATAGCATCTTTACCCCTAAAATCCATGCCATCCACGCCCCAGGCACATAAATTTTGCACTTTCAATTTTACTGTCCATTGATTGCATACATTCAGGACCGCTAAAATAAAATCATTAAGTTAGAAGGTAGGTTTTTCTTTACTGTTTAAAATTTCCATATCAAAAAAGAGTATAATCTTGTACTGCATAATTAGTTTAGTAGTTGCCAGGTAGCACTTGATTGGCACATGCCAGATAACTCAGGGGAGCACTGCAGGGCTTGTCTACATCAGAAAGTTGCAGCGCTGGTGAGGGAGTTACAGCGCTGCAACTTAGGAGGTGTACACATCTGCAGGGCACCACCAGCGCTGCAACTCCCTGTTTGCAGCGCTGGCCGTACTCCCGTTTTGTCTCGGGTGTAGAGGATCCAGCGCTGGTGATCCAGCGCTGGTAATCAAGTATAGTCACTTACCAGCGCTTTTCTTGACCTCCGTGGAATAAGCAGGTATCCCAGCATACCTGAGGAAGCCTCTGGTAATCAAGCTGGTCTCCTTCCCCGGTTTGCTCTCGCGTTCCCCGAACCCCGAGCAAGCAGGTCTCCTTCCCTGCGGTTTGCAGGGTGGTTCGGGGAACGCGAGAGCAAACCGCGGCGAAGCTGGTCTCCTTCCCCGGTTTGCTCTCGCCTTCCCCAAAACCCCTTGAAGCCGCCCAACAGCGCTGCAGTGTGGCCACATCTAACACCACTTGCAGCGCTGGCTGCTGTAAGTGTGGCCACTCTGCAGCGCTGGCCCTATACAGCTGTACTAATACAGCTGTAACAACCAGCGCTGCAAAATTTTAGATGTAGACATGGCCGCAGACTGCTGCTTAACCACTTGTTTGTCCCTCTGTACATCCTCATTCACAAACCACCAGTATATGCTAATCCCTCTACCTATGCTTTAAACCTTTCAATTTCCACTGAATCATTTACATGGTTAACTTGAATGCCAGGGCTGTATCTCAGCATTTCTTTTCCACAATTACTAAGCAGCCACTCACTTTTACAGTTAAAATCCATATAACAGGATCATCCAAACTTCCCATGTGATTGCCGTACTGTCACCTTGTCAGGAAAACAAAAGCTGCATCCAACTGCCATAAATTAAACAGACTGCAGCAGATTGCCACTTTAAGGCAGCAGTACAACCCATGTGAGCCTCAGATTCCAGCAAAAGGTTATTTGCATACTATGGAGCACTGTATGCTGGGACTTTTAGTCATAGGTTGCACACCCAAGGTCCACTGTGGATCATACTGCACAATACCATGTGCCAAAGCAGGCTCACAGCCACCTCTGTACGAAGGTACATCTGGTTTTGCTCTTAAGATCTGTCAATGCCCTAAAGTCATATTGAGAACATCCATCTCCAGCAAAACTCCCCAATTTGCTGCCCAATGTACCGTTCACTCCCCCGTATCCACTCTTTAAGCAATGAAGCAGCGAATCTAAAGAGAGCTTTTTTCTCTTTATGGGAAAAGTCAACCACCATTTCAACAACTGCCAGACTAGCTCCACTCACAATGCAGCCTATTTAGTGAGAGCAAAACTCTTACCCAAAGAGTCTGATCATTCTAGGTACAACTCATGAACCCAACACATGAAGCCAGTATCACATTCCATCTGATACTGAACTCTATCGCGTATAGCTTCCCAGAAGGCTGCACTAGCAAGGTCACCCCATGCTCAATTTTAGACATTCAAGGCATCTCTGTATCCTGTTTCACCTTCTATTTTTCCCCCTTTCCAGGGTATATCACCACAAATGTAAACCCTCAGTCAAGTGAGCAGTCTGCTATCAAGGAATGCCATTCATAGGTCCTCCTTACTAAGAGCTGTAAGCCACACTCTAAACTTGTTTAACTACATCACCTACAAACTTCATAGAACAGTCAGGTGAAGCTTAGAGATCCTGGTTTGAAAAGATGCTTGGATATATATTTATTACCTGCATAAACTTCCTGCACATAGATACAGCAACAATTCTTCATTTCATTCCTCTTCCCTTTCCCTCAATTTTATAATAATTCCAATTTTTAAAAAACGCACCATTTACCATATCATTGCATCTGGCATCCATGCTTGTTGACAGATATTAGCTATTCAACATTGTACCCTTAGGTCAATTCCTGCAGGTAACATCACCATATCACTAGGTTCACCTTGAATGACAGGATTAGATATTTTAAGAATAAATTTAATTGTGACTATATCACTCTCCATTTGCAGCCACCAGTTTTCCAAGAGGCATTCATGCAACATCAAAATCTATCCTTGTACTGTCAGTTTAGGACAACCATGCATGGTCCTGAGACATGATTTTAGAACGCCACACAAATTAAGCTTTTCTACTTTGCTGCCAATGCCACCTGCTCAGCGCATTAGGTCTAGGTCATAGGTTTACCCTTGGTAGGGCTTATATCTATTTTGTATCTATAAGAAGAGGAGAAGCTGTGCACATTTCAAAGGAATTCCCACACTTCTCAGTAGATGAAGTTATTAGGCATTTGGTCTCATACATCATGCCACCACTCAGCAATGCAACAGACAAGTGGTCCCCAAAAATTGGGGGATTGCACGGCGAGGCCCAGGCCAGCCCCATAGGGATGGGAAGCAGGGAGGCCGGGGGCCATGGGCCCCCACTTTTTATCACCCCTAAGGGCGAGTGATGGGGAGGTGGCAGAGAGGAGCTAACAGGGGTGGGGCCTCAGGAGGAAGAGGCAGCACAGAGAGCAGGGCCACTGTTTGGGCATTTGTGGTCCCCTCACTTATAGGGCGCTTCTGCAGCTCCTGGCGGGGAGGGAGCACCACCCAGCCCCACTCTGCCCCTAGACTGGCTCCAATATCAGCCGCAGCTCCACTCGGCCCCCTGATCATTCCGCCAGGCCAATTCTGCCTCTAGCCCCAGCTCCTCCCACATTTCCAGTTCTGACCCCAGTTCTGCCTTCAGACCAAGTGCCTCTGCTGAGCTAACTGTGCTGCAATGGAGGGGGGCTGTAGACAGATTCTATAACTGGTACTGAGGGGGGCCTGACAGGAGAAGTTTGGGCACCACTGAAATAGACAGATGGATAAACACGGCAATAGACAAACTTCCTGCTGCGGTTTGTTTACAAAGAAACTGCAATAGTTTTGCTCAGCCCAGCAACCTGAAAGCCCCAAGTGTCAGAGAAAAGGTGGATGAGCTGGTATCTTTTATTGGTCCAATCAAAAGATATTACCTCACCCACCTTGCCTCTTTAATATTCTGGGACCCACACAGCAACAACACTGCACACAAAAAGGAAAGAAACACATGTCACTTCTAGGAAGAAGAAATTCCAACAGGTTTGAAAATAAGAGGCCTGGTAACTTCTCTCAGCCTTCTCCTGATGACAGTCATCTTGCTAAGCAGCCACATTTGCAACATTGGGTGCACAGAAACAAGGTGAGATTGCAGGCACTGCTAATAGATGTACAGGCATTTTAATCACTTCATTACAGAAATATAAGGCCCCAAATGTCACCATTGCCGCCTAGAAAAACTACATGTAATGTAACATTGAAGCAACTCAGACAGACAGAGACATATGTTACTAGTGATCATTGTCAAAGTGCTGCCTCAAAGCCTTCTGATACGAATAGCTCCCCTCTGGGCTCCTTTGACAGCCCTGGTATCTCACTGCTCCAAATCAGCGGCCAAGCTGTCTGCCTCAGCACTCCAACCCTGAGCAAACCTTTCACCCTCAGCTTCAGAGATTGTGCAACATACAGCAGGCGGCTATGGTTACAGGAATATTATCCTCAGTGCCTTTATCTGAGCCTGTAGTAGAACCGCTCCTTACTGCTGTCCAGGTGACACATGTAAGGTTTCATGAACCACAGCTGTAAAGGGAATACAGGGTCCCCTAGGATTACTATGGGCATTTCAACATCCTCCACTGTGATCTTCTGGTTAGGAAAGAAAGTTCCCGCTTGCAGCTTTCTGTACTGGCCAGTGTTCCTGAAGATGAGTGTGTCATGCACCTCCCCCAGACCACCCCATGCTGATGTCAGCAAAATGCCCACAGTGATCCACAAGTGCCTGCAACACCATGGAGAAGTACCCATCCCTTCCTATTGATGTACTCTGTCACAAGGTGGTCTGTGTGTGCCATCTATCACCCCTCCACGGTTAGGGAAACCCATTTCTGCAAAGCCGTCCACTATTTCACACACATTTCCCAGAGTTACGGTCCTCCGCAGGAGGATGAGATTTATTGCCCTGCACACTTGCATTAATGCAGCCCCAACAGTTGACTTGGAGTCATTGTGGATAGTTCTCTGAAGATGTCCATGCAGTGTGCAGAGGCGGTCAAAAAAGCAAACAGGATGTTGGGAATCATTAAAAAGAGAATATATTATTGCCCTTATATAAATCGATGGTACGTCCTCATCTTGAATACTGCATACAGATGTGGTTGCCTCATCTCAAAAAAGATATACTGGCACTAGAAAAGGCTCAGAGAAGGGCAACTAAAATGATTAGGGGTTTGGAGAGGGTCCCATATGAGGCGAGATTAAAGAGGCTGGTACTTTTCAGCTTGGAAATGAGGAGACTAAGGGGGTATATGATAGAGGTATATAAAATCATGAGTGATATGGAGAGAGTAGATAAGGAAAAGTTATTTACTTATTCCCATAATACCAGAACTAGGGGCCACCAAATGAAATTAATTGGCAGCAGGTTTAAAACAAATAAAAGGAAGTTCTTCACGCAGCACATGGTCAACTTGTGGAATTCCTTGCCTGAGGAGGTTGTGAAGGCTAGGACTATAACAGTGTTTAAAAGAGAACTGGATAAATTCATGGAGGTTAAGTCCATTAATGGCTATTAGCCACGATAGGTAAGGAATGGTGTCCCTAGACTCTGTTTCTCAGAGGGTGGAGCTGGATAGCAGGAGAGAGATCACTTGATCATTACCTGTTAGGTTCACTCCCTCTGGGACACCTGGCATTGGCCACTGTCGGTAGACAGGATACTGGGCTAGATGGACCTTTGGTCTGACCCAGTATGGCCATTCTTATGTTCTTATGACTTTCCCACTCTAAAATGATTTGCGAGTGATCAGTAGCAGTCTGGAGTTGCCAGCTTCCACAGAGCAATTGCCACACACTTCTCTACCAAGAGGGCAGCTCTCATTCTGGTGTCCTTGCGCAACAGGTCTGGGGCAAGCTCCGTGCACAGTTCCAGGAAGGTGGCTTTCCACATTCAAAAGTTCTGTAGCCACTGCTCTTCATCCCACAACTGTATGATGATACGATCCCACCATTCAGTGCTTGTTTCACAAGCCCAAACGCGACGGTCTACCCTATGCACCTGCTCTGTGAATGCCAAAAGCAATTTAAAGTTGCTCCTCTCCATATCATGCAGAATGTGAGGTGCCTGCGAATCTTCTTCAGTTAGAAACGTCACAATTAACTACACTGCCATCCACAATGTCTTCATGAGTTAGAGCATAGGAGAGCAATGCAGAATCCATCCTCTCTCAAAGATGCCGGGGTGCACAGCAAAGAAGGGCCATTGAAAAAACGTTGCGAAAGAAAGCTGGAAGCCCAGGGAGTACTGGGACAGAAAGCAATGCATTATGGGACATTTAGCACTGGCCCAAGATACACCGCGATCCACTCCATCATCCCTCAACACTTAGCAACAGAAGGACTGTGGGATAGGTACCCACAGTGCATTGCTCATACTCTCATTGATGGTGCCCCCACTGAGGACACGATCTGCTGACAAAGGGAGCAACTGTGAACACAATATTGTGATTTTTATAATGTCAACTTGAGTGTCAATATCACTTTTGTTGACACAAATTGGTAGCGCAGACAGGCCTCCTCACTTCACAGTCCATGGGCTGCAAGAGCAGCTGCAGCCTCTTTGAACTAATTTTGGTTGGTGGAGCTACGCAGTTTACAGACCCACTAGCCATGTCCCCCGCCATGTTGCAAAATACATCCCTTGGGCTCTATTTCTGGTTTCACATATTCATAAATGATCTTAAGTGATCTGCCAAGATATCACAGCAAGTCAGTGGCAGAGGTACACAGAAATCAAGGACCTCTACTCCCCCCAGTCTCCTGGCATTTGCCACTAGAACACAATCCAGGCATGACACTCAGTTAAACCAGGAGTTCTGTGCACAGAATGACTAGATGGCATGCAGTAGAGTATGCCAATGAAATTCACTGCGTGAATTAAACTGAAGAGAATAATTTTGCCGTAAGTGAATGATGTGCTGATGCAAGAAAAGACAGCAGCTAGAGGGATACAACTACATTTGTTCTAACCCTAATTGTTATTGCTGTAAAGCAGCCACACTAAACGCAACATGAAAATGGTCAAGTTAAAAATCAGTGGTAGCAATATCATTAGGCAGAATTATAGCCTCTCAATATCATGACAGTCAAGTTTCAGAAACCCTGATGTTTAATAGTGCCAATATCAACTACATCAGGCCAAGCAGCAATAAATCTTCATGCTGTGCTTCATTCCTAGCAACACTTAAACACCGCAGAACATTTAGTTTGATGTTTGCAATGCAAATCCATTCAACTGTGGGCTGAAATATTCTAAGCATGGCAGAGTCTGTGCTTGGAATTTCCATCCATCTACTCCATTTGGATTGCTTTATCGCTTTGGTGTTTAGGTTCCATGGAACTAGATCTAACTCCTAAATTATGCAACAGCTCAGAAGTCAAAATAATAGAATATCAGGGTTGGAAGGAACCTCAGGAGGTCATCTAGTCCAACCCCCTGCTCAAAGCAGGATCAACACCTACTAAATCATCCCAGCCAGGGCTTTGTCAAGCCTGACCTTAAAAACCTCTAAGGAAGGAGATTCCACCACCTCCCTAGGGAACCCATTCCAGTGCTTCACCACCCTCCTAGTGAAAAAGCTTTTTCCTAATATCCAACCTAGACCTCCCCCACTGCAACTTGAAACCATTACTCCTTGTTCTGTCATTAGGTACCACTGAGAAGAGTCGAGATCCATCCTCTTTGGAACCCCCTTTCAGGTAGTTGAAAGCAGCTATCAAATTCCCCCTCATTCTTCTCTTCTGCAGACTAAAACAAGCCCAGTTCCCTCAGCCTCTTCTCATAAGTCATGTGCTCCAGCCCCCTAATCATTTTTGTTGCCCTCCGCTGGACTCTTTCCAATTTTTCCACATCCTTCTTGTAGAGTGGGGCCCAAAACTGGACACAGTACTCCAGATGAGGCCTCACCAATGTCGAATAGAGGGGAATGATCACATCCCTCGATCTGCTGGCAATGCCCCTACTTACACAGCCCAAAATGCCGTTAGCCTTCATGGCAACAAGGGCACACTGTTAACTCGTATCCAGCTTCTCATCCACTGTTACCCCTGGTCCTTTTCTGCAGAACTCCTACCTAGCCATTCAGTCCCTAGTCTGTAGCAGTGCATGAGATTCTTCCGTCCTAAATGCAGGACTCTGCACTTGTCCTTGTTGAACCTCCTCAGATTTCTTTTGGCCCAATCCTATATTTTGTCTAGGTCCCTCTGTATACTATCCTTACCTTCCAGATATCTACCACTCCTACCAATGTTGTGTCATCTGCAAACTTGCTGACAGTGCAGTCCACGCCAGCCTCCAGATCATTAAACGAAGGTACATCTCTACCCTGATACAACGCCACCCAATATAACAAGAATTCAGATATAACACGGTAAAGCAGCTCTCGGGGGGGGGGGGGGGGCACACTGCATACTCCGGTGGATCAAAGCAAGTTCGATATAACGCGGTTTCACCTATAATGCGGTAAGATTTTTTGGCTCCCAAGGACAGCGTTATATTGGGGTAAAGGTGTATTGAACATGACCGGCCCCAGGACCAACCATTGGGGCACTCCTCTTGATACCGGCTGCCAACTAGACATGGAGCCATTGATCACTACCCGTTGAGCCCAATGATTTAGCCAGCTTTCTATCCACCTTATGGTCTATTCATCCAGCCCATACTTCTTTAACTTGACGGCAAGAATGTAGGTTATATATTTATGGTTTGGGGTTTTTTTTTTGTTTAATTATTTCCCCCCTAATTCACCAGATGGAGCCCTGCACAATTGGCTAAGTGCATTATGGGTATTTTTCACCTCCCTCTGATATACTCCTGTAGTGGTCAATATGTAATGTATCAGACTTGCTAGAACAAATGTTTTGCAATCATAAAAGCCTACCTAAACAGAGCTTAACTGACAAACATTTTGTTTGGCACAAAAACAAACAGACGAAAGGAAAGTCAAACCACAAAATTCATTTAAAAGTGAGGCATTAGGTATGAAAGACACATACAAGACAGCTCTCCATTTGCTAAACAATATGAAAAATCTGAGAGATTAAACCTATCAGCAGCACTAATTGTTCGTATGATTTAACTTCATTGCTGTAAACGGCACCTTCTACGCTTCAGCTCCACAGGATCATAAGACGGATAAGAACTATTTTCAAATGTCATTCACAGACAAATGAGATCCTGATAAATTAAACAGAGTCCCACTGTTAGATGAAGGCTCTGAAGAGCTCCTATCCATCTCATACATGTCAGGCTTTTCTGGGAGCCTTGGAGCAGAACCCATGACTTTGAGACAGTGCCTTTGATTTGCCAACATCAAAAAGTGATTCAGATTTTACAGAATTCTGTGTTTCACTTTCCACACAAGAAAACTAACCTGGCTTGAAACCAGAATATTCCAGGTGGGCACAATTCCTAATGGCTTCATCTCCCCACCCCCTCCAAGATGTAACCATCTAAACACTCCTGACTTTTTCATCCACTTTTAATCCTGGAGTCAGCTGATGAAAGGATTTTATTCAGACTCTGTACAGGGTTTGCTCCAGGAGAGGATACTGTATATCGGTCGCTCTCTGCAGTTCTTAATGAAAGGTACTCACAGACCAGTGTAACCCACTGGGGGGAGGAGGAACATTCTATTAACATTTTTACTGGTGTCAATGCGTCTTTCAAACTATTATGCAGAAAAGCATCACATCCGCATTTTATACCACGAGGGCTGAGCTGCCTCTTGCCCAACTGACCAATCCCTTCTTTTTATTCTTATTTTATTTCCAATTTAGCAACAAGATGTTTTAAATAAGCACTCCCTAAACTGGGGCATGTTCAAAGCAACCAGGAATCCAAACAGAGCCCCGACATTGCATGAACACAGATCTGCCCAAAGAGCCTACACGTAAGGGTCACCTTTCTGCCATCTCACTAGAAGAGACTAACTCTCTGCAATGACTGAGGTGTGTGCATGGCACAGGAACATGCAACAGAACCACCAGTTTCAGGATGGGGTTAATTCTGAAGACTATCGAGCTCTGCTGGTGGCACAGACAATGCTGTGGGTATGCATGGCTTGTAGGAAAGAAGAGGGGAATCTGTCACTACTAGATCACAGCCCTATGTAGGGAGAACCAATGGTTGGCAAGGGGAGAAGAGGAAATAAGGGAGTGAAAGCAGATGTGCTAGTGCTAAAGTCAAAGCTGTAAATATACAGGATGCCCTAGACTGAAGACTAGGTTGTCTCCACTTGGTACCAAGGAGAAACCAACTGATTTCAGTTCATTTTTTTTCTCTAAGATTTTGAGTTAAGTTTAGCATTCAGAGTAAGGGCTTGTCTACACTACCACTTTTGTGGGTATAACTTATGTTGCTCAGGGGCGTGGAAGAAAAAACACCACACCCCCCAGCGTGACTTAAGTTACACTGACAGAAGCGCCGGTGCGGACAGAGCTATGTCGGCAAGAGAGCTTCTCCTGCTGACATAGCTACCACGGCTTGTGGAGGCGGTTTTATTATGTCAACAGGAGAGCTGTCCCCCATAGGCACAGAGTGGCTACACGAGTGATCTTACAGCGGCGCAGCTGCATCAGTACAGGTGGGTCACTAAGCTCACTAGTGTAGATGTGCCCTAACAAGGCAGCACCAATGACTAGAACCAGGTATTTCTCAGCCAGGGACTAAAATCTTCTCCACACAGTTTTGACAGTGCACCTCAAATCCTGACCCGCTGCATCCCCTGCTATTTCCACGAGTTTGGCGTTCACAGCAAAGCTATACGTACACATTAAACAAATTTTGCCTTCTGATTTCCCAATTTTTTTCCACCAGACAGTGTGTGTCTTGCAGAGTGTACAATCTTATACAACACCTTCAGCTTAACTAGTCTTAAGTTATTCCCACTCTTAGTTTCCTGTTATAGCTCTGAGGATGCCTGTCAACAGAGGACACCCTGCTACTGCAGTCAGGGTCTGAGCAGAAGTTGCAGTTGTACTGAGTTGCCAACATTATTCTGCACACGTAGACAAATGTCCACTAGAGACAAAGTTGATTCCATCAACTGTTAAATGCTGTTCAGGATTTGAAGCCATGATTCCAGAACTGAAAAGCTAGTGCATCAATTCACCTTCTCCACGCAGACAGGCAGTTATCTACTTTCCAACAAAAACCTTCCACAAGGGAACTACACCTGTTTTCCAGATGCATAAAGGGTATGCAGTGAGCTAAAGCAATTCCATCTTATTTTCTAGTGGTCCTGTAAGTCAATGGTGCTCAACTTTGAGTCCCGCTCCCCTCTTACCATTAACAGAATCTGTCCACACCCCTCCACCATTACTGCACAGCCAAAGCTTCCTCAGCAACAGAGCTTGGCCTGGGGACAGAGAGGGAATGAGAGCAGAACCCGGCCAGGGATGGAGCATGGGGTGGAGTGGAGCTGTGGCCAGAGTGCGTCTGAAGGTGGAGAGAGAGTGAGGGGAGAACTGGGCCTGGAGGTGGAGCAGGGCTTGGTGCTCCCTCCCCACCTTTTGGGGGCACTGCCCCTTATCCCACTGCACACCCCTCCCTCCACGCCCCCCTAGGAGGGCATCCCCCACAGTTTGGGGACCACTGCTATAGGTGATTGAGAAGAGACCATCAGCTAGTCAAAGTACATAAATGTGTAACTTAGCACTGCACGAAGCTTCAGAATTGTTTTGATGTGATAAATCCCTTGTAGGAAAAAAACCTCTGGCTGGGAACTAATCTATTTTTATAAGAAACAGTATGGGAACTGAAAGCTCTAGTAACGACTAGTCAAAAGTCTATTTACATGAGATGCCCATGCAACAGTTCCGCAGAAGAATTCACAGGAGTGATTTTTAAACAGGGTACACGCACAAAAACAGCATCTAGATTTTCACTAGAAAGCTCACTGGAGGATGGCCAAATATAGAGGTATTATAAGAAACCACTCTCCACAAACATCACTAATTTTGCATATCACATTTCTCATATTCAGCTGTGGCTTTCAATGCTATTAGATTAAGATGTCTTCAACTAAAAGTGTGTGCTGCTCATTAAATACAACTACAGTCATTAGGGATAGAGGAAGGATGGCTTTGTGGTTAAGAACAGGCCTGGAAGATCAGAGTTCCATTCAATGTTATGCAAGGGGCCTTCTGCACAACCCGTGGCCAGTGAGCCTCCCTGTGCTTCAGTGTCCACATCTGTAAAACAGAGATACCAACCCAGCTCACTAAGGTGGGGCTGCAGCTACTAAACTATTCATGAGTGCTTTCAAATTAAGGAGACAGAAAGGGCAGAGCATTAAGAAGCAGCAGTTGCAAACGTAGGTACCACCACACATGGCAGCCCTTTGAAATAGCTGCTGAGTAATTAGAATCAGGACCACTTCCAGAGTGGACATTCCAATTCCAGCTACAACAATAGCAGCACAGCTTACTTTATTAGTAGCTTAAAGTATCTGATGTAAACACGGATGATACGTGCCTTATGAATAGCTACAATAGATACATTTGCCACTATTCCATCCTGACTAGAGATCTGTACGCACTCAGGTGAGGAGTTCAACAACGGAAGTCTTATGGACCAAATGGTAATTTTCACATGGATTTCACTCTCACCACATCTTGCTGGCCCTGTAGGTCTCCCTCTCTTTAGGCTTACCAAAAATGCCTGCTTGAATGGTGCAGTCTCTTGTTGGACAGAAGTATCATTTCAAAGATAATTTGTCAAGCAGTAGGATTCATTTCAGAGCAAGAGTTCTACTCTTTTGGTGAACATTATCTTGTAGAAGATTAAATGCACTGTTACTTTACACCCAATTGCCAAGGTCACATGATGACTCAAAACTAGGATTCTACAATGTAAAGTAACAATCGTAATATGCACACTGTTGTCTGTTATATATACACAGAACACGTTTAGTGAAACAATCAATGTAAAAACTTAACGGCCATACTGGGTCAGACCAAACGTCCATCTAGTCCAGCATCCTGTCTTCCAACAGTGGCCAATGCCAGGTGCCTCAGAGGGAATGAACAGAGAGCAGGTAATCAAGTGATCCATCCCGTCACCATTCCCAGCTTCTGAAAAACAGAGGCTAGGGACACCATCCCTGCCCTTCCTGGCTAATAGCCATTGATGAACCTAATCTCCATGAATTCATCTAGTTCTTTTTTGAAACTTGTTATAGTCTTGGCCTTCACAACATCCGCTGGCAAAGAGTTCCACAGGTGGACCATGCATTGTGTGAAAAAATACTTCCTTTTGTTTGTTTCAAACCTGCTGCCTACTAATTTCATTTAGTGACTCCTAGTTTGTGTTATGAGAGAGTAAACAACACTTCCTTATTCACTGTCTCCACACCAGTCATGATTTTATAGACCTCTATCATATCTCCCCTTAGTTCTCTCTTTTCCATGCTGAAAAGTCCCAATCTTATTAATCTCTCCTCATATGGAAGTTGTTCTATACCCCTAATAATTTGTATTGCCTTTTTCTGAACCTTTTCCAATTCCAATTATGACAGACCCAGACCAGTGGGGTACAGGAGTCTGGTAGAAGGTAAATATACTGGCCACTGGATAAACCATTTTCTGTTCCCTGAGTGATCAGAGCAGGGGCTGCCCTAGAGCAATCAGGAACCTGCTAGAACCAGTTAAGACAGGCAAGCTAATCAAGATACCTGGAGCCAATTAAGAACTTTCTAGAATCAATTATGGCAGGCAGACTAATCAGGACACCTGGTTTAAAAAGGACCTCATCAGTTAGTGGGGGGGGGGGGTGTGTGTGCAAGGAGTGAGAAGGTGCTGCTGGAGGAGTGAAGAGGTCAAGCGTGATCAGGCTTCAGGAGGAAGATCCTGCAGTGAGGATAAAGTTGCTGGGGGAGGCCATGGGGAAGTAGCCCAGGGAGCTGTTGCTGTCATGCAACTGCTACAGGGAACATTGTAGACAGCTGCAATCCACAGGGCCCTGGGCTGGAACCTGGTGTAGAGGGTGGGCCCAGGTTCCCCCTCAACTCCTGATCGGACAAAGGAGGAGTTGACCTGGTCTGTGAGAAACACCAGAAGGGAAGGTCTAAACTGGAAAGGGATCTGGCCTATCCCTGACCCACTAGGTGGGACAGACTGTGGGGATTGTTCTCCGTTTCCCCTATGCTGGCCAGTGATGAGGTTAGCTGAGTGGATGGCAGGTTTGAGCCACTAGCGTGTGTGGAAACCATGGATTTATATAGAAGCAATATGATATTTTCTTACTTAATGATTCCCAAGATTCTATTTAGCTTTCTTGACTGCCGCTGCACATTAAGTGGATGTTTTTCAGAGAACTATCCGCAATGACAGCAAGATCTCTCGAGTGGTATCAGCTAATTTAGATCCCATTTCATATGTATAGTTGGGATTATGTTTTTCCAATGTGCATTACTTTGCATTAATCAACACTGAATTTCATCCACTATCTTGTTGCCCAGTCACCCAGTTTTGTGAGATTCCTTTGTAACTCTTTACAGTGTGCTTTAGACTTAATTATCTTGAGTAGTTTTGTATCATCTGCAAATTTTGCCACCTCACTGTTTACCCCTTTTTCCAGATCATTTATGAATATGTTGAATAGGACTGGTCCCAATACAGACCCCTAGGGGACACCACTAGATACCTCTCTCCATTCTGAAAACTGAGCATATATTCCTACCCTTTGTTTTCCATCTTTTAACAAACTCCCAATCCATGAGAGGATCTTCCCTCTTAAGCAAATTAAGCTGTCATAATAGCCTTTGGGTGAGGGACCTTTCTGAAAAATCTAAGTACACTATCTACACTGGATCCTCCTTGTCCATATGCTTGTTGATCCCCTCAAAGAATTCTAGTAGATTGTGAGGCATGAGTTCCCTTTACAAAAACCATGACTCAACAAAATTATGTTCACCGATGTGTCTGACAATTCTGTTCTTTACTATAGTTTCAACCAATTTGGCCAATACTGAAGTAAGGCTTACTGGCCTTTAATTGCCAGGATCACCTCTGGAGCTCTTTTTAAAAATTGGCGTCACATTAGCTATCCTCCAGTCATTTGATACAGAAGCTGATTTAAACAGGTTAGAGACTACAGTCAGTAGTTCTGCAATTTCACATTTGAGTTCCTTCAGAACTCTTGGGTGAATACCATCTGGTCCTGGTGACTTATTACTGTTAAATTTATCAATTTGTTCCAAAACCTCCTCTAATGAGGACACCTCAAGATGTACATATATCCATAAGTAGGATCACATGGCTAATTTTATAACCCTTGTCTTCCTCTTCCTTCCATCATTCTATTGTTGCTATCACATCTAATTTGTGACAAGGACTAAGTACGTTCATCTTGCACGCTATAAAAATAATTACTCAACGTTTTTTGTGCTTTTTAGGGACACTAATTTAAAAAACTAGTTTCCATTATCTCTGTTACCAACACTTAAACTGTCAAACTGAAGTTACTTAACATTTACTTTTCTCCACTGATACCTTTTTTAAAAAAAAAGCACACACTTCATTCACCTTGGTTACAGAAGATAGACTAGTCAGTTTTACCTTCTGCTTCTTCTGTGTCAGCAAAAAAAACATTGCCATGTTTGGGTTGCAGGCACTTTAAAAGAAAGCTGAAAATTTTCAATGAAGGTTTAATATCAAAGTGTTTATTAGGTTTAAAAACAAGAATAAGCCAACTTTTCAAAGATCACCTGAAACCTAGATTTTAGACTTAAACTGCCTCCCTCTAAGAACTGAGTGTTCAGAGAATCTGAGACGTGACCACAGATAACCCTGTCCTTGGGATACCTACAATTCAACACCAACCTTCAATTTTCATTGCTGATGATATCAGGAGGCTGGAGTAGAAATTGGCTTGAATTCACCCTGATTTATGCTGGCTTTATACTGCTTAGACCAGAACACAGGTCCCTAGGGAAGTCTTCAGGAGGGAGCACCATCTAGGCAAATGGTGGAGCTGGGGGGAGGGATATGGCTAGGGCATGAGTTGAGAGATTCTAATACTTGTGTAAACAAAACACTCAGCACTGCCCTCCATTTAGCAGATAAAGACGAAGACAGTAGCCCAGATCCTGCCACATACATGAAGTTAGCAGCCCTTCTGCATTTTAGCATTCTCAGCCGTGTCCAGACATTCCAGATGTTGGAGGGTAGGGCTTTCACATCAAGCCTGTAATCAGATTGCTGCATAGGTCATATCACTGGAGGAGAGGGACTATTTGGGGAAGAAACCAATACAGCATGTTGGAAAATCCACCCGCAACATGCCCATGGTTCTGCTAATCTGCTGTGCCCTTTGTTCTTTTCTCTCATTTTGGGAACCAAGGTAACAGAAAGCAAGTGTTAACAAGCCCCCACCACAGGATGATAAACATCTATAAGCAAGCTTCATATTCGCCAATGATGCAAAAAGACCAGAAAAGTTAGACCTCCATCTGAATTCTAGGGCTTTGAATAGTTTGGGATGAAAGCCCACCCCCTGGTAGAAGAATAGTCCATCTGCTAAATGATTCACCTGATCTACCAGGTAGCCAAGGCTGGCTCCAGGCACCAGCAAAGGAATCAGGTGCTTGGGGTGGCCAATGGAAAGGGGTAGCATGTCCGGGTCTTCGGCAGTGGGTTCCTCAGGATTATTAAGAGCTCTAAATAACAGCCTTTGAGAACCTAGCACATTTTGCATTTCATTCATTCATTCATTTTAAAGCTAGAAAATTTTACAAATTATTCCAAGAATTCTCTCTCCATAGTTTTATTTTTTGAAGAAATCTTTTGACATGTCAACTGGTGCTTAAATCAGGTGTGTGTGTGTGCTGGTTTGTTCATTGCACTAATACTACATACACCAATCAGACCCTCCTCCAAATCCCCAAGTTCTTTTAACATCTCTTCTGCTTTAAGACTAACTGTATCGACTTGGCATTCCATGATTTATGACTACAAACCACTCAATATGCTGGTCTCATTCAAGCAACACATGGAATCCAGAATTCAAAATGCATACGTGCCCTGGCTCCAAGTAAAGTTGTATTAGAGAAGCATTGCCATGACTCTCAATAAATCAATATTCCAAGTTTAGAGCTCTCTGGTCCCTCTTCACACATTGTACGCCATATTAATAATTCTCCTTTATGAAACTGGATTGAAGCACTACAGTAAGAGTAAATTTCAGTTTATGAATTAAACCATTTAACATGGAGATAGCCTCTCTTTCTACTCCACCCAGACGGTGTGCAAGGCAAAACACTCAGTGGAATTAACAGTAAGTGTGTTTTATTGTAGTGTGCACAGATACATTACATCAAGTATAATTTGATCAGAAATGTTGCTTTGCACATTAGAAATGCCTCAGGCCAGTCTTCAGCAAAAGCAATGTTCTTGGATGTTTTCATTCTTGTTGTGTATATTTCTCTTTTCAACAAAGAAAAGCAAGCATTCACTCTATCACACTTCTCTTTCATAAAGTACATTAATGGCTGCTTCCAATTTCAGATACACAGGTGCTTGCTGTTGCATCTCTCGAAAAAATCAGTTACTCAAGTGTCTAGGATTAGGCTAGGATCTTAAATCTCTTAATACAGCCAATTATCTGTCATTTCGGGCACTCTCCTGAAACAAAGAGAAGAAATCCAATGAAAGTGACACTATCAGGACACTCACCTTGTTGGGACCAAAACTTAGCTTTTCTAAGCAAGCTTTTACAAGCCATAAACCCATTAGAGATATGTTTCCATGGTGATTTTTTTTAATCCCATGGGAATATTTCTAATGGAAACTATTGGCCTGTAATGTTTGCAACCAAGAATTGCAGAAAGTTCAAGTGTCTAGGAACATTAATAAATCAAATTAGTCTATTCTTATAGTTCAGGATAAAATGCAATGCAAATAGCAATAGCAAAAAGTTAATGTTTTTACAATTATTTGAGTTTTGAGGAAGGTGTTTTTTAAAGCTATTAATTTAAAAACTTGAAGCAAATTATAATAAAATATTAACACACTACATTGTATGTTACTTATTAAGAATCAGGTTAATATCCAAAGAATCTGGCTAAAGCTTTTCTTTTGCTGACTAGGGAGCCCTCTTCCCCCGAGAATGCTAAAAAGGTGACCAAATTTCTCAATACCTATCCTCTTTTTGGCACTTCTCTTGCATACATACTTGGTGTGAAAGCTTTTCCACTATAAGGACAGTCCATACTTTATTATACCACAATTCCATAAGCTAATTTTTCCAATATTGTGCAATACAAAGTCTTGCTGTTAAAAAACGTTAATTTATCATTTTGTTTAACATGTAGATCCTTTAGTGGAGCATTAAGAATATTAAGTTAAACCTGACAGCTTCCCATTTAATCTTGTTTTTAGCTGCTGAGAATGGTAGATGAAATGATCTTCCACAATTAATCAAAAGCAATTTTTCCAGAACTTCAGATAACTAGTCTATAATAAAATGATACTTTAGATTTACAGCCATAATGTAACTTGCACTGTGTCAGGTAAAGACTGGTGAACATAGATGCACATTCTGCAGACATATGATTTGAGTAAAGGAATACACTATCCCTGTTTTTAAATGAAAAGGACAGAGAATTAAATATTACACAATGTATCTGCCATGTGTGCACATGGTATACTCATTAATATGTCACCATTTAATAGTATTATGGGAGTCACAAGACAAATCAGCCTGATGGAAATCGAAAGAAAACAAGAAAAGACCACAAGAAAAAAAATACATAAAAAATGTGTATTCCAGCCCAATCCATTCACTCACCTTGCCTTTAGTATCAAAGGCATGAATCAACATTTATTAAATGGTCACCACCACTGTGATATCTTACAAAGAGGGAGAAAAGTGAGAAGAGAGTCATTTAAACAGCCTACAGCCTATGTCAGTTGTTCTAGCTAGTCAGATGATAATTTATCTATGAAATGGACCATATGGGCATGTTGGAGGACTAAAATTTATCCTTTCTACAAGGGGAAGGGATGGCAGGCATAGCTCGGTGGTTTGAGCATTGGCCTGCTAAACCCAGGGTTGTGAGTTCAATCTTTGAGGGGGCCACCTAAGGATCTGGGGCAAAAAATCAGTACTTGGTCCTACTAGTGAAGGCAGGGTCCTTTCCAGTTCTAGGAGATAAGTATATCTCCATATTAAACAAAGACAGTAATCCACCATGCTGCAAGCCTTCTATTTTTGAATCATGAGCTCCAGGTACCTCCCTGACTCACAGGGATCTAAATGGAAGAGCCATAATTCATATCTGATCTATTTTAGAACAGCTGCCTGAACCTAAGTATTTTCAGGGTCTGTAGGAGGGGTGTTAGGTTAATGTTCCAGGCCAGGGATACTCCAGGAACATCTTGAATCAATCAAGTATCAGAGGGGTAGCCATGTTAGTCTAGATCTGTAAAAGCAGCAAAGAATCCTGTGGCACCTTATAGACTAACAGACGTTTTACATCTGAAGAAGTGGGTATTCACCCACGAAAGCTCATGCTCCAAAACGTCTGTTAGTCTATAAGGTGCCACAGGATTCTTTGCTGCTTGAATCAATCAATAAGTTTTAAGAACTGAATGAAGAGGAAATTGAGTAGCTGATTATATTTAATGAAACACATCTGACAACACCCAAGGGTCTTGTGATTTCATAAACATATTGATTAACGAACAACTTTGTGTGTATGAATATGGAGGCAACATTGTTTATTAAAGTGTTTACCACTCTAATATCCCAGTTTTACTCACAAGTTTTGGGGTTGAGTTGCTTTTTCCTTTTCAGCAAACCATTCTGAAGCAGGGTGAACAGGCTCTTTCGGAAGGTAGGTTTGGGCCTATCCATACAGTACATAAACATTGCTCCACACTATTAAAAGTTTATCCCTGGCTTTTGATGTACCCATTATGTGTTAGGTTCTTTTTCTAGAATTCAGGAGGGGAGAGTTCCTGATCAGAGGGCCTCAGTTTAAGGAGCTGATTCACCGAGAGCTGAATTTGACACATACTAGCCATTTTCAGTGTAAATCACTGAATCCAGAGATTGTGAAAGGAGTCTTTTGCCAAGATGAAAGGCTGAACATGTCTTAGGTTTCAGAGTGGTAGTTATGTCAGTCTGTATCAGCAAAAACGAGGAGTCCTTGTGGCACCTTAGAGACTAACAAATTTATTTGGGCATAAGCTTTCATGGGCTAAACCCCACTTCATCAGATGCGTGGAGTGGAAAATACAGGAGCAGGTATAAATACATGAAAAGATGGAGGTTGCTTTACCACATGTGAGGTCAGTCTAACAAGAAATCAATTTACAGCAAGATACCAAGGGAGGAAAAATAACTTTTGAAGTGGTAAGAGAGTGGCCATTTACAAAACAGCTGACAAGAAGGTGTGAACAACAGTAGGGAGCAATGAGTACTGGGAAAATTGTGCTATTATTCAGGATTAAAGTGGCTCAGAACTCAGCTCCGAATACAACTGTCCCAGAACAAGCTGAGTAATTGAAAGTGTTTCACTGGTTTCTTCTTGCTAAGGCATACAACCCAGCTCCTGCTTCAGCAATCAGCACCATGCCACAAGAAAGCCTGGATCAGGAGCATCCCTGTTTCCTACCTAAGGAAGTTAAACCAGCTCACAAAACCAAGTGCATTACTTGAGTTTATGGGAAGGAGGGATAGCCACAAACTGTAAAGTACCAACCAAGAGACCTGGGAGAACTAGCTGTCCAGTGGGAACAAGAAATAGTGGTGACTTGCTCATCCCAGACACATTCACAAAGCCATCTGGACTAGCCTTTGCTTAAGACAAAGCAAAAACTTGTACTTTGATGCTAGACCAAAGACTTCAATGCACCCCAGTCCCCCCCCAGCAGTGAAACTTCATTCTTATTACTACATTTCTGTTCTACCACAATTCCCACCCCTGCAAAACTGCAACATAGTAATTCTCTCTACCACTAACCCTCCCTCCTAGCCTGGCTCTGCAGTGACCATTCACATCCTCACAGCCTCCAGATTTAACATGTTTCTTATCCTGTTCCTGGGACTTTTTGACAGAGCTCTCTGTGGATTAGACTCTTGCAAAACACTGCAACCGAAACTGTCACCAGATAATCCGCAATATATTTTTCTATTTTCCAACAGTTGCACTGGATTCTGATAAGATCTTGCACATTTACAATAGCTCTTAATTTGCAAGATGCTGAAAAACATCTGGCCCAGCACATACCACATTCAATGGTCTCCTTGTGTTATCCACCATGTGGTTTAAGGTTCAGCAAGGCTGGATTGCAAATAATTCCAATCCCGTGATGCAACATTTTGGGGCTCAGAGGTCTCTGCTCTTATGCCCCTTAAACTCTGTTGCTTTCTTCCATCTGATCTGCAACACTCCTAAGGTTTCATTTTGTGAACTAATACGCTAGGAATATTTTGAGTCACTCAGCCAAATTCAGATCTAACATTTGAGCTGCAAATTTTAACCTTTTTGTAATACCCCCCAGAGTGCTTGAAAAGGCACTCAAGTGTTGTAGCGTCCTTAGTTTAAGTTTCCAATTCCATCTGATCACTACTTAACCTTTTGGTTACAAAAACAGTGAACTGTTTAGAGGACAAGGAGTCTAATATTCAAGAAATCTCTCCTGTTTCCTCCCACCATTAATCATTATTAATCATTGTAATTCAGGTAAATGTTTAAAAAATCATCATGGGCTTGTCAATTTGCCAGGTAGGAAATGCCAGTTATATAAAAAGGTTAGCTCATTTAGAATTATACCTCAGACAATTAGACTGGGCTAGAATTACAGCTGTTGCTTGGCATCAACTCTATTTTGAGAAAAATAGAATTCCTCTATACAAATATACTTGGATTAAACAAAGGTCTGAATAAAAGCTGCACATTACCCTCTCATTTTATCAAACATCCACTAGTGCTGAGAGTAACTGAACATCCCTATGGTTAACTTAGCAGCTGCTTCCCAAACCCTTCCACCTAACCATGGCATTTTGCCATCTAGAGCGCCTTTAGTCCAAGGATCTGGAATGCAAATAAATAAGCCTCCCCAAGCCTGAGAGCCAAACATCCCCATTTTACAGAAGGGTATGCAGATATTACAGGTGAGTCGCATCATACGCGCATTTAACTTATGCGAATTCAACTATACGCACTGGGGAAAAAAAAGAAAAACAACAAGATACCTGTAAATAGTGTGGGCGATTCCACCCAATAAGCATATGCCCCAGAGTGAGCATGAGGTGGGAGATGTGAATCTGCTGTTCCCTCAGTCGGTCTCAGTTCCTGCATGCCTCTCATAGTGCAAGCATCTCGCCAGACTGTGTGATTCAACTGTTTAAAGATACGCATTTTTCGTACAACATGGTCCCTAAACACAAGCCAACTACTTCATCTGGTGCTCAACCAAAGGAACAGAGATCTGTTCCAATGCTGGAGGAAAAACTGGCTGTGTTGGACTTATTGAGAGACAGTATGTCGGTCTCCAACATGGCAACAATTGTGGACACAACAAATCTAACATCCATGCCATCGAGATTCGAGAGAAAGAAATTCATCGAGCCATGGCATCAAGTGCTCCAATAACTGCTAAGGTGACGAGCCAGGTGCGTGATAAGACTTTAGTGAAGACTGAAAAGGCATTTAACTTATGGCTGGAAGACATGAACTGTAAACATGTGCCTATCAATGGCGACACATTACAAGAAAAGGCTGTTAGCCTCTACACGCTGTTCAAGCCTCCTGCCGAAGAGGGACAGCCTTCAGATGAGAAGAAATTCAAAGCGAGTCAAAGTTGGCTTAACAGTTTTAGGAACCACTTCAACCTCAAAAACGTGCAGACTACCGGTGAAGCTGCATCTGCCAATGAAGAGGCAGTAAAAGAAACAATTTATAGAGAATCAATTAAAGAATTAAATTAAATTCAATTAAAGAAAATCATAGAAGAAAAGGGCTATCTTCCGGAACAAGTTTTTAATGCTGACAAGAGTGGGCTCTTCTGGAAAAAAAATGCCCAACCGTACTTACATTTCGAAATCAGAAAGACAAGCCCCTGGCTTCAAAGCAGCTAAAGACCATGTGACTGTGTGTTTTGTGGCAATGCAGCTGGGCATTTAATAAAGCCGGGCATGCTTTACAGGGCTGCAAATCCCCACACCCTAAAAGGCAAGAACAAAAAAATCTGTGTTCTGGCAATCAAATAAAAAGGCTTGGGTGACGGCAGCATTATTTCTGGATTGGTTCCACAAGTGTTTCATTCCGGAGGTCAAGCGGTACCTTGAAGAGAAAGGACTTGGCTTTAAAGTGTTGCTGATTGTAGACAATGCTCCTGGCCACCCTGCAGCACTCCGGTTTGCACTTAATGACATTGAAGTCGTCTTTCTCCCCCGCCCCGCCCCCATACCACCTCCATCCTCCACCTCTTGACCAAGGCATGATTCACTGTTTCAAGGCCATGTACACGAGGCTTACGTTCTCACGGATACGTAGCGCTATGGATGCTGATCCCAATCTTAATGTGATGGAGTGTTGGAAGTCCTTCAACATTGCCGATTGCATCACTTATATTAAACAGACAATGAATGCAATCATGCCTGAAACAGTCAATGCATGTTGGCCAAACCTATGGAAAGAATGTGTGAATGATTTTAAGGGTTTCCCGACCATTGACTAAGAAGTGAAATGCATTGTTCAGGTGGCCAGGCAAGTGGGTGGTGATGGCTTCGTCAATATCCTTGAGGAAGAAACTGAAGAATTAATTGAGAGCCACAGAGAAACACTGACTTAGAGTTTGAGGAACTGATGAAATCATCTACAGAAGATGAAGATGACGATGACGAACAGGAAGAGCCAGCAAGTTGGAATCTTCATAAATTTGCTGAAGAAGTGTTCCAAGCAGCGAAACACTTGAATGATTTAACTACTGAATACGATCCCTCTATGGAACAAAGCCTCAAAAATCACACATAGTATTACAGACTATTTGAGACTGCATCAAGAGATGTTTGAGCAGCTCAAGAGACAACAGCAACAGTTGCCGATCACCATGTTTTTCAAGGAAAAACCAACCAGCAGCAGATGAGCCTACGCAATCAACCTCTAGCTGAACCAGAGCCAACCACTTCGTCTACGACTTGCTCTCCGTCACACAAGCTCTTCGTCACCTCCGTCTCCTGGATCGACGAACCCTGACGACCCCCTGAAATTACCCCCTGTAATTAAAAATACAGTACTGTAAAATTATATTTTGCATATGTACTCTATTATATACTGTACATTACTGTATACATTATACATATTACTGTACGGGGTTGTATACACAACCATCTAAGTATACTGTACTTTATGGGCGATTTTAGGGATTTTCAAGGGTAATTTTGACTATACATGCTTTTCGCCTTATGCACTGACTTTAGAACCTAACCACTGCGTAAGATGTGACTCCCCTGTAAATGACTTTCCCCAGTGTTACATGGAAAGTATGGTGCAGAGTTGGCAATTGACCCTAGTTCTCTTGACTCCAGTGCTGAGTTTTGTAATTAAAACAATCTTTTCTGCACCATATTAGAACTGCACTTTTTTGCAGTCCTACTGAAGGTCTCTTCCCTTTTTACTTCTAATCCACACTGCTATGAATGAAGACAACTGGCTAGAACTACATGGAGCCAGCCAATACCATTCATTAGCCAAACAGGAGAGATGGTTGCTGTTCAACAAAACAAGACATTGTGTACACACCACACATGAGAATACTGTTCCTGTAGCGCATATTGAGCCTTTACCAGTCTAGGTAGGGAACAGAACCCATTAAGTAAGGGTGGTGTAGAGCACAACAGCAGGGAATATGCCACTTGGCTGCTGCTACTATTGCTTAATTTTAGTGGTTCTACACAACAGCCAGAACCCCTAACCAAGTACACAGGTCTTTCATTCAGTTAGGAAACCTATACCACTCATTTGGGATGCTACTGTGCTATTTAGCTTTTACATACACTCATTGGAATTTAAACACTGCTGTGAGAGACATATGGGAGGCCAATCAGTTAGTAAAACTAGACTCCAAGTTTCATATCTAAGCCAATTAGATGCCTTTGAAGTCTCCCTTTCCATCCATTTCAATGCCTGGAACTTGTCACCATTGGCATAATCAGACCCTTATCGAGCAGAGGCTCTTGAGTGCTAGTCACCTTTAAAAAAAAAAAAAAAAAAAACCCACAAAACAACCCAACTTTACTTGAACAAGATGATTTTCCCCCCCTCTTTCCAGCTTAACTCCTACTCTCTGTTATACTTTACATATCAGCTGAGCCACACTACAAGATCATTTCAGCAGGTCACTGAATAAGCACGTGGACTCTTTCCATCAGATAATAGACCACGGTAGCAAAGAACTGAAGTGGAACAAGTGGGGTATTGTAAAATTTACAGGACAGATTCTGCTACCCTTACTATCAGTAGTACCTTACTGCACAGATACTCCATTATTGCAGTGGGGCTATATCCGGATTAAGGTATTACTCTGTACGAGTAAGGCTAGCAGAATCTGGACTTGTGCTGTTAACTTAAGGCTTTCAGAAGTGATTTGTAAAGGTGTACTTTATAGCCAGTGGACAACTGAGATGAAGCATCACTTATCTTTAAAGACGACGGAATTTCATAACTGCAGAAACCCCAACAGCGGATATCTAAATTCCACCCAGGCAGTCACTTCCTCAATACACCTCTACCCTGCATCACACAGGAAACAGCATTATACCCTTGGCTGTTTACCTGAATGTTTCTTTTATAATTCTGGAAGTGAACCATTTGTAAAATATGGAATAAAAAACATGCAACATTACAAAGTGAATCCATGATCTAGTTATGTTGTCTCTCTCATCTTCCCCTTTACTGTCTCGCTTCTCCTACCTCACTGGGTTATATTTCATATTGTACTAGACACTGTTACAACGAAACAGACAGTTCCTTCCCAAAGCACTTAAAGCCTTATTTAGAATGTAAACTCTTCAAAAAGAGAAGATGGTTTTATTATAACCTGCCACACACCTAAGGCACTGTATAAGTATTTATCATGCAGTAGCAGCTCATGGGCACTGCGATAGAAAATACTGGATCTGAACATGTTTGCAGATAACAAAATGTTCCTTCAGCTGAGCCCATTTAGCTACTTAAAATGTACTAATGCAGGCGACAGGAGCTGGACTACGCTAATATACAAAGAAGGAGCAGGGTTATTTATTTATTTTTAGGAGAAAGCACATGAATCTCACAAATTTTTTTGCTTTGATCTACCAGTTGAAGTCACAGCTAAGAAGCACTGTATGTGTATGCAGCACATACACGCAGCATGGTGTGAGTGGGTTGCTTAAACATTACTGCTATAAATCTGTGATGTCTACATTACTCAAGGAGCAGAGAGCCAAGTGAATTATGCTTGTCTTCTCAAAGTAGCAGTGACCTGCCATCACATGTCCATGTGAATTTGTTCTTTTCAATCTTCTCCAATTCCCTTCTTTAAAGTTCATTAGTTATGAGACTTGTCCTCTCCCGAGTTTGCACTGTCCACTGTTTTACAGATTGGTCCCGGTGTAACTCCATGCATACCTATGCCACTGTGTGAATAAAACAGTTATGGTACGGGAGGAGTCACGTAATTTTGATATCCTCCAAGACCATTGACCTCTTAATTGCTTTAGCTGGCAAAAATATTGATAGCTAGTCATTGGCTAAAAGTCAATAGAAGACTCCATACAGGATAATTGTTGCTGAAGCATGTTTAGGGCAAAGAGCCTGTGCATAAAACATCTAAACTTGTCCCACATTTCATGCATTAAGGTATATTCGGTTACTATCCTGCAGAATTTAAGATGCTGCACCAACACTTTATGGTCATAAATTACAGAAAGAATGAAATTAATCTGGTGGGAAAATACTCTTGCCTCAACCTGCTAATAGGGTTGCCAAACCCACCTGTCTAGGGAGCCATGGGAAGACAGTGGAAGTGCCAAAGTGAAAGTGCCAAAGTTTGCATTTCATTAGCACCAAAATTCTAGCTTGGGCAATCTATGATACATTGATATCTTCTAATGCAGCTTTTTAAAATTCATTGCCCACTTCCCGCACTTGAGTGAATTAAATTACCCCTCTTCTCCTGGAATAGCTAATTTAATAAAGATGCATTTTGCTTTACCTACAGATGGTCACACTAAGCATGCAGCAGGATTCTGTAACAGATGAGAAAGCTCAAGGAGAGTTTCTCCTTTTTAAGTTATGTGCAAAAACAGGATGCCGCCACACTCAGAAATGACTCTTTGCTTTGCCATACTGTGGGAGAGATGGGTTTGTAAGAACAAATTCTTGGCAGCTGGGATGAAACAAAGGAGTTCACAAAGAGGCATCATAAAAGTGCCACACAAGATCCATAAAGACATAGAAACAAGAATTACTAGCTGAGAGGAGCCAGGTATTTGTTGTACAGTCACTCCTGGGAGAAAACCTTTCAGGGTTTGTATGGTGGTGATGAGACTATTGTGAGCATTTCTGAATTAGTATAATAGTTAATTATAAGGCTCAGAAATTCTTAAAATAGCTGGTAGGAATCATAAAACTGTGTTGGGACAAATTCTTCCCACCCTACCACCTGAATCATGGACAAATCAAAATGGATGAAGTTAATATACACACACCATGCTCAGAATTTGGATCCACCACACTTACTACAATGGCATATTTCTGAGAAAGAAAAAACTTTGCCCCAGGTTTCCACCACCTTCATGTGAGCTGTCTCCCTTCATTTCATCTGTCACAGACTTGTAAAAGCCATTATAAGGGGTGCTAAGGAGTCACTGTGTCCCCTGCAGCAGGCCATTTAAATTAACAACGTATCAGCACCATGGTCATGTAAGCTGAACAATGTTCCACCTAAAGTTTGCCTCTACCTCACTGGTTCAAACAAAGCACTCCATCAAGACAGTTCTCACCCCATCAAGCTAGCTGGACCCCATCCTCAAACCTAAGATGACAATAGTCTGTCCATGAGAGAGAGGAAAAAAAACCAAAACATTCTGCTAACCAATCCAAATACCAGATCTGAAGCGTGCTCAAGCTTTATGGTTGCCAAGGCAGCTATGAAATTCTGAGTCTAGCCATAAGCAAACAAGGGCCAACTAAGCAGTCTTGATTTGAAGTTGAGATTTTAAATGCACATACATTTAATTTTCTGCATTCAGAGTGCAGTAAATGCAGAGTTATCATCTTTGTTGTCTGCATCATAATTTCTGTGTTCAAAGCAGGGTATGAGAATGGTACTCTTCAAACTGCAGACATCCATCAGCTCATTCTCCTGAAGTCTTCACTGATCCCCAAGAGCATTACCCTGTACTGATCAGCAGAAAAGTTGTACTTTATATTTCACCTATCATACGAGCTGAATGCAGGAATTCAGCAAGAGAGCAACTGTTTAGACTAAACAGGGTAATGAAAACATACTAAATTATAAGCCATTACAAAATAGCTCTTCCTCTTGGGACTGAGTTTGGTCAAGAATGTACGTGGAAGTTTAAAAACAATCCAACAACAATTAAGTAGCTGACTAATTCAAAGCCGAAGCAGAACTGGGCCTGTTAAGTATTTGAACGAGAGCCCTAAGGAAAACCCAAATGCTGTAGCAAGTGGCAAGTATTCAGTAGTCAGCATTCTTCCTTGTAAGTCTTTCAGATGAGACAAAATCAAGGTCCCAACCACCCAGGATTGAGTACCATGCCAGTTTTACTGGAGTCGGGATGCCCCTTGCGTCCTGGCCAAATTCTACCTTTAGCAATGCCAGAGGGGCAGCTACCCCACCTCTTTAGAGGGGAAAGTCTTAAAGCTACAGCCCTAGATCAGAACTCAGGAGATAAAGTTTCTATCCCAGACTACCTGTATGACTTTACAACACAAGCTTCCTCCCTCCATGCCTCATTTCTCCATCTCTAAAATGTGGATAATGTTATTTCCTTACATATCAAAGGTGTTGTGAAGATACAGTCAACAGTGTTTGAGGAGCTCTGACAGGAGCTATTGAAAAGACTACCAATAAATATTATAAACTGTTGACCTTAACTCATGCATTGTTCCTGTTCACTTTCAAACAGCTACCGCATTCCACCCTAGAAGTGTTTGCTATTCAGTGGTGGGGAGGTGAGATTATGTAATTTAACACATAAGATGTTGTATAAACACTGATTCAAACTCATATGCAATTAAATACCTACTCATTTTGTACATGTTATTAAAGCTGATAAACCAGTTTGAGATGTACCTGGATGAAGAGTGCTGTATCAATAGAAATCTCAATGTAAGCCTTCTTATACAAATGTCATTCCCTGTCCTCTCCAGTCTTTAAAGTTGGTTTGCAAAGGGGAGGGAGAGAAATGGGTTCATAGACACACAGACTATCTATATTAAAAGAATGTTATTTAGGTTGTAAAGTCAAGCACTCAAAAGTTAGGAACTGCCAGATTTACAGTTGCCCATAATTTGTCTTCCTTATGCATCCAGCCTGCATATTGAATGAGGCGGGGGTCTGGTTGACAAAAAAAAAATAGTATTTAATCAAAATGTTCAAATACTTAATGCACACAGCCAAGGGCACACAATTAAGGTTGCACTGGCAGCTGTCAATTTATTATTTTGTAAATTTCAAGCTCTGGACTTTGCAACCTAAACAAACTTTTTTAATGCAAGTTTTTGGACTTGGTCTTCCCTAAGTTGTGCTTGTTGTCTGTCTCTCTCTTTGGAAAGTAGATAACAAGTTCTATTATACAAAACTAGCAACCCCTCCCTCATCTCAATCATGCATCAGCAGGGACTGCAACCTGAGACTTCAGCCCTGTCACCTGAGCTATGGGACTAACTACACTAGCTGCCTGCAGGAGAAGATTTATCCCAGGCTGGGGAAAATGGGCCACTATGCCATGCACTGTGGCCAAAGGGTGGTTGGAGGAGATCCTGCCCCATCGTGATTCACACAGCAAAAGAGGGTCACAATTTTTGATTTGCAGATCACCTTCGGACTGCACCCTTTCAGGTTTCCCATGCCCCATGTTTGATCAGAAGGAAAGGCTCCTGGGTACCGACTGCTTTCGCTAAGGACCTTTGCTAATTCTTACTGGGCAGTGCCAACATTCTCTCTCTTACACACATACAGCTTGTATTAAAACAACACCTGTAAAGAAAAGAATCAAATTAAATGTAACAATACAGCCATGGCAATCAGATAGATCAGACAGATGAATCCAGAAATCTGTTGTAGCTTTAGAAATGCAGCAGTTAAAAAGTTAGCATAACTATTTGAAGAAAGCTCATAAAATGGCTACAGTCTGAAGGACAGAATTAGAAATCATCATTAGCACAATGCGTGTAATGGTCAGTGGCCAAGACACATCTCAATAATTCCATCCAAGAGCCTGTGGAGCAGCTCATAGGCCAGATTTTCTCACAATCACATGTGGGAACTTCGGACAGTTACAGCAGGATTTTAGACTGTATGCTGGAAGGTCATCAATAAACACATTAGTTCTGAGGTGAATTAAAGTACACGGTGTAGTGGTCCCATGATATCAAAGAGACTAGGTGGGCGAGGTAATATCTTTTATTGGATCAACTTCTGATGGTGAGAGTCTGAGAGACAAGCTTTCTAGCTACCAAGAGCTTTTCTTCAGGTCTGGGAAATGTACTCTGTCTAAGCTTGAAAGCTGGTCTATCTCACCAACACAAGTTGGTCCAATAAACGATATTACCTCACCCACTGTGTTTAAAACACGTCAGGGATATCAGTTCCTATTGGAAAAGGCTTGCTGCACAAATGGGATCAGTTGCTGCACGCACACAATTTGTGGCTTGCTGGGATTACATGAATGGTCCTTTGGACCACGTCCATCCAAAGTGCAGCCACTAGTATTTTCCATAGCTGATGAGAGTATGTCACTCTGTGATGGAGTGAACTCCCTACACTATCCCTGTAAGAGCTGAATTGGGTCAGGTTGGCCCAATCAGCTATTAGGCTGCAAACAGGGAAGCTTTTGGCTGGAGGCAGCTAATCAGACAACATGCTCACCTGTGCAGGAACAGGCAGGACCTATAAGGCTTTTCTTATATAGGCTTCTATAGAAGTAAGCTCCTAGGGTGACCAGACAGCAAGTGTGAAAAATCGGGACGGGGTTAGGGGGGTAATAAAAGCCTATATAAGAAAAGGACCCAAAAATTGGGACATCTGGTAACCCTATAAGCTCCAGACTGTGGGAAAGGGCAGTCACTCGCTGGGAAGGAGTGTATGGAGGCTGCAAAGACGTGTAAGTTGCAATCACTCCCTGGGAAGAGAGTTTGGAACTGGTACACCCAGAGCAAGGATGGAAACCAGGAATTGCAGTCCAGGGAAGGAGCAGTGAGGGCTGGGAGAGGAAAGCCTAGAACTGCTGGGTTTAGGATCCCTGGACTGGAACCCAGAGTAGTGGGTGGGCCCAGGTTGCCCTACCAGCCACTCAGAGGCGTAGCGAGCGCCCTCCGTACCCTCCGACTGGAGGGGTCCCCGCAAGGAAGGGGGCCCCTAAAAGTGGCAAAAAAAATGTAAAGGTATAACTAGGTAAGTGACATTTATTGACGCTATTGCACAATCCATGTCGGTTTTACTGACAAAACCCTGAAGTCATTATGATACATCATAATACTATTGGCTACATCAGTTGTCTGTCGGTCAGTTTCGAATTTTAGTTGGACCCATTCAAAGAATGTGTATTTGCGTTCATAATGGCAGTCAACGGATAAATGTTATTAATTTAGTTGTTTAGTTTTTTATCGTTTCCAACGCAGAAGCGTGCTTTGTGATGTCTAAGAGAATGTATAAGAGCGGAGCTAGTAAACAAAAGGCAGCAAAAGATGCCGAGAAGGAACTTGAGAAAATTCCAAAGTTGTCAACGTATTTTGCGCTGCAATCCAACGTACAGGCACAGGCACATGAAACGGACAGCGCTAGCAGCGACGAATCGTATCCAGAAGTGCTTCAAGTGAGGTCGAAGGTGAAGCCAGTTGTTCTACCAAACAAACTGTGACAAATATTCCAGCTGCTGCCGGGAAAGAAGTATCTGAATCTGAACCAATGACTGATGATCCAGGAGACTGGCCGTCTATAATATCGGACAGGCAAGTGTGTGACGTTGCACGTGGCCCACCGCAGCAGAATGAAAGTTACGAATTTCCATTTAACGAGGAAAGACGGAGGTTCACAAGTACTCATTTCTATCGAACCATGGCAAATGGTGAGAAAATAAGACGTTCATGGTTAATGTACTCAGTTCAGAAAGATGCCATTTTTTGTTTTTGTTGTAAATTATTTGGCACTGGCGACATACCGCTATGTCGTGGAACATCTGCTTGGAAAGCACTGTCAAAAAAAGACTTCAGCAGCATGAAACAGGCAAAGGTCATCAAGACTGTATGGTGAAATGGTTTGACCTTCGGTCAGGCATAGTAAACCATACATCTATTGACCAACTCGAATTGCAGGCTTTTCTGAAAGAAAGATTTCTGGAGAAATGTTGTCAAACAAACGCATGGTTGATGTTATTTTCTTGTCCGAAAGAAACTTGGCATTTCGAGGAAGTAATGAAAAGCTCGGCGCTCCTTCAAATGGCAACTTTTTGGGACTGTTTGAATTGCTTGCAAAGTATGATACTGTCCTCAGCGAACTTTTACAGAGGATTAAGAAGGCAGAGACACATGTTCAGTACCTCAGTCCACAGATCCAAAACGAGCTGATTCAACTTGTTGCCAGTAACATTCAAGAGGCCAACATAGCGCAGCTTAAAAAATCAAAATATTATTCAGTTATTTTGGACTGTACTCCCGACGTGTTACATGAAGAACACATGTCTGTGGTGTTACGCTTTGTGGAATGCAACGGTGAAGATGGTGTCAATATTCGTGAAGCGTTTGTTGGTTTTCTTAATGTTCATGATACAACTGGCGAGGGCTTATTGGAAGCGTTTCTTGAAAAGGTAAACAACTTAGGAATAGATATTGCTGACATGAGAGGCCAAGCTTATGATAACGGCGCAAATATGAGAGGAAAGAATAAAGGAGTCCAAGCCCGCATGCTAGAAATAAATGACCGTGCCTTGTATGTACCATGTGGAGCTCACACTTGGAATCTTGTGATCTCAGATGCGGCAAAGTCATCGAAATATGCCTTTGACTTTTTCGGTCTGATTAACAGAATATACGTTATCTTTTCTTCTTCACCTTCACATTGGGATATACTTCAAGAACATATGCCAATATCTGTTGAAGGGTTATCGGACACTCGTTGGGAGTCGAGAATTGAGGCTGTGAAGCCATTGCGTTATCACCTTGAAGAATTGTGCAATGCTTTGTCCTTTGCGAGAATATGCGCTCGAAAAGAAAGATGGCAATACAGCAACAGAAGCCGGTGCGCTTTTAGACCATGTTACTACGTGGCCTTTTGTTCTGACTGTGTACACGTGGTACGATATACTATTACATGTCAATAAAACCAGCAAATTAATTCAGTCACCAGATGTGTCAATTGACGTACTGCAGGCAGAAGTCGGTGCTACAATGAAGTTTTTGGAAGACTATCGAAATACAGGATATATCTCTGTGGTCACAAATGCACGTGAAATAGCAGAGCATATGGGTATTGAGCAGGTGTTTCCAGAAACCAGGGTGCGACGTAAGAAGAGAATGTTTGATTACGAATGTGCTGATGATTCGAGTCGTCTTTCTGCCGCAGAAAAATTCAAATTGCAGTTCTTTCTTGTTCTCACTGATCAGGCCATATCTTCTGTTTCGTCGCGATTTGACCAATTCGCGGAGTGGTATAAGTTGTTTGGATTTCTGTACAACGCTAACAGCCTGAAGCAGTGTCACAGAGAAAATGAACTGGAGAATCACAGAAAAAATTTTGAAAGAAAAATGGGAGACATTGATGCCAATGAACTCATAATGGAATTGAATCGTTTTATTTATGTCATCGAGAGAGGACTTGTCACAGCAAACAATTTTTTAACGTACATATACAAGAACAGCCTTCAGGAGATATATCCGAATCTTTGCATTTGCATCAGAATTCTTCTGACCACACCAGTTACTGTCGCTGGTGCTGAAAGGAGCTTCAGCAGAATGAAACTGATCAAGAATATCCTGCGCTCAACCATGACAGACTTTCTGCGCTTGCAGTTATCTCAATCGAAAACAAGATTGCCAGATCTCTGGATATGATACATTGATTAACCAATTTGCAGAGAACAAGGCTCGAAAGAAGCACTTTGCATAAATACGGAATACATGTACACTGTAGGCCTATGTATACATAATATGAACCCTGTATATTGTATAAAATAAATATCGCATTCCAGTTTCTGCATTGTAAGAGGCTCCGGACATATGTTCGGAGGGGGCCACGTTCTTTGTTGCTACGGCCCTGCAGCCACTGAGTGCATGGCAGTGAATGGGAAGACCTCCTGGTGGCAGTGACAGAGAATTAAAGGACTGTACCCTGTAAGGGGGAAACCGCTGAGAGATCCAGCCAGAGGGCTGAGTCATGAAGAGGAGGCTGCGGTCCCAGGGACAAGAGAAGAGCTACAGACCAGAGAGAAAGAGAGATGGTGTGACGGCATGCAAACCGTGGATGGAGGCATCAGCCTTGAGAACTAATCCCCAAAGTGACCAGCAGGAATCACCACTGTGGTGAGTGAACTCCGTGAAACTCCCCCTCTCGGCTACTTTCACTTGCCTCTGATTATCCACTGTAATAGGTCTGCTTTTGGTAGCACCCACTAGGTGGTAGATCCTTTCCACATTTGACAGTTTCAGCTCTTAGGAGCTAACAATCTCAGGACCGAGCTCAGGAGAGAGGGGGCAATGGGAAACATGTACATAAACATTCACTATAACTACAACATTAAATTTTTATCCTCTTCAAAAGCAGCGAAGAGTCCTGTGGCACCTTACAGACTAACAGACGTATTGGAGCATGAGCTTTCGTGAGTGAATACCCACTTCGTCAGACTCTTTGCTGCTTTTACAGATCCAGACTAACACAGCTACCCTTCTGATGCTATTCTCTTCAAGGCACTTTTCAACTAGACTCTGGCCTATTGCTGATTGGGTCTCTTCCCTTTCCACCACCAACAGCTTCAGCACAACATTCATCTCATCTTCTACTTTGCCAATGATGCCATGCTCAATTCCATTTGCTTCATTCTCCCATTCTTTATCTGTGGTTCCCCCCCCCCCGCCACCCACACACACACATGAAATGTCCTACTCATCCTTGTTTGCCAAGCCACCACACACTACACATTAATATCTCTCCTGAAAACTCATCCATTCACGATGCGCATGATGGAATAATATTGCTTAAAACTATTCCAAGCTACTCTTTCCTCCAGACTTCTGCCCATCTCATCTGACTCTGTCTTGCTTAGATTGTGAACTCTGAGGCAGGGATTGTATTGTGCGTATAGGATGCTGCTAAGTATATGGTCAGTAATAATTGACAACTACTGAAGTAGTCTTTAAAAAAAAAAAAAAGACCTCTCTGCTTTGATCTGCCCCACACTGAAGTTCGGACCTTGGCCATCTAATTTGTGTTTATCAAGCCGATTAGGCAACATTTCAAGTAGATCTATTTTTAAAAGCCATACAGGCTACTGACAGGGCATACAGGTGCTACCATCTCATAATATATGGGCACGGATTTGTTTACAAATCACTAAATTGATTTGGGCATTTAAGTCACTGTTGTCCAATGGTTAGAGACTTAGGATCAGGATTCCTGTATGCTGTCCACAGCTTTGGCCAAGCACCCAGGTTAAGAGACTGGCAAATCAACCCCTCCTGCCTCTGTTCCCTTATCTATGGGATTATAACATCCCTGCAATGTAGGTAGTCATTGCTGTGAGGTTTAATTTGCTAGTGTTTGGAAAGTGCTTTGAGATCCTCACAGGGAAGGTGCTGAAGAATTAAATACACAACTTAATGACAAAGCTGGCAGCATTGAGGTCAAAATTTCAAAATGGGCTGGATGCCTATGAAAACTTCAACACCTTTTAACTAGTAACCTTGACAGTGTCATTTATTCTCTTTTTTCATTAAAAAAATATAAGAATGTTTTCACAATAGTGAAGGGGGAGTCAGCCTGCTGGTCTGCAGTTCATCAAAATGAGGATTTCACACATCCTTCCCCTCCTAGGTTCTCATCAGAATTTCCTTGGTTTTTCATCTCAGCTTCAGGAAAACCACATCGTCCATCTAGTTCCATTTCAACCTCTAGCTACATGCATATTTACAGCCCCCATTGGTGAAATAACTATTTTCCTGTCACCCAAAATAGTAAGAATCATTAAAACATGCAAGACAATACTAGTGGAAATAAGTGTTTCCAAGAGTTAGGCAGAGGATTAATTGCTTGCAACACTCAGCAAGGTGGTTATTTCCAATTCAGATACAGCAAGGCTACACTTACAAAATATTATATGGACGTTACAATGATAAATATATAAGCAAGACAAAGATGCAAGTAAGCTAGCATATGCCTGGCATCAAAGACTGAGGCAGATTCTAAAATGTGAAAACATCCTTTCACTAAGCAGATACACAACAAACAGCAGCAGCAAAAATAATCAGAGAAAAGACAAAAGTGTGATTGTAAAAGGAGCAGGATCTCTAACTGCATTAAGAGGGGGGAAAGGAAAATGCATGCAAACCAACAGAAAGATAGGGATAGGGAAAGACTCACAGAGACACACAGTCAGGTGAGGCCACAGAAATATTTTCCAGGTGCTTGAAGGCTGAGATGCAAAACAAAGCAGATTAACCAGAAATTGTCAACATGTCAGGAAACAAGTACAGCCATAATTTTGTTCCAAGGCAAACAGAATGGAGGACCCCATGCTGCTGCCTTATCCTGAGGGACCCGGATAAGAAGAGGGTGCAGTGGGGGCTGGGAAAAGCTGCCTGTCCCTAGGCTCACTGTGCTTCTGCAGCTCTAGGTTATCCAGGAGCCACCTGCTGCTTAACACCTGCTTTTCTCCACCCTGTTTGTGCAAGTGTGATGCAGTAGGGACTGTCTGTGTGGGGAGTGGGAGAGCAGGGGAGGACTTTAGGAGATGGACGATGCCAGAGCCTGTAACCTGAGCTAGGTAAGGGAGGGGAAAGGTCAACACCTTTGCCCGGGAAGGGGACAAAGGAAGGGAGTGGCAGGAGGGAAGCAGTTTGAGTTTGGGCTTGGGGCTGTGTGGGCGGAATTCAGGGTATCCTAGCTAGGATCCAAGCACCCTGAAAGCCCAGAAGGACTCGGTGGAGGGGTCCTGACTGTGCCTGCAAGCTCTGCTGTAACCTGTGTTCCTGTTGTCCAATAAACCTTCTGTTTTACTGGCTGGCTAAGAGTCACTGTGGGTCCCAGGAAGAGGGGTGCAGGGCCGGACTCCCCCACACTCCGTGACAGCAAGTGCCCATAACACAGCAAGCTGAATGGAGCAGACATCCCCCCCATCATTTATGTTGTCGCAGGCAGGAGGCAGCTGCCATGCAAGCATCTTCTCTTTGCTTCTGCAGTACTCATTAGACGGGCTGCTTCTACAGCACTCAGCTTAGACTGACGTAGCAAAAATTAATTGACCTCCCCCCAAATTAGCAGGTGAAAGGGAGGATGAATGGGGCTGATCAGAGCAAAAGGTATGGGAAGCAAAACAGACAAAAGCGAGGCGACAGAAGAGAACCGTCAAAAAAACGGGGGGGGAGGGAATATGGTACAGTTCAGGGCACTGCAACTGTACTTCCCCCTTGTGATCCAGCAAGTGCATCCACACTAGTCTCCCAGCTCCCGTGCTGTCACCTGTCTTCAGTGAAGACCCACATTATCCTCCTTCCCAGCCAGGGTTTTTCCAGGCTGTGCAGTTCTCTGCCTGGACTGAATTCCCCAGAAAGTCAGACCAGTTACACAGGCTTGCTTTGCTTTCTCCTAAGAGGCATATAATATATATCATTTTTTTAAAGCCTATCTCATAGAACTGGAAAGGATCCCGAAAGGTCATCGAGTCCAGCCCCCTGCCTTCACTAGCAGGACCAAGTACTGATTTTGCCCCAGATCCCTGGGTAGGCCCCCTCAAGGACTGAACTCACAACTCTAGGTTTAGCAGGCCAATGCTCAAACCATTGAGCTATCCCTCCCCACCCCTATAAACAGCATAATTGACTACAGTTATAAGTTACCATAGACACCTTCTTAAGCAAGCACATTTATTCTTAAGGTGAAAGCATTAGAGAAAAACAATAAAAAAACCTATACATGCTAAAAAGCTTACCAGAGATTAACCCAACTCCAACTTCAGGCTCTGACAAGAATAGTCAACAGGCAGACCATGGGCCAAATCTGGACTGACAGATGCTTTTGAACAGACCCCAAAATTTTTATTTATTTAGTATCATTATTGGGTTTTTATTTATTTGTTTACTTATTTTTAAATTATTTTGTCTGAAGTCTGGACCTTGACCAAGAAATCTGGACATCGACCAAAAAAAAAAAAAAAAAAAAAAAACCCTGACTGACTATCCCTGCTCTGAGAGCCACTACCCCAGCCCTAGCCCTGCCGCAGCGACGGCAGAGCTCCCACAGTGATTTAAATGGCCCGGAGCTCCGTGGCAGCTAGAGCCCCGAGGCCCCCAGCTGCCTCTGCAGCTGGTAGCTCTGGGGTGATTTAAAGGTCCTGGGGCTCCCAGCCACAGCTGGAGCCCCAGGGCCTTTAAATCTTGAAAGGCCCAGCCCCTTCCAGTTGAAACCACGCCCCACTCAGGACTCCGGCATACTGGTAAGCCCTTTAAGTTACTTTCATCCCTGCCCAAGGCCCTAAAAGCGTTACAGAACAGAACGAACATGGCAGGCAGGAAGAGGGAAGGAAGAGAGGGGAGGTATAATTAAATGGAAAGTCTGTTCTTGGAAGATAATTGCTTAAAAGTGATCAGACATTATCTTTATTACTTACGTAAGCAGAGTCAGGATAAGCTCTACCCTGACATCTGGTGGAAAGAATTTCAGAGAGTGTATTTGCATAGGCACGCCTACCCTATCCCAGACTGCCGAACTGTGGGACTGCTTGGTGACAAATGACTCACCCTCAGTTGGGTGGTACTTGCTAGACAAGGGACATGGGTTCCAAAACCCAGTGAATTGAGAGAGGCTGGGGACAGGTATCTGTGCCTGGTGGTGCAGTCTCCTTGTGGAGTCAGAAGCACCAGTTCCACCCCCTCCTCTCTCCACTGTGGAATGTCAGAGTTGATTTTTTTATTCCCTCAAGAATCTAAATACAGGTTACTGAGCTGAACTCACTTTGGGCTAATGGTGCACTAGCACTGGGGCTCCCCTACTAAGAGCTGAGATCACTAAGACTTGAAATCACTAAAGAGCTGAAATTACTGAGCTGAGAGCACTGAGTACTGTGCTAACTAGTGGGGGAGCCTGAAGCTATACTGTGGAACAGAGCAGCTAGCGGAGTGGAGCAGTTGTGGGGATGGCTGGAGCGGATCACGGGACAGCTGGTGGCAGCGGAGCGGCTGGCAGAGTGGAGTAGCTGTGGGATGGGTGGAGCGGCCCACAGAGCGAGCGGAGCCGAGCAGTTGCAGAGAGAACTGGAGCAGCTCATGGAGCAGAGCAGCTGGTGGAGCGGAGCAGTTTCTGAGGATGGCTGGAGGAGCAGAGTGGAGTGGCTAGTAAAGCCGAGCAGTTCGTGGAGAAGGCAGAAGCAGAACCCACGGAGAGGCAAGGCAGTTGGCCCCGGACCACGTAAGGTGCCCCTTTCTACCCAGGCTGGGGGGAGGGACCTCTACAGATAAACTCTCGAACTCTGGGGTGGCATTGACCAGAGACTTTTGGGTTGTTGGACTTAGGGTTTTCACCCTAAGGGGAAAAAGGACAGTGCCAAACGTACTTAGAGGTGGGTTTTTGTTTATGGTTTGTGTTATAACCCTGTTAGTGGTGTTTCTCCAATGGGATGCCGCATTGATTCCTTCCTTTATTAAAAAGATTTTGCTACACTCAGACTCCGTGCTTGCGAGAGGGGAAGTATTTTTACAAACAGAGCTCCTGATCTCTTGTGGTCATTCAAGATTCCTTTGCACTTTCCATTAACCCCATTGTCCTGAAAAATTTCATCCTGGATGTTTGTATGCAGTGACCAGAAAAAGAGCTCTGTGTAAGCTTGAAAACATCTCTCACCAACAGAAGTTGGTTTGATAAGACATTCTCATGCTGTTGTGCTAGAGGCGCCCAGGGGGGTGTGGTATATGAGTGTCCCAGGTCACTGGGTGCGGGCTCGAGCCGGTTATGCATGTGTTACTGAAACGGAACCCCTGGA
Source organism: Gopherus flavomarginatus (assembly GCF_025201925.1). NCBI lineage: Eukaryota > Metazoa > Chordata > Testudines > Testudinidae > Gopherus > Gopherus flavomarginatus. The sequence goes on along the minus strand of NC_066618.1, from coordinate 299,230,739 downwards.
TACTGAACCCGGCCCTTGTTGCTGCCAACTCAGAGGGGCAGAAGGGTTACACTTACAATGCCAGAAATCTGCCTGGTAAAGATGGATTACCTGCCCTGAAGAGCTAACCAGCCATAAGGGACAGCTGACAGGCTAATGCATGTATTTAGAGTAGCCCGAAGATGGTTTAGTTTTATTTCATTTCTTTTTATTGATAGTAGTAGTTATATCATTACTGTCAGTAAAGTTCTTTGGTACTGGTTAGGTGCCCGAATAGGAAGAGAGCATCAAAATGGAGGTTAGTGTTGGAAATCCAACCAAAGGTCACTTGGTGCTTAAGAACAAAGGAGGGGACAGTATAAGAATCCAACAAATTGCAGGTGGGAGAAACCTCAACAGTTCTGGGTGGACATGAAGCTGGAGTACAAAGTACAGTCATGTGTGATGTCCAGCCTTGTTTTATAACTTGTTAGACATTGAAATACCGGCACTGTCAATTCAGAGACTCGTGTATTTAAATATAGTTTCTTCTCTTTAGTGCTCAAAATAGATTTTAGCTAGGCCACTGCATTACTCTAACACAGCTCATTAGAGCAGAAAATTAAGATGGGCCAGCAAATAGCAAGTTCAATCCAGTATCAATATAATATTAGGTTCTTGGATGAAAAAGCACCTTGGCACAAATGAGAATGATCTCAGGGGTCCATGACAGATCAGCTAGATGGATAAGACATTTTTAGCAAGTTGAGTTCTAGGGAGAAGTAGTACATATTGTGTAGCTGTAGTCACTCCATAGCGAAGGCACTGAATTTCCATTATAAAGCCTGACTTCTCCCACCTCACTCAAACAAAGTTAGACCTGAAAACTGGTACGTTAGCACCAGGTTCAAAGGTGGATTTCTCTACCAAGTTTGAAGAAACCTCAAAGGGGCTCCTACAACAGAGGCATGGAGCTCCAAAAGACTAAGTGTTGCCACTTTGTAGCGGGGGAAAAAGCAAGAGAGAACATTTGACTGCTCTCCCAGAGCGAAGACTGTAGAAGAGAAGGATCGCAGGGGTGGATACCCGTCAGAGCTGGGGCAGTCCCTGAGCACTGCAGTTTAGTCAATCTAACCCCAGTGTAGATGCAGCTAGGTCAAAGGAAAAATGTTTCTGTTGACCTCACTACTGTCACTTTAGGTACAGTTCCTACAACAATGGGAAAACCCCTTCCCTCACTGTAGGACGCATCTACACAACAGTGCTACACCAGCATAGCTATTGTGCAGTAGCTGTGCCACTCCAGCAGCTAATGCCTGAGGCCACGTCTACAGTACAGACTCTACAGTGGCACAGCCAGTGCAACCCTGTAGAACACAGAAGGCGTTTTCCCATTGATGTAGGTCAGTGGTTCTCAAACTGTGAGTCGGGACCCCAAGGCAGGTCGTGACCCTGTTCTAATGGGCTCACCAGCGCTGGCTTAGACTTGCTGTGGCCTGGGGCCAAAGCCCGAGCTCAACTGCTAGGGGCCAAAGCCCAACGGCTTCAGCCCTGGGCAGCGGGGCTCAGGTTACAGGTCACCGACCTGGGGCTGAAGCTCTTGGGTTTTGGCACCCCTCCCCCCCCCCCACACACACACACACACCCACCTCAGACAGTGGGGCTTGGGCTTTGCTCCCCCACTCCCAGGGCAGTAGGGCTTGAGCGAGCTCAGTCCTCCATCCTGGGGTCGTGTAGTAATTTTTGTTGCCAGAAGGGGGTTATGGTGCAATGAGTTTGAGAAACCCTGATATAGGTGTGACGTTATCGACATGAACTGGGACCACATGGATCACTGTGGCAACCAAGGTCCTGTAGTGGCACCAGATCTTATATAAAAAGGGGTCTATGGAGAGGTTATGGTTTGCTACTTATGACTATGCTTTCTATATGTGTGTATCATTTTTGTAGTTGAAGTTATGAATATTGGCTCTAGACTGTCTGTATTTCAAACTTATGCTATGCTTCTGAATGACTCCCCAGACAAGTTGGTGTCAGCTCTGCCTAGCCTGCTTGATGGCCCATTAAGGACCATCAGCTATACAACTGACCCACTGAGAGAAGGCAGATGCACCTTGTGACTCAGCTAAGTATACAGGGACTTGCCCATGTGACTCCAAACTCCATTTTGCTGTAATTTTCCACTGTAAGAACAAGGTGTTCTTACACCTGGAAAAGCCTATAAAAGGCTGATGCCTCATCTCCATCAGGTCTTCAATTCTGCTTCTTACCTCTGGAGGGACTTTGCTACAAACTGAAGCTCTACAGTGATGACCTATCCCACCTGTTGATGTTCTCCAGAGACTTGATTTGAACCTGCAGCTTATTCTATCACTCCTACAAGACTGAACCAAGAACTTTGCCATCACTGTATGGAATTGATTCCATTTAACCAATTCTAGCTCTCATCTCTATTTTTTTCCCTTTTATGAATAAACCTTTAGATTCTAAAGGATTGGCAACAGTGTAATTTGTGGGTAAGATCTGATTCGTATATTGACCTGGGTCTGGGGCTTGGTCCTTTGGGATTGGGAGAAACTTTTTTTTTTTTTCCTCTTTTTACCAGGGCATTGGTTTTCATAACCATTTATCTCCATAACAAGTGGTGATACTAGGAAACTGGAGTGTCTAAGGGAATTGCTTGTATGACTTGTGGTTAGCCAGTGGGTTAAAACCAAAAAGTCTTCTGTTTGGCTGGTTCGGTTTGCCTTGGTGTGCATAGAAACCCCAGCCTTGGGCTGTAACTGCCCTGCTTTAAGCAATTTGTCCAGAAACCAGCATCGTTACAGTAGATAATCCATTTCCCCAGGCACCAGTAGCTAGGTCGATGGAACAATTCTTCCATCAAACGAGCTGTGTCTACACCAGGGGGGTTTGTCAGCTTACTTACAGTGCTCAGGACACCCCTGAGCAACGTAGCTAGGTCAATTGAACATTTAAGTGTAGAGTAGGCCTCAGTCTCCAGCTGTCTTGCATTTAAATCTCTGGCTGTGTCAATAAAAAAGACTCAAATGCTTGTGAGTCACCCATTGTTCAAGCCGCCTGCATCTTGTAGAAGGTGAGTGGGGGGGAGAAGAGAGAAACTTCCTCAGATTCTCCCTCCCTTCCACCAACTCCCACTTCTCACCCAGTCTTCAGTCCATTCAGACCTCCTGAGTTCCTCCAACAGTCCTCTGTGGTTCACTGCAGTGGGACTCCTAATCAGTCATTTTCGGTTCATAGGATGGAGACAGAAGCACTAGTGCATGCAGGAGCAACCCAATGAAGCATACTCTTCTAATTTAGGCCCCTACCATAGTGCAAGAGCAAGACCTGCTCTTCCCTCCATGTTCTTCTGCCCCCCAAACTACCTGGAGACAGAGGGTGGTCATGGGAGCATAGCAAATGAGTCTCTCATCCAATACCCGCAGGAGAGAAAAGGACAGTTATCCACTATATTAGAGCGAAAAGGTGGGTGAGAATGTCTTATCGAACCAACTTCTGTTGGTGAGAGATGTTTTCAAGCTTACACAGAGCTCTTTTTCTGGTCACTGCATACAAACATCCAGGATGAAATTTTTCAGGACAATGGGGTTAATGGAAAGTGCAAAAGAATCTTGAATGACCACAAGAGATCAGGAGCTCTGTTTGTAAAAAAGCATTTCAAGGCACAGCGACACCCTAACTCACAATAGATATTGGTTCAGTACTGACCCACAGAGAAGGGTCCCTAATCCTGGAAAACCATCAGTTTCAGCTAGGAACAGGCCTAAATTAGAAACATTAATCCAATACCTCCAAAATCTGGCAGATTAATCCAATACCTCACAAAATCTGGCAGATTGTGTAAAAATACTGGATCCAAGTCCTCTTGGTTTTACATTTATAAAACTATATTGTGTAGACACAAACTTTAACATATCCAGCTGGAGGCCCAGACTGCTCAGCATCAGAGGCTAGGCCCCCTTCTAGGTTAGAGCTGCTAAACACTATTTAGTGAAGTCATTGAACAAGCATACTTAAACAGTCATCTACAACCAACCATGGCTGTTTTAAAAGGTGTGCGTTTTCAGCAACTTTTCCTGGAGCTGTGGAGGCAGTTACAGCTGACATAAAAACAAAATTCTCTAGAACAGTTTGAATCTACAACACACAATAAATAGAATTCAGGCTTGTATTCACAACTTGGAGCTCCCAAATATTAGGATCGCCACATTAGAAACACGTGTAACAAAACAACCTGTTTGTTGCCAATACAGGACTTGTAGAACAGTTCATGCTCTACACTTCTGCTGTAATAAGTTAAACAATCTTGTGTCTATTTTGCCAGATGGCAGGGGGAGCACACGCAGAAACAGAGGTGAAGTTAACTTGTGTTGACTTTTTCTAAGGAGGCTACATTTCCAAGATCTTTAGAAAGGAAGAAATTACCTAATACAAAATGCCATCAATCATTGAATCAGAAGGCACTACTAGGAAAAATAATAGTGCAATAAAAAAAAAAAAGGGATCTGCCAGCCAGCAATTTGAGAATACATTAGAGATACTGCACATTTGAAAGCCACTGCTGAGATTAATAGCACAAATGAACTTTCAAGCCATGCCCCAGGCTAGAAGCACCTGCTGTGATTCTGAAGTCTCACAAAAGCCTCTGCACCTCCAGAGCCTTCAGATCAGATCCTGAACTCATTACACAAAATTGCACCTGAAAACACCAAGGCTGCTGGTCACTACATGTAGGGGGCATAGCTTGCGAGCTTTGTTGCCTAATTGAAGGCGTGAATTATTTATCTGGTAAACAAAGAGCATTTCCACTGCCCCCACCAGCACTGCACAATTATTAGCTGAGCAAAAAACACTGAGGATGCCGATAATAAGAACTGTAATGTTTTTTTGAAAGGAGACCAACTTCAACACAGCTACATTTTTTCCTACCTACTACTGTTACAAGTATGCTAGAAAAATTCCAGATTGAGACCAAGAACTATCAGATTTGAAGAAAATCAGACAAGGAGTTCCTGAATTATAATACCCTAAAAACAGGCATTGAGATCCAAAAGACTAACTTTTGCCACTTGATGGTAAAAGGAAAATATTTTACTTTCTTCCCCTCCAACTTAGCTTCATGCATTTGACAACACTGAGTGTATGTATCACCTGTCTCACTGTTTTCCCTGGAACCATGAGTTTCTCTGCTGGGTTGTGGTCTTATGGGCAGCAAGAGGGGAAGAGAGAACACACGTTGGCAGAGAAGAAAATGTGACTAATTTTACAATGATTTCAGGGGGTTCACAAGCTGTTGTGGAACCTGAAACCAGAGTACTATAAAACTTACAGAGAAGATACAGCCTCTGTGCCTCTGGTACCCCAGTCTAACACACTGGCACCGACCCACAGAAAAAAAAAAAATACTGAGTGCTCAGCACCCACAGCCGATCAGCAGCTTGGGGAGGGTGGAGAGCAGCGTGTGAGCGCCTCTGGGAGGGGGTGGAGCAGGAAGTGGCAGAGATGGGGCAGGGCCTCAAGAAAGGGGTGCATGGGGGCAGGGCCCTGGGGAGAGCACCGCCACGGAAAACTTGAAGTCAGCACCTAAGGTCAGATATAATGGTTTTCCGGCATTTCATAAAATCAGATAAACAGTAAGTTGAAGAGTATACACCAACGGTCTCAAACACACGGCCCGTGGAGTTATTTCTTGCGGCCTGCCATAGGCGCCAACTCCACTGGCAGCCAAGCTCCCCTCACCTCCCACACCCCCTCTTCCCCTCCCCGAGCACACTGCGTCCCTGCTCCTCTGCCTACCTCCCAGTGCTTCCCGCCGCCAAACAGCTGTTTGGTGGCACTTAGGACTTTCCAGGGGAGGGGGGAAGGAGTGGGGGACACAAAGCACTCAGGGGAGGAGGTGGGGCCAGGGTGGGGATTTGGGGGAATGGGTTGGAAAAGGGGCAGGGATGGGGCACAGACTTTAGGGAAGGGGCGGGAAGAGGCAGAGCCTCATGGATTAGATGAGCAGTCTGAGGTATGAAGTTCAGCATGTATGATTCTTTGCTGTGAGTAATTGGGAAGAATGTTTGTTAAAAGTGGCAACGTATTTTGTATGAATAGTTACTTCAAAAAGTTCCTGCTGTTATAGCTATGTTGATAGACTGTTAGTGTAGATCAGTGTTATTGACAACGTAAGGAATAGTTACAGGTATTTATATTTTATTAAAACCCCTCTTCGCCTTACAGTTTTTAAAAAGTTAATACACTGACTTTTAATAGCATACTATATTACTCTTCATTTTTTACTATATTTTTGTATTGTATGAAAAAATTTCAGTGATTCGGCCCTCGGGCCAATGTACTTGTTCTCGTGTGGCCCTCATGGTGAATTGAGTTTGAGATCCCCGGTATACGCCATTCTTTAGAGTAAAGAGCAAAGAGTAGATATTCTTTCAGTATGGCTGGCCTGGGGACAGTGTGCAGTATGATAGCTGTCAGAAGGGAGACACTGGTTTGATACCATCTTATGCTCTCGCCCAAACCAGGAGGTAAGTGTTGGATCAGCAGACCAGAGTTCAGCCACTAAAGGGAGGGAGCCATGTGTATCTGTGACACACTGTACCTCAAAATAGCACCCTGTAACTGCCATATTCATCATTCACATATGGTTGTGTTATTTCATACAAAGCATGCTATGTAAGATATCATATGAAAGGTCATGACCTGCTGAAATATGTATATCTGTGTATGAAGTTGCGATTTTGCTGTATGGTTGTTACTGAAACGTTATAAATTTGAGCCTCTCTACTGCTAACCACCCCCAGGAAGGCATTAAACTACCATTAATCAGCTGGAGAGTTGTAATCAAAGGATTTACAATTCAATTACAGTTGCACAAGCACCACACAATAAGAACTACTCAACTCTATGACTAAATTGCACAAGACCACCAGTGGGATTGCTCAACCCTGTGACTCAGCAAAGCCCACCAGGATGTGTCTGGGCAAGTGTTTTCTAGGCACATGGACTAAGGATATAAAATAGTGGACACTGGCATCATGCTTTTGCCTCTCTCCTCCCCCATCTACTCTGGAAGGTACAAGGATGCTGGAAAGACAAAGAACTTCAAAAGAGGAGACTGGTCCTAGGTTTAGAGGGGAACCTGGGAATGATGAACTGTAACATCCAGTTGGATGAGAAAATTGCTTGATCTAAATACTGCCTACTGTAATAAGATTTGAGATTTCATATTTTACCTAAAACAGTGTGTTTTGATTGAAGTGCTTGGGAAATCTGAGCTCAGGCCTCTCCACAGTGACGGAGGGAGGGGGTGTGCAGACTGGGTAATAAACTTGCCCTTGTCAGAAGCCCGACCAGTGTAAGACAGTACAGCTCTGTAGTGTAAGGCTGGGGACTTGGGGGGAATTGGTTGGTGCCTTTCTCAGCGTGATTTGTGAGTGGCTCTGGGAGCGTTCATGCAATCTAGCTGGGTGTGGCGTCTCCACATGCTGTTGTGCTAAGTAATAACAGTGCCTAGAGGGGTTTGCTGCTTTCACTAGCAAAGCATTGTGAGAGACAGCCCAGGCTGGAGAGTTAAAGGGGCACAGTGGTGCCCCAGTTCCAAGCTGTACCCCAGGGATCCCATCACAGTATCCTTCAACAATGAATCCTGTGACAAACTGATTAGCACTACTATATACTAAAGGAGTACCCTGTGAAGAGAGTGTGGAAATCCACAGAGTAACAGACAATACTGGGGTCAAAAGAGGCAAGCAGCCTTCAGATTCAATTAACAGGATTCACTGACACAGGCAGGTATAAGTTGATACCACTGACTGCCGAGGACAATTTCTATTCTAATCAGGGTTTTATACCAATTCCATCACCGATGCATCCCAGGGGAGAGCAGTCTGTTTTTACCAGCCACCTACCCAGGGCAGGCTGATGCCAGAGGAAGGCAGATTTCATTTCTGTAGGACAATCCGCCAGACAAGGCTGCAATGGGCAAATCCTAAATCCAGGCATCCACTAGCAACTCTGGCCATATCCCTTACCAGTCACCACCAAGAACTTTGTGAGCTGCGCTGGTCTCTTGCAAGCCCCACTGTCCATGGGACATTGTACAGCAGAAAGTTTGTACAGTCTGCTCCTTTACAACTTTATGCCACAGCAGAGGCCCTGTGTCCTGGTTTACACCAACATGAAACAGACCTGCAATATATCAAAGCCACCAGAATTGTAGGAGAGCCTATATGGCAAGTGTGCTCTTGAAGAGCCCCACTGCATGCTCCTCCTCCAATCATTACTGCTCAAGAATACACTGGACAAGCTACCGTTTTCTAAAAGCAATCAATCTCCCTGCAAACCATAACGCAATTAAAGAAGATTAAGGATGCAGCTCTTGCTCATTTGAGTTTCAAATATACCTGTAAATTGAAAGCTTTTGTCCTCAGCAGAATTCTAAGCTTGTGCTAACTTTATTAAACCCCTGCAGCTGCAGCAACTTAAAAATAGACAAGACTGCTAAGTATCAGATGGGTAGCCATGTTTGTTGCTTTTTATAGATCCAGACTAAGAGTCCTGTGGCACCTTAAAGACTAACAGATGTATTGGAGCATGAGCTTTCGTGGGTGAATACCCACTTCCCAGGCTGTGTGCTGCTGCCTGTCTCCCCCTCTCTCCCCCCCCCCAGCACCAGCAGAGATCCCAGGCCACCTCCCCCAGCACCCACAGTGCCCCTGGATGCCTCCCCCGAGCACCCACAGCCCCCTGCTCAAGTTTTAGTTAGGGGTATATAGTCAAAGTCATGGACAGGTCACAGGCCTTGAATTTTTGTTCACTGCCTGCGACCTGTCCATGACTTACTAAAAATACCCATGACTAGAATATAGCCATAGGCACAATACTTCTGAAATACCTTGAGACAGAGGCCGGGGGCAGGGTGAAACAGTGGCATATGCATTTGTCTCTTGATGGTCCGACCTCTAAACCAGGTCTTGTTCTAACTCACACAAGCTTAGGCAAGTTACTTCTCATCTCTGTGCCTGTTGCCTCATTTGTAAAAGACAGAATTCGTCTCACCACCATAGCAGGAGGTTTGATAATGTCTGCAGAACTCCGAGATCCTCATAAGGCAGCATAGAAGTTCTGAATATGAAGCTGACCTAAAGATCAACCCCACCCTCTCAGTACAATCCAGGTTATTTTAGGTACAGATAAAGTGTTCCACATCTGAAGAAAGCTCAGCCATTCCCCCTCCCCCCCATAATGCCACCACAAGGCCAGCATGGGTGTGCAACTGCCTTTTGGGACAGCTTCCGCCAAGTCAGTTCCCCAAACCACCTCTGGCCTCTGCTATGGAGCTGCTCCTAAGTCACCATTAAGCTAGTAGTAGGATGACATTCCACTACCTTTGTGGATGTTATTTCTTACAAACACCAAGAATAAAATGCCCCACCCCCTTAAATACACACACAGGTTTTCCTTCATAGAATCATAGAATATCAGGGTTGGAAGGGACCTCAGGAGGTCATCTAGTCCAACCCCCTGCTCAAAGCAGGACCAATTCCCAACTAAATCATCCCAGCCAGGGCTTTGTCAAGCCTGACCTTAAAAACCTCTAAGGAAGGAGATTCCACCACCTCCCTAGGAACCCATTCCAGTGCTTCACCACTGAGTGAAAAAGTTTTTCCTAATATCCAACCTAAACCTTTCCCACTGCAACTTGAGACCATTGCTCCTTGTTCTGTCATCAGGTACTAGACCTTACCCAAAGCAGAGACAGGAGTTGGTTGAAGGAAGACACGTCTAAGTACAATGAAGGGCTTCCATCATCCAAGTCCAAGATAAATGTTTAAGGATGGGGCCAGCCTTAGTCTGGTCCTGCAGCAAGACACTGCCACCAAGTCTTCAGTCCAGCACATCCCAACTTGTATAGGCAGGGGGTAAGACTGGTTCAGCAGCAGCAGTTTCTTAGTGTCTATGGTGAGGTCCCAGCTCCTGGAATTTCTTATACTTGCTTCCTGGAAGAGTATGAGGTTGAGGTTTTGCTTCTCACTTTGAGTTTATGAAAACCAACTCTGCCTCCCTGTTCTAATGAGCCTCAGCTGAGTGACTCCCTCCCTAGCTGGCAGCCCTAGCTGTTTCTCTGGAGTGCAGCAGGTCTTTGCTCTTCCATTTGCAGGCTTTCAACACCCTTCTTCCTCCACCCCTTGCCCAACAGGGTGAAGGGTATGTAAACCCCTCACATCCAGTAAGGGAAGTATGACACTATCGCACAAGAATGTATAATTAATGAATGGAGAAGACCCTCTATAGGGAGACTCTTTGAATACTGAAGACGGATCTGGGATTCAGCATATGGATGGCAAGGTTCAGAGAGAGAGGAGAGAGAGAGAGAGAGAGAGATGGAGTATATATTCTTTGGAAAAATGATACGACAACCCCAGTGACCTCAATATTGACACCATAATCCCATACGTTTGCACTGAAATATTTAACTGAACAGCAAAATGTGAACTTCTGGCCACTAATTCAAAGTTATTGAAAGGAATTCTGGAGGCTGCAGTGTTCTCTGTAGGTGAGAAAGTCCTGTCCAAATATAATGCAGAACTATGTCAAAAATGCCTCAGCATTTGTTATGACACACTGCCTCATTCCTGATAGTGACACAATGATATATGGTATTCTCCTCCTCAGCAATGTGTGACGCATGACCTGCTCATCACAAATACTATCTTTAGGCAGAGTAACAAATTTAAGACCACCTGAAAACATCCTCGGTCCAAACAGTGGCACCTCCTTGACTATGTTATAGTCAGAGCCCGAGAGAAAGCCAGTGTCCATATAACACAAGCCATAAGAGGTAAAGATCACTGTTGGACAGACCATCGATTAGTAAGATCAATCATGCAGCTACAGCTTGTTCCACGACACTGCAAACACTCAAAGACTAAGCAAAACCAGTACAACAAAGCACTTCAAGACCAAGCCAGCTGCGAGACATTCTAGCAATACCTGTCTAAGAAACTCTCTAACTTGCCTGATCATCATTGACATTCAAGAGCACTCGGATCAACTTAAAAACACCATTCACAGTGCATATGGTGAAACTAAGATATTCCACTCATCAGCACAAAGACCTGTTTGACAAAAAATGAGGAAATCCTAGCATTAATTCAACAGAAAAGAACTGCATTCTGTAACTGACAAAACAATTCCTCTAACCAACGAAAACAAGAGCTTATCACCTGCTCAAAGCCGAAGTCCTAAGGAGGCTACGTGACATCAAAAATAAGCAGTGGCAAGAGAAGGCCTCTGAGATCCAGAGTTTCGTAGACCAGGATGATATAAGAAGATTCTTTCAAGCACTTTGAGAGCCTACTAAACCACAAATCCACAGTCTCTGAAGATACCATCGAGTCTATTCCACAAGACTCAGCAATGGAACACCTTGCTGATCCCCTATCTTCTGAGGAAGCCCGTCATGCCATCACCCAGATAACAACAAAACAAAACAAAAACCACAAGACACCAGGCCCAGATGGTGTCCCAACTGAGGTTTTTAAAGCTGGTGGAACAATGCTCCAGCACAAACTTTGCCAACTCCTCAAAAAAATCTGGATCTGTGAAGAAATTCTACCTGACTTTAAGAATGTCAACATTGCCACAATATTCAAGAAAGGGGACAAATCTTTGTGCAAGAACTACAGAGATTGTTCTCCTCTCCATCGCAGGGAAGATCCTTGCCCAGATCCTACTAAACCACATTCTCTGCCTTGCCAAGGAACTCTTCCCTGAATTATAGTGCGACTTCAGGCCATCCAAAGCACAAACAACATGATCTTTGTGGCATGACATATTAAGAAGTGCAGAAAGCAATGCCAGAAACTGTTCATGGCATTCACCAATCTAACCAAGGGCTTTCACTATCAGTGATGCTCTATGGAAGGTGCTGTAAGGTTTGGCTGTCCACAGAAATACATTTCCATCATCAGACTACTCCATGATGGGATGACTGTCACCATTCTGGGGAACAGCTCAGAGACCAAACCACCGGTGTCAAGTTGGGCTGAGTCATTACTCCCACACACTTCTCCATTTACCTTGCCACGATTCTGATTCTCATCAGTGACCACCTTCCTGATGGAATCTGAATTGAGTATCATATGGATGGCCAACACCTCAATCTCCATTTCCGCCAAACAAAATCTAAGACCAAGAGAATTGGCATTACTGACCTTCAGCATGCAGATGACGGAGTCATTCTTGCACACACAGAGGCAGATCTGCAAAGTACAATCAATCACTCACACCACACATCAATCCATAGAAGAACAGATGTGCTCATAAGACAGAGAAGCGACAAAGGAGGAAAGAAAGTGCACAACAGTCCATTCAACAACTAAGTCTCCTCCAAGTTTACACCTGTCACTTCTGTGGGAAAATCTGCAGGGCACGAATGGGCTCCTCAACCACTTAAAAACCCACCAATGAACCCCCTTGGCAGACACCGAGGGATAGCCAAAGTCTAGACAGCTCATTGTGAAGGGTCTGCCTAATGTAATGGCCCATCAATGAAGACAATGGGCCATGGGAAAAGCTTACCTTCACCTTTCGTTCTTGTGGACGCTTCAGTCAGGGTATGTGTAATAGCTACTAGGACTCAAAGCATGCAAGGGCATGTGACTGGATCATGTGATACTGAACTCCATCTTGTTGCTTGTAATTTTCTACAAACTGTGCTGAGGGCTTGGCTTGAAACAAAAGGTCCCTCCACGTCGAAGAAACTATAAAGGGGGAAGTGACATAACTGGGCCTCACTCCACTTACAACCTGTGGCTTTTTTGCAGACTGGAAGTTCTGGAAAAGTAAAAGTTAAGCTCTGTAATAGCTTTGTATGCCCAGTAACATTTTCACCCTATAGGTCAGCTGCAGGGGAGATAAATAGTGCTTGTATCTGTAAAACTATTTGCAAACATTACAAAACTCAGTGCATTTTTCAGCATGGAAGCAGTAATTGATGGCTTCACACTGAGTCAACTTTGGTTGTGTTTAACAGTTTCTGTATCCAGTTCTCTTTGGGAGTGTGGTACAAAGGTGCTGCATTGCATTTTGGTACTTCTCCAATGACAACTTAGTGGAAAAGTCAGATATAACAGTACAACCAAACTAGATTTGCTTCATCTAATGATCTGGTATTTCTATCTTCACACACACACGGAACAAAGAAACTGAGAGGACCACCTATCAGCAGGTATATATTTGACTTCCCACAGTAGGCTAGCTTCTTAAGAACTCTAAAGGCATTAGCCAGCCTCTGGAGGCAATTCAGGCTTCAGCATCAGAAAGCAGTTGAGATAAGAAAGGTACAGGACTGGGGACTGAACACTGCTTTATTCTGCCACATTGAAGGCTGAGCTGTGATGACCCAAAACACTCATGTCTTTTTTCTTGCAGATAAGGTTCCTGGGGAAGTAGCAGGTAGATATCTCTGAACAGCAGGAGAAGAGAGCAATGTGACACAAAGAGGACTGTTTGCGGAGGTCTTCCCAATCTCTCACTTACTCTTTAATTTAAGGCCCTGAGCTTCAGGTTGACTCACCATTCTAGCCACAGTGCTCCTAGACTAGTACGATCATTTGAAGGAGAATACCACTTCAAATTCCTATGGCTGATATTCAAAGGCTTGACAGAAGTGAGACGATTTGTTCAGTAGGCCATTTCAGAGAGTTCCAATCCTGCTGCAGCAGGGCTTCAGTTTAAATTCTTCATATCTTTTGATCTCTGCATATCCAATAGATTGCAACATTCTGAACACTTAAAGTATCTGAACTGCTCCATTTTGTGCAAGAAAGAATGATTGCACATAAAGCAAGTCTTCATACAGACAAGACAATGCAGCTTGTTTGAACTTAATGCATTTACTGGGAATGACAACTTTTTAACCAATGAAAATAAAGAGAGACCATCCAAAATATTACCTCTAAATTCCTCATACCATGCAACTTAATATCTTGCTCAAAGTTCAGAAGGTAGCAAGTGCAAATTTTACTTAAGCTGTACTTTAAGATTCTTATTAATTTTGTTCCCACATCAACAATGTAGATTTAGTCTCATTGCTTTGCTGAAGCAATGAAAATATCCAATCCAATTAGGGCTGTCAAGCAATTAAAAATATGAATCATGATTAATCACACTCTTAAATAATTAATACCATTTATTTAAATATTTTTTGATGTTTTCTACATTTTCATATATATTGATTTCAGTTACAACAGAATACAAAGCATACAAGGCTCACTTTATTACAAATATTTGCACTGTAAAAAAAATTGTATTTTCAATTCACCTAATACAACTACTGTAGTGCAATCTCTATCATGAAAGATGAACTTGCAAATGTAGAATTATGTACAAAAAACTGCATTCAAAAATAAAAAAAATTTTTAGAGCCTGCACATCCACTCAGTCCTACTTCTTGTTCGCCCAACTGCAAAGACAAACAAGTTACATTTCAGGAGATAATGCTGCCCGCTTTTTGTTCACAATGTCATCTGAAAGTGAGAACAGGCGTTCACATGGTACTGTTGCAGCCGGCATCACAAGATATTTACATGCCACATGCGCTAAAGATTCATGTGTCCCTTCATGCTACAACCACCATTCCAGGGGACATGCTGGTGACTGGTTCTGATCAACAACAATCCAAAGCAGTGCAGACCAACGCATGTTCATTTTCATTATCTGAGTCAGATTCAACCTTCTGCTGGTTGCTTTTCTTTTTTAGTGGTTCGGGTTCTGTAGTTTCCGCATCAGAGTGTTGCTCTTTTAAGACTTCTGAAAGCATGCTCCACACCTCATCCCTGTCAGATTTTGGAAAGCAACTCAGATTCTTAAACCTTGGGTCGAGTGCTGTAACTATCTTTAGAAATCTCACATTGGTACCTTCTTTACATTCTGTGAAATCTGCAGTGAAAGTGTTCTTAAAATGAAAAACATGCTGGAACAACATCTGATACTGCTATAATATGAAATATATAGCAGAATGCGGGTAAAAAGCAGAGCAGGAGCATGGGCGCCAGGTTTGTATAATTGTTGGTGGTGCCCAAAACAGGTCCAAGCAGAGCTGTCCCGTACCTATAAACGGCTCTGAAAATATAAACTCAAACATTGGTGGAGCCAGGCCCAAGTTCCTGAATATTGGTGGAGCACGGGCAACACGGGCCCATGTAGCTCACCGCCTATGAGCGGGAGACATACAATTCTCCCCCCCAAGGAGTTCAGTCACAAATTTAATGCATTTTTTTAAACGAGCATCATCAGCATGAAAGCATGTCCTCTAGAATGGTGGCCAAAGCGTGAAGAGGCATATGAATATTTAGCATATCTGGCACTGAAATACCTTGCAATGCCAGCTACAGAAGTGCCAGGCAAATGCCTGTTCTCACTTTCTGGTGACATTGTAAATAAGAAGAGGGCAGCATTACATCCTGTAAATGTAAACAAACTTGTTTGTCCTAGCAACTGGCTGAAGAAGTAGGACTGAGTGGACTTTAAGCTCTGATTTACATTGTTTTGTTTTTGAGTGCAGTTATGAAACAAAAAATACCTAAATTTGTAAGTTGCACTTTCTTAACAAAGATTGCACTACAGTACTTGTATCAGGTGAATTGAAAAATACTATCTTTTTACAGTGCAAATATTTGTAATAAAAAAAGATATATTTTGATTTCACTTACAACACCGAATACAACATATATGAACACGCAGAACAAACACCCAAAATATTTAATACATTTCAATTGGAATTCTATTGTTTAGCAGTGCAATTAAAACTGATTGAGATTAATTTTATCATCGAGATTTTTTTTTGAGTTAATCACATGAAGTTAACTGTGATCAATCAACAGCCCTAAATCCAATACATGTCATGCCTCCTTTAAGCTAGATACTCTAAGGATTAATGTTTCTTCTCATTGGTCATCCCCTCCAGTTCTTTAATCAAGGCTGGAAGAATTAATTACCAACTCTCTAGTACTACACACTAACTCATGTGTAAATCACATATGTTGCATGGTACTCACTTTTTGGGAATAGCACCACAGTTCAAGCAAATGTCTAATCCAGTGGTGGGCCGTACGCAGCCCATCAGGCAGCCAGACCATTTGTTTACATGTGCACAGCTGCCCACAGCTCCCAGTGGCCGCAGTTCGCTGTTCCTGGCCAACAATGAGTTAATTCATGATCAACTGTTGCTTCCACATACTGTTCTATCTGCCACATTCCCAATTATTTTCTCTCAGTTAGCTATTGCCAAATCCAAAGATGCTTCATCCAGAGTTCTATTAGGAGGGTAAAGACCCCTTAAATACAAATCAAGAACTTGTACTGACTCCCAATAATAATCTGGGAATTAAAGGATCTTACAGTAGCTAGATCCTGGCATAGTCATCTTTGACATCCATTTAAGAAAGCATTCTTCAACTTCTTCGCAATGATCCAGCACCTGTAAAGGATTCCTGTTGTGCATTCTACTTTGTTGCTTATCTCATCTTCTAACCCACAATAAATCACTATGAAAATAGCCTTCATTATCTGTGTCACTGGATGTATAAGTATTTTTGATGTATAGTCTAGTGCAACCCCTCTTCCCCCATGTCCCTTTTTCCTCTCGGAAATTTGTATCCATCAGTACTAACATACCAGTCATGCTATATTTATCCCACCATGTTTCCACATTATCAGCAAACCATTTTTTTTTCCGGTAATGCCATCTCATCTCCAGCTCTTCCTATTTCCCATATTTCTATATAGGCACTTACAGATTTATTGCTCATTTCCTTCCCTTTGCTTTTCTGTTCTCTGTTTGCCCTTTTGGTCATCTGAACCTTTCCATCCCCTATATAAAGCCCTCCCAAGAGCTCCATTAGAAGGACCAGAAGTGTACAACCCCAAAGTGGTTAGGTCATTCATTTAACTAAATGAAACACCATCCCAGGGATACACTCCAAGAGGTCAAAGGATTTCATCCATTTTTAGTAAGATTAAAGACTAACATCATATCATTGGATCAAGTTTCAATGCTCTGCCTCATAAAAGACACCATTTGCATCAATTCTTTTAAAATCTTTGTAAATTGACCACCATTAATTTGGGCTTGAATAGGGACTGAGAGGCTGGCTCACTGCAAAAGCAGCTTTGCCTCTCCTGGAATTGACACCAGCTCCTCAATTATTGGGAGTGGATTACATCCACCCTGATTGAATTGGCCCTGTCAACACTGGTTCTTTACTTGTGCGGTAACTCCCTTCTTTTCATGTGTCGGTATAGAATGCCTGTATCTAATTTTTACTCCATGCATCTGAAGTGGGTTTTTAACTCACAAAAACTTATGCCCAAATAAATCTGTCAGTCTTTAAGATGCCATCAGATTCCTTTTTGTTTTTAAAATCTAGTTACCCTAAGAGTATATGATTTTAAATTGACTATTGTCAATGGCCTCCATGCAGTGGCTATGGCCCACTGCACTAAAGCCAGAGGTTTAGAAGAGCCAACTGCAACAAGAGAATTGGGAGGATTTTTTTTAATGTTTCATACAGTCTGGAAGATTTGACGAAAGTAAATTCTCAAGCATAACAATTTAAGGGCCAAGGACTCTTCCCCTTGGGATGTTTTGTTGCATCTTTGAGAGAAAGTAACTTTTCCTCTTTCCCAATTTGCTTTGGAAAACAAGCCACCACCGCCTAGTAGGAAATGTCTATGGATGTATTTAAAAAAATAAATAAATAAATAAAAATCTTGAACTATAATGGTGAAAGTAAGCACAAATTAGGCTTTCCAGGGAATTACCAGGTCAGAGAACCTCTAAATACAGGAATAGTAAAACTTAAGTTCATGCACTTTACTTGATTCCTATGAATGAGGAATTTTTACCCTCTTTGCCTACCAGAGACAAGTCTTGCAGCCTTTGACTCCTAACCCTGCGTTTAGACAATTGGATCTTCCTCCTCAGTTATTCAGCCCTAAAACAATGAGCCAGGCAACCCCCTCTCCACCCAAAGTGGATCAAACCCCTAGAAAGATTGTATTAGTTCAGAATCTCAACCAAGAGATGGAATCCAACTCTATATCCACCCTGGCCATGACAAGGTTATGTGGCCAGCCACCCTACAGCACCTGCCACTTTTACCCTCCAATCTGTACCAAAGAAAATGGTGAACTTTTCACTCTCAGTGTGAGCTGGAGAAATGCCTTTGCCCAAGGCAACCTTGGATAGTGGGATCAACCATTCCTCTAGGGCAGAGGGCAGTTGTATCTACACACAAAAGCTTGAGCAACGATGCCCAATAACCAAGTTGAAGATTTAAGGTCTCCATGGAAAGAGCTTGACTCTCGGTTTTCCTCAGGGTGAAGAGGAGGAAAGAAACAAAGGCTACACAGCAACAATTACTTAAACTATGAAGTAATACATTAACTACATTTTAAAGTCACTAGGGTTCCTTTGTCAGGCTGACATGCTCCAGTCCAGCTTAAGCACAGGCTGGTCCTCAGTTTCAGGAGTAATACTAGTGTTCTCATACTGAAGCTAGTAACACTAGCCATCCCTCTAGAACCTTTGCCCTTTTGACGGATCTGCCTGCAAGCCACCAATGAATGAGTGAGGGGAATATATTTTCTCTTTGCTGTTATCAAGCTTCCAGAGTCTTCCTCAATGGATTTCAGATACAAAAGACACTATGCAACCCAAGGGGCCAGAACCAATGAACTGAAGGAGATGATTTTTCAGGTCTTGTCCTTCCTCCTTGGAGCCCTCTCCTTCCCTAGCAAGCTTCTCACATCCTTAGCCATCCTCACAAAAAGCAGCAGACCTCAAATACCTCTTGGTAAGGAGGTCCCTGGCATCATGAGGCTAGTCTGCCTTCTCATCTCTGTGCAGGCAGTTGAAACAAGAGCTGCTCGAGCTTTGGGACAGCTGCTCTCGCTTGACTACTTGATGAATCCTGCCCTCCCTATGCCTCCCATTCCAAAGGAGTCAAGAATCTGCAACTGGGAAAGCAGGGGAGTTGGAGTTAATCAGGAGCCAATTCATGCCTTCCAGTGGCTCCCTCCTACCAGCACAGGGTCAGCGCCGAGGCACTCAACAGTATCTTGAGAGTATTCATTGGAATTCAAGAACTTGTCTACATTTAGGGTTTTAGCCAATGGTATAGCTGCCCCAGTGCACGTCCAGTGTAGACATGCTGCATTGGTGTAAACCATGACAAGCTACACTGGGTGCAGGCTGCAGGTTACACCAATGCACTACATCTATACTAGGGCAGCTGCATTGGTGTGGCCAGATCTCTAGCCTAGACAAGGCTTTCTAATTCAAATAATTTAATTTACCATTAATATTCCTTCTTTGGTAATATTTACCAAATTACCAGTCCAACACTTAGCCCATTAGATTTTTTTTGCATGCACATAATTAGGATGTGTCTAAATCAAATAAAACTTAAAGCAACTCCTGTTCTCCCCCCACCCCAATCTCTCATGTGCTGACCTAGTTAAGCCTACATACAGTCAAGTTTAGCAAAAATATGCCCCAGACATTAATAAATATAGGGCAAAATTCTTCAGTGGAATGTATGCACAAGGGCTCCCCTAATTAATTCAATGGGAACCCTGCACATGTATTCATGACTGGCATTAGGACCATTAATTAGGATGTTGAGTTCCTTGACTTTTCAGTACATGTGCACAGTTGTGTCACAGCACTAAGACTGATTTTTAAAAAGATGCTTTCTGGCTGCTCGGAGAGCCCAGTTGCATCTATGACTACTGCAGCTGAATATAGACAAAATTAAAGTAGGTACCTGTGACAGCTGGCTCACTGCAACATATGATATGGCTAACTGTCTGCCCTGGGGATGAGAGCTGAACAACCTGAGATTTAAACAGCTTCTACCAAACTAGATCAAAGACTCAGGGAGATACTGAAAGGGGGAAATAAGTATTAGTGATACTTATGTCAAGGCTTGGAAAGATTAGATTTTTATTGATAAAATGTTGATGAACATGGATTTTATCGCATATGCACAGACGAAAAAATATTTCCAATGATAATCAAAATTTACAGATAGGGCAACATAAGAAAAATACAAACTGAGTAACAGTTTGATTTAAGGATATTTACTTTGTATATTTTGACATGTGATGTTGACAATTTGTATTTTAACAGTTATAAAGCTTTACCTTTTTTAATCTGAACTACTGTCATTAATTGTCAGACCTCCCACTATTGCCTGATCCCCCATAATTTCCCACAACTGTTAAAATTTAAAAAAAAATAAAAAATGCTTAAAAATAAATATCAATATTATCCATCAAAATTATTAAAACTAAAAATCAAATTCTGCCAAGCCTGCTTAAGTGGGACAGATGGGGATAACGGATACATTACATTTTTAAATTACTCATCTAGATAAAAGTTGCCTATTTGGTTGCAGCCCTCTCCCCATGCCCTACAGATGTCATTTGACTTAGTTAGCAAGCTCTTTAGGGCAAGCACAATATCTTCATGTGTCTTTGTACAGTTCCTAGCACAACAGGGCTCTGATCCTGACTGGGGCCTCCAGGTACCAATGTAATGTAAACAATGCATCTAGATCATCTAAGTTCTTCCTACTCACTAAGGCTCTTCTTTCAGATGCTTTTCCTCATTTGGAAGATTCAACTTTTAATTTTGACTACCTTGATAATTTAACAAGCTAAAATCCTAACAGTTGGATCTGGAAGAGGGAATTTTAAAAGGATGAATAGCACCGGCTTAAAATAAACTAACTTGTAGCATCTTCCCCAGGGTACCAAAATGAAAGATTTATGTTCAAGCTTTTGGCTGTAGAGACAGCTCTGCATGTGTTTGCAATGTACTGTACTAATACAAAATAAGTGAGCTTTCATTGTGACATTCTGCCGTAGTTTTCCCTCATTATAAACACTAATAAGTAATAACTGATGACAAAGCATGCAGTTATACCATATGAGGTACAGGGTTTAAAAACCAATTATTTTCAGCAAAGGGAGAAATGTAAGTATTTCCATATAATCTCACTTGTTGAAGTATTATTCTCTTTATTAAAATATCTAGGTAGAGAGCAGTATTCAGAGCCTTTAGAGGCAAATCTATGTAACATTATCTGTAAGTATCTTTAAGACACAATGCTGCTATATTCCTAGTACAGATAAAGAGAGACATTCCAAGTATATCTTCCATATATTTACCTAGGTAGTTATACTTCACCCATTATTGTGGGTTATGGGCTCTTAGGGTTTGATCCAGAGGCCACGGAAATCCAAAGAAAAAAATCTTTTCATTTATTTCAGTGGGCTGTGGATCAGGTTCTTATACTTAAGTTTAGCGAGTATGAGTTATTTGTTACTGAGAACCAACCATACTTCAGTGCTATACAAACCAACATGAAGGCAGCTCATCCCTTAGTTCTCACTAACATACCAGCTGACCACCCAAGATCAATAGATTTTGAGTTTACCAGGACACAGTGCTCCAACTGGCCAATCAGTGACAGCAACCTGCTGCTCCAATCCACCCCTTCATTTACATTTTGTGAGCCTATCCTCTTAGCCATTTTGATTCATTCAGAGAACTGCAAATTTGAATGACCTGACCCAAAAAAATACAAGAACTACTCCACTGCCACAACTTCAAGAACAGAAAAACCCTGGATTTGTCAGGATCAGCTGCATGAAACATGGCGCCTAGAGCTAGGAACTCCAAGTCCCACTACAGACATGACTCAGATTTTTCACAGGTTAGATGGGGATAAACAAGTGCAGGGGGAAGAGACAGCATCTCATACTAAGCAGCCAGGCTGCCTACCATGGTCTTCATAAAACAGACACAGAGTTCCTGCCCAAATACAGCAACTTCCAGGAGTTTTCATTAAATGTACTGAATATTATCTGTACTGATGTTAGTAGTAGAGCCCAGAGGAAGAACTGTCCTTACAAACAACTCTCTGCTTCACCCACACCATCACCAACACTTCCCTCTTGAGCTTGCTGCTTGCTCCAGGCAGGACCTCCCATCCCTGCTCTAGACTCAACTATGTTTGTTTTTAAATTAAGCCAGTCAGACCATTGCTCCCAGGTTTGGCTCTAGAGATACTGGGTCCTAAACCTTAACATGCAGCAAGACTTTCCCTGCTAGGACTTCCTACCTGCTGCTGTGAGGTTTCAAACTGAGGAGGAACTTTCGGGCAAATATAATTCAACTCTAGGCCACAGCACCATGCATCACCAGAGGACTTACAACTCAGCTCCATGCTGGTAAGGTATTTGAAAAGTTACTGCTCATTCTGAAAAACAGTGGTGACCTGGAGGTTCATAAACTCTCTCAGGAATGGTGGGCTAAGGTAAATCCAGCCAGACTGTCACGGTTTCAGGGTCACTACACCTGTATTCCCCCTCCTTGGTCCAAGCATATCAGAGGTTACCCGTCAGTCTTATGGGACCCAACTAGGTCAAGACTTTACAACCCTTCTGCAAGGATTAGGCCCCCACTGGGCAGAAGGTCATGTCCATTTGCTGGATCAGAAAGAAAGCACTAAGTCCATTTAAATCCAGGCTATTTCTGCCAAAAGTCCCTTCCTTTGTCTGTTGGTCTATGGAGAATGTAGCTGAGGTGAAAACATTATCTGAACTAGTATATGCGAATCTCTCCAGGAGGGGATACCTCTCTGACAGAGGTTACAACCTGACCGATTTGTCTTAATGGCCACTCACTGTTTTTAGTTCCAATGGACCCCAATTATACTGCATAGGGTTGCAATATTTGTCACATTTCCCCACCCCCACTCTGGCAGAGGTTATACACAATACCAGCGCACCAAGGATATTGCACGAAAGTGCCATCTGTCACGTGGACTGTTGCTTACTTGCTTTAAAATCAACATGTGATCAGCCAAGAGCAATTCTGTTGTCCTTTCTTCTTTGTGGCTGGAGTAGAAAAAGATTCTATTTTACTGTGAATCACTCCCAGCAGAGAAGGGAAAGGTAGATCTGTCAGTTATCTAAACAAAGTTTTCTTGGGGAAAAAATAGTTGCTCCAGGCATTACTGCATGCAGTGATCATTAGTCAAAGCTTAGCGTCAAAGACACTTCTTTTCCTTCAAGACAGAGTAAATAAGCCTGGATATTTAGATTTTTAATTGGAAATTTTATAAAACCAGAACAAATGCTTGAGTTGCTCCCTGGAGCAATTTTTTTTGTAATTAATTTATAGGCCACACCCTATTCTCAAACAGATTTGAATGAAGACATTGACACAAACCTTGCTCTAGCACTGAGTATCTGCACTATGATACAGATTACTCAAGGTGACATTAAGGAGATATTAGATATGCAAAACTAAAAAGGCTTCTAAATGAATGCAAGCTTGACGTATTCATTTGCAGTTTTTCCCCTACAGCCTTGAAAGCGATACTGTTGGGAGCATGACAGATTCAACGGCATCACTTCAAAGGGTGCATGGGGAAATAGATCTAAAAGCTCCCAGCAGTCCTAAAAAACCCACAAATTCTATCTGAAGGGGAAAATCTCATGGAGACGACCCCCACGCCACCCTGTTGTTTTATGTCACTATTAATTAACACAGCTATGTGTCATGAAATTAGTTCTTCCATCCTCATTTCAGCCTCCCTTCTCCTGACCAATTCTGATACACACCTGGAGAGGTGGGCTGGATAGGATATGCCACTAAAGGCAGATGGGCACATGATGTTTAGAAGGGAATAGGGAGCCTACTACAGCTGAGAGCACAAGAAAATCTTTTCAAATCGATTAAGGCAGAGAAATCTAGCTAGGCTTTTATATACCAGGCCTATTAGTACTGATATTTATTTCACTCGTCATGTAGAATGGGAAGTGGGGACATTTACCTCAGAAGCACCAAAAGGTGGATTTTAGTTTGATCTCAAGAAGGAATAAAGGAAAGGATTTCTAGAAGCTTGAGAAGATGAGAAAAGCTGTCAACACCTCCCCTCACAATGCTGCCTTTCAGAATGGCTATCAAGATTCATGACTAAAGGACAGGGGGCAAGAAACACTACTGGGCTTTCCACAAGGGGGACAAACTCCTGTGTACAGTGGAAATACTCCAGTACATAGCCCTGAGATCCAAGTTGCCTTCTCATTCCTGAAAGGAAGGCCAAGCCCTGAACCAACTCCAATGTGGAAGTGCCTAAATCCCTTGGAAGTTTGGCTGGCTTTTGTTGGAACTGAGGATCAGAAGTATAGATTAGTCAGCCCCACAAATAAATAATAAAATTAAAAAAAAAAAAAAGCATCAGTGGTACTCCTCTCGCAGCTTCCAGGCACCGCTTTCCATCACTCTTAGTTCTGGCCAGGACTTTAAGATCTTATATGACAACCAAGTAGCACAGGATGTATTTCGTCAGATGGTTGGAGAGCCAGAGAGACCCACAGGATCTGTTTGGGTCCAGCAGCCTCAGTAAGTGCCATCTTTTCTCCACTAAGATTAAACAAGCCACATGTGATCTTTGAGCCTGTTGGCCTGACAAAGATGTGTGTGTATGCATACACACACTTTACAAATCACTCAATTGCTCTGCATCTATCAAACACTGATTTTCTGCCTGATGTTTTTTCTGCTTGGAAACCTTTCTAAACATTTACAGCCACATTAAATATTACCAGAGTAATCAAACATTAATACATCAATGATTTTTACCTAGAGCAGTTGCAGTGGGCTTGTAATGGGGAATCTGATGAAAGCTCTGTGGCATACGTGCACTCAAAAGTAGGCATAAAAGGAAATTCACACGTGTAGCATAGTTTATACCAGTATAAGTTACTCCTGGGGGAATTTTGCACCATTATGTGTGCACAGAACTCATGTCCCCTGCCGATTTCTTTGCTTACCTGCAGAAAAATGACTCTGACAGGGAAGCAAAGGAAAGCTGCAAGAGCAGTCACACACCACTCCCTTGCAGCACAGGTACATTGTTTCGGGCACCTGAACAGCTGACAAAGAGATAGATCACTGTGGGGCTGGGGACACGCCGGCCAGTTACTCCTGCCCTGAGCCAGGATCAGCAGCAAGTCCCAGCTGGGCTGGAGGCAGGAGAGAATGGGACGTCCTCTTCCCTGCAAACCTCCCCCAGCTGCAGAAAGCTCAGCATCCTCCCCTGCTTCCTGTCCCCATCACTTCTCAGCTGCAGGGAGGGGGGAGAAATGGGTCATTGTCACAGCTCCCCCATCCTTCCAACCCCCATGCAGCCAGACCTCCCATACCCCGACACCCCTGCCAAGCCTCACCCCATACACCCAGAAGCCCCTAGCACTCCAAACCCCACCCCATTGAACCTCAACCCCTGCACCTGGAGCCTCCTGCACCCAGACCCCCTGCCTCTGTACCCCCACCCCATCCAGCTCCCTGCACTCAAACCCCAACCCTGACGAGTCCCACCTCCCTGCACCACCCTGAGCTGCCCATCCAGACACCCATGCCACTGACCCCCAAGTAGCTGCACCCAGACTCCCACCCCACCAAGCCCCACTTCCCCAGCACCCCATCTCTCCCGCTGAGCCCCAGCCACATCACCTGGAAACCCCTGCAGAATCCCACTGCTCCTGCACCTGGAAACACTCCCCCTCCCCATGAGCTTCTGTACCTCCAGATCCCCTGCACCTAGACCCCCCACTGAGCTGCCTGCACCCAGATTGTTCCACACAGAACCCTCTCTCTCCACACCTGGATTCCCCACACACTGAGCCCCTCTACACTTGGATCCTGCCTGGTTGAGTCTGCCTGTCCCACACCTGGTGCACCTGGCACAGAGGGGCAGGGCCCAGGGTATTTATGGGGCAAGCCCAGGCCCTGTGTTGTGTCAGGGTGAGGTACAGCCTCATTGCTGAGTCCATGTCCCAGGGGTGGGGGGTGCTGCAGGGTGATCTCCCATCTTCGTACAGTCAGTGGCCTGTGCTCCCCACTGCCATTCTAGAACCTCTGCATTTATTCAATGACAAAACTTGCAGGATTTTAAAATATTGTGCGCAGAATTTTTAATTTTTGGTGCAGAATTCTCTCAGGAGTAATAAGTGATGAGGCTCAAAGCAGAATCATATAGCACACAGGAAGCTTGTATAATCAGCCAGGGGGATATATTAAATGGATATAGAGGTTGTGAAACTTTAGTGACATATGCTCTGCTAGACTACCACGGGCTGTGATTTCAGAGTTCAGTAATTTAGGAGGATTGGGCCAGGTCAGGATTTAGATGGAAAGC
This sequence comes from Gopherus flavomarginatus, assembly GCF_025201925.1. Lineage (NCBI taxonomy): Eukaryota > Metazoa > Chordata > Testudines > Testudinidae > Gopherus > Gopherus flavomarginatus. Next base: position 299,204,469 of record NC_066618.1, on the reverse strand, counting down.
GAACAATACCTAAGATGCAACAGGAAGCGAGGCCAGCAATTTAATAGGTAGCACTCTTCCATCTGAGTCTGCATGTAACTCAATGTGCTGATGTTTTTCAGAGACAAAACCAGTTGCAGTCATTTGTCATTAGAGATTTTTCCCTCCCTAAGAGCAGCAAGTGTTCTAGACAAACTCTGATATGGGTAAATGCAGTCTGACAACCTGAATTCTCCCATTTAAAATATAGCATTTTTGACTTCCCATCATAAACTCTGGTCTGGAGAAAAGGCTGCCATTTCCCCCCTGGAGATGGCTGCATTTTACTAGGTAAAGAACTTCACATGCTACCTGCCTACATCATATGAAGTACTTTCAAGCTTGCATGAGGTACTATAGAAGTCAATAAACTCACAGGGTTAGTAACATTTCTAGATGGTAAAGAGGTTGGATTTCCAAACATGTTGCCTGTTCAAGTCATTTACATTCGAGCAGAGCACAGAGCAAATAGATCAATAAAAATGCAATGAGGCAAAGAGAGAAATGTCACCATCTCACAAAAGGCAGACCAGAGGCCACGTGCATCAGACAGAAGCAGAAATGGACACAGATTCACGTTTGTTTTCTGTAAATGCTACATTGCAATGTTTCACTTTAACTTAAATGCAGAAGATTCCTCATAATGCTTAACCGTAGAGGTAAGGAAAAAAGTGATCTCATGGTCAAGGCCCAGGACAGTCTGAAGACTTGGGTTCTTCTATTTCTGGCCCTGCCATGTAATTCTTGTGTGACATTGGACAGGGTCATCCTCACTCTCTATTTTCCCCATGTATAAAATGGGAATAATAGTGACAGGAGTGTTGAGACTCTAAATGAACATTTGTAGAATGCACTGAGAGCCTCAGATGGAAGGCACTAGAGAAGCACAAAGCATTAATAGTTACAAGAATTTACTGTTGGATAGAGATTTTTCTGAAATATCATATCCCTTTGTCTCCTACTGACAGAAGGGGAATTTTATGTGTTGTGCCCTCATAAGAAAGAGGAGGGCAGCCTGTGGGCACTGCACAGTTATAAACATAACAGGTTAGCCACCCTTACACCAATCAGTTCAAACAACTGTACACAATAACTATTAACTCTGAGTGGAGAAGGGGAAGAGGAAGAGGGTGGGGAGAGAAGACAGACAGCTACCTTTCCCTCTATGGAGCATTAATATCCAGCTATCATTTTGCTGTCTTTTCACTTAACCCCCATGTCCTCAATAAGTTCTCTCTCTCTACTGCCAAACGTATTTGAAAATCTGCAATGAGGAGTTAATGATTCAGAAGTCAAGAAACAGCTCTGCTCTGTACCAGAAATATAACTACCAATCAGTGTTCAATTCAAGAACAAAATATTCTGGATCACGCTATGTGTAAAATACAATAAGCAAAGGCTTCTCATTCTGACAGCCTATTTCAGGCTTCATTTGACACAAGTTTTATGAAATGTTACCAATAGTCAAAACTGATACATTTCTCATTTTAAAAGAAGTAGTTTTGCTTTTTTTTCTTTTTAAAAAATGTGCCATTGGCTTACTGTACCTTATAGTTAATGAGCCCACATTGCTTGTTTGCTTCTACTGATTTTTTTAAAGCTAAATATTAACAAAATGTTCATATAGAGTGTATAGACAGGTTTCAGAGTGGCAGCCATGTAGTCTGTATCAGCAAAAACAATGAGGAGCCCTTGTGGCACCTTAGAGACTAACAAATTTATTTGGGCTAAAACCCACTTCATCAGATGCATAGTGTATAGACAGGAGAGCCAGTCCCCTGTTGTGTGGCTGAGAGTGTATTGTAAAGCAGGAGGAATTTAGGTCCTTAAGGAACCAGAGCACCTGCTGGGATGGAAGCCTGCCTGCTCAGGATAACATCCTCTTGAGTAAGGGTGGCTCTTTGGGAGGGCTAGGAAGAGGCTTGATATAGGAGACCAAGGGCCTCCAGGTTAGATATCCCGGGGGGGAGGGGGGTTTACTATCCACTAGGCCAGCTAGCAGCTGCTATCCAAGAGTAGTGTCCCTAACTGTGCTACATCAATAGAAGAAAAGAGCATATAGCACTGCATACACAGAATGCATTCAACATAGTGAGGTTAGAAAAGTGAGTCAGATTTAGTTGGCTGAATCTAGCATCTGCAAAGGTGTTACAAGCCCACAGGGATAGGTGGCCTTGGAGTTAGCCATCAAGGGAAGGGGACTGTCCCGAGACTAAGGCTCTCTTTACACTGCAGACTTTACAGTGGCACAGGTGTACAGTATGCAGTGTAGCTGCTCTGCACCTGCAGCAAAAGGCTCTCCTGCCAACAAAATAAAACCACCCCCAACGAGGGGTGGTCGCACTGTCCACACCAGCGCTTTTCATCGGTAAAACTTTTGTCTGTCAGGGGCGTGTTTTTTTCATACCCTCAACCGACAAAAGTTTTACTGATGAAAGTGCCATGTAGACATAACCTAACTGTTCAGAAAATCCACAGCCAGCCAGGAAAAGCTAATGACTCTGAAAGCAAGGATGGTGTTGAATTATTAGGCAAGAGCATTTTCTGAAGGGGAAGCCAAGGTGCCAGCAAGGGGGACGTGCTAACAAAACACAGCAGTTGCTGCTACCATGTGTTTCTCATGGAGTTAGCAATACAGTGCTGCAGTTTTCTCATTGCTCAGCTGAAGCAGACAGGGGAAAAGGTAGAACTCTGGGAAAGCGAGTGTTAGAAGTTGTACAAGTGCACTCAAAAAGGAACAACTAATTTAAAGGGCAGGGTGAACATGCTGCCTGGAAAATGCTCAAGTGGTTCCACTTAGCACCTAGAGTAGATTTATCCCAGGTGCCAAGAAAGCAAGTAGGGGATTAAAAATAGCCTTCCTGGATTAGCAGCAAAATGAAGAGTATTACAGCAGAAATCTTTTAAGAGATGGAAGAGGAAAAGGAGAAGTCAAAGTTCAGTGAGTTATCTAGAGCATGTAAAGTAATAATCACTGAAGCATGTCCAAATAAATAGGTTATAAGAATGCATAGGATGAAGGATATAATCACTATCATTGTACCGTGATTTTAAGCATAAAATCTTACACTCCAATTAATCATCATGCCCCAATGATTCATAACCATTGCCCAGAATATCAGTAGAGCTGCACGGGAACTGGTAACCCCACTAACATATACATTTGTTTTACACCTGGGATCAGCCCAGACACTTGAAAATACCACACACCACCATGTTATTAAATCACCTTAAAATCTGAGGGGTACCCTCCATTGCAGAAAGGAGTGGGTATAACCCAACAAGTGTGCAGTCTTACTGTTGGTAAAATCACGGAGACTATCATAAATAGATTGACAGAATGGGTTATCAAAACCTGCATGATGGTACATAAAATAAATCATCCCAAACCAAGCTACTTGCTGATGAAGACATCACATGTATTCCACCTACACTATAATTTAAACTTGTGACAAAAATCCCGACAGAGGCCAAAACTTCTGAACAAGGATGCTAAAAAGTAAAACCCTTAATCAGGACTGAAGTTTCCCTCCTTAGGCATGCTGGTATGGAAATTCCTGGCACAAATTTTTAGGTTGGTCAGCCTGAACATAGATATGCAAACTGGACAGATGATCATAAACACAGATCATTGTAAATATTAACGGCTCTGAATGGAGAGAATTCACCAGTGTCTGGAGTTGAGGATGTTGCTCTTCATTTGGTCAGCTGTCTAAAGTAGGAATGCGCCCGTGGAATGAGTACACTAATCCTTGCACTATTCTATCACCAAGAATTTCAAAGAGTCAATATTTACTTAATTCTCTGCATCCTGCTAAGGTGGGCAGGGTTCATTATACCAATTTCTCACTGTAAAATGGGTATCACAGGGAGTTTAAATGATTTGTCCAAGGCCAGAGTAAGTCAGTGACAAGAGGACAGAACCTAGGAATCTCAATTCGCTGATTGAGCTGCTCCCAAATTTGTTGATAGACAACAAGTGGGAAACAACAGTGATACCTTCAAAAAGATTTAAACATGTGCGAATCATACAAGTTAGAGATGGAAGACAACATCAGTAATGGGTCATGGAAGCCCATCTCCCCAAGGAAGGGCGGAATTGTTCCATGTTGAACATTTTCTAGTCTAAATGTGAATGTTCCAGTACGTGGGGCTTCCATCACTTCTCTAGAAGAACAATTTTGCAGCCAAATAGTTCTCATTGTCAGGATATTCCTTCCTGACAGGTACCCTAGATTTCCCTTTTCTTACTAGGGGTCCCAAAAGCATCAGGGGAATGTGTGTGACAACCTATGACAGGGCTGATGGATTCTAGCAGGAGCAAATATACATGGATATATTGTGGAACTAAGAGTCAGAAGGCAAATCCTGCATCAGAGAGGCTCTATAAAAAGGGGAGTTGCACACCATTCCTGGGGACCAATCTAAAGTTCTCATCCCGGTTTGGTCATCTTACCTTGCCATGGAGAGGACACAGTGAAGGGCTTTTAAACAAGCTATGGAAGATCCTTGGCTTTAATGTTACAAAGAACATCTTAGGTTTGTAGAATTGGGAGAGGGACTGACACATCCTAATTATGGGAGTTCACCAACATATGGAAGGCTCTATTCAAGTTAAGATGCAAAAGGACACAAGGGATATAAAGTGTCTGTAGCTACACTCCATGGTATGCTGATACTCAGCTCAAACTCTTCTCATCAGACCCAGACATCCTTCACCAACCTCTTGGTGTTTGGGAGAGCTCAGACTTAAATGTAAGCAAGCTGGTTGAAGATGAGTGACAAGGAAAGGCATAATAAAATAAGGTAATCAGTTTCGCCATTATCAACATGCCCCATAATGTTGGGGTCTTAGATGCCTCATTGCTTCTATATTGCCAGGTTCATCGGTGGCCAGATATACCTCATCCACACCCATGAATCCTCCTAAGGCTGGCCAAGACTACACTCTTTTGCCTCCTTTACTTCTAGATTTAACCATTTTAACAGGGTCATCTGGAATTAACCAAGAAAGCCACTTAGCGGTTACAGCTATAACAGGAAGCAGCTGCCCTCCTGAATGGAACAAGAGAAAACATACACCACATCCATGCTTAGCAACCTGCACTGGCAGACAGATGAAATTCAAGGTGTTGGTCACTACCCACAAATCCTTTAATGGCCTAGGGCCTCCACTTACTTTAAAGACCAGCCTCTCCATCTCTGACCCAACCCTGTACAGATCACTCAAACTCATCGTTCCAATAGTAAGGTTGCTAGTAGCCAAAAGCAGGATGTTCTCAATAAAGCACTTGCACCCAATAGAAACACATTTAGCCATATCCTGCTGCATCTCTTTACCCAAATTTTATCTGTTTATGAGCTATGAAATTCTGGGCTCTTAGCCAACTGGCCTCACCTCCTTCAAAGCTGCAAGTTACACGAGACTGGCATTTTTGCTTCTTTTATTTAGAATTATTTATTACCATATTTAAGCCACAGAGCACACCCAGAGGCCACAGCCACTCTATAGATACAGGGAACTAACGTGAACACTGCTGAAAGCGTACCTCCTGCACCTCTACATAAACAACATCAGTTCTATCCAAAGAACCACAACTCTGCTCCCCTCCCTCTTTAAGACAGTCCCCAAACCGCATCAACCTCATTAGTGGCCTTCTGCTCTTAGGGCTGCTCTCTTCACACAGCTCGTCCACTAATGAGAAGAAATAAGGCTTTCAGGGAGGCTAGATCTAGGCCCATCTGATCGCCAGTGGCAGCAAATTCCATAGGCAAGGAAATGCTGCCCACAGTGTTGGGTACTGAAACAAGGTCAGAAATCAGAGGGCCTTCCTCTGCCAGCTTCCCTCTCCCAAATGATACATATTTAGGATTTTCTGCCCCAGGAGGTGCTGGAATAATCTACTTCATTGGGTTCCAAGAAAAAAAAAAATCTAACAGTTCCATCCCAGTGTCTAAATGGGATTAGGTGCACTAGCCGCAGTGACTGAGGTTCACTAGCACTGAGTTTAAACAAAGCCAAGGAATTTCCCTCCAGCACACACTGGCCGAGACCCGCAGCAAGGAGTCTGCTCTCCTCCAGGGCACAGTCCGAGTGAGACTCTATTAGGTTCACATGGCCATATCCCATACAATTGCTTCACTGTGATTGAGGGAGGGTAATCTTGATCCCAATCTCCTGCATCCATTCTTTATGGTTCACTTACAGCATAGTTAATAGCGCAGAAGAAATAAGCAATTTCATCAATTAAAATCAATGATGTAACAAAACCCTAACAGCCCAATAACGGTACTACAAAAAAGCATTCAACGTAAGAACAGATCTAGTTTAGCCTGCCAGCACAATCCAGCCACTGCATGAATCTTATAGATAGCAGGTCACACCCATGAATGCTATACTGCAAGAAACTGTCTCTCTCCATATTAAAAAAAACCCACAGCTGGACATTTCTAAAATTAAGCCAAATTATTCAAGTGCAAGGGTGTTGATTCCTCCTCACGTCAAAGAAATTAGCAGTCATAGCAACAGTGCAAATGAAGGCAGCAGATTTTCAGTGAAGTGCAATCACACTGTTTTTAATGAATGTGCAGCTATATTAGTGTTCAGTGCAACTACTATCTGGGCACATGCTACCATGGGAAGGCACAGTCAAAGGTGACAAAAAAATGCAGAGACAGCACCACACCTGGTGGACTGATGGCATGGAATCACAGTACCACACCTTATTTAATACTGGGCCAGATGTAAACACAGTGACAGGCATAGCTTCATTCAAGCCACCTGCTGCTTTCATGCACCTAGGACCTTCTATAATGAATTCCCCTTAATGGCTTTTCTAAAAGCCACCCAAGCTCTGTTTGCCAGATGAGATGTAGGAGCATGGCAGCTGTGGGTTTTTCTGCAGAGGTCACCTGAGGGTTGATTAAACTGGTATAATACCGGGGGGCGGGGGAATCCTGCAGTTTTTGCAGCTCAAGAATGCAGGGCTCAGAAAACAGTAGAAGAAGTAGCAGTAGCAACACAGCTGAGCAGCATACAGTAGAGAGAAAGACAGATGATTGCAAGTGCTACACATGTAAAATAAATAAAACCCATTCCAGCACAAACAACTCATTCCCCTTATGCACACGCCCCACCCCATACCAATATACACCCCCAGCACATCCCACTGCAGCCCTGTAATCCACACACCCTTTATCACAATACCACTGAATACACCCTATAATATGAAGAGTTTGAACCATACACTCCCCCTTTCCCTATATCCTCACACCCCCCATAATAATCAGCACTTCATGGACATCCCTACCCCCCACACACACACATCCTAGACTACACTCACTATACCCTGCACACACACATGCATCCCTACCCCGTATCAATGTGCAGCCGGCCAACACCCAACCCGTACGCCCTTCTCACTTGCCACATATACATACCCCCAACCCCAGCCCACCCTCTTTTGCACTTGGTGCTTCACCCTAGTCCACATATCCCATACTACCCTACATCCTCATAAACCCCTGTTCAGATACCCCCAGCAACCCTTCCCCACAGCACGTCAGACACCCAAACTCCACAGCAGGGGGGGCATTAAAACCCAACACCACTAGCACAGACCCGCCCCCCCAAAGAACCCCAACCCAGCAGAGGGGAGGGGGATGCAGTGGAGCTATGAGGGAGGGTTTTAGCAGGGAGGGGCACAGTGGGGGTAGGGCTATGAGGTGGGGGACACGGTAGGGGTGGGGCTGTAAGGGGAGAGGACACAGACTCCAGCCCAGCAGTGGGGAGGGGGACACGGTGAGGGTGGGACAGTGAGCGGGGGGTCTGAGAGAAGAAGGGGATGCTGAGGCTGTGAGGGGGCCTTTGGACCCTAGCCCAGAAGGGGGAGGATGCTGTGCCAGTGGGGCTGTAAGGGGGGGGTCTGAGAGAAAGGGGATGCTGGGGGTGGAGTTGTGATGGGGGGGTCTCAGAGGAAAAGGGGATGCGGGGCTGTGAGGGGGGCACACAGACCCCAGCCCAGCAGGGGGAGGACATGCTGGGGGTGGGGCGATGGGGGGGTGTCTGAAAGAAGTAGGGGATGCTGCGGGTGGGGGTCTGAGTGAAGAAGGGGATGCTAGGATGGGGCTGTGGGGGGGCAGTGATGGGGGGGGTCTGAGTGAAGAAGGGGATGCTGCGGGTGGGGCAGGGTCCGAGAGAAAAAGGGGATGCTGCGGGTGGGGCGGGGGGAGGTCCAAGAGAAGAAGGGGATGCTGGGCTGGGGCTGTGGGGGGCAGTGATGGGGTGTCCGAGAGAAGAAGGGGTTGTTGGGGGTCTGGGGGGGGGCTCAGAGAAGAAACTTATGCTGCAGGTGGGGCTGTGAGGGGGCAGTGATGGGGGATCCTGCAGGTGGGGGTCCAAGAGAAGAAGGGGATGTTGGGGGTGGGGGTCTGGGGGGGGGGCTCTGACAGCAGAAGGGGATGTTGGGGGTGGGGGTCGGGGGGGGCTCTGACAGAAGAAGGGGATCCTACGGGTGGGGCTGCGAGGGGGCAGTGATGGGGGCTCTGACAGCAGAAGGGGGTGTTGGGGGTGGGGGTCGGGGGGGGCTCTGACAGCAGAAGGGGGTGTTGGGGGTGGGGGTCGGGGGGGGCTCTGACAGAAGAAGGGGGTGTTGGGGGTGGGGGTCGGGGGGGGCTCTGACAGAAGAAGGGGGTGTTGGGGGTGGGGGTCGGGGGGGGCTCTGACAGAAGAAGCGGATGCCGCGGTGGGGCTGCGAGGGGCACACGGACCCGGACCCGGACCCAGCCCAGCGGCGCGGAGCGGCAGGCGCTGGCTGCGCGCAGGGGAGGGGAGGGGAGGGCGCGGGGGGAACAGGTGCCGCGGGGAGGGGGGGGGCCCGCACCTACCTCTCCGCCATCTTCCCCGGCGGCTCGCTAGCGCGCGGCAGGCTGGGTGCGCAGAGCGGCGGCCCCCGCCCGCCAGCCCATGGCCCCAGCGGCTCCGGCTCCCGACACCGACTGAGGCTCCGGCTCCGGCTCCGGCTCCGGCTGCAGCCCCGCCGCGTCCCCCGTCACCATCGACAACCTGACCTCACCCCGCCGCAGCCAACCAGGCGCCGCAGGGGGCGGAGCCTGCGGGCCAAGCCCCGCCTCCCGCCCTGGTGCTCATGGGAGGTGTAGTTCCTGCCGGGGGAAGCTACAGCCCACCTGTGAGCAACAACTGGGCCCAGTTCCTAGCACTCACCTGTAACTCTGCCTGTTCCAATCTATTTCCGTTCTAGAATTTCCTAGAATCTGCCCATTTCTGCCAGCCCCCCTACCAGGGGTGCTGGAGTCAGGGCCAGCGCTTCCAGCGGTCGCCTAGGGCGCCAGGATTTGGGAGGGCTGCAGACTGCTCCGGTGGACCTCCTGCAGGCGTGCCTGCAAAGGGTCCTCTGGTCCCGCGGCTCCGGTGGAGCATCCACAGGCACGCCTGCGGCAGGTCCCTTGGAGCCACAGGACCAGTGGACCATCCGCCGGGATGCCTGCGGCAGGTCCACCAGAGCCGCGGGACCGGTGAGCCGGCCCTGCACCTAAGATGCTAAAAACCCTCATGCCGCTTCTGGCTGGAGTAGGATGGCCAGATGAGATGAAGAAAATATCGGGACACATGGGATGGGGGGGGGGTCCGCCGGCAGAGCAAAAAATGAAAAAAAAAGCCAAGTGCTGCCAGCGGAGTGAAATATCAGGACAAATTGCATCCCGACCAAAGATCAGTCGGGACGCGAGACAACCACCCAAATATTGGGACTATCCTGATTTTATTGGGATGTCTGGTCACCGTCAGCTGGAACAACATAGGGGTGCTGAGAGCCATTGAACCAAACTGTAAACCTTGGATATGTTGGAAACCACTTCAAGCCAAGGGGTGCGCCTGCACTCCCAGCACCCCTAGCTACAGCACCTAGGCCCTCTACTCACATTCCATCCCACGAAAGCTTATGCTCAAATAATTTTTTTAGTCTCTAAGGTGCCACAAGTACTCCTGTTCCATCCTCTGTATTTTAATCACCTGGGAGATCCACATTCAGGAAGTGGGGCCTATTGTGCTAGGTGCTGTACAACCAAAATGGGTGACATTGAAGGGCCTGTCATATGCAGGTTGTCAGGCCAAATGATCTCTTGGTTTCTTCTAGTCTTAAATCTCTGAATCTATAAACAAAAAGACAGTCCCAGCATTGGAACATTTACAGTTCGAATAACTCTAGTATATAATCACCCCCATTTAATTTTACCTTACGCAATCTAGTTGTTGATAATCCATTTCATACTTACTGGCAGAGGATTACTTTGAATTGTGCTGCTGCACTTGAGATGAATTTTTAAATTATGTTAAAAGTACATGGTGCATACAGCATAGGGGTTTTAGGATTTCTGTCATGCAATCCTTTATTCTTATTTTAACTATACAGTAGGATTTAGAAGCTTCACTTGAGATCAGACCCCATTGTGCTAGGCATTGTATACAAAACTTTGCATCAGTCTTCACGGCTGAGGATGTGAGGGAGATTCACAAACCTGAGCCGTTCTTTTTAGCTGGCAAATCGGAGGAACTGTCCCAGACTGAGGTGTTATTAGAAGAGGTTTTGGAACAAATTGATAAACTAAACAATAATAAGTCACCAGGACCAGACAGTATTCATCCAAGAATTCTGAAGGAACTCAAATGTGAAATTTCTGAACTACTAATTGTGGTATATAACCTATCATCTTATGTATCAGATGACAGGAGGATAGCTAATGTGAGGTCAATTTTTACAAAAGGTTCCAGAGGAGATCCTGGCAATTACAGGCTAACTAACTACAGTACCAGCCATGAAACCATAATAAAGAACAGAATTGTCAGACACATAGATGAACACGATTTGTTGGGGAAGAGTAAATGTGGTTTTTGTAAAGGGAAATCATACCTCGCAAATCTATTAGAATTCTTTGAGGGGGTCAGCAAACAGGTGGACAAGGGTGATCCAGTGAATATAGTGTCCTTAGATTTTCAGAAAGCCTTTGACAAGGTCTCTCACCAAAGGCTATTAAGCAAAGGAAGCTGTCATGGGATAATACGGAAGGTCACCCTCATGGATCAGTAGCTGGTTAAAAGATAGGAAACAAAGGGTAGGACTAAATGGTCAGTTTTCAGAATGGAAAGAAGTAAATAGTTGTGTCCCCCAGGGGTCTTTACTGGGACTAGTACTATTCAACATATTCATAAATAATCTGGAAAAAGGGCTAAACAGTGAAGTGGTAAAATTTGTAGATGATAAAAAATTACTCAAGATAGTTAAGTCCAAACCAGACTGCAAAGAGTTACAAAGGAATCTCACAAAACTGGGTGACCACTGGGCAACAAAACAGCAGATGAAATTCAATGTTGATAAATGCAAAGTAATGCACATTGGAAAGCATAATCCCAACTATACATATAAAATGATGGGATCTAAATTAGCTGTTACCACTCAAGAAAGAGATCTTGGAGCCATTGTGGATAGTTCTCTGAAAACATCCACTAAATATGCAGCGGCAGTCAAAAACGTTAACAGAATGTTGGGAATAATTAAGAAAAGGATAGATAATAAGACAGAAAATATCATGTTCCTTCTACATAAATACATGCTACTCTCACATCTTGAATACAGTGTGCAGATGTGGTTGCCCTATCTCAAAAAAGATATATTGGAATTGGAAAAGGTACAGAAAAGGGCAACAAAAATTACTAGAGGATGGAATAGCTTCCATCTGAGGAGAGATTAATAAAACTGGGACTTTTCAGCTTGGAAAAGAGATGACTAAGGGGGGGATATGATAGAGGTCTATAAAATCATGACTAGTTTTGAGAAGGTAAATAAGGAAGTGTTATTTACTCCTCATAACAGAAGAAAAAGAGGTCACTAAATGAAATTAATAGGCAGCAGGTAAAAACAAAGAAAAGGAAGTATTTTTTCACACAACGCACAGTGAACCTGTGGAACTCTTTGCCAGAGGATATTGTGAACGCCAAGACTATAACAGGGTTCAAAACAGACCTAGATAAAATCATGGAGGAAAGGTCCATTAAAAGCTTTTAGCCAGAATGTGCAGAGATGGTGTCCCTAGACTCTGTTTTCCAGAAGATGGTATGGTTGCCAGTCCTCCAGCATTGTCCTGGAGTCTCCAGGAATTAAAGATTAATATTCCATTAAATATTATGTCATGTGATGAAACCTCCAGGAATATGTCCAGCTAGAACTGGCCACCCTAGAAGCTGGGAATGGGCAACTGGGGATGGATCACTTGATGAATACCAGTTCTGTTAATTATCTCTGAAGCACCTGGCATTGGCCACTGTCTGAAGACAGGATACTGGCTAAATGGACTTTTGGTCAGACCCAGTATGGCCGTTCTTATGTAAAGCAGTCTCTGATCTGATGGTTCTACAGTCTACACAAGACAGATAAGAGATAGTATAAAGACACAAAGTTACTTGCACAAAATCACAGTTGCAGAGCCATGAACAGAACCTATGTCTCCTGATGCCCAGTCCAGGGCCCCAGCTCCAAGCACCAGCCCAGCAAGCAGGTGCTGGGGGCAGCCACCGGGAAGGGGTGGCACATCCGGCTCTTTGGCAGCAATTAGGCAGCGGGTCCCTCACTCCCTCTCGAAGCGAAGGACCCGCCGCCGAATTGCCACCGAAGACTGAAGCGGCGGCGGTAGAGCTGATCGTGATCGCGGCTTTTTTTGGTGGGGCCGTCAAAAACCCTGGAGCCGGCCCTGGCCCAGTTCAACATGCTAGCTGCTAGATCACCCTGTAATCTCTTAAATTTCTTATCAAATGAGTTCTAGATATTATCTACAACAGTGTTCCCCAAACTTGGGACACCATTTGTGTGGGAAAGCCCCTGGCAGGCCAGGTCGGTTTGTTTACCTGCCACATCTGCAGGTCCAGCTGATCGCGACTCCCAATGGCCACAGTTCGCTGCTCCAGGCCAATGGGGGCTTCTGGAAGCAGTGGCCAGTATGTCCCTCAGCCCACGTCACTTCCCGCAGCTCTCATTGGCCTGGAGCAGCAAACCGCAGCCAGTAGGAGCAGCGATTGGCCGGACTTGCAGTCGCAGCAGGTAAACAAACCGACCCGGCCCTCCAGGGGCTTTCCCTACACAAGCGGCGTCCCAAGTTTGGGAAACACCGATCTACAACATAGCTAAATAATTTCACCTATTATCTTTAATCAATCTACTTTTGTCTAATCCAGTATACTTTTTATCTACTATTTACAGTCTATTTTATCTAGTGTATTTCTCATTTATTGTTTTTATTATTGAGAATGACAGTCTGTATTATTAATATTGATCATGAATATTTTATGTTTCAAGTGCATTCATCCCAAAACCTCCAAAAATACATCACAAATTACACATATGCAGAACCACTGAAACACAGCCATCTCTGGGCATAGGGCTTCAGACAACTGACTCAGCACGTACCACACACTGAGTGCTAAATTATTACATTTACTATTAATATTAAATTGCAATCTCCTTGGGGCAGAAATCAATCTTCTATGGCCCTTCTGCAGATACATATACCCCTGACCAGATGCATGTGATTAGTCCCACTGAATACACCGGAAATATCTGTCTGATTGGATTTCAGTGGTAGCCGTGTTAGTCTGTATCAGCAAAAACAATGAGGAACCCTAGTGGCACCTTAGAGCAGGGCCACCCAGAGGATTCAGGGGGCCTGGGGCAAAGCGGGGGAGTGGACATAAAAAAAGGTGCCACCCACTGCAGCGCTTGTACTCACCGGGAGGCGCTCCGAGTCTTCGGCGACGGCGGGTCCTTCACTCGCTCTGCATCTTTGGCAGTCGCCTAAGTGCCATCAAAGACCTGGAGCGAGTGAAGGGCCCACCACCGAAGTGCCGTTGATGACCTGGAGCAAGTGAAGGGCCCGCCGCCGAAGTGCTGCTGAAGACCCGGACCACCTCCAGGTAAGTAAAAATTAAAAAGGCACCTCGAGCCAAGGAAAGGATTCTCGGCCAGGGCTCATGGGGCCCCTGTGGGGCCGTGGCCTGGGGCAAATTGCCCCACTTGCCCGCGCCCCCCCCCCCCGGGCAGCCCTGCTTTAGAGACTAACACATTTATTTGGGCGTAAGCTTTCATGGGCTAGAACCCACTTCGTCAGATGTATGAAGTAAAAAATACGGGAGCAGGTATAAATACATGAAAGGATGGGGGTGCTTTACCAAGTGTGAGGTCAGTCTAACGAGATAAATCAATTATCAGCAGGATACCAAGGGAGGAAATATAACTTTTGAAGTGGTAAGAGAGTGTGGACCATTACAGGCAGTTGACAAGGAGGTGTGAATAACAGTAGGGAGAAATTAGCATTGGGAAAATTAAATTTAGGTTTTGTAATGACCTAACCACCCCTAGTCTTTATTCAGGCCTAATCTGATGGTATCTAGTTTGCAATTAATTCTAGTTCTGCAGCTTCACGTTGGAGTCTGTTTTTTTTGTTGTTGTTGTTGAAGAATTGCAACTTTGAGGTCTGTCACTGAGTGACCAGAGAGATTGAAGTGTTCTCCTACTGGTTTTTGAATGTTATGATTCCTGATGTCAGATTTGTATCCATATATTCTTTTGTATAGAGACTGTTTGGTTAGCCAATGTACATGGCAGAGGGGCATTGCTGGCCCATGATGGCATATATCACATTGGTAGATGTGCAGGTTAACAAGCCCCAGATGATGGGGCTGATGTGGTTAGGGCCTATGATGGTGTCCCTTGAATAGTTATGTGGACAGAGTTGGCACCAGGGTTTTTAGCAGGGTTTGTTTCCTGGGTTGGTGTTTTTGTTGTGTGGTGTGTAGTTGCTAGTGAGTATTTGTTTCAGGTTGGGGGGCTGTCTGTAAGCGAAGACTGGCCTGTCTCCCAAGATCTGTGAGAGTGAGGGATTGTCCTTCAGGATAGGTTGTAGATCCTTGATGGTGTGCTGGAGAGGTTTTAGTTGGTGGCTGAAGGTGACGGCTAGTGGCGTTCTGTTATTTTCTTTGTTGGGCCTGTTCTGTGGTAGGTGACTTCTGGGTACTCTTCTGGCTCTGTCAATTTGTTTCTTCACTTCACCCAGTGGGTATTGCAGTTTTAAGAACTCTTGATAGAGATTCTGTAGGTGCTTGTCTCTGTCTGAGGGATCGGAGCAAATGCGGTTGTATCTTAGAGCTTGGCTGTAGACAATGGATTGTGTGATGTGGTCTGGATGAAAGCTGGAGGCATGTAGGTAAGTATAGTGGACAGTAGGTTTCTTGCATAGGGTGGTTTTTATGTGACCATTGCTTATTAGCATTGTAGTGTCTAGGAAGTGGAACTCTTGTGTGGACTGGTCCAAGCTGAGGTTGATGGTGGGGTGGAAATTGCTGAAATCTTGGTGGAATTCCTCAAGGGCCTCCTTCCCATGGGTCCTGATGATGATGATGTCATCAATGTAGTGCAAGTTGAGTAGGGGCATAAGGGGACGAGAGGTGAGGAAGCGTGAGTGTAACTACACCTCTACCCCAATGTATCGCGACCCAATATAACACGAATTTGGATATAACGCGGTAAAGCAATGCTCCAGGGGTGGGGGGGCTGCACGCTCCGACAGATCAAAGCAAGTTCAGCAGTTTCACCTATAACACAGTAAGATTTTTTTGGCTCCCGAGGACAGCGTTATATCGAGGTAGAGGTGTATTTGCAGAATTGGAGTCCCTTCTCCCTATCCTGCAAACACTTAAGACTATGCAAAAGATTACTTATGAGAGTAGCCCCAGTTAAGTCAGTGAGGTTACTCACATGAGTAAAGTTACGCACATGCTTAAATGTTCGCAGGATCAGTGACTATGTTTGAAAACCACATAATACAACTGTGTTCCTGCTTCATTCAGGGCCTTTGGGTACAAGCACAACATAACATGCCACAACATTAGGAGAAGAGAAATTCTGGCCAAAGAACCGAAACAAACACTCTGCTTTTACATAAAATCCTATAGGCCCTTTGATGGTCATCCCGGTGACACCTTGTATTTGTTTCAGGTCTCATGCAAAGATGTACCCACAAGCAGAGAGAGGTGGCCTAACGGAGACAGGAGAGGTCAAGCTTTGTATATTCACGAGACAAAGGTCACTTTGGGCTGCGTGTTTCCTCTGTAGGCTACTCCCAGGCCAAGCTCTTCTTTACCCCGTGGCCTGTTTGGACTCAGCTTTACCTCCATCCTATAAACACATTTTATTTGGGGTTCACTTTGCCTTTGGAGAAACTGTCACCACCTCTAACTGGACTCAGGAGCAGATCAAGCAGATTCCCAGGGCTTTTAAACCCCATTGGTTCTTTAGCAATCATTAAACTGAGAATGGCAGGATTTCTACACATACTCACGGTGACCTTCTAGTGAATGATCTCAAAGTCCTGTTCAAACAATAGCGAGTTCAGCCTCTCAATCAGAGGTCACTAAAATTAGGCCTATTTTACAGACGGCACAGAGAGCAAAACTGAGACCACATCCCAGATGACCTCAGTCCCAGGGGTGTGCATTAACCATAAGACCATCCTTCTTCCCTATTATCAATGCCACTTGAGATCAGACACATGTATTCCAGGGAAGAAAGTTCCTGTTCTAATAGCACAACTGTGATCCTGCCCCAGCCCGGAGCCCCCTCCCACATCCTGAACCCCTAATTTCTGGCCCCACCCCAGAGCCCACAGGGGACGGGGCAAAGTTTGTTAATGAACGGAGAAGAGGATAAAAGCATTTGTTTTCTCTTTGAGTGAATCTATCTTTGTTCTTAAGGCAAGAGCAGAAATTTCAAAAGCAAAACAGCAGAGGAAAAGATACAATACTTTGCAAAGGTCATTCCTGTGTTAGTAACCAATGTGAATCAGTCTACGTGCCTTTCAAAGCAATGACAGAATAGATCTAGCAAAAGAACAAGATTAAAAACAGCACAGAGGCCCCAACTCAGCAAAGCTCTTGAGCATGTGCTTAGGTCCACCCATATTCAGGAAAGCACCTAAACAAATGCTTAACTTTAAGCACATGCTTAAATTCTCATTGAAGCCAATGCTTATGTGATTTCCTGAATTGTGATTCTTTTCTGAATCAGGGCTGGAGCAAAAAACCTATAATATATGTCTGCTGGGGCTTTAAGCCCAGAGCAGAGAGTTTGGAAATTAAATTACAAAGGAGAAAGGAATAGGGGGAAATGTTATCCTGGAGAGATCGAGACCAGCAGCACAGCAGGGAAAGGTAAAAACCCTATTAACCAGCTGTGCCGGGATACAGGTTCAGGAAGGGGAAAGGCACTGAAACCAAATCAGGTGAAAATATAATTACTGGGGAGGGAAACATTCATGCTCTTTATTAGACTAAAGATGATGTAAGTGAATCTCTAAATGCAAATGAGGAGTTAGAGGATGAGCTATTGCCCGTCCCGACAGGCACTGCCAGCCACTAACTAAATGCAAGGCTCTCTTAGGACTTAGTTAAGGAGCCTGACTGCAGTGGCAGCTGCCATTTTGTGACACTAAGCTCGTGCAGCTTGTTATGCAGGAGACACATACACTGTGCTCCCTCCAGAGACTTTATTTCTGTTCTTTCCTACCGTGCTCTTTTCCCCTTACTATAAATGAAAAATCATTCAGACTGAATGTATACTGAGTTGTTGTTCTTTGTGAATGGAAAACATAATATCTGTTTTAGTTTGGGACCAGGGGCCACCTGGGGTATCTAGAAAAACCAAGGGTGCAGAGAAAGTCCAGCACTTCTGTTCACTGCACAAGCACCCAGCTCAGTCTGAGCCTGCTCAGCCTTCTGGAAACAATTAGTTCACACTGAGCGGCTTTGCACAGCATCAGTACAGACCCTGATCCAAACACAACAGAAGTCAATGGGAGTCTTTCTGTTGACATCAGGAGGCTTTGGACTAGGCCTAAAATCATTACCATACTGGTAGCCTGACACTTAGCTTCACAGGGTCTGGGGATGGCAGGTGCTAGCAGAAAGAGGCAACATTTTAGGAGGGATTTGAGGAGGAAAGTGATGCTGCCACCATGTGCATGGTGGGAGGCATGTTACAGGCAGAGGGGTGGTAGGAGAAAAGTTGCAATCATCCATGGGAGATGGAGACCAGAGGAACAATGTGGTGAGTTGCACTGGCAGGGCAGGGCACAGGGCACCAGATGGGGCACAGTGGAGATGGGGGCAGGGCAGCGGGGTGGAGCCGAGGGGAGGCAGGGAGACAGGAAGTTAGTGCGGGCACTGAAGGAAGAGGGGGCGGTCAGGAGGAAGAGATGGCTTTAGCAGCTGCACATCAGTTGAACTCAGTCGGGACAGCGTGAGAGCCAGGGGGAGGTCACTGCAGTTCAAACCAGAGGTGAGCAGGACGGGGACCAAGGTGTCTGCAGTGAGCAGGGGGAGAGGGATTGGGAGATAAGGCAGTGGAACGGCTCACCGGTTTCAGGCCCTGCTGGCTGACCAGGAGCACGGCACTCCCCAGGACTCCATCCTAGCCCTCACTCAGCTAATTCACCCTTTAGCTGCCAGATCAAAACAGTGTGCAAAGCGGATCGCTAGTACCAATATTAGCAACAAAGCAAACCCAGCTGGTGTTGCAACCACCCACTGCCAGGATCAGAAAGAACATCCTTGCGGGGGCATGCAGGCTCCATGGGACGGAGTGCAGAGTGCTGCTGCCTCAGCTGCTCCAGTTCTCTGTGGCCTGCACTTGGTACCATCATTTACACCCATGCACAGTGGGTGCTGCAGTTCTTCCATTCTCATTTGGAAGCTGTAACCGGGGTGCTCTGTCCCCTTTAAGGGAAGGAGGGACCTGGAGCTAGGCAACCCTGTAACAAGGCGCGACTGGGAATGGAAAGAAGGGTGGGGCTGAGGAAGCAGGACGTGCATGAGTCATGTGGCTACTGGGGATTATAAAGCAGAGCTCTTGGCTCAGGCAGAAGGAACCCAAGGAAACCTGCTGGGAGGTTGCCCTGTGATAGACCCATGATGATAGGTTGGGGAAGCCCACCAGGATGGCTTCAAAAAGGGTTATGGAGACTATGATGGGGTGTTCACCCCACACTGGAGAGGAAGGAGTTAATGGAGGACTCATGGGCTTGCCACGCCCTGTCCCAGAAAGCAGCAGGGGAGGTGAGTCCTCCCAGCAGCCAAGGGAGGCTGCTCAGGAAGCAGCCAATTGGAGGGAGGCTGCACGGAGCAGCCAATCCGGGCCCAGCAAGCTCACATAAAAGGAGTTGCAGGGCAGAGGAGAGGTCAGTTACTGCTGGGAACTCAAGGAGTGAGGACTGAGCTTGATAAGTTTACGGAGGGGATGGTATGACAGGACCGCCTACAATGGCATGTGGCCCATTGGCAACTGCCAGTAGCAAAAATCCCCAGCGGCAGGAGACAGGACACTAGATGGGGAGGGCTCTGAGTTACTACAGAGAATTATTTCCCAGGTATCTGCCTGGTGGGTCTTGCCCACATGCTCAGGGTCTAGCTGATCACCATATTTGGGGTCGGGCAGGAATTTTATCCCAGGTCAGATTGGCAGAGACCCTGGGTGGGTTTTGCCTTCCACTGCAGCATGCGGCCTGAGTCATTTTCAGGTTTATACTAGTGTGAATGGTGGATTCTCTGTAAGTTTAAAGTCTTTAAATCATGATTTGAGGACGCCAGTAACTCAGCCAGAGGTTAGGAGTTTGTTACAGGAGTGGTGGATGAGATTCTGCGGCCTGCAATGTGCAGATCAGACTAGATGATCATGATGGTCCCTTCTGACATTAAGTCTATGAGTCTATGACTGTGTCTCTAGCAGGCTGAGAGACCTGTGACACCTTGGACAGAGCAACTACTGGCAGGGACCAGGGGAGCAAGAGTGAGCTCCTGGCTGACTGCTGGGACTTGCTGGCTGAGGCCGCAGAGAAGTAGCCCAGGGAATTGAAGCAGCAGAGATGAAAGTTAAAGAGGTGCAGCAGGCAGCACCTATCCACAGGGTCCCTCGGCCAGGAACTGGAGTAATGGGTGGGCCCAGGTCCCCCTCATTTGCCACTGGGGAAGTGGCTTGACTGGTGGACAGTGGTACCTACCCCCGGAAGGGGGAAACACAGATGGTGACAAGGCTGGAGGGCCGAGTCATAGAATCATAGAAGAATCATAGAAGATTAAGGTTGGATGAGACCTCAGGAGGTCATCTAGTCCAACCCCCTGCTCAAAGCAGGATCAACCCCAACTAAATCATCCCAGCCAGGGCTTTGTCAAGCTGGGCCTTAAAAACCTCTAAGGATGGAGATTCCACAACCTCCCTAGGTAACGCATTCCAGTGCTTCACCACCCTCCTAGTGAAATAGTGTTTCCTAATATCCAACCTAGACCTCCCCCACTGCAACTTGAGACCATTGCTCCTTGTTCTGTCCTCTGCCACCACTGAGAACAGCCCAGTTCCATCCTCTTTGGAATCTCCCTTCAGGAAGCTGAAGGCTGCTATCAAATCCCGCCTCACTCTTCTCTTCTGCAGACTAAACAAGCCCAGTTCCCTCAGCATCTCCTCATAAGTCATGTGGCCTGAGCCACCTGATCATTTTTGTTGCCCTCCACTGGACTCTCTCTAATTTGTCCACATCCCTTCTGTAGTGGTGGGGGGACCAAAACTGGACGCAATACTCCAGATGTGGCCTCACCAGTGCCGAATAGAGGGGAATAATCACTTCCCTCGATCTGCTGGCAATGCCCCTACTAATGTAGCCCAATATGCCGTTTGCCTTCTTGGCAACAAGGGCACACTGTTGACTCATATCCAGCTTCTCATCCACTGTAATCCCCAGGTCCTTTTCTGCAGAACTGCTTCTTAGCCAGTCGGTCCCCAACTGTAGCAATGCATGGGATTCTTCCATCCTAAGTGCAGGACTCTGCACTTGTCCTTCTTGAACCTCATCAGCTTTCTTTTGGCCCAATCCTCCAATTTGTCTAGGTCTCTCTGGACCCTTTCCCTTCTCTCCAGCTTATCTACTTCTCCCTCCAGTTTAGTGTCATCTGCGAACTTGCTAAGGGTGCAATTCATCCCAGCATCCAGATTATTAATAAAGATGTTGAACAAAACCAGCCCCAGGACTGACACCTGGAGCACTCCGCTTGATACCAGCTGCCAACTAGACATCAAACCGTTGATCTCTATCCATTGAGCCCAACAATCTAGCCAGGTTTCTATCCACCTTATAGACCATTTATCCAATCCATACTTTTTAACTTGCCGGCAAGAATACTGTAGGAGACCGTATCAAAAGCTTTGCTAAAGTCAAGCTATATCATATCTACTGCTTTCCTCATATCCACAGAGCCAGTTATCTCATCATAGAAGGCAATCAGGTTGGTCAGGCATGACTTGCCCTTGGTGAATCCATGTTGACTGTTCCTGATCACTTTCCTCTCCTCCAAGTGCTTCAAAATGGATTCCTTGAGGACCTGCTCCATGATTTTTCCAGGGACTGCAGTGACGCTGACCAGTCTGTAGTTTCCCAGGTTCTCCTTCTTCCCTCTTTTTAAAGCTGGGCACTATATTTGCCTTTTTCCAATAGTCCGGGACCTCCCCCAATCGCCACGAGTTTTCAAAGATAATGGCCAAGGGTTTTGCAATCACATCAGCCAATTCCCTTAGCACCCTCGGATGCATTAGATCTAGACCCATGGACTTATGCATGTCCAGCTTTTCTAAATAGTCCTTAACCTGTTCTTTCACCAGGGAGGGCTGCTCACCTCCTCCCCATACTGTGTTGCCCAGGACAGCAGTGTGGGAGCTCACCTTGTCATGAAGAGGCCGCTATGGTACTTGGACTGAGGTGGATCTGCAGGTGGAGAAGAAGATGGGAGAGGCACCACCAGGAAAGGGTGCACCAGCTGGCAGAGCTAATCCCTGTGATGTCCAGCAGGAGGCGCTGCTGTGGTGAGTGAACCCCGAGACAGAGACCCTGCCCCAAAGGAAGGAATCTGAGCCCAGGAGCTGGGGCTATGAAAAAGACCAGGAGGAACATCTTCCTAGAGAGGTCCTGGACCTGGAGCAGGACTAGCAGAGCTCTTCTGCTCAGAAGGACGTGGGGGAACCAAGAGAAAGCCAGGGACTGAGGAAAGAAGGGTTTGAGCCTGGAAGTGTCAGAGGAACTGTGAGTTCATTTGGTGAGGACTCAACAGATTTGATCCCCAAGAGGGGCAATGTTCCTGTAAATCTCCTGAGTGCATGTGAGTGCATTGGAGAACCAAGAGGAAAAGAGGTGGGGTGACTGCAGTGCCCAGCCATGGAGTAACATCCTCTTGGATCACATGCTGTCACCATAGCATTTGGTGCACATGTAAATGATGACACAACGTGCAGGGCAATGGAGAATCTATCTCCTGGTCTTTCTCTGCTATGAAAAAATGACCTTCAGTGACCAAACAGGTCAACATTAACCTATTAGTAGGAAACCCAGAAATAACCTATAGCAGGGGTTGGCAACCTTTCAGAAGTGGGGTGCCGATTCTTCATTTATTCAGTCTGATTTAAGGTTTTGCGTGCCAGTAATACATTTTAACGTTTTTTAGAAGGTCTCTTTCTATAAGTCTATAATATATAACTAAACCATTGTTGTACATAAAGTAAATGTGTAAGAAGCTTCATGTAAAATTAAATTAAAATGCAGAGCCCCCCAGACTGGTGGCTAGGACCTGGGCAGTGTGAGTGCCACTGAAAATCAGCTCACGTGCTGCCTTCGGCACCTGTGCCATAGGTTGCCTACCCCTGACCTATAGGATAAACACCTGGATGAGCTCAAAGGCAATCTGGTGTGGGTAGGAACTGTGCTAAACTCCTCTCCATCAGAAACTGCCCTCTCTGCATCAGACAATAAAATAGAAAGAAATATGGCTCCAAAATGCAAGTGTTAAATCACATCTGACCTTAAAGAATGTCTCCTATGCAAAGCAGATGTGTTCGTTTAAGTCTGTAGTGCCTGATCTCTGCAGCACTTAAGGTTCTCGGAGCCTAAGAGGGACACACCTAATTTGCATGTAATTTACTCTAACTCCACTTTGGATTTTTCTTGAAGTCTGCTTTGAGGGCTACAGAGTGAGGTGTATTAGTGAGGACCTGGCACTACTCTTCTCCAAAACCAGCTCCTTGATATCAGGCTCTGCCTTTGCAGTGGCCATGCACATTATAGACTGAAGGTGCAAGTCTCTCTGTGTTTGGATTTGTGATGGGAAAGGGCCAGTCACAGAGGTGAGCCTTCCCAAAAATGCTTTGCTAGTGGCCGAGATGGTGACTTGGGAGAGCTGTCACTTCTTGGCAGGCTGGTATTGAAATTCAATACATCTTGCCCAGACAACTTTCATCAGGAGATTGTTGTCAGTCAGTTCCTGGTAAACTTCAGCCTTGGCTTTGGAGGGCAATCAGCTGAAACTAGGCATCTAAATGGCTTTGTTCTTGCCAAAGTCTCCAGGCCATTGATCAAGCGAATAGTGGAAAGTTTAGATTTTTTAAGTCCCTGAAAATTATATTTCTGGGCTGCTGAGAGTCAAGAAGTAGCTGCTGCTTTGCTGGGTGTGGAATCCTGCAGGAAGTGGGGAGCCCTGCTGAGCTATCTGCAAAGCTCATTCTGCAACTCCTGCCTATCTAGCACACAAACACTCTCTCTTTCCTCCTCTCCATCTCCTTTTTCTGGTACTGTGCCCCACTAGGGACACACTGAAGCTGAGGGAAGCCCAAGGGTCAGGAGACTACAGCCTGAGTTAAGCTGACCCTTATTATAGAATCCTAGAATATCAGGGTTGGAAAGGACCTCAGGAGGTCAGCTAGTGCAACCCCCTGCTCAAAACAGGAGCAATCCCCAGACAGATTTTTACCCCAGATCCATAAGTGGCCCCCTCAAGGATTGAACTCACACCCTGGGTTTAACAGGCCAATGTGCAAACTGCTGAGCTATCCCTCCCCCCAAAAAACAACATAGCCTTGCATTGGCCAGGAATCAAACTCTGGGTTGACTATTTGGAAGGCAGCTATGCTCACCACTATACCATCAGTTATGAGGGGATGTCATCCACCGGACACCCAAACTTGCCTTTGCTCCAGTCCCCCACAAATCTGCTGTGACTGATCTTGGTTTTCAATGGTAGTGAGGGTTGATCCTATGGGCTCAGTGTTTTCACAATACCAGAGTTCAGGCTTATCAGTGCAGTGACTGTCCACTGCCCCATAACCACCTTCCCCAAACCCTAACCCGCTAGCCACTATGTCCTGAGGAAAAGAGATGGGCTTTGCAGTGTGTTGAGAAGGCTGACAAATCCAAGCTCTGGCAGCCCATGGGTAGGCAAAGCGAGTTCAAAAGGCAAAAGCCCCTTATGGACGACATGCTACCAGCAGTTCCCTCTCTCTTAAATTGATCAAATGCCCCCACTGATCACATCTGTACAAGGATCACATGGGAGAGAGGCATCTCAGGGAACCTGATCTCAAACTCTTTAGGGTATAACAAGTCAAAATGGACACCTTGAATTCCAGTGGGCAGCATGCAGCCAGCCAATGAAGATCCCAGAGCATGGGACCAGTCATGCGGTGGTCTTGCCTTCACATGCCGCTGAGTAAGGGAGCAACTGATTCTGCACTCACTTCAGTTTCTGAGTGGTCTCAGTTTGCGGCCCATGGAGAGCACACTGCAGCACTTGAAGGTAGAGGCGACAAGGGGTGGGCAACAATAGCAAGCCCCACATCACAATCCCTCCCTCCTTGCCAGCTGTAGATGGAACAAAGCGACTTGCCCATGGGTCTATCTGTGCATCTGTATCTCCTCAGACTATGTACAATTTTCCTCCAGGGCAGATTGGCAGAGGCCCTGGAGGCTTTTCGCCTTCCCCTGCAGCGTGGGGCATGGGTCACTTGCTGGTGGATTCTCTGCAGCTTGAGGTCTTCAGACCACAATTTGAAGACTTCAATAACTCAGGCATAGGTTAGGGGTTTGTTATAGAAATGGATGGGTAGGGTTCTGTGGCCTGCTTTGTGCAGGGGGTTGGACTAGATGATCACATTGGTCCCTTCTGACCCTAGAATCTATGAATCTATAAAAATGTTTCCACCAGGAATGCTGAACCCCTGAGAGCGAAGTGATGGGAAAGAGGAGTTAGGTTCAAGGAATCCATCCAGTCTCAGGGTCCCTGGCATCTCATCTGGGATCTTTGCCCCACTGCTCTGAGATCTTGGAAAATTAAAGAAATGACATCCATTTAGTTTGATCCCCAAGTTGTGGCTTTATTTCAAATGGGGATAAAAACAGGAGAGGACTCGACTTCTTGGCCATAATTTTGAAACCGTAAATGTTGTGCCATTGCCCATCTTCTGATGCATGGGAAGAAACGCGACCACACGATCCCCATCCTCAGCTACCTGCCCTGGCGCCTCACTCCTTCACTGCAGGAGTCAGTTCAAAACTTCCTTTGTTGCTGTTATACAACAAACCCTCTCCGCCCCAGTGGATGGCGACCTTGAGCGGATAGAGTGGCGTGAGTGTTCCCATGCTCCTCAGGCTGTTGGGACTCTTGCATGCCTGGCAGGGTCACCCATGGCGGCAAGGTCGAACGTGAAGTTCCAGATGAACAATGTTCCAATTCCCCCTGCCCCCAAGTCCTCAGTGGCAGAGCAGGTGGATGAAGAGACAATTTCTCTCAATGGCTGTGAAGCGGATGAAGGCTGAAGCAGGATGAAGGTCTCCAACCACCTTGGTTTCCTTGCCATTGGATTATGATCCTCATTCTGCCAAGCACTGTGTGGATGCTTCTGTGCCCACACGGTGTCTCCACATTAAAAGAATTCATGCCCAGGTGTCTTCTACATTCACAGACCCCTTCCTAGTTAAGACAGGAGCTAAACAGGGCTGTGTCCTTGCTCCATCCCTTTTCTCCATCTTTCTTGCTGTCACCCTCCTTCTCATTGCTCCCCTCTGGGCTTGACATCTGATACAGAATGGATGGCAAGCTCGTCAACCTCGTTCACCTCCGATCCAAGAGAAAGACGATCACTAAATCAGTCACTGAGCTCCAATATGCAGATTATTGTGCTCTATGCATCCCCTTGGAAGATCTTCAAAAAATAGTCAGTACTTTCTCTGAGGCCTGCAACCAACTCAGCCTCACATCAACACCAGAAAGCTAAAGTACTTCACCAGCAGGCTCTGAATCACCAAGATCCTGCTCCCATAATTCAGATCAATAAAGAGACCCTGGAGAACGCCGAGCACTTCCTTTTCCTTGGCAGCTATCTATCACAGAAAGCTGACGTTGATGAGGAAGTTAAACACCACCTTCAATGCACCAGTGCAGCTTTCAGATGCTTGGGAAAACATGTCTTCAAAAATCGTGACATCAAGAATCAAACCAAGCTTCTCGTGTACAGACCATTGTTATCCCTGCTCTCTTGTATGATGCCCAATCCTGGGTCATATACAGTAGAGATCTCAAGGTTCTTAAACAATTCCAGCAATGGTGCCTCTGTAAGATCTTCGGAAACAAGTGGGATGACTAATGCACCAACATCAGTTTTCTGTCCCAAGCCAAAACCTCCAGTATCGAAGCTATGATAATTTACCACCAACTCCACTGGGCTGGTCATGTTCTTCAAATGCCAGAAAATCGACTCCAGAAGCAGGTCATATTCTCACAACTGAACCATGGCCATTGGATGAGAGGCAGGCAAAAAAAGCACTTCAAAGACACCCTCAGAGCCAACATGAAGATGTGCAGTATTGACAAACTCATGGGAAACCCAAGCCCTCGAACTGACCAAAATGAAAAAAGATCTTGTGGCAAGGATCCCAGTACTTCAAGATCCAATGGAGACAACAGGAAATGGAGAAGCGGGGAAGGAGGAAAGAACACGCCACAGCCTGACTCAACAATCCAGATCTGTCCATTCCATTGGGAAATGTCTGCCCCAATTGTGACAAGGTCTATGGATCCTGGATCAGTTTCATTAGCTACTTGCAGATCCACCAGCAATAACTGGCTATCTCATTTTATGGAAGACCATCATCCTCAGACTCTGAGGGATCGCCAGCAACAAATCCTCCATCATCCTGATGCAGCCAGCCTTGCAGAACCTGCCTCTGCTCCCCTCCCTTCTCCATAATGCAACAGCCTTCTCACTGTCTGTCCCTTCCCATCAACTCCGT
This sequence comes from Gopherus flavomarginatus, assembly GCF_025201925.1. NCBI lineage: Eukaryota > Metazoa > Chordata > Testudines > Testudinidae > Gopherus > Gopherus flavomarginatus. Next base: position 299,177,241 of record NC_066618.1, on the reverse strand, counting down.
TCTGTGTCAAGTCTCAGTAGGGAACATCATTCCTCCCTTGCGTATATCTCTTCGTTTTGCTCTCCTCCTGCTCTTGTTAATGAACTCTGTAATGGTTCTCTGACTCCGATCCATGAACCAACCTCTGGATGTCTGCTGACAGCTGGCTGGTGACATGGTATTGGTTCCTCCTCCTGTATTCCAATTGCTACATCAGATGAAAGACAGTGAAAAATTAATTGCATTTTTTCCTAGTGTTACTTTTCCATATCTCCAAAATTTGCAGTAGCTGCAGGGACATTTTGCAGTGGGAATGGGTGGGATGCTGGTCCCTGAGATTGCAAATGGGAGGGGAGGTGGTCCACAAGACATCCTTTTGCTAAGATGTAGTCCATACTGTGGAAAAGTTTGAGGTGTTCTAAAGCCTCTTATGATACAGGTTGTTTGTTAACAAAATCTTGGTCATATAGGACTTAACAGCTTTCAAACTGCAGCCACTCAGAACTTCACGATGACAGGAGAAGCCTCAGACTTCAAAAGTTCAGCCCCCTGCCACCTGAACAAGGGAAATCTTCTTTAAGTTCTATCAGTATAAGGCATATGACACACAGCTGAGCAGTTCTGATTCCATCCAGAAGAGGGCAATGTTTTATACACATACACTCCCCCGTCGGGTCATTAAAGTGTGAAAGAGGCTTTCCAAATAAGGTGTTCTGAATCATAAAGTGACAGACTAAACCATAATGACCAATCCCAAATATTAAAAAAATCATGAGTCAGGCCCCAAAATCATGAAATTTAAAAAAAATAAAAATAAAATGTGGATTCTTTTTATTAACCTTCTGCTCACAGAGCCTTTCAGAGGTACCTGGGTCATGTTTTTAAGTTTTTCTCTGCTACCATGAGGGCTAGAAATTCCTTTTCATTTTAAATTGAATCTGAGACTCTCAACTAATCATATGACTCCAAGAGCTGGGGCTTTTAGTAGAACACCAAATAGCGTGAGACTCACAATGAAATTGAAAGAGCTGGCCACACAGTAAACAGAAATGTAAACTGAGCAACTGAGTTATATACAAAGTAGCAAGAGACAGTTAAAATGGTGAAAATTATGGTGGATTTTGAAGTTCTCTGATCAATCATTTAAATACAGTTATGTATAGGTATCCCTGCAGTGTCCCTTTACACTCTATTGTTTGTTGCTTATGCGCCCAGGGAAGAGAATGATTGTTCCCAGAAACCAAGTTGTGTTTTGTTTTCTCCGCATAAATATTGCATTGCAAGAGTGAATTACTGAGTCTCACAAGCAAATTGTTAGTGTTGGAAGGTTTGGATGGTGCTCAGATCCGGAAAGGCATGTGAGAGGACCAGCTGGGTTTGAAGAAATCTGATACCATTTAGATTGTAGGACCTGCGAAGGAAGCAGGGACCTGTCAGTCTGAATGGTCTGTAAAGCGCTAGGCACACCTGTGGGGCTGGTTAAATCAGCATGGGGATTTGCTTTTGTTCCCTGGGCAAACAGGATTTTAAATCCTATAGACTGGGTCCAAGAAGGCAAGTACCTCCTGGGCCTCAACAGAATCTATACTGCGGATTAGTTGTGGATACCCTGCAGGGAATCAGCGTCTTGGGAACCTTTGGGGGGAAAAGAGCAAGTGAAGGACACTGCTACAGAAACAAACTCTCCCACCCCAAATAAGAACACACATATCTCCAGAGATGATGAGTCCTCCTACCTCTCAGCCCTTTGCTCAGAAGACTGAGTTCCCAGGGAGGGAAGCGTGGTGTGGTGTTAGAGCATCGCTCGGGACCCTGCTTGATGCTGGAGAGGAGAGATCTTCAGCAGGCTTTGCAGAGGCTGTGCCTGTGTATCCAGATTTGGGGTTCACTTTGCTGCAAGGGAAGCCACGGCAACTTTTTAACAAGCCTTGCTAAGCAGAGCAGAAGATCTTAGGGAAGCAGCAAGGTCCAGTGGATAGATTGTTGGAGCGGGACACAGGGAAGCTGAGGTCTAGTCCCAGCTCCATCACTGGCTTCCCATATGACCTTGGGCTAGTCACATCGCTGCCCTTTGCCTCAGTTTCTCTGACTGGAAAATAGAAATAGATTCCAAGGCCAGAAGGGAGCATTGTGATCTTTGGTCTGACCCCATGTATCTAACCATGCTTACGCCCCGATTGTTCACTGACTTGAGATCTAGGAATAAAATGGCATTATATAAGGGATTAGTGGCAGGGGTTTTAAATCCCACCCTGCTGCTGATGGATGGGAATAGTTGTTGATTTGCTGATATTATACCCAGGGCTAAGGGATTTTCATAACTCCATCTTTACCAAAGGAAGGCTAGGGTTATGGCTACAAAGGGAATGTGAAAGGCAGATAAACTTCTGGATGTTAGAGAACTAGTCAGCCTGTGGCATCAGTGAGGGCTCTGAATTTCCTGGGGGTGGAGAAATCACCATTAGTGGCTGTTTCGCCAGGCATGGGGATTTCCTGAACCTGTTCAGAGCCCAGGAATTCCTCAGTTTAAGTTTAGGTAAAGTTCTGGGAGGCCTTGTATCCAGGCTGGTTATACCTGGCTTGCCTGAAATGAGACACACCATGAGCAGTGAGCCTCGGTCTGGCTCCTTCCCTGAATCAGAACAGCCAGTTGTGCCTTGCCGAGAGTGACAGGGTCTGTTATTTTTATTTCAGGGCCACGTCCTTCCAGGCTGCCTTCCCCTGCAGTGCAGAGGACACAGATTTCCCATTAAAAGAGGGATCTTCCCAGAGCATTGAGGCCCTCTTCTAATTTCAGCCATTGACAGTTAAACTTTGGAGCTCATGTTTTTTAATATAAGGATAACTCACAGGGATGCTACTGGCCCTGACTTGCCCCTGTAAATCACCCAAAAGCAGCCTGGCTTTGTGAAGCATGGAATGGTATGTGCTACAGATCATAATGCTTTGGCCTTCACTTAGACACTTCCACAGCAGGGGGAATCTTAAAGCCCTTAATGAAGAAAAATAAACTTGGTCTCCTTTGAAAATCCCACCCCAAGGGACCTGGGCACTCGACCCCTATTGAGGAGCAGAGATCAGGGCCAGAACATTCAAAGCCGCTAAGGTTCAGCACCAGAATAAGTCGTCAGATTTACATGGTGGGTGCTGAATTCTTTGGCCAATTTGGTCTCACTTATTTAATGGGCAAGGATCCAAGTTAGAACAGGGTTGTGACAAGCTTTTGCCTAGTACACAAAGAGCCACCCAGCTTTAGAGAGGGAGGAAGAAATGCAGTGTAGTGGTTAGAGCATGAGTGAGGTCATTATCCAACCTTTCCTCTTTCTCTCTCATCTCCCTCCCACCACGTTCTTGTGTCCAGTCAACTATCCCACGCCTCGTGCTGTTCAGGAAAGAGGTTATTAATCCATAGTTATTTCCCACTTTTAAAAGTGAGAAAGAAATGCCTGGAAGAAGATGAGAGGTTGAAGCTCTCTAGCCATTTCCATCCCAGCCAGACATAAAGCAAGGCTGGCTCTGGTCACTCCCACAGCTCAGCACTTCTCTCGCTGGGAGGGATCATTGATCTTCACTGGGAAGAAAACATTCACTCACTTCCAGGATGTTTTCTCGTTTGAATGTCTGGGACATTCCTGGTGTGCCAGATAGAGGTGAGTTAAATAAGCTGCATATACCCCCTTCCAATGGGATAGGTGAGAGTTATCCCCATTTTACAGATGGGGAAGGAGAGGCATAGGGGAGAAGCCTACCCAAGCTGTGGATGTCTGTGGCAGTTCCTGGACTAGAACCAGCAGCTCCTCACTCTTTGGCTAGTGCTCAGGCTACTAGACAATACAGCCGCCCTGCGAAGAGGGAAGGAAGTTGGATCCACGAGCAGCCAAGCAACAGCATAATCTCCATTAGCCATGTATTTCGCTGTTGCGTCTCAGAGTCGTGAGCCCTTACATCAGGAACATTTCCCCCTTCCAAAGGCTTTGCAGACTGGAGACTGGGACTCCGACTGCAGCTGCACCTCCAAGTGATGTCCTCTGGGAACTTTGAAACAAATCACCCTGTCTTTAAACCTGTGACTAATGCGTCTTCTGCCCACAGATACAAGGTGTCTCTGTTGTCATGGAAACAGGCTCCAAAGGGGGGGGAGCTTTTTAATTTTTATTGCTGTATAAAGTGTGACAAATTTCTGGCACTATTTTGATGGGTCTCATGCTTTCTCTTCTGGGGGGGGGGGTTCAGGGCACCATTTCTTGCCCCTGCAGTGGAATGTTAACTGCCCCACTAGTGTCCTAGAGGAGGGGAGTGGAGAGGGAGGGACCTGGGTCCACCCTCTACTCCAGGTCCCAGCCCAGGGGCCCTGAGGATAGTGGTAAACCACTTGAACTGACACTTCTTTCCCCTGGGCTACTTCCCTCTCCTGCCCTTCAGCTTGCGGGGGGGGGCTTCCTGCCCTCCCTCTGTACAAGCCAGGTGCCCCTTTACCTAGGGTCTTGAACTTCTTAGCTCACCGCAGAACTTCTCCAAACTGCCCTCTGCTTCCCTTCAAATTGTTCTCTACGCCAATACCAATTCCTCTCTGCTCCAACACCAATCCTTTCTGCTTCAGCTCCCACACTGTCTGATTGAAGCAGGGGGGTTTTATCATGTGACTGACTGCAGGTGCTCTAATTGGTTTCAGGTGCTCTAGTTAATCTATAGCAAACTTTCTTCCCCTTACAGGGAATAAGGCTCCCTTCTAGCCCTCTCCTGCTGCCCTCTGGCCATGCTGTATCACAAAAGGCTTAAACACCCTTTTTATTCTCCCAGCCAAGAGATCAGGGCTTTTCTCACCCCTACCATGGAGGTGTGTTTGCAAAAGTATCTGCAGCATCATCACCAAAAAAGCCCACCGAAATTAAAAATCTCTCCTCTTTCTTTGCTGCACGGGCTGATGGAAATGCCAAGCATGGGGTGAGGAGAGCTCCTCATCTCATTCTGTCAGCAGCTCTTCAAGATCAGACCAGATGGGACCTTGGAGGATTGGAGCTGGCTGCGGGCACAGACGGTCAGGTCCTTCTTGTGACCCTGACCAGATCCCCACTGGCTTGGAGCTAGGGAGGAGCAGGAATATGGATCTGGTCTCCCAGCTGCCTGGGTAGGATATCGTTAGAGAGCACGGGCTTAGCCAGCCTGGCACGGTGCAAATCTGAAAATTAAGGAGTCAATTCATGTCTCTCTCTCCATGGACCCGGATTCTGCTTTTATTCAAATGGGTTTTACTGCTTCATGCTGCACAAAAGCTCTCCCTCGGTCGTTCGCTTCAAGGCCAAATGGAAATGAAACACAGCTGGGAAAAGACGTGAGACCAGCACACGCAGTCACGTGGGCGAGCGAGACCGCGCACACAAGGGTGAGCAGGTGGAGTAGCGCATGTGCAGGCTTGACTGGGGTGGGGATCCACACCCAGGAGTCTGAGAACTCTGTCTCACGTGTGTGCATGCGGGGGTTGTTCCACATGTATGAGGATGACTGGCCAGACGGGTGGTGAGCAGCAGTGACTTTTTTACAGCCTGCAGCTGATGGAGGTCCCTTCCTCTCCTCCCTGCTGCAGACCCAGGCACTGTGATTACCATTGGTATTATAGTACCAGCTGCAGGGCCCATCTGAGATCAGGGCCCCATAGTGCTAGGTGCTGTACATGCATGTAGCATGTACACAGCAAAGAGCTTAAAGCAGGGGTGGGAATACTACGGACTGCAGGGCGGATCCAGCCAGTCAGGTAAGTGGCACCAGGCCAGAGCCCGCACCCCAAACCCCTCCTGCATCCCACACCCCAACCCCCTGCCCTGAGCCCCTGCTACACCCTGCACCCCTCCTGCATCCCAAACCCCTGCTGTGAGCCCCGTTCTGCTCCCTGCACCCCAACCCTCTGCCCTAAGCCCCCTTCTGCACCCTAACCCTCTGCCCTGAGCCCCCAACCCCGAGCTCCTTCCCAGACTCCGTTCCCCCTCCTGCACCCCAACCCCCTGCCCTGAGCCCCCTCCCATGCCCCGCACTCCCTCCCGCACCCCAACCCCCTTCTCCAGCCCTACATTCATGGCCCTGCATGCAATTCTCCCCCCCACCCGCAGATGTGGCCCTCAGGCCAAAAAGTTTGCCCACCTCTGCTCTATCCAGTAGGCAATGCTGTCTCCCAAATATGTCATGCTGATTAATTTAATAACATCCTTTGCCCTTCTCTGGCATTTGCCATCCAAAGCACTTCACAGACACTGTGAATTAATCCTCACAGTCCCCCCAGGAAGCTGGTGATATTGTGCCTATTTCAAAATGGGCACAGAGTGACTAAGGGCCAGGATTTTAAAGGTGTTTATGTGCCTAATGATGCAGATTGGCACCTAAATGCCATTGAAATCAACGGGCGTCGGACATCTCAGCACTCTTAGAATTCACGCTAGGCTCCCTCCTGCATTTTTAGGAGCCTAAATTCTTTTAAAAACCTGGCCCTAAATGACGTGCCCAGGGTCACACAGACTCTGTTGCAGAGCAGGGACTAGAACTGGGGTTGCTGATGTCTGTCTAGGTAGTTTTATGGTGCTAATCTCCACAATGTGTGAGTGGCTCAGCCCTGTGCCTGGCCTGAACCACTGAATCTTTCTTTCTGCAAAATAAATGCTGCACAGTAATTTCGGGCCACCAGGGGGATGGGCAAATCTTACTTTTTGACTTTGCAGAGGTGAAAAGCATGGCTGAGTGAATGTTTTAGTGCATGAATCTGCACCAGGTTAATCCTGGACGCCCCATCATCTCGGGCATTGGCACTCTCACTGAAGGACTGTCTGGATATATGGACTCTCTACTCAGACCCTATGCCACCAGCACTCCCAGCTATCTCCGCGACACCACTGATTTCCTGAGGAAACTACAATGCATTGGTGACCTCCCAGAAAACACCATCCTAGCCACCATGGATGTAGAGGCTCTCTACACAAACATCCCACACACAGATGGAATACAAGCTGTCAGAAACACTATCCCTGATGATGCCACAGCACAACTGGCTGCTGAGCTCTGTGCCTTTATACTTACACACAACTATTTCAAATTTGATGACAATATATATCTCCAGATCAGTGGCACTGCTATGGGCACCCGCATGGCCCCACAATATGCCAATATCTTCATGGCCGACCTGGAACAACGCTTCCTCAGCTCTCGTCCACTCACACCCCTTCTCTATCTACGCTACATTGATGACATCTTCATCATCTGGACCCATGGGAAGGAGACTCTGGAAAAATTCCACCATGATTTCAACAGCTTCCACCCCACCATCAACCTCAGCCTGGATCAATCTACACGGGAGGTCCACTTTCTTGACACCACGGTGCAAATAAGTGATGGTCACATTAACACCACCCTATATCGAAAACCCACCGACCGCTATGCCTACCTTCATGCCTCCAGCTTCCATCCCGGGCACATCACACGATCCATTGTCTACAGCCAAGCACTGAGGTACAACCGCATCTGCTCTGACCCCTCAGACAGAGACCAACACCTACAAAATCTCCACCAAGCATTCTCAAAACTACAATACCCACACGAGGAAATAAGGAAACAGATCAACAGAGCCAGACGTGTACCCAGAAGCCTCCTACTGCAAGACAAACCCAAGAGAGAAACCAACAGGACTCCACTGGCCATCACATACAGCCCCCAGCTAAAACCCCTCCAACGCATCATCAAGGATCTACAACCCATCCTGGACAATGATCCCACACTTTCACAGGCCTTGGGTGGCAGACCAATCCTTGCCCACAGACAACCTGACAACCTGAAACATATTCTCACCAGTAACTGCACACCACACCATAATAACTCTAGCTCAGGAACCAATCCATGCAACAAACCTCGATGCCAACTCTGCCCACATATCTACACCAGCGACACCATCACAGGACCTAACCAGATCAGCCACACCATCACTGGTTCATTCACCTGCACATCCACCAATGTAATATACGCCATCATATGCCAGCAATGCCCCTCTGCTATGTACATCGGCCAAACTGGACAGTCTCTACGGAAAAGGATAAATGGACACAAGTCAGACATTAGGAATGGCAATATACAAAAACCTGTAGGAGAGCACTTCAACCTCCCTGGCCACACTATAGCAGACCTTAAGGTGGCCATCCTGCAGCAAAAAAACTTCAGGACCAGACTTCAAAGAGAAACTGCTGAGCTTCAGTTCATCTGTAAATTTGACACCATCAGCTCAGGATTGAACAAAGACTGTGAATGGCTTGCCAATTACAGAACCAGTTTCTCCTCTCTTGGTTTTCACACCTCAACTGCTAGAACAGGGCCTCATCCTCCCTGATTGAACTGACCTCGTTATCTCTAGCTTGCTTGCTAGCACACATATATATACCTGCCCCTGGATATTTCCATTACATGCATCTGAGGAAGTGGGTATTCACCCACGAAAGCTCATGCTCCAAAACGTCTGTTAGTCTATAAGGTGCCACAGGATCCTTTGCTGCTTTCACCAGGTTAATGCGTCAAAGATCTGAGTTTGTGATGGGGACGAACCACTTCCCAGTGGGCTGAGCTTGGGTATAGGCATCAAACTACCCTACACACACACACACACACACACACTCTTTCTCTCTCTTTCTCATTTGATTACTGTCTATAAGTACCTATGAGGGGAACAAATATTTGATAATGGGCTTTTCAGTCTAACAGAGAAAGGTCTAACACCATCCAGTGGCTGGAGGTTGAAGCTAGATACATTCAGCCTGGAAATAAGGCATGAATTTTTGACAGTGAGGGTAATTAACTAATGGAACAATTTATTAAGGGTTGTATTGAATTCTCCATCACTCCCCATTTTAAAATCCAGATGGGCTGCGTTTCTAACAGCTCTGCCCTAGAAATGATTTAGGGGCAGGTCTCTGGCCTGTGTTACACAGGGGGTCAGACTACATGGTCACACTGGTCCCTTCTGGCCTTAGAATCTATGAATCGCAAACACACACTGTAGTCAATCAAAACAGGGTAAGGCAGGAGGATTCCCGAGTTAATAAATTTAGTGGCCACTGAACAAATTCCCCAATCCTGGAGGAAGCAGACATGTAGGCCAATGGTCCAATTCCTTTTTACGAGCTTTTTCTCTCTACGTAATACAAACAAGTTAATAACAGCCCGAAGAAACCCAATCAATAGTTCAGGAAACCCACTGTCACCTGTATCACTAGATTATACTTAGTGCTCCAAGTACAGGGCGATCCATCTGTCTTCAGACTCCCGTAGCAGTGAGATCACAATAATCCTGTCCTGGGAGCCACACTGGATTTTCTTTTAGGAAAGTAGATTCTTAGCTGCCTGGGATTCAGGAAACCATCAAATGTCAAGAGAGCAGGGGCTGGCCAGAGTTCTTAGGGCAGAGGTCCCCAAACTCATCCCCCATTCGGGGGGGGAGGGGCATCTGGGGCCTGGGCCAGCCCTCATGGAAGGCAAAAAGGGAGCACCCCCCTGTTCCATTCTTGGCTCTGGCCCTGGCTGCTGGCTTCACTTTGGCTGCCAGCCCTGCACCCAGGGTCCCAGCTGCTGGCCCCGCGCTCAGGGTCCCAGATGCTGGCCACTGCTCCCGGCCCAGTCTCTGCTCCCAGCTGTGGTCCCAGCCTCGGCCCCTTACCCCTGTGTGCGTCCCCCCTTCCTGGAGCTGTGGCTCCTCTCCCGGCCCTGACGCTGGGGAGCAGAGGGAAGGGGCACAGACAGGGGTAAGGAGGAGTGTGAAGTAAAGAGTTTGGGGACCGCTGTCCTAGGGGCAGGGGTGATAATACAGATAATAATTAATAATAATAATACAGCACCTAACACAATGGGGCCTCTAGGTCCTGTGGTAACATAAAAAGCATAACAATGCTGTAAGCTGCTGCTTCAAGATGAATAGATGATTCCAGGCTCTTAACCCTGGCAATGCTGTGGACAAGTATGAAGCAGCCCCATCAACTGGTCTCTTAAACCAACACCCCTCCCATCCTGACCTCCTCTTTCAGCCATAGACTGCTCACCCAACCCCCTCCTCCCAGCTCTGAAACCCTCCCTTGCCCAAATGTGCCCCAACTCCTCACCCCAGCTTTCAAACCTTCCCCTCACCTCAGCTGACCTTTGTCCCAGCTGTGTTTACCCCTCCCCATAACTCCTATCAATTCCCCTCAAGCTGGTATATCCTGCTGCCTGTAGAGAGCTCAGAGCCTCCAGCCCTGCCCCTCCCTGAACATTCCCAGGGACTCTGCCCTGAAAGGTTGAACCTGTGCAGACTTTGCTAACTGATTTTTTAACCTCCTCATTACACCCCAGTCCTGTCCTCACCTGTGGAGTTCACGGCCCGAACATTTCCCCCTCCGGAGCTAAAGATTCCAGGGATTTCCTTGTTGCATTCAAGTTTGGGTACAAAGTGGATGCTGCAGGATGGGAGCAAGAAATTCACGGTAACCCCCTTCTGCACCCTGGCCTGGCTCATTGACAGGGCCAGACACTGGTACTCTGTGCAGAAGGGTCTGGAGAGATCAGAGGGAGACAGCCAGGGAAGGGAGCTAATTTGTGTATTTCAAATGTTGCTGCATTCTAAGCTCTTAGTTATCCATGGCACCTTCACACAGTAACTAGTGGTTTGGGAGATTCTTATCGCTCTCCTGGTCGTAGAGGAAACCCATGTGCGCTTCCGAGCCAACAGAGTTGGGCTGCTCCCCACAGAGTCATAATAACTACAGAGATTTCATATTTATATGGCAGCTTGCAGCCTGAAGAACCTCAAACAAACTGTGCAACAGATTCAAGAGAACCCTGCGCTGCTCCTCAAATCTCACATCCACACCCCCTTAATGTGAGCTCAGGGGAACCCAAATCACTCACTTATGTACCTCCTTAGTGTGAGCGCTGGAGAACCCATGTTGGGAGGTAGAACCTTGCAGGGCTGGGCCCTTGTTCTGGTTCTGAGCAGCTGCACAGAGTTCCTAGGGAAACCTGCACAGGAGTGGAAGGTGCGCAGTCAGGATAGAGGCTATTATCATATGTGTGTCGCATGAGTATCAACGTGACGTCCACTAAATGCCCATATTCCTGTCCCAGCATGCACTGGGCTCAGGATAAAACCTGAGATGGTTGCTGGTCAGACATGAGCAAGGGATGGGCCCAGGATGCCATGGGATCCACCCAGGAATTAATCGGGCTCTGGCATTTCTAAGGCCTTATCTCCCTCCCTGAGAAATTTGCACTGGTTTCACTGCAAGTGTGACGCTCATTCAGTTTAAACCAGGCTGAGTTCAGCTGCATTTAAACTGATTACACCTGGTTTAAGCTAAATCAAAAGAAGCCACTTTTAAACCAAAATAGGTGTGTCTACACAGAGGTTAGCCCTGGTTTAGCTAAATCAATACAGTTAACTGAAAGAGAGTCCCAAATGTGTTCCTCACTTTCCACCTCTGCATGCTTCCAAGGGGGTTGGGGGGGGGTTCGTTTGTTTTTTAGAGAAGGACCTTATTAGTACGCAAAGGCATTATCCTCTGAAACTTACATGACTCCAGCTGCAAATAGATGCTCTCAGGAATTTGAACTCCAGCTGGGCAAGAGGCATTCTGGTATGTTTCTTTTAATGAATATTTCAAGTGATTTCAGTGCTGCTGAAAGCCCTGGAGACCAAACTCTTCTGTTTAGCCACAGCGCTCACCTGTTTTGCAGGAGATTCCCTGCAAGACAAGGAATCGAAAGAAAGAGCAGAGCCTAACTCTGGACAATTTTGTGGGGATCGCAGAAAAGGGAGCTAGGGGAGTTTAGTCTCCATAGATTTAATCTGTCCTCGCCCTTCTGCAATTGCCAACAAGGATACCAGTGGCGATGGTTGTTTACCTCTCTGTTGATTGAGACCCATCATGTCATTTCACCTGCACCACCAAGCAGCCATCGGGTAGTGAATTCTGGTTGCAACTAATGTGGGCAGGATTTGAATGCTTGACCTGCAAGGAAAAGGTTCTAACACCCAGTCTCTGCTCCCTAAACCATCCAGTCATGCACATGCTCTTGCGGCCTTCCGAACTCCACCTGGACATGTGCGTGATCCAGGACCTCTGGAGTCTTGTTTTGTGTGGCTAGGCATTCTGTCCTTCACACGGAGATTTACAGGAAGAAGGGAAGGGATCAGTCATTTATGTTCTCATCAGTTGGCTGGACTTTCTCCAAGAGTCCAGCCTATCAGAGGGACCAGTTCCTACTACACAGCAAGGGTGGCAGTAGCAGCAAAGCCAATGACCCTTCTCGGGCTGGATGTTAGTTCCACATTTTGTGAGGAAGCATCAGGCTGATTTGAGTACGCCAGTGTCACAGAGACTCAGGGGCATCCTCAAAGAGTGATTAAACTCAGGTACTTGGAAACATGTAGATCCAGTGAGCATAACAGATGAACAGATCTGTAGCACAAGGTAGTGGGGTTGAGTGGACAGAGCACAGATTTGGCAATCAGGAGACTTCTGTTCCTCAACTTTGCCAAGTGCCCATGACTTGCTGTGTGACCTTGGGGAAGTCATGTGATTATCTAGCCTAAGTTTTTATTACTATGGCTTCTAAACACTGATTGTTCTGTGCCTCAGTTTCCCCATCTGTAAAGTAGAGATAATATAATGTGCTACAATCTGCATCTTTGTGAGAGAGCACAACACTGCCATCTACTGGACAGAATCAGAGCTGTTCTACTATATATCATAGGCTTATAATGCTACTTCCTAACAGAGATTCTCCTTTGGCTAAAGAGGCAAGCCACAAAGTCTTGGTGCTTTTGTAGCAGGAGGATTGGGGTCCTGTTGCTGTGCAGTTCAGAGAAATCCGGCTGCACAGCAGTGTGACAGCTTTAACAGTCCTAGACAATTACTGGCAGGCTACAGAGCTTACACACCTTTGTTAAGGGTGTTGGGCTCCTCAGATGAACATGCAAAGCATTACGATGACAAGGGTGTTGTTCCAACCCATGGGCTACTCTTCACACCATCAGCAATGAGGTGGAGCCTGAGAGATGTGTGCCGGGAGTGCTCTGAGAGAATGCCTCTTGCATTTTACTTGCTGTCGGGTAAGGTTACACATTCTCCATTTAAATTGTCTTCTGTTTATATTTCATATGCCAACAAAGGTCAAATCATTAGCATGGCTGTCGTGATCTGTTTTTCTGATGAGATGTACAAATTAGTCTTTAGCCACTTACGGTCATGAGAGATCCCATGGCATTATTTTGCAAGAGTAGGGGTGTCTGGACAGAATATATGCCTTTTGCTCCCCTCCATTCCTCCTTGAGTTTCAGCAGGAGACAATGTTCTCCTTTTCATCTTGTACTAAACTGCTGTGGAATGTTGTTGTGCACTGTTAAACAGCTGCTATGTTCCATCCCAGAGGTGGCTGCATTTCAATGGGTGAAATGTTTCCTGTCTATATAGGGTCTGATCCAAAGCCCATTGAAATAAATGGGAGTCAGGGAGTTTGCCTCAGCTTATAATTTGTCAAGCACTTGGGGGATGGACAAGGCCTTTCACAAATGTGAGATCTGGCCCGATTATGATTGAATCATTGTATTATATTAGGGTAACGTTAAAGTGATGATCCATAGACCTAGGCTACTGAAGGTTTATTCCTTTCTCAGTAAACTCCCCTAGTGTCCTGACATTGCTTTGATTGGCAATTGGTTCATGAATTACCATATTTAAGTCCAGTGCTGTGACTACCCAATTACCATTGCGTCCAGCTCTGCTGTTTGCCAAAGGCTTTAATTACCGGACCCCTCCCTTTGCTGTTCTGGTTATGTGAGCTCTCGAGCGTTCATCCCAGGGCTTCATTAGCAGAAGTTGAGTCAACTAAAGGACTGCTTCGCAACCAGTCACGCAGCTAAGGGCTATGTGATCCAGACTGAAAAGTAAACAGTAGATGGATGGACTTGGCCCCAAATTGACGGGGGAGGATCCAGGTTGAATTGCACAGTGGTGAATGCCTTCCCTGCAGCAATTTCTGTTTTTACTTGTCTATTTGCAGGCAGGCAGGTGCAATCAGTGCAGGTGAGCTAGGCTGGGTTGACAGCCCGGAGACCTACAGCAGTGCAAGCGTGCCTCAGCGTGTCAGGGCTTCCCTGGAGAGTTCCCTATAAGAGAGCCCCCTTGGCTCGTTCTCTCCCATGGCCTCTCTGATGACACTGCTGCTGGATAACTGCTGTTTGTCAATAATGGGAACCCCACTTGTCAGTTCTGGCTCGGATGAGATGCTTGCACGGCCTTGTCGCCATAGCAACCATGCATGGCCTGTCTCCTCACAGCACCTCTGTGAGATGGGGTAGGGCTGATGTCCTGACTTCGCTGCTGGGCACTGAGACACCGAGGGACTAAGGGATGGGCCCAAGGTCACACAGGGAGTCTGTAGTAGAGCTGGGAATGGAAGGCAGATCTCCCATCTCCCACTCCGATCTGCTTGACCATCCTTCCTGCTCCAATTATTCTGATCCTTTCTCAAAGTGAGCCTAGAAAGTAGTGAGGACTCATCTCTGTTTCCCAGAGCCCTTACCTGTGGACCCCGCATCCCAGCCTCTTCCTATCCCTGCCCTGGATGACATCACCAATACAGCTTTACCCCCAAACAGCACCATGTCCCTTGTACCCTCAGGGCCTGAAGGAGATCAGCGACTGAGCTGAACCCCAGCAAGGGTTCCCCAGCCCCCCAACTCGGGTTCCTTTCCCCCACACTTTGCAGCCCTCACTGGCCCTTCAGGGTCCTGGACCGAAATGAAGCCCAATCTTGTGCGGAGCAGCCAACAAAAGGACAAAAGAAGGGAATTAGTTAAGGCAGGAGGAAGGATGCTCTGGGTGCCTGGCAAGTTCCACCAAGCTCCTCTCTGCTCCCCAGCCCAGTGAACATTACACTCAAAGGAAACGCTTGCAGAGGAGGCTGCTATGGGGAGAAAGACAGGAGGGGCAGAAAAGGGACCCACTTGGACACAGGAATCCCCACTGAGTCAGGTCTGTGCTTCCAGACAGCTCCCTCCTGCACACACTGTTCATTTGTACAGACCAGGCAGGACCTGAGGGCTTGTGCCTGTGTCAGCAGAGCTCAGAGCTCCTAGAGCCACTAGGGTTGCTGACTTTGTAATATATAAAAACCAGTCACTCCAGCAGGAGTGCCGGAACCTCCCCTGCCCCACCTCTTCCCCCAGGCCTCCAGCCTGCCCCGCCCCTTCCCCCCAGGCCTCACCTCCGCCCCACCTCTTCCCCCAGGCCTCCAGCCTGCCTCGCCCCATCCCCCCATGTCTCACCTCCGCCCCACCTCATCCCCCAGGCCTCCAGCCTGCCTCGCCCCTTCCCCCCAGGCCTCACTTCCGCCTCTTCCCCCTAGGCCTCCCCCTGCCCCACCTCATCCCCCAGGCCTCACCTCCACCTCTTCCCTCTAGGCCTCCCCCTGCCCCACCCCTTCTTCTTGAGGCTCCATCCCCTGTTTGCTCCTCTTTCCCTCTGCCCCCTCCCTGTGTGGGTCAGCAGAGACTCGCCTGCAGAACCGGGTCTG
Organism: Gopherus flavomarginatus; assembly: GCF_025201925.1. NCBI lineage: Eukaryota > Metazoa > Chordata > Testudines > Testudinidae > Gopherus > Gopherus flavomarginatus. The sequence goes on along the minus strand of NC_066618.1, from coordinate 299,161,692 downwards.
GGAGATGCAGTTAGGCGGTGGCTTGGTTGAGTAGAGGCTGGTGTGGGCGATGACGCAGTGCCTCCCAGCCTCCCCCACCTGCAGTAACTGGACTTTGGGTTTCCGGTTAGTAGATCTGACTGGACACCATCAGGTCCCCTTTTCAACTGGACTTTCTGCTCGAAAACCAGACACCTGGTCACCCTAAGAGCCGCTTTGTTACAAAGCAGCAGAGCTGGGGATGTCCTGACACCATTCTAATGGGGCTTCCCCCGCTGGGAATTCAGTTACATTTCAGCATGAAGCATGCCAGGCAGAGATAGGAAAGCTTGGGCCTACCCCCTCTGAGCCAGGCCAGTCCATTCCCCAGGGCTTTGTCTCCTCTAACTTTCTGTTCTCAGGCAACACACAGTGTCTGCCCCATCCCCTGTGCGGCTACAGATAACAAACGTCCATATTAGGCTTCAGATCGTGCATGTCTACATGACACTGTAATTCAATTTATAGGCCACAGCCTCCCCGAAGGCCCTTTATGAGAAGGGGATCTCTGGAAAGGCAGCATGCAGTTCTTTCATTCAGACTCCAAACCCTGCACAGATCCTTCCCCCATGACTTTGCCCTTTCCGCCATAGGCCCTGGCTGGCTCAGGGCTCGGACCTCTCCGTCACTAGTTTGTCCCGATCCCATGGCAGTGACAGCCCAAAGCTGAAGCCATCTTGCTGGGAGGAGGGCAGCAGTGACTAGAAGGTACGTATATGCCTACAGCAGGGCCTGGCGGAAGCAGATGAGGTGCCAGAGAAGCCTGCCACAGAGGAATTATTGCTACCATCACCAGAGTGGATGCCCTGCCTTTCTCTCTGTCTGTTGTACCTTGAGCTCAGCCGGCTGATGTGGGCGGTGTACCTTCTCCTGGCTATTCCTAGGATGTGCAGGAGGCTCTGGAAAGCAGGGTTCTTGCTTCACCATCCCATTAGCTTCAGCACTGCAATGGCTGACGCACCTTTTTGAAAATGGCTAGTGGTTTTGGGGAGTCCCTTTAAGGTGCCTTAAGATAGACCCTTTAAAGCAGGGGTAGCTAACCTGAGCCTGAGAAGGAGCCAGAATTTACCAATGTACATTGCCAAAGAGCCACAGTAATACGTCAGCAGCCCCCCATTCAGCTCCCCCATCCTGCACCCAGCACCTCCCACCCACTGGCAGCCCTGCTGATCAGCACCTCCCCCTCCCTCCCTTCACCTCCTGGTCAGCTGTTTTGTAGCTTGCAGGAGGCTCTGGTGGGAGGGAAGGGAGAGGAGCAAGGACATGGCAGGCTCAGAGGAGGGGGCAGGAAGGAGTGGAGTAGGAGCAGGGCTTGTGGCAGAGCCAGGGGTTGAGCAGTGAGCACCCCCCGGCACATTGAAAAGTTGGCACCTGTAGTTCCAGCCCTGGAGTCGGTGCCTATACAAGGAGCCGCATACTAACTTCTGAAGAGCCGCATGTGGCCCTGGAGCCATAGGTTGGCCACCCCTGCTTTAAAGGGACAGAAAGCTCAGCCCAGGACTCCTTAATTCCAGCCTATCTCTAAGCACTAGCAACTGCTTCAGTGAGCCTGCGTTTGGACGAGACAGGGACTCATCCAGGCACTAGTCCAAATTTTGCTCTTGGTGAGCATTGCAAGGTGATGCTGGCCCTTTAAGAGGAAGCAGGGCCGTGCACCTGTGACCCATCAGCTGACCCCAGTTGAGCTTTAAAAGAGGGAGCTGGACTTAGAGAGAGATCCCAGGTCAAGCTGAGAGCTGTGTAGGAAAGGCATAGAGAAGGGACCTAGGGATCTCACTGCCTGTGCTCAGGGAGCTCTCGAGCTAGGGTTGGTAGGTGAGGCAAAAGGAACCTGAGAACAAAAGAGGAAAAGCCCCTGGAAGATGCAGCCCAGGCTGGGCTGAGGTTCTGTGGTTTTGTTGATTTGACCTAAGTTTGGACAATAAAACTGCCTAAAGGTGACTGTGCGTGAGAAGCAAGCCCCAGCTCGTTGTTATACCAGATTAAATCTAGAGTAACGCCACTGACATTTACACCAATCTAAGAGCGGAGTTTGGCCCATCGACTTGGCAGGGTGACGGCTAGGCGCAGTCCCTACAGAAAGATGACATTGCTGAGAACAGTGTCAAGTCTCTGGCTGGCAAGCACCCTGTGCTCAGAAACATGGCCCAGCTGGGTCCAGGGCGAGGGTGCTTATTAATTTCATCATCCCTGGCCTCCAGCCCCTGAGGAGAGGAATTCTCCGGATGGGTCTCCACCCAGGGCTAAGCCAGTCCCTGCTCCCAGGCCCTGTTGTCAATGGCAGTCAGTGATAGAGATGCAAAGGAATGCGTGAGAGGTATGGGATGAGAGGAGGCTAAAGGATCAGCCTCCTTCCCTTCCCTCCCGCACACACCAGTGGCCTTTGTGCAAACAAGAATGGCTCCTTTGAAGGGTGGGCGGCTGATCTCTGGGCTCCATTGTACCATGCTAATAAGATGCACTTCCCACTTATCAGCCTGCCCAGAGAGCAGGCCTCAGCCAGGCTGGGCTGGGACCTGACCTTTCCCATCCCAGCAACCTGCTCCCTGCAGACAAGGGCCCCCAGGCCTCTCTGCTGCTTAGCAAAGGTTGAGCCCTCCAGCAGCAGGCTGCTTGCTAGACAGGAGGCCATGCTCCTCCTGAGCAAGCTGTGCCCTCATGCCTCCAGCAGTTATTGTGGAGTCATGCCACCCTTTTCTCTGGTAAAACAAATTAAGTGAGTTTAGTGCGGCTGCGAGGAGTCCGTTCACCAGGGAAGCACCACAAGCGAGGTACAGTATGGGGAGCGGCAGCATTGGTTTAGTATTTAATGCACAGGGCTGGGACTTTAGAGGTCTGCTCTGCCACTGGTTCACTCTGTGCCCTTTTCTCCATCTGAGAAGCGATAATGTAATAAATCTGCAGCCACCTACAGTCACAGTCATCACTTTGCTGCAACCATGGCTGCTCAGAAATCCCCAACAAGAACAGAATTCAGATCCTCCTGCTCCAGAAGTACAGCCCCGCCCCCACATGAGTACCATAGGGCACACAATACTAACTAGCCAACACATTCCTTACCTGCCTTGGGGTGTTGTGAAGTTTCATTGGCAAAGTGTTTTGAGCTGCTTGGATGGAAGTTCTGCACAGAAGTCTATTAGCTGTCTCACATTATGGTATCCTGCAAATCACCGTGGTACATGCATCCGACGAAGTGGGTATTCACCCACGAAAGCTCATGCTCCAAAACGTCTGTTAGTCTATAAGGTGCCACAAGACTCTTTGCTGCTTCTATGAACTTAGTAACCCTGTTCTCTTTCCCGGGAACTATGTGGCTAAATACTGGATTCATCAAGGATTGGTCTCTAGGACTCGCAAGATACAAGATGCTTTATCCTTCCTGAGCTGGGGGGAGGGGAAGAGAGATTTAAATAAACACTTGAAAGACATCTCTGCCTTCCTGCATGTCCCTGGTTTGCCAACCGTCATCCAGAATCTGACTGCAGAAAGGCCCCTCCTCTCCACCACCACAACAGCTTCCCTGGCATTAAGGCTGGCTACAGACTCTGCTTTGAGGTTGTGATGGATTAAATTGAATGGGGTGCAACAGCGAGGGGGTGTGGGAAAGGCCTAATTCAGTGTGGAACTCAGCTTGTGCCCACAACCTGGTTCTTAGCATGCAGGAAACATGGCTTCAAATTCTCATGGGCCAGATAATGCCCTATGTCAATAAGACAGTAAGATTTATCCTTCGGGCTAGCCCGGAGGTTCCTGGAGACTCTGTAATGATGCTTCAGTCCTGCAGGGACCCAGGATTTCTCACAGAAGGAGATGCCATGGGATTATCTGGCCCTGGCATTCAAACCTTCCCTCCCCAAGATCACCGCCACCACGGTTCTGCACCGAGCAGGGCCAGGGCAGTCAGGAATTGTTTTGTTCAAAAGCAAGGAAGAATTTCCCACGTCGGTGCATCAGCTCCTGGGGCAACGTGACAGCCCTGAGCAGCAAGTCCCTATGGGGACACCTCAAACAATACAGCCACAAACAAACAGGGTCCTCCTGGCTTTCCCCCAAGCCACCACCACCCAACGGTGACAGACTACGGAAGCCCCCAGCACTCCTTCTCCAAGCCAGAGGGCACTGACTATCGTCTGCACACACGGGGCTGGGACGGTGAGGTGTGAGCAAAGCTTCCTTGTGCGGGGGCAGAGACGATGTGCCTCATCTCTTGACAGTTCCCTTCAACAGCCAAACCTCCTCCCTCAGCTTCAGAAGCCAGGCTACAGCCTGAGCCACAACTTCAAAGCGCTGTGTATTAACAGGCTAGCGTGAGGCCTGCTAGCCCAGCTCTGTTGACCCTGGCTAGGTGGCAGGGCTGGCCTTAGGGAAAATGGCGCCCTGGGCGAACTTGTATTCCCCCGCCATTGCTCCTGGCCTCTGGAGGTTTTCCAGGCTCCCCACCCTCCTGTGCCCCTAGGCCCTGCATTCCCCTCCTGCGCCCCTAGCCCCTGCACTGTGCCCCCTTTGCCCATGTTGAGAAAGTAACCTGGATACACAGAGCCCTGACATTGCTCCTCACTCCCCCCCTCAAACAGCCCCCTGGGGGGCACAGAGGAATGTTGGGGGGAATCAGTATCTGTGCATCACCACTCGCACCCCTCCCCCCATTCCTTCGCTGGGAGAAATCTGGGTGCCCCCCCTCCATACGCAGCGCTCCCCTGCCAGCCAGGAGCAGTTTCTGACTCTACATCAGCAGTGCTCACCTCTGTGCTGCTGCACGGTGCCCTCATGACCATGGTGCCCCAGGCAACTGCCCAGGTGCCCCCCCCCCCCAAGACCAGCCCTGCTAGGCAGTTTGCTTCAAAACACTGCTTAAGACATCCCCAAGCAGGCCCCCGATCCTCATTTCAGCCTTTGGCTGCTGCTGCAGTGCAAATAACAATGGGCAGTATTAAGACTTGGTGTGCCAGCTCCTGTTACTGGCTTCCCTCGAACACAAGTCCCTCCTGGCCTCCTGCGCTCTGGGAACATTGCACACACACAAGGATCTCGCTGTTGGGTGTGCGTTACAGACCCCTTGCTGTGCTGATCTGCAGAGGATGCGAGTCTGTTACAGCCCCCGGATAGAGAGCCAGGCTCTTTAGCTCAAGCTTTAGCCACTCAAATGCTTAGCTCTGGAGGTCCCCAGAGTGTCGGTCGGGATTGCAGCCATCTCTCACACACCAGATAATCAGGTTGGATACATTGTTAGGAGACGGTTTTCCCTCACACAACCTGTGGGCTCTGGACAAGCTTCAGTTTCTGTTTTGGCACCCAAAATCCATTGAAAGGAAAGTCTTGTGGTGAAGGGGCAGGAATAGAACTTAAGAGATCTGGATTCTAGTCTTGGCACATGAGCTTTCTATAGGATCTTGGGCAAGTCACTTAATCGCTCTCTGCCTCAGTTTCCCCATCTGTAAAATAAGGATACCAGGGTCATGAAAAGGTTGTGAGTCTACATCCATTGAGATTTGAGGCATGCAGATGGAAGGTGCCATGGACAGGCAAAGTACCATCTTTCTGTAACAGTGACATTCACCCCGGCATGTGGGTTCCACACTACGTCAGTCCCACTTAAACCATCAGTGGGATTGAAGCAGGGGACGGGTTTTGTGCTGGTGCTCTGCTGAGGGATGGATTCCACTCCTCATGGGCTGTATAGGGTAGATTCCAGAGCTGGTCAAAACATTTTCAGGCAAAAGAGTTTTCTAACGGTTAATGCTGATTCGACTAAATCGAAACATTGTGTGGGAACTTATATTGAGTTTGTCAAAATGTCAATGAAAAATTATTGAAACATTTAATATATTCAAAGTCAAAATAAAAAGTGTTTTGACCTTATTGAAACAAAACATTCTGATAAAGTCATTTAGATATTTCCTACACGAAATTTTTTGGAAATTTCATTTTTTTTGGTAAATTTCAAAATTTTGACTTTTTTTTTCTGATTCAGGACAAGGGGAAACTTTGAAGTGTTGGAATTCCCCGCAGAACAGAAATTCCAAGATTTGACCAACCCTGCTGCAAGCGTTTCCAGATTTAGCCAGTTTTGTTGCCCCTTTTGCCATTCAAAAAGATTTAATATTGGGTGTGCTACCGGGAGAGATTTAGCAACAGACCTGTACTCAATCTACTGAAATTGTTCTGATAGCCGTGGGTTGCAGCGTATGTTTGCTGGCAGAAGACGGAATGGTGCCAGTGACCTTCCGGCACGTGGGAGTCCTGCCCAGTGCAACATGAGCTACTGTGTGATTAATGGATACAGGGGCCTCCCCAGTGGAGAAATTATGTCCAATGAGAATCTGTCAATACAATTTGCTATCCAGTGTCACTTTACACCAAGTATAATGGGTTGTGGTCCCCATGTAAATTGAGTGTCACAGGAAATACTCGCACATAGTGTTGGAGAATGAAAAATACAGAGAAACAAATGGCAGCTGAGCAGATAAAAGCTGAGGGGTCAGGCCATGGTAACTCCAAAAGAGCAGGCAGGATGGCTGCTAATGAAGCTTGGTCGGATCCTGCATAGCACTACACACCTTCTAGAAGGGACACAGGAGCTGGGACTCTCCTATTGTTTGTATTTTGATAGCGCCCAGATAATCTGAGATCGGGAGCTCATGGTGCTGTATACGCAGAGTGAGAGATGTTCTTGCCCCAAAGAGTTAACAGTTTCAATAGACAAGGAGGACGAAGGAAGTTTCATCACCCCCATTGTACAGAGGGGGATCTGAAGCACATACCAATTAAGTGGCTTGACCAAGGTCACACAGGGAGTCTGTGGCAGAGCAAAGGATTTAACCCAGGTCTCCTGATTACCAGTCCTGTGCTTTAACCACCAGGCCCAACTTTCCACATTCCTTGTTCCCCTCCTATTCATGTGCCAGAGAAGAATCCTCTACTAAAGGTCAGTCAATCGCTGCTCAGGCCAGATGCTGTTCTCTGTTACGCAGGTGTCAATCTGGAATGATCTCTTCATTGACTTGACTGCAGTTACTCTAGATTTGTTAGACAGGGCAAACAGCTATGTTCCCTATGGGGAACAACACTGCCCATGCCCCTGGGTGGATGGACTGGGTGAGCAAACAGGCCTTTGCCATCTCTAGGTTCTGTGATTCCATGGCCCACTGGGCAGCTCCATAGGCCAAGCATGAGCCCTTGTATTCCAGTGAGCTCAGTGAAGTGTTAAAGAGACAGCAGCCCTACAGCAGGCAGGGATCAGGGATAAAGAGCAGCAGAGAAAGAGGTACTGGTCCCTGTCAAGTCAACGGGAATCTGTCCATTGACTTGAATGGGAGTTTGATCAGGCCCTTAATGAACTTTGCCCACATAATCACTTGGCTTCCATCCCTTTGTTCCTCTCTTCCCCCTCACTGCTTCTTGCTTCTTCAGGGCTTTGCACTGACATCCTGGTTAGTGAATTTTGTGCTGGAGGAAGGTGCCAGAAGGTGCCAAACTGAGCCACAAAGCGGGCACAGCATTGGTAGCAACAGCACTGTCAGCCCTCTGCCAGAGAGCCCTCAGATTCCAAGGCCAGAAGGGACCGATGAGACCATCACAGGCCAGAAAACTTCCCCAAAAGCAACTCTTTTGGAAACAGCCAATCTGGATTTTAAAATTGCCAGTGATGGAGAATCCACCACAACCCTTGGGAGATTGTTCCAATGGTTAATTACTTTCTCTACTGACCCAGAGGGGCTGCTTCTTTGGATGACAAAGGAGTTCTTCCTCCATGGCCCATTCAATCATTGGCCTCTCTGCAGAAACTCCTGTAGCACTGTAGGGCAGGGGAGAGATAGAAGAGCCCTTGTAATACTGCAGGGCAGGGTGGAGCCAGGGAGCAGAGCACATGGGGAGACAGAGGAGCAAGGGAACTCATGTAATGCTGTAGGGCAGAGCTGAAAATAGGTGAGGACCAAGGACAGAGTCCAAACAGAGATGGCGAGGGAAATGGAAGAGGATCAACTGAGGGAATGGACAAGTGAGGTAGGAGGGGAAGGAAGAAAGGCCAGTCACAGAAACCATGTCAAGGCTATGCTGCAGAGGGGGCAGATTGAGAGGCAGAGTGACCCAATGGGTAGCTCACTGGCTGGGACTCAGGAAACCTGGTTCTATTCCTAGCTCTGCCACTCAGTAACCTTGGGCAAGTCACTTCCCCTCCTTGTGCCTCAGTTTCCTCATCAGTTAAATGGGGATAATGAGACTGCCCTCTGTTGTAAAATGCTGTGAGATCTACTAATGAGAGGAGCTTAACATTATTACTGCTCTCCAAGATGTATAAGATGCTCACAGCAGCTTCTTTTTCCCTCCACCACCTTGTCCTCTTTCCAGGCTCCAGCGCAAACAGTCTCGTTCTTTCTTTGCTGCTGTTTCTTAGCTGAACAATGACATCCTCTTTTCAATTTCAGCAATGCCAGGGACGAGCTGCCTCTGGGGACAAGGGTCTGCACTCTGCTCTTGCAGCGCCTGCTCCCTAGGGGTTCTACTCAGATCTCCAAGGGCAAAGGATCTCTAGAAAACAAAAAGCAAAGCCCAGGCTGTTGTCTCTTGGCATTCGTTGCTGGGGAGGAGATCTACTGTTTCTCTCTCTCTCTCTCTCTCTCTCTCTCTTCCTTGAAGAATGTCATGAATTGAGGATTGGAAATTGCACTGGCCCAAGGTCTGGGGTTTTACTATATTCAACCCTGGAGCAGTCCTGAAAGATCCAGACTAGACGAAGGATTCAGTGACTGTTTTAACATTCTGTATCCTGCAAACCACGAGTGCTAGACACACACACTTTAAACCATCTGAACGGGAATTTCAGCTTTCCTAATATAAGCCTGTCTTAGGCACTGACACAGCCTGAAATATCAGGCCTCAAAGTCATGCCATTTTGATTTGCAGCATCCTTTTTTTCTTTTCCATTTCTGAGATGATTTCAGTAGCTGTGATCTTGACAGCACACAAACGTTTTTTGTTTTAAAGAAAGAGATGCTTCATGCCATCTCCTGGAATCTCACCTTTGGGGTTGTATATAGCATTAATCTCTGACCCGACGGGTGAAATCTCAGACCCAATTAAATCAATGGCAAAACTCCTATTGATTTCAGTGGGGCCAGACTTTCATCCTAACAGTACATGAGTAATCAGCCGTCAAAATCAAGATGCAATTAAAGTGGAGGGGGAGAACAATCAAGATAGTACTCAGAATGGCATGATTCTTGAGATCTGATAGCTCATGACATGCTCAGGATAGGAACTCTGATGGGACCAGTACAAGCATTTTCAGGACCAGTAAACTTTTCCCAAGCTCTGGTCAGGGACTAGTGATCGGAAAGAAAGAAAATGAAAACCCTAGCATCAATACACAAAGCACGAAACATATTAAGTATGGCAGTAATTGAATATATCGGGGTATTTAAGCCCTAATACTAAAATATTTTTCTCATTAATCTGAAATGTTGCTCTATCCCAATATGATCATTTCTCCTGATGAAGCCATCTCCATAATTGAATAGAAGTGCTTTGTATAACATGCAATAAAAGGGAATTAGCATGAAATCATAACAGTCAAATAAAGTAATTAAGCTACAGGGCTAAAAGCTACAGTAAAAAAAGGTTACTTTCCATTTTTATTGACCTACTCACCAACCATAGTTGTAGAGAAATGTCATGAAGATGAATCCTAAAAATTGCTTACAGACTTGCCGAGCAGGGAATGGATTCTTACGTTAATGATCCCATCTGCACGGGACGCTATACCTCCCTTTTGCTGGAAATGCTATTATACATTGACGTTCTCTTCTTTTTTTCCTACCCCCTCGTTTATTGATGTTTGTGGAATGGGTGACTGTTGTTTCATCTGCTGGAGATTGAATGGAGAATTCCTTATGGTAATTAATTATTATATGCTGATATAGAGAGAGATTAAGCCTGACTCTCTACTCAGCAAAGAGTACTACAAGACAAACCCAAGAGAGAAACCAACAGGACTCCACTGGCCATCACATACAGTCCCCAGCTAAAACCTCTCCAGCGCATCATCAGGGACCTACAACCCATTCTGGACAATGATCCCACACTTTCACAGGCCTTGGGTGGCAGGCCAGTCCTCGCCCACAGGCAACCTGCCAACCTGAAACATATTCTCACCAGTAACTGCACACCACACCATAGTAACTCTAGCTCAGGAACCAATCCAGGCAACAAACCTCGATGCCAACTCTGCCCACATATCTACACCAGCGACACCATCACAGGACCTAACCAGATCAGCCACACCATCACCGGTTCATTCACCTGCACATCCACCAATATAATATACGCCATCATATGCCAGCAATGCCCCTCAGCTATGTACATCGGCCAAACTGGACAGTTGCTACGGAAAAGGATAAACGGACACAAATCAGATATTAGGAATGGCAATATACAAAAACCTGTAGGAGAACACTTCAACCTCCCTGGCCACACTATAGCAGACCTTAAGGTGGCCATCCTGCAGCAAAAAAAACTTCAGGACCAGACTTCAAAGAGAAACTGCTGAGCTTCAGTTCATCTGCAAATTTGACACCATCAGCTCAGGATTAAACAAAGATTGTGAATGGCTTGCCAATTACAGAACCAGTTTCTCCTCCCTTGGTTTTCACACCTCAACTGCTAGAACAGGGCCTCATCCTCCCTGATTGAGCTACCTCATTATCTCTAGCTTGCCTGCATATATATTGATATATGCCCCTGGAGATTTCCACTACATGCATCTGACGAAGTGGGTATTCACCCACGAAAGCTCATGCTCCAAAACGTCTGTTAGTTTATAAGGTGCCACAGGACTCTTTGCTGCTTTTACAGATCCAGACTAACATGGCTACCCCTCTGATACTTGACTCTCTACTCAGTTACACTGGTGTAAATCAGGAGTAATGTTAGTGTAGTCAGTAAGATTACACCAATGTCAAGCTGAAACTTTAATGGGCTTTGGATCAGACCCAGAGTGAAATGCAGATCAGACCCACAGTAACCAATGCTCCAGTCTAAGGCTGCAAAATTACTTTGATCATTATTTAATATTGGAATGTAACACTCCAGTCAATACAGTGGATGGTCCATACAGAGGATAATGGCCTGCTGCCGCTATCCGGCAACTCCTTTAGCTCGAGTGGTACAGGCCTGTGCTTTTGGGGCTGAAGCTGAAAGGTTCAGTCCTTGTGGATGGCCCAAGACAGGATCATTACACTCACAAAGTACCACATCAGGTATAACGAACACAGCCATGGTCTCTGCTCCAGAGAGTTTACACTCTAGGTACAATACTATGATGTGACAGAGTGCGAGACCTCTAGGCTGGATCATGCAATAGGAACATAAGAACGGCCATACTGGGTCAGATCAATGGCCCATCTAGACCAGTATCCTGTTTTCTGACAGTGGCCAGTGCCAGATACCAACATCTCCTGGCAATGAGTTTCACAGATTAAATTTCATCTGCCATTTTCTGCCTAATTATCCACTTTTGTGAGATCCCTTTGTAACTCTTCACAGTCAGCTTTGGATTTAACAGCCTTGAGTAATTTTGCATTGTCTGCAAATTCTGTCACTTCACTGTTTACCCCTTTTCCCAGATAATTTATGAATATGTTGAACAGCACTGGCCCCAGTATGTAACACTAACAACAAGAACCAAGGGGTCATCCAATGAAGTTAATAGGCAGCAGGTTTAAAGCAAACAGAAGTACTTCTTCACACAACACAGAGTCCAATTTGTGGACCTTGTTGCTTGGGGATGTTGTGAAGGTCAAAACTATAACTCCTTTCAAAAAGGAATTAGATAATTTCATGGAGGATAGGTCCATCAATGACTATTAGCCAAGATGGTCAGGGATGCAACCCCATGCTCTGGGTGTCCCTAAACCTCTGACTGCCAAAGTTGGGCTGGACAACAGAGGATGGATCACTCGCTAATTGCCAACTTCTGTTCATTTCCTTTGAAGCATCTGGCACTGTCCACTGTTGGAACACGGTGATACTGAGTCAGATGGGCCATTGGTCTGACCAATATGGCTGTTCTTATGACCTTTCTATTTAGCTCTCTCCACTGTGAAATCTGACCATTTATTCCTACCCTTTGTTTCCTATCTTTAATCACTTACTGATCTATGAGAGGACCTTCCCCCTTAGTGCATAACTGCTTACTTTCCTCAACCGTCTTTGATGAGTGACCACGTCAAAGGCTGTCTGGAAGTCCGAGTACCCTATATCAACTGGATCACCCTTTTCCACCTGTCTGTTGACCCCCTCAAAGAGTTCTAGTAGATTGGTGAAGCATAATTTCCCTTTACAAAAGCCATGCTGACCCTTCCCCAGCAAATCATGTTCATCTATGTGTCAGATATTAGCCTGTTGCCACTGGATGCTCCACTCACTGCTGGTCTGGGTCCTCCTCCTGGTCACTCTGGGATTAGCTCTTGAGGTAGACACCCCCATCTGCAGTTTGCCGTCACTCTGTCTCTCTCACTGGTCTGAAGCTCCTCCCTGTTGCTAGGTCATTTAGTGTTCACCCTTCCAGGATACAGTCCATCAGCAATCCTAGGTAGTCCTCCAATTCACTGCCCCGGTTCTATGCCACACCTCCGGTGGCTGTTAGGGGAACCCAGGCCCGCCCTCTTTTCTGGGTTCCAGTCCAAGGACCATCAGCTCAGCAGTTCCAGGCTTCCTCTCTCTACCCTCACTGTTCCTTCCCTGGACTGCTTCCTATCACTCTGGTTCCCCTCCTGACTCTGGGTGTACCAGCGCCAAACCCTCTTTTCAAGAAGTATCTGCTTGCTTGCTTGTTGTCTGTCTGTCTGCAGTCTTTCCAAGCACCCCCATTGGTAGCCAACTACCTGGCTTTATAGCCCCACCCTGTTCCTGAACAGGTGGGCCTGCTCACAATCATTTAGTTCCCTGATCCCTGGCTCCTCCAGGTGCACCCTGTGGAGCTGATTCTCTAGCTGGCTGCCTTAACTGCTTCCAAGCCTGTGTGGGAGGGACACCCCGCCACACCTGTTATGACCACAGAAGCGCTGAGCTAACTCATGCTGGTGCAGAACTAGGCAGCCTAGGTCCCTGATCCTGTGCTTGTTGGTGTCAGTGGCAAAATTCCCAGTGACTCTGGAGGTGCAGGAGCAGAGTTTGATATTTACAGACAAGGACACATCACCTTGGTGCTCCAGCCTTCATATTGGCTCCCAGCTGAACTCCAGGGCAAGCTCAAGGTGATGGTCCTGCTTTGCAAAGCTTCCCATGAGCTGGGACCATCCCTTCTCCTCCCATGGACTCCTCAGGACAGGGCAGCTGTCCACTGAGAGAGCGATTGCTGGGGACAGAGCTTTCCTGGGGAGTGGCATAACAAGCTATGAACAGGCCAGGGGGATCTGAGGGTGCCTGGGCAGCGGTGCCTCATGCTGAGTATCACCACCACCACCAGGAGCTTGTGGGATAGAGATGGTCACTCTCTCCTCTCAGGTAAAGGAGTGGGCAATGCCACATGCCACTGCCTCTAGCCATTGCCTGCCTCTTGTGTTTGCATTGACAGTGACATCACGGGTGTCTTGGATCATGATGCACCACATGTTAAATTCAAACAGAAGCAGCATCACTGGTGAGCCAGCAGTTGTGTCTTTTGGTGTTTACACAACAAACGTTGCATGACGGAACCACATGGGCACAGCAGGTCTCAAATAACCATGCTTGTTAGCTGTGTACAATATGCCAGGCTTAGCTACATACACACCTGTGTTCTGCCAGGTTTCCTTAACACAGAACACAGGAAGTGCCACTAGAGGCTCACAAACTCTTTCAAGGGATACTGCCCAATTCCGGTACACTACAGGACCCCATCTCTGCCTCCTGGCCATGCTCTTCTTCAGGAGAGGGCCCCCCCAGGTGGATCTAACATTCTGTCGGTCTTTGGGCCCCCTTCCAGCCAGGCTCGGATCCACAGAAGTGTGCCTAGGCCTTGATTCAGCTGAGCCCCTAAATGCATGGTTAACTGCAACATGCGCATCCCTATTCAGCGAAGCACAGAGTCAGTGAGTTAAGTTCATGCTTAAGTGCTTTGCTGAATCGGGGCCTTAATCCACCACTGCTTGGATAGGTTGGTGGGGGTGGAGAGATGATGCTGGCAGATCAGGTCCCAGCTCAGGCCAAGGTCCCCACGTTTCAGCTGAGCCCTGACAAATACAGAGCTGGAGCCAGTCTGGCTCTCCTGTGTGTTAGCATTGTTAAAACAGGTATTAGAATTATACGAGTGTTCAGTGTTTAGCCTTTATGGATTGCTTGTGAGTTGCTGCCGGCATTAATCTCACTTATAACATCTGTATCCCTTACTGCAAAGGAATATTTGCTCAGTTATATGGTGAGCATCTGCAACTGTGTAAATCACCAGAGAAGACAGAGCGATTAATTAATGCAAAGGGCTGACCTTCAACAGAAGGTGTTACACCCTTCCCAACAGGAAAGGGCCATCCACAGCAGAGGACAAAAGACGTTTGTTGCTATTTTACTTCCTGCATGAAGAGGAGTCATGCAAAGAACTCTGCTCATTGACCGAACTTTGCAGCCCAAAGCATGTGGGAAGAAGAGAATAAAACCCCTAACAAGAAGGAACTGTTTATCTCTATGCTGCTTGGACTCTAGTGGGCAAGGTGTTTCTAGGCATAAGCTAGACATCCCCAATGCTTAGCCTGGGTTAGCCCTACAGGACATACAGAATCACAGAATATCAGGGTTGGAAGGGACCTCAGGAGGTATCTAGTCCCTCCCCCTGCTCAAAGCAGGACCAATTCCCAACTAAATCACCCCAGCCAGGGCTTTGTCAAGCCTGACCTTAAAAACCTCTAAGGACAGAGATTCCACCACCTCCCTAGGTAACCCATTCCAGTACTTCACCACCCTCTGAGTGAAAAAGTTTTTCCTAATATTCAACCTAAACCTTACCCACTGCAACTTGAGACCATTACTCCTTGTTCTGTCATCAGGTACCACTGAGAACAGCCGAACTCCATCCTCTTTGGAACCCTCTTTCAGGTAGTTGAAAGCAGCTATCAGCTCTTGCTGATTATAGAAGCTTCTGTTACCTTTTGAAAGTAAGGATTGTAACTCATTTGTGTATTTATGGTTACCTGCTTTAACCTTGTCAATAACTCTCTGGTTTCCTTTTCCTATTTAATAAACCTTTGGCTACAAGCGTGGTCTTTGGTGTGTGAGATCTAGAGTGCAACTGACCTGGGGTGACTGGTCCTTTGCACTGGGAATAACCTAAACATAGCTGTGATCCTTGATGTAAAGGACTAACTATCACAAAGGTAGGCTCACCTGGGTGATGAGATCAATTGGATCATCCAAGGGGACTGTCTGTGACTCCATAGTTAGGATGTTGTAGTGCCTGAGGAGTTCACACTTGATAACTGGTTGGAGAAATCAAAGAATAGAATTCACAATCAATTTGGGGTTTGTGCCCTGGTTCCTAACAGTCTGCCCTGAGGTTGGTCTTCATGCTCTTGAGTCACTGTGGGCAGCGTTACAGTGGCACAGTGTTCCAGGACATTTTCCCATAGCCCTAAGGCCAGTCTGAACTGGAGCATAACTCCAGATTTATACTGGTTACAACAAAAGGAGAATCAGAAACGTGGAGTCCTGGCTTTAACTACAGAAGGGCCAATGCTGCACCTTCCTAGGGCTCATACGAATTTACCAGGCCAGATTCTAACCTCAAATCCAGAGTAATTTTGCTGAGATCAGTGGGGTTAATTCAGATTTACACAACTGTGTAAGTAAGCCCATTTAAACACATCCTGGGCACAAGAATGCTCACCTGCTCACTCCTTAGCTGCTCTCTCCTTTAGCTCCAGAGAGTTCACATTGTCGGTTTCCAGGGGAACTTGTGACAGAAATAATGCAGAGGGAGATGTTTGTCAATCTCCCGTCCCTCCCCCATCTCCCTATCATGGATTCCCCTCTAGGCATCCGTGCCACAGATGAAATTGAGGGCAGACTGAGCAGCTATGTTACTGGCAGCCTCTGGAGTGAAAGGGCTGCATCTCTTGCAAAGAACCTCCAGGTTTGCTGGGTTCTCTTTATGTTTATTCCATTAATTAAGGGACAGGAGTTTGTCCCAGGTGGGTCTATCCTGTTAGCCCAGCTCAGCCTCCCACTTGACTCTTTTGATTGCAATGACCAGCAGGGTTCCCCAGAGGATTCAGGGGGCCTGGGGCAAAGCAATTTTGGGGGCCCCTTCCATAAAAAAAAGTTGCAATACTATAGAATACTATATTCTCATGGGGGCCCCTGTGGGGCCCGGGGCTGGGGCAAATTGCCCCACTTGCCCCTCGCTCCACCCCACCCCCCCCCGCCCTGGGCAGCCCTGATGGCCTGCAGTGCTAATGGCTTCTGGAAAGTCTAGTGCTGCCAGTAGCAAAGACATCACTCAGCTGCCTCACACCAGCTGTAGCTTGTAAAGGTGAACAAGTGACAGCAGAGGCAGGGAGAGGGAAGGGAGGGGACAGGCTCCTCCTCATCAATTCTGCCACCCATTTTCAGCAGCAAAACAATTGGAGTCCATGTCAGGGTGGGACAAGGAATTTCAGCAAAAATACCTGTTGCTTGAGTTTGCTCTCCTATGGTTCAATCCAGGACCAGGTTACACCTGGAGTGACTCCAGTATGGGCCAGTCATGATCCCAATCACACTGGGTATGACTCCGGAGTTGGGGCCAATTCACGATTCCAATCGCATGTGGCATAACTCTGGATTAGGGCCAGGTCATGTGACTCCACTGAAGTCACTAAACAATAATGAATTAACTCTCAGAACAACACTGTAAGATAGGTCAGTATTATTATCATCCTTATTTTGCAAGTGAAGTCCTGAGAGATTGATGGAATCATAGAACAACAGGGTTAGAAGGGATCACAAGGGTCATCTAGTCTAACCCTCTGCCAAGATGCAGGATTTGTTGTATCTGACCCATCCTAGACAGATGGCTCCAAACTCCTTTTGAAAATCTCCAGTGAAGGAGCTTCCATGATCTCCCTAGGCAGTTTGTTCTGCTGTCCTACTGTCTTACAGTTCAGAAGTTTTTCCTGAGATTTCATCTAAATCTGCTGTGCTGTAGTTCGAACCCATTGCTTCTTGTCCTGTTCTCTGTGGCAAGAGAGAACAATTTTTCTCAATCATTTTTATGGCAGCCTTTCAAGTATTTGAAGACCGCTATCATGTCCCCCCTTAATCTCCTCTCTTCCAAACTAAACATACCCAGTTCCTTCAGGCTTTGCTCATCTGGCTTGCTTTCCATTCCGTTGATCATCTTTGTGGCTCGCCTCTGGAGCCTTTCCAGTTTCTCTGCATCCTTCCTGTACATTGGTGACCACAACTGGACACAGTTCTCCAGCTAAGGCCTAACCAGTGCTGAGTAGAGCGGTACTGTCACCTCCCGTGATGTGCATGCTGTGCCTCTCTTAACGCAACCCAGAATTAAATTTGCTTTTTTTTGCAACAGCATCACACTGATGACTCATGTTGAGGCTGTGATCCACCACAACTCCCAGATCTTTCTCAGCAGTGCTGCTGCCAAGCCAGTTATCCCCCATTCTGTATTTGTGCATCTGGGTTTTCTTCCCTAAGTGTCGCACCTTACATTTGTCTTTGGTGAATTTCACTTTCTTGTCCAGCCCAGTTCTTCAGTTTGTCAGGATCCCTTTGAATTTTAGCTCTATCCGCCAAAGTATTGGCAACCCCCCTAACTTTGTGTCAACTGCAAATTTGTTCACTGTGCTCTCTCTTCCTACATCCAGGTCATGAATAAAGATGTTAAATAACGCGGACCCAGAACAGATCCCTGTGGAACCCCACTTGAGACCTCCCTCCAATCTGACATCATTCCATTAATAGTTCCTACTCACCACATTCCCCCATCCACCAAACCAGTTACCCTGTCACAGAAGGAAATCAAGCTGGCTTGGTATCATTTGTTCTTGGTAAATCCATGCTGGCTCCCAGTGATCACCTCTTCATCCTCCAGGTGTTCACAAAGTGAATGTTTTATACATTAAATAAATACCAAGTAGATTCCCAGGTATCAAGGTCAGCATGAGTGGCGTGTATAATAGGCAGGGGAAGTCTGTGCCTCCCCAGACAGCCCCATGTGGCCCCACCCACACTCTGCCCCGAGGCCCCCTCCTGCTTGCCACTAGTTGGCCTCAGCCCAGGCAGGCTTCTCCTCTTCCGGGAAGCTTGCTGTAGCTGGAGCTAGGGTGGCTGGACTTGGAGTGGCTGGGGCCACGCTGCCCAACGCTCCAGGGCTGGGGGCACTGGGGCCACGCTGCTGGGTGCTCTGGGCCTGGAGGAAAGGGGGAGCCACATACCACTCACCCAGTGGTCTGGGGCTGGGGGGGTGCTGTGTGCCATCTGCCTGCCTGCCCAGTGCTCCAGGGCTGGGGGCACTGGGGCCATGCTGCCGGGTGCTCTGGGCCTGCGGGGGTTGGAGCCATGCACCGCCCACCCAGTGCTCCAGCACTCTGGGGCTGGAGGCGCTCCAGCGCAGGAGGCGCTTGGCAGCCTGGGGTTGGGGGCAAGCTGGCAGCCTTGGGGGGGTGGGCTCTGGGTTTCAGTGGGGGAAGGGGGTCGAGAAGGGCCATCCAGCCCCTGTGGAGCTATTCCTGATTTACACTAGTTCATGTGAAAGGAGAATCTGACCCAGCCTGTTGTTTTGCAAGCAGGGCTGCTGCTCTGGGGGGGCGAGGGTTGTGCCACTGCATTCCCTCGCTTGCCGCTGTTTGAAGCCAGGGGAGGGGACAGGGGGAAGTTGGGAATGAAATTGCTTCTCTAACCCCCCACTCCCCAAATGAAATGTGCAACTTTCTCTTCATTTCTCACCTGGGAGAAGGAGGAGAGGGGATAAGAAGGAGTGAAAAGCCACAGATCCGCTCACCACTGACAACAATGGGGACTCCAGCTTTCTTTGGGGGTAGGGAAGAGATGGGGAATTTCAGATCCTGATCTCCCTTCACCTTGTCCTTTTACACGGGGCAGCTTTGCTTAGCAGATATCCCAGGGGGAAAACACCAGCTTGAGACTTTCTGAAGCCTCTCTTAGCCCTGCAGAATCCACCTCCCCCTTCATTTTTAATCTCAGATTAAGTGTATTAAAGATGGTTAAATCTTGTCTCAATGGAATCCGTTGTTAAGGAGCTCAGATAAGCCCCAGTGTTATGTGAGGAGGGGAATAAACGGGATGGGGCGGGAGGAGAATTTTCTCCCTCTCCCCCCAGCCCCACAGTGACTTGTTAAATGGATTAAGGCGGAGAAGTCGCATTGAAATTAAAAGCATTGGTGTCTTCTGACCCAGGCAGCCAGCCCACTGGAATATCACTAGGGTCAGCGCCGCATCTCTTCAGCCCCAGCCCGGTAAACGAACATGCTGCAGTGGGATAGGAAGACACATGCACATTTACATAAGATACGTCAGAACGGCCACACTGGGTCAGACCAATGGTCCATCTAGCCCGGTATCCTGCCTTCCGACAGTGGTAGGTGCCAGATGCTTCAGGGGGAACAAACAGAACAGGGCAATTATTGAGTGATCCATCCCCTGTTGTCCAGTCCCAGATTCTGGCAGTCAGAAGTTTAGAGATACTCAGAGCATGGGGTTGCATGTCCCTGACCTTCTTGGCTAATAGCCATGGATGAACCTATCCTCCATGAATTGAACCCAGTTATACTTTCAGCCTTCACAACATCCCCTGGCAATGAGTTCCACTGGCTGACTGTGCTTTATGTGACGAAATACTCCCTTCTCTTTGTTTTAAACCTGCTGTCCATTCATTTCATCGTGTGACCCCCAGGTTCTTGTGTTATGTGAAGGGGTAAATAACACTTCCTTAGTCACTGTCTCCACACTCGCCATGATTTTATAGACCTCTGTCATATCCACCCTTAGTCGTCTCTTTTCCAAGGTGAAAAGTCCCAGTCTTATGAATCTCTCCTCATACGGAAGCTGTTCCATACCCCTCATCATTTTTGTTACCCTTCTCTGCATCTTTTCCAATTCTAATGTCTATTTTGAGATGGAGTGACCAGAACTGCATGCAGTGTTCAAGGTATGGGTGTACCATGGATTTATATAGTGACATTCTGATATTTTCTGTCTTACTATCTGTGCCTTTCCTAATAGTTCCTAACATTGTTAGCTTTTTTCACTGACGCTGCACATTTATTGTGTCTGTTGTTCTCTACACAACAAACATAATATGCAGGCTATCTGGTCTAATGGAGTGACTCCATTAGCTAGTAACAGTAGTAGGCTCTTATCCTCTATGCAGACCAGTCATTGAAGAAGGACACAGTGCATTTGGTCACTGTGTTAGGCCATGTCTACATTGCAGCTGGGAAGGAGGCTCCCAGCCTGGGTAGACAAACTTGCACTAGCAGGGCTCCAGCTAGCGCCAGCGGCATGCAAGCTTGTGTGCTCAAAATAGCCAGCTGGATGTTCCAGGTAGGGCTGTGACGCCTAGGCTGGTCGGGTGGGCTCGAGACCCCGAGCCAGAACATCCACATGGCTATTTCTAGTGCGCTAAACTGAACCCCGCTGGCGTGTGTCTGGCTATCCGGGCTGGGAGACTTGCTTCCAGCTGCAGTGTCGCCCTTCCCCCATTGGCCAACAGTGAATCGAACTGTGGCTTCTACCCTAACTCCCTCTGCTTTGTTGCTCCTAGGTCCCAGACATGTCCAGAGCCTGTAGGAACAGCACATTCTCCTGGCTGGAGATATTGTGACCCACATTCCCAAGGGGGGGCCAGGGGAGGGGGCTCTCCCTCTGAACCTGGAGCTGGAGGGGGGACTTCAAAGAGCCCTGGGTTTATTCCCTTTATTGAGTAACACCTGCTCCATGCCTCTCCTGCCTTTGCCAGCCAGTCAATCTGCCTGAGCCCTGGGAAAGTTGCTGAAATGCCTGGCCCAACTGCTCAGCAGGAGCCGAGGCAGCGAGCGGGAGGGAGATGCAGAGAGTCTGTGACAAGGGCTGTCCAGGACTATCTGTGCTCAGCGCCCTAGGTGAACTGGGCCCCCTGATGGCATTGATGCAGCCCAGGGAATTCTCACGTGTGGAAGAGGAAGCTGATACAGAGCATGAGTAGTGATGGAGGCTATCACGGGGCGGCCCCGCATGGAGCTTTCCCCTTTGGCAGGCCACGGCATGGCAGGAATGCCTGCCTCAGTCTCCCTTTTTCAGAGTCCCCAGAAATAGTCCAAAGAGTCTTTCTTAGTGCAAATAGCCCCGGTGGGGTTAGTTTAGTACCAAAGAAAGCCCCATAACAAGTCCCAACACCACAGTCCAGCATTCCTCCAGCAACATCCAGCCCCAGCATCTCCTGCCAGGCGGCAGCTCTCCAGAGCAGCCCTGACAACCCTCGTGGACGCCAGGCCCCCAAGCCCTTCCGACTAGAGGGCAATCTTGCTCTTCCCAGCAGGCACCCCAGCCCCGCAGCCTCCCTCGCTCCCCCAACACACTCATAAGGTCTGGCACCAGCTGTCTGGCCCTGGGCAGCTCATCAAATAAGCCCCTCTGCTGCTCTCCAGCCTCCCCAGCCCTTGGGGACGTCAGCCATCAAACCCCACTTGCTCTCCTTGCCTTCAGCCTTCCGCCCGGAAACACCATCACCTTCCTTCAAGGACGTCCCACGGTCCCCTGGAAGCTCTCACCTGCCCAGTCTGGTCTGACTCCTTCTCACTGGGCCACTCCCTGAGCCTCTATCGCTCCTAGGTGCTGCCCTGCCCTCTTAACAGGCTAGAAGGGAGAATCTGCTCCAGCCCCGGAGGCCAGGAACCCTGTGACAGGGCATTTTGGTGTAGCCACAACCCGGGTCAGAGCCCTTAAATGATCAACTGTGACACTGGACTCTGTGCGTGGGGTGCTGAGTCCATCTTAGTGTGGAACAAGCATAATCTCAGCAGGGAGCTGCTGTGCTGGGAGTTATTAACTGTCCTTCCCATATAGGGTTTTAATGCATTTGAGGCCCTGTTGGGTGGATCCTCTGCTCTGACAGCTGTCTAGAGCCAGGGGGGCTGGAACAATTTGTATAGTGCGAGTGCTGAGAGCCATTGAACCAAACTGTAAAGCCTGGATATGATGGAAACTATTTCCATGGAGGTCTTGGACCAGAAATAATGGTTCCTGCTGGCCTCCCGCCCGAGAACCACCAGAACAACGTGTCAACCTTTGGCCAGCTGGCAGCACAGTGAGACGATGGCCTCTTGGGCTGTACTGGAGCCGGATGAGCGCAGTTGCTGGTGCTGGAAGCTGTATGCGAATAAGGGTTTTGAACCCTGAATTGACCGGTATGAATTGGTAAGTGACATCCAGTCTGCAAGCAGGGAATGAGTCAGTGGCAAGGAAATACAGCTCACAGGCAACACGGGAAGGCACAGGAGGATGAGCAGCACTCGAATCGCGCTAGCTTGTGTCCATGCTGCTGAGCAGCTGATGAGTTGTGCTCGCTTGGGCTTTAGCCTGTCATGGTGTCGTGGTACCAATGTGAGTGACTAGCACTGCCACACTCGAGGAGGGGGTTTTGTGCGTCTCCACACACCCCAGGAGGGGAAGGCTCTGAGCCAAAGCGGCCGTGTCCTCTTTTACCTCTGTGAGACCCAATGCAAAGCAGGGGCAGGTCCCAGCACTCAGAGTAGAACACCCAGACACGGCCCACCCCTACTCCCATCTGGCAGGACAGCTCGGCTCTCCACATCAGCCCTGGAACAGTCCCGTCAAACTTAGCAGCCCTGTCACAGCTGTGAGCAGCGCGGAAAAATCTGTGCGGGGCTGACACGTGGCGGCGAGAGGCTGAGGAGCGACACAAGCTGTCAGGACAATGTGATGAGTCTGCAGTATAGACAAACTGCTTATGACGGTGCCCCACAGGCATGCCTGCTCAGCCTCCAGGGCTGCCCATGTTCTCACTCAACTAGATGCCGGGTGAAGTCAGGGGGAGTTTTGCTTGTACAAAATCAAAGTCAGGGCTGCAGGATCTGGCCTTCAAATAAAGCAGCAGCAGCGGTTCTGCCAGCCAGGGTCTCTGGGACCTGCCCCACTCAGTGCTCCATAAACTCACCTTCATCCCAATTCCAGGGGCCGCTCCCGGCTGCTGATTTCACAGAGAAGCTGTTTCACTTCCACAGCAAGAAGGATCCATGGAGAGGAATCGGTTCCACTCTGCCCTGCTCTAGGGCCTTTTAGCCAAACACCTCAAAGCACTTTCCAAACATTAACAAGGGGGGGAGGGGCTAACCTCCCCCCAGGAGGCCACAATGGGGATTATTATACCCATCTGAGGATAGGGGTAATTCTGTTAGCTGTTATTAACTTGGATAGGATTTGAACTCGTAGCCTGATGTGAAAGGCTCCGTAGTCTAGAGCCTCCTCGCACCACTGCTCTAAGGGGGGTGTCACCCCTAGGAAAAAGGGTGGCAGTGAGGGGGGTGGGGTTGGTTCCATGGTCACTGACACTTAGGGATTAATGTGATAAAAGCACAGGGTGGCCAAGGCAGCTTGTGGTGTTCACACATGTTAGTGGGGGGCAAGTGGGGTTTATCTCGACTCATTGAAACTACAGCCCAACTTGTCCACACTAGAATTTGACCGCAGTAGTTACCCTGACTCAGCTACTCTGTGGCAAGAAAAGAAAAGAAGCCCCAGACCAGGGCTAAGGGACGCCCCTTGAGGCCTTTCCCATGATCCCCAGCAACCTGGCACTGGAATTGCTCTGAATAATGGCAGTTTCCAAGTATGATCTGGGTATGAACCTGAGATGTTTGGGCTCCATCCTGAATCTTATTTGCTGGCCCTATTCCAGGACAACCAGACGTCAGCTCCAGCCTCCCCCTACAGAAATCACCCCAAGGGTACAGCGTTTGGCTATGTAGAGGCCATAATACATGGTGGGGACCATTCTGCCAGCAGCCTGGATGTGTGTCAAGAGCTGTTTTATTTGCCCAGGCAGGGGAGCATCAGCTGAGTCAAATAGGGACTGGCTTAGCCTCGCTTGGGAAAGCACCAAGGTGACCCCAGCGTCGTTTGTTTGACAATCTCTATGGCAGCCATGCAGGCCTGTCATGAACTTTTCCCAGCTCTGGCACCAAATCCTCTTGCCTGCCCTTTGCCGGGAGGTGGAAATGACTCACCTGCTCCCAGAAGAAAGGTACTCACCCTAGGCAAGTCGACTGTTGCAAGGCAGCAAGGAGAGTGCGGGAGGCCCCCAAGCAACTGGGGCGGGTAGCAGCCTCCCATAATATCCTGTGGAGCAGCTGGGTTCTCGGCAGGGAGCTGAGAGACCGGGCTCTCAGTTCCCCACACTGACTTTCCTCCGTCGGTGGAAGTGCTCCTGGTGAGGACCCCTGGAAGGAGGGTCGTGTGGACATCAGCCATCCCAGTAATTAATGCGGTGGCTGTAAGTCGACCTAACATAGGTCAACTTATCTTTGAAATGTAGACATAGCCTAAGAGACAAGTCGTGAGCAGTGGAGAAGCTGGGAATGCAGCATCAAGGAGACACTCCCCTCACAACACAGCCTTCACTCTGCCCTGTTGGTCCCTGCCAGGGGGTGTCCCTCCAGGGAATCCCAGCACCGCACTCCTCCCTCAGCCTTGTCATCCAGCATGACCCAACCTGCAGCAAGTGCTCTCAGAGCACAGAGAGGGTCCTACCGCCGTATGATGAGGGAGCACAGAGGAAATCGCCAGTTTTGGTTGAAATGGGGAAGGTGCTGACATGTGCCTGCTCCCTCCAAGCATCTCTTTGGGGGAAGAGTTAAGGTTGGGTGGATCTGGACAAAAGGCTTCAGCCCCGAGCTGGGGAGGAGTTTTGGTCTCCATGGCCCCTTCAGTTCCTGGCCTTTCTGCTGAGCCAGGAGGTGACCTACTGAAAAGCACCCCCACGGTGACTTCCCACCTCTGATCTAGCAAAGCCTCCCACATACCCATCTCATCTGATTCCATCCCATCTAGCAATTTCCCTGCCTCCCAGTGACAATGACCCCAGCCCCCGCCTGAGCTCTGACAATCACTCACATCACCTAAGCCTGGCGTGTCGTGCAAGCCTTCCTGTAGTCCCCGAGTGATAAATGCACCTGACTTGACCTCACCCCCAGTGACAAGTGCCCCCTAAGCCAACCCCGCCACCCTGATGTCAAAACCCTCCATCCCCTGCCCTGGGGCAACATTAAGAAGGATGCTTCAGGTTTTTCTGTTATGGCTCTGGCCTCCTTGTGCAAGCCAGGAGAGAGAGAGAGAAAGAGAGAGAGAGAGAGAGTGTGTGCATGAGCGTGTGTCACCAAGATGCTCAGCTGGTGTAACATTCCATGAAACAGTGCCCAGTGAAATTCCAGAACCTTCAGCCAAAGGGCAGCTGGCTCGGGCTGTTCTCTGCCTCTTTGCTGACATCTCCCGTCCAGCGTGAAGCTCTGCATGCATGATTGAGAGATCAGGGTTGTTCCTTGGGTACAGGGTGCAGTTTGTTTCCTGGGATGGGGGCAATGTTCAAGGGTGAGCAGAAAGGCCTTCTTGGGGTAACGGTGCCAGGGTGCCTCTGGCCAAAGCTGGCTTTGTGTGCTGACCAGGATATACAAGTCAGGATCCTATTTGCTTCCAGTAACTCAGGTCCCCACTCCAGGAGGTAAAGAGACAGCATCAACTTAAAACAAAAATCCTCCTGTGGTGTGAAAATCATTTACCTCCTATAGTTCCAAGGAACTCCCCTAAGACTGCAAATGGCTGAAAGGGGCTGAAGAGAAAACTATATTTCTCTCTGCGTTTTCGTCGGATGACTATGCACCGACCGGCAGCACTTTGTGTAGAGCCCTTGTCACTGAGTCCCCAGGAGACACTGACAGTCAGTCCCCCCTTGCTGTTTGTGTGCCTCTGCAACAGAAAGGGGCAGGAAATTAGCAGTAGGAAAATAAAATAATAATAATGCCTAGATCTGCTCTAACGCTTCTCGTCGGTGCGTTGCAAAGGAGGTCAGCAGCCGTAGCACTATCCTTATGGTTATACAACTATAAACATTGGCAGCGGGGCTCGGGGGGAAGATGCGGGGCCTGAAATGACTGTAAACATTTTTTTTTAACGATCACTAGATTTCAAGTTGACAATGGCCCTCTAAAGAAACAGCTGGTCCGAGAGCTCCTCCGGTTGGAAACTGGGGAGTACACACACAGCATTAATGAACATGTCCCATTCCATTCAGGACAGGAGAGCAGCACCTCTGCTTGGGCGTGAGCACACACATGGCAGTACGCACACACACATACGTAGGCCTGGCATGTGGGAGCAGTGTTTCACACAGACACGGATCTGACCTATTCCATCCTGCAGGGGGCGGTGTTCTGCATACGCATTTTCATGGGCCCAGCCTCTGATCTCAGTTAGACTGGGGTAAATCTGAAATAAAACCACTTTTTAATGGGGCTCCTTGAGATTTACATGGATACAACTTTGCGCAGAATCCGGATCACGGACTGCGTGAGGGGTGGCGGGGAGGTCCATGCACTCTGTGCTAGAGAGTAGAGACCAAGACCCTAGATCACTCTTACCCCGCACCCCCACAGGCTGTGAGGGGGCACTTCTTGTTCATCTTCAGTTCACATTTCATTTTGTACAAGCAACTTCTACTCAGCAGGCCCCAGGTGTGACTGAACTTGGCACGCAAGAGTGCAATGAAATGAATGCAATTGGATTACCGTAGCCAACTAGTCCAGCACGCTGCATTCACATCTGCTTTGGTGAGCAACACTGGTCCACGAAAGCCTCTAGGCTCTTGACTGGAGCTAATTTCCTTCATTGGTTGAATGACTGTTTCAGATGCCCTTTGCCTCAGGAGTAATCAGAATATAAACAACTGTTTCCCTCCCCGCTGTATACTGCCTTTTTAGCTCCTCATTTTGCAATGCAGAATGCGCCAAAGAAAACAAGGAAGAAAGCAGTTTTCTGATGTAACTGGTGCTGGAATAAGAGTCAGTAATTAGTCCTAAACAAATCCCATAGTCAGTGGCTGACCTGAAACACTGAACAGCCTGACTGGGGAGGAGAAAAAACTGGAACATTTATGTTATTAAAAAAAAAATGTCAAAAAGGTGCTATCAGGGTCCATATAGCACAAGAGGAAGGATGGTCATGGAGTTCAAAAACAGACCTGGATATCAGCAGTTCTGGGTTCAACTCCTGATTCTGCTTCTCAGTGTGTAACCATGAACAAGACATTTAACCACTTTGAGCCTCAGTTTCCCCAGAAATTAAATGGTGTTAGTGATACTCCCCTGCCTTTTTGAGGGGCAGTGAGGTCTTCAATGGTCTTGATTCTGTGCAGGAGACCCAGGAGGTGCCCAGCTGCCTTCACATGGGCCTCAGAGTCTAGCTGCACAGATCAGATTGCAGGAAGATTGCTTTGTGATCACAGGGTAGAGGGAATTACTCACATGAAAAACATTATCGTCAGCACCTGAGTTGATATCAAGGTGACAAGTATTTTGAAAATGCTAACAGACTGTAGCAGTGAGCACATCCTTGTGCTGATTTGCATATTTCCTCATTCTCTGTATTATAATACGGATTTCTAAGGCCTCCATCCTTGCAGTGTTTGACCGCTATGATAGAAATGTATATGTACATTGAGTCACTTAAGGAAAAGAGGTGACTCTCCAAAGCCTTTCCCGCAGAGTTACTACCATTTACCAAGGGTTGGTCTGCACTTGCAAGTTATATTGACACAGCTATATTGCTCCGGGGCATGGCTAAGATTCACCCCTCTCAGCAATGCAGCTATGCCCATCTAACTCCCAATGCTCCATCAACACAGCTAAAGTCAGTCAGGGGGCTGGTGTTCCTGCACCAGGAGAAAAAACCCTTCTGTTGGTGTGGGCTGCATCTACACTATGGGGCTATGTCAACACAGCTATGCAGGAACATTCTCTGTAGTACAGACTTAAAAGACCTCAGTCTAGGGCCCCAGTCTAGGGCAAGCAGCTTTGGCCAGGCTGACCCGAGCCAGCTGCAGACTGCAGGGGTCAGCTCGGGTACAGCGGTTTGCAGGCTCAGGTGCTGAGGTGGAGTCATCATTCCTAAAGCATCAGGCCAGGCGGAGTTCAGGGGAGCAGTTCTAGTCCTGGCTTCCCCTGGGGAACTGTCACCGAGATGGGCCAGGGCCTTGGCACTTAGATCCAGACCTGGGCTTTTCCCCAAGTCAGGGGCGGTGTGTTCAGAGCTGGGGTTCTGCCTCAGGGTCGTTACCAAGAGAGCCAGGGCATTCAGCCCCCAGTCAGCACTTTCCCCAAAGTGCAGGGATGGGGTGGGCTGGACAGGGGCGGCTGAAAAAGTGTAAGACTGGATGGTAAAAAACACCCTTAGGGGGAGGGGGGCCAGATGCGAAGGGGTAGCTGGGGGTCCGTGTCCATGCGTCTGTCCAGCTGTACACATCCCTGTACGTGGTGGGCACTGGGGCGACAAGTGCCAGGTCAGAGCGAAATATTATTAATGCTTCATGAAGATCAGTGTGTCCGTGAGTCCGTCTGTATCCCCAGGTCTGTTTATCTCCCCTCCTCAGCGGTGTGTCTGTCCTACTGTCTTTCCCTCCACCTGTCTGTCTGTCCGCCCTGCCCGGCTCCCCGCATCCTCTGTCTGTCTCTCTGCCCCCCCCCGCTGTCTGTCAGTCCTCCCCGCCCCACCCTCCCCTGCACCCTATGTCTGTCTCTCTGGCCCCCCGGCTGTCTGTCTGTCCTCCCCACCCCCCTTCACCCTGCCTGTCTCTCTGCCCCCCACCCCGGCTGTCGGTCTGTCTGTCCTCCCCACCCTGCCCCCCTGCACCCTGTCTGTCTCTCTGCCCCCCCCCCCCCCGGCTGTCTGTCTGTCTGTCTGTCCGGACTCCACTTCCCAGGGAGCCCCGCGGGCTGCGACCTGCGAGCGACCCGGACTCGGAGCTGGCGGAAGCGGAGCCGGAGCCGGAGCCCGGGAGGGAGCGGCCGGCGCGGCACAGGTGGGAGCCGGGAGCCCCGGGGCGGAGGCATGGAACGGGGGGCTGGTATGGTATGGGGGGAGCAGAGAAGGAGGGGGGCTCGGTATGGGGGGAGGAAGGGGACCCGGTATGGGGCGGGCCGGTGGGGGTGTTGGTTGTGGTGGGAGGCGGGTATAGGGGAGCGGGGGGCAGAGAAGGAGGGGGCCCGGTATGGGGGGGGCTGGTGGGAGGCTGGTATGGGGGGAGCAGGGGGCAGAGAAGGAGGGGGGCCCGGTATGGGGGCGAGCAGGAGGAAGGGGGCCCGGTTGGGGGGGTGGGGGAAGTTGGGGCCCTGGCATAGGGAGAGGGAGAGGAGGTGGGGCCCTGGTGTGTGTGTTGGGGCTGTGGTGGGAGGCGGGTATGGGGGGAGCGGGGGGGGCTGGTGGGGGTAGGATGCAGGTATAGGGGAGCGGGGGGCAGAGAAGGAGGGGGCCCGGTATGGGGGCGAGGAGGAGGAAGGGGGCCCGGTTGGGGGGGTGGGGGAAGTTGGGGCCCTGGCATAGGGAGAGGGATAGGAGGTGGGGCCCTGGTGTGTGTGTTGGGGCTGTGGTGGGAGGCGGGTATGGGGGGAGCGGGGGGGGCTGGTGGGGGTAGGATGCAGGTATAGGGGAGCGGGGGGCAGAGAAGGAGGGGGGCCCGGTATGGAGAGAGGAAGGGGGCTCTGGTGTGTGTGTTGGGGTTGTGGTGAGAGGTGGGTATAGGGGAGCCCAGGTTCACAGGATACCCACATGGGTGTGGTTTCTGCCCCCACAAACTGCAAGCCTCAGACAGGCTCAGAATTTGCCCCCCTCCCCTCCCCACAGCCCCATTGGTCTGACTGGAGCTCCCCTGCCCCCCCCCCCCAAGTTTAGAAGTCACCCTAGGCCCGTGGATACCCATTCCCACGCAGGGTGCTGATGACTGGTTGGCCCTGCCTGGGAGCAGTGGGATGCTGGCTCTGCAAGGGGCCCCGGGGAAAGGTGGGGAGGTCGCTTTGCCCAGAGAAATCAGTGACACAGGGGATCTGAGGGTAGGTCTACGGTAAAACCCTGCATTGTGCGCCCGTGTAGCACTTCAGTGAAGACTCTGCTATGCCGACAGGAGGTCTTCTCCCGTTGGTCTTGTTAATTTACCTCGCTGAGAGGCGAGAGGGGAAAAACCTCTCCTATTGACATAGTGCTGTCCTCACCCAAGGTTAGGTCGCTATAAGTGCATCTCTTGTGAAAAATCCACACTCCCCTAAATGATGTAAGTTTGTAGTGTAGACCTGGCCCCAATATGCTTGTAACTTGGTTGCACTCTGTGCACCAGTCCTGAAACAGAGGTGGTCCCAAATAGCACGCACTCAATCAACTCTTCCAGAAATGTCAGCCCAGATGCCTGTGCCCAGTTTCCTGAAAGCAACTTTACTCCGAGAAATGACTCTGATAGATTAAGGCAGAGAGGAAACTCTCTTGCTGTTTGCAACAGCTCCCCCAAATTGAGACGCCATCACAAAGCTAACAACAGTACAGCATTTCTTGAAAGACTGAACACTAAGAAAAATAACTTGTAACAGCGCTATTGGAGACTCCTGCCATAACTACATTAATCTGAGTCATGGGATGGTGACTCAGATTAATGTAGTTCTTTCTTAGGTGCTTAGTTCTTTCACATTCGCAAATAAAATTCTTGAAATGGAAGTGCTGGGGAAGGGGCAAGCTGTGATTGATTAATTAATTAGAGATCCCGGGTCTGATTTATATCTGGCCCTTCATGCAGCTTGAACTGTGATACTGTCCAGTGTCTCTTTCTTTTTTGTGTTCAGGGCTCTGCAGGGGCAGGTATTAATCCAAGAAAACTCTCTCCCATAAACTTTTTTGAGAATCTCTTAAAAAATTTCTTTTTATGCTGGGCTTTTCCAGCACTTTCTGCCCAAACAAAACCTAAATGCGAGGTGCTAAAAGCGAGGCGCTGTCATGAAGTTTCAGTGATGCCCTTAACTTGAAGCAGCAAAGAGTCCTGTGGCACCTTATAGACTAACAGACGTTTTAGAGCATGAGCTTTTGTGGGTAAATACCCACTTCGTTGGATGCTTTGCTGCTTTTACAGATCCAGACTAACACGGCTACCCTCTGATACTCAACTTGAAGTGTGGCTGGTTTATTAAAAAAATAATAAATTTAAGGAACACTGATAACCTGAGGGGTTTTTTTTAAACCATTTTTTAAAAAATCAGTGCTCTTTTAAAACACCCTTCAACTAGCATGTACAAAAATATTTGTTAGTTGCTTAAATAAATTGCAAGGGTTTTTCTCCTTCTCTGATAATATTTCTAGATTCATAGATTCTAGGGCTGGAAGGAACCTTGAGAGGTCATCGAGTCCAGTCCCCTGCCCTCATGGCAGGACTAAATACTGTCTAGACCATCCCTGATAGACATTCATCTAACCTACTCTTAAATATCTCCAGAGATGGAGATTCCATAAGCTACCTAGGCAGTTTATTCCAGTGTTTAACCACCCTGACAGTTAGGAACTTTTTCCTAATGTCCAACCTAAACCTCCCTTGCTGCAGTTTAAGCCATTGCTTCTTGTTCTATCCTTAGAGGCTAAGGTGAACAAGTTTTCTCCCACCTCCTTATGCACCCTTTTAGATACCTGAAAAAGGTTTTCATAAGGGTCTTTTGGAAGGGTCTGGGACCAATACCACCTTAGCCTCTGCACACACCTGCTTGCTGTCTCTTACATTCCAGCTTTGCTGCTGCTGCCGCTGGTAAGGTAAACAGCCTCTTGCAAAGTGCTGCTAAATGCACAAAGGAAACAAACTAGAAAAAAGTCTCCAATTGCTTTAAGTTCTAGTGATCGTAGGGGTTACTTGCAACAATGGTAGGTGTTTTCAGGCTGTGACTTCTCTGTGGAGGATGTCCTTCTAATTCCCATAGAACTATCTCTGAGTCTTTGCTTTTATTAAAGAGGCCTTGAAAGATTATTAAAAGTTGTGCTTCAAAACAGGGGAAATTCCTCCTGCATCCAGCAATTCATTTAGCCAAACAGCCACTGGATGGCAGTGGAGTGATGGAAAGGGCACAGATTAGCCAGATCTCTTCCCCACTAACTGTGGTGCAGCTGCCTTGCAACAGCTGTTTCCCACTGCCCTCGTGACCTACTCAGGATCCTAGTTTGCCCACTATCTTCCAAGTGGGGGCTTGATGACCTCTCTGGTGACATGGAGGAAGTGAGAAGCCAGGTTTGCTCACCCTGCCAGGATCTCTGCCCCTGTTAAGCTCATGCATGCCCCTGGCTTCTGCAGTTGCTTCTGGCCAGGCAGGTTTGCAGCATGAATCTCAGTACCAAGATGATCTGGGATTAATTGCCTTCCCTCCCGCCCTGCAGATTTTGTAGCCATGGCAGAGGCAGAAGGAACGAAGCCAAAGCGCATCCTGGTAACCGGTGGCACCGGACTGGTGGGGAGAGCCATTGAGAAGGTGGTTGCTGATGGAGAGGGCAGGCCAGATGAGGAATGGAACTTCGTGTGCTCCAAGGATGCTGACTTAACGTGAGTCCTTAAGAACATAAGAATGGTCATACTGGGTCAAACCAAAGGTCCATCTAGCCCAGTATCCTGTCTTCTGACAGTGGCCAATGCCAGGTGCCCCAGAGGGAATGAACAGAACAGGTAAGCCATCAAGTGATCCATCCCCTGTCGCTCATTCCCAGCTTCTGGCAAACAGAGGCTAGGGACACCATCCCTGTCCACCCTGGCTAATAGCCATTGATGGACCTATCCTTCATGAACTTATCTAATTTCTTCTTGAACCCTGTTATAGTCTTGGCCTTCAGAACATCCTCTGGCAAGGAGTTCCGCAGTGTTACTGTGTCTTGTGTGAAGAAAAAGGTCTTTTTGTTTGTTTTAAACCAGCTGCCTATTAATTTCACTTGGTGACCCCTAGTTCTTGTGTTTATGAGAAGGAGTAAATAACACTTCCTTATTTACTTTCTCCACACCACTCATGATTTTACAGACCTCAATCATATCTCCCCGTAGTCATCTCTTTTCCAATCTGAAAAGTCCCAGTCTTATTAGTCTCTCCTCATACAGAAGCCGTTCCGTACCCCTCATCATTTTTGTTGATCTTTTCTGAACCTTTTCCAGTTCCAGTACATCTCCAATATCCTTGCTGCACTGGACTCTTCTTTGCTTGTTCGTTGTTGTCTGAAATGTCCCTATCCATGTTGGGGTGGCTTGCTGGGGGAGTGCCCTCACACTAGTCTCTGGAGAGCCGGGTTCAGAGCCTCGGCAGACAAGTGAAAATGACGTGGGTGGCGCGGAGGGCTGTGCCTCGTCTGAGGTCCTGTTACAAAACTCCCACGCGGTTCTGGAATGACAGGCAGTCTCTTCTCCAGAGATGCCCAGGAACAGAGCTAGCAATGGGCGCTGCTGGTGAGGAGCACTGGCAGAGCTGTGTGTGAAGTCGTAGTGCTGGAATAGCAGGGAGGTGCTGTATGTTAGGGTGGAGGTGCGCTGGCACAACTGCATGGCCAGAGCCTGACTTAAGGTGATGCTGTCAGCTGTTAGGGGACGTATTCCTTCACCCTCTCACGTCCCTGGTCCTTCTCGCATGAACAGAGCAACAATACCCGAAGTCCAAAGGCACAAACAATTCAATGTTTATTGGGGAGAACTTCCAGCAAGCATGATTCCAGTTTCCATCCTCAGTGTCCCCCTTCCCAGCTCTGACACCACAGAGCCTTGCCTGTGTCCCTGTTCCTGTTCCCATCCCCTGTTCCCATTCCCCCTTTAGCAAAATATGATCCCAATTCCCCCATCCCCAGTCCCTGTTCCCATTCCCCCCCCCTTACTTCCTGATTGACTGCAGACTATATAGTAAAACCTGAGTTTTGCTTAGCTATTCCTTAACCAATCATTTTACTAAAATTTAACTAACCAATCCTAACATGGTTATTTAACCAATTATATTCCACCACCTTCATTGGTTTACACCCAACAAAATTAGTTATACAGCAGACAGAAACAATCTCAGAACCAGACAAAGACCATGCAAATAAACATACAAAACAATACAGAAGTGAGGATTTCACAACTACATCTATACAGACATAAGGGTTTTCCAGCTGTGTATATTGATAAGTGAGTTCTTGCCAGACAGGATGCTATCAAGCTAAGTTTCCTTTTACATCTTCTAGGCTCTACCCTTTCTCTGGAGGTGATAGAAGTATCAGGGCAGGATTGTATTCCTAATAGCCCAATAGCACCTTATTTCAATGTGACTAGTTTGGAATGTGAGGATGTGACCAGACACTTCCCAGCTTATGGCTGCCTAACTACATCTTAGCTGACGGCCTTAGCATGTCACAGTAAGAGAAGGCCATTCCACAAACAGTGATTTTGATTCTTTCTTTTATACCTCTATAACTAGCTAAGTGATAAGAATACACCTAAATTCTTAATATATAGGCCTTTGCAGACAGGCCTGAATATCTGTATCCTAACATCAGCCCCTTACTTTCTTTCCTCCCGCTAAACGTGTGTCTGCACAGCAGAAACCTACCACGGGCTAGTCTACCTGAGCTAGCAAGCTGACTACGTATCTAGGGTCCAAGCTGGATTTGCACTATGCCCGCTGTGCTGTCTTCACTGCTATGGTTACCCACTGTAGCTGGATTCCAGCTAGCTCGGGTCGGCTAGCCCACGTGCAGCTTCTGCTGTGTAGACATACTCTAAGTGTGGAGGGTAGGAAAATCATGTTCACTTCTGGTTTAAACTGGCTTCTGGAGTAGTTGAGACAGCCACAGAATGAGCCCATTGCAGCTGCCTTGCATGTGTTAGTGCCAGCTTTGCTCCAGGATGCCAGCTCACCTCCCAGGTGCAGTGTCGTGAAACGAAAGCAAACTGGATGCATATTCAGAAGTCTGATGTCAGATTAACTGGAAGTGGCTGGCAACACGCGGCGTGTGGCTCAGAGGATCTGCCGGTGACTGGGGTCGTGGGGTTGATCAGGAAGCAGCTCTGTTCCAGAAGAAGTCAGGCAGAGGGCAGGGTCTAAGTGCTTCTATTCCATGGGCCCCTGGTGTAGTGGAAATGCAGTACGCAGGAGACCCTGAGTGCATTCTGGGTCTGGGCAGTGTTGATCCTCACGTAGACGGAGGTCAGGAATATTATGCCTTTAAAAAAGAAAATGGTGTGAGTGAGGGACGCTGTAGGACCATGCCAGGGCTAGGCTAAGGAGACCTGTCCTTTGGGTCTATCTGCTAGCTCTGCTGTTGAGCCCTCCATCTGCTGGCTTCCTATCCACATGCTGTTTTCGCTCCTGCAGCTGCCATGTCATTCGGTGCCGCCTGTTGTAGCACCAGGCAAGGAGCCTGGCCAATCCCAGCCAAGGAAAGTTGAAGGATACCCTCTCTTTGGCAATTCAGTCCTTGCTGTCACCGAGTCCAATCACATTCCCCCAAGTATGCCACTCCCCTGAGCCCTGCCCCCTTTCCCAGTGAGAGTGACCGAATAGATCCTGTCTGGTCCATCCAGGGCTTTCATCCTGTCTGGTTTTAGGGATATGCAGTGGTGGGGTAGCCATGTCGGTCCCAGGATATTTCCTTACACGGAGCTTTTCTTCAGGTCTCTCTCTCCAACAGAAGTTGGTCCAATAAAAGATATTGCCTCCCTCCCTTGTCTCTCTAATCATTCTAGTGGTGACAGCACACAACTATCAAACCCTCATGAGGCAAGAAGACTCGTTGTCCTTGTGCTGCAGGTTTGTTTGATGCTCCTTGTGCTAACAGGAGTGGCATTTAATCAGCAGCAAGATCAGCTTACTGCCTCCTGAGAACAAGGCTGGGAGCCAGGAACTCTTCGAGTTCTAACTCGCCCTGAGACTGACTCCCTCTTTGGCCTTGGGCAAGTCACCATCACCTTTCTGTGCCTCAGTTTCTCTGACAGTACAACGCACTGCTTAGGGGTGCTGTGAGGGCCCGTTAGTTACCTGTGGAAAATGCTTTGAGAATAAAAAAAGCTGTATAACTGACATGCGATGGTGTGTGTAAGAGAAATGGCAGACAGCAAAGGCCTATGAGATCAAAGCTCACCTGTGCCGGGATAGGTACCAAACACTCCACAATGGTTAGGCAGCTGCCATGCTGTGTCTCCTGCTTAACCCCTTGTTCAGAACTGTCTTAACAGACAGGACAGCGCAAAGTGCTGTTCATTGTATCCACCTGTTGTCTGTACTTCCTTTGGGTCAGGGAGGGTCTCTCTGTTACGTTTGAACAGCACCCAGCAGTCAGTGCAGGATTGTTCCCGCCAGCATATTTTCTTTGCTGCTTCTTTAGCCCCTTCCCTTGAGACCCACTCCTGCAGCCAACTCCTTTTTCCTGACGTCCGTCCCTAATCTTTCCTTTTCCATCCTGTTACTCCTAGTTCTCCTCCTTGGCACTGCACTAAGTAACTCCTCTCCCTCCTCAGGGTTTCCACTTCAGGTATTTTTACATTTATTGCTGTTCTTTCTGACAAGCATCCATAAGGCTTTCCCCAGTCATGGGCGCCACCACGCCGCAGCCTGTCAGCACACTAATGCTAAGCAGCATGTTGGGGCTCCTTTCCTGCCAGCGTTGCCCCTTGAGTTTTACCTGACTGGGAATTAAAGGGGCCAGCTATTGCCTTCAGCTTCGTTTCCCAGGATGCTCTTGCCATTGCTGTCCAGTTGGTTAGTTAATTGCTCATTAACGGTGCTTGCTGGGTCAAGGGTCTGGCACCAGGCTCCTTCCACGCCTCTTGCCCTGCCATCCGCTCCCATCTCATCGCAGCCAGCCCACAGCATGGTGTCCAACCAGCATGTGGACAGTCTAGTGGTGATGACACTAGTCTGGGACTTGGGAGATCTTTGGACTCCCTTTGTGACCTTGGGGAGGTCACTGTGTGCCTCAGTTTCCCACCTGTAATTTGGGGATAATAGCACTGCCCTGCCTCCCAGGGGTTGTGAGGCTAAATACATCAGACTGTGAGGTGCTCAGACACCATGGTCATGGGGGCCAGATCGGTACCTAGGATAGCTAGAATGTGCCCCTGAAGGTTCTGTTTGTTGTTTCCTCTCCCCTGTAGGAGTACTGCGGAGACCAGAGCCCTGTATGAGAAATACAGACCCACCCACGTGATCCACTTGGCAGCCTTGGTGGGAGGCCTCTTCAAAAACATCAAATACAACCTGGATTTCTGGGTAAGGGGCCAGGGTGGCAAATGCAAAGATGTAACATCTGGTCCAGCGAGCTGTCACTCTCGCTGCACCATGCAGTGTGATCGCCCTTTGCCCTTCCTCCAAGGACTTGGGAGCGCTTTGCAGACATTCATGAATTAACCCTCGCCACACCCCCTACCTCCAGGCTGTAGGTTAGTGTTAGCGCCACTGTAATTGTAGGGAAACTGAGGCACCGAGACATGACTTTCCTGGGTCACACATGGAGCGTGTGGCAGGGCCAGAAATAGAGCCCAGGATGCTCAGGCTTATTAAATGGGTGGATAAAGTCATTAACCCCTTGGGTGCTGGGCCTTCTGACACTGCAGGTGGGACTCCTCTCGTTGGGTTACCAAGACGTGTGATTACAGTGTATGGGCCATGTGAGTGCTGCTGAACTGGGAACCACTTTCCCACCAGGGCGCTTGTGGGGCTAATGAACTGTCCCCAGCACTAGCCCTGCATCCAGAGATTAACCCCAGGGTCTTGGCTGGGATGATTCTCTCCCCAGGCGCTGATGAGTGACTCTCTAATATGAAGGGGTGCAGCTTATTAGCAGCTGGTGTTGGACCCCTGGCAGGGGCGGATCCAGGCCCCAGCACGCCAAGTGCTTGCTTGGGGCGGCATGCCGCGAGGGGCGCTCTGCCGGTCACTGGGAGGGCGGCAGGCAGGTTGCCTTCGGTGGCATGCCTGCGGAGGGTCTGCCGGTCCCGCGGCTCCAGTGGACCTCCCACAGATGTGCCTGCGGAGGGTCCGCTGGTCCTGCGGCTCCGGCGACCGGCAGAGCACCCCCCCACGGCATGCAGCCGTGCTTGGAGTGGCGAAATGTCTAGAGCCGCCCCGACCCCTGGCCCTCCTCTCTGAATCACACACGCACACACCAGGTCAACCTAGCTTGGATAGATTTCTTGGGGCTGGCCCATGTGGTTCAGCAGCCTGCAGTCACCTTACCTGTAGTACAGAAGAACAGCCCATGGTGATTACAAGTCCCAGCATGCAATGCTCCTCCTTGATCTGAGCAGTCTTCGCTCAGCTCCAGGTGGAACGTTGCATTCTGGGATCAAGTATCAGAGGGGTAGCTGTGTTAGTCTGGATCTGTAAAAGCAGCAAAGAATCCTGTGGCACCTTATAGACTAACTGCTGAGCTTCAGTTCATCTGCAAATTTGACACCATCAGCTCAGGATTAAACAAAGACTGTGAATGGCTTCCCAATTACAGAACCAGTTTCTCCTCCCTTGGTTTTCACACCTCAACTGCTAGAACAGGGCCTCATCCTCCCTGATTGAACTAACCTCGTTATCTCTAGCTTGCTTGCATATATATACCTGCCCCTGGAAATTTCCACTACATACACCTGACGAAGTGGATATTTACCCACGAAAGCTCATGCTCCAAAACGTCTATTAGTCTATAAGGTGCCACAGGATTCTTTGCTGCATTCTGGGATGTGTAGTCTTCACATGGTGACTGGGATCTGCTCCTTCCTACTCACATTAAGTGCAGTCCTTCGGCACCTGGCAAGTTGCTGATACAGCCCTGGACTGGGTAATGTGTGGCCCTCCTGGCTTGCTGCTCTGTGTGCATATCTCCTTTTCTGGTCTCCCTTCACCTGGCTGTGGATCAGCATTGGGGAAAAAAATGCTGGTCCATTCCCGGCCCAGCCCAGTACATGCAGTGGCTGTGCCTGAGGAGGGGTTGGGGAGTGACAGTATGAAAGGACTGTGCAGGTAGCAAGTCTGCATAGGGAAGCGGGCCTGAAAGCCCCATTGCACCAACACAAGCAGCTGAACACCCTGAGTTGGGGGCAGTGACAGCCCTCTGGCAGGAGCTGTGGGTTGGGGAGTGGGGCCCTCGCTGTGTCCAGAGCTGACATGGCTGTGAGAGAGGTGGAATGCAAAGTAAAGTCCAGACCTGAGTGGTTGGAGCTGATCCCACTTCTGACTCCAGAGGCAAGCTTGGGGTCTCCCCCAAGGACTATCCCTTCAGCAGTGGTGAGCTGCCAAAAAATTAACAACCGGTTCCCTCCTCCTCACCCCACAAGCGGGTCGTGGCTCTCCCCCACCCCCCCCATGACTCCTGCCTCATCCACCTCCCCACGTTCCTTGACACCACACCCTCCGGGACTCCTGCCCCATCCACTCCCACTTCCCTGTCCCCTGACTGCCCCCTGCCGCCCCATCCAATCCCTCCTCTCATGCCTGTGGCCCCCCAGGACCCCTGCCCCCATTCAATCCCCCTGTCCTCTGAGCGCCCGACTCCTATCTGCCCCAACCCCTATCCACCTACCCTGAACTCCCCTGCCCTCTTCCAACACCCCCTCCCTGCTCCATGCCTCCATACCACACTGGAAACCGGGCTGGGGGTGATGGGCCGGGCCGGAGCTGCTCGGCTGGGGGTGCCTGGCCGGAGTCGGGGCCATGTCGGAGCCACGCTGCCCGGCCAGCCAGAGTCAGGGTCGGAGCCGTGCCGTGCCACCGGGGCCGGAGCACGCCGCCTGGCTGGGACCGAAGCCGGGGCCGGGGTGCCTGGCTGGGGCCGGGGCCAGGGCCAGAAGTGGGCCAAGCTGCCGGGGCCGGGGCCGGAGCTGGTCTGGGCCTGAGCCGCACTGCCCGGCAGGAGCCGGGGCCGTACCGTGCTGCGCTGCTGGGGCCAGAGCCAGGCCACACTACCTGGCCAGGACTGAAGCCGGAGCCAGGGCCGAGACCAGGGAACCGGGCCGCACCGCCCCTCCCCAGAGCCCTCCTCACTTCCTCCCCGCCACCTGTGCAAAGCCGCCCTTCTCAGCCCTCCCAGGCTCCCTGTGTTCAGGGGAGGAGGCAGAGGTGAGCTGGGGCTGGGGGCAGGGCGGGGAGCTGCTGGAGCTTTACTTGTTGTTAAATTGAAAAGCCCTTTTAGAACCAGTTGTCTCGTGTGGGACAACCGGTTCTAAAAGGGCTTCTAAATTTAACAACCGGTTCCCGCGAACCGGTGGGAACCGGCTCCAGCTCACCACTGCCCTTCAGCCCTCGGCCATTCAACTCTGGTCCCACCAGTGAGACTAGCCTGGCAGCTCCATGGCGACCCGTTCCCCATCCTGAGCCTGTGATGTCAGAGACGGGGCAGGTTCTTGACATGCTGGAAGGCCCGGGTGGGTCATGCGGTAACTGATGCGAATATAATGGGACTCCTAACTCCCTGCTGGGTATCTTTTCCCCAGCGGAGAAATGTGCACATCAACGACAACGTCCTTCACTCAGCGTACGAATTCGGAGTGCAGAAAGTCGTCTCCTGCCTTTCCACCTGCATCTTCCCGGACAAGACCACCTATCCTATCGACGAGTCCATGGTAAGGGATGGCCTTCGGGCTGGGCACGCAGCACCCTGCCTTACAACTCCCGTCGCTCACTTAGCTTCGCCTTTGCTCCGCCCAGAGCTGGTTAAGCACAGTAATGTTGGTTAAGTTACCGTGCACCTTGGAGTGGGAGATCATTGGGGGCTGCCTCAGGGCAGCGGGTGGACAACTTACTGTGATGCCAGTTATGCTGATCTGAGAGAGTGACAGCTGGTCATCTTGGCTCTGGTTTTCTTTCCCGCCCTGGTTGGCTGACTCGATGGGTGGTGGGTGATGGGGAGAGCAGAGCTGACCCTTCCGGCTAGCGTCCTGTGTGCCCTGGGACTCCTGCAGTTCTCTGATGCAGGCCTGTGCCGTAACCAGTCAGCTGCATCCTAGTTCTCTGCACCGCCGTTGGGGCTGTCCCTCACTCATTGCACTGATGTGCACGTGGGGTCAGGCAGAGTGAGGAGCGCCTGCCTTGCTCGACAGCAATCCCTCTGGCCAAACAAGGAGCAGGATCATCAGGTCCAGTGCAAGTCCTGTCCCAGCCTCCTCGGGCAGCCCTGCAGCACGAGCTCAAGAGGGATAAGGGGACATAGAGGATTCCTGCCATCTCTGCCTGCCTGTGACTTGTCTTTGATGCGAGCTGAGCACAGGGCTAGCAGGTGGTGACAGCTCCCCCTTCAGCGGATAGAGGGGCTCCAGGAGGCTGCTCTCCCTCTCCAAACTCAGGATATGTCTACGCTGCACAGCTAATCTGGGCTCTTACCTGGGTTCTAGCCTTAACACCAGCCCTCTCCTCCCTACTATCCACCTTCAGAAATGTCTGGCCTGGCCTGGGGGGTGCTTTAAGCCTGGGCTAGCTGACCCAGCTGGGAGTGTAGTATAAGTCAGAGCCCAGGATCTGGGCTGGAACCCACCTACTCTGCAGTGAGGATGCAGGCTAAATCACGCGAGTGCCAATAGTCCTCCAGTGCCTTCCCACAATCCCTTCCTGAAGGACAGATAAGTTCTCTTGCAATTGACCTGACTGACTGGGGGAGGGGGGGAAGAATCCTAGAGCATCTTGTCACAAAGAACCATGGAATACTCCCCCTAAACACACACAGGCGAGTGCAGAGACAGCGAGGACATGGGGGCACGGAGAGAGCTTTGCTGTGTGGACGCTCACACTCAGGTTAGGCTAACCCGGGTGTCAAGCTCCCATGCAGACATAGCTTCTGTTTATTCTCCCTGCGTCTCCTTCCCCTTGAGGCCAGGCAGCGGAGGTTGAAACCCCATTTTCATCAGGCTGACATTACTTTTCCCAACTGTGCCATCTACTGTGTTCCCCAGATTCACAATGGGCCCCCGCACAGCTCCAACTTTGGGTACTCGTACGCCAAGAGAATGATCGACGTTCAGAACAGGTATGGTCCATTCCCTCCTCACTCCACCCCAGCCCCAAGCTGTGAGGCTCAGGGGAGGGACTTACACAGTCCATATATCTCTGTAAAGACCTTTGGGATCCCTAGATGAAGGACTGTATAAATATTATCACTGTCACTATAGGATAATTCCTTCCCCCTGTGCTCTCTGACCTCAGCAGGCACAGGGAGTGAGAGGCTAGGGGTGGATGGAACTTGCAGGGGCCCTGAGGGGACTGGCCGGCCTCAGTTCATTTCCCTAAGCCCTGCTGGAAGAACCGAGGGGGACAGTGACTTGTGCTCGCAGCCCTCAGCTGCATGGAACATGCCACTGAGCTAGTCACTCACCTACCCTGGCCCTCTCTCCCGCTTCTCCCAGGGGGTATTTCGAACAACACGGCTGCCGATTCACCGCCGTGATCCCCACCAATGTCTTCGGACCACATGATAACTACAACATCGAGGACGGGCATGTCCTTCCGGGACTGATCCACAAGGTGTACCTAGCAAAGAGTGAGTGGGGAGCCTTCATTCAGCTCTCAGCTTCATCGTCCACCCAACAGGGTTTTGTTGCTAGGGCAATATGGGCAGCAAAGACCATTCCTGCTGTGGGGAGGGAAGTCATGTGACTTGTTTGCTCCTAATGAAACTGTGACATTCTTCGCATCCTATCTCTAAACCAGGGGTCCCCAACGCAGTGCCTGCGGGGGCATCTTAATGTGCCCATGTCCTGGCCCCCAGGAGAGCACCCGCTGAAATGCCGCCGAATTTTAGTGGCATTTTGGCGGCAATGCCTCTTGATAACGTCACTTGTCGATGGCAAGCGGCGTCATCGAGAGGTGTTGCCGCCGAAATTCAGCCGCATTTCGGCGGGTGCTCCGCTGCCGCAGTGGTGCTTCCTCTGGCGCCCACCAGAGGAAAAGGTTGGGAACCACTGCCATAAACTATCTGAAAGTGTTGCTGTGTGTTGTTACACAAGTGCCATGTTCCATCCCAGAACTTGCTGCATTTCTGCAGTGGGTGAATGGATCCTCGGGTGTCCCTTACCTTTTTCAAATGTGTGTTACCCAGCTAATGTTAGTGAAGTGCTTGGAGAGGCATAGCTGAAGGGGCTACTGTAAATTATTTGGTTTGCAAAATCCTTTTCTCTTTCTGATCTTTGCCTGGCCGCTTGGTGTGCTATTGAGGTTGCTGAGGTGACGGTGTTTCATATCTGCAGATAAGTTGAGTAGATACCATTCAGCGCTGGGCTAAGAGGATGGTCGAAGCTTGGTCCATCCAGAACGTTTCTACATCTCTCAGCGTGGAGGATTGCCGTACTGAATTTACGTACGCAAAGCAATAACGTCCTGGGAGTTTCTGGCCCTCATTTAGGAAGGGGGTTGCCCCATGAGACGATCAGGGCTCGATTGATCATGGGGCTGATTTTCTAATGAAAGCATTAGGCATTTAGTAAGCACAAGTTGCCCTTTGCTGCAATTGTAAGTGGTGACGATGTACGTTTCTGTAGAGCTCCACAAGCCCACATGCATCACCACTGAAATGCAGGTGCCTCTGGGGTGGAGGACAGCCGCCAAGTGAACACCCAACTGTGAATGGGAGATGGAGGGGAATTTTAGCTAGGATGCTAGGGCAGATCCCTCCCGTATGTGCCATGGTTTCATTAATGGACACACGCACAGAGGATCCCAGGTCATGTCTCAAAGACACACACATGCAGCAAACTGCATGGAACCGATCCTCAGGTACAAGATGGGCTTGGGGGAGGGGCAGGAAATG
This sequence comes from Gopherus flavomarginatus, assembly GCF_025201925.1. Classification (NCBI taxonomy): domain Eukaryota; kingdom Metazoa; phylum Chordata; order Testudines; family Testudinidae; genus Gopherus; species Gopherus flavomarginatus. The sequence continues at coordinate 299,117,904 of NC_066618.1, read as the reverse complement.
GGAGAGTTAACCCATTGGCACCCAGAATGATCTGCATCCAGGCTGCAGTGTCACATTTTGTGGAGTCCATTGGGAGCCTGCGGGTATTTTCTACTGTACAACTAAATCTCCCTGCCTCTAACGAGCCATGGATGGCTCTGGGCAGCCCTAGCTGCAGGGTTGCTAACAGGGTTTTCTGCTATAGTTGTTGGATGGTAAGTTCCTGAGAGCCATGATGGTTGGATTCCTCCCTTCTCCCTTGGCTCTAGGCTGGGCATCGCCCCTCCCTGCAGGAGTGAAACTAGCAAGTGATTTCTGTGCAGAGTCAGGGAGGGGGTCCATGCTCAAATCTCAGCCAGTGAGGAACAGAGAAGGGCCATTCCAACTCCATGGTGTAACAGGTTCCCCCAGGATGCCACTTGGAAGTGGGGTACCACTGAGCTGCCTGATCCACCAGCCTGGGCTCCCTTTATACTGTGCTGCTGTGACAGGCTCTCAAGCCCCCACCAGTGCGCACACAGGTAGGGACACACTCAGCTGCAGAAACACACACACACGCGCTGAGATCAGCTCTGTATGGGAAGGCTCAGCGAAGGGATATACAGCATAAAATCATGAAATTTACCCCCTCCCTCAATGTGGAGGAAGGTATGCAACAGCCTTGCCACCCGCTCTCCCCGTTACAAATTCCATAAACTGGTTTTAGAGAAAACAAAACCAGAAGTTTATTAACTACAAAAGGGATAGCAAACAGATCAAAGCAGATTACCTAGCAAATAAAACAAACATGCAATCTAAGTTTAAGATACTAAAGAAACTGGTTACATATATACCTGCCCCTGGAAATTTCCACTACATGCATCCGACGAAGTGGGTATTCACCCACGAAAGCTCATGCTCCAAAACGTCTGTTAGTCTGTAAGGTGCCACAGGGCTCTTTGCTGCTTTTACAGCTCCAGACTAACATGGCTATCCCGCTGATACTTGGTTACAAGAAGTTATTTCTCACCCTAAATGTTGTTTTAGACAGACTTTAGAGACTCTTGAAGGCCAGATGCACTTGCTTGCAATTTAAAACTTCAGATATTTCATTCACAAGCTAGACAGTCTTCCAGCCGCGGTTTAGTCCTTCTCCCCTCATTCAGTCTTTTCTTAGATGTTTACAGCTCTCACCTTGGGCCAGGATTCAGTCAAGAGGGAACCATGTTTATGTCACTCCCCTGCCTTAAATAGGTTTTACATATGGCAGGAATCCTTTGTCTTCCAGTGTGATTCCCACCCCTAGTCAGTGGAAAAATACTGGTATGATTCCTGGAATCCAGTATCAGGTGACTTGCTCACATGACCTTGCAGCCATAACTCAGAGTCGGTTTGCAGCAGTCCCAGGAAGAACTTCTCTGTGGGTGATAAACATCTTCTGAGACCTCTTGTTCTCTCTAATGGTCCTTCCTCATAGCGAGCTATCTAGACTGATTGCATTCTGTTTGGTGTGTGTCCCCCAGGTGTAAACACACTTGTAATTGATACATAGTCAATATTCTTAACTTCAGATACAGAAATGATACAAGCCTATAAATAGGATAATCCTAATTCAGTAAATCATAAGCTTTCCAATGGTATCTCACGTGATCCATCTTGCAGAAAATACATCATGGATCTGCTGTAATTATATCATAACAATTTCTATGAAGAATATGGGGCGTAGTGTCACACATGGCTATTTACAGCCCCTTACGTCGAGCTGGAGCATGGCATGCTGGGATCTGTAGTCTCCGGGGGCTGCACCTCGGCTTTAGAGAGGAGAGCTGCGGTGTAAAGCTACCCTGGGCCAGGCCTGGCGCTCTGTTGCACAAGGGTGTTTGGATAGGGGGGTGGGGGCGGAACCTGTGGCCCATGGTTGACCAGGCCAATGTTGCAGCTGGAACATCCACTAATGGCCGTTCTTGTGATTGTCCCACAGAAAATGGCACAGCTCTCACTGTCTGGGGGACGGGAAAGCCCAGGAGACAATTCATCTACTCTCTGGTAGGCACGGCCTTCACAGAGTCCAGCCCATTTGGACTGGGCCCAGAGCAGATTTCAGACAGCCTGACCCCATGGCTGGGCTCTGGTGGGATGGGTCCCCCAGTTCCACCTCTGGGAGTGGGCGGTGGGAGGTGTGTTCTGATCGGCGGGGGTTGCTGGCAGAGGGGACTCTGAAGCCATGTGACCCTTTGCAGTGACACGCTGGCATATGCCTAGGCTATCTAAAACCCTGGCCTGAGTGTGCTGTTAGCTCCCTGCGCTCAGGGACAGACTGTTGCTGTTATATAAGCCACGTAAAGCTGTTAAGATGAGCAAGGGCTTCTGACAAATAACGAGCAGTAAACCTAGGACAGGTCCCAGATTGCACATCCAACCCTGCGCACTAGCTGGGGAGAGGGGTTCAGCTTGGCCCTGCCTTGGCAGCATGCAGGCGTGGGCGCTCAGGAGCTGGGCCTTGGTGGAGGCTGCCCTTTGGGAGGTATCATGGTTCTGTCTGTTAGCATGGCCTTGTCTACTGGAATGACTGTGTTTATTCCAGCCAAGCCAGGGCTGGGGTCTCTTTAAAGGCCATTTGTAGCAAGGCTCAGAGGGGTAGCTGCAGAGGGAGGGAGCTGGCAGCTTGGGGAGCGAGAGACTGGAGCTGTGCCTGCTTTGCCCTGCTGTAGCAGGCTCAGCTTCCTGGCAAACAGCCCCCATACAACATCCCCGGCCTTCAGTAAAGAGGAGCTTGTGTCTGTGCCCTGAGCTAGGATCCTGTGGCTTTCGGGAGGGGAAAGGGAGGAGACAGAGGGACTGAGAGCTGCTCCTTTGTGCCCACAGGACCTGGCACGGCTCTTCCTCTGGGTCCTAAGGGAGTACGACGAGGTGGAGCCCATCATCCTCTCAGGTAAGGGGTCCCCCGTGCCATCGCTCTCCCTCTGACGGTGTCACGACCCTGGTCCCTTTGGCAGATGCCCTCAGCTCGTATTGCAGCACTGGGAGGGGAAGTCCCATTCCCCACTCCTCCCCATGCCGTCCTATCTGCTTCTGTAGCAGGGTCAGTGCAGAACATCCCTCTCCTCATCACCTCCCACAGGCTGACCTAGAGCCTGCAGTGGTGGCATGAGGCAGCTGCAGGCTCTGGTCCCCCACCCTCCCGTCTCCAAGGAGAGGCAAGTGGCTATGAGAGCAGGGCGGGCAGTGGTGGGGCTTCCCTGAGGGTTGTGGCTGGCACCAGGGGCAGAAGAACAGCCTAGCCTCACCATTGGTCTCTGCTTAGTTGGAGAAGAGGACGAGGTCTCTATCAGGGAAGCTGCGGAGAGTGTCGTGGAAGCCATGGATTTCAAGGGAGAAGTCATCGTATCCTTTTACAAATGGCTGCTCCGACTCCCTGCCTCCCTGAGCTGTGCCCGGCTCTCAGGGTCCTTGCCTGGCACCCATTCCCCACACTCGCGTGCACCCTTGGGAGGGGGAGAACTGTCGCATCCAAACAGCTAAGGCTTAATTCCCAGCTGATCCAGTGCAAGATTATTCCCTGCGGCATGTTCTCCAATGTTCGGTCTGGTCCAGCGTGAAATGGGTCAAGCGATGAGACTCCCATCGCTTCCCGCGGGTCGGTCTCTGCTGGGAGAACTTGTTCCATGGATGTTCGATCCGTGCTTGGAAGTTGGGGCCATCGAGGTCTCTGCGATCTGATGGTAACCCTGGTGCCACCTTGGAGATAGCGACTTCCATTCGTGGTGCAGCTGAGAGGGTGACCGCAGTTGCTGCTCGCACGGGACATTCCAGGTTTGGCTATGGCCCCCTTTATTGTCAGCCTCTTCCCTGCAAACAACGGGTGCGAGGGATCTCCCTCCTGTGGGATCTCTCTCTGCTCACCCCTGTGTCTGGCTGGTCAGAACTAACCAACAGCAAGACCTTGTGGTTAGGGCCCAGGGCCTGCTGGCAGGACCGAGACAGCTGCAGACCTTACAGAAAGGGACACGTAAAGTAGACCTTTGCTACCAAGGCCCCAGCTCTTGTCCTGCCTGGCTGCTACCAGTGGGGGTCGCCCCGGAGTAACATTAGGTTCGAACTTGGCAGAATTCTCGTTTGTTTTCCCTTACACCCCCCGCTGTGTCCAGTTTGACACAACGAAATCCGACGGCCAGTTCAAGAAAACAGCCAGCAATGGCAAGCTGAGGCGGTGCCTGCCCAACTTCCAGTTCACGCCATTCAAACAGGGTAAGGCCGTGCTGGTCAGGAGTTGCTCTAGCTCTCCTGCCCCTCGGTGGGAACATCCACTGCACTGCATCAGCTGCATATGTCTGATCTCACCTCTGCCCTCCAAAGGAGTCTGGTAGGGTTTGTGGGGAAGGCCTTCTCCCTCCCGCGGGTGCTGGGAACTTGGTCCCACAGCCTCAGGCATCACCGTGGTGCATGCACCACAAACGTGAATGCAGCAAGTGTCTAAAGAGATGCTGTGAGAAACCCCTGTGAGCAGAGGCAGCAGCTCTGGTTGTAGGGGCAGGACAGTGCACTGATTGAAGCATTGGCCTGGGGGCTCAGATTTGTGGGTTCTGTTCCCAGCTCTGAGACAGCCTGTGACTTTAGATGGGTCACTTCATCTCCCTGGTCCTTTTCCTCCTTCTCCTCTAGCATGGCGACAATGATTCTTCCACTTTCCTAGCTCAGTGAGCTGCAGCCAGTGGCACAGCATTAACTGGAGGGAGGGAGCCGCTGCTGGTTGTGATGCTTCGGGCTGTATGGGGGTCTAACTGCCTTCCCCCTTCCCCTCCAGCTGTGAAGGAAACATGTGACTGGTTCAACGTGCACTATGACATCGCCCGGAAGTGACCAGCACACCAAAGCCGTTGTGATTATCGGAGGTTCCTCTGAGACTCAGGGTTTTCCTTTGCTGGAGCAGAGGAGGGGATGCGTGAGGTTGTTTGGGGCTAGCTTTTCCAAAGTAGAATTTGTCTGAGTGGGGTGGGGAATGGAATTGGGGGGCAGAGAGATCCTGAATGGCTATATCACAGATAAGCTCAGCAAACATGAGTGAGACGTGTAGCATTAGGGGTGGAGATACCCTCTCTTTCTCTGTGACACAGGACTTATACTACTAATCATCTCAGCCAGCCACGGGTGTAGAACTTTGTGGGGTGGAATGGGGAGAAACTCTCTGTTCAGGGATCAAAGTGAATCTTTGTTAAAAGATTCCAAAAATGCAAAGACTGAGGCTTCCCCCCAAATGCTTCCAACTTTTCTCCCTGTGGTTATAAATATCCCAGGAACTGCAGCCTGAAGAGCCCCTCAGGTTCAGCTCTAGCTTAGGTCAAAAGGAGTTTAGTAAGGGAAGTCTTGCCTAGTGAGAACTCTGTTGGGCTTCCCCCAAAGACACCGCCCTGGGAGAGGCCGGAGGGTTAGACGTGAGGGTTGAGGTACCTGGAAGTTTACATGCTGCCTTGGCATCATCTAATGAATATTTTTAAAAATAGACAGAGCCTCCTCTCCATCAGACCTCATCACTGTTCTCACTGGATCCCTTTATCTTGCCTATGCTGTTGTCACCTCATGTTAAGCTGTAATTGGTCAGGGTGCCAATCAAGTGTAAAGCAGGCTGGAGTTAGGTTTAGAATAAATCAAAGCTGATTTTTTTCCTTGTGTTTATGCTCTTGTAAAAACAAGATGAAGGTGCAGAGTGTTAATCCTGAACCAGAGCTTGGACAGCCCAGCTGTGTGTCACGTTCCTGGGACACTCCCCCTCTTGTTGCCAGCGGCTGGTGCTGCTCAGCAGTGAGGGCTGTTCGTTATCAGAAATCTTGCCTTCTCCTCTAGGGTTAGAATGGCAGAATGGGGCTCTCCTGCAGTGCTCAGGTTGGGGGAGATTAGCCAAAGCAGGTGCCCTTCCATGCCCCTGTAACTACTTATTGTCACCGATGTTTGGAAGAAGTCAACTGGAAGGTCGGTAAGCTTTCTAGGGTGTCCCTCTGGCTCAGCGTGGACTTATCCCCAAGAGGTTCTGGTGCTTGGTCTTATTTTAAATCAGGTGATGGAGCTTCCAGTGCTCTCCAGCAGAGCAGGGAGAGAGGACACGATCTCTTACAGCTGCTGCTGCTACTTTAGTCTTGTTGCTAACCATCCTCTGTGAAGGTACTCCCATCACCTGCCCTGGGAGAACGTGCAGTCCCCTAGACTCAGCTAGGAAGCTTTCCTGGGAGATGCCACTGCAATCTACCATGAGTGGCTGCAGCTGAACAAGGGCTGGCTTGAGGTGTGCCCATGTTCCACTCCCCTAGGCTAACTGCTTTCCCCAGGCCTCTTTCAGAAAGGGAAAAAGCCAGCTCTGTAGATCTTACAATATGAAACATTCACTCTCCAGCCACTGTTACAGCCTGTCTGTCTGCACCAGCAACTCAAGGACTGTATTCCAACACCTAGGGACAGGCAAGCTTTTTGTGGGGGAGGGGTGTTGAAACTCTATACACCTCTGCTGGCAATGAGCATTGCCTTTGGAGCAGGCAAGCACTAAACCAAGGCACCAGTGAGTTTAGCATTAGAGATGCTCCTACCCCTTGGTTCGTCCAGCAGCTCTCAGCACAAAGCATATTTCATAGTGTGGTGATGTGTCAACAGGTAGGCTCAGATGCTGGGGCTGCCCTCCCTCCCCTTTGCAAAGAACAGCAGTGGCCCGTTGGGTTGTTATTACCCCTGCACTGGCCCAAACCACGCACACAGCAACCAAGGAAAATCCCCTTCCATCCCTGCTGTTAGTTCAGGCTCTGCAGGGGTGTTTGAATGGGTGACTCAGGAGATAACTAAAGTTGGGCACAGGCCAGTTTTTCTCACAAATGTTTCTGGGAACCTCAGTGCAGCCACCACCTCTTCCTGGTGGTCACTCTAACAAACCCCTCTCTGTCCCTATCTCCTGTAGCCTTGGGTTGTGAGCCTGCCCTCGGGGGGTCAGGAAGTCACTGGCCGCTTGTGAGGTCTCAGGCACCCTGTTCCCTGGCTGGGTGGGAGCAGTGGAGCTGTCCTGGAGAATGCCCCAGTGTCCAAATGCTGCAGCTGCCTCCGCTGACAAGAACCACCTCTGGCACCAGGCACACCAGCCCTACAAGTCTCCAGCAGCTGCATGGTTCTGATTCGTGCTGGTGCTGCCAGTGCAAACACCAGAGCATCTCTCACTGCTCTTGGTAACTACTATTCAGGAGTAACAGCTGAGTGCTGCAGGGTGGGGCTTTGCCTCTCCCCAATCTCCACCCATGCTTTGCATTTGAGGGTACATCCAGACTACCCACTATATCAGCAGGTAGCGCTCGATCGATATATCACGGCTCATTTAGATGTGATATATCGATCCCTGAATGTGCTCCCGTCAACTCCGGAACTCCACCGGAGTGAGTGGCAGTAGCGGAGTCGACACAGGGAGCCGTGGACGTCAATCCCGCGCCGTGAGGATGGGCGGTAAATCGATCTAAGATACTTTGACTTCAGCTACGCTATTCATGTAGCTGAAGTTGCGTATCTTAGATCTTCGCCCCCAGCGTAGACCAGCCAGAAACCCTGGGCTAGAGAATTTGAACAGGTGCCTGTTGAGGGAACAAGAGGGCCCATAGCCCAGCTTTAGCATTGCTGCCCATCCCTATTCTCAGGGTGAGCTAGCATCTTCCTGGCCCCCAGTCCCCGTCCTTCACTGCCATTTGGCTGGAGAGATGGGTCATCCCTGAGCTCTGCAACCCTGTTCTACCACCCACTGGCCAGCATCACCCTTACTTTCAACTCGCCAAAGTGCTGGCACATTGGAACAGGGCACAGAGGGAGGAAGGTGGGATAGGAAACCGTCACAAGCCTCAGTTTCCCTCTCCCCCCCCACCCCCCATCAGGTTTCCTACCACCCCTTGGTGCAGTAAACAAGGTCTAGCCAGGCCTACTTTACCCAGTGGGTAAAGGTTCATGGATTGTCCAAAGGGCCTGTCATAAATTGTTTGAGAAAAAATATTTAAAGAGACAGGGAATTAATTTAAAGCACTAGAGTCTACTGCTGTGACCGGAGGACTGTGTTAAGATCATGGCACATAAACAAGGTGCAGTGGCCAAAAATCAGTGGACTAAATTTGTGTTGGAAATAGGCCTAATTGGCAAACAAAATCATGAGAGGAGAGGCTGTTCCACCCACTGCTCCCTTTTGGGGCCTTTAAAAGAAAATACTTTTTTTTTTTGGTGGGGTGAGGAGGGGAGGGGAAGGGAAGGGGCAGAGAAATAGTCCAGAGGAAGTTAACCACTGACAGACAGAAGAGAAAAAGCATCAACTGTAGCTTCAAGAGTGCCACCCCCACTGGCTTCTAGCACCCACCACAACGGTTAGACCTTTGTTGTCCTAGTCCCACGAGATGTCCTAACTGGACAAGGCCAGAGAAAGGGCCTCAGGTGACATCAGCACTGCCAGCGGCTTCGGCTAACTCCCACCCACCATGTGAGAGCTGTGGCTCTTTCGTCCCCCCTCCCACATGTCCTTTTTCTTCCCCAGCTTATTTTCCTTCTTTCCTATCCCTCTTTCCCTTCTGTCTAGTAAGAGTCTGGCTCAGCCAGCCAACACGGCTGTAAGTCTGGACAGCAGGAGGCAGCTAAAAAGGAGTGCCCGAAGCAGCCTGAGAGCAGTACAAGCTTGCAAGGTCTCACAGTGGCTACTAAAGCCATGAGCCCTGCCTGGTTTTTCCAGCAGTAAGGTTGCAAATACAAGTTAGCACTGGAGACAGAAGCTGCTTTTTCTGTCTTTGCTGCTCTTTCCTCTCCCCTGTGTGTAGTCGTCTTGTTTTGACTTCTAGGAAGTGAGATTGAACTAACAGCAGCAACAACTTCCCTTTTACCCCAATGAATGGTTATTTGCATCTAAAAGCCTGCCAAAGGGAGCGGGGGGCGGGGCCTGCTTCCTTCTGAAACCTCTCTCGGGTGAACGGGGAGTGGGAACAAGGGATGGCGTGAAAACGAAAGCCTGATTGTGTTTTACATTTCAAACACTTGAACAGTTTTTCCTTCTGGATCTGTAGTAAGAAGTGAAAAGGATAGTTAGTGGTGGGTTTGCCCTGGTGCGAAGCAGGCTGAGGTCTCTGTGTAGCAAACCCCACACCTTGGTTAATACTGGTAAAGTGTTGACAGGACTCTGACTGGCCAACATCATTTTCATCTAAATGAATACAACCCCATCCCCATTTAGCCAGAGGTTGGAGCCCCCGTCCACAGCCCAGGAACTCTCAGGTTTCTTTTGAGACAGACATGGAAATTCCAGCAGTAGATAAACGTTGTTTATTAAACCAATGTGCAAACAGCAGATTTCCATATAAAACTTGGCTACCAACATGGCACCTTCTTACCCCAGGCATCTTTACTGACAAGAGGTTTGTCCCAGTGGTGCTGAGGGAGCTGCAGTCTGTGCTGCCGGCTCAGCTAAACCCGGATGAGTGTCCTGAGGGCTGGCAGAGGTGGAACAGGCCAGAAGAACCCAGCTGGAGCTGGGCAGCTGTGGCCACTAGAAAAGCCAGGCTGACTTGTAAACAGTCCACTGGCTCCTGAGTCAGTGTGAACGTAGAAGCTCCTCATCTCCTGCAGTTTTCATGGGGTGAAGCATTTGAGACACGTTGGAACATTCACAGAGCAGGGTGGTCTATTTAAAATGGGGCTTTCCTCAAAGAAGCCCCATGAGCCCCTAGAAAAGCTGCCAGGCAGGGACTGTTGGCTCTCCGCAGACATAGTCCCTCCATTCAGACGTACACATTAAAATCAAAGGCAGTGTTTAAAATAATGCCACAGAATGGCTGTTGCTGAGACGGGGGGGGTGGTGCCCCAGCTGCACTCCAGGAGTCCACGGGTCCCTGGCCAACCACCCAAGGTCCAGACTAACCTAGCGGCTGCACAGGTTTGACAGAGAGCTCCAAGGCTCAGCTAGTGTAGGATACTTGTCCAGATACGTGAACGTGGCAAAACTCCTGTCCGGGAACGGCCTTCTTCCTGCATGGCTGCCCGGCCTTGGTGATGCCCTGGCACAGGCGTCGCGGAGACATCGAAGAGGTGGACCTGGAAGGATGGTGAGACAGGCTGATTATACCTGTAGGTCTAGAGCCCTGTGGATCAAATGTGGGGTCAGGTCAGCAACCACCAGGCTGTCACCAGCAGCAGAGGGTACCCCATAGCTAAGGGGGTGTCACTGGGCTGCAGGCCGGGTTTGTTGGTAGTTCCAATGGAGAGCAAGTTAAGCTGCCGAAACAGCCACCCTAGGCCAAGCCAGTTACCAAGCTCTCCCTCCACCTGGTCCTCATCTACCATCCCTCCCCCCCCCCCACTTCTCCCCACCTGCCTTGCTCTTGGATTTCACCTCCTGGCTCTCTCACTTCCTCCTCTCAGTCCCCCACACTCATCCTCTGGGCCTTCCACTCCCATGCTGACAACACCCCGCTTATGCACATTTCCCTGCCCTGATCTCTCCATTCCACCTGCAGCCCTGCCTCAGCTCTCCCACTTGTCCAAGGGCTGTTCATGTGCCATACTGGGTCAGACCAATGGTCCGTCTAAACCTGTATCCAGTCGTCTGACCGGCCAATGCCAGGTGCCCCAGAGGGACTGAACAGAACTGGGCAATCCAGTGATCCATCTCCTGTTTTCCACTCCCAGCTTCTGGCAGTCAGAGGTTTAGGGACACCCAGAGCATGGGGTTGCATCCCTGGCCATCTTGGCTAATAGCCACTGAGGGACCTATCCTCTATGAATATATCAGTTCTTTTTTTAACTCTGTTATAGTCTTGGCCTTCACAACATCCCCAAGCAGTGAGTTCCACAGGCTGACTGTGCATTGTGTAAAGAAGTACTTCCTTTTCTTTAAAAGCAGCAAAGAGTCCTGTGGCACCTTGTAGACTGACAGACGTTTTGGAGCATGAGCTTTCATGGGTGAATACCCACTTCCTTTTCTGTGTTTTAAACCTGCCTATTCATTTCATTGGGAAGGGGCAATAACACTTAGTCATTTTCTCGACATCAGTCATGATTTTATTAGTTGTCTCTTTTCCAAGCTGAAAAATCCCAGTCTAACTTCATCTAGTCTTTTTAATCTCTCTCACCAACCTGCTCTCTCTGTAGCAGAGTTCCTGCATCACTGGGTCTCTTTCAGCACCATCCATCAGCCCCCTCCCTCACGTCCTGTCTCGTGGCCTTTCTGTGCCTTCCAGACCCGCAGTGTTGATGACATTTCATCTGCTCTAAGCCCTCCCCTCCCTTTCTTACATTCATGCAGTAGCTGATTTCTGTCCATGCCTCCACTCTCCTCCACCCATGACTCTCTTTCCTCTTCTCCTCTCTCCCCAGGTCTGTCCCGCCAACTCTCAAGGCCTGGCTCACCCCCACTATCGACTGCAGAGTGTCTCTGACTGGTGGAAATCCCACAACTTCCTCCTTCTCTCCTCCTTCGGTTCTGCCATCTATGTAGACGGACTCCTCTACTTCTCTGACTGCACTGAATCCCACGCCCATAGTGCCAGCTGCATTTCGCCACCTTTGACTCAAACCTTCCCTCCCCGCCACTCCCACTGTTCTCCTCCTGCCTAGGATCATGCCAAATTCTTCCAAGAGAAAATTGACAAGTGGATGCAACCTTCCCCCTCTCCTTCCCCTTCCCCATCAGACACAGTGTCCTGCTTTCCTCCTCTAAGCTCTCCACTCATCACCCCAGTTACCTCATCCCATCACCTGATCTCCCTCGTGCCCACTCTCCTCCGGTTCTTCCCCTCACAATACAAACACGCTCTAGCTTCTCCCATTAAAAAAATCCCATTTGCCTGTTCAGCTACAGCCCCATCTCCCTTTAGTTTCTAAGCTGACTGAATGCACTGTCTAGTATTGCTGTCTGGGGTTCCTATCTTCCAATTCCACCCTACACTCCCCCCTCCAATCCAGCTTCTGCCCCTTGCACTCCACTGAAACTTCTCTTGTCAGAGTCTCTCAGAACCAGCACTCCATCCTCATCCTCCTTGACCCATCAGCCGCCTTTGCCATGATCCTCTTGTTGGGGGGAGGGATAGCTCAGTGGTTTGAGCATTAGCCTGCTAAACCCAGGGTTGTGAGATCAATCCTTGAGGGGGCCATTTAGGGATCTGGGGCAAAAATCAGTACTTGATCCTGCTAGTGAAGGCAGGGGGCTGGATTCGATGACCTTTCAAGGTCCCTTCCAGTTCTAGGAGACAGGATATCTCCAATTTATTCTTTATTTAAAATATTGTCCTTCCATGGACTGCCTACCTCTCCGTCACTCCTTCCATGTGTCTTTCAGAGAAATCCTGCTCTAACTTCTGGGGTTCCACGGGGCTCTCTCCGTGGTTCCCCTCTCTTCTCCTTTTACACCCTGTCAATGGCTAATCTCATCTGCAAACACAAATTCAGCTACTATTCTTCTGCTAGTGACTCACAGATCTACCTCCACTCCAGACCTGGCCAGATTACAGTCTCCACCCAGCTCTGACATCTCCTCATGGATGGAATCATAGCACCATCGGTTTGGAAGAGCCCTCTAGTCCAGCTCCCTGCACTGAAGCAAGACCAAGTAAATGGGGACCATCCCCGACAGGTATTTGTCCAACCTGGTTTTAAAAACCTCCAGTGATGGTGATTCCACAACCTCCCATGGAAGCCTATTTCAGCGCTAAACTCCCCTTATACAGTTGGAAAGTTCCCCCCTCCCCCCAATATCTAATCAGATAAATGTCTAGCCATCAACTCAGGTGCAATATTGCTAAACCAGAGCTCTTCATCTCCCCTCAGCCCCCATCCCAAGCCCTCCCTGATCACTGTGGACAATCCCACCATCCGGCCCATCACTCAAGCCCGTAACCTGGGCAGCATCTTCAACTCAGACCTCTCTCTAGGTCCTCGCATCCAGGCGGTGTCTAAATCTTGTCGATTATTTCTGCAAAACATCTCTAAGATCCAGCCTCTCTCATCCATCCACACAGCTAGAACTGTGGTCCAGGCTGTGATCTCAATTACTGCAGCATCATTCTCTCCAGCCTTGACGAATGCAGTCTTGCTCTGTTCATACCCAGGCAGAATGCTTCTGTGAAGATTATTCTCCTAGCCTGTCACTTTGACCACAATACCTGTCTCTTTGGATCCCTCCACTAGCTGCCTCATCTCCATTGTATCAAACCTAAGCAGCTCGTCTTCACCTCCAGGGCTCATCACCACCCTATCATCTCATTCAGTATCAAAATGCCAATGTCAGCCTTCATCACCCTCTTGCTAGATTTTCAAACCAATAACTTTGTGCTTTCTCCTGTGTTGCCCCTTGCTCTTGGGAGGAGCTTCCGCAAGCACCCACAAAGCCACCTTGTTATTGTCTATAAAACTCTCCTTTGCAGCGAGGTCAGAAAACTTGACAACAAGGTAGTTGGCGTGTAGAGATGACCGCCCATCATGCTGACCAATGTAGTCTCATAGTGTCCTTGTACTTCTCCATTGGTCTGCCTCTAGCCACTAAAGCCAGAGACCACTTAGCAAAGTCAGGGCATCAGAAGCCAATGGCCTCAAGATTAGGAGAGATAATGGAGCATTTAGTCCCTAGAGGGAGTGGCCCAGCTTGTTCCACTTGGAAAGCAAACCATACTCCTGGGAGAATTTGGGATCACTGCGCATGCGCAGAATTCATGGCCCCCGTAGATTTCTTTGCTTCTCCGCAGAAAAATGGCTTCTGACAGTGAAACAAAGGGAAGCTGCAAGAGCAGTCATGTGCCCCCTCCCCAGCAGTGCAGGCAGGTCGGTTTGGGCACCCAGAGCAGCTGGTAGGGATGTAAATCACTGTGCGGGTTAGGGGGGGACTGGACAGTCGTGTGTGCACGCGCACGAGAGAGACACAGACCACACACACTCTGACCCTCTCGCTTGCTATTATGGCACACTTGGCGTGGAGGGGCAGGGCTTTGGGGCGTTTCTGAAGAGATAGAGCAGGCTCTGTTCCCTCAACCAGAGCAGAATGTAGCAGCCTGCCTGCTTAGTGAATTGTTCCCGTTGCTCTTAGTGAATTTCCCCAGGAGTATAAAAACAGGTATAAAACTTAAGGCTCCTTTGCATTGCCAGAGTGGTGCAGAGGTCAGTATGGCTTATGGAGCTTTAGTGATTAGAACTGGTCTAAATTCTTGGACTGAAAAAAAATTCCTATCAAAATGTGCTCCATGAACTGTTTGCTACTGACCTCTCGGAGATGGTCAGTAGCCAGTGTAAATTGGGAGTTTGAGTCCCCAGCCCTCACTTGCTCTTCAGTTGCCTACGATGCAACAACCCTGAGCACATGACTGCATATATTTGTTGACTCGTAACTAGAAGTAAAGGGTCAACATTAGCTATGTTACTATTAAACAGAGCGAGGTTGGTGATTTCCTCCAATGCTCCCCACTCCCACTCTCCATTCATTGTATTGTAGTTTAAATAAAATTACCAAAATAATTGAAAGCAGCTTGATTATATTGTGTAAGTTTGACAAAAAATATGCAGAATTTTAAAATATCGTGTGCAGAATTTTTTTGGCACAGAATTTCCCCAGGAGTAAAACCAGCAGCCATGGGACAACTGTCGCCCAGAACGTGTCTGCAGCATTCCTCTCCTCTGCCCATCACGTAGGTGAAGCCACCCTCGCCTTAGACGTTGCTTATCGCACCATAAGTCCCCCTTGTCTTAGAGGCAGGGCTGGTTACTAACAGGAATAACCCAGCCCCAAAGCATCCCTTGGGGATGCCAACACTGGCCAGCAGGGATCGGTGAAGCGTTGCGCAAAAGGAATCCGCTGCAGCCTGTTCAGAGAGCGGAGCAGCGCTCTATACTCACATGTCACTAGCCATGGACTGGTCCGGGCTACAGGACCTGAAGTCAGAGAAGGGCTCGAACGCGGGGTCCAGGTGGCGCCTCTCTAGTGTGGCCTGTTCAGGAAAGAGGGAGTCACATGTGGCACTGATGAGGAGGAAGACAAGCTCCCCGACAGCAGGAGAACCAGAATCAGCTGCAGGCCCAGTGCCAGAGCCCCCCCGTTGCTACCGAGAATCTGAACCACCAACAGTTGCTCTTGCTTCTAAAGCAGAGAATCCCCGCAGGGAAGTGTGCCCAGGAGCTGTGGCTTGGAATTAATGGCCCAGCAAGAGGCTGCAGCACCATGCAGGGTGGATTTGATGGTGCTTTGGTGGTAGTTGCAGGTCTCAAGGCCCTGGCTGTTGAGGGCACTGATGGGGTCCCCTGGAACCTCCCCCTTGATATCGCCAAGCAGAGGCAGGATAAGGAAGTGCCAGGCCCTTGCCCTCTGCACATTGATTGGTCACTTGTTGCAGAACCGGCTGCCAAGACAATCCCAGCATTCCCTCCCCATCCCATCATGTCAGCGGCTAGAAACACGACAAGAGTCCCTGCCTCTGACCCTACATGCTGGATCACCAACTGCACCTTGAGCAGTGTCACACGCCCAGCCACCCCCATAGCCTGCTACCACGCTACCAGCTCAGGAACCAGCCACGCACAGATGCAAGTTGTGTTGGTAACACGGCCCGGGAAGGAGACTCTGGACAGGTTTCCAGCCACAGCTAGGTGAGACTCCCCAGGCACAATTCCTGGCCTGCCCCAGCTCCTGGGTGCTGAAAACCCTCCTTCATCCCCGGGCCAGCACCCCTTGCACCAGACCCACTCCTAAGCCCTTTTAACAACCAGTTTCTGTCCACCCACATCCATCCAAGAGCCACCTGGATCTGAAGGGTGAACCAGTTACTGCAGGACCTCAGGGTCTGGGTGAGAGGTATGGAAATTCCCAGGTCAGTTGCTTTCACAGGGACCAGGGTACAGGACAGCAGATCTCTTCACACCCAGTGACCCAGCTGGGGGAAGCCTGCAGGCCCTGCCTGCACTGGCCCCCTGGCTGGGCTCTCACACCAGTCAAATTTGCCCAGCTCAGCTGAAATCAGCGGCTTTGTTTCTGTCGGGGTGAGCTTGGCCCCAGCACAAGAATGTGCAGACCGGCCTTAGGGAAAATGGTGCTCTGGGCGAACTTGTATTTTCACGCTCCTGGGCCCCAAGGGTGCAGCCCCCCCATTGCCCCTGACCCCCATAGGCTTCCCACTCTCCTGCACCCCTAGCCCCTGCACCCCCCTCCCCTGCACCGTGCCCCCTTGGTCCATGAGGGGGAAGTATCCTGGATGCACAGAGCCCTGACATTGCTCCTCACTCCCCCCCCCAACCCCCTGGGGGGCCACAGAGGAATGTTGGGGTGGATCAGTATCTGTGCATCACCGCTCGGCCCCTCCCCCCATTGCTCCGCTGGGAGAAATCTGGGTGCCCCCCCCCCATGCAGCGCTCCCCTGCCAGCCAGGAGCAGTTTCTGACTCTACACCAGCAGTGCTCACCTCTGTGCTGCTGCACGGTGCCCCCATGACCATGGTGCCCCGGGCAACTGCCCAGGTCCTGCCCCAGGCCAGCCCTGAAGCTGTGCCTTTTAATGCTCTCTGCCCCCCATGCCTGCAACGGCCGGTGCCAAGCCGCCCAGGGCACTGGGGGGAGGGGGAGGGACCCCTCACAGCACTGGTCAGTGATGCACAGCCAACGTCCCCAACCCCACAGTAACCAGAACGAATGGGGAGACCCCGCATCTCGGACGACAGCTCGGACAGTGGCTCCGATTACTGAAAGCCCGTTCTCCCTTGCCTGCCTCTCCCCGAGCCCCACAGCAGGCAGCGCCAGCCACACACACCTGCCCGCCTCTCCCCGCCCCCACTCTCCTTCCCGCCTCTCCCTATGCCCCACAGCAGGCAGCGCCAGCCACACACACCTGCCCGCCTCTTCCCGAGCCCCATGGCAGGCAGAGCTGGCCCTGCCCCACTCTCCTGCTCACCTCTGTGCCCCATGGCAGGCAGCACCAGCCACAAACACCTGCCTGCCTCTCCCTGTACCCCATGGCAGGCAGCACCAGCCCTGTCCTCACTCTCCTGCCTGCCTCTCCCTGTGCCCCATGGCGGGCAGCACCAGCCACAAACACCTGCCTGCCTCTCCCTGTGCCCCATGGCAGGCAGAGCTGGCCCTGCCCCACTCTCCTGCCCACCCCTCTCTGTGCCCCATGGCGGGCAGCACCAGCCACAAACACCTGCCTGCCTCACCCTGTGCCCCATGGCAGGCAGCGCTGGCCCTGCCCTCACTCTCCTGTCCACCTCTCCCTGTGCCCCACAGTGGGCAACGCCGGCCCTGCCCCCACTCTCCTTCCTGCGCGCCTCTCTCTGTGCCCCATGGCAGGCAGCGCCAGCCACACACACCTGCTCGCCTCTCGCCGAGCCCCACAGCAGGTAGTGTCAGCCCTGTCCCCACACTCCTACCCACCTCTCCCTGTGCCCCACCGCGGGCAGCGCCATTGTCTCCCCCCCCACACACACACACACAGACTCTCCTGCCCGCTTCTCCCCGAGCCCTATAGCAGGCAGCCCCGTTTCCCACCCCCCATATGCCTGCCTGCCTCTCCCGGTGCCCCACAATGGGCAGTGCCAGGCCTGTCCCTGCACACTTGCCCACGGCGGGCAGCACCAGCTTCCCACCACTTACCCGCCTCTCCAACACCTCGTGCCTGGTGGTGCGGCTCAGACTGATGCGGCGCGAGTTCCCAATGGGGACACCGGGAGCTGGCGGAGCAGCGGATCTCGGCTGTGCCTTCCAGCCTGTAGGGGGCAGCGGCCTGCCCCCATCCCGAAAGGGGTTTCCCGTCAGCGGGGACACCCTCCCCAGGCAGGAGTCGTCTGCAACACATTAATGGCTAGCACAGCGGAGACACTGGTCCGCCTGATCAGTCCCCTCCAGTACCCGGCTCCTGTGCCCACAGACAGGCTGAGCCATTCAATGCTGGAGCTCCAGGAGTGCGCCTATGGCTCTCAGCCTGCCTACCCCAGCCCACCTGCTACGGCACAGCCCCTGTGCGCACAGCTCTCCAGCCACACGGGCCTGGCACACACCCCAGCCCTGGAAGCTCTGCTGCCTAACGCACAGGGCTCTGGAGCAGTTCATGCCACATCCCCACCACAGCTCAGCTGGAGAGGCTGTGGCCTCTGGATACTGCAGAGCCGACGTGCTTTGATGAGCAGCAGAGAGAAGTCTCACTAAGGGAGCTTTAAGCAGCCCAGCTGCCTAAGCCAAGGAGGGGGAAGGAAGGTCCAGCGGTTAGGGCACCGGCTTTGGACATGGGAGACCGGAGTTCAGGCCCCACCTCTGCTGTGAGCTTCCTTCAGCAAGTCACTTAAGCCTCCTCCGTGCCTCAGTTTCCCATCTGTACAATGGGGATAACAATACTTCCCTGCCACACAGATGTGAGGATAGATATGTTTAGAGTTTGTGAAGTGCTTTGACGGGTATGGAGGAAATGCGCTAGGTAAGAAACAGGCATTCATTGTTATTGTTATTTAAGATATTCAGGCCGAGCGCAGGTACCTCTACAGACTGGGTGTCCAAGCTCTCCAGGGAGGTGGGGGTGATTGTCCCATAGGGATCAGGTCTTGCATCGACAGGGTGGGTAGATACTAGTGCTCTGGACACACTGTTTGTCCCCTGCAACATTCTCCCCAGCTCCCGGCCAGCCAGAGACAGGGATCTGCTCTCTTCAGATGCAGCATCCCCATAGTGCCCCCAAGGCAGAGCGGGGTTTGCTGCAGCGCTCTGGCACTCAGCAACGTGTTCCCCAGGCACCCGCTGTACTGAACTCATCTCACTTACCCTGCAGGTAGCTCATCTCCTCCAGCTTGTTCAGCTCTTCCTGCAAGAGGCCAATTTCACACTCCCTGCCAGGGGAAGGATGAAAGGTTACAAGATTCCATCACAGATGAAGTTTCACCCCAAGTCCTGCCCAGCTAAGCCCCTGCCCAATTCCCACCCTTCAGAGCATGAAGCTGCAGGGTGTCCTAGCTGGGGGCGCATTTGTCCCCTACAGACCAGATGGGGAGAACCCTCTCTACACCAAGCATCTGATTTAGTTGGGATTGGTCCTGCTTTGAGCAGGGGGTTGGAGTAGATGACCTCCTGAGGTCCCTTCCAATGCTGATATTCTATGATTCTACGATCTCTCTCGTCGTCCTCATCTCCTTCTATGTGCATCAATTTATAAGTTTCAGAAGAGGTATCCCTGGGTGTATGTGCATTAGGCGACAGAACAACAAAGAGCAGACATGCCCCAGACACATGCCCAATCCTCAGCCCCTTCAGGCCACAGCTGGAAGAGTAGAGTAGAGGTGGGCCTCCTGCCTCCGTGGTAGATTGATCCTGCCAGACAAGTGGGTGTAGAATGGGGGAGTGAGATCCGGAGCCGGGGCGCCCTGCCCCAAGGAAAGGACACACTAGACCTAGATGTGCACAAACATCCCAGCTGACGTCCACTGGCCTGGCCACGCATGGGAAGATTTGGTCCTCGATACCTGTGGGGGCATCCAAACCATACCAGGCTTCTGACACCAGCACCTGCACCCTGAGCTGCACGCAGAAGCGGGACCCAAGGCCTGCACTGGACAGCTGGTGTAACATGCCACTAACACAGGCAAGCAGGGGTAACCTGGGGTCGCCCTAGGACCCAACTGGGAACCCCCCTGCACAAGGGCTCTTGCAGAGTGAGCTCTCTGCTGCCACCCAGAGGCTATTCGGCACCAGCGCACCCCTTCTGCAGCCACTGGTGACAGGGGTTCACTCCTTCCTGCTGACATGATGCTGCGGCTGGGGCTGGGGATCGTGCTGCTGCCGGCTACTATGGCAGCACATGTGCTCCCCGGAGGCCTGACAGCAGCATGGCGGAAAGCAAACCAGCATGGCTGCAGCCAGCCTCTGTGCACCATGTCAGCCTGCAGGGTGGAGGCTCTGGGGCGCTACTGCTCAGTTTCCCACTCTAACACAGAAGGACCTGGGCAAGCAGCAGTCCATGTGAGGCTGCTCGTTGCTCTGCACCTTACAGGCCTGGGTGCTCCTGCTGCAAAGAACTCCTGGGTTCCATTATCAGCTCTGCCACTGAGTCATTGCATGACCTGTGCCTCAGTTTCCCCATCTGAACAGCCAGAGGATGTGGTGTAAATCCCGACCCAGAACACACCGACCCACATCAAGCCTGGTACGGTTTGGATGCCCCCACCCCACTGCACACAGACCCCCATGGCGGGCAGGGAGCATGGAGGGTGAGACGCTATATAAATACCAGGCACTCTCATTACCAGCCTCTTCCCCTGGGATTAGCTGTAACCTGAGTCAACGGACAACCCTGAGCCTGATGTGAAAACAGGGCCACAAATCCTTCCTGGCACCCGACACCGGCCTTGAAAGAAGGTGGCTTTCGAGAGCACATTGCTAACTAACTCGACTGGACATGCTAATCCAAACACTCACTAATGTGTGACCAGAGGATGTTTGAAGTGACCTTAGCAGAGACCCGAGGAGGGAAGGCTGTTAAATGGGCACATCTGGCCATGCACCTGTTGTCCCCTGCAGTATCCCCAACAGGGCTCCAGATTTACCTTGGTTAGCCCCAGATCCCCATGTTCTGGTCCCACCTGCCCCCTCCTACCTGTCAGGGGTGGAGGTGATATGACAGCGGGGACCATCCTTGAGCTCTGCTTCAGGGCTGCTGGCCCCCGCTGTCCTCTGAGGAGTCAGCGAGAGCACCAGAGGCAGCTTCCGGCCCCTCACGCTCCGGGCACAGCAGCACAAGCTCGCCAGCAGCCAGTTACCTACAAAAACGTGAGCAAAGCCAGAGCTGGGGTCAAGTTCAGAGCAGCATCCAGCTAACACAGAGGGGGAGCCGGGGGGGGCGGGCTGACGGACCTGTCGATTCAATATTTTGTTGGAGGAAAACTTACCTGCTTAGAGCCGGGGTTCAGGGCGCCAGGGGCTAATTCTGGCACTACCACTGACTCCCCGGGGCTCTGTGTCCCTGCAACACGGGGGGTTCTGACCTACCTTGCAGGGGGCTGTGGGAGTTAGCACAGGCTGCTGGGAGGAGGAGATTAGCTGGCAAGCGTAACCCAAGCTGACAGGGCGGCTTTGTCCCCCTCTGGTGGCTGGACAACCCGAGCTTTCCAGGTCAGCGGGTGGTGGAAATTGACTGCACCAGTGGCCACAGGAGCGGTCAATGGTCTAGCTCAGGCCTGTTTACCCAAGCGTGGCCAATGGCAGGGCAAACTCTCCCTACACTCTGCGCCGGCGTGTCCCCACCTCATGAGCTCGCTCCAGAGCGCGGCTCTGTCTCCATGGCCCATTCAACCCTTAGCCTCCCTGCTGAGGCTGCCCAGGGCTGGGCCACCGGTGCCAGCTTGGGTTCTGGTTCCAGCGATACAGGAGAGAGGGGGAGCTGGCTGTGCTCACCAGTGACAACGAGCACCAGGAAGAGCGTGAGGGACGTGAAGCCCAGGGAGACGCCGTGGTTGAGCTCAGAGAGCGCGTTGGCGATGACCAGGACCAGGAGCACAGCGCGGGGCAGACCTGGGGTCTGCAGGAAGGTCATGAGCAGAGCTGAGAGCAGGAAGTAGGCAGCGTGCAGGACGCAGGTGCAGGCGGCACCGAGGCTGACTCCTGCGAGACAGAGAGAGAGATGGGCAAGCGTGCACTTCGCTCCTTGACAGATCCATGCTCAAACCGGCGCCATCTCCCGGCTGGTTCCTGCCAGCGGAGCAGATTGGGGAGAGACGTCTCCTCCTTGCAACGTTCCCTCAAGTCCGGGGGCGGGGATACTACACTGCCCAGCTTCACTCAGAGTTTTGCGAGGGGAGGGGGGGAGAGGGGAGGTCACCATTACAATAATTAACGAAGGATAGGCGGCATCTCTGCTGCAGGACCTGCCCATGCAGCAGCTTGCTCAATCCATTGCTACTCCCGCCAGCCTCTGACACCCACTCCCATCGTATCCTCTCCGGGCTGGGACCCTCCTACACTAGGGGGCAAGCAGCTCAGGCCCTGCGATCAGACAGAGGGGTGTCTCCTCCTTTGCAAGTGTCTCTCCCACCCTTCCCCATGACACCTCTGAAACTCCCTCGCCCAAGGCCCATGCTCTCTGCACAGCAGACAAGGGCCTGGAGGCTCTATGCAGCCCCAGCTGGGGAGGAGAGTGGGAGACCAAGCCCAGGGCTCCAATCCAGGTCTCTGAGCACAAGGAGGAGAAGGGGCGTATGCTGCCTTATTCACCAGCCACATCCACCCCGCTGAGCAGTGGGCGGTCAGACACCCTTCGAAGCCTGGATTTGCTGTTCGGTGTCACAAGTCCCCTCCCGCCTAGGCTGGGCTGCGGAGCCCACCCCAGGGGTGCTGCAGGCAGAGAACCAATCCCTTGGCTGGCCAGTTCCCAGCCCACAGCCACTGAGGTGCGTGTGGCCCAGCGAACTTGGGTGGGAGGAGGCTGCTCAGCTCCTTGCTGCCCTGAGATGCACGTTGCCCCCACCCCCAAGTCACCTGCCCAGCCAATGAATCTCTGGATGTGCAGGAGCCGGCCCTCCACGCTGCTCTGCATGTGACCCACGGCGTAGAGCACCAGGCCCAGGCTCTGGTTCATCCTGTGCAGCTTCCCCATCAGCTCGTCGTAGTACAGGGCTGTCTGGTTCTGATAGGCCAGGAACAGCGCCAGGTTGGCCTCTGGGCAGAGAGGGGCAGAGGATTCAGCGCCAGCGTAGGAACCCAGCTTAGAATGGTGGGGAACTGTCCATCACGGGCAGATCTGCTGGAGCATCGCGAGCCAGAGAGAGGCCCAGGTAAGATGGCTGAGGTGGAACTGGGCTTTGATTCTCTCTAGGGGTGATATAGCCTGGCGTTCGTATTGGGATAGTAATTTACAGTTTATTATTTTGCTGAGTGAGTCTATGATGTTACTTTATAGTCTATTATCTCTAGTCTATTCTTGTTCCTGCCAAATGTCTGGGTATTTCCTTTATCAAGTTTAAAATGTACGGTTATCGCCACTGTATGGCTCGCTTCTGCCTCTCCTCACAGTAGGCACAGCCTAGCTGAGGCCTGGGTCACTGCAATTACAGGGTAGATCCCACATTGAGACAGTTTCTGTCGGATCTGCCAGCACCTCCAGGAAACTGAGAGGGTAGAAGTGAGAATACAGGGTGGGTTCCGGAGAGATACAAGGGAACACAGTTCACCAGTGGTTCCAGCCTCCTCCTGAGTAGCTAGGCCAGCTGTGGAGGTGTTGGTTTCAAGCTGGATCAGGGCGAATTTGCAGGGACTAGACCGCCAAACACATGACAGCTGTTAGTCAGGTTGCTTAATGCGCTACCGGTAACACTCCGCTATTACAGCAATAAGTGTGGTATAGGAACAGTATCGAGGGGCATAGTGTAGCGTATGAGGAATTCAGAAAAGGATTAATGAACTGGAAATATATATGTTTTTTAAATGAAGATCCAGGAGGCAGGTCCCACCGCTCTTGATGCAGGAGAATGCCACCCTCACAGCACAGTTACCAGGTGCCAGGCCCTCTCCACTCCTCAGCCTGTGTCTGGTTGTGATAACGGGGCCTACGGCTAAGAGTGAAGGTGCGTGCACCTAGAACACCGCATGTGCATGGGACAAAAGGTTATAGGGTGAGTTGTCCCAACAAAGAGGCCGACTGATCTAACTTGAGGCCTGTGTTAAGCTCATGCCCAGTCAACGAGAAAAGTGCAAGTCCTGACCGAAACTGGTGTGTTGGAAATTAAGCCTGGTTGATGAACTAAATAAGGGGGGGGGAACTGGGCTGTTCCACCCCTCGTGCCCTTTTGGGGTCCTCAAAGACAGACTTTGGGAGAAGAACACAGACAAATGGACAGAGGCTGCCAGCGATGCTGGCTGGCTGAAAGAAGGGGAAGGCAGGAGATTCATCATCATGGCTGCCACCCCTATCATCTCCTCAGACCCTGGATCTTTGTCATCCTGACCCAAAGGGGTGTCCTGACCAGACTGGGCCACAGAGGGGGACCCAGATGAATCATGACCACCCCCAGGGATGAGGCTCTCTCCCCACAATATGTCTGTCTGATTCCTTACCCTATTTCTTCTCTTTCCGACCCCTCTCAGACTTTATGGCCAGAAGGGACCATCATGATCATCCAGTCTGACCTCCTGCACCTTACCCTATTTCTTCTCTTTCCGACCCCTCTCAGACTTTATGGCCAGAAGGGACCATCATGATCATCCAGTCTGACCTCCTGCACATCGCAGACCATAAACCCTCACCAACCCACTCCTGGAACAAACCCCTAACCTCTGGCTGAGTCACTGACATCCTCACATCATGATCTGCAGACTCCAAGGTACAAAGAAGCCACTACTCCTACTATTTTAAACCTGCAAGTGACCCGTGCCCCATGATGCAAAGGAAGGTGAACCCCCCCAACCCAGGGTCTCTGCCAATCTGACCCAGGGGAAAATTCCTTCCTGACCCCAAATGTGGCCACCAGTTAGACCCAGAGCACGTGGGCACGACCCAGACAGACAGACAGTTGGGAAGGAATTCTCTGTAATAACTAGAGCCCTCCCTAAGTAGTGTCCCATCCACGACTGCTGGATATATTTGCTGCTAGCAGTCGCAAATCAGCTACGTGCAGGGCTGTCCCTAGCCATTTTGGTGTCCTATGCACCCCCCACGCCTCAGGGGGGCTATGTGGGGCTCCAGGCCTCCACAGATGGATGGGGGGAACCGTCCCCTGGCCCCAGCCTGCTCTTCTCCCCTGGGAGCCAGGGGAGCAGAGCAGGCTGGGGCCGAGTTGCTCAACCTACCACACGGTGAGTGCAGGCCTGACCCCTGCAGCAGTTCTCCGGGGAGTAGGGGCAGGGCAGGGGTGGGGTGAGGGCTTGGGGAAGGGGTGGAGTGGGGACAGGGCAGGGGCAGGGGCTGGAGCAATATGCACTTGCGCAGGGCACCAGGAAATGTGGTTCCCCAAATTTCCTGGTGCCCTTCACAGCTGTGTACTTTGTGTATGGGTAGGGACGACCCTGGCTACGTGCCATTGTAGGCAGTCCCATCATCCCCTCCCCTCCATACACTTATCAAGCCAGTTTGGTTTTTTGCCCCCACTGCTCCTTTTGCCTTGTGTCTAATAAGAGTCTGGCTTAGATGGACAAGACTGGATATTTTGCAACACTGCTGTAAGACTGATCAGGAGGAGGCAGCTAAAAGCTGTGCCCCGAAGAGCTCGTCGCGCGTACAACCTTGTCTGGCCTCTGAGTGGCTGATCAGACTGTGTGCTGGGCCTGTATTTCTCCAGCAGTGAGACTGCAAGTGAGAGTTAACCCCAGAGACAGAAGCAGCATTTTCTATCTTTGCTGTTCTTCTCTTTCACCCTTGGGTATGCTGCTTTTGGCTTTTAGGAAATGGGAGCAGACTAACAGCAGCTATAACGCCGCCTCCAGCCCAGCTAACAGCTCTTCTTCCCAGAAAGGACAGTTATCTGTGAGACTGTCCAACAGGGAGGGGATTTGCTTCTAAAAAGCTCTCTCCAGACAAAGGGAAAGGATATTAAAATGAAAAGCTGACTTAGTAACTTACATTGTTTTCACTTCTTTTTTTCAATCTTGATTAAAAGGATGCCTAAGGGTGGGTTTGCCCTGGGACCAAGCAGGCTGAGGTCTGTGTGTACCAAACCCCAACCCTTGTTTAACCCTGGGTCATGTTAACACATTTGACCCTGAGCCCCATATATTCCAGCTAAACAATACACCAGCCCCACCCACGCTGGCCAGCCGGGAGCAGCCTGCCCTGCCAGCAGCAGCCACGGTACCTATTTTGGAGTAGACCTCCTGGGCTCGCCTTTGCATTTGGGTGAGGTCGGTGAGGATGGCTCTGTGTCCTTGCTGCAGCTCCAAGTCCTGGTCATCTAGATGGGTGCTCACGTTCTCTGCGGGGGAGATGGGGCAGAGCTCAGGTCCTGGCAGAAGCTCCAGTGAAGCCACTCCCCATGTTAAGTGTCATGCATGCCTGTGATCTAGTCACCCACCAATGGTAAAAGCCTGTTAGCCTAGATGAGCAAAG
Organism: Gopherus flavomarginatus; assembly: GCF_025201925.1. Taxonomy (NCBI): domain Eukaryota; kingdom Metazoa; phylum Chordata; order Testudines; family Testudinidae; genus Gopherus; species Gopherus flavomarginatus. The sequence continues at coordinate 299,091,926 of NC_066618.1, read as the reverse complement.
ATGCTGCAGAGGACGTCACACTGTGCCTCCCTCTTCTAGTCAAATCAAAGTGCCTCCTTCCAAACCTAATGCCCACATACGACCTCTACACGCGCCAAGAGAAGGGGAGGGCAGCAGGGAGAGGCGGGAGCCACACGCAGACTGCTGGAGGGTCAGACTGCCAGACAACATCATGCTCTCCCGCAGGGGAGCTGGGTTCATTGGAGCAACCAGGACTTGGAGGTTCTTGCTCATCTCCATTTTACAGCCAGGCTGACTGAGCTATCACAAGATCCAGCAATTGGACTTGCCCAGAGGTCCATGGTTCAGGTGGGAATCAGATGTTGGGTGTGTTCCTGGCTCCTGGTCCTTTGCTGTAGCTTCTTGGCTAGTTCAGGGAAGTGGAGGAGTAAAGATAGAGCGGATGGATCCCCTCAGCTAGGAACAAGGGTGGAAATTTCTTCTCTGGGACTCACAAGTCAGGTTTAGCCACAGCTGGCTCAGTGGGGCCTGCCCTGGGTCCCTGAAACTAACGGACACCAGCATTGCTGCAGGAGCATTAGACACTCTAGGTCAACAGCTCCTGAATTTGTCCATCCCTTTCCCTACCATGTCCTTCCACAACCATACTCCTGTGACTCCCCTTTTCTATCCCAGGTCCCCATCCCCTAGAATCACCCTCTTAACATAAGAACGACTGTACTGGGTCAGACCAAAGGTCCATCTAGCCCAGTATCCTGTCTACCGACAGTGACCAATGCCAGGTGCCCCAGAGGGAGTGAACCTAACAGGCAATGATCAAGTGATCTCTCTCCTGCCATCCGTCTCCATCCTCTGACAAACAGAGGCTAGGGACACCATTCCTTACCCATCATGGCTAATAGCCATTAATGGACTTAACCACCATGAATTTATCCAGTTCCCTTTTAAACATTGTTATAGTCCCAGCCTTCACAACCTCCTCAGGTAAGGAGTTCCACAAGTTGACTGTGCGCTGTGTGAAGAAGAACTTCCTTTTATTTGTTTTAAACCTGCTACCTATTAATTTCATTTGGTGGCCCCTAGTTCTGGTATTATGAGAATAAGTAAATAACTTTTCCTTATCCACTTTCTCCACATCACTCATGATTTTATATACCTCTATCATATCCCGCCTTAGTCTCCTCTTTTCCAAGATGAAAAGTACCAGCCTCTTTAATCTCTCCTCATATGGGACCCTCTCCAAACCCCTAATCATTTTAGCTGCCCTTCTCTGAACTTTTTCTAGTGCCAGTATATCTTTTTTGAGATGAGAAGACCACATCTGTACACAGTATTGAGATGTGGGCACACTATGGATTTATATAAGATATTCTCCAAGATATTCTCCATATCCAAGATATTCTCCATCTTATTCTCTATCCCTTTTTAATGATTCCTAACATCCTGTTTGCTTTTTTGACTGCCTCTGCACACTGCGTGGACTTTTTCAGAGAACTATCCTCGATGACGCCAAGATCTCTTTCCTGATTAGTTGTAACTAAATTAGCCTCCATCATATTGTATGTATAGTTGGGGTTATTTTTTCCAATGTGCATTACTTGACATTTATCCACATTACATTTCATTTGCCATTTTGTGACCTTTCCCCACACCAGAATCTCCCTTGACCCTCTTCCTCGCACCCTTTTCCCCCAAAACCCGCTTTTTCCAGTCTCATGACCCTCCTCCCCGTCAGAACCTCCCTCTTGTGTAGCTGGGACCCCCCCTCCGTCTCATTTAGCAGGACGGGAAGTCAAGCCCCTCCTCCCCTCGACAGCTGTTTGCAGCCTCAGGAGAACCCCTGCTCTAGGGAGCCGGGAGATGCTCCATGCCCTTGTCTCTCTGTTCTCACCCATCCTCCTGGTGATGCCCTCAATGAGCTGAGCCACCTGCTGCTGCCCGCTGGCAATCAAGGCCTTCTCCTGAGTCAGCTGCTCCAGGTTGCTGTGGATGGAAGACTCCATCTGCTCCTGGCCGCCCTGCAGCTTCTCCTGCTGGAGCAGCAGCTCATGCTGGCTGCTCACCACCTTGTGCAGGGACTCTGCTGTCAGCTCTTTCAGTTCCTCCTGGCCGTCCTGTTAGCGAGACACTGACTCAGGGCTTGGCTACACTCAAAACTCCAAAGCGCTGCCGGGGGAGTGCTCCCGCGGCAGCGCTTTGAAGTGCGAGTGTGGCTGCGGTACCAGCTCTGGGAGAGAGCTCTCCCAGCGCTGCAGGTACTCCACCTCCCTGTGGGGATTAGCTTACAGCGCTGGGAGCCGCGCTCCCAGCACTGGGGCACTGTTTACACTGGCGCTTTGCAGCGCTATCACTTGCTGCGCTCAGGGGGGTGTTTTTTTCACACCCCTGAGTGAGAAAGTTGCAGCGCTGTAAAGCGCCAGTGTAGCCAAGGCCTCAATCAGCGAGGTGCCAGTAGCGGTGCAGAGACTGCAGTGGTGCATGCTGAGGACTAAGAGACTACAAGTCCCAGCATGCCATGCTTAACAGTGGAGCATTGCACGCTGGGATCGGTCATCTCCCTCTCTGCATCAAAGACCACGGTGGCTGTGCCCTTCATTCACTCCACCCTTTGTTCATTGGCTCAGACCTCTTTGGAGCCACCCACCCGCCACGACCCACCTTCAGAAGCCTCATGGCCTCCAGCTGAGTCATGGCGGCAGAGACCAGGGTGTTGACCGTGTGCTCCGTCCGGCGCTTGAATTGCATCTGGCGGGTGGAGTAGCAGACGGCGCGGGCCCGGTTGCTGACGATGTGGTAGGCGTTCCAGGTGTCAGGGTCCATGTCAGCGGTGCATTCCGCGAGGGGCTGGTTTGAAAGACAGCCAAGCAGGACTAGGTTCAATAAGGCCACAGGAGAGGGCCCTTCCCAATGCCCCGCATCCCTCCTAGCCCAGGAACTGCATGGCAGTACTCCAGAGAAAGCAAGCGGTGACCTGATCATGGCGTATCAGTAACTTCACAGGGCTTTATAATCCAGCAGAGAAAGGCAGAACAAGAACTGAAGGCTAGGAGCTGAAGCCAGACCAAATCCAGTTGGAAAGACCATTTTTAATGGCGAGGGTGATTAACCATCGGGAACAAGCTCCCCAGGGATGTGGCGGATCCTCCATCTCTTGGTGTCTTCGGATCCTGACCGGCTACCTTTGTGGAAGAGATGCTTTAGCCACCCCCATGCTGCTGGCCTCGATACTAGTGTAAGTGGGTGTACTTCGACGTGCTGTGACATGCAGAAAGTCAGGCTGGATGAGCGAATGGTCCCTTTTGGCTTTAATCTAGGAAACTAGGAGAAGCAGGTTGTGATACGGCAAAGCTGTCCTGGGTCCCCACAAGATAATAGCTTCTACAGGTATGGACAGTTTAAGACTCAAACATAGGACTAAACTAGGTGAATTATCCTCGCAAGGAAGACCGACCTATTCTCACACAGCTGAAGCACTACCGTGTGAGACCAAAGTACCCTACCATGGTCAGATCTCAAGGGCAGGTAGATGCTAGATCTTAGGCAGCATGGCCCACTATGCAAGGCATTGGACTGGGAATCAGGAGACCTGAAGTCTATTCTTGGCTCCACCACTGAGTCAGCATGTGACTGTACACAAGTCACATCCCTGTGTGCCTCAGTTTCCCCTCTTTAAAATAGAGCGGGTCGCACTGACTCACCTTTGCAGAACATTTAGAACCCTACAGCTGAAGAGTGCTACGCAGGAGCTATTCATCACAAATGTATTGACACAGCCCTGGTGTGGGCGCATCTGGGATTTTGTGCTCAGTCCTGGACGCCATGGGACTGAAAGAGACTGACACTGGAGGGAGTTGGGGAAAAAAGCAACAGACGTGATCAAGGGCTGGAGGGAAAGGCTGGAATAAATAAGTATGCAGGGCTACTTGATAGCGAGCTAGGCAGACGATATGCCTCACATTTGAAAGAGGAGCACCACAGAGGGAGAGGAATTACACAGGGCAATACCCATGTGTGAGACGGAGGATGGGATGAGATAAGGAGGGGGGATACTGCATAGTGAACTCGCTGAGGCTGTGGAACCCAAGGCAATTGGCAGGAGACCCCATTTTGGGATAGTGAAGAGGCTGACGGCACAAAATGCTCCAAGATCCATCGTAGGAACCAGTCCTGCACCGAGTGTGAGATGGACCAGTCACAGCCAGCCTAACCAGTCTTCACCTCTCACACCCAAGAGGTTCCATCATTGAAGCTACGCAAAATGCTCTTGGCCTTGCTATCCCGATATTCCAGCGATGCGCAACGAGCCAGTCGGGAACATGAACCAAGCTAGCTGTGCAGCCATCCCGGGGTAACAGTACCCCCAGCCCACCACAGTCCATTTCAATAGCTCCATCTGTGCAGGGGGAGAAGATGTTTGCAGGAGGGAGGGAAGATGGGTGGGGGAGAAGTGTGGCTGCGGGGCGAAAGACGTCAGCAATAGGACATGGAGGCCTCTCCTTTCACCCCCATGGAAACTTGGCAAAGGTCAGGGATGGCTGAAGGTCGTTCCCACCACGCAACGTCTGTTTGCAGGCCTAGGGTGATGTGAGTCCCATTCCTGGTGGGGCCACTCTGGTGCAAAACGGTCGCCTTGCCCAGGAGTCCCTGCTCCATGTACCTTTTAACTTTTGTTTAACTAATCCCCTCATTTTTGTATAGTTCCCTCTTTTGAAATTAAATGCCACAGTGTTGGGCTGTGAGAGGAAGAACACCTCAACAGCCCAACACTGTGGCATTTAATTTCAAAAGAGGGAACTATACAAAAATGAGGGGGTTCGTTAAACAGAAATTAAAGAAACAGTGACTAAAGTGAAATCCCTGCAAGTTGCATGGGCCCTTTTTAAAGACACCATAATAGAGGCCCAACTTCAATGTATACCCCAAATTAAGAAACACAGTAAGAGAACTAAAAAAGAGCCACCGTGGCTTAACAAGCATGTAAAAGAAGCAGTGAGAGATAAAAAGACTTCCTTTAAAAAGTGGAAGTCAAATCCTAGTGAGGTAAATAGAAAGGAGCACAAACACTGCCAGCTTAAGTGCAAGAGTGTAATAAGAAAAGCCAAAGAGGAGTTTGAAGAACGGCTAGCCAAAAACTCCAAAGGTAATAAAATGTTTTTTAAGTACATCAGAAGCAGGAAGCCTTCTAAAGAACCAGTGGGGCCCCTTGATGATCAAAATACAAAAGGAGCGCTTAAAGACAATAAAGGGGTAAACAGTGAGGTGGCAAAGTTTGCAGATGATACTAAACACTTAAGATAGTTAAGACCAAAGCAGATTGTGAAGAACTTCAAAATGATCTCACAAAACTAAGTGATTGGGCAACAAAATGGCAAATGAAATTTAACGTGGATAAATGTAAGGTAATGCACATTGGAAAAAATAACCCCAACGATACATACAATATGATGGGGGCTAATTTAGCTACAACGAGTCAGGAAAAAGATCTTGGCGTCATCGTGGATAGTTCTCTGAAGATGTCCATGCAGTGCACAGAGGCGGTCAAAAAAGCAAACTGGATGTTAGGAATCATTAAAAAGGGGATAGAGAATAAGACTGAGAATATATTATTGCCCTTATATAAATCCATGGTACGCCCACATCTCAAATACTGTGTTCAGATGTGGTCTCCTCACCTCAAAAAAGATATTCTAGCACTAGAAAAAGTTCAGAGAAGGGCAGCTAAAATGATTAGGGGTTTGGAGAGGGTCCCATATGAGGAGAGATTAAAGAGGCTGGTACTTTTCGTCTTGGAAAAGAGGAGACTAAGGCGGGATATGATAGAGGTCTATAAAATCATGAGTGATGTGGAGAAAGTGGATAAGGAAAAGTTATTTACTTATTCTCATAATACCAGAACTAGGGGCCACCAAATGAAATTAATAGGTAGCAGGTTTAAAACAAATAAAAGGAAGTTCTTCTTCACACAGCGCACAGTCAACTTGTGGAACTCCTTACCTGAGGAGGTTGTGAAGGCTGGGACTACAACAAATGTTTAAAAGGGAACTGGATAAATTCCTGGTGGCTAAGTCCATAAATGGCTATTAGCCAGGATGGGTAAGGAATGGTGTCCCTAGCCTCTGTTCATCAGAGGATGGAGATGGATGGCAGGAGAGAGATCACTTGATCATTGCCTGTTAGGTTCACTCCCTCTGGGGCACCTGGCATTGGCCACTGTCAGTAGACAGATACTGGGCTAGATGGACCTTTGGTCTGACCCAGTACGGCCATTTTGATGTTCTTCCTTCACTCCCCAGGCCCGTGTGAGGAGAATCTCAGGGTGCCTGCACTGGCTGCAGCCCTCTCCCCAGCCAGCATGGGAGGGCGTGAATTCAGAGCCGCCCCTCGCCGTCTTACCATGTCGGCAGTGCAGGGATAGGTCCTGCGCCCCTCCACACTCGCTTGGCAGTTGAACAGGGACACCCCCAGCTTGGCCAGTTCCTCTTCTGTCAGGTCCGTACAGGAGGAGTGGAGCTGGGCAATAACCTGCAGGCAGCAACGGAGAGGGGAAGCAGCGCGTTAGGGCTTGTGGTTTCAGTAAGTTGGTGCCTCCCACACCCCCAGCCTCTCCCAGGTGCATGAGAAGGTAACGCCTCATCTGGAGGCCACACGTGGCCTCTGCCCCTAGACTGCATTTTAAATCCTCACCTGCTGCCCCACGATAGGAGAATCATTAATGCTGGACAGTGACTCAATGAGGAGAGCTCAGTTCCTGGGGTTTGCCTCCCCCCCGCTGCTATCCTCCATGCCCTCCTCACACAGCCCCTCTAGGCACCCCAATAACACAAGGGGAGCCCCTCCTCACATGGCCCCTCCCAGTGAAAGCACAGTCAAGCCAGCTGGTGCCCTTCTGCCTCTGCTCCCCTGGAGATGTTAACCCAATGCCTCTTCCCTGCTCAGTCCCCTCTCCTCCCCTGCAGCCCCCAGCGGGCAGCTCCTCTCCCACTATCTGAGAGCAGCTGTTTCCCCTCCCACCAGGCCAGCTCCCCTCCCCTCCCCACTTCTAGCTGCTCTGCAAATGCAGAAGAGCCTAAAAGCCATCAGAGAAGCAGACTGACCAAGGAGCCCGCACCATGTGCCCCACTGGCACCCCCAGGCCATCAGCAAGGGCTCTGCCCGGGAACAGCTGCAGAGCAGGGGGAGGAAGACGGCACCATCTTAATATACTTGACAAATAAATGCGGCTTGTTTCCCTCAGGCCTCCTGGGGGGAGGAGGGATGTGAACATGCAGGGGCTGCGTGGGCCCGCTCCAGGGTTGGGGAGCCTTCCAGGGGTAGGAGGTGGCCTAGAAGAACATCTGGAGAGGTTGGGGGACAAAGCGGACAAACAGGGTGACCTGCTTCACCTTCGAGGGCCCCCCACAAGACCCCCTTCACAGGAAACGAGCCAGCTAACGAGGGGCTGGGCAGCTGAGGAGAGCTCCTAGGGACACCAGTGCAATTTGTGGCCATATGGAACAGTGGCACCATCAGCCTGAGCACCGTTGCTTGGTGGTTGTCTCCTTCCCCCGCTCCCTTTCACTGCTGCTCTGTTTAGGGCCTGATCATGCAAACATGAAACAGCTACACACAGGGAGCAATCCCACTGAATGCAATGCACGGCTCCTGCTCACAGGGAAGCCCATGCGGAAGTGCGTGCAGGAGCTGGACCTTGGATGGCAAGTGCTTTGGGGCACGGACCATTCCCTCCTCCCTCTCTGTACAGCCCCAGCCCATTTAGTGACCTCCTGCAACGAAGAGATAAGTGACACCTTGTGGTGACAAGAGTCCAGTGGAGACAGATCCAGGTGCCTGGCCTCAGCCAGGAATCGCTCGTCCCCCGTCGTCATCTCAAAGGGAGCGTTAGGGAGACTCCTGGAGTCCGGCGCTGGTGTCAGGGGGATGGAGTCTCTTTCTGGAGCTGCTCCCTGCCTCAGCCAGCCAAAAAATCCAGAAGAGGGAGCGAAAAGGAGGGCGAGGAGGGTAGGAAGGAAGAGAGCCCGGCGGTCCAGGCGCAGCATCTTGTGGCATGGAAGGTGATCCTGCAGGGAGAGAACAGAGAGAGTTTGAACTGAGAGGAGTCTGGGGAGCCCCAGCCGTTGAGCAGCAGCTCCACGTCCCAGCCCCCGACATCCCTCATGACTCCCTGATCTCAGAGAGCTCAGCCTGACTTGGTTAGGAAGCCCAGGACAGAGCAATGGTAAGTGGCACGGTAGCGAGCTGCAGGTCGGGGCCCATCCAAGAGCCGGCGTGGGACTGGCCCAAACACCTTCCATAAGCTCCAGAAGAGGGGAGCGAACGGCACAGGCCTGATGTTACGTTGACAACCGCTATGCCACTGGTGTGCCGAGGGCACGGCCTGCCATGCCGACCGCACTGTCTCACTGTTGCCTTGTACTCCCGTCTGTACCCATTTGTGATCTCGTCTCATGCTTAGATCGGAAGCTCTCTGGGGGCAGGGACATGTCTGTGTTTGTGCAGCCCTTAGCACAATGCCATGTCTGGGGTTTCTAGGTGCTACAACAATGATGTTTGTGACACTGAGTTGGGAGGGGCCCAGGGGCTTACGGTTCCTCCCCGATTTTCTCCTGTGTATGTTCTAGAGGGGGCATCTGGGAGAGGAAGATTAATGGTCAGATAGCTAGAACTAACAGGGGATCTGGGGATCATGGAAGCTAACAGCCCCAGCATGCAAAAGTCCCATGTTGATACATGCTGGGATCTAGAGTCTTCACAGGCCACACAACTGCATGCACCTGTCCCAGTCTCTCCATTATACAGAACTTTATGCTCCTAGATGCTGCTGGCAATGTGGCCCTCAGGGAGGTAACAGTCGGGTACAGTCTCCAGATTTTCCTACAGCTGGTTTGAAGCAAAGTGAGCCAGGCTGCCAGGGTAAGAGCCATGGGTAGCTAGCGATGATGGTGCTGCTGCGTACATGTTATTGGAGCTCTTATTTTACAGACCAAGTTGTAACAAGATAACATGATGCTAAAGCCACCCAGGAGCAATGGAGATGGAATTCGGCTCCCAGCTCTTCTCTATCCAAGATATACTTTTAAAGAGAAAACTGCTCCTTCTTGGTAGACTCTGTTCCTCACATAATTCCCTTAATGTTTAACCTTCAAATCCTTTTTGTCCAAGAGCAGCACACTTCTGGAGGCAGCTCCGTGCATTTAAACATTGGTCCCATACAACAAGAGACTTTGGCCAAGATGAAACCAGCCAAAGCAATCGTATCAGAAAGGCCCTCCACCCCTGAGTAAGGAACAAAGCCCGAAGTATCAAGTTTTGACATCTACAGAAAGGCATGTTAGGAAAGGATCAGACATATCAATATGCAGGTGAACCAGACGATATTAGCAGCAAAGAGTCCTGTGGCACCTTATAGACTAGCAGACATATTGGAGCATGAGCTTTCGTGGGTGAATACATAACATGCATCCGACAAAGTGGGTATTCACCCACGAAGGCTCATGCTCCAATACGTCTGTTAGTCTATAAGGTGCCACAGGACTCTGCTGTTACGGATCCAGACTAACACGGCTACCCCTCTGACAGATGAAATTAACGTGCCTGTTGAAGTAGCTAATTATTTTCTAACTCCAATCTCTGTCGGTTTCACATCCTTTCATGTCAGAACTTACCATGTTGGCGGATTGTACATTGTAGTTCAAGGGATTCTGCTGTCTAAGAAACTCAAAGCACATCCAAGATCAGTGGATTTGTCCTCACAACCCACCTAAGATGACTGAAGTACTAGCCACACTTCCCAGAGAGGGAAACAGAGGCCATTCAGACTCAGAACAGAACCCAGGCGTCCTAACTCCCAGGCCCCAGCTTTAGCTGCTAGATGTGGTGTCTCGGAGGTCTTTGAACAGCGATGTTAGAGAACTTTTTAAAAAAGTGTCAGAGTGGTAGCCATGTTAGTCTGGATTTGTAAAAGCAGCAAAGCGTCCTGTGGCACCTTATAGACTAACAGACATTTTGGAGCACAAGCTTTCGTGAGTGAATATGCATCCGACGAAGTGGGTATTCACCCACGAAAGCTCATGCTCCAAAATGGCTGTTAGTCTCTAAGGAGCCATAGGACTCTTCGCTGCTTTTAAAAAAAGGCCAGTAGTGGAATGAAGCTGATCATTTGATTCAGAAACCGTGACACCAGCCACTCCAGGCCACAGCCACTGACTGTCCATTCCCAGCCTGAGCCAGTCGCCGCAGGACCAGGGCACTCAGCGCAGAGCGGGCACATGCGAGGCAGATGGCAGCAGGGCCAGGGGACTGGAGCAGGGCTCTCTGGGTGCTAGTGTGTGACTGGGAGCAGGGGTGGGTTAGACACGGAGGGGCCCATTAGCATCATTCAGACTGGCCTCCTGCCTAGCATGGCCCAGAGGGTCCCACGCGGCATTTCAGTCCCCAGCCCACACCTGGTGGCAGAGCTAGCGCTGAACTACTGAGCTGCCCAGCTCCGAGGTACAGACTCCATGCCGAGGGGGGGTCTGCCCCCCCATGCAGCCTCCACCCCAGGATGGGGAGAAGGACACCGCCCCGTGGGGAGCGCTCGGAGAGCCGGGGGGTGCAAAGCTACTAACCAGCCAGGGAGCAATGGGGGCGGGGCTGCCTCCCCCCGGGGACAAGCCACCCCCCATTAGCATGTGCACCCCCCCCCACGTGCTACCAACGTGGGAGGAGTGCGCGGGCCCCGCCCCATCGGGGCACCACGTGGGCCAGCCGCGGCACTCACCTGACACCGCCCCCTAGAGAAGCAGCTTTTACGCTTCCTGCGACCCATTTGAGAGCGGCGCCCGATGACATCACACCCGGCGCAGCCAATCGCGAGGCGAGGGGCGGGGCCGCGCGGCGTGGGGCGCGAGCACGGAGCCCCGCCCCACGTGGCTGAGCTGGGGGCAGGCGGCCCGGGATGGAGGCGCGCGAGGAGCTGCGGGTCGGGTTCGTGGGGGCCGGGCGCATGGCCCAAGGGGTGGCGCAGGGCGTGGTGCGCGCAGGTAGGGCCCCCCGCCGGCCCTGTGTGCTCAGCCCCGCCCCTCGGGCTGTCCCGCGGAGCCGCGTGCCTCGCCCCAGAGGTGGCTGCATTTCCGCAGTGGGTCCCCGTATAGCCACGGCACGTTGGTGCTCAGTGATGGAGCCCCGTGTGACGAGCTGCCGTGCCCCGCGCCGGAGTTCCGGAGCCTGAGCCCCGTGCCCGCGCGGCTGCGTCCCTCGGTGGGCCCCTGCTGCACCCCTCATCCCAGACGCATCTGCATGTCCTTCCTGTGCAGAGGATTCCGGGATGCCAGGCCCAGCATCCGCACCCCTACGAGGGCATCTCTGCTCAGATCCCGTGACGAGTGGCGCTGGGATCTGATTCCTAGGGAGTGAAGGCCGCATAGAGCTGCCTGGTTGTTCCCATGAGGCTTGCAGACGTTCCAGGTCTGCTGACACCATTGCCCTCATAGGTAAAAGTAAGTTCCCTGCAATCACCTGGCATCGCTGCCCACAGAGCCTACGGCCCCTGTTTGCCCACACTTGGCAAGCTCCTCCAGCAGCAATTAGCCTCTTCTCCTGCCTGTTAGCATTTCACAGCCCTTGGGAATCTCACACTTGCTGGTGAGGGGGGGAACCCTTGGGCTGGGTTCTTACCGCAGCTCGGTCTGGGTGACGGTTCCAAGGTTCAGCTGTGTTTGTTTTGGTCTCTTGTCTGTGTTGGAGGCAACGCAGCATTGTCTTGATGCATTTTAACGCAGCTGATTCCCTCTGCTCTGTGCTTAAGGAAAAGTCAAAGCTGCTAACATCTTGGCCAGCGCGCCGTCCGACAGGAACTTGGGTGCCTTCCAGGTGAGCGAGGGCAGGCTGCGTGGGAAAGGTTGAGTCTCTCTTCCATGAGACTGGAAAAGCTAATAGTGTCTAGATGTCTGGAAACAGGACGCAAACCTAGTAGCGGTGCTCAATGCCGCTTTGTTGTTATCCCATCAGATCCTGCAAGCTACTAAATTCCTGTGAGGAACATCTAGGTGCCCTGGGAAATGGTGCTAGTGAATTAGCTGGGGGGGCGGGCTTCCCTCTGGGTCAATACTCAGCCCAGTACCCCAGCCTTGCAGTTTAAAGTGCATGCCAGTAGTGGATGGAACGATCCTCAGATGGCCCTTCCCCACCTCACAGGGCTGAGTTTTAACCTCGCAAACGTGTTAAGAGCAGGCGGGTGCTGAGTGCTGCTGTTGTACTGGTGAATTCCAGCCTGTCCTGCTCTGCTGGCCTTTCCTCTCCAAGCCTTTAACCATGTCCCATCTCCTTGGGTGGCAGGATTTGGGCTGCAGGACGACACACTGCAACAGCGAGGTGCTGCAGCACTGTACTCTGGTCTTCCTAGCCACCAAGCCTCACCTGCTTCCTGAAGTCCTGCGGCAGATTGCTCCTGCAGTTACCCGGGACCACATTATCGTATCGGTGGCTGCTGGAGTCACTCTGCAGACACTGCAACAGGTGAGTGTCTGATGGTCCCTCTTGGCCCTCCCACTCCCCATTAAGCTGTGGGGCAGCTAGCTGGGTGAGTGTCTGGGGCATGCACATGTGTGTGAACAGTTTATATTTGCTTTTATACAATGGCCTGGATAAGAGAGAGAATGCCTGTAGGTAAAGAGTGCTCCAGATCCACGCAGCTCTCCAGTGAGTCCGGTGTGTATACAGCCAGGGCCAGATCAAGGCTTCCCCCCCATGTGCCATAGATATGCCCCCCTACACGGAATGGTTGTGGGGGCAGGGAGTTTCAGGGGACATCCATCCCAGAGAGGCAGGGGATAGCAAGGGGTGTCCCAGCACTTACACCTGGCCTGCTGGGGTGGAACACCAGGCCTGCTGTACTCTTCCCCTTCTGCCACGCGTGGAGTATTGTTCTGGGAAGGGTGGTGCTTGCTACTTCCAGGTGTAATCCAGTCCATTGAGGTATATGAGCAGTTCAAGCCTCAGAGCTATTGTCCCAGGTTCTCTGCAGACTCAGGCAGCCATCCCTGTACCTGTTATGCCCAGGCAATGAGTCAAGAGAGCTAGAGACTTTCATTTTTTTTAAGTAAAAGCTGAAAATGTGCTGTAATCCCGTGATTCCGGGAGCTGGGGCCCAGGGCATGCGCCTGTCATGCCTGTGCCTTAATCCAGCCCTGCCAGGTTGCCATGTCCTAGTTGCCAGCAAGCAGGTCAGTTTGTGCCAGTCTCAGCAGAGGAGCCATAGCATAGGCATACATGGGCCTGCAGCATAATCCCTGGTGGTTTTGTGTTTCTTGTCATCAGTCAGCTGCTTTCTGTTTAGTCCTGCTTCTGGACTGTTGCCTTTCTGTATGCATCTGAAGAGATTGAATCCAGCAGGGGATGCTGACCTGACACACACACACCACCCCGGCTAGGCTCCGCAAACCCTCCTTCCTAAGTTGCTGTCAATGGTTTTTCCCCACCCACCTCCACTCCTCCCTGTACTTTGTAAAATTATTGTCACAGATTGAGTATTATGCCCTGTGCCCTTCTATCCTGACCTGCAGCCCCCCATTATCCCAGTGCTGGACAACCCCCCCACCCCACACACACACGCACACCCAGCTTTAGCTTTACTGATGCCCCTCAATCCTAACCTTCAGCCCCTCGGCTAGCTCAGCCCAGGCTTCCCCTGGCAATCATGCTGAGCTCCTGAGCTGCCTGGTGGGTTGCCATGTGGACGCACTGCAAGGGCTGGGTTAAGCCTGCCATGTCCTCTGTGACGAAAGGCACATACTGCGCCCTGCGTTGAGACCCCTGGGCTGTCTCCCAGCCCCTGTCCCCACCAGCCGCAGTGTTCTCCTGGTTTAGTGTCACGGCCGTCTCTCCCTGCAGCTTCTCCCTGCTGGGACCAAGGTGCTGCGGGTCATGCCCAACCTGCCCTGCGTGGTGCAAGAGGGGGCAGTGGTGTTTGCCCGGGGGAGCTGTGCTGGGGAGCAGGAGGCTGCCCTGCTGAAGAGCCTGCTGTCCGCCTGCGGGCTGTGTGAAGAAACGCCTGAGTCCTACATGGATATCCATACGGGCCTGAGTGGCAGCGGTGTAGCCTACGTAAGTGCCCTTGCGCTGGCCCAGCGTCTCTTAATGCTGCCCTCCAACCCCAGGTATTTCTCAGTTAATCATCTGCCAGCCCTGCCAGGGCAGGGTTGTTCCCTCCACCCTGGCCTTTCTGCACCTGAATACAGCGACTCCCAAGCCTTGCTCTGGGTTATCAGTCCTGACACTTGAGGCTTCTCCGATGGGCACCCTGGGCTCCCCTCTCTCCCTGAATGATGAATCCCTGGTGCCGCCCGTCGCCTGCTGGGCTGTGTGTGCTCATGTCCACGATAGACCTGCGGCTGCCTCTAAACCATGTGATCTTAGAGTGGGGCAGCCTGTGCCCCTGGTGGGCTAGTCAGCAAACAGGGATCTGGGGCTGCTACAGCTGAGCTCTTAGTCTAGTAACTGCTGCCATTGCCCTATAGGCTTAGGAATCAGGGGTCTAATGGAGTCCAGTTGGAGACCTCAGTCCCTGGCCTGTAACTTGCTTCTAGCTTCATGGGCATCTGATTCCTGCCAGGATCAGGATGGTGGCCAGCAGCTTTTGGAAGGCTCTGCTGGCTCAGCACTGCCAGGCTGGCTCCTGTCCTGGGATGCCTCCATGTCCTGTCCTCCAGAAGCAACAGCAGTGAGATCTAGCAGTTCCCTGAATGTCCGCCTTTCCCTGCGCCAGGTTTACTTGTTTGCTGAAGCCCTGGCGGAAGGTGCTGTGAAGATGGGCATGCCCAGTGCCTTGGCCAATAAAATTGCAGCCCAGACACTGCTGGTAAGTTTGGACTTTGCTGTCTGTCTTCAGATTCCCCTGCTTAACCCAGTCCTGCCCCCTCCATCAGCCCCCAATGCACCTTTCTTCTGACCTGCAGCTCCCCTGTCTATTCCAGTCCTGGGTTCCCCAATGCAACCTGCAGCACCCTCTGCTATGCCCATACAGCAAGTGCCCAGGAAAAGCTCTCAGTCTTAGGGAAAACTCCTGTATCACCCCTGTGCCTTGCGGCTCCATCTGCCTTTCCAGTAATTCCTTAGCTGTCGCTGTCTTACCACACCTTGGTTCCTAACCCCTTAGCTTCTCTGACGGACTCTGCCATTTGAGCTGAGCTGTGATCAGCCAAGTATGGGCTCCTCTGGGACCCGTAGGGGCCTTGCTGCTTAAGAATCCTGAGTTCCACCACTTGCAGTCAGTGCAAAAGATTCCTGGGGACTCATCCAGGACATGATGGGGCTGAACTGGAAGAAGCAAAGCCTCTTTGCATGTCCTAGCACGGCCACCAGAGGGGGGAGGTGGCTGCAGCTAGACCGGACAAACTTAGGAAGAGTCAGTAACTGCCCCAAAGTCCTTTCAGTTAGAGAAACCAAAACCATGTGAACAGAGGGGGAGCAGGATACAGGCTAGAGGTAGGGACTGGGGAAGGGGGCACCTGGGGCCAGCTGCCCCTTAATCTGTGGATTACCAGCTGGCCAATTTCTTGCAGCCATCACAGATTCCGAGGCCAGAAGGGACCACTGTGATTATCTAGCCTGATCTTGTGTTTAACACAGGCCACAGACCTGCCCTCAAATCATTCCTAGAGCAGAGTGGTTAGAAATTAGCCAATCTGGATTTTAAAATTACCAGTGAGGGACCTTTGAGGTAAATTGTTCCAATGGCCAGTTACCTTCACTTTTAAAAATTATGTCTTATTTCTAGTCTGAATTTGTCTGGCTTTAACTTCCAGCCATTGGATGGTGTTAGACTTTCCTCTGATGGACTGATGAGCCCATTATCAAATATTTGTTCCCCATGTAGGTACTTATAGACTGTGATCAAGTCACCCCTTAACTTGCTGTTCATTAAGCTAAATACACCAAGCTCCGTGAGTCTATCCTTGTAAGGCAGGTTTTCTACCCCTTGGAGGAAGCAGGTCATGAATTTACAATGGGGTACATTCGCTGACGAGAGTTTGAGCTGGTTCCCCGAACTCTTGTGTTAATGGCATTCACACCATGTATAACAATGGCAGGCAGTGCCGTCTAGCAATCAGAGCAAAGTCCCCAGGTTGGGAGACATGGGTTCTGTTCCCAAAGGCCACAGAGTGAGCCGATGGGAGAGTGGGGAAGTCATGTCTCTTCCTGGGAAGGACCAGCATGGTCTCCCTCCCCCAGCTCCCCAAATCAGAGAGCAGGAACGCGTACAAGATGCAAAGGCACAGCCCCCCACCCACCCTGCTCTCCTCTGAGCCCGCCTCCTCTTGCAGGGAGCAGCAAAGATGATCCTGGAGACAGGGGAGCACCCGGCCAAGCTGCGCAACGACGTCTGCACGCCTGGCGGCACCACCATCCATGCCTTGCACGAGCTGGAGAAGGGGGCACTGCGGGCCACCGTCATGAACGCCGTGGAGGCTGCGACCACGCGGGCTCACGAGCTGGGCGAGAGATAGGGGCCCAACCGGGCGGGGTGTTCCGGGGTGCCTGGCCTGTCTGAGCCACATGCAAATTTCCGTTCTGTAATGGAAGGAAGTTTCCCAGGTTGTCCAGTGGATGTAGATCCCATTCTTCCCCCCCAGGTGCCTCTCCTCCTGCCTGAGGGATTCCCAGCTCCAGGTCACCAGTGATCTCCTCTAGCCCCAGTCCATCCCCACGGGGCATGGCTTCCCCACATGTAAGGCAGGGTCCCCTCGTGTTCCTGGCAGTCCCCCAACCTGCCTTGGCCCAGCCCTGCCTCAGCTGTGGGGACTTCACGCTCGTATCCATTGCGTACGCGATGGCTGCTCTCTCCGGACAGTGGGTCCCTAATAAATGATGGCAACAGCAGGACATGGGAGCAGCTGGCCCAGACTCCTGGCTTCTTCTGCTCTCCTTTGTTTAGAGACGGTGCTCATCCTCCGAAGGCAGCCTTGGCACCAGGCTTGCTGTCTGCATCTGAAATGATCACATGGCTGTCAGGGAAACAGTCCCGACCGGTAAAGTGCAGCCTTCCTATCTGCCGCCTGGTGACGGTCCAGCCAGTGTCTCACCTGCTGGTGGGTCTGGTCTGGTGGCGGGTGGTGTGAGCAGGTGCTGGTTTATAGGATGTTCTTCTGGGGGTGGTGGCTCATGGAGCCTTAATGCAGCCTGCAGCTTCCCTCCCCCTTTAGCAGGGAGGTGCAAGTCCCCAGGTCCCAACAGCCCGTGCTCCCTCTGAGTGCCTGGGTGAGGGGGGAGTTCCCTGTATTCCTGACTGTTTTCACTGCTGGGTGGGCAGGAAATAGGTAGCAGCAGAGGCCTGGAAGAGACCATAAGCTCCAGCTGCTTGTTAGCAGCTGCACCGGCTGTCCTAGGAGAGCCCCAGCTGGCATGTGGCATAGGAAGCCATGTGTGCCAGCAGCGGGTGGTGAAATAGAGGTGTCCTGTGCCCTCCAAAGGTCTGTTGGTCTCTTGGCTCCTATGCTAACTAAAGGGTTAATGGTGACATCATCATCATCACCACCTGCTCTAGTCCATGCAAGCTGGCCCCTGCCCTGGGGGCAAGCAGCGGTCAGCAAAGTTAGGGCTGGTCTCAGGCTTGTGCGTTGCAAGCGGAGAAGAAGCTGGTCCATGGCTGTAGGTTGCATTAACCCTCCTCCTGCTGCTGCAGCATTTTCAGGAAGGGAGGTTGGCACAGATCCTCCATGCACAGTAGCTCCTCCACTCTGCTGCAGGGCCAAATCCATCACTACGCAGTGTCCCTGGCTCACTGTCAAATCGAAGTCAGATAGCCCCCACAGCCCCACCAAATGCTCAGTGAAACCTGGTATTGACAGAATCAGGGAGGGAGGGGTGTAACTGGGTCATCGGGCAGCTAGAAGGGGGAAAGGGAATTTATCTCCTCCCTCCTTTAGGCAGTGGTGATCGTAGGGTGGGCGGGGGCATCAGAGTTTATCTCCCCATGCCAGCAAACCTCGACGAACAGCTCCGCTGCCCTATTGTCAGCCACGCCATCTACCGACCGTATGTTGTCTGGATGTGTGATAAAATGCTCAGCTATGAAAGACTTAACGATGGCATGCGGAGGTACCTGTAGGGCTGTGTTCTGGCTGCACAAGACTCCACTCCCAACTATACCTACCTACTTGCTCCCTCGGAGAACACACCCACGTACTTTGTCCATCACAAGCTAATGCACGAAGTGCTTTTCCTTCTGTGGCTCTCAAAGCCTGGGTGGCATGATTGTCCCTATTCTACAGCTGGGGAAACCGAGGCACAGGACAGCAGAGTGACACAAGCCAGCTCGGTATTAGAGCGTAGAGCTCTGATCTCCTGAGTGCTCAGCCTCTCTGTCTCATCTGGCAGCCTGAGACATGAAGTCTGCCACCCCACCGCTGCCCGGTGAGCTGGTCCCAGCTGGGAGCTAACAGCCCCTCTCACATTCATGCAGGGGAATCCACCGCAGGGCAGCGAAGATCCTGAACTGTGACCCCCGTTTGCTCTGGTTTGGGATGGGCAGGTAATGCCAGCTCTAAGCCGAGTGGTGAGCTGCAAACAGAAGCAGACAGTGCCTTTGCCCTCAGCAATCTCTGACTGGTTGCACTACCAGCCCCTTGGTGCATACCTCAGGGTCAAGGCCAGCTGTGACCCCAGCACAACGCATGGCCCAGGGGAGGAGGGTGTGCTCTGTGTGCCCCTTCTCCAAATGGCTCTGAAATGTGTTTCCTGCCCGGCTTTCCCCCACTGCTCCCTCCGCGATCTGTCAGCCATGCTCACGGTCCTGGGACTCCAACTACGTAATGCACCTTGGCAGGTGGCATCATGCAATATTCATATGGCTTTGGAGGATGACACAGATATGGACCGGGCCTCCATTTAGGGACTTGAACAGATGTCCCTGCAAGGCCAATTCCCATCTCCTGTGCCACCTCCCACTCTGTTGGCTCATTCTCAGCCATGCAGCCAGCCGTCTCTGCTCCACCCCCGTTTGCAGCCCTTTAGGGCTGTGCCGGCTGCTCCGGTGCAGGACCCTGAATTGGCTTCAGGTTGAAATAATGAGCGGAGTGAGGGAAAGACAGAAAGGCTACGGGAGGTAGGGTGCAGAGAAGAGCAGCACGGATGTTGTGGGGCTGGAGGGACTGGCTCAGGAGGAGAGAGAGGAGCTGTATAGGAATCTTTCCATTGGCTTTAGTGAGCTTTGGATCGGGCCATCGAGAGGGGGAATTGCAGGGAGCCTGATTTTTTGGGGGATGGGAGGAGCAATTCCTCCAGAGTAAGAACAGCGCTTGACAGGATGAGGATCTGTCCCCCTCCATCCATCCCCCCCCTCCCATGAGGTTGCACCTGGAGCGGGTCAGGAATTGTAAGGTTTTCATCTTTGTTTACATTTTTCTACAAATATGTTCAGGTTTTCATTGAAAAATGGGGTCATTTGAGGATATTGTCTGATCTCCCCCCCCACCCCCCCAAAATAAAAACCGAGTTGAAAACAGGTATTTCCTGCTGAAATTTATTTTATGAAAAGGTCATTTTCTGTGTAAGCCAACACCTTACCCCTGTATCTTATAAATGAAAAGTATTGATCAGCGCTGGCTGGCTGCATTTCAGAAGCAAGGGTGAGTGGTGAACGGGCTGTGGAGCTGAAGTCAGAGGGACGTGCATGGCAGTATTTGATAGTCTGCTGTCTTTGCTGTGTGGTTAACGGGGGTGTCAGGCTAACGAGGTGCCTGTATCATGGTATTAATAAGGAGGTTTGGAAGGATTTGATTTTTATCTGTAAATATCTTTAATTGTCAATTTCACCAAACACGTTTTTGTCCATTATCAAAATTTACTGACAGGCAAAGTAAAAAAAATTCTGCCTGAGAATTTATTTGAATCTGAGTTAAGGACAGGTTTCAGAGTAGCAGCCCTGTCAGTCTGTATCTGCAAAAAGAACAGGAGAACTTGTGGCACCTTAGAGAGTAACAAATTTATTTGAGCATAAGCTTTTGTGGGCTACAGCCCACTTCGGATGCATAGAATGGGACATATATTGAGGAGATATATAGACACAGAGAACATGAAAAGGTGGGAGTTCATGTTCTCTGTATGTGTCTATATATCTTACTATATGTCCCATTCTATGCATCCGATGAAGTGGGCTTTAGCCCACGAAAGCTTATGCTCAAATAAATTTGTTAGTCTCCTAGTAAAGGATATTTACTTTGTATATTTTAACATGTGATGTTCACAAAATGGGTTTTAACAGTTAGCAAATCTTGCTTTTTGAAGCTCAACATCTATAGTCATTAAATATTTATTGTCTGAAACTTGCCCCCCACTGATTTCCCACAAATGTGAAAATTTAAATAGATAAAAATTAGGGGAAAAATGCTTAAAAAACTAAACATTGATATGACCCATTGAAATTGTAAAAAACCCAGAAGGCTTGAATTCTGCCAAGCTTAGTTGTAAGGCACTCAATCACTGGGTTTGCTAGGTTCTAGGCTCCAGCATTATTTTCTTTGACCCTTGGGGAAAGGTCTTCATTTTTTGTCTTTAAAACTAAAGTCAAAAGCTTCACGCACACACATACACACACCCACTTAAAAACTCACACTGACTATTTGAGGAAAGGAGGAAGGATGGTGCATGAAGTGCTAGGCTGGGACTTGAGAGATCTGGGTTCAGTCCTTTGCTCTGCCATAGCCTCCCTGTATAATCCAGGGCAAATCTTCTGCTCCAGTCCCCACCTGTCAAAGGGGGAGAACGCGCCTCATTTCCCCCAACGCTTCATCTGGCTTGTCTGTTTAGATTGTAGGCTCTTCGGGACAGGGACTGTCTCATTATGAGGCTGTGCAGTTCCTCACGGGTCAAAACTCTAAATTTCTGTTCTGCACAGAAATTCTTCGGTGCCTCGAACAAGTTTTTGTTCCAAATTGGAACAGAGACTCAAAACCATGCCATTTCCCAGGCAAAAGGACAGTCTGGATTTTTTTTATTTTGTGGCAAAATCAAACTGTTTTGGTTCAGTATCTTTCCGAATGAATGAGCAGCCAGCTGACCCTGACTCCAGGGGACAAGTCACGGTCGAGAGCTGCAGAAAGGGCAGCCTAGAACGCTGAGAGCCCTGGTGCCAACTGGAGCTCCCAGGGGAGGCACTTTTCCTGCTCGGTAGCATGGACCCTGGAAGCCCTGCAGTCCACCAGACGAGTGGGTTGGAGACCTGCCAGCTGCCTGCCGAAACCCTGCTTGTTGGTTCACTGGAAATGCGTCAGCCCACTACATTGCTGCAAAATTGGCATTTTCCAACAAAACAGACCGGTTCTTCTCCTAGGAGGATGGGGCCCTGGTCTCAGCTGGAACCTTTTTGCCCTGGAAATAATAATGAGAAGGCTTCTGAATGAAGGAGGAAGTGATCTCTAGTTGCTGAGTGCTGGGATGAAAGCAGGGAGAGCAGCAATAAATGGTAACAGTGGATTCTATGGCAATAGGGGCTGGAGAGCAGCTTGCAGGCCAAACTCAGCTGGGGCAGAGGAGGAATGCATTCCTTTCTAACTAGCGTTGCCCTGGAGATCCTCAGACACAGGGAGGTAGCTGGTGCTTCAAGGCCCTCTCTTGTTCTGCACTAGACTGAATGTCCTCCAGTGAGAGGTATTGGACAGCACCAGGGTGCAGGGAGAAGGGGGGGCAGTCGGAATGCCTGCCCAAAGTGCGCATAGAAAGTCTCATTTCATAATAAAACACTGGGTGGCAGCCTTGGGCTCACATGCTATAAATAGGTATAATTGCATATGTCCCTTCTTGGCTTGCAGGAGCACCAGCAGTTAAAATGAGTTTGACATTTATATCCCAGCCCTGAGGCTGAATGAAAACTCACCCAGCTACAAAAAAATGTCTCATGAGCACATAAAATCCTGAGGTTTGTGGAGGGGGCAATCAGCTGCTGTGATGATTTACACTTCCCCTTTAAGGCACAGACCTAATGAATTGGTTTATGGCATGTGCTACACAGGACTTTGCAATGTTACACAAGCAAGTGTATTGCAGAGAGGAACAGCTCTGTTTTCTGGTGAGAGCCATAAACACCTTTTGCTATGGGGAAGCGGTTTGCTGATTTAAGCATGACACGATGGTCCCAGGTTTGGATAGATCTGTTCTCCTCCACATTCCTCGCAGCCCCCTTTTACTGAACCAAGGGATTTTAAAACCAACAAACCTTTCTTTTGCAGCATTTAAGGCCAGAAGGGACCCTAAAGTCTGATCTCTATTAAATATTTACGTTGTTCCCACGATATTGACTCCAATAACTTAGGTCTAACTAAAGCCTTTTAGTCCTGGGAAGCCTAAACTGAGGCCTGCCACAGGCAGAGAACAGGAGAAACCAAGGCGGCATCAATGCCTGAAACTGATCAACTTCGCTGTGGGAAATGCTGCTGCTGTGCAAGGTGCTGTACATGACACAGAAGTGTGCAGACAGATGCTGCAGTTCAATCATAACTTTTTGGGTTCACTAGCACTCATTGACATGGGAGGGAAAGAATCATTCCCTCGACATCAGCAATCGCTGGGTGAAATGTTCTGGCCTGCATTCTGCAGGAGGTTGGACCTGATGGACATACTGGGCCCTTAGAATCTGTGAATCAAGAGAGCTCCTGCCCATTATGATCATCTGGTTTCTATTGCAGAAAGGCTAAACTCTATCTGGCTAGTTTTCCTGCTCACACCCGCATCCTTGCTGAAGTACCTTAGTGTCATCCCATAAGAACATAAGAACGGTCGTACTGGGTCAGCCCAAAGGTCCATCTAGCCCAGTATCTGTCTACTGACAGTGGCCAATGCCAGGTGCCCCAGAGAGAGTGAAGCTAACAGGTAGTGATCAAATGATCTCTCTCCTGCCATCCTTTTTACAATGGGGAAACTGAGGCAGAGAAGGGCAATCACTTGCTGAAGCTCGTGGGTTCCTCATCAGTGCCTCCCAAATCTGTGTTTCTGGCAGTGCAGCAAGTCCCCTGGCTGTGAAAGTGGCACTGAACTGAGTAGGAAGAGAGAAAAGGGGCTGGGCCAGCCCGAAAGAAGACGACCCATAGGTTCTTCTTGTGGGTGGCCTTGACTCACCAGAGGTGGTGAAGCTGGTCAGCTGAGATGAATTTTCAGCTTTCCCTTATGACATCCTCTCCAGCCTGCCTAATGCTCCAGTCCACTATAAGGACCCACCCTCCCCATCAACCAGTCTCACATGTCTGACACAGCAGGCCCCCTGCCACTTCATCCAGCAGCATCGGACCCTTACTGCTCCTGCCAGCCTCTTGCTGTGCCCCCAGAGGGAAGGTACAATGTCTGTGCACGCATGCACACACACCGCCCCGCCCCGCCCCCCAGTACTACCAGGAAGGAGAGAGGAGCGAGCTGCTGCAACTGATAGGAGAGCAAGTGGTGGCCCATCAGCATTAAAATACAGCCTGGGAAAAGGACAGTGCGGTGCTAGTGAAGGGAGGAAGCCGATGCCTGAGAAATGACATCCCTAGACCCTCTGGTATATGACATTCAACCCAGATCAAGGATAGGATATGCTCTGCCTGGGGACCAACTCTTGCCAGGGGGATGGGCTTGAGCTAACTGGCCTTTTCCATCTCCCCTGAGCAGAGCGTAATCCCCAGTGGCAGAACCAGAATGCTTCATTTATCACCCACAAAGCTGCTGTTCTCCGTCTGAGGGCCAAGATTCCTCCGAGGGCTACAGACTCCATGGAAACACCAGCCACTACATGTCATCAACATCCCTGCCCATTGCTACCAGCCTATCCAAAGCACAGCGACCTCAGGCAGCCTCCTCCCATTGCAATGGGCTTGGAACAGAGAGCCGTTAGTGCCCTCAAGGGGCATTTGCTTATCCCAAAGCTTTGCTATGGGAAGGGCATCCTCTGCTCCATGGGAACTGTGTACACACATCAAGGGGAGGACCCACGTTGAACCAATCCAGCCCTTCACAGAGGATCTCAGAGCATTTCACAAACCTCAGTTAGGCTTTGTTCCTTCTCTGAGAGTTGCACTGATTACATTAGTTAAGGTTTGTAAGACAATTTGACTATGAAAAGCTCTTTCTGCATGCTACATATTACTGGTACAACACACAGGTGTTATATTCAATAGCATCTTGCCGTAAGGCTTTGGTCTCTTAGCTGAAGGAGCCACTGTCAGGGTACAAACCAGCTACAACTGTTCAATGTCTGTTTCAAAGCAAGCTTACGGCAGTGTTTGGGAGGTACTGGAGCGCACAGAAATTAGCTGACATGGCTGCTGCACCCCCAAGACTTCCCTGAAATGAGGTGCATCTTCCCGGGTCTCCCCAGCAAACAACATGGACATGTTTTCCTACTGGGAAGCACAGAGATTGGCTGTCTGCCATTCCCGTGCTCTAATAATTAGATCGGACAACACTGCCTCCTAAAGCCACGAACGCAGTTCGGACCCTTGCCCCCCACTAGCCTATACTCCCTACCAGAGTTTGGTGCAGAACCCAAGAGTCCAGTGTCCCCTGGACTCTACCATATTCCCTCCGCTCCCCCCACAGCCACAGTGATAGGATTAGAAACCCGATGTCCCAACTCTCAGTCCCAGACCGGACCACTCCCCATTCCACTAGAGCACTACATTTGGATTCTGACAATCCAGTCTCTTCCTAGGTAGAATATTCCTAGCTATGTAATTCTGAACTTTGGTGCTTCACAGGGTGAAATACGGGACATAACTGAGAGACCTTCCCATTCCATGTCTGGGGAAGGGAGCGGTGATTCTTGGGGACGGAGTTAAACTGTGTTTCAAAAGACCTTCATGATAGACCCATACCAAGAGCTCCAAGTATCAGAGGGTAGCCGTGTTAGTCTGGATCTCCTTTGCTGCTTTTTCAAGAGCTCCAAGTTTCTCATAACTGGAATTGCAACACATCACTCTTACATTTCAGCCTCTGAGAATTATTCTGTACCATCAAGTAGCTGGCTGAGGCAGCAGTCCCTAGTCACACTGAATGAACCTCCCAGTGGGTAACAAACATATTAGAACTAAATCTGTTTGCCACTAAGTTACTCCTCCAAACACTGCCAATATCCAAAGCACTCCCAGTGAACCTCCCAGTGGGTAACAAACATATTAGAACTAAATCTGTTTGCCACTAAGTTACTCCTCCAAAGACTGCCAATATCCAAAGCACTCACTAGCAAAATGTTGAGATGTCAGTGTTACTACTGCAACAATAACTTTGACTGGGACCCAACACAGCACTGAAAAAGGAGCTCTGAGATGGCAACAATGCACCACTGTGATGTTTTTCTAAAAGCTCTGCTCTAGGAATTATTCTGAGGGAGTTCTCTGGCCTGTGACGTACAGGAGGTCAGAAGATGATCACCATGCTCCCTTCTGGCTTTGGAATCTATAACTCATCGTGCCAATGTCGAGATGGCAACCACATTTAAGAGTGGAGAAGCAGCGCAAGTTAAAAAAAATTGATGCATGCAGCTGCAAGGTTATCAACATATTAAAGAACCAGGTGTGAACATTCACTCGTCCCCTCCAGTGACTGAATCTGTATAATTAACTATTTCGCTGCTGATCATCCTAACAGAAACAGCCAAGTACTCTGGAATTGTGGAAGTACTGTAGGGAGAACACCATCTCTTTTTCCTCTCTTCTCACCCTCTCCCCCCCATATACAAAACAAGGATTTTTTTTCATGCTGGGAGACAAAAGCGCACCTGGAAGATACAGACCCTAACCCCCGTCTCAGGGGCAGCAGCTCCTTGGAAGCATCAACACAGAAGAGCAGACACTTAGGCCCGAAGCAACCCAAGCAGTGATTCCCAAAAGGTGACACACTGAAATATGCCAGGATATTTGTGAGAGTGGGTGAGAGAGAGGACAAGGAGGGTCATCATGGATTTATGAAGTGTTGTTTCTGTGCAGCTCACCAGCTCTCCCTCAGTATAACAAAATTTTTGAAAAAACCTGTCACTTGACTGATGGCTTTATTAATTCCCAAAGACCAGGATTAGAAGCAGTAACTGATAGACTCTGCTGGGAATGGCAGAAAAGACACACGTCAGAATGAGATTGCTACAATCGGCTATACTGGGTGTTTTTTTCAGGGGGTTAGGTGGGAGCTGGGCTCCAGGGAAGAGTCTTTTACAGCAGCTAGTACTGCAAAGCACAGCTGGCCACTCAAAGAGAAGCCTCACCACCAAGGATTTCAAAACAAGTAGGTTCCCAGATGAAACATACAAGGCCTGAAGTTTACCAGTATTTATTTTTCTTAAAAACAGTAGAAAGTTTCCTGATTGTTGCCTATCTAGAAATTACATGACTTCACCAACACGCTAAATGAGCTCCAACTAATTTTTCTATACTCCCTAATTGTGAACATACATACATGGCTTATCGGTGTGATGGTATAGCTTGTACCTCCCTTACTTCATCACCTCTTTGCCACCTTCATTCATGTCAGCAAATAATAGATTGTTGGATCTCTGGGGCAGGGACAGCATCTTCTCAGGTCTCCTCTGAGCCACCTGGCAGCGAAAAAAGCCAATACACCCACTGTCTCCACTCTTGTTCAGGTGGTATTAATCACCTCTGGGTAAGTCACATGACACTGCAGATTTCCTCCACTACAAATTTACTCTCTTCAAATCTACCAGCTTTTTCATTTCTCCTCCATCACACCTGTAGCCCCAGCTCATTTTGCTACTTGACTCCCTCCTGCCCCTCTCACATGGGATTGTCCAGATTTCTTTAATAAGATCTAACATCACCTTCCAATTTGACCCTTGACTTTCCATCTGGCTTCCACCCTCTACACACCAG
This sequence comes from Gopherus flavomarginatus, assembly GCF_025201925.1. NCBI lineage: Eukaryota > Metazoa > Chordata > Testudines > Testudinidae > Gopherus > Gopherus flavomarginatus. The sequence goes on along the minus strand of NC_066618.1, from coordinate 299,065,140 downwards.
TGAGACAGAGCTCTCTTCCAGACCCAAATCACAACACTTTTACTTCATCCTCATCATCCTAAGCCTCTGAAAGCCATGGCACCGTTGATTACTCCTAACTTCTTGAATCTTCTCCTCCAGTGGATTTCGCTGCTCCTCTGGTGGTTGTTTCACCTTTCAGCTTGCTGCTTTAGCTACCCCTAGTTTCCAAACAGATATGTCCCAGTGCTAGCCAAACTTTGCCCAACTGGGACTAACACTGGCAGCATGCTGGAAGGCTGAGGGATGAACAGGGCCGGCTTTAGGAAGTGCGGGGTCCAATTCAAACAGTTTCGACGGGGCCCTGGCACAGATGACTTAAAAAAAACCCCACACATGTAAAATAAAAAAACACGTGGGGCTTCTATTCACCGGGCGGAGCTCCGAGTCTTTGGCGACACTTCGGCGGTGGGTCCGTCACTCGCTCCAGGTCTTCAGCGGTGCTGAAGAACCCGCTGCCGAAGTGTCGCCGAAGACCCAGAGTAAGCGAAGGACCCGTCGCTGAAGTGCCGTTGAAGGCCCGGAGAGAGTGAAGGACCCGCCCCTGAAGTGCCGCCGAAGACCCAAAGCACTGCCAGGTGAGTAAAAATTAAAAAGGCGCCTCTAGCCAGGGAAGAGATTCTCACTGGGCGCGGGGCCCAATTCGGGGGAATTGGTGGAACAGGCCTAAAGCCGGCCCTGGGGATGAACCTAAGTTACATAAAAAACATTTTACAGCCACTGTCATTTTTAAGAGGCTCAACCCAGAGACTACCTGTCCCAGCATGTAATATTCCATCTTGCCAAGCTCTGAGCTACACTTTGCTCACACCAACTAAAAATTTTAGGGTGGGGCCTTTCCATTTGCCGTCGTAGAAACAAAGGAAATCAGTTTCATTCCTTGAAACAGTCTATTTGAGTCCCAAGCATTCATTGGATTTTCCTAATAATCTTTTCCTGGTTCCCTTAATGACACTTGTCAGATTGAGGGGGAGTACTTTTAAAACGAGCTTTTCGCAAAATGTTTATAAAAACTGAAGTTAAATCCTTACTGATTTAAGGAAATCTGTTCCAATTACATTGTTTTTTGAACCAGGTACTACTTACTTTTTTGCCATGTTTACTCTTTGATTTTTGTAGTCAATGGCTCATCCTTTGACAGATCACTTTTCCAAAAAACGTTCCTACACCTCTTAGCCATATACATATAAAGCAGCGCATGAGAGCTGGCATCTACTCTGTCACATGCATCATCAACAGACTTGCCAAATAAATTCCAGCTCTGGAATCTTTATTCCTTGTGCTGATGCAAAGCAAGCAAGAACCCTGCTTGACTTTCTGATCCTGAGAGAGTCTATGGCACTGGTACTTATAAAATACATCTTTTTATTGACAATTGGGTACCATACATTTTATCTGGAGTTGCTGAAAGACAAACAGGGATCCCATCAAGGCCATTTGTGTTGTCACTTTTCACTTACCAGCCACGCTAATTTCAAAAATAAAGGAAATTTAGTAAATGCAAAGATTAGCTAGCCTGCCCAGCGTCAACAGCTTGACTCAAGTCCTTCATGTCCTTCCATCTTCCTAACAGTCTAGTCCTTTGGAACCAGAAGTTGTAGTTGGTTCATAATTTTTAGGCTTTAGTGGGATCTTTCCCCCATCCCTAAGTGACATATGAAGCTCTACATGAGAAATCACTGTTCCAACTCTCCTTCAAAGAGTGACATTTTAAATCTTCCTAGAGATTCATAGACATTTTAGGCCAAAAAGGGACTATTAGGTCACCTAGTCTGACCTCCAGTATAAGACAGGCCATATCATTTCACCACATGACCTCTGTATTGAGCCAGACTAGTGTTTGACTAAAGGATATCTTTCAGCAATATACAAATTGCTGACCTATTTTCAAGTGATACAGGTAGCTTAGGGTGAAAATTTTTGTTAAAAAAATTACAAAAACGTAATAGAAATGATTTTTAAATAATTAAAGTAAGTAAATCAGTGCAATTATGTAACTTAAAACTTTCCCATAGTGTACGCAACTCAAACACTGCCATATACTTGTATGTGACAGTGAGAAAACTGAAATTGATTAGACTATTTTCATATGCTGGCTCTGAAGACAGTGCAAATTGAACAGCAAAAATAAAGATAGATCTTTTTAAAAAGTGCATATGGTTAAGTGTTTAACATTACTGTAGTGGAATTTATCTTTATATTTTTGAAAAGACAGTTTCCTTGTAACATGAACCCTGCTGTCAGTTTTGTGATAGTTTTTGTCTCTCTATTGTTTCCTAAATTAACTGTCTTTCATTTGCTAGCAGGCAGTCTTCACCTGCCCCTAATAAAGCTACTCCAAAGCAGAAGCTGGAATTCCAGTTTTAAAGGACACTATTCAGAGCTGATTATCCAAATGGAGAAAAATAGGATTATAAGGCAACGGTATCAATTTATTCACTCTTCTTGGTCTCAAGCTATGAGATTTTATTTTGTAAACAAGTCTCAGTATCAGTTCATGGGCTCAGAAGCAAGAGTTGAACTACAATTCAAGAGATTCTTTTTCAGAGCAGCCAGTGTTTTTTTTTTTTTTTTTTATACAGGTAACCGGATGACTTGCCTATTGAAACAAATTTAGGCGAATCATGTACAGTTAATGCAATTTCAAGGGTTAAATCAAGAGCTTAATTGCCACATCATTTGAAGAAGACAAGTCACATTAAAATCTATTTTGCTTCACTATACATCCTGCTAAGGGGACGATTTACCAACCCCCCCACTCTCCCCAAGTGGAACAGAAATTGATTAGATCTTCATAGACTCTGAAGTTATGAGATGGAAAAGATGGCTAAGTATCCATCCCCACCTGCCACAATGCAGGACTGTTCAACTATTTTTTATTTTTGCTAACTAGCCAGACTAAAAGTATTTTTTTTAAAACCAGGCCAAGATTCCAATTAGAATCTCATGCCTCTATTTTTTAATATAAATGTTGTGGGCCCCTCCAATTCCTGCCTCACTCCAGCTGCAGGACATGTTACAAGCTGCCTCACTATAACAGCCTCTATAGAGGCAAAACCAAGAATCTGCTGCCTGCAGAATGTCCCACCGCTGAAGGGAATTTCGTTCTCTTCCTAGCCACCAGGCTTAACTGTTTTGCTATAAGAAGATTGCAAAAAAATGGTATTTTAATTTTTAAAGAGTCTGAAGTATCCATGGTTTAAGAGCTATAGCACCCCTTGTGCACATAAAGTAGCCATGGAGGTTACATTAGCTCACCAGCTCTCGGGGTGGCCTGTAGCTTCTTAAGAGTACCCCCAGCCCAGAGCGTACCAGTTCTAATCCAGTGCATGTAAAACCCACCCCCGTTTTAAACCCACCCTAGCTTAACAGGCAACCAGTCAGCAAATGGGAAGCGTATGAATGACCAGCCCCCGCCAGAATGTAACATTAGTTCTTACAAAAAGATACCCAAGCACGTGGCTGCCAGTTTGCAGCTGGTAGCAGCTCCAGTCCATTGATGATTTGGGTCTGGACCGCGAGGCTGCTGCTGCTGCCACCTGGATTCACCTCCACAGAACTTAACGTGGGAGACTGCAGCCAAGCTTTTCGTTTAGCTTCGTTCCTTGCCCAGCATTTGTTTTCCTCTTTACAACTTGAGAAGGAAGAGCCTCTCTTGGCGTGTATAGCCATGCATGCCCCCTTCCCCTCACAGCAGGATTTTTACTGCTGACCATCTCACAGCTCCACCATCGTCATTAGTCCCACTCCTGTGAGGGAGAATCCCCTCCTCTCAGTCAAGCTAGGGGGCAGCGTGCCTTCTCTGTCCTGCTGATGTCCAGTTCCCCGCCTCAGCCCTTCTCAGGAACATTGGTTAGTTTCCCCTCAATCCCAGGAGAATGGCGGTAAGCCCCTTCCTTGCAGTGACACTGGATACAGAGATTGGTCCCCCTGCCTCTGCCCCATGGGTTGGGGGATCTGCTGATGTCAGGGGTAAGGATTAGCCCTCCAGTGATGTTGCTGGGAATTATCCCCCTACGTTCCATGAGTAGGGAATAGCACCTCCCAATGATGTTCAGAGTGAGGAATAGCCCTCAAGTGATGACATTTTACGGTGGGTTATCCCCCCTTATTAGCCCCAGGAAGTAGGCTTACCCCTCAGTGACAGGGGGGCAGCCCCAGGGGGAGGAACATCTGAGCCCCACGAGGTATTAGACCCCACTCCCTAGCAATGATGGGTGGAGGTGTTGGGTCCCCTATTGTCAGTCCCATTGCAGAGTGGGGTTAGTCCCCATCCGTCCCATGGGAGTCTGGTGGGGCTACACCCCCAAAGGTGCAGCAGTAGGTGGCTGACCAGCTCATCCCCCTCACGCCCCACTATGAGTCTGAGCTACCCCCTTGGTGCAGCCGCTGGGCCATACTAATGAGGGAGCGGAGCTGCACCAACTTGAGTGGTCCCACCTGCCGGGGGTCCTGGCTCTCCAGCCAGCGTAGTGCTGTCTCCAAGCCCCTGATGGCTTCCTGGGCCGTGGGCAGTGGGGGATCCCCTTCCTCCTCCATTCCACTGCCCCCCCCACCGCCTGCATCCACCCCTGCCGCTTCCTCATCCTCATCCCCGCCACAGCCTCCAGGTCCTTCATTCTCACCATCCCCTTCTCCATCCTCCCCCTCCATGCCCGGTGCTGCATCGTCCAGGTGCAGCCAGTCAGCCACCTCCTCGGGTGCTAGGCGTTTATAGGCCAGGGCAGCCAGATGGGTGAGATCACTGAAGACCTTGCTGTCCCCACCACCTCCATCCCCACCCAGTGGTTCCCCCTGTTCCTCTTCCCCAGGCTGGGGCTCAAAAGCAGCACGCAGCCCGAGCAGCCAGCACTTTTCGATGGAGCCAGCAGGGATGAGGTCCCAGGAGAGGCCAGCAAGGTATAGCATGTCCTTGAGCAGGAAAGAGCGCACAAAGTCCAGGGGGCCACTCCCACCACCGGCTGGGCTGGGCCCCACAGCGGAGCCACCTCCCCCACTGGCCACGCAGGACACGGCCAATCGCAGCAGCTCCCGCTTGTAGAGCTGCTTGAAGGCGGACACCACGCCTTGCTCCAGCGGGGCTGGGATACGGCCTCCTCCTCCAGCTGAGCTGCCCCCTGCCGCAGCCTTGGAGAGGAAGAGGGCTCGGATGGAGCCATCTGGGGTCTGCAGCTGGGGTGGCTCCTCTGGGCCAGCACTAGAGGGCGGCGGGGGGCTGCTGAGAAGCAGCACCGCCTTCTGCTGGAGGCAACTGCGGCGCAGATAACGCTTGACTCCTGGCACAAAGTCTTCAAAGAACCAGGCCCGGAGAAGGGCAGGTCCGAGCCGGGCCTCTGGGCTGTAGCGGTAGCAGGCTGGGAACTTGTCCTGGTTGTGGTGCCGGAGACTGGGTGGGTCTGGGAGCCCCCCAACTACCAGTGGTTTCAGCTTGTGCGAGCCAGTCAGGTTGGCAGCCAGCAGCACAGTGACACGCTCCTTCACCATCAACCTCCGACGGGGGGGAGGCTGCAGGCGGGGGGAATGGGCCCGCAACTCCCCAGCCTGGCCCGGCAGCAGCTTCCAGTAGAGTCCAGTTACGTTGGCGTTGTAGATCTGCTCGTCCCCGTAGCCTCCCCCATCCGAAGGAGCCGCAGCGGCTGGAGGAGGCGGCGGCAGGGGCAGGAGCAGCGAAGGGTCCGGAAAGGTGGAGGAGGGGGCCCCGAGCTCCAGCTCAGCCTTGAGTGGCGGGGTCCCTGGAGCGGCGGGGTCCCCCCCTCCACCTCCTTCGCCATAGATGCGCTGGCTGGAGATGCCGTGCCGTTTCTGCCAGCGCCAGAACCAGCCATGGCTGGCTTTGAAGGTGCACTCGGGCCCGTAGATCTGGCGGGCGAAGGCCTCGGCTTGGGCTTGGATGATGGGCCCGGAGAGCGGCACGCCGTGCTGCCGCAGGGTGAGGAACCAGGTGTAGACGGCCCGGTCGATCTCCTCCTCGTTGGCCAGGCGCATCTTCTTGCGCTGGGTGCCCACCTCGCCGCCCAGCTGGTCCAGGAACCAGCGCAGCTTGTGCTCGTCCTTGAGCCAGCCGCGCAGCGTGCCGCCGGGCACCCCGAAGTCCCGGCACACCGAGGCCTGCCGCTCGCCCTTCTTCACCCGCTCGATGGCCTGCAGCTTGTCCTTGATGGAGTAGGCGCGGCGGAAAGCCATCTTCACCGACAGCCCCCCGGGGCCCCGCCCTGGGGGCCCCCCGCCCCGCCGGCACCGCGCCGCAGCCCCGGGCTCGCCCAGCTCCAGGCACACCGGGGACGGCTCCCTGCTGCCCAGCTCCTCCAGCTCCAGCGGGCTCCGTCCGCCCGGCTCCACCGGAGGCTCCCGGCGGCTCGGCTCCTCCAGCCCCGGCGAGGCCCTGCTGCTGCTGCTGCCCGGGCGCCCCCGGGGCCGCCTGGAGCCTGTCCCGTCCGGCGAGCGTCTCCGCCTCGGCGGCTCCCGCAGGCCCAGCGCCGGGGGGTCCCCGGTGGCCGGGGGCAGCAGCGCGTCCTGCCCGCAGGCCATGCGGGGGGCTACCTGCGGCCGCTCAGCGCGCTCCCCGGCCCGCGCCGCGGCTAGATCCATGGCGGGGCCCGGCGCCGGGGCCGCGGCCGCGCGCAGCCATAAACCCGCCAGGCCCTGCACCGCCCCGGGGAGACGGAGGGGGCCCGGCCCGGGGGGGGGCGCGTTATAACCGGGGGTGGGGGCGGGGAGCCAAGGTCTTTTGTCTGCTCTCTGGCCCCTGAGAGCCGATAGGGCGGGCCTGTGGCGCATGCGCTGTCACTGCTTCGCGCCCCCCCCGAAGTGGAACGTCTTGTCCTCCCCTCTCCCATTGGACTCTTCCACCTGTGGTTGGCAGTAATTCCTATAGCTGGCGCCCTCGCCGGAATGTTCCATTTTCGCAACAGGGGGTGTCCAATCCCTCGGCCCTTTCCGTTCCCCGCCGCAGCCGGGGATGTACTTCCACAGAACCGACCATTCCCCTCACAGCAAAGACCCACTCCTCACCCGGACTGTTCCACTCCCGCGCCCACTCTGCCGCCAGCCGGCTCCCCCTCCCTCTTACCACGGTTGGTCGGCGCCGCGACCCAGAATCCCCCGCGCGCCCAGCGCGCCTTCCTTTCTGCTGACTGAGGCCGAGTAGAGCCGTGAGCCCGCCGTGTGGGTACGGAGCCCCCGCGGGGGCCGGGCGGGCGTGGAGAGGCCTGGCGTCACGGCCGGGCCAGGGGGAGGCGCCGCGCGGGAGGGGGATGGGCCACGGGGCTGTGGCGGGTTCCCCGGCAGCCTCCCCGCCCCCACCGGGAGCAGCCCCTGCTCCCCTCACAGGCAGGGACCCACCTCCCCCGTGGGTGGCGGGGGGGTGAGGCGGGGCCCTCCCCCGTGGGTGCCGGTGGCGGGGGGGCGAGGCGGGTCGGGGCCCTCCCCCGTGGGTGCTGGGGGCGGGGCAGGGACCTGCCCTGTTGGTGGTTTGGACGTGTGGTCTCTGGCGGGAGGGGGCTTCATCTGCATCCCTCTGTGCCCCCAAGGATCCTTTCCACCCCGAGAGCAGCCGCCGCTTCTCCCGCAGGCGAGGAGCTGCTGCGGGTAGGTGCTTCTGGTGGTGGGCGCAGGGATTCTGTGTCTCTGAGCTTCCCCCGATGCCTGCCCGTGTCCACCATCCTGCTGATCACATGCTCCCCTCATAGCCAGGGAGCCCCGCTGTGGGGGAGGGGGTGATAGCGAGTGGCAGCAGGGGCTCTCGCTCAGAATAATCCCCCCCATGACTGTGCTGTGAGCCAAGTCCTGGGGGATCATAGATGAGCCCCCCAAAACTCCTTCCCCCTTGCTACGAGCTTGTGCTTCCCTCACGGCTGAGGAGCTCAGTTGTGGAGGAGGTGGTCCCAGGAAGGATTATAGGACGGTCCTCCAAAGAATCCTCCCCTCCCCCTGCACCCTCACTCTGAGCATCGGCCTGTTTGCCTGGTGCTCCCCTCACAACCAGGGAGCTCTGTCTTGTGTGCCAGCAGCCCAGAGGTGAGGGGGGTGTGAACTCTGGTGCTGACTCACTTTTCAGCACCTCTCAGTCTGGTAACTTCTGCTGAAAAACCAAAGTCAGGGAAAATCTGATAGGTCGTCTTATGTAGGTACTTCAGCTCCCTGCTGCTGTGCCCATCCGTCATGGAGTATCCTTGAGCACTCCCTGAGAAAGGGCCTGATCCAGCAAGTTGCTGATCGTCCCCAACCTCCTTTTTAGCTCTGTAACAGCAGGCTGTCCTGAGCCTCACAGGATTATGCTGCTGTTCTTGCACTTTCTGTTGCTGGGTAGCAATCTGACTCCAGAATCTCTGTTTAATCCTGATTTATTCTGGTCATAACCATAGTTATTACCTAAAGTCTCGCATGGTTTATTGTATCTGTAATCTGAGTGCATTCCATGCATAAGGGCCTCCTTACATTTTCCATTCCTTGCATAAACTCCTTGTGTTTCATCCTCCAATTCCTCCTCTTTCAGGGATTCCAGGCATCCCCCCCTCCTCCCCCATGGCTGCTATCAACCTGTTTGTACATCTATAGACAATTACAGATGTGGTTAAAACTGCAGGTTCTGCTAACTAAATGCAGGGGGTTGTATGTGTCCCCTCTGCTCCCTTCTGGCTTTCTGATTTGCACCAAAATCAATAGGATTCTGCCCATTGATGCCTAGAACATTCCCTGAAATTCTGGAATTGAGTGGATTAAAAAGTCTATCCTGTTACAGATGGGAGAAATACCATTGAGTTGCTTGGCTTGGCCAGAGGTTCCTTATTACCTTCTCTGGTTATGCACCCTATGTGCCTCCTTGCTCACTTCTACTTTTCTTTTCAGGTACATATTCTTTTCTTCTGTCTGGCTTTGCTCCTTTCCTTTACAGGTATACTTTTTCCTCTCCTCCACTTGCTGTTCTGTTCATTTTCCGATACTAGTTGATATATTTTTTCTTACTAACTTATTTCTTATCCTTTCCCAACTAATTTTCTGCAGTACTCCACACTTGTCTGGAGGAGGAAATGGAGCCTGCCTTTCCCAGTGACAGGTATCTCCAGACTTCCTTTTCTGCACCTATTAGCTGAGTGACTTTAGGTGCCGATTATTGGTTGCTAATCACTTAGGGGCGGATGTCAAGGTTTCAAGGAATCATAGTTGGGCGGTCCCAACTGTCATTTTGTTGGCTGACTGGCAATCCTTTTGCTCATTTATGTCCTGAAACACTCTGCAATCTCCCCACAAAAAGTACTGCAGGTAGCTGGATTGGTAATTTCATTAGTGAGATCAAATGCTTAACTAAACTGATTCTTGCTTATGTGTGCATAATTGAACTAACTACCAAATTTCTCTTTCTACTCTGGGTTTTCACTTGTAGTTGACATTTTTCCTTGCTGTTGCTGGGATTAGCTTTCAGTAGATTCTGTTGGGGGATGGATGTGACATGTGAGATAGTGTGAGAATACTCTATACATAATCCCTGTTGGCTTTGTCTAGGGGTATGTCTGCACTACGAAATTAGGTCGAATTTAAAAAAGTCTTTTTTTTAGAAATCGTTTTTATACAGTCGATTGCGTGTCTCCCCACACAAAATGTTCTAAGTACATTAAGTCGGCGGACTGTATCCACAGTACTGAGGCTAGCGTTGACTTCCGGAGTGTTGCACTGTGGGTAGCTGTGAGTAACTATCCCACGGTTCCCACAGTCTCCACTACCCACTGGGATTCTGGGTTGAGATCTCAATGCCTGATGGGGCAAAAACAGTGTCTCAGATGGTTCTGGGTACATGTCATCATGCCCCCATCTCCCTGTCTTCTATTTCATTATTGATGGGCTCTACTGTAGAGAGATACAGTGAACTCATTGGTAATCTTGCACTGTTTAAGACTGTGGATTTTGAAAAGCAGCTGACATTTCCCTTCAGAAACAACTGCTGTGGAAAAAAGTGTTCCCTTCATTTGAAAAAAGAAAAAGAAAAACACAGTCTTAAAAAAATACAGGTAAAAAGCTTAAGCTCAAATCTTATTTTGGGTTTCATGAAATATTGATATAAATGTTTTCATCACATTTTTAACTACACATTCCCCTGTTTCATTGGAAATCCAATGTGACAGCCTTATTTTAGTTTGTGACAGCCAAGAAGTGATAATAAGCAGAAACGGAAAAGGAAGCTGAACAACTATTCATTTTCAATTAGAAATTGTTGAAACTTAGAGGGCTTTTAGATGGTTAACGTTGCTTGTATGTTAGTTATGGGAAGTTTTCACTGCATTGTCCTGTGTAACTTTACATTGGGTGAGGGAGGTTGATAACTATGTATTAATCAACACAAATACCATTGCCTTTTTGATGTTTTGAGTCTTGCAAATAGCTGGTACACTTTGTGCCACCATTTAAGTTGCTGCCTGTTACGTTTCAGTGGCATGGATAATACAAAGGCCAGTATCCAACTTGCGCAGCAAGAGCACACATTGTTGCACTTTCTTGTCTAGTCTGCGCACATATTTTTATGATCATAGAAACATTTTGTACATAATACTAGTGGCTCCTAGAATAGTTTCGATGAATTAAATGCATAAGAACCTAATAACCATATCCAATTTAGGGAGCACGATAAAGGCTTATAAGGTGATTGTACAGGAACTCCTCACTTAATGTAGTTATGTTCCTGAAAAATGCAACTTTAAGTGAAACAATGTTAAATGAATCCAATTTTCCCATAAGATTTAATGTAAATGCAGGGGGTTAGGTTCCAAGGAAATTTTGGGGGGGGGGGGCAGAGAAAAGGCATTATATACTGTACAGTACTGCATTGTACTATGGTTGGGAAGTGCCCCTGGCTTATCCCACACAGGCACAGCCCACTGCAGGCAAGAACACTAGGAAGCATCTTTGCAGCGGCGGGCAGCTTCCCCGGAGAAGAACAGGCTTGGACTTTGCCAGGAATGCTCCAGGCCCGCCTCTTCCTGTCCCCACTCCACTCCAGACCTGCTCCTGCCCCTCCCTCCCAGCACTTCCCTGCTGCCAGACAGCTGGCAGATGTGGTGTGTCCCTGCTCCTCCCCCTCCCTCCCTCCCAGCAAGTCCTAAGTGCCACCAAACAGCTGTGTAGCAGTGGGGGAAGCGCTGGGAGGGAGGAGGAGGAGGAGAAGTGGAACTTGGGCAATGCTCTCTTGTAAAGTTGCTGCTCTTCCACAGAATCTTACAAGCAGGCAGCCAAATGATGTTATAAGGGAGCTTTGCACAGCTTTAAACAAGCACGTTTCCTAATTGAGCAGGGACGTAACATTGAAACAACATTAAGCGGGACAATGTTAAATGAGAAGTTACTGTACTTTGCATTTAAGTATAGAATAGGATTATTTGCTTCTCTGATTTCTACTGTTGACGTATTTAGAAATAGAAATTGTTGCAGAGATTATTCATAAAGCACAGTAAGATTATTTTTTAGTTGTAAAGCTTAGTGCTCATGAAAGTGAAATGAATTGCCCTTGGCAGAGTTGTTACAAAGCACCTACCAGTGCTGTTCTGAGTTGCCTTGGCTACTCGAGGTTACCTCCAGAAGCTGACACATATTAAAGCAATAATGGTTTTGTCTACACTAGGGTTTTAACTTGTTAAAATACTTTCCCTAAAATAGATGTGGTATTTTTGTTAAATCAGGTATTTGCATATGAAACTGTCCTATGTGTATAATTGTGCAAATTACATTGGCAATTGTATACTTATATTATTTAAAAATCTGATTTTTTTAAAATGTCATAGGCTGTATCTATTCTACAGCATAATTGGCATAATTTATGTCATCTGGGGTGTGAATAAACCACATAAATTACACCGACATAAGCAGCAGTGTGGACAGCACTGTGCTGATGGGAGAATTCTCTCTCGTGGGCTTAGAGCAGTTAGATAGCTTACAGTAGTGGTAAACTCTGTAATGCAGCTGTAACCATAATTGGGTTTAAGAATTAACACTCCATTGAGGTAAAAGGAAACTGGCCATGTCTCAGAGCTGTTTCAGGATGTTTGTAGGCTCTTAAATGGCTGCATGCAGTTCCCATTTGGAAGATTTTCTTTGCACTAGCATTTTATATGTAAAAAATAAATAAAAGCTTGATTTCTGCTAAGTTGATCGTGCTGCTAAATATCTTAAGCAGGTTGCATGTGGCCCTCAGGCTGGGTGTTTGAAGGAATTAACTTTTAAAACATCATGTTTAACAGACATAAAAATATGTATATTTTCTGTCTCTTGACTGAAAAGGAGACCTGTTAAATTCTTGGGACTGGACTTCTTCCAGAAATTCTTGTATAATCTTTTAACAAACTTCTGCTACAGGCTTGTCCTTTTTTTTTAAATTGAGTTCACTGCCAGTTAGCTCTAGCTAGTTAACAGCTCTAAAGGCTATTCTGGATACTCAAAACATTTGTAGTTTACTCAAGCCTGATCCCTATCAAGTACACTGAGGTAACAACTCCAGTGTGTATGCAATCTAATTGTATTTTTAATGCTGGATACAGTAGTTTAAAATAAATACAGTTAAGTTTTAGAAGTATATGTACATAGTTCTATTTAGTTAGTCTAGACTCACTAGTATTAAGCAGCCACAACTTTGCAGTAAACTGTATTGTTTCTAATTTCTTTTGAAAGTTAAAACGTTTTATACCAGTAATATCCTACCTGCTATACAACTCGTTTACTGTGCTCTCACTGGTCCTGCATCTCTAGAAATAAAACTTTCTCACTTTTCCTAACTTTATTTCTTAATGCTGTCATAGGAACTAAAAAAAGTAAGTACTTACAGGTCAATATCTTGTCACTTCTGCTTTCTTTTTTTCAAGAAAATCACTGGATTGCATGTGTTGGTGCTAGGATTTTGTTCACCTTGGTTATAAACAGGTCACTGTCAATTTAAGTTTTCTGTCTTCTAATAGAAATGACAGTATACTTATAGGAATTTACCATTCATTCTGGTTTCAGCTCTTTGGAGAGGAAGATCTCATATCTGGTTTTACACGAGAACACACAAATCCTGCAATAATAATGGTGTCCTAAGTACCCTTATTAAATACATAATGCACATGTACCCCCTATATGCACATCACCATGACTGCTATTCATTGATTAATCAAAGAGGTCATTTGAGGAGTTGCAAGAAACTGTCACTAATTACATTACACTGGATTAAGTAACCTCCCGTTCTATCTGCTATGCAGTTGCCTTCTTATGTCTGACTTAAATTATACACCTCTACCTCGATATAACGTGACCCAATATAAGGTGGGTTCCCATACAAGGCAGTGAAGCTCTGACACACTGCTCTGAGCAGCGTGCTAAGGGTGCCGGGCCAGGCCAGGGCCAAGGGGTTCGATAAGGGGCAGAGGGTCTCGGCGGCGATCAGGGGCTCTTCCTCCCTCCCTGCCCTCAGGGTCTGGGGTCAGGAGCTGTGGAAGGGCACTTTTAGTGGCCTCGCAGTCCCAGAGTGGCCCAGGGGATTAGCGGGGGGCCGGGAGCAGCCCGCTCTGCTTCCCTTGCCCAGCCCCAGCTGTGTTGCTTGGGAGAGGGGGCTTGAGGGAAGGGATTTCCCTCCCCCCCCCCCGCACTCACCAGCAGCGGCAGAAGCAGAGCAGCCTGGCCCCAGCCTGCTCCACTCCGCCAGCTCCCAGCCACAGCACTCCGCTTCCCGCCACAGATGAGTATGGAGGGCGTCCTTTCCCCAACCTCTCAACACTCACCTCTGGCGGGAAGTGAAGCCACGCAGCCCCAGCCTGCTCCACTTTCCTTGCCCCAGCCGTGTCGCTGAGGGGGCGGCTGGGGAAAGGTCCCGCACTCACCTGCCCGGCAGGAAGTGGAGCGCCACGGCTGGGAACTGGCAGAGTGGAGCTGCCTGGGGCTGAGCTGCTCCGCTTCCTGCTGCAGGTGAGTGCAGAGAGGCATCCTTTCCCCAACCTCCATGCACTCGGAGGTGGCGGAGTGGAGTGGGCTGGGGCTGGCTGCTCCGCTTCCTGCCGCTGGTGAGTGCCTGTTGGGGCGGGGAGGGATGGATAGGGATCGGAGCAGTCAGGGGACAGAGGCGTTGAGTAGGGTGTGAGGTCATAGGGGTGTTTAGGGATGGGGGTCTCTGGAGGGCGCAGTCAGGGAACAATGAACGGGGAGGGCCAAAGCAAGTTTGATATAACGTCTCACTTATAATGCGGTGAGATTTTTTGTCTCCCGAGGACTGCGTTATATCGGGGTAGAGGTGTGTAGTAATGCAGACTAAATATTAAACATGTAATAGCAGAATATTAAAAGCCAAGACTATATTCCCCTCTTCCCTGAAGTAGTTGAGAATTGTAACCAGAAGGTGACCTTTAGATGCAGAGCAAGCACTTTCCTGCCGCAGATTCACCTGATACAATCATATGTGACTTTTTAAATGGAAGGCTTTATCTGTTCACTTCCATCCTATATTTTGTTCTTGTTATGATTTAAGAGAACCCAAATCCAATGAGCACCCACCTCCCGTTAATCTAAAACACCTTGTGCATTCACAATACTCGAAGCTCCCACTTCAGTGTCCTTATTGAGCTGTTGCAGTCAGTGCCTTAAAAGTTCAGGTTTATAGACATAACTGTCCTATCCATCTTAGTCAAATGCTGATCTAAGCATGCACTATCCCTGCACTTTCACATTTTGTACACTTCAGATGGTCAAAACTAGGTAAACAGTATAATAAAATTATACAACCCTTGCAAGATTGTAGTTTTATTTTGAACAACACCTGTTTTAAGCAATCACTGGTTGTGAAAAGTCCTAATCCTATTCCTTCTTCAGTCCTAATCTTTTTCAGTATCATCATCCCTTTTCCTTTTCCACCTACTGCCCAATAACCACAATTCAGATTATTTCTTCCTCTGTGGAGGATGCTACTACTTTTCTGCAGATACACTGGAAGCTCCTGTGCAAAACAGTTCCTTGGTGTAAATAGTCAAACACCCCATTCCTTTAAAAGATTTCTTGTAGTAGGTATTGCTATTCAATATTTGTCTTGTGGGGTAGAGACTGCTCCTTTTTTCTGAGTACAAAGGTTAGCATGTAAAATATTTCTAAATCAAAAATCTGGCGCTAAAATAAGTGTGGAGCTACCATGCTTTTACAATGAAAGCATGTAACATGGTCATCTTTACGTTCTAGAGTACTATGTGCACCTGATTAACATTTTAGTCATTTTTATGCAACTCGCATATGTTCTGACTTTGACCTATAATCTGATGTCATCATTGCCTGCTTGGTCACAATGCCAAGGAAGATGTGACAGCATGGCTTATCCTGAGGGCCAGATCATAGAGTTGCTGCTTTATCCCCACATTGCCACCCACTTAATGGGACGCTTTGACTTCGAAAGTAATAAGTAGGATTAATTCTCTATATCTTTGAAACTGGTGGCTTACTGTAGTAAGATGTGTTTTATTAATGTCCATAGGGTAGAGCATCCAGTTAAACTATTTTTTTATGAAATCAGCCTGACTTTAAGGATTTCCAGTTTTGATATTTTAATCAAGAGAAATATATTGTTCGTTTCAGTTGGACAAGAGTTGTTCATTGTCTTCTCTACCAGATGAAAAGTATTGGTTTTTATTTTTAAGCAAAAATAAAACAGGTTCCCCTTAGAAATTGTGATTTTAATACTGTATTTAGGTGTTAGATTTTTTTAATATCAATGTAAAAATCCTCAAAATAATAAGTATAAGTTTAAAATGGCAAAGGCACTTAAATTTGAAAATAGTTTCCCCTTTACTTGTCTGCCGAGTCCTGAAATAGGAATTCTGGTTTATTTTTTCCAACTGTTGGTATCACCATCTGCACCTAATGGAATTTTGGAAAATATTCAGTTTTAAATGTTTCTGATTTGATCACCTATTGCAGAGTGAAATAGAATCTTGAAACTGAGACTGGCAGGTAAGCAAAGAGGGAACTGACTTTTCAGCTACTTAATTTTAAATTGGATTTGTGCATAATTCAACACACTTACTCTTTTACTAATTTACTATCTTGAAATTTGGTAGCTAACCTTTACCTGGATTTCTGAGCACTGCTGTAAATCCTGCAGTTAGGAAAATCTCTCCAATATCATGTTTGATAATTTTGATATCCTGGAAGCTAAATCTGACTTCATAGTGGGTTATAAACAATAGTTAAAGCACAAGACTTTCATGCCAAACAAATGCAACATTTATGCCACTTCCTTTGTATGGGATATTTCAGTTGATTTAAATGTGAAACAATAGCATTTAACAAAATCTAGCTTAAAGTTATAGGCAGATCTTTCTAAAATTGCTGTGTTTAAAATAAGCTTGTCACATATAATGAAGGTTAATATGTATGAACCCTGAGACAGGCTCTTAAAAACTCTTGGCCTTTTCATTTGGCAGTAATTAATTTTTAACTGAAATCCAGTGAGTGTCAAAGTTGTTGGCTCAATATATATTTGAGAGATTCATGGTTTCCAAGAAAGCCGGGAGCCCATTACTAACACACAACCTTACTCTATCTCAGCTAACTTTGTGCAGTTCTGGGAATAGTTTCCTTTGCTCCTCTGCTGGTTGTATAGCAGTCAAGTACAATACAGCATGTCCTATATTGGCAGTGTCTACAAAAAGATCTTCATGAGTAGGGAAACTTTTTTTAAAAAAGCAAGTTTTCCAAAAATACTGGTTTAAGGTTATCTAGTTAGCACACTGGTGGTGCTTGTCGGGTGGTGATTTGGAAAATCCCTCCACTATACCATAAAACTTTGAAAAGGATTGAAGTTTGGCCTACATGACTGACAAGTGTGCCTTACTGTGTAAAATGTGACCTACATGTAGAGCCCTGTGGCTTTAGTTTCTGAGGACTTAATGCAGATCTAACCAGACCAAATGTGAACGTGGACGTAGATAACTTAATTAAAAAGGTGCTTTACAGAGAAATAGATCACATTTGAACTTGGATTAAACATATGGACAACTTAATTCCTTCTCATTGAAATGTGTAAACAATGAAATGGAAAGCGAATTAAATGCCCAAAGCATCATTTCTTAATATATTAATCATGACTGAGTGGTGGGTTTTTATATAAACTTTGCAGTGCTTAAGAAATGGCTCAAATCTAATGTATGCCATTGGCTTGTTTAGTTATGTTGCAACTACATTATTGTGCTTATCTTTTAATGCTGCCACTCTTTGGAAGATGAGGACAAGGAAGCTCCCGTACCCACTGGAAAAAGTCTGGTTGGACAAGCACCAGTATGATGAAGCGGAGAGGCTCCACTATGAAAGAGAAGCCATGTTGGCAGCCTCAGCCACTGAAGAGTGCCAAGAGGTGGAGGCAATGAACAGTGTTTGCCACGATGATCCTGTCGAGGGCGAATTGAAAGACATGAAAAGAGTGAGAAATGGGAAGAAGCAAAAGAAAAGGAAACGCTCTCCAAAAACCAAGAGTTTAGTCTCCAAGGTAGATTTCGTCCTGACTGGTTTATTAGCTGATGGCGTGTGGTATGACAAACCTTTCTTTGATCATGCTGAAAACATGTTCAGAAAGAAACTTGCAGATGACCTGACCCAGAAAGCCCCTGAGACTGAACTGGCTGCTGAGCAGCCAGCATTAGTGTCCTGGTCAGAAGAAGCTGTCCCAGATGTTCATAAGCCAAGGAAGAACCCAGCAGCCTTGCACTGCACCCATGCCAGTCTGATTGCTTGTCACCATGTCATCCAGGATGTCTGGGTCAACAAGTTCAACTTTGATGAGGCAGAGAAGGTGTTTGTTGAAAGGTCTCAATCTTTTGTTCATCCACACTTTCTAGATCTTCCATCGGTACGATGGAACAGTGACTATGGTGATGTTGATCAAAGAACTCCAGATGAAGGGTATATAACAGCTCTATCTACTCCTGCAACCCCTGCTACACCATGCCTGTCAACAGATGTGGTGGTTCATTCTGGTGCCTCTTTTGTTACCAGTTTGCCCAGTCCTGCATGCCAGACAATAAATGGCAAGCCTCAGATATTGAGCTTGCAGGCATTGATTTCGGGAGTGTGGCTGGAGAAACCTATTTATGATGATGCTGAGAAATGCTTCTACGAGAACATGACTGATGGGCATCCTCCAGGGAAGGTGAGACCACAAGAACGAAGCCGTCCAGAAGCCTTGAAGAGCAGCCAAAGGGACAAGAAGGGCCGCAGTCCCGGGAAACGAATGAATTCCCAACATGTGGAGTTCACCACTAACCCTTCCCTTCCTAAAGTTGCTGAGCACCCTCCGCCTACCTGGTATTTCCTGCATAAGGACAGTGAGCATTTGTGGCTTAGTAAACCCACGTACGACAGCGCTGAATCACAATACTATGCATCTGAGGCCTTGAAAATGTCAAGCAGACAAGATAATTCAAGGGTTCCAGAACTCTCACTAGCAAAACCATCTGAACCTGCTTCTCGTGCCGCAAGCGTGCCCTCATCAGAAACTAAGTAGGAAAAGCTTATTCTGGGGTAACACACAAACTTGGAAAATTGGTGGTTCAGGATTGAGCTGAAATAATTGGCATATGTAGAAGGCAAGCTCCCTGTGGGTCTGTAGTGCCAAACGCAACACTGGCGCTATAGATATAACCTCCAGTCATAGAGCCAAAGTTCCTGTTTAACCTTAATCAGGCTTCACTTTACCGCAGGGTTTTTGAAGAGGGCCCTCCTTTTTTAAGGTAGCTCACTGTTACACTGATGAGTTGTAATTAATCCTCAAACACCCGTAGGAGGTCGGTAGTTAAGTTATTGTCATTTTATTGCTGGAGCCAGACAAGTTCGATAATTTGCTTGAGATCACAGAGAACTGAAGTCAAAGGAGTGGTTAGAACTCTTGATTTGGGAGTTCTGATTCCCAGTCCTGTGCTCAGGCTGCCCATTTCTTGCACAGAGCCTTTAATCCCAAAGTGCTTTACCAGCAGAAAGGTGGAGGAGATGACCGTGTTGTCTAAGCATTGCTTTGGGGGTGGTACTGACCACTTAGCTAGCCCCTCATCATTCTGAGATTCATAAACTGAGTTTTAGGCCAGGTTTAGCAGTAGCTTTTTTTGGGACTAGACCTTTAGAATGAGTATTGTGTTTGCAGTGCATGAGTATTAAAGATCCCATTGCATTCTTCACAAGAGAAGGAATTTGTTCCGGTGGCTTTGACTAAAATTTCCCTAGAGGTTGCTGTATGTAGGTTTTCCACTGGCTTCCCCTGAGAAATGGATGCTTTTTTTGTGTCACTGTATATGTTCAGTTTTTGGAGGAGCTTTGGGATCCTTCAGGATGAAAGATGCCATTTTTCTTGTAAAATAGGCCCAAAGTTTTAATCTGGAGACCGCAGTGCTTCCTCTGAACAATTGAGGGAAGGTAATCTGATAAATCATTTTGTCTAAAAGCGGGTGTTTAAGGGAAGGTGGGACATGTAAGGGAAGGTGAACTAGATTATAACAAATCCAATGAACAAACATTGGAGCTGGGAAGGGAGATGCATTTTTGAAATGTAGAAAAGATCCATAGTTATTGGCCCTGCGATTAGTCTAATTGAAACAGTCTAATTTTGTTTAAAGGCTGGAAATATTTGGAAGCAGCCTGTCTTGGGTGAGTACAGAACAGCATTTTTGTTCCACTGTACATGAAACAATGCAGTTTGTATTTTGATTTTACATAATTGCATTCTACTTGCTGAACCCAACACTTTTCTACCGTTCAGAGGCCACATTACCTTCTGAGCTGTAGCTCTTCAGTGGATTTGTTTAAGAGCCAGTACTTAAGTGCTGTTTTGTAGCCCAGCAATAAATAAATTGCACAGAGAATAAATAGGTCTTCCTTTCTCCTCTCTTTGAGGAGACACTTGTGATCCCTTGAGTTTGAATAGGATTCTCTGTTGCCAGATGGAGTAAGAAGAATCTGTACCCCACACTCTCCCCATGAAATGACAATTGCGTCAGTACAAAATGTAGAGTGTGAGATTTGATATGGCCTGTGCATAATTAGGATTGTGTGTGGTAAACTGGCTGCATGTAGCCTTGTGTATATGGACAGCATTTCTGGCAGTCTCTTGTAGGAATGATGTGAACATTGGGAATGAGTTACAGACTTTGGAGATGTTGTTTTTTTTAGCAGTCTCTCTTGATCCTTCTCTGCCTTTCTGAATGGGTTGGTGTTGATACTGAGATGTTTTTACAACCTTACAGTAGAAAGCATTACTTAGTTAACCAGTGTTGAGATCTGGAGGTGTGTGTTTGGAGGATTTGTAGGGCTTACAAAAGTCTAGGCTGATTCTTGAAGTTATGGTCCTCACCTTAGTGTTTGAGAGGTGTAAACTTTTCCTAAAAGATCTTTAAATGCCCTTTACATAAGCTGATATTCCTTAGTTGCTATGTTCCTGCTTACACTTCCCACAACAGGGCCTTGTAATTGCTGTTACTTCATTGAGGTGCTCCTTTCTTGTCTCTTCTTACCCCCTCAAACTGACCTTTTGTCCTAGGCTCCTGTACTGTGCCCTTGCTTTGAAATAACTGTATGTCCTCCATGTTAGGATCTTGTAATAGCCCCATCCTCATATACCATGAAGTTAAATAGCCTTTGGAAGCTGTTTAGCTGCATGCCCATGTTAAGTTAGCCTCTTTGCCTCTGAATTCATTGTTACCACATACAAAGTAGTAGGTTGGCCTACTTTCATAGCCATTTTAGAACCCCTGTGCATTTTAGAACATCCTCCTTATCCTCCCCACATGGGTTGGAATCTTGTGATTTCTAACTAACACAGAGCACATGCAAAGGATCTCTCCCCAACGGTGTAGCAGTTTAATTTCTAAATGACTACAGGGTTTTCTGAAAATACACTGGTGCAGGTCCATCTTCCACCCCTCCATATGCCATCTTCTGAAATACTTTTTGTGTTCTTGATTTGAAAGGAGACACTCTTCTAGTACCTCCGTTTTGTTTTTGTTTTTGTTTTGTCTGTCATGCCACATACTATTATGGAGTTATCCAGGAGGACTGGGTAATCTCGTTCTGCAGCACACTCAGTGATGCCTTGCCCATCTAGAGAGTCTGAACTGCATTAGATTAACCATGTAAGATAATCTACTCCTGGGGGCATTCTGTGCCAAAAAATGAAAAAATTCTGTGCACTTTATTTTAAAATTCTACAGATTTTATTTGTCAAAATAACTCTATACATAATCAGGCCAATTTCAATTATTTTGGTAATTTGTATCAAAATACCTGTTAGCAAGCATATTTATAACAATATGGACACTCACAAAAATTCCCCCAGGAGTAGAGAGTTAAAGAAATCTCTGTGACAGCCCAGTTCCTGTTTCTCTGCCCCCTTCCCCCACCACACACACCCAGAACCCAGTTTTTGGGGGGCGGGGGGAGGCAGACATCCATAATCTCAGCTGTGGGCCCCTCCCCCCCTTGCCCAGACACCCATCCCCCTCCCCTGCCTAAACTCAGGGATCCAAAGGGAGAAACAGCCTGATGCTTGATCTCAGGCTTGCATGGAGTTTCCTGTGCGCCACCCTCTCCTTCCCTCAGAGCATGCTGGGACCTGCAGCTGCCAGGAACCCTCTAGCTCCCTCCCCCAGTAGTGTCTTCTATGTGCAAGCTGGGCTCTGCAGAGTCCAGTGGTCCCTAGTGGTGACTAGCAGCGCTGCAGCTCATTTCTGTGGTCGAATAGAAATTCTGTGTGCATAGTGTTAATTTCTGCAGAATTCTGCATTGCGCAGTGGTGCAGAATTCCCCCAAAGGTAAAGATGGTTGCTTGGAGTAGCGCAGTTCTGATTCAGATGTGGGCAGGACTGAAATCTTTGATAGTATGCAATAGAACTGTGTGCTCAGCTTGCTCCCCATTACTGTTTGAACACTGCTTCCTAACATAGTTGTAATGTGACTAAAACACCGTGTCCTCCACTCTGTGTTGTGCTAAAAGCTATGGTAAGGAGTTTAGTCTATTAGTTACTAAGGTTGATTAAGCATATTTAAAAAAAAAAGTGTACATGAGCGAAAACAGCTGTGATTCTGTCTTTTTTTTAAACCATTGTATTAATTGACTTGTGTGGATTTTTTAGTGTCTGACATTTTGATCTATATATCTTGGAGCTGGCATTTATACAGGGGAAGGTGCAGGCTGTCCAACATGTACAGCCCCTGCTTTCTGCTGTGTTGCTAAATGCAGGTCAGATCAGGCAGACAGGTGGATGGATGATTAGAATGCCCTGCTTTCTTAATAAGATCCCATTTACTTAAAGCTTTTCACCAGAGGGGAAGGACAATAAAGGGCAGAAAGCTCCAATGCATTTCTGTGGGGGAGGGAGGAGGGAAATAAGTGCTATTGCTGATGAACCTGATACAAGCAGCTAACCTTAAATATGCCTAGATGCTCATATTGTCTCTTCCTATTTGCAGAAAAATGGCAGCTGATTTCCTTATGCATGAGAAGATCTGGTTTGATAAATTCAAGTATGACGATGCTGAGAAGAGGTACTATGAACAGATGAACGGGCCAGTTGCCAGTCCTTCATGCCAACAGGTAATGCATATCCTCAATTAGTAAGGAAGTAGTTTTTGCAGAGTGCTAGAGTCTAAGGAGCTCCCAGCACTGATAGCAGGTGAAAGAATGACCCTTCCTACCTGTATGTATTTGTGAAGGTCTGTTAGTAATTCTCCTATTCTGGAGACCAATTTGTAAGAGATCCTTTCTTGGAGACTCAGGTCCTGTCACCAGATTCCCTGTTTGGTTTTCAAAATGTTTTGTTCTGTGGACCACAAATAATTGCTTGAAACCCCTCCAGTGTTCCACAGGCTGTAGTTTAAAATAATAGGGTGTATCTGAAGCTGATTTGCCTGTGTACAAGAAGAGGTTCAACTGTGTGGATGGGGTGAAATAGAAGTGGGGGAAAACCTGGGTTATAGTTTACAACAATTGGTCTTTTCTTAATCCTTCAGGTTACTTGTGCCCTGTACTCATAGGTCACAGACCCTATTTGTGCAGGGCCACAAATAGGGTCTGTGACCTATGAGCGAGCAATTTTATATCCCATTCACAAGATATGAGAACAAATGTTGAGGTAATATGGAAGGGTGGGAAGTTATGCTAAGGACTGACCTATGTGAACCATTACAATATCTAGCAATTTCCTGTTTTTCCAGGGAGCCAGTGTTCAGGAGTGTCCAAGCTGCCTTTTTTGCCAGGCACATCCTGGAGACAGAGTCCATGACGGGAGCATAGTGGTGCTAACACTCCAGAGAGATTGTGACCCACATTTCCTTTCTGGCTTCCCCAGGAGGCTGCAGGGAATGCTGTAGATATTACTTGTCTGCACCAGAGCAGTGGTGGCTATGGTGGGGGAAGATCAGGGAAAACAAACTTCAGGTCCAGCATAAAGTTCTCAGGGTGGCTCATACTTCCATTCCTGAGGTATCTGCACCCCCACAACTGGAGTAAGATTGTAGGGAGCAGTGATGCTCCCATCCTAAAATGTAAAGAATGGTTAACTGCATATGCATTTAATTCCATAGAAAGTGGCTTGAAATCTTAAATGGCTGTTTTGCAAGTGGCAGGGCCAAGCTTTTAAACCAAGGTCGATGCTTTAGTAGCTTCTAGTCATGTTCTGCTGAATTTCTGCTGGCTATGCTACCATAGCGGTAGCACAAAGCTCTGTACAGCATTTATTCGAAGGGCAGATGTTCCTACAGTAGGTCTACAAAACTTGGAAGTTGTAAGTAAAACATTAAAGCAGATTCTAAAGCACAGCTGTGTTCTGTGTAGTAAAAAGGGGAATAATTAGAATATCACATGACATACAGAACTTTCAGTGAAGAAGATAATTTTACCTGCCAGAAGTGGCCTGAAACCCAATTGACTGAAACTTAGAGTTTGTTACAACACTCCCTTCCTAGTAAGGTTTAGGAGACTTCAGTAAACTTTTTTTTTTAATTTGCATCAAATTTGGAAGTGCCATGCTAGTGTGGGATTATTTGGGGCTGATTGGTGTCCAGTGTGAAATGAGTTTTGGTGCTCAGTCCAGTTTCCAGTGGACAGGAGTCCGTGTCGCAGAAACTACAGCTATAATTGGTGCTCTTGTTGTTAGTCTCAGAGAGCCAAGGAGTACCTGGACCCTGGAAACTGAACTCTCGCCCCAGGAGGTGGACCCTCCTGTTTGGGGATGTGGCACATAAATGTGGAAAAGCTAGTGCTGCCACAGCCTGGACCACACCCACTCTTTGAATAGAAGATTTTAGTCTGCCGGACTCTTGCCACTTCTCACCAGCATGAAATTCACACATAGTCTTCCAAGGAAATTAGCTGCCTAGCTAGAGCTCCACTAAAGTGACCTGATAACCTGCCTGAGGGATGGCTATGCCAGCCTGTCAGGAGACCAGAGTGGGGAGAAGGTCTGCAACTGGACACTGTTCTGGAGGCTTAGCATGACGTGACCAATACTAAGGCCACGTCCAGACTAGGTATTAAAATCGATTTTAGATACGCAACTTCAGCTACGGGAATAACGTAGCTGAAGTCGAATTTCTAAAATCGAGGTACTCACCCGTCTGGACAGCGCGGCATCGATGTCCGCGGCTCTCCGTGTCGATTCTGGAACTCCGTTCGGGTTGATGGAGTTCCGGAATCGATGTAAGCACGCTCGGGGATCGATACATCGCGTCCAGACTAGACGCGATATATCGATCCCCGAGCAATCGATTTTAACCCGCCGATGCCGCGGGTTAGTCTGGACGTGCGCTAAGCTGCAGTCATTGCACTCCATGCCTCCAGCTGATGCTTCTTGAAAAGCTGCCTCCAATACTCACTTAATCATTGCTAAAAGAATCCAATCTTCCCCCTCTTAGCTGCCCACAGCAATTTCTCGTGTCTCATTTTACAAAACATCTTGGTTCTTTCTGCGCTGTTTGCAGGAGAACGGAGCCAGCACGATCCTACGCGACATTGCCAGAGCCAGGGAGAATATCCAGAAATCGCTGGCCGGAGTGAGTACCCAAGCTCTCTCACCAGCTGGCTACCTGCAGTCCATTTTTAGCTATGGCGCATCTCACAGATCTCCTCCACTATGACTGATTCCATAGATTGTGTGGCTTCTTATTTTAAGTTAGAGGAGATTGACAAGGTGTGCAGTGCTGTGTACCACCAGACTAGCTCCGTTTCATCAAGAACACCTTCTGTTACCAGAAATGCATGCTGTGTAACTGCTTACCTTGGCACAATGGCTTTAAAATTACAGGCAAATTGCACTGGGGCTAAAATTCAGTGGTGCCTTCAAAGAGCTATGCATTTCTTACTTTTCTCCCAGTGGAATGTTTGAGTTGGTTCCAATGATCTTTTAACTAATGTAACCAATTTAACCATAGTTAAAATACCCCTGCTGAGTGGCATAGGGACAGCATGCATCTGTCAGCAGGGGCATGTTTGTATGCTGGAGTACACTGAACTACCACCTTCTCTTTCCTGTTGGCTTTCAGTTAGGGTATGTGCAAAGAAATGGCATCTTCCATCTACTGTTTCTAGGGTACTCAGCTTGGCTACTAGTTTTAACTCTGAACACTACTATAATAGATTGCTACTATCCCCTGATGGAGCATTTTTTGCTGCTGCTACGTAATCAGTTTGTCACAAAGCTGGCTGTTTTAATCATGGTGATTGTTCAGAACGGAATTTAGATCCCGTATTAAGAGGTGTTGTGCTGACTTATCGCAGGGAGGAGGGATAGTGACCAGGTTCTAATCCAAGATATGCCTCCTGTTTTCTCATCTGTAAAATGGAGGTGATAGTGTCAGCTACTCACAGGAAGGTTGTGAGGACAAATCAATATTTGTAAAACACTGGGATCCGCAGATGGAAGATGCTTAACAAAATTAGAACTATTAGGTGTCTGGCATTGTGTACTGATGACCCAGTAATTCCTCCTGAGGAAGGAACCTAGCTATTGACTTGGAATGCAAAATATGCCTGTTACAAGATGATTAGTGACCAAAATATCTTGGGAAGGTTAACAGGAATGAATGGAACTGCTTTTCCCTTGGTCCTCTCATTGGGCCTGCTGTTTTTGTTGTGTCAAGTTCAGCTGTATAGTTCTGTGTTAGAATAACTGAGATCACTTGCAGGAGTAAAGCTGCTCAGCACAGAATTCTTCGCTTGGAATTTGATGCAAGGACAGCAGGCAAACTGGGAGAAAAAACAAGAGAAAAGGATTAGATTTGCTTTCTAAATTGGTCCTGAAAGCAGGTTCTGAATTTTGGAAGTGGAGAGGGGCAACAACTGATGTTTTAAAAACCTGCTCAGGAGGGTAGTGCTGGGAGTAAATTGTTTGACCATTGATTGAAGAGCTGCTGCTGACTGCTTTTCTTGTGATGCTGCAGTTGCTAACAGCATGGGCAAGCTGGGAAATCTGCATTGAAATAACCTGCAAATTTATAATCTTCCATAATCTGCTTGGTTTTTCAATATAAATCTTTAAATCTAAGATGGAAGACTTGAATACAGTCTAAACATCCTGGACTATGGAGAGTTCAGCCAACAATCAAAGGCAAGCTTTGAAAGCTTTTCAGATAGTAAAAGAAAGTGGAGTGGACTTTGAAGCTGCTTCCTAATGGAGATCAGGCTCAACGTTGATTGTAAATCCTTTTTTCTTTCCCTCCATGCCCCCAGCTTGTAATAAGAATGAGGGCCTGGTGAGAGTGGGCAGGGAGAGGAGGGGGAATCTTGAATCCAAATTTGCCTGACAAATGGAGCTTGCAACTCTGTTCTGAAGGCAGGTTCTCTGTTTGGTGAATGTCCCCTGGTTTCCCGGAGGGCAACCTCAGCCTGATGAACTTTACTTGTGCTGGAATGGGAGTCCTGTTACAGAAGGCTGTTTTATCTAATTGAGGCTTGGATGGGAGGGTGTAGAGGCATCTAGGGTTGGGGCAGCCAAGCACTGTAGCCTCAGAGGTGTGGGAGTCAGGGCAGGAGAGCTAGTGAAGCCAGGGCAGCATCAGAACAAAAGTCTTCTAGGAAGATAGTGTTGTGTGGTCTCTGTGGCAAAGAAGCCAAATAACTTGTTTGTATATTGACTTTCTCATATGCTGGGGCTTTCTGTAGTCTCAGGTCCTGTGTTGATATTTCAACATGGTTGTGGTTTTTGAGAGTGAGAGATTCTAGGGACCTTACGCTCTAGGCATCTTAAGAAGCGGGTTTTCTACCCACGAAAACCCACGCCCAAATAAATCTGCCAGTCTTCAAGGTACCTACCACCAGACTCCCTGTTGTCTCAACAAAAGTGAGTAGGCAGAAAGTGCTTTCAAATGCAGTTAATCTCTGGGAGGATTCCCAAAGGGATGGATTTTAAATCTCAGAATTGTGTAGTGGAGACTCTAAAGAGTATGAAATACATTTAGGACACCAGATTGATCTCGATTAATTATCATGCTTGAATTTGCAGTTAAATGTGGGAAAGTGCTTGAAGTGGGAAAACTCATTGCAGGCTTAACTAAGTAGCTGTTAAGGTGGCTTCATAATAACATAGGAAACCCACAACCATTGTGTCATCCTCAAGATATCTGCACTGCTTACCCAAGCACATGCATATTATTAATGACCTCTCTGTCCCTCCTTGTTCATGATCTCTTGTTGATCTTGTCTTATATTAACTTTGTTAGCTCTTTGTGGCAGACGCTGCAATCTTAATTTTTCTTGTAAAGCACCATGTGCATCTGTAGTGCAACATAATAAATAATTGCTAACATCATCTGTACTGGTGCACAGCTAGGCAGTAAGAGCGGTTGGCCTCCGTTCTTAGACATGCGGGAAGAGCGACAGGTCTGAAATGTCAAATTCCCTAGCTTTTGGTTTCTAAAGGATCATTATAAATTATGGACAGTAACAATACAAGCACCAAAAGTATCTGTACGGAATAGCATAAGTGTGTTACGTTGCTTTATAGCCTGATAACGTGGATTTTGTTCTCATACCTCACAAAACAAACTGGTTTACACTAAATTTGTAGAATGACTTTGGAGGCCTGTTGGTTTTTGTGCTCAGTATCCAGGATTTTGGTGGTGGGAAACAGTCCAAGTATGGGAACTTCAGCTTGATAACCTGAAGATCCAGAGAACTGTTCTCTGGCTCTGGGTAGAGATGGGAAGATGGAAGAAATTCATTTTTCTAGCTCTTTCCTGGTTGCATTTCATGGATCTATTGCAAATAGCAATACTGCAGTTTGACAGTCAGTATCTAGAAATATCGAAATACCGTGCAGTGGATGGAATCTGAGGTAGTGGTTTGCATCTCCCAAAAAGAGTTGTGTTTAAAAAAAAAAAAAGATGCCAGAAACATTTATTTGCACATACCTTTCATTCTGCTTTGCATGGACACATCTGCTTTTCTAATCACTCATTTCAGCCCATCTGTTTGATACTAACACTTCCTTATGTACCTTTAATGCAGGGGTAGGCAACCTATGGCATGAGTGCCAAAGACGGCACGCGAGCTAATTTTCAGTGGCACTCACACTGCTTGGGTCCTGGCCACTGGTCTGAGGGACTCTGCATTTTAATTTAATTTTAAATGAAGCTTCTTAAACATTTAAAAAGCCTTATTGACTTTACATTCAACATAGTTTAGTTATATATTATAGACTTACAGAAAGAGACCTTCTAAAAACATTAAAATATATTACCGGCACGCGAAACCTTAAATTAGAGCGAATGAATGAAGATCGGCACATCACTTCTGAAAGGTTGCTGACCCCTGCTTTAATGTGTACACAAAGAACAGCCTTACAGCTGGACTGCACTGAATCATCAATATTGTGTGTGAAATCAAAGGATTTTTGATTTATTTTGTGATGTGACTATAAAGTATATTGGAAGTCCAGAGAGTAATGGAGGCTTTGGTGCACTTGCTGTGCCAATGTGGAAGACTGTATACAGAGACCGCTAGTGTCTTCAAATACACTCTGCTCTTTTGCAAACCCTGTTTCCCAAAGAGACCATGGAAGGGGCTTTATTATTTGTATTACAGTGGTGTCTAAAGGGCCGAATGAAATCAGGACTACTATGGGCTGAACAGTCTACAGACATACAGTATGATGCAATCCCAGCCCTGAACAACTTTGTTTAAATAGTCAAGACAAAGGTGTTGGAGTTTTCTCAGTTTTACAGATGGGAAACTGAGGCATGGAGGTGAAGCGTCTTGCCCGAGGGGACACAGGAAACCTGACAGAGCAGGGAATTGAACCCAGAGTCTCGGTCTATACTGTAACCATAAAATCATTGTTTGTGGTTAAGGCATTGGACTGGGACCTAAAAGTTCTGGGTTCTATTCCCTGCTCTCCCTCAGACTTAGGCAAGTCACTTAACCTCTCTGTACGTGCATTCCTCATCTGTAAAATGGGATTACTTAACACCCTCTTTTGAGGTAGGATGAGGATGCATTTTAGAAATGTTTGAGGTATCCAGGTAATAGTGTTGTGTTGTTGTAGGTAATCCTATACAGCTGGAATAGGCTGCTCTTGTGTGTGTAAGCCTGACTCTGTTCTTGCAGGCCAAGAACATGACCAGATCTTCCAGAGCATGTGCTCCAACACAGTAGTAAATTAGGAAGACCACCTGGCTGTTAATGTGCATGAGAGTTTACCCCTAAATGGGTTGGGTCTGCCTTCTTGGAAACTGTAGGAAAAAGCGTGCACATTGAGTTCAATGACATCTGTTTATAAACCTGCTTATAAGACCGAACGTGCTGTTGATTAATTAGATAGTGATCCACTGGGGAAGTGGATATCCTTTCTCCACTCCCACCCAAAAAAAAAAAAAAGTGGATGTGTTCTGTTTACAATTGGGGGGTGGGGTTTGGGTCAGCTCCCTACACTAGTGTGATCAAACTTTCTTCACTCTGGGTTGGGCTAGGCTCATATAAAGTGAATCTAAAGTTCTGGATTTTAAACTATCCCAATTTCCTTTCTTCTCCACTAGTTGGTGCTCCTTTATCTGATTTGAAGTGTGTTTACAGAAACAGAATTTTTGACACTTTCCAATCCATTCCCATAATTCATCCCCCCCCTCAATTTTTAATGAATTATTAGGTATCTCAGAATAATATCTGGCAGCAAAATGCATATCGTGTAACTGCTGTCTAGGCCTTGTCCAGCTAATTCCCCTTCATCATAACTTTTCACTCGTTCCGTATTCAAGTTAGTGTAGTGATAACTATTCGTAAGCAGGCAGTTTGTATTACATTGAAGACAGGCAGGGTAGATTCCTGTATTATGTATGTACTTCTCAGAGTAATACTGAGTGGGTCATTTGTTGTGAGATCCACAGTGCTGTTTGGAAAAGGAAGATCTAAGTTTCTGTGTATTCTGCCATGTATGCATTTTCATTCTGTTGCCATTGCATTTCGATTCTGCAGCTGCTTGAGGCTAGAAAGAAAGTTCTGCACTGTCCCTGCATTTTGTAACAGAGGGATGTCTTATTCAGCTTGGTGCGAAGGGTTATCTTTTTAAACTCTTAATTACAAAAGTTTATTCTACTTCAAATATCTGTTAACTGGAAAGGGTCAGATGGTTGAGACCTTGGTAAAGCTACAGGACTGGATTCTACATTCCTCCCTTCATAACTAGGGAAAACTCCTGTGAATTTTTACATGCCTACTTGAGGCTTCTCTAGGCAGGCTGAGATTTCTTCCTTGTGGGATTTTATTAGGCAGACTGCTGTGCTGCTCTTAGCACTCTTAATTTAATGTCCTGTTAAAGCTAAACATTTAACCCCATTGAAATCAGGAACTGAAAACTAAGGTTCCCAGACAGAAGATATCCACGTTTGTAAATGTTACAGATAACATGGTCAAGTGAAAGCAGCAAAGAATCCTGTGGCACCTTATAGACTAACAGACGTTTTGGAGCATGAGCTTTCGTGGGTGAATACCCACTTCGTCAGATGCATGTAGTTCAATCAGGGAGGATGAGGCCCTGTTCTAGCAGTTGAGGTGTGAAAACCAAGGGAGGAGAAACTGGTTTTGTAGTTGGCAAGCCATTCACAGTCTTTGTTTAATCCTGAGCTGATGGTGTCAAATTTGCAGATGAACTGAAGCTCAGCAGTTTCTCTTTGAAGTCTGGTCCTGAAGTTTTTTTGCTGTAGGATGGCCAGGGAGGTTGAAGTGTTCTCCTACAGGTTTTTGTATATTGCCATTCCTAATATCTGATTTGTGTCTGTTTATCCTTTTTTTCCCACAGCATCACTGACTATCCCAAGTCAGTGATGCTGTGGGAACCTTAATCTTTGAATGTCTACCTTTTTTGCATTTGAATTCTCATCCTTAATAGAATCCATTACAGTTTGTTTTTGCCAAGACAAAATCCAATGCAATCTTTTAATCAAAAGTAAGAGGGAAAAACACTTGATTGTACATAGGAATAAACATACTTGACTATGCGTCCCTGAAAACCTGGACTGTCCCTGTCTGTCCGTCAGTCTTCCTGTTCCTGATCTTTGTAACACTGCAGAATGCCCACTTGACAGAACCATGGGCCAGCAGAGGGACTGTTCCAGGCCTACCTGCTGCACTCCTGTGCCCATTTTCCCAGATACATACATTGAGGGGGCACATTTCCCCTCTTAAAAATATATCATTTTAACATTAAATACAAAACTGTTAATCCATCAGCTTTGCAAATGTGAAACAGGAAGTGAACATTAACTTGTTCAATTGCACAGCACTGTTTAATCGCCTACTAGAATACCCAGGTTGCACACGTAACTTTTGTTAACCCACAACTCTCTTTTTCTGGCTTTAGTATTTATATTTGCAACCTTAATGTTGCCTCCATGCAAGTTTTAATTTCCTTGTTTGACAGGAAAAAGGCTGTTGGAGCAAACTTACTCCAGCTTGGTAGAGCTGTACAGTTCCATAACTGTTAAATGTAGCCATGAATAAATAGAGAGAATACAACCTATGGCACAATATAGTACAAAATGTTTGCAATAGGCTTTTATGTCATTTAAATAATTGCTTAACTGCAGTCGCAAAACTTCTTGTAATCACTTCATAATCTTAGAATATTTTCCAAACTCTGACTGTTCCTCAGTTAGGACTCTGTAAAGTTTGAAGTCCGATTATCGATCAGTACAAACATATTGTGAAACATGAAATAAGTAAGTACTCCTCTTCCTTAAACCGCTCATACAACTGAATGACTTTCCCCAAAATGAGTGGTGTCTTGGGTCTGACGTGAGCATAACAATTTTAGCAGAAATGTCCAGCTATCAGTAGGGAAATAGTTAGTTAGTAGGGCTGTCAAGCGATTAAAAAACTAACCATGATTAATCGCACTGTTAATAATAGAATACCATTTATTTAAATTTTTTTGGATGTTTTCTACATTTTCAAATATATTGATTTTAATTACAACACAGATTACAAAGTGTATAGTGCTCACTTCTTATTTTTTGATTAAATATTTGCACTGTAAAAAAACAAAAGAAATACACCTCTATCCCGATATAACGCGACCTGATATAACACAGTAAAGCAGTGCTCCGGAGGGGTGGGGCTGGGCTGCGTACTCCAGCGGATCAAAGCAAGTTCGATATAACACAGTTTCATCTATAGCGTGGTAAAATTTTTTGGCTCCCGAGGGCAGCATTATATCGAGGTAGAGGTGTAGTATTTTTCAATTCACCTCATACAAGTACTGTAGTGCAATCTCTTTATCATGAAAGTTGAACTTACAAATGTAGAATTTATATATTATATATAAAATAAAATAGCTCAAGTTTTACATAGTTTTGTTTGAGTGCAGTTATATAACAAAAAAACCTACATTTGTAACTTACACTTTCAGGAAAAAGATTGTATTACAGTGGTTGTATGAGGTGGATTGAAAAATGCTATTTCTTTTATCATTTTTACAGTGCCAATATTTGTAATAAAAAAAATAAAATGAGCACTGTACACTTTGTATTCTGTAAAAAGAACAGGAGTATTTGTGGCACCTTAGAGACTAAACTTTTTACAGATACAGACTAAGACGGCAGCTACTCTGAAACCTTTGTATTCTGTATTGTAATTGAAATCAATATATTTGAAAATGTAGAAAAACATCCAAAAATATTTAATACATTTAAATTGGTATTCGGTTTAACAGTGTGATGAAAACTGTGCTTAATTGCAATTAGGGTTTTTTAGTTAATCGTGTGAGTTAACGGTGATTAATTGACAGCCCTAACAGTTAGCAATGCTGATATTTAAACTGCCATCTTTAGGTTTCAGTTTTTTACACCTAGGGGCAAATGGAGCAATTGATACTTCTCTGAGCTGTTTCAGATTGTATGTCTACTCAGGAGGACAACACTGTATTTGTTTGTATTTGGCTCCTGTCTTTAAGGTTCTCTTCATAACCGTAAGGGGTAGAAAAATATTTATTTATTTATTTATTTATTTATTTATTTATTAAATAAAACGAACGCATATCTGGAGCCAGAGGTGAATTTTGCAGTGAATTCTGCAGCCGCCAAATTATGGAGCTGTAGTTCAGTGAAAATATCTGAAGAGTGAGTATGTTTTCAAAATGCATCTCGTTCATTATGTTGAATTTGGGATATGTTTCAGACATTGGGCTTTGAAATTTTTTTTTTTTTCAAATTGTGAAAGGTCTACCATGTTCTTAACAAAGATACTGTACCCTCTTTTTAGCAGAACCAGCCAGGGTTATTCTTTAAGGTCTTAATGTACTGTGACCAAAAAAACCAAAAACCGAATGAGCAGCGGTAGCTATATGTTCCTGGTGATAAAGGGCTGTCTATACTGGCACTTTTCAGTGCTAAAACTTTTGTCACTCTGAGGTGTTTTTCCACACCCCTGAACAACAAAAGCTTTAGAGCTGAAAGTGGCAGTGTAGACACAGCCTAAGATGTTAAATCCTCATCCTTGCCTAATCTTTGGGCTTGGCTACACTGGAGAGTTGCAGCGCTGATGGTGGGTTTACAGCGCTGCAACTTAGTAACTGTCCACACCTGCAAGGCACATCCAGCGCTGCAACTCCCTGGCTGCAGCCTTGGCTGTACACCTGGTCTGCTTGGGGTGTAACAATTGCAGCACTGGTGATGCAGCGCTGCTTATCAAGTGTGGCCACCAAAAGTGCTGTTGTTGGCCTCCAGGGTATTAGGAGGTATCCCAGAATTCCTGTCCACAACAAACCAGAAGAATGGCTGAACTCCGAGCTCCCCCGAGCTACTTATCTAAAAAACAAACACAGCTGCTCTTTGCTCCATCGAGCAACGAGCGGAGGCAGGGGAATTGCTTTGGAATGTTCACAGCTGTTTGCTTGAGGAGAGAGGGGAGTCCGTGTTGAGCAGCTGCTTATCTGTTCTGAAGGCTATTTAGGAGTGCATAATTTGCATTTAGTGAATAAGAGAGGGGTGGGGGAAGGGGTCAAAACTTTTAAAATGATTGAAGGTAGGTGCTGTGTATCTTCCAGTCCTTAGAACTTGCAAGGCAGGGAGCTGAGAACAGTGTCAGCTCCAAAAATCCACTCTCTCTGTCTCCCCCACGCTCCCTGTCACACTCCACCCCACCCCCCTGTTTTGAAAAGCACGTTGCAGCCACTTGAATGCTGGGATAGCTGCCCACAATGCACCACTTCCAACAGCGCTGCAAATGTGGCCACACTGCACTGCTGGTAGCTGTCAGTGTGGCCACACTGCAGTGCTTTCCCTACACAGCTATACGACGACGGCTGTAACTCCCAGTGCTGTACAACTGTAAGTGTAGCCATACCCTTTGTTTTCTTGTGCCTGTGACATGGGTAGAGGGGAAGAAAATGGGTTTAAATGATGTATGGAAGAGACTGCTGTCCTTGTTCACTCATTTAATTAAACTAGCTATATTTTGTTCTCAGACCTGTTGGTGTAAATAGAGCAGAAAGAGTTCTAACTGTTGAGGGTTTCAATGAGTTTTAGCCTTGAAAACCTCATGGTTTACTGAGCTGGGCTAGCAGTGGCCTTGTCAAGTGAGTCTGTACTAGGAAATGACCTGGTGCTGACCCTGGTTGTCCTGTATTTGCTAGCAGTTAGTTTTCAACACCAGTTTGGGAAGGTGGGGGGGAAGCCATTGCTGACTTTTGTCATGTGAGCTATTTGCTTAGTGTCGATGTTGCTGCTTTATTCTCTGTAGGAGAGAAATGAGTGTGGTCTCCTGGATTTTGCTTCTGGCTAGGAGCTGGGAACTCCTGAGTTAATCCTGACTGCTGCTGATTCAGTCTGACTTTAAGAAAGTTAGTTAATTTATCTGGGTATGTCTATATGGCATTCAGGAGATGTGATTGCAGTGCGTATAAGCATATCTGAGCTGGCTTGCTAAAAATAACAGTGTAGCTGCAGTGCTACAGGCTAGCTGTCAGAGTATAATCCCACCTGGGACCCAGGGTACGTACTCGGGTGGCTAGCCCATGCTGTCGTGGCTTCACTGCTGTTCTTCATGAGCAAACATGTGTATGCCTGCATATGCTTCAGTCATGCCTTCCGATTGCTGTGTTGACATATCCTCTGTGTCTTGGTTTCCCGTCTGTAAAATGGGGATACTTATCTGTCGTACCAGAGTGCTAAGAGTTAGTTGATTTTTACAATGCTTTAACAATAAAAAATGCCACATAATATAATGATATTTAGCACTTATATAGTGTGCTGTCTTTTATTGTTCTGTAGATAGGGAAATTGTCCCAATCACACTGCAAGTCAAGGTCAGGGCTGGTGATAGAATCCAGACTTCTTGATTCTTTGTCCTGTCACCAAGCGACTGAACCTTCCTGGGAAGTATTAGGATATGTAACTAGAAGCTGGCAATATGAATACCTGGCATATAAACTGTATTTTATCACAGCAGTTCAAGCCAAGGCTGACTAGGAAGATTTAATGTAGTGCTGTTTTCCTCCCCGTCCACTTGAATCTTTCTGTTTAGCAGGTCAATGTTTATGGATGTGGATTCTGTGAAGATATGGCTCACTGTCCTGATGAATGTGAATGGTTTTCCTGCATGCATCTGTGATGCCTCTATTTGAATGCCGACCCTAGCATGAGTGAAATGCTTACGTTCTTTTTCATATTATACTTGTCCTGAATCCCCAAACCTTTCACCGTTACCAGCGCAAGACCATTCTGGATAGCCCCCAAGAAGCCCCACCTGCCCAGTCCAAGAGAAAGTCAGGTCGCCTGACTGTAAGTCCTGTTGGGGATGGGGGACAGCTAACCAGTGATTCTCTTTTTTGTGAATAAACTGGAGGAAGAAACAGCCCCCGTTTGGATAAAAACTTCATGCTGAAATGTATGGGCCCCAGGTGATTGGATGAATTCTTGCAATGCATTTGCTACCAGCGCTATGCTGGACACTCAGGAGTCTGTCCCTAGGCAGACTGTCAGTGTCCACAGTTAGAGGATAGGTCTTAAGGACTCAATAGGTAGGCCTCCCACCTCTGAGCTAAAGGCCCTGGGTTGCAGATCTGCCCCTATATGTCAGAGCCCGTGCCTATCACACGTGGTTTGCCCTTTGGATGAGTCTTGAGTTTTTGGCATCTTGTGCCACCTGGAAGCCACGCTCCAGGGGTCCAGGAGTGGTGGTGATGGTGGGGTTTTCTTCTAAGATCTGCCCATTAACCCAAAGCCTTGTGTCAGAACAGTAATCTTTAGCTGAGGGCTGAATCTGGTGTTCTCCAAAGTGTGCTCCTCTTATAGCTGGAAGGGATTGTATGAAAGATAGACGATGCTCCTCTCTTCTTCTTGCTCCCTTCACAGCAGTCCCAGCCTTTGCTGAACCCCCCCCCCCCCCCCCCCCCAAGCTTGGGAGCCAACCTATAGCAAGGCAGCCACAAGACTGGTTTGTGCAACTTGGTGGGAAAAAAAAAACAAACAATCTGCAGGAGTATCCCTGGTGTCCTGGACACAAGACCATGGGGGATTAATGCAGAGAAGAACACATGGTTCTCATGTTCCCTGAACCCCCCCGGGCGACTATCTAATTCTCTGCAGAGAATTAAAGAATGGCCATACTGGGTCAGACCAATGGCCCATCTAGGCCAATATCCTGTCTTCCACCGGTGGCCAATGCCAGATGCTTCAAAGGGAGTGAACAGAGCAGGGCACTTATCAGGTGACCCATCATTCATTGTGAATGTTGAACAGCACCGATCCCAGTAGACATCCTTGATGGACACCACTATTTACTTCTCTCTATTCTGAAAACTGACCATTTATTCTTACCCTTTGTTTCCTATCTTTTAACCAGTTAGTGATTCATGAAAGAATTGTGTCTCTCTATGCTATGATTGCTTAGTTTGCTTAAGAGCCTTTGGTGAGGGACCTTGTCAAAGGCTTTCTGAAAGTCCAAGTACACTATATCCACAGGATCATCCTTGTCCACATATCTGACCCCCTCAAAGAATTCTAGTAGATTGAGGCAGGATTTCCCTTTACAAAAGCCATGTTGACTTTCCCAACAAATCCTGTTCATGTATGTGTCTGATAATTCTGTTCTTTACTATAGTTTCAACCAATTTGTCTGGTACTGAAGTTAGACTTAACCTGTCTGCAACTGTCAGGATTACCTCTAGAGCCTTTTTTAAAAATTGGCATCACATTAGCTGTTCTCCAGTCATCTGGTACAGAAGCAGATTTAGGCAATAGGTTACATACCACAGTTAATAGTTCTGCAGTTTCATATTTGAATTCCTTCAGAACCCTTGGGTGAATCCCATCTGATCCTGGTGACCAGTTACTATTTAATTTATTAGTTTGTGCCAAAACTTCCTCTGACACCTGAATCTGGGAAACTTTTCAGATTTATTTAAAAAGAATGGCTCAGGTATGGGAATCTCCCTGACATCCTCTGCAACGAAGACAATGCAAATAATTAATTTAGCTTCTCCACAATGGCCTTGTCTTTCTTTAGTGCTCCTTTAGCCCCTCGATCGTCCAGTGGCCCCACTGGTTGTTTGGCAGGCTTCCTCCTCCTGAAAAAAATTGTTCGCTGTTCGTTTGTCTTCTGCTAGTTCTGTGTTCTTATGTTCTATTCCTACCCTTGCCACTGATTTACTGAATGACCTCAACCAAGTCACTTCAGCCATCTGTACCTCAGTTTCCTTATCTGTAATTGGAAGCTCTTTACCTCCTTAGCAGGGGTAAGTGTAAGTAATGTTTGTAAGTTTTTTGAGGTGCACTAGAGCAGCTTTGAAAGATTCTAGAGATGCAAATATTAAGGTAGTCCACAGTTTGGGACTATAGAAATGTGGTGGTCTTCTGAACCTGCCAGCTCCACCAGAAATTCTTTTTCACATTCTGATTTTGGTGTTTAACATTTGCTTTAAAAGGCTTGCGATCAAAAGGGCTCTTTTCTAGCTAGCCTGTAAAATCTCTTCTCCTTTTTCCCAGTGTTGTCTCTGCCTTCCTGCATTAGAGAGGCAGCATGTCTGTCTTAGTCTGAGAACTGAGTGAACAGGCTAGTTTTTCATCTTGGTTTCCCTTGTTGCAGAGTGCAAGCACGACTTCTTCAGCTGGGCCTGCTGGTGACCAAAATGAGCTCGTCACCAGAATAGCTAACCTGGAGGTGGAGAACCAAAATCTCCACAGTGGTAAGTGAGAAATCTCTGGCAAGAAAACACATTGGACTTGGCAGCTAGTGGCAGGCACATCTTGCTGACCGCTCAGTGTAACATGTTGAAGCCCTGTGAATTGTGTGTATTTTGTTGGTGGTTTTGTTAACGTGGGAGTGAGGATTTCTCTTGAGTTGGGATAGATGCAGTTTGCTTGGTAGCCTGCCTAGAGTGAAAGCAAACTCATCCTGACCTGACCAAAGAATAATTGCTGCATCTTCTGCCATGTGTTGAACTAGTAAGATGAGAGTTCTTTCTCCCTTTTCTAGTTGTTGCAGATCTTCAGCTGGC
This sequence comes from Gopherus flavomarginatus, assembly GCF_025201925.1. Taxonomy (NCBI): domain Eukaryota; kingdom Metazoa; phylum Chordata; order Testudines; family Testudinidae; genus Gopherus; species Gopherus flavomarginatus. The sequence goes on along the minus strand of NC_066618.1, from coordinate 299,026,171 downwards.
CATCTCCAAGCTGGAAACTCGCCTAAACACACTAGAAAAATGCTCCACCTCTCACCATCCCTCAGCAACGCCGCCAACCCAGGTAATCAACTCCTCAAGGTGCCAAGTCAGTTTAGAATACTTCATGACACCTACTAAGGAGAAGAGAGATCTCTCCACAAGTGTTAGCTAAGGCCTCCCCAGCAGAGCCTTCTAGAGCTGCTCTTTCTTCCTCATCTCAGCCCAAGTGCAGATGCAGAGCATGGATTTTCCTGCTTCAGGCCCAGTGAAGAGGATATGTGATGGGCCAGTTCCTCAGCTGTGACAAATCTGCAGAGGTCCACCAAAATCTGTGATGCTAAGCCAGTAATTTACACTTGTGCATAAATGGGAGCACACTAAGTAAACTAAGCTTCTTGATACCTATTAGGTATATAGCAAGGAGAGACCTATACAGATGGACAGACTTGGGGACCTGTTGGTTCTCAGAAGCCTTGTGAGAATCTTTGCCTCGAGTAGGAGGAAGTAATCTCTCTGGGAGCTGAGTATCCTGTACCCGTTGCATCTTGCCCCAGTTTGGAGGATGCATTGGAGAACTTTAATGGAACTAACTTTTGCCCCTGTGTATTATATTCTACAAATTTTCTTTTAATAGTACCTTCATCAGTATCTGAGGGTATGTCTACACAGCCAAGAAAAACCCTCGGCTGGACTGTGCCTGATGACTCTAGTTCGTGGAACCGTTTCATTGCTGTGAAACGGCCCTGCAGCCTGAGTCCCGTGAGCCCGAGTTGGCTGTACAGGCCAGCCACAGGTTTTTCTTGGCTGAATAGACATACCCTTAAAGTGCCTTCTGGTAGGGCACCGAGCAGTGAGATTAACCTACGTAATGTGGTTCACTCTCTCTTCCCTCCCTTGCCCGCAGGAAGAATTGTTTGTGCGCTGGAGCAATTTCTTTTGGGGGTTATTTTTAAGTGTACATGTTACTATGCCGCTTAGAGAAGGCATCCTGCAGACATGTGCCTGGCACTTAAGCTCTTTTGATATGCTGGGCCCAGGCCATTGAGTGCCTTGAATATAAGCATCAAGCTCCTGGCTGCTTGACTTTGAGCTCATGCCTTTGGATGGTGGCATAGTCTTGTTTTGGCAAGTCAGGTCATAACTGTGATAGGGGGTGGAGTTTGCTGCTTTATTTTACGCTTGGATTTATTTTCTCCCTCTTTTGCCCGTTGCCTCCATGAAGCATGTCACCCCAATGAAGAAGGTGGAATCACCTGCTGCTCCCTCAAAGAAAGTGGAACTCCCTTCTGCTCCACCTGCAAAGAAAGTAGGACCATCCGAGGCTGACGACGAAGATGAGGATGATGACATTGACCTATTTGGCAGTGGGGACGAAGAGGAAGACCAGGAGGCTGCCAAAGTTCGGGAAGAGCGACTACGCCAGTATGCGGAGAAGAAGTCTAAAAAGCCTGGCCTCATTGCCAAGTCTTCCATCCTTCTGGATGTCAAGCCTGTAAGCAGCTTAAGCTATTCCTTACACAACAACTGTTTTGGCTCTAAAGTGGGATGCCTGTCCTGAGATTATGATTGTAACATTGCAGGAGTGTGTGGGTTACATCTAGGGTGACCAGACAGTAAGTGTGAAAAATCGGGACGGGGTGGGGGGTAATATGAGCCTATATAAGAAAAAGGCACAAAAATCAGGACTGTCCCTATAAAATTAGGACATCTTGTCACCTAGTTACATCTAACTTGCAGACTGCAGCTGCCCTGTGTAGATGATCTGGTGCACAAATTACAGAACCTGTCAGCATGCAGTTGTTTGGATCGGCATTGAGCATTGCATGATGGGATCTGTGAGCTGTTCTGCTCCATATTAAAGATGGCAGTTGCAGATGTTCTGTGGGCTGCAGTTCGATCACCCCTGGTTTGGAAGATCTGTCTTCTGTTGGGGCTTATTTACATGGTCAGTTAGAGAGTAGGAAGCTGGGGTGTAAATCTGTAGCTCTCTAGCCTGCTGTGTGCAATCTGGGCAGGTGGGCCCTGCTACCACGCACTAAAAGTTCCATAGAGCGCTTTCACATACTGCTGTTTCAGTCTTAAAGTGTGACAGGGTAGAGTGTTTTTAAGTTCACACCATGGCTTGCCATGCATGACGTGTCTGTGTGGAAAAGCCCTTGAAAAAACTTGCACCTGTTAGAGTACACATATAGGGAATAAAAGCCTGAAATACAAGCACAGATTAATGATCAGTAAAGCACAAACTCTCTCAAGATGACAATGAAACGAAAGTGTATAGGATTACCCAACACTTCTGGCTAACTATATAAGTGCTAAGTAGTAGTTTTATCAGCTATCAAGGGCTTAGAGTTAGTTCTTGAAGCTGAGACCCTGAGATGGAAGAAGTGACGCATCATTCCAAGAACACTTCCCCCTAGGTATGCAGAATCCAGAGCATCTGCAGTAACTTGGTCTTGCTTCATGCAGAGTCAAACTTGAGAGATGATTCCTCTGGGAAAGGCTCCTTTCATCAGAGAAAGGACTCGTTAACAGAGACCGATGGCAGAACTGGGTGGAAAGAGCTGAATATTGGCACATCACTGACTAGAGCACTGCCTAGCAAATTGGCAGGTACAAGTAGAATTCATGATTTTGTCAGTCTTGTTCTCTGCTGAGCACAGAAGAGTTCTGCCTCGCATCTCCTCACTGCTTTCCTGATCGCAGACCTACAGGGTAGTGTGTTTTAAACCCCTTGTTGCTGTTATATGTATGGAATTGGAATACGTACCACGTTGATCCAGTTCAGCTTCCATTGTTGAGGATTGCAGAATCCACAGCCCTGACGGACAGTCCCACAGCCTAATGCTAGTGTAGGTAAACCTTCTAAGTTCCTTTTTTGTGCTTTGTTAGTGGGACGATGAAACTGACATGGCAAAGATGGAGGACTGCGTCCGGTCCATTCAGATGGATGGCCTGGTTTGGGGAGCCTCCAAGTTGGTTCCAGTGGGCTATGGTATTAAGAAGCTCCAGATCCAGTGCGTAGTGGAGGATGACAAGGTTGGAACAGACATACTGGAGGAGGAGATCACTAAGTTTGAAGACTACGTAAGTCCTCCCCTAGTGCCTTGCAGTGCTTTCAAACACCTGGGCCCTTAAACCCACATCCCAGATTTTGATCCACTTCATGTGTTTGCAGCCTACAATATATTCAGATTCTGCATCATCTAAACTTTCAAGGGTGGGAGGGGACATGAGTTTTTAATCCCCATGTTTGTGAAGATAACCCTGAAAACACGAAGAGTATAAGGATGCTGTTCCAGAGCCTGCAGACAGCCTGAAGCAATAACTTAGAGGTGTGAACCTCCCTCGCCCTTGTACTCATTGGGGTGCCTAGTTCCTGGTGCTTAGTGTGTTGATGCTTCAGGGACAGCAATTCACTATTTTGTGTCTGATTGTTTTAGCAGCCAGGATGGGACATGGATGTGGGATGGAATGAAGTCTACAGCAGAGGTGGAATTGGGACTTATTGTGTGGGGAAGAGAGGAGACCCACAAGGATGAGGACAAGGAGAGAAACAAAGAGCAGAAATAGTGGCAATCCTGAACACTATTTTTTTCCCACTGAGTGGTCCTGAAGATGACACAGCGCATTGACAAATATTAACATAGCCTTTATGTAGTAAATTAACTATCTCCTACCTTTGATCTGTGCAAACTAACCTTTCACATCAGTGAGAGGTTGCTGTGGATTCAGGAGAGTATGCAGTCCTAAAACTATATATCCTGGCCCACAGACCATAATTAAGAATGGAACTTATCCCCTTTCTATAGAGTGAGTCTGAAACCAGTTTTAATTTGTAAGTTCTCTGGGATGGGAACTTTTTCTTGCCATTTGTACAATACCCAGCACAATGGGGTTCTGATCCTGATCGCCATTAATAGTTATATAAGCTCCCAATCCTAAAATATGACCATTCGCAGGACTAATTATTGACTTATTAAAAAATGGTCTTTTAATAAAGGATTGTGCTTTATAAACTTGGGGGTGGTTAGAGCAAACTTCTTCTGTCAAGAAACCACTCCAATAATTGTGCTTTCTGTACATTTTAAATCTCTGGAATGTGTTTTCTGATCTTTAACAGCATTTCTTGTTCTATTTCAGGTGCAGAGTGTCGACATAGCGGCTTTCAACAAGATCTAAGAGCTAACGTTTATCCTTTCTGGAACTGTAACTAATAAAAGGTCAAGATTTTGAGTGCAGGTGGTGTGGGGTGTCTTTCCTTGCAACGTGTGCCAGTTGCACAGGGGATCAGAAGGTGGTAGCCAACATCCCAGGAGTCTCTTGTGCATATTGCTTACAAAACTGCAAAATAGGGGAAAGCCAACTATCATCCCCAATGTCATTGACAAGCTGGTACGACAAGGGGTCCTATAAAATAGCCCAGAGTGAATAGCCACAAATATCATACTTGGCTGTATTTTATGCTTCCACTTCACCCAAGCAGGGGTTAGAACCCATTGTTTCCCTTAGTCTTAAACGGAGTGTACAAACATTAGGTTATAATGTAAGGCTCGTAATTTGTATTTTCCAGACTTTTATAACTGTTAAATTTCATTGTGCTGAGCTTTGGCCATGAAATAGTGAAGAGATTTTAGGGTTTCATTTATTTAGACCTGCTAAAAACAGCTCTAAGTTCAGAAGTTTTGCTGGCTTGTTAAGTAACTTTAAAAAGTAGCTGCCTTTATTCACATTAGCTACTTTAATCATGTTTTAAAAAAAAATCAAATCTTTAACATGAAACTGTCCTTTGAATTTGCCTGCCACCTGCAGAGGTCACACCTCCCCTTATCTCCTTCCTCTGAAGCATCAGAGATGGCCACAGCTGGAGATAGAACATTGGGCAGGGAGGGCCAGGGCTCTGAGGTGGCAGTGAGCACTCTCTCCTCTGAGTGCACAGCTGACTGGTTCTTGCTCACATGCTCAGGGTCTAACTGATCACCACGTATGAAGTTGGGAAAGAATTACCCCTGGTCCAACTGGCAGTGACTTTGGTGTTTTTCACCTTCCTCTGCAGCATGTGGGTGTGGGTCACTTGCCAGCAATATCTGGGTATATCTCATTTAATCATTGCCCTGCCGTTGCAAGGACCTTGGGCACTGGTGTACCTCGGTCCCTTCTAGTCTTTGCCTGTGGCACTAGGTCTAGTCTCCTGTGGGCTTTGGTCTAGTTCCGGTTGTGGTTAGTGTGTAGATGCTGAGTGGCGTTGGTGGCCTATGAGATACCAGAGATCAGACTAGATGACCTAGACCAATGATACCTTCTGGCACTACACTCCGAGTATGACTCTCATTGGACTGTGTGTGACAGGAAGAGCGTAGACTCGGGCTGACTTAGTGTCTGTATTCACACTCTGATATTGCTTTCAGTCACCAAACTGTCCCACAGAATCTCTCTGGATAGTAATTCCATGCCTGAATAACAAGAATATAGCAGTAGGGATATACTGCCGACCACCTGGCCAGGATGGTGATAGGGATTGAAATGCTCAGGGAGATTAGAGAGGCTATTAAAATAAAAAGCTCAATAATGGGGGATTTCATCTATCCCCATATTGACTGGGTACATGTCACCATTGGAAAACATAATCCCAGTCAGGAACCAATCCATGCAACAAACCTCGATGCCAACTCTGCCCACATATCTACACCAGCGACACCATCACAGGACCTAACCAGATCAGCCACACCATCACTGGTTCATTCACCTGCACATCCACCGATGTAATATACGCCATCATATGCTAGCAATGCCCCTCTGCTATGTACATCGGCCAAACTGGACAGTCGCTACGGAAAAGGATAAATGGACACAAATCAGACATTAGGAATGGCAATATACAAAAACCTGTAGGAGAGCACTTCAACCTCCCCGGCCACACTATAGCAGACCTTAAGGTGGCCATCCTGCAGCAAAAAAACTTCAGGTCCAGACTTCAAAGAGAAACTGCTGAGCTTCAGTTCATCTGCAAATTTGACATCATCAGCTCAGGATTGAACAAAGACTGTGAATGGCTTGCCAACTACAAAACCAGTTTCTTCTCCCTTGGTTTTCACACCTCAACTGCTAGAACAGGGCCTCATCCTCCCTGATTGAACTAACCTCATTATCTCTAGCTTGCCTGCATATATATATACCTGCTCCTGGAAATTTCCACTACATGCATCTGACGAAGTGGTATTCACCCACAAAAGCTCATGCTCCAAAACGTCTGTTAGTCTATAAGGTGCCACAGGATTCTTTGCTGCTTTTACATAATCCCAACAGTACATATAAAATGATGGGGTCTAAATTAGCTGTTACCACTCAAGAAAGATCTTGGAGTCATTGTGAATAGTTCTCTGAAAACATCAACTCACTGTGCAGCGGCAGTCAAAAAAGCGAACAATGTTGGGAATCATTAAGAAAGAGAGAGAGAGAATCAAACAGAAAAGATGATATTGCCTCTGTATAAATCCAGGGTACACCCACATCTTGAATACAGTGTGCAGATGTGGTCACCCCATCTCAAAAAAGATAAATTGGAATTGGAAAAGGTTCAGAAAAGGACAACAAAAATGGTTAGAGGTATAGAATGGCTTCTGTACGAGATTAATAAAACTGGGACTTTGCAGCTTGGAAAAGAGATGACTAAGGAGGGATATGATTGAGGTCTATAAAATCATGAGTGGAGTGGAGAAAGTAAATAAGTGTTATTTACTTCTCATAACACAAGAACTAGGGGTCATCGAATGAAATTAATAGGCAGCAGGTTTAAAACAAACAAAAGGCAGTATTTCTTCACACAACTCACAGTCAACCTGTAGAACTCTTTGCCAGAGGATGTTGTGAAGGCTAAGACTATAATAGGGCTCAAAAAAGAACTAGATAGATTCATGGAGGATAGGTCCTTCAATGGCTATTAGCCAGGATGGGCAGAGATGGGGTGTCTAGCCTCTGTTTCCCAGAAGTTGGGAATGAGCGACGGCATGGATCACTTGATGATTACCTGTTCTGTTCATTCCTTCTGGGACACCTGGCATTGGCCACTGTCAGAAGACAGGATACTGGGCTAGATGGACCTTTGGTCTGACCCAGTATAGTTGTTCTTATTGAGAAGTAATGTTATCAATTGAAATAGCCTAACCTAGAAGCAGTGCTGCTATATTAAAAAACTCCCCTTAAAGACTTCTCTTGGGACCTCCTCATAATCCTATGTAATTAACTTACCCCTGAGTCCATACTAGGCTAGTGTACTGACAGCAGAGCCAAACGGATTTTGTAGAAATGTAGGTCTGGAAGGGACCTCGATAGGTCATCTAGCCCAGTCCTCTGTACTGAGGCAGGATTAAGTATTATTTAGACCATTCCTGACAGGTGTTTAACTGGTTCTTAAAAAACCTCCAATGATGGAGATTCCACAGCCTCCCTAGGTAACTTGTTCTGGTGCTTAACTTCCCTTACAGTTAGGAAGGTTTTTTTCCTAATGTCTAATCTAAGTCTCCCCTGCACTAGTTTAAGCCCATTACTACTTCTGTCCTCAGTGATTAAGGAGAGCAATTTATCGCCCATCTCTTTATAACAGCCTTTTATGAAAAGACTTATCACGTCCCCCTTCAGTTTTCTCTTTGCCAGACTAGATAAACCAAATATTTTCAGTCTTTCCTCATAGGTTTTTCTAGACCTTTAATCATTTTTGTTGCTTGTCTCTGGACTTTTTCCATTTGTTCACATCTTTCCCAAAGTGTGATGCCCAGAACTAGACACAATACTGAAGCTGAGGCCTAATCAGGGCTGAGCTGAGCGGAAGAATTACTTCTCATGTCTTGTTTATAACACTTCTGCTAATACATCGTAGAATGATGTCTCCTTTTTTTTTTCTTTTTTTTTTCTTGCAGCAGTGTTACATTGATTCATATATAGCTGATAATCAACTATAGCCTTCAATCTTTTTCTGCAGTACTCCTTCCTAGGCAGTCATTTCCCATTTTATATCTACAATTGATTGTTCCTTCCTAAGTATAGTACTTTGAAATTCAGTATGGACAAATGCATCCTACTTACTTCAGACCATTTCTCCAGTTTATCAAGACCATTTTGAATTCTAATCCTGTCCTCCAAACCACTTGCAACTCCTCTCAGCTTGGTATCGTCCGCAAACTTTATAAATTTAGTTTCTCTGTTACCTAAATGAGTGCTTCATGTTGATCTTGCCATGGAGGTGTGTGGGGCTGTTGAGAAATTATATATCTTCTGTATTTAATGAACAGCCCAATCCTGACAGGTGCCAAGCACCTGTGTCTGTTGATTTCAATGTGGGAATGGGGGTGTTCAACACCTTCATGTTTTGCTTTTGCAGGAGAGCTTGTGTATTTGAGAGCAAAGTCAGCTGTGGAGGGAAGCTTCGGGAAGGGTGTGTTGATGCTCTTGACTCTTTTACTTCAGGATGCAATTACGAACTGAAATCCAGTTGTGGAAGCCTATCTGATCAATGATTGATACATCTGTGTTACTCAGCAGGTATCATCATGAATCCAATGAATGAAAGAGTCCTGTGGCACCTTATAGACTGACAGATGGATTGGAGCATAAGCTTTCATGGGTGAATATCCACTTCATCACAAAAGCTCATGTTCCAATCCGTCTATTAGTCTATAAGGTGCCACAGGACTCTTTGTTGCTTTTTACAGATCCAGACTAACATGGCTACCCCTCCGATACTAGTCTCTAAGTACTAAATGCTCCTTATTGAGCTCTGGCACAGGAGTTGCAGGGAAGGCTCAGAAAAGTAGACCTAGGTGCAGGGAGAGCTCTAGGAAGCAGCAGAGGTGCTGCTAACATGTAGGATGGGGCCAGAATGCAGTGAAGATAAGAGGCAGGTACATTTCAGTCCATGGGTTTCATTTCCTGAAAGGCCTCCTGGTGACTAAACACTCCTTTGCAGGGAGTCCTTTGGTGCTTTTATATCCAAGTGATACTTCTCAAGTGTAAAGGTAGATACACTCCATCTTCCGAAACAAAACTCTGTGGGCTTATAACATTTGCAGATGATGCCAAGCTGAGAAGTGCTTGAAGCACTTTGGAGGGTAAGTTCAGAATTAAAAATTAGCTTGACAAATTGGAGAACTGATCTGAAATCAACCAGATGAAATTCAATAAAGACAAGTGCTAAGCACTTCACTTAGGAAGGAAAATCCAATGTGCAACTACACAATGGGGAATAACTGGCTAGGTGGTAGCACTGCTGAAAAGGAGATGGGGGTTGTAATGGATCACAACCAGAATGCACATCAACATCCTGGGGCATAGTAAGTGGAGTGTTGTATGTAAGACATGAGAGTCAATTGTTCCACTCTGCTCAGCACTGATGAGGCCTCAGCTGGAGCGCTGTCACTTTAAGAAAGATGTGGACAAATTGGAGAAAGTCCAGAGGAGAGTGACAAAAATGATAAAAGGATTAGAAAACCTGAACTATGAAGAAAGAGTGTGTGTTTTTAAAAAAAAAAAACAAAAAAAAAACCATGTTTCAGCTGGAGAAAAGACCTGATAAGTCTTCAGATATGTTCAGGGCTGTTTTACAGAGGACGGGGATCAATTGTTCTCCATGTCCACTGGAGGTAGGACCACAAGTAATGGGCTTAATCTGCAGCAAGGAAGATATAGGTTAGATATTAGGAAAAAAATTCTAACAATGAGGGTAATTAATCTCCAATGGCTTCAGGTAGAGAAGGGGGGATCCCTGTTGGATGTTTTAAGAACTGGTTAGACAAACACCTGTCAGGATTAGTCTAGGTTTATTTGGTACTGCCTCAGCACTGGGAGGCTGGACTTTGACTTCTCAATGTCCTTTCCAGCACCACATTTCTAAGTTTCTATGAAGCTGAAACTAGACAAAGTCAGACTGGAAATATGGTGTAAATGTTTAACAGGTCAGGAGAGGGTAATTAACCTTTGGAAAAACCTTACCCAGGCTCAAGATGGACTCCCACACCCCTGGGAACATGTTTAAATCACAATTGGATGTGTTTGTAAAAAATACTCGTGTTCAAACAGAGGTTAGCTCAGGGAAGTCTTATGGCCTGTTATGCAGGAGGCTGGACTACTAGATGATCTCAATTAATGGACCTATCCTCTGTGAACTCATCTAATTTATTTCTTGAAGTATATAAATGGGTTCAGAATAGAACTGGGCAAGTTCAGGGGGGATAGGTCCATCAAAACCTATTAGCCAAGATGGTCAGGAATGCAACCTCATGGTGTCAATAAACCAATTGGCAGAAGCTGGGACTGGATGATGGGGGGATGGATCACTAGAAATTACCCTGTTCTGTTCATTCCTTCTGAAGTATCTGGCAACAGCTGCAGTCAAGACAGGCTACTGGACAACTGGTCTGATCCAGTATGGCCGTTCTTATGTTCAATGGTATCTTCTGTTCTGATTAAACATCTACTTTGTATGATTAGGAAACAAAGAAGGTAAAGATTTCTTGTGCTGTATTTAGTAGAAGTTTGGCTAGTTTTGTTCTTTGCTCTTGCTAGGGCCTTAGAAGAATTATATACCTGTACAGCTGCCATAAGCAGGTGCCATTCTAACTTTAATAGTTATGTAGCAGGGAATTCAGTCTCTCATATTGCTTGTACTCCCTATATTGCATAAGGCAGTGCACTTGTTTCCTCACCTGTACAATGCAGATAATATTTACCTGGCTCTGGGGAACAGAGGACTTGAATTTCAAAGCTCAGGAACAAACTACAAGTGACAGCTGTTAGTCAGCTTGTTTAATGCGCGACTAGAAGACACCCTGATATTACAATGATGAATGTGGTGTAAGAAAGTCTGTTATAACAGAAGTGTAAGTCCCGTGCACGGTGCCTGGTAAAATGCTGTTTGAGCCTTATGTGAGGGAAGCACCTAGGCCCAGATTCCTAAAAGTATTTAGGCTTAGGGTTGCCAACTTCGTAATATTTAAAAACAGGACACTCCAGCAAGAATGCTGGAACCTCTTTTCTTCCCCCTGAGGACTCACCCCTCCCCTACCTGTTCTCCAGAGGCCCTGCCCAACAATCACTCCTCTGTCCCTCCTCTCTCCTGCCTCCTTCTGCACAGATTGGTAGGGACTTGCCTGCAGCCCTGCCTGAGCAGGAGCTGACGCGGGTGATGGACAGTGCCTCCCTGCCTCCCCCACCCCCAGTATCCAGACTTTGGGTGTCTAGTCAGTAGATTTGACTGGACACTGTCGGAGCCCCTTTTTGAAAACCAGGCACCTGGTCACCCTATTTCGGCTCCATTGATTTCCATGGACGTTTGGAGCCCAAATACCTTTAGGGACCTGATCCCTGAGCCAAGCCATGGAAGGGTGGGCATAGAAGCCACGTGCAGTCCTACAGCCGGCCCGGGGGAGGCGATCACTGCAGCCAAGCCCAGCTGGGAAGGGCGGGCTGCCCCTACCCCCTGTGTCTCGCAAGGGCCAACCCCCACTCGGACTACAACTCCCAGGCGCCCTTGCGGGCTGCGGGGGCTCCCATTGGCTGCAGCGCCCCTCTGCCCCCACGTGATGCTCCAGCTGGTGCCCGGAATGGAGCTGGGGCGGCGGGACTCGCTGGCGCTGCTCACCGACCTCTACCAGTTCACCATGGCCTACGCCTACTGGCGGGCCGGGCGGCAGCGGGAGCCGGCCGAGTTCGAGCTCTTCTTCCGCCGCTGCCCCTTCCAGGGGGGCTTCGCCCTGAGCGCGGGGCTGGGCGAGTGCCTGGCCTTCCTGCGGGGCTTCCGCCTGCGCGAGCCAGGTAGGGCCGTGCCGGGCCGTGCCGGGCCGGGCCAGGGCGGGGGCGGGGAGACAGGAAGAATATGGGGCTGTGCCAGGGAGCGGCAGGCCGGGTGGAGACAGTGGCAGGGAGGATATGAGGCAGTGCCAGGGAGCATGGGGGGGCAGGATATGGGGCTATTCCAGGGAGTGTGTGGGGCAGGTGGGATGGGGACAGTACCAGGAAGGTAGTAGGCACAGGCAGGGTGGGGTAGTGCCAGGGAGCATGGGAGGTCAGGTAGGATAGGGGAAAGTGCCAGGGCATGGGGAGGAGGGGGAGTGCCAGGGTGCGTTAAGGGAGGGCACTGTCAGGAATCATTGGTGTCAGTGCCAGGAAGCTGGAGGGTGGCAGGTGGGGGCACTTGGGACAGTGGCGGGGAGCCCTGGGCGTGGGCAGGGTAGGGGGTCAATGCCAGGGAGCAGTAGGGGCAGAAGTGGCATAGGCATAAGCAGACTAAGACTTAGGGCCTTAAGCAGCTCAAGGCAGCACTTTATTTGCTTTTTTAGTATGTGTTGTGTGAGGGGCTCCCCGGGAGGGCCCCCACAATATTATTCCTGCTTAGAGGCCCCCAGTGGGCTAGCGCCACCTCTGAGTAGGGGCAGGGCTGGGTAGCAAGCAGGGGCAGGGAGCATTCGGGGCAGGTGGAGGAGGGGGTGTTTGTTAGGGACTGGCCATCAGTGCCTCAGAGTTGTAGGGGCAGGTCCAGGTGGCAGGCAATGTTGGGGGTGGGTGGGGCAGGGCCATGGGGCATTGGAGCAGGCAGGGGGTGGGTGGCACAGGGAAGCTTTGGAGGCAGGCAGGGGATGGGTGGGGCAGGGAAGCGTTGGAGGCAGGCAAGGGATGGGTGGCGCAGGGAAGTGTTAGGAGCAGGATGTCAGTGCTGGGGGATTGGTGCTGGGAAAATGACAGGACAGGTTTTGCCTCATGTTGGGGTGAGTTACAAACTTCCTGGGCTTCTACCTGTGTGGCACAAACCGAAGTCACAGCCCTTGTGTTCGCCTCACCTGCCCCGGCAGGGTTCATACTGGGAGGAGGGCATTACTAAGACCCTGTACCATGGCTCCGAGTGTTGCTTGCCCAGGGGGTGGGGGAGCATGGGGCCCTCTTATCTAGGTTTCTAGGTTGTTATGAGGTCACTCCTCCCTGTCATGTGTCAGTGCCACCTTCCTACACTGCCTGCCCTGTGAACTGCCTCTCCCCTGACTCTGAGGCAGGGGTGGCTCTGTGTGTTTTGCTGCCCCAAGCACAGCAGTCAGGCTGCTTTCAACGGCTTGCCGGCATGAGGTCCACCGGTTCCGCGCCTTCAGTGTACCCGCCGCCGAATTGTCGCCGAAACCGCGGGACTGGCGGACCTCCCGCAGGCGTGCCACCGGAAGCAGCCTGACTGTCACCCTCACTGTGACTGGCAGGCCGCCCCCTGTCATAAACAGATAGCTAAGGGTTAATGTCTCTTTCACCTGAAGCACCTGACCAGAGGACTAGTCAGGAAACCGGATTTTTTTCAACTTTGGGTGGAGGGAAGGTTGTGTCTGGGTCTTTGTTGTCTGTCTGCCTGCTTTCTCTGAGCTTTGGAGAAGTAGTTTCTGCTTTCTAATCTTCTGTTTCTAAGTGTAAGGGCAAAGAGATCAGATAGTAAGTTATATGGTTTCTTTTCTTTGGTATTTGCATGAATATAAGTGCTGGAGTGCTTTGATTTGTATTCTTTTTGAATAAGGCTGTTTATTCAATATTCTTTTAAGCAATTGACCCTGTATTTGTCACCTTAATACAGAGAGACCATTTGTATGTATTTTTCTTTCTTTTTTATATAAAGCTTTCTTTTTAAAACCTGTTAAAGTTTTCTTTACTGGGAAATTTCAGGGAAATTGAGTCTGTACTCACCAGGGAATTGGTGGGAGGAAGAAATCAGGGGGAGATCTGTGTGTGTTGGATTTGCTAGCCTGATTTTGCATTCCCTCTGGGTGAAGAGGAAAGTGCTTTTGTTTCCAGGACTGGGAACGGAGAGGGGGAGTCACTCTGTTTGGATTCACAGAGCTTGTGTCTGTGTATCTCTCCAGGAGCACCTGGAGGGGGGAAGGGAAAAAGGATTATTTCCCTTTGTTGTGAGACTCAAGGGATTTGGGTCTTGGGGTCCCCAGGGAAGGTTTTTCAGGGGGACCAGAGTGCCCCAAAACACTCTAATTTTTTGGGTGGTGGCAGCAAGTACCAGGTCCAAGCTGGTAACCAAGCTTGGAGGTTTTCATGCTAACCCCCATATTTTGGACGCTAAGGTCCAAATCTGGGACTAAAGGTATGACACCCCCCTCGGCTTGCCACAGCAGGCACCTGGTTGGTGCTCTGCTGCCTGGAGCCGCCCCTGCTCCAAGGCCAGGTCTGCACTGTAGCAGAGAGATGGTGCGTCGCTATGCTGGCATAATCCCATAGTGCAGCTGAAAGGGGGTTCCAAAGAGGATGGAGCTCAGTTGTTCTCAGTGGTGCAGATGACAGAACAGGGAGCAATGGTCTCAAGTTACAGTGAGGGAGGTCTAGGTTGGATATTAGGAAACCTGTTTCCCTAGGAGGGTGGTGAAGCACTGGAATGGGTTACCTAGGGAGGTGGTGGAATCTCCGTCCTTAGAGGTTTTTAAGGTCAGGCTTGACAAAGCCCTGGCTGGGATGATTTAGTTGGGCGTTGGTCCTGCTTTGAGCAGGGGGTTGGACTAGGTGATCTCCTGAGGTCCCTTCCAACCCTGATATTCTGTGACTGCAGCAATCGAAGGGATTTTTCTGTCAGTGTAGGAACTCCACCTCCCCAAGTGAACGGGACCAGGTCGACAGAAGCAGCAGAGCTGCATTGTTCAGGAGCATGGATTTTTCCCACCCCTGAGCGCCAACCTGTGTAGACCAGATCTCAGTTTTCACACTCTCTCTAACTCCTCACGGCCCAGATTTCTTTCTTTGCCTGCTCCCTCTGGTTCTGAGCTGCGCTATTATTATTATTATTTATCGCAGAAGCTCCAGGACGGGGCTTTATTGCAAAGAGCACCTCATAAACGTGTAGCAAGTGACAGTCTATGTTTCTATAAAAACGTGGCATCATGGGGGATAAGACAAACAGGAACGGGGCGGGGATGAAATCCTGGCTTCCTTCCAGGCCGATAGCAAATCTCCCCTGGATTTCAGTGAGGCCAGTCAGTAGCTGTAATCACAACTCTGCCTTTCTGTGACTTGGGTTATCACTTGTTAAATATTAACCCAGCTCGGCAGCTTTGTCTCTCCTGTGTGGCTTCGTCTCCCTCATCAGTTGCCCCAAATCAAGGGACTTCACAAATAAACAGCTAGTTTATTTCCTTTTTGTGCTTGGGAAACCTTTACCCAAACCTTCTCCTAATTGATCTATCCCGCCCGCTGTCCTATCCAAATCACCATATGTTCTGCACTGCAGAGTTATGAAATGATATTATAAAAACACTACTTGTGTATGAAAGCAAAACGTCATTCGAGGTCATTTCAAGCCTATTCTGGCAAGGATTGTGATGACCAGTGTGAGACACAGGCTTTCAATAGAGATCTTACCTGACGCTCTTTGGTGAACTAAGATTTAAACACCACACCAAGAGACTTGTTGGCATCATGAGGTCCTTAGTTCAGAGGAAGGGTGGCTTAGTGGTTAAAGCACAGGACGGGGAGTCGAGAGCTCTGGGTACTACTCTTGGCTCTTTCGCTGATCTCCTGAGTTATCCTGGTCAAGTCATGTCCCTGCCCCGTGCCTCAGTTTCCCCAGGATTCTCCCCTGCTTTCCAGGGTGGTTGTAGAGCAGTTAGAGATCGTGGGAGGGAAGTGGCTACAGAGGTGCAAAGTGTTTATTCTCCTGCATAAAAAGCTCCCTGGCTCGTGAGCACTTTCAGATAGCAGATAAAGCTGATTAACAGTTAAACCCGAGTCTCTCTCATTTGGGGTATCGATGACAAGTTTTTAAAATGCTTATATACCAATGCTAGAAATCTAAATAATAAGATGGGTGAACTAGAGTGCCTAGAATTAAATGAGGATATTGATATAATAGGCATCATGGAAACCTGGTGGAATAAGGATAATCAATGGGACACAGTAATACCAGGGTACAAAATATATCCGAAGGACAGAACAGGTCGTGCTGGTGGGTGAATAGCATTATATGTGAAAGAATGCATAGAATCAAATGAAGTAAAAAGCTTAAATGAACTAAATTGTACTATAGAATTTCTATGAATAGTAATTCCATGCTTGAAAAATAAGAATATAGCAGTAGGGGTATATTACAGACCAGCTGACCAGGATGGTGATAGTGACTCTGAAATGCTCAGGGAGATTAGAGAGGCTATTAAAATAAAAAAATCAATAATAATAATAATAATAATAATGGGGGATTTCAACTATTCATACGTTGACTGGGCACATATCACCTTAGGAGATAAAGTTTCTTGACACCTTAAATAACTGCTTCTTGGAGCAGCTGGTCCTGGAACCCACAAGGGGAGAGGCAATTCTTGATTTAGTCCAAAGTGGAGCACAGGATCAGGTCCAACAGGTGAATATAGCTGGACCGCTTGGTAATAATGACCATAACGTAATTAAATTTAACATCCCTGTGGCAGGGAAAACACCTCAGTAGCCCAACACTGGAGGCAGAAAGGCATCCTTTAAAAAGTGGAAGATAAATCCTAATGAGGAAAATAGAAAAGAGCATAAACTCTGGCAAATGAAGTGTAAAAATATAATTAGGAAGGCCAAAAAAGAATTTGAAGAACAGCTAGCCAAAGACTCCAAAAGTAATAGCAAAAAAACTTTTTTAAATACATCAGAAGCAGGAACCCAGCTAAACAACCAGTGGGGCCACTGAGCGATTGAGATGCTAAAGGAGCACTCAAAGACAATGAGGCCACTGCGAAGAAACTAAATGAATTCTTTGCATCGATCTTCATGGTTGAGGATGTGAGGGAGATTCCCAAACCTGAGCCATTCTTTTTGGGCAACAGGTCTGAGGAACTGTCCCAAATTAAGGTGTCATTAAAGGAGGTTTTGGACCAAATTGATAAACTAGATCTCACAAAACTAAGTGATTGGGCAACAAAATGGCAGATGAAATTCAATGTGGATAAATATAAAGTAATGCACATTGGAAAAAATAACCCCAAATATACATACAATATGATGAGAACTAATTTAGTGACAACTAATCAGGAGAGAAATCTTGGAGTCATCGTGGATAGTTCTCTGAAGATGTCCGCGCAGTGGCAGTCAAAAAAGCAGACGGGATGTAAGGAATCATTAAAAAGGGGATAGAGAATAAGACGGAGAATTTCTTATTGCCCTTATATAAATCCATGGTACGCCCACATCTTGAATACTGCTTACAGATGTGGTCTCCTCATCTCAAAAATGTTTTACTGGCATTAGAAAAGGTTCAGAGAAGGGCAACTAAAATGATTCGGGGTTTGGAATGAGTCCCATATAAGGAGAGATTAAAGGGGCTAGAACTTTTCAGCTTGGAAAAGAAGAGACTTAGGGTATGGCTACACTTGCAGCTGTGCAGCGTTGGGAGTTAAACCTGTCTTCGTACAGCTGTGTAGGGAAAGTGCCGCAGTCTGGCCACACTGACAGCTGCCAGCGCACTGTCGTGGCCATATTTGCAGCAGTGTTGGGAGTGGTGCATTATGGGCAGCTGCTATCCCAGCGTTCAAGTGTCTGCAACGGGCTTTTCAAAACACGGGGGTGCGGTGGAGTGTGACAGGGAGCGTGTCGGGGAGAGAGAGTGGATTTTTGGAGCCAACACTCTGTCAGCCGCTGCAAGTTGTGACCCTCTCCCCTACCCCTCTCTCGCTCACTGAAAGTAAATAGCCTTCTTTGTTTTTTATCTCACAGACCAGATAAGCAGCCTCCCCGAAACGGACACCCCCTCCCTCCCACACGCCATGCTGCTTCTCTCCTCAAGCCCCCTCTCAACACTAGCTGTGGGTGTTCCAAAGGGAGCTCATTCACAGCAAACAGTAGCTGTGTTTGGTTTTTTCATAAGCAGCTTCGGAAGTCAGGAGTTCACAAAACAGAGGCTTCACAACAAAACAGAGAGTGTCATCTTTACTTAAAAGCATTAGGGGAAGCTTCCGGAGGTCAGTTACAGCGTAGTAAGATTATTCCCTGTTTACACTGGCACCCCAGCGCTGCAGCACCAGCGATATTCTCTTTATTCCTCTGGTCGAGGTGGAGTACATGCAGCTCTGTAGCCAGGGAGATACAGCGCTGTATGTGTCTTGCCAGTGTGGATGGGAAGTGAGTTACAGCGCTGTAAAGCCACCACCTGCACTGTAACGCTCAAGTGTAGCCAAGGCCTAAGGGGGGATATGATAGAAGTATATAAAATCATGAGTGGTGTGGAGAAAGTGAATAAGGATAAGTTATTTACTTGTTCCCATAATATAAGAACTAGGGGCCACCAAATGAAATTAGTGGGCAGGGGGATTAAAAAGGAAGTTGTTCTTCACACAGCGCACAGTCAGTCTGTGGAACTCCTTGCCTGAGGAGGTTGTGGAGGCTAGGACTATAACAGGGTTTAAAGGAGAACTAGATATATTCATGGAGGTTAAGTTCATTAATGGCTATTAGCTAGGATGAATAAGGAATGGTGTCCCTAGCCTCTGTTTGTCAGAGGGTTGTGATGGATGGCAGAGGAGAGATCACTCAGTAATTACCTGTTAGGTTCACTCCCTCTGGGGCACCTGGCATTGGCCACTGTTGGAAGACAGGATACTGGGCTGGATGGACCTTTGGTCTGACCCACTGTGGCCGTTCTTATGTTTTTATGTTAAACAGTAATAAGTCTCCAGGATCTCATGGTATTCACCCAAGAGTTCTGAAGGAACTCAAATGTGAAATTGCAGGACTACTAACTGTCATCTGTAACCTATCATTTAAATCAGCTTCTGTACCAAATGACTGGAGGATAGCTAATGTGATGCTATTTTTTAAAAAGGGTTCCAGAGGTGACCCTGGCAACTACAGGCCAGTAAGCCTCACTTCAGTACCGGGCAAATTGGTTGAAACTATCATAAAGAACAAAATTGTCAGACACATAGATGAACATAATTTGTTGGGAAATAATCAATATGGTTTTTTATAAAGGGAAATCATGCCTCACCAATCTACCTGGGAGGCAGTGACCATGAGAAGGTCGAGTTCAGGATCCTGACACAAGGAAGAAAGGAGACCAGCTGAATACAGACCCTGGACTTCAGAAAAGCAGACTTTGACTCCCTCAGGGAGCTGATGGGCAGGATCCCCTGGGAAAATAACATGAGGGGGAAGGGAGTCCAGGAGAGCTGGCTGTATTTTAAAGAATCCTTATTGAGGTTGCAGGAAAAAAAATCCCAATATGTAGGAAGAATAGTAAATATGGCAGGCGACCAGCTTGGCTTAACAGTGAAATCCTTGCTGATCTTAAACGCAAAAAAGAAGCTTACAAGAAGTGGAAGATTGGACAAATGTATAAAAGTATTGCTCAGGCATGCAGGAGTGAAATCAGGAAGGCCAAATCATACTTGAAGTTGCAGCTAGCGAAGGACATAAATCCACACCGTGTAGAGGTTAAGCATAGGAGCTTATTACACACAGCGCTGGCGGAGTGTCACCTAGCTTATTAGCCTTAGAGACACTGTCAATTAATTGATTACAATAGAATATATAAATTTTTATGGGCGAGGGAAAGTGACGGGCTGGGCAGTTCCACGCCCCGGGATAGGTTTTGCAGCAAGATAGCACATTAGCCAATGGTTAAAAGGTTACATAATGTCTTCGCCCATGGTCTCAAGTTAGCAAGTTAACATTTAATTAATACTTTGATAAAATATTAGTATAAAATATATATATTGACTCTTGATTTGGGGTCCATAGGAATGGAACAACTCCTTTGATTGTCCAACAGGTACATTCCTAGGGGTTAAAGCAAAGAAACAGTGAAAGTATGTGACAATAAAGATTGTCTCCTTTATGTCTTAAGGCAGGCATTGGTCCCTGGGAAGAGAGGTAGAAGGATGCCATATTTTATACTGACATGTGCCAATTTTCATAAACTTAAGGTTGGATTTGTGGGAAGAACGTTCCCTACAGGAGAGACTGACACAATAGGAACAGGGATCCTTTGTTTAATCTGAAACATTAGATGAAACATAATTATTCAGTTACCGCTTTAACATCTGGCATTTCTACTGACCAAGCATATCTTAGTAAAGGCATGTTATCTTGTTTACCCCAGCCTTCTCTTAGCTAATTACTATTTGCTAGGCCTCTGGTTGCTTGACCAAACTCTGGACTCTGGGTCTAAAAAAGAGCTGGCACAATCCATATAAAGTGCACATTGATTTTTAACCCTTCAGTTAGCAAGAGATGTTAAGAGTAAGAAGAAGGGTTTTTTCACGTATGTTAGCAACAAGAGGAAAGTCAAGGAAAGTGTGGGCCTCTTACTGAATGAGGGAGGCAACCTAGTGACAGAGGATGTGGAAAAAGCTAATGTACTCAATGCTTTTTTTGCCTCTGTCTTCATGAACAAGGTCAGCTCTCAGACTGCTGCACTGGGCAGCACAGTATGGGGAGGAGGTGACCAGCCCTCTGTGGAGAAAGAAGTGGTTCAGGACTATTTAGAAAAACTGGACAAGCACAAGTCCATGGGGCCGGATGCGCTGCATCCAAGGGTGCTAAAGGAGTTGGCGGATGTGATTGCAGAGCCATTGACCATTATCTTTGAAAACTCCTGGCAAATGGAGGAGGTCTCAGATGACTGGAAAAAGGCTAATGTAGTGCCCATCTTTAAAAAAGGGAAGGAGGAGGATCCAGGGAACTACAGGCCAGTCAGCCTCACCTCAGTCCCTGGAAAAATCATAGAGCAGGTCCTCAAGGAATCAATTCTGAAGCACTTAGAGGAGAGGAAAGTGATCAGGAACAGTCAGCATGGATTCACCAAGGGCAAGTCATGCCTAACTAACCTAATTGCCTCCTACGAGGAGATAACTGGGTCTGTGGATAAGGGGAAAGCAGTGGATGTGTTATTCCTTGACTTTAGCAAAGCTTTTGATACGGTCTCCCACAGTATTCTTGCCAGCAAGTTAAAGAAGTATGGGCTGGATGATTGGACTATAAGGTGGATAGAAAGCTGGCTAGATCGTCCGTCTCAATGGGTAGTGATCAACGGCTCCAAGTCTAGTTGGCAGCCGGTTTCAAGCGGAGTGCCCCAAGGGTCAGTCCTGGGGTCGGTTTTGTTCAATATCTTCATTAATGATCTGGAGGATGGCGTGGACTGCACCCTCAGCAAGATTGCAGATGACACTAAACTGGGAGGAGTGGTAGATACGCTGGAGGGTAGGGATAGGATACAGAGGGACCTAGACAAATTAGAGGATTGGGCCAAAAGAAGAAACCTGAGGAGATTCAACAAGGACAAGTGCAGAGTCCTGCATTTAGGATGGAAGAATCCTATTCACTGTTACAGACTAGGGACCAAATGGCTAGGAAGCAGTTCTGCAGAAAAGGACCTAGAGGTTACAGTAGATGAGAAGCTGGATATGAGTCGGCAGCGTGCCCTTGTTGCCAAGAAGGCTGACGGCATTTTGAGCTGTACAAGTAGGGGCATTGCCAGCAGATCGAGGGATGTGATCATTCCCCTCTATTCGACATTGGTGAGGCCTCATCTGGAGTACTGTGTCCAGTTTTGGGCCCCACACTACAAGAAGGATGTGGAAAAACTGGAAAGAGTCCAGCGGAGGGTAACAAAAATGATTAATGGGCTGGAGCACATGACTTAAGAGGTGAGGCTGAGGGAACTGGGATTATTTAGTCTGCAGAAGAGAAGAATGAGGGGGGATTTGATAGCTGCTTTCAACTACCTGAAAAGGGGGTTCCAAAGAGGATGGATCTAGACTGTTCTCAGTGGTACCTGATGACAGAACAAGGAGCAATGGTCTCAAGTTGCAGTGGGGGAGGTTTAGGTTGGATATTAGGAAAAACTTTTTCACTAGGAGGGTGGTGAAGCACTGGAATGGATTCCCTCGGGAGGTGGTGGAATCTCCTTCCTTAGAGGTTTTTTAAGGTCAGGCTTGACAAAGCCCTGGCTGGGATGATTTAGTTGGGAATTGGTCCTGCTTTGAGCAGGGGGTTGGACTAGATGACCTCCTGAGGTCCCTTCCAACCTTGATATTCTATGATTCTGTGATTCTGCTAGAATTCTTTGACGGGAGTCAACAAGCATGCAGACAAAGGAGATCCAGTGGATATAGTGTATTTAGATTTTCAGAAAGCCTTTGACAAGGTCCCTCACCAAAAGCTCTTAAGCAAAATAAGCTGTCATGGGATAAGAGGGAAGGGCCTCTCATGGACTGGCAGTTGGTTAAAAGATAGGAAACAAAGGGTAGGAATAAATGGTTAGTTTTCAGAATGGAGAGAGGTAAATAGTGGTGTCCCCCAGAGGGTCTGTACTGGGCCCAGTCTCATAGACTTTAAGGTCAGAAGGGACCATTATGGTCATCTAGTCTGACCACCTGCACAGTGCAGGCCACAGAATCTCACCCACCCACTCCTGTAACAAACTCCTAACCTCTGGCTGAGCTACTGAAGTCCTCAAATCGTGGTTTAAAGCCTATTTAACATATTCATAAACAATCTGGAAAAAGGGGTAAGCAGTGTGGTGGCAAAATTTGCAGATGATGCAAAACTACAAGATCGTTAAGTCCCAGGCAAACTGCGAAGAGCTACAAAAGGATCTCACAAAACTGGGTGACTGGGCAACAAAATGGCAGATGAAATTTCATGTTGATAAATGCAAAGTATTGCACATTGGAAAACATAATCCTAAGTATACGTATACAATGGTGGGATCTAAATTAGCTGTTACCAATCCAGAAAGAGATCTTGGAGTCATAGTGGATAGTTCTCTGAAAACATCCACTCAGTAGGCAGTGGCAGTCAAAAAGTGAACAGAATGTTGGGAATCATTAAGAAAGCAATAGATAGTAAGACAGAAAATATCATATTGCCTCTATATAAATCCATGGTACGCCCACACCTTGAATACTGCGTACAGATGTGGTTGCCCCATCTCAAAAAAGATTTATTGGAATTGGAAAAGGTTCAGAAAAGGGCACCAAAAATTATTAGGGGTATGGAACAGCTTCTATATGAGGAGAGATTAATAAGACTGGGACTTTTCAGCTTGGAAAAGAGGCGAGTAAGGAGGGATATGATAGAGGTCTATAAAATCATGAGTGGTATAGAGAAAGTAAATAAGGAAGTGTTATTTACTCCTCCTCATAATACAAGAACAAGGGGCCACCAAATGAAATTAATAGATAGCAAGTTTAAAACATACAGGAAAGTATTTTTTTCACTCAATGCACTGTCAGTCTCTGGAACTCCTTGCCAGAGGGTGTTGTGAAGGCCAATACTCTTAACGGCGTTCAAAAAGGAGCTAGATAAATTCATGAAGGATAGGTCCATCAATGGCTATTAGCCAGGATGGGCAGGGATGGTGTCCCTAGCCTCCCCTTGTCAGAAGCTGGGAATGAGTGACATGGCATGGATCACGTGATGATAACCTGTTTGTTCATTCCCTCTGGGGCACCTGCCATTGGCCACTGTCAGAAGACAGGATACTGGGCTTGATGGACCTTTGCTCTGACTCTGTATGGCCGTTCTTATGTTCTAAGGGTCATCTCCGGTCAGACGCAATTGTTGAGGAGGTGGTTTATACTTTTCACTGAAGCAGCTGGTGCTGGCTGCTGTTGGAGACGAGCTAGTGAGCTAGCTGGAGCCCTGCTCTGCTCTGGCCGTTGCTGTGCCTCAGCCGTCATTGGGCATTATGTCCAGCCTCTCCCTGTGTAGTCTTCTCACCGAGGCCCTGCTTTGGGATCAGAATTGCACTGCCCACGGCCAGGTCCGAGCGCAGTCACTGCCAGCACAGTGCCATCATGGCTGCTCTGACTAGCTGCTTGGTCCTATCTGCTCCCGAGTGGCGCTTGGTCTTATCTGTGGAGCTGGGACCAGTGGTGTGAACTCTCCTCTGCAGTCGTGCCTCGGCCCAGCACAACGGGGATGCAGCCGGACTCAGGACCGTGGCTACCCAGGCAAGAGCACGGTGGAGATCGTCTGTGCTGTCCTGCCTTGGAGCTGCAGTGAGGTGGTTCTCGCAGGGTAGATGGGACTGTAGGGGGCTAGGGAACAACGTGGGGGTTGGGAAAAAATTCTCTGCCCGCCTCAGGGAGACCTTGGTGGTGACATCATCTAAACCCACAACCCCGCCTGCTGCTGGGCCACCTCTCCCAGGGCACGAGGGTGCTCCTCCCTCCTCTGTACTCAGGCTGAACAGCGATCTCTGGCTGCTTTCCAGAAATCGAGTACCTGCAGTCGGTCCTGCCCAGCACCATGGAGACGGCTTTCTTTGATTACCTGCGCACCGTGGACGCCTCCGAAATCACTGTCTCCTCTGCTCCGGAGGGCTCCATCGTCTTCGCCACGGTGGGCATTAATCACAGCAGCAGTGCAATTTGGTGTAAAGCAGTGGCATAGATGCAGGCTGAGACCCCTCAGGCTGAGTCAGGGTGGCCTAGTGGATAGAGCATTGGACTGAAATTGGAGAGATCTGGATTCTACTCCACTGGCCTGCTTGGGCAAGTCACATGACCCATCTGTGCAATGGGGATAATGATACTGCGTCCTTTGTAAAGCACTTTAAGATCTACTGGTGAAAGGTGTGATATACAAGCTGGTTACTATTGTTATATAATGAGGGTGTCTCAACCAATGCATTTCTCCTGTCTTTTCTTCCACTCTCATCTAATATAATAATTGGAGATAGGTATATCTCCGAGAACTGGAAGGGACCTTGAAAAGTCATCGAGTCCAGCCCCCTGCCTTCACTAGCAGGACCAGTTTTTGCCCCAGATTGCTAAGGGGCCTCCTCAAGGATTGAACTCACAACCCTGGGTTTAGCAGACCAATGTTCAAACCACTGAGCTATCCCTCCCCCCTGCCTGTAAGTTTGATTGTTCACCCAGGGCTCAGAGCTGAGAACAGAACCCAGGACTCCTGACTCTAAATCCTGTGATTCTCCTATGAGACCGTCCTGCCCTTTTGTGCTGGACTGGCAGTTTCCTCTGCAGTGGGCGGGGTGTGGATGCAGCTGTTGTTTGAATGTCTCAGTCCGTAGGCACATGTGTGAGTGCTGGTGAGTGAGAGCTGGTGCAATGAGAGTTCAGTCTCATTCTGGCTGTGTTAGCTGAAACCAGCTTGACTTTGGTTTTAGTTCACTCGGGTTTCTTCAAGACCAGAAGGATGAACTTGTCCTGCAAACTAAGACGTGCACTAAGACGTGTTCTTAAATAAATAAAGCAAGGCCATTTCCCTCCAAACACCTGAGTCTTATTAAAAGTCTCTTATCGGCTCTGAAGAATGCTTTGTAGGAAAGGAAGGTGCTAGTCTGGAGAGGATGGAGGCTTCTGGCTTCTGAAAATAGTCAGAGAAAAGTCCCCAGAAGGAGGAGCTACAGAAGAAGGGAAATACAGAAAGATCGATATACTAGCCCATATATAGCTATCTACACAGGAATGTTCAAGATGGGAGCCTGGTAGTTAAAGGTCTCCAGACTTTTTTAGGCAAGAGCTGAGGACTGAACATTAGTGAGAGACAGAGTTACCCCAGGTCACAGAAAGGCAGCTCTGCAGACCATCTGAGGATGTCCGCCCATTCCTGGAGAGCCTGGGATTCCAGCTTGTGCGATCAGTTCTAGGGAGAACTGAGTAAAACCAGACTTAAGAGGTGGGGGGCCCCTTCCTTTGTCTCCAGCCAGATGTTCCCCCTCTTACCATGTCAAGGTTCCTTCCCCACTCTGAACTCTAGGGTACAGATGTGGGGACCTGCATGAGAACCTCTAAGCTTAACTACCAGCTTAGATCTGGTTTTGCTGCCACCACCCAAATTATTTGAGTCATTTGGGAAACTCTGTCTACCTCCTCCCCAGAATATCTCCCTCCCAAGTATTATAACCCTTCCCTGGGTAGCCTTGACAGACTTCTCCACCAAGTTCCTAGTGAACACCGATCCAAACCCTTGGATCTTAAAACAAGGAAAAATCAATCAGGTTCTTAAAAAGAGGGCTTTTAATTAAAGAAAGAGAGAAGCAAAAATCATCTCTGTAAAATCAGGAGGGAAAATAACTTTACAGCATAATCAGATTCAAAGAGCCCAGAGGAACCCCCTCTAGCCTTAGGTTCAAAGTTACAGCAAACAGAGGTAAACCCTTTAGCAAAAGGAACATTTACAAGTTGAGGAAACAAAGATAAAACTAACACACCTTGCCTGGCTGTTACTTACAAGTTTGAAATATGAGAGACTGGTGCAGGAAGATTTGGAGAGCATGGATTGATGTCTGGTCCCTCTTAGTCCCAAGAGCAAACAACCCCAAACAAAGAGCACACAAACAAAAGTCTTCCTCCCACCCAAGATTTAAAAGTATCTTGTCCCCTTATTGGTCCTTTGGGTCAGGTGTCAACCAGGTTACCTGAGCCTCTTAACCCTTTACAGGTAAAAGGATTTTGGTGTCTCTGGCCAGGAGGGATTGTACACAGGAGGGCTGTTACCCTTCCCTTTATAGTTATGACATACTGGGACTCCATCTGGTAGGTGGAGCCCCAAGGTTCCTGACGTCTTAGAAGCCCAGTTGGAGTAACGTCTAAGAATTCACTGATCTCCTTTGTAAAGGGCTTTCTGACTGACAGACAAAAGGTCTGTATAAGAGCTGGTATCTCCAGCTAAGGATCCTGTGTAGCATGCAGCACTACAGCTAAAAACTGAAAGCCCCTGTGGGAGAAATGCTAGAGGAATTCCAGTGTGATTGCAGCCAAGGGGGCTTGTGTGGGCCGGCAAGGGCTGGGGTGGGTGTCAGGGAGGCCGCGGCAATTGAGGTGGGAGAGTGGAAGGGAACAGCTGGAGACATTGAAAGTATGGAGGGGGAGGGATAAGGGAGGAGGCAAAGATGTGGGCCAGGTTCTGCAGCAGGGTGACTGAGGATGGTGGTGGAATCAATTGTGCTAGAGAATCGGGGCAGCCACAGAGCCCTGGTGTGTGACACGGCCCAGTCCGAGCCCACGATGGGGCCTGTTGCTTGGATCCCAGTGACGTGCTGCTTCCGGCTTGCAGGGCATCGCTCTGGCGGCTTTGCAGGCACGGCGAGGACGTAGCTACGAGTCCCATGAGAGCATCAGCCAGATGTGGGCGCCGGGTGCGACTTTGAGGCACTGGGCCAGGGAGCGGGGGTGGGGTAAGGAAGAGAGATAAGCTGGGGTGAACCCTCCCCTTCCCACGGCTCTTCCCCTGCAGGTTCCGCTACTGCAAGTGAAGGGGCCGCTGCTGGTGGTGCAGCTCCTGGAGACCACGCTGCTGTCTCTGGTCAGCTATGCCAGGTGAGAGGCTCTGGGACGTGCAGTTTTGTGGGTGGAGCATCCCCAGGGTGGCACCTGTTGGTTTGTTGTAGGGTCCCCAGGGCCCTAGTGCAACACGTGCTGGGTGGGGGCTGTAGGGTCCCCTGGGGCGACACGTGCTGGGTGGGGGCTGGGCACTGGGGCAATGCACTTGGTGTGGGCTGAAGGGTCCCCTGGGGCAGCACATGCTGGGTGGGGGCTGAAGGGTCCCCTGGCATGGCACGTGCTGAGTGGGGGCTGTAGGGCCCTGGCGTGGCACATGCTGGGTGGGGCTGCTGAGGTGGCACATGCTGGGTGGGGGTGGTAGGGTCCCCTGGGGTGGCATGTGCTGGCTGGGGGGCACTGGGGGCTGTAGGGCCCTGGAGCAGCATGTGCTGAGTGGGGCTGCTGGGGTGGCAGGTGCTGGGAGTTAAATGAAGGGTTCTGGCCACTTGTGAACGTTTCCTGCCCCCCACAAGGGCAGCGCAGGCGTCTCTGTGCTGATCCCCGGCTGCATCTCTGCTCTTCCGTCTCCCATTGGCTGTGGGGCTCCAAAGTCTCCTCTATGTCCCTTCGAGTCTCCTGATCCATCTTACCCTCCCCACCCCGACAGCTGGAGCCATGTCCCTCTCCCCCACAGCACCCTCCTCATCCTGACCCCCAGGTGGGCTGCTTGGTGCTTGGCTCCACATTACTCCCCCCGTAACTCAGATCCTCCAACCTGATCTGTCCGCATCTCCAGTCAGGGCCCTCTGGCTCCCACATGATCTGGTCAACCTGATCTGCTCTCTGAGCCTCCTAGCACATGTCCCTGTGTCATCTGCCCCTGTCGGCAGGGAGCTAACGGGCATGGGGCCTGACCCTTCCTGGGCCTTACTTGGTGTCCAGCTGGGGTCGGCATTCAGGGAATATTTGGGTTTTTCCTTTTCTAGCCTTGTGGCCACTAATGCTGCCCGGTTCCGCATGCTCGCTGGCCCGAACAAGAAGCTACTGGAGTTGGGGCTGCGACGTGCCCAGGGCCCGGATGGAGGCCTTTCTGCATCCAAGTACTCCTACATAGGGGGTGAGCTTAGCCCAGGAGCCAGGCTGGCGTGCCAGCTCCTCGCAGCAGGGCATTCCCTGTCCCCTTTGCTCCCGTTTGGTCTGCGTTCCCCTCGCCCACATGCCCCTGATCTCTCCGTTCCAGGCTTTGATTGGACCAGCAACGTGCTGGCAGGGAAGCTGTATGGGATTCCGGTGCGGGGAACCGTGGCCCATTCCTACATCATGTCCTTCACGTCGCTGGCGGAGGTGCAGCCCCAGGTT
This sequence comes from Gopherus flavomarginatus, assembly GCF_025201925.1. Classification (NCBI taxonomy): domain Eukaryota; kingdom Metazoa; phylum Chordata; order Testudines; family Testudinidae; genus Gopherus; species Gopherus flavomarginatus. The sequence goes on along the minus strand of NC_066618.1, from coordinate 298,997,594 downwards.
CGTGTCCCTGCGGAGGGGGAGGATGGATTTGTTTAATAACTTTGCACGGCGATGAGAGGGGGTGGAGGCCTGTGCTGTAGTCTGGGGCTCTCACCCCTTCTCTTAGGAGCCTATTCAACTTCACTTCTCCCCACCCATATGGTTCCATCCTGCTCCCTGTAATTGTCCACCTAACCGTGGTGTTAGTGCCCAGATGCTACGCTGACGCGTGCTATGGAAATGCACCGCGATCGATGCTAGCGTGATGGGCACGTCGGAGCACACGAGACCCTTGCAGAGCACCGTGAACCATCCCGCTGCCTGCTTGGAGCATTGCATGCTGGGACTTGTAGTCTCCCTGTGGCACCACCTGTGGATTGAAAGACCGACAGTGGTCATGGTCTTTCTAGCTTCACACAGATTAGGAACCCACCCTGGGCTCCTGGCAGCGGCCACCAGCCCCCTCAGGTTGGTCACTTTGACGTAGGTGAATGGCCTTTGTGCATCATCATTGCCTGCATTTAGGAATTATCTCTACTGGGCTGCTGCTTCAGAGCCAGCAGGAGGATGAGGAATCTCGAGATGTGTTTTTATAGGCCCTGCTGAAAGCGGCCATTGTAGTTGATGTGATTAGTGCCATGGAGGTGCTGTTTCCCATGCAGACCCTGAAGCCCCTGGATGGAGATGAGCCGGTGGATTTCCTGCCAATTGCTGAGTCATGGCTGAGGCAGGTGTGCCAGACCCTGCAGGTCCCCTATGACAGAGTGAACCATGGGGAGCTGGCTGCCTTCGTGTCGTACGCCATCGCCTTCCCCCACAACTTCTATGGTCTGGTGGACACTTACTCTGTCATGGGGTGAGCAGCCGCTGGGTGGCGGTGGCCTTTTCCGAGCATGCTCGATGCTTTATGATTGTTGCACGGCACCTGGATTCCACGGTGACCGGTGTAAGTGATGTCCCATCTACTGCGGGAGCAGAGATGGCGAACGAGGTCAGATTGGGTCCAAATGGGCTGTGGGTTTATATTTAAAGTGTATGTGGGGTTAAGAAGCCGGCATGGGGAAGTAGTGCCAGGGCAGCTGGTTAAATGCAGGATCTCTGAGATGATGTCTTAGAACCCAGCTGGGACCCCTCCCATGTGTTCCATCTCTTCTGCGTGGCGCGTGGTCCTGCATTCCCACACGCTGGGGATAGGACAGCTCCGATGATGCTGCAGAGCCTCTGGTACTGACTGCCCCGGGGAGTCCCTCTCTCCTGCTCCCGTTGTCCTTACCTTGACCTAGATGTGGAACCTCGAGTCATCTCCTATCCCTGACCTGAACACAGCCTGCTTGGCCCATCTGTGTCACGGAGGGCGAGGTTCCCAGGCTTTTTTGCCAGCCAGACCCATCTTCCTCCTTGCTGTTGGCAGGAGTGGTGTCCCAAACTTCTGTGCCGTGGCCCTGGCGTTGAACCAGCTGGGATACCGTGCAGTAGGAATTCGCGTGGACAGTGGAGACCTCGGCAAGCAGGCGAGGGAGATTCGGCAGGTGCTCCGGACGTGCAGTGCCAAGTGAGTGCCATGCTGCTAAACAGACACTATTACCCCTCTTGCTGGGAACTCCCTTGCAAGGCTGAGACACAGAGCCCTTTATGTCGACTCTGCACTAGGGGCCTCCTATGTGGGGACAGTTACTGACCCTGGACGATGGCCCCTCCTTAATCGCCATGTGTGAGAGTCAGATGAGCAGTCAGATCTTACCCAACCAAAAGGAAGGTATCTCTGTCTCTGTCTCTTTCAGTCTGTCTGTCTTCTGGGCTGGATTTTCAAGAATTGGACCCCTTTACTGCACCGTGCCCAGCCATAGTTTATAAGCCTTCATGGCAGTGACAGCACCTTTCTCTTATGTTTTTAAAAGCATCCAGGACATTTGGATGTTACCAAACCAAGTAATAAAAGATTAGGATGATGATGGCACTGCAGGAGCAAGGGAGCTGGATTCCCTTATGGCTTATGTTCCACTAAGAATTGTTCACTGATTCCTGGTCACAGAGTCAAGTTCTCCACCCTCGGTGGAACCCCATGAGAGACGATGGGGTTGCACAGATGCCCCTGAAAGCAAATTTGGCCTGCAGCTTCTTTGTGATCGGTGATGCTGCACAAACCTGAAAGAGCCCAGCTTGACTCTCAGATCCCTGGGGCAGTTTCCAGGGTGCCCAGGTTGGGAGGCACTTTTATAAACTGAGCAAACTGTCCAGATTTCTGGCTGGGCTGAGAGCCGCAATGCGGACACACACTCTCATCCACCCTCCAAGATTCAGATCCAGCAAAGCTTCAACCAGCCTGTGCTGTAGGCTCAATGGTGGGGCACCTGTCCCTTGTAAGAATCCTGCAGTCATATATAGCGACTCACTTCCATTGTGTCCAGCTTCCAGGTTCCCTGGTTTGCAACAATCCCCATTGCTGTGAGCAATGATGTCAGTGAAAGGAGCCTGGAGGAGTTAATGCAGGAGGTGAGATGGTCCTAGTACTAACCTGCCTCTTGGAGGTGGTGTTTCAAGCTACAGCTTGTTTGTGAAATTGTCTTGGGGCTTGTCTACACATGAAAATTAATCTGGACTAAGAGAGGGTGTGAATTTAAGTGGATTAACCATTCTTGATTAACTCCATCTGTAGTTGCTCTTATTCTGAATTAATTTAATCCATTTGAAAACTGGATTAAGCTAATTTGGAATAAAGCGCTTGGAATAAGAGCATCCACATGTGGTGTTAATCAGGAATAGCTATTCTGGAATAACTGTGTGTAGACAAGTCTGAGGAGCGAAGAGAATGAATCAGCTGCCTTCAGACATGAGGGAATGGGAGGGTTCTTAGCAGGGCAGATAGACAAACACTTGGTTACCTACAGGCAGACAAGACCTTAATCTGCGTGTTCCCATGAGCTGTCCAGGTGGACATATGCTGCTCCCTGATTGCTACCAGCCTGTGGCCTTCCCCACCATCAGGGAAGAACTTGTAACTATGCAAGATAAGAGAGATTAATCAGGCCTTGTGGTTCAGGGCATCAGTAGACAGCAGGATGCTGCCCATTGGCCAGCAGCGGCTTTGGGGTGGGAGTCTGCCATCCTCTGGAGCTTCAGTCTTTGCCACTGTCCACGACTACCAGGCTCCCAAATGAGAAATGCTATTCCTGCCTCTGTCCTTCTGGGAACCCAATGGGGAGCCCTCTGTGGCCAGAAATACCATGTTCCTATTCAATGACCATGTTCCCAAAGATGGGGAACAGCCAGAGACCCTGTGGTCACAGAAGGGAGGGCAGAGGTGGCAGGTCCAGGACTTGGGCAGGAAGATGAAGGGAGTCCTGTCCCCTTCATCCAAGGGGTTTTCCTCAGCAGGGAGCTTCTAGCTATGGGATGCTACCTTTGTGAGCCGTGTCCCAGACCCATGCCAGCCGGTGGAGGGAGGCTCTTCATACAGCTCAAGGGAAAAAGAATTGTCCAGTGGTTAGAGCAGGGCAGAGGGGTCTAGGACTCCTGGGTTGACTTCCAGCTCTGCCACTGACTCGCTGTATGGCCATTAGCACTGAACTCCCCCTGACCAGGGGTGTTGTGGGGCTTGGCTGATGTCCATAAAGAACTCGAGATCCTCAGAGGGAAGGCACTAGCAAGGCACAGAGGTTGTAATCTCTCTAGGGCAAGTTAGTACAGCACCTAGCGCAGTGGGGTCCTGGGCCAGGCAGGACTGAGGCTGCTAGACTCTGCCGTGATGCAGCCAACAAGCAATACGGGTAATACCAACTCCCTGTCATCTCTCTCCTCTTCTAGGGGAATGAAATTGACGTGATCGGAATTGGGACCAACGTGGTGACGTGCCCACTGCAGCCCTCCCTGGGCTGTGTTTACAAGGTAACCTCCTCACTGGGATAGTCCAACAGGAGCTCATCCACAGCTCGCTCTCTCTCTCTCTCTCTCTCACCACCACTAGCCCTAGCCCTCGCCCTCGCCCTCGCCCTCCTGGAGTTCAGTGCACACCTAGCAACTGCACGACGCTGCCAACAAGGACATACTAGCCGTTAAGGCTGCAATGCTTGTCTGGGTTTATTGTGTGATCGAGGGGGGGTGTTGCCGTTTTCTCAAATAGCTTGACTCCTCTTTCACTTCGTTAATAGGGACTGGAAAGAGGCCCGGTGGCCTGGAGCTTAGAAAGGGAACTAGGCATCAGAGCTGGGCTCTCGTCCTAATTTTGCCATTGGCTCACTGTGTGCAGAGTGTGATAGGATCAGCCACTGTAGATGTTTGGAGGAAAAGCTCTGTGTGAGTTCACAGTGTGGTGGTTCACGGGAATTATTTTGGTGGACATCCTGTTGACATGACTAAAGAGACACTGTCAGGTTAAAAATCCTGGGCCTGATTCTCCTCTCATTTACATTGGGTATGAATCCAGAGTAAGGACTGTAGGGCATGGGCCTGAAAGGTCCCTCCTGATCACAAGGTCCAGCTCCCTGCTATCACAGGCAACCCTCCCAGATAATCAGAAATTAACCAATCTCCATCTTAAAACCAGTTAGGTGCTTGGCCCCGCTACTCCTATTGGAAGGCTGTTCCAAAGCCTCAGTCCTCTGAAGATTAGAAACTTTCGTTTCATTTCCAGCCTCAGTTTATTCATAGCCAGTTTATGGCCAAGGCAGTGGAGTTATGCTAGGGTAAACTAAGAAAAGAATCAAGCATATATATATATATATATATATATATATAAAAATTGTGTGTGTGTGTATATCTGTACACACACACACACACCCCTGCTCCATCATTAACACTAGGTGATTAAAGCTGAAGCCATTTATAAATCCTCATTTACATTTTGCCTCTTATCCTGTTTGCTTCTGTATCGCACTGAACTTGGGCTGCTGCTGGTGAGTGCGGGGGTGAGCCTGACCCCTTCCTCCATGCGACAGGGCTGGGAGCAGGGAGGACTGGGGCTGGGTTGCTCTGCTTCTCACTGCCATTGGGGGCCGGGGGAGCGGACTCCTGCTGCTGGCACCAGGTCCCCCCACTAATTCCCCTGCTACTCTGGGCCTCCCCCACAGCTCCTGCCCCCGTGGCCCTGCAGCCCTTGAGTGCACCCCGGCTCCCTGTGCGGGGAGCGGCATAGGACACCACTATAGCTAAGGACGGCCCTGCGTAGAAGTGAGATCTCCTGTGTTGTAGGCACTGAGGAGCCTTTTATCTTTGCTCCTTCCTCCTGTAGCTGGTGAAGGTGAATGGCTGCTCCAAGCTGAAGCTGACTGAAGACGAAGAGAAGATGACCATCCCGGGGAGCAAGGTGGTGTACAGGCTCTATGCTGCCACTGGTGAGACACTGACCCAGTCCTCGCCCTGCAAAATGAGAACAACATCTTGGGAATACAGACATGGCCGTATAAAGACTGGTCCCCCAGAGACCTGAGACACTGTGTCTTAAACATACACAGCTTGCACATCCGAGTCCTGGCTCTGGATTTAGGGGGGCAGGATTGGAGCTGGGACAAGTGGCCATCGCTTTGGGTCCCTGGTTTGAGTCTGGCTCAGGGCAGTAGTGACGGCCATTACCACGTGGAACCGAATTGGCAACTAATGAAAGGGTATCTTTAAAACTCTGCATCAACCATACTAGCCCCCTTGCTGGCAGTCCCAACTGAATGCCCAGGACCAACTGGCCCTTCCCCCTGGATGTGAGTCTTTCCTGCTCAGGGCAGAGAGTACGGTGCTGCAGGAAAGCCTGCCTTGCTAGCCATGCTGTGCCTGCTCTGTGGACTAAGGCCTAGTCTACACTACGATTTCAGGTCGAATTTAGCAGCATTACGTCGATTTAAGCCTGGACCCGTCTGTCACGGAGTTACCGGGCGATGCTCTGGAACTGCTCCCCACAAGCCAGGCAGGACTTTGGGGAGCCTCCTCTCCCTTGGAGCAGACTTGTTTAGGGCAAGAAGCTTACACGTCTTCACCTTCTGGGTTTCTTCTTGGAGCATTCAGCATCCTCTGCCCCTTTGTGCGCTTTCCACAGCGAGTCCACCTCAGTGGGATCCTGGGGAAGCCACAGGGTCCTGCACCCCCACTTTGCAGTCAGACGTGACTTTTAGCCAGCCAGTAAACAGAGGTTTATTCGATGACAGGAACAAGGTCTAAAACAGAGCTTGTAGATACAGCGAACCGGACCCCTCGGCTGGGTCCACTTTGGGGGGCAGTGAGCCAGACCCCCAGGTCTGCCCTCCACCATTGACCCCAGCCAGCTCCAGACTAACAACCCCTCCCAGCCCCTCCTCTCTCCTCAGCCCCTTTCCCGGGCCAGGAGGTCACCTGATCCCTTTGTCTCCAACACCTTCAGTTGGCACCTTTGCAGAGGAGGGGCCCAGGCCATTAGTTGCTAGGAGACAGAGTGCCAGGCATTTAGGTGCACTGGCCCTTTGCTCTGCCAGATACTTAAGAACTGCCATGGGGACACTGAGGCACCAACACAGTACTTAGAGAAAACATTAAGAACTTTCCCAGTTTGTCACACCGTCCACACGACAAAGCCCTTTTTTTTTACTTAAAGGGCTCTTTAAATTGATTTTTTTACTCCACCTCCGACAAGGGGATTAGTGCTGAAATCGGCCTTGTCAGGTCAAATTTGGGGTAATGTGGGCGCAATTCGATGGTATTGGCCTCCGGGAGCTATCCCTGAGTGCTCCATTGTGACCGCTCTGGACAGCGCTCTCAACTCAGATGCACTGGCCAGGTAGACAGGAAAAGGCCTGTGAACTTTTGAATTTCATTTCCTGTTTGAACAGCCTGGCGAGCTGATCAGCACAGGTGACCATGCAGAGCTCATCAGCATGATGTGCACATTGCCAGGTCAGTTTCTTGTTTTGATCCACTCCATCTATCTTTTACATCTTGGCTGGCAGCAGACGGTGCAGTAGGACTGCTAGCCATCGTCATCTCCTGGGTGCTCGGCAGAAGATGGGAATGACTTGGCTGAGTCACTCCCATGTCTGCCCCCGTGCTCCTGACCAATCTCACCGAGGTCGGCTAAAAGAGCACCCAGGAGTACGATGACGATGGCTACCAATCGTAATGCACCGTCAGCTTCCAAAAGGCAATGTGCTGCTGCCGTGTAGCAATGCAGTCCCACATCTGCCAGCACCCAGGAGACGTATGGTGACGGTGAGCTGTGCAGGCTCCATGCTTGCCATGGTAAGGCGTCTGCTCAAGAAACCCAGGAAAAAAGGTGCAAAACGATTGTCTGCCGTTGCTTTCATGGAGGGAGGGAGGGAGAGGGGGGCCTGACGACATGTACCCAGCACCACCTGTGATGCTGTTTTTGCCCCATCAGGCACTGGGATCTCAACCCAGAATCCCAATGGGCAGCAGAGACTGTGGGAACCGTGGGATAGCTACTCACAGCTACCCACAGTGCAACGCTCCGGAAGTCGACACTAGCCTCAGTACTGTGGACACAGTCCGCCGAGTTAATGCACTTAGAGCATTTTGTGTGAGGACACGCACAATCAACTGTATAAAAACGATTTCTAAAAAACTGACTTCTTTAAATTCGACCTAATTTCGTAGTGTAGACATTCCCTAAGAATATCAGCCTCCAGGGACATCGAGCTCAGCATTTCCCTGTCACAGCCCAGATCTGACCTAAACGCCTGCTTGTTTCCCTCTGGCCTTGTGTCTGGGACTGGGGTTCCCATTCCCTAGGGGGAGTCTGCTGAGCTGGGATTTCTCCCAGCACTAGGAAGGCTCCACCTCTGTGGCCAGGGTAAAGTCCTCTGGCTGCTCAGCAGCCCAGCCCCTCCTCTCTCCCTGCCCCCTGGGCTGAGCATCCCCTATCCTTGCTGTTTGCTCAGCTTCTAAAAGCACCAGGTGTTCCCAGAGCCTGTGGCTGAGGGCAGCTGTTGTCTCAGGATCCCCAGAGGCTTGTCCGGAAAAGCTGCTGTTCCAGGCACACGTTCCGCTTCCCAGAGCTGGGACCATTGACCTTTGCACCAGTGTAGCCCCCTTCTTCTCCCTACCCGAATGAGGAGATCCTGCAACATTCCTTGCTCATAACCTCTCTCCCCCACGGCTTAACCATGCGCCCGCCAGGGAGATTGCCTCATATTCAGAGTGTGGGAGCGGTTGATGAAGCCACAGTCTTGGTCTGGATCTAAACTGGCACAGCTCCCCGATGAGGGGTATCATTGCTCTGAACCCCAGCACGCACACACCCCTAACCTGGGAGGCTAACGTCTGCCTCCGGTTCCTGGCAGGTCTTGCCTTTATGGATCTGATGGCATTGGAGGAGGAGCCCCCACCCAGGGCGGGGCAGGAGGTGGCTGTCCGCCTGCTAGGGAGGAGTGAAGTGGCCAGGAGTGTGACTCCCACGGCAGTGGAGATCCTGCACCGCATTTACTTTAAAGATGGACAGGTCAGAAAAGGCGTGTGCCCCTCCCTCCTTGCAAACCGCCGGACTGCTGCAGCTTTGACCATGTTGCAAGTAGGGTGACCAGATGTCCTGATTTTGTAGGGAAAGTCCTGATTTTTGGGTCTTTTTCTTATATAGGCTCCTATTACCCTCCACCCTCATCTCGATTTTTCACACTTGCTGGCTGGTTACCCTAGTTGCAAGCTTTTCTCTCGGCCTAGCTGATTTCTTGGCTCCCCTGCTGCCGTGACTCCATTGACTCTCCGGTGCTAAGCTGGCTGCTGCTTAGCCCGGTACTTGAATGAGAAACCTCTAGAGAAGTCTTCGAGTAGTGCAGGGTCGGTAGCACTGTTCCCTTCAAATCAGTACTGCCCCAGCAAGATATTAGGGGTGCTGTATCATCTGTCATAGGAGGGAGAAAATCAAGGTACTGTCGTCTTGGCACAAATTGCAGGAGTCAATGGGTTAACCTTGGGTGTTCACCTTACCTTCACCTAGACCTCCTCCCTCTCCACTTTCAACTGAGTGTAATAATTGCTTTCTGTCCTACACTGTTGGGTAGTGTTGCTTTGTGCAGTCAGACAGCTGCCACCTTCCACCCCAGAAGTGGCTGCTTTTGGGTGGGAAGTTGTCTATAGAGCTTCTACAGAGAGTAAACATCCGAAAAGGGCTGTGGGAGTCATCTGGACGAAAGGGAGAGTTTAGGAAAATCAACAGCTCAGTCCACTCTCCTCCTGGCTCTTGAGCTGCGTCTCTGGCAGCACCCAGGCTGTTCCCCGCGGGATGTGGTTCTGCTGATCAGGAATCGGGTGCACTGGGGAACTGTGAATATGTTTGAATCTTGTGTGTCTTCGTTTTCTGGCTCTAGAGAGCCTTGCAGGCAAACTGAGCTGACCAGCCCCTACCGGAGCTGTGCGGAGGGCCTTCTTCACAGTAGAGCCCATGCTCTGATTTGAAAGGCAGCACAGGTTTGGGGGAAGGCAGGTGACCTCCTCTCCTTTGTGGGAGGATAGCAGCCAGGCAAAAATGTCTCAGTGAGATGCCCCAGCTAGGACTTACTCATTAGCCGCATAGCTTTCAGCAGCGTCCATGCTGTTGATAGGTTTAGTCCTGGGTTCTCTCTTCTGCCCTGCCTCTGGCTTGCTGGGTGACCTTGGGCAAGTCACTTCCCTTCGCTGTGCCTCAGTTTCCCCCCTAAGTGGGGATAATACCTTCGGGGAAGAGGGGCTTTGAGAATTAATGTGTACGAGGCGCTTTACACTTACTGCCTCTTATTGTGCCATCACAGTGTTGTAACATTAAATCTTAGATGTGGGGAGAAGCAAACCCCGGCTCTGAACTCCCCCAAACTCAGCTTCATCTTGGATCCAGACCCCTGTTCTGCTCAGGCCCAGCTCTTGCTTTTAATACAAACCTTTGTCCTTCTGTCCTTCTCCCCCTTCCAAGCAGGTTTGCCAGGCTCTTCCCAGCCTGCTGGAAATCAAGATCCACACACAAGCCTCTTTGAGCATGCTCAACCCTGCGCACAAGAGAGTCCAGGACCCAGAGCCTTACCAGGTACGTGAGCCAACTGGCTGTGCACAGGCCATCTCCAATGGCAGGGCGTTCTCGAGCTGAGCTCTTCCACCTCGACTTGGGATCACACCTTGCGGGGCAGGTCTGATCAGTACTTGGCTGGGAGACTTCCAAGGAGCACCCAGGGTCTCCCAGGTGATGCTCTTCCTTCTGACCCTACTGTCCATGCAATACTCAGGAGGGCTATGCTTCGGGGAACAACGTGAGGGGCTGAGTAGATGTTCTCTCCTGTCGGTGTTCTCTGGAATGCCCTCTTGCAGCACTAGGGGGCGTTGTGCTGCCCCCTTTCAATGATGCACCCCTGGGCGGTGTGCCTCTGCGGTGGCATCTTTCAGAGGGGAAGTAAAACTGAGGACCTGACAACCTGTGATCATTAAAGACCCGCTGGCACTTTTTGCAGGAGTTAATCCTGACTGCATTCTCTATTCTGTCTCCCTAAACATGCTTTGCAGTTTCATCTCATGCAGGATTTCCTCTGCACAGCATTGCTATGTGCTGTTAAATGACTTTCCCGTTCCACTGCAGAGGTGGCTGCATTTCGCTGGTGGATGAAGTGTTTCCTGGCTAGTGTGTGTTCATTGCTTTGTGATGAGAGCCACCGTGGAGGCGCCCGTTCTGATAATATATCCGACCTTTTCCGTCTGTTCTTCTCTGCCCATCGTCTGGGGTCTCTGGCAGGTCGGGAGCCTTCATCCCAATCATACAGGGCTCCGTCCCTCATAGCCTGTGATGAGACAACAAGAGAACAAGAGTGGCATCTTACATCAAACCACTAACTGGTTTCCTCCCGTCTCCCCCTCTGTTCGCAGGTTGCTGTGACTGAGAAGCTGCACTTTCTCCTCAGTGACCTGCGTCGATCCAGCCGGTGAGCTGCCCTGCCTGCATCATCTCGTCCAGCAGCAAACTGCACCTGTGCAAGCCCGAATTAACCTGCACAAAGACCTGGCCACTCTCAGGGCCTGGGCCTTTCTATTTAATTGTCTAATCCTTTTTGAATGATGGTTTTGCTGTGCAGGGCAGTAGCTACAGGGCAGTCCAGCTCCAACAGGTACGGCAAACATCCCCGAACAGGACCTGCGCAGACGGGAAGGAGATTTTTCTGATCCGATTTGAAATGCAAGGGGAGGCGTTGATGGGGGCAGAGATCCAGCAAGGCTCTGCCTAGTTTTACTCTACTAACAGTGTGGTTTAAGTGTTGGGATCTGCAGCTGTCCTCGGGTGCTGTTCTTCCACCGTCTCTACCGTGTGGTTTGGAAAGTCTTATCTCCTTATGTTGTCCCTGTCATAAACAGATAGTTAAGGGTTAATGACTCTTTTACCTGTAAAGGGTTAACAAACAGTGAACCTGAAACACCTGACCAGAGGACCAATCAGGAGACAAGATACTTTCAAATCTCGGTGGAGGAAAGCCCTATTTTTCTCAGCCACTCCAGGATGGACTGGATGGGCATACCACTCCATTGACACAGGTAATGCTCACCCAATTAGAACCCCACCCTACCGGGTGTCCCCTCATGCCCAAGCTGCTATAGAACGGGAGATCCAAAACATGCTCACAGATGGGTATAATCCGCTCATCTGCCAGTGCATGGGCATGTCATAAACAGATAGTTAAGGGTTAATGTCTTTTTTACCTGTAAAGGGTTAACAAACAGGGAACCAAAAACACCTGACCAGAGGACCAATCAGGAAACAAGATACTTTCAAATCTCGGTGGAGGGAAGCCTTTGTTTGTGTTTTTTGGGGGGTTTGCTTTGTTCTCTCTGTGTCCTGGAAGGGACTAGACGTGCAACCATGTTTCTTGCCAATCTCCCTGCTACAGTCTCTTATACGTTCCGAATAGTGAGTATTAAGTAGGAAAGGCGGTTATAGTCTTTTGATTGTTTTCTGTATTTGCAAATGTGTATTTTGCTGGAAGTATTTTAAATTGTATATTGCTGGGGGGAGGCTTCTTTCTAGTGTCTATAAGCTGTAAGACCCTGTAACTTTTACCATCTAAATTACAGAGACAACTTTTTACTTTTTTGTCTTTCTTTTTATTAAAAGTTTTGCTTTTTAAGACCTGTTTGATTTTTTCCCCTTGTTGAGGCTCAAGGGAATTGAGTCTGTACTTACAGGGAACTGGTAAGAGAAGGAAGGGAGGGAACGCCTGGAGGGGAAGAGAAGGGGGGGGAAACAAACCTGATTTCTCTGTGTTGTGATTCAAACCCCAAACCAGATGGGGAAATACACTTTTGTGTGGACTACCATAAGCTAAATGTGGTAACTCGTCCAGACAACTATCCAATGCCACGCACCGATGAGCTATTGAAGAAGTTGGGACGTGCCCAGTTCATATCTACAATAGACTTAACCAAGGGGTACTGGCAAGTACCGCTAGATGAACCTGCCAAGGAAAGGTCAGCATTCGTCACCCATGTGGGGGTGTATGAATTTAATGTGCTTCCTTTCGGACTGCGAAATGCACCCGCCACCTTCCAGAGGCTGGTAGATGGTCTACTAGCAGAATTGGGAAAATCTGCAGTTGCCTACCTCGATGATGTGGCCATTTTTTCAGACTCCTGGCCCGAACACCTGGAAAAGGTCTTTGAGCGCATCAGGCAGGCAGGACTAACTGTTAAGGCCAAAAAGTGTCAAATAGGCCAAAACAGAGTGACTTACCTGGGGCACCAGGTGTGTCGAGGAACCAAAAACCCCCTACAGGCCAAGGTGGATGCTATCCAAAAGTGGCCTGTCCCAAAGTCAAAGAAACAGGTCCAATCCTTCTTAGGCTTGGCCGGGTATTACAGGCGATTTGTACCACACTACAGCCAAATTGCTGCCCCACTGACCGACCTAACCAAAAAGACCCAGCCGAATGCAGTTAAGTGGACTGATGAATGTCAGAAGGCCTTTACCCAGCTTAAGGCGACGCTCATGTCTGACCCTGTGCTAAGGGCCCCGGACTTTGACAAACCATTCCTAGTAACCACAGATGCATCTGAGCGTGGTATAGGAGCAGTTCTCATGCAGGAAGCAACGGATCACAACTTCCATCCTGTCGTGTTTCTCAGCAAGAAACTGTCTGAGAGGGAAAGCCACTGGTCAGTCAATGAAAAGGAATGCTATGCCATTGTGTACGCCCTGGAAAAGCTACGCCCATACGTTTGGGGACGGCGGTTCCAGCTACAAACCGACCATGCTGCACTAAAGTGGCTTCATACTGCCAAGGGGAACAACAAAAAACTGCTTCAATGAAGTTTAGCTCTCCAAAATTTTGATTTTGAAATTCAGCATATTCAGGAGCTTCTAACAAAGTAGCTAATGCACTCTCCCGTGAGAGTTTCCCAGAATCCACTGGTTAAAAATTGTCCTTAGAATGTAAAAGGTCTTGTAGCTTACATGCTTAGTAGTATATGTAAAGGTGCATGTGTTGTATTAATCTGTTTATTCTAAAGTTCTAGGAAGAAATCAGCGCCAGTGAGGTTCCCCACTGTCTGCGATTTGGGGGGCGTGTCATAAACAGATAGTTAAGGGTTAATATCTCTTTTACCTGTAAAGAGTTAACAAACAGTGAACCTGAAACACCTGACCAGAGGACCAATCAGGAGACAAGATACTTTCAAATCTCGGTGGAGGGAAGCCTTTGTTTGTGTTTTTTGGGTTTTGCTTTGTTCTCTCCAGGTCCTGAAAGGGACCAGACATGCAACCAGGTTTCTTGCCAATCTCCTTGCTACAGTCTCTTATATATATTCAGAATAGTGAGTATTAAGTAGAAAAGGCGGTTATAGTCTTTTGATTGTTTTCTGTATTTGCAAATGTGTATTTTGCTGGACGGATTTTGATTGGTATTTGTGCTGGGGGGGAGACTTCTTTCTAGTGTTTATAAGCTGAAAGACCCTGTAATATTCCATCTTGATTTTACAGAGATTTCTTACTTTTTGCTTTATTTTATTAAAAGCTTTTTCTTTTTAAAAGACTAGATTAATTTTTCCCTTGTTAAGGCTCAAAGGAACTGAGTCTGTACTCACCAGGGAATTGGTGGGAGAAGGGAAGGAGGAGGGGGGGAGGAAAGGTGAATTTCCTCTGTGTTTTAGATTCACGGAGCTTGAATCTGTCTATCTCTCCACGATAGCCCAGGGAGGGAAAGCCTGTGAGGGGGAGAGAAGGGGGAGAAAAAAACTGATTTCTCTGTGTTGAGATTCAAGGAGTTTAAATCACGGTGATCTCCTAGTGTACCCAGGGAGGGAAAGATCTGGGAGGAAGAAAGGAGGGGGAGGGGAAATGGTTTATTCCCCTTTGTTGTGAGACTCAAGGAATTTGGGTCTTGGGGTCCCCAGGGAAGGTTTTTGGGGGGACCAGAGTGCCCCAAAACACTATATTTTTGGGTGGTGGCAGCCTATCAGATCTAAGCTGGTAATTAAGCTTAGGGGAATTCATGCTGGTACCCCATCTTTTGGACTCTAAGGTTCAGATTGAGGAATTATATCATGACAGTCCCTCCCAGAGTTTTCTGTGAAAACAGCACTTTCCTCAATAGGCCTGATTGCTGCGTGTCTTTGGAGTTGCACCTTCTGACTTTAATGCCTAAAATAAGGGGGTGTTTGTAGTGCAGAGCCATCCCAGCTATGGGAGAATGAGCTGGATTCTACTCTGGGCTCATCCATCATGAACAAAGTTATTTAAAAACAGCAGATTCATCCTAAGCAGAATCAAACTCTCATCGTAAACACATTGATTAGGTAATTTTCTGTTTAAAGTCTAGGGCTATTAATTATCTTTAGCTGATAGCTAAGTCTAGGCTCTCAGTAATTGTTTTGAGCCAGGACTTGTTCTGTATCCTGTCCAATGGTGACCAGTGCCAGCTGCTTCAGCGGAAGGTACAAGAAACCCCATGGGCTGCATCTAAACTGGGGAAATTTATGATCTAATCCTGAAATGAGCTGTGGCCAGGGGGCTCTCAGTGGATTTCTGTGCAGAGCTTCTTGCAGAAGCAGCAGTTTAACCTTCAGTTGTAAGTTTAAGAATACAAACTGACCTCTTACAGTGGATCTTTGAGTAGGAATCAAAGCCATTATTTCTCCCAATCCCACTTTGCCTGCAGATCCCAGGAGAGGCCTTGCAGGGTCTTCTGAAATACATGTACAGTGTAAACAGCATAGAGGCAAGTGATTGGAGCCCCACAATCTGCTTTGTGGAACTTTCATGAAATCTCTCACCAAACATGTGATGGAAACGCTTCCCCTGCAGTGATTGACAAACCATTAAATGTTTGGATTGCAAAGGCCCCGTTGTGCTGCACAAAACAAGGAGAGGTGTGGCCCCTGCTCTGAAGAACTGTACCCAAAGTTAGTGCATGAAAGCTAGAGTGTGAAACCAAAAAGAGAGAGAAATTAACCAGTTAGCTTGTTTTCACTGTCCAGCTTGAGAGAAGTACAAAAAGGTAAAAATTCTTTTAACAAGGTAACTGACCATTAGGGATGGGGTGGATTCTCCGTTACTTGGAGTCCTTAAATCAAGGCTGAATGGCTTTCTAGAAGCTGTAACGCAACCAAAAGCTATGAGCTGCCTGCAGGAATTACTGTGTCAGGGTCTGTGACCTGTGCTATGCAAGAGGTCAGACTAGACCAGGGTTAGACAACCTATGGCATGCATGCTGAAGGTGGCACGTGAGCTGATTTTCAGTGGCACTCACGCCCAGGTCCTGACCACTGGCCCAGGGGGCTCTGCATTTTAATTTAATTTTAAATGAAGTTTCTTAAACATTGGAAAAAAAAACGTATTTACTTACATACAACAATAGTTTAGTTATATATTACAGACTTATAGAAAGAGACCTTCTAAAAAACGTTAAAATGTATCACTGGCACGCAACACTTTAAATCAGAGTGAATAAATGAAGACTTGGCACAGCACTTCTGAAAGGTTGCCCACCCCTGGACTAGATGATTGTAATGGCCTCTTCTGGCCTTCAAATCTATGAATCTTTGAACATTTCTTTAAATGTTTATCCTCTCAGGTGTGCTTAGTAGCACAGAGATCAGTTTGTTTTCAGAATCGTATTTGTAACCTGACTCTTGTATTGAAAAGTTATTCCTAACGTTCTGGGGCAGTTTCTGTTCAACAGCAATGATCAAACTTAGCATCTTCGTCAGTTCCCTGGAACATTCACGCACATTCTGGCTGAAGAGTTTCCTCTTTAGAAAAGAAAAGAAAACAAAACACCGCTTGCCTTAAACTGAATAAATGTTAAAAATAAAAGATCTGCCCCCGGCCCTAGCAGAACAGAGGCTGGTTCTCTCCAGTCACACATGGGGGAGAAGTCGGAACCTGCTGGCTTTAGATGTTTTCCCCAGCGTTCAGTTTAATGAAGATAGCAATGGGTGCAGCAGGGGGGTTGGCTGGAGGAGGGGGGTCTGCCAGTTGGATGTGTCTGTTCTCTGTGGGGTAGGGATGACAATAACATCTCTAAAAGCAGCAAAGAATCCTGTGGCACCTTATAGACTAACAGACGTTTTGGAGCATGAGCTTTCGTGGGTGAATACCCACTTCCTCAGATGCATGTAATGGAAATATCCAGGGGCAGGTATATATATGCAAGCAAGCTAGAGATAACGAGGTCAGTTCAATCAGGGAGGATGAGGCCCTGTTCTAGCAGTTGAGGTGTGAAAACCAAGAGAGGAGAAACTGGTTCTGTAGTTGGCAAGCCATTCACAGTCTTTGTTCAATCCTGAGCTGATGGTGTCAAATTTGCAGATGAACTGAAGCTCAGCAGTTTCTCTTTGAAGTCTGGTCCTGAAGTTTTTTTGCTGCAGGATGGCCACCTTAAGGTCTGCTATAGTGTGGCCAGGGAGGTTGAAGTGCTCTCCTATAACATCTCTGTAAGGAACCCAGGAATCGCATGGTCCCTGCTGTGAGGTTTGTAATGGCTCTGTGACATTCTTCTTAGGGAGCCTTGGACCGTAAGCCAGGCTGGTATCCTCCTGCCTCCGCAAGAGAGCGTGTGTGACAGCCCCTGCCACACCAGTCTGTCCACCTCTCCAGCAACCACCTACAGTCTAAACCACGCCTGGCAGGTACCATTCAGTGAACCGGCGTTCCCCAACACACCTCTTCGCAGCGTCCAGTCCCTCCCCCAGGCCGCTGGATGAAATGAAGTCCCCTATCTCCAAGGAAACAGCACACACACATATTAGCCTTTAATACACGGCACTGAGGTGGTTTATAGTAAAACTAAGAATAAGTTTACTAATAAAGAGCAATGATTGACGTGATACTGAGCGAGAGAAAGAGAGACAGGCCTGGTTACAAACCAAACCAAACAACCTGCTTTCTAGGCACTAAAACTTAACTTTATGTTAGTGTCACAGACCTAAGCAGCTTTTGCCCTGGCCTCCATGTTCAGGAAACGAGCCTGCACATACTCTCAAGCGAGAAACATTTCCGAAAGTTACAGTTGGGGCTAGGCAAATTTTGTGGTCAGCCATTTCCAGGAAACCCCCCTCTCTGAGGGTGGTAACGAGGCACCTGTAAATCTCCTAATTAGGAGAAACCTGGCCAAAAAATTGGACACGTCATTACCCTTATAAATTGCCCACCGTCCAAAAGTGGGCAGGGAGAGACGCAGAAAGCTGTACCCGAAACTGAGCCTGATCAACTCGAGGACTCCCTCGGCTGCGTGTTCTAAGAAGCCTACCCGTCTGCCGGTGATGATGAAACTTTTGTGGTTTATGTGTGTGAGTATGCTTAACTGCTGATTTTGTTACTTCTGCTATTTTTGCTAGCTAACTGAGTCTGTAATCGTGTTGTAAGCCGGAGTCTTACGGCAAGCTTTAGTTGTCTTATTGCATTTTGTTTTATTTAGATGAGTAATTGCATTTATGCTTAATAATAGCACCAATAGCACCCTTACTAACCCTTGGAAGGACCTAAAGAACTACTGGGACCTAGAGCGGTACCAGGGTCAGCTTTTGTTTGTAATTGCAGTATTTTTATTATTTGTTCTGGTATTATATTGTAAGCCCAAGTTGTAACTAGTATTAAGTTGTTCCTCATCCTCACCTGTAACCCATTCAATAAACCCTCAATTTTAACCCCACGACTGATTGTTTGTGTTATCCCCATTGCTACCTTCGGGGCACTTGTCACCCCTCCCGAGGGCATCCAGTGATCGAACCTCCGCCCTATCCCTACGCTCATTACCCAGTAGATAACGGGCACCTTGTGACCATATCGGTGGAGCGAGGGGCGAGAGTAATCGGTAATCAACACTTTAGAAAGTTACAATCTTTGCCTAAACCAATTTGTCGCATACTTAAGCTACCAATATCTGCCCCACGGGCCAGAGCAGTGGTCTGCAACCTTTTTACACTCAAGATTGCTTTTTGAATTTAAGGGCAACCCAGGATCCACTCTGCCCCTTCCCCAAAGCCCTTCCCCTCTCTATCCACCTCCCCCGTTGCTTGCTCTCTTTCATTGGGTTGGGGTTTGGGAGGGGGTGTGGCTCTGGCCTGGGGCTAAGGGGTTCACAGTGTGGGAGGGGGCTCTGGGCTGAGCCTGGGGCAGGGGATGGGGGTGCATGCTGTGGGAGGGAGTTGGGGTGCAGAAGAAGGTATGGGTGCTGGCTCTGGGAGGGGGGGTCAGTGCTGGGGCAGGAGTTTGGGGTGCTAGCTCCAGAAGGGGGATGGGGGTTAGGGTGCAACCTCCTGCTGGGCAGCATTTACTTCCGGTGGCTCCTGGTTGGTGGTGCAGCATGGCTACTGCTAAGACAGGTTCCCTGTCTACCCCAGCCCCATGCCACTCCTGGAAGGGGCTAACATGCCCCTGTGGCCCTGGGGGGGGGCTGGGGGCACGTGGCTTGCCACTCTCTGCGAGCACCGCCCCTGCAGTTCCCATTGGCCACAGCTCCCTGCTCCCGGCCAACAGGATCTGTGGGGGTGGTGCTTGCAGGCAGGAGCTGTGCATGGCGGGAAACCCCCCACTCCTGGGGGCTGTGCTGGCTGCCTCTGGGCACAGCATGGGGCAAGGATAGGCAGGGAGCCTGCCTTAGCAGTAGCCACACTGCACCATAGGAGATGGCGATCAACTGGGAGATCCTCTGAGATCGAGCACCACTGGGCTAGAGGGTCCAACATTCGCAGAAGCAGAGGGTGCCGACCGCTATAGCCCTGAGGGTATGTCTACACTTGGCATATGAAGCTTGGGCTAAGAGCCTGTTTAATTGTGGTGTAGATGTTGGGGCTGGAGCCTGAGCTTTAGGACCCTCCTGGCTTGCAGGGCCCCAGCCGGAGTCGGAACGTCTACACTGCAATTAAACAGCCCTGTTGAATGACCATATAGACATGCCCTAAGTGCTGGATAACAAAGGGTTTTCTCTCCCCTTATAGTCTGGTAGCCCTTTGAAATGTAGTCGTTTGAAGTGTATCCCCAGATAAAGTTTGTCTCCCCTGCTGGTGTGCATATGCCATGAAGTCTTCCTCAGCCTCTTGTGAAGTAGCTCTTCCAGTTGGTTTGATCGTGGTGTTTCCTGTAGATGTACTTTCCTTGTCTCTGGTTTATGAACTTGACCCTGGCAGTCTGGTACATCCACATTCCCTTGTCTAGGACAAACCTGTCTATTTGCTCTACTCAGATTGCTCGGTCTGACCCTGTGTTAGGAACCTGTTTCCAGCACACGTACCTACCTCTTTACACATGGGTGCTGGAACTAGGGTTGCTGGGGCCACAGCTTGAAGTGGTTTCCATCATATCCAGGGTTTACAGTTTGGTTCAGTGGCCAGCATGTCACCACTTCTCATATGATACCTTACGAGCTGCAGGTTGGCTAAATATTCTGACAACCCTGTGTTGGGTGCACCCTTTGCCAGTTGGCTGTTAGGGTCACAGGTTCCTGTTTGACACTTCACTGTTTACGACGCACTCAGCCACTGGGTAATAAAATCTTCCTTTTTGTGTTTTGCCTCCTTTTCCATGTGGGGTGGAGGTGGCCACTGGGGGTTCTATGCTTGGGGAACTGTTGTAGGTGCAAATGCGCCTCACGTCGATGAGACTGGCAGTCCGTTGGGGCCATGTGTGCACCCCAGACCACATGCTCTTGAACGAAGGCATAAAGGGTGGAACGGCCCCAACCTTCCCGCTGGTCTCTCTTATCACCCATGGCAGTGAGATAGAATCTGGTGAGTGTCCGATCTGCTAGTACTTCCACATAGCCATCAACCTGTCCCCCTCCCCCCCGAAAGTGCCTCAGATACACAGTGAGGCCCAACCTTTACCGGAGCAGGGTTCTGCCCTTCAGACACTGCATGGCATGGAAAGTATTCACCAAATACCTGGTTGTGAATTTAAGGAGGCAGAAAACCCACATCTAGCTGACTCGCTGGTCAGAGGCAGGCCCCAGCAGGAGAACACAGTCTGTGTCCTCTCCCTCTTCTAAGCAGGACTCAGCATGAGCTATGATCCACTCACGATCTGCAGGAGCATACCTCCCAGAGGCTAGGTTCTAGCCTCTCCAATTGCAAACTCTCGAAAATGAAATCCAACAATGGTGTGTACAAGTCTAGGCCACAGGCTGCATGCTGGTGTGTACATATGTGTCAAGTATCAGAGGGGTGGCCGTGTTCATCAGGATCTGTAAAGCGACAGAGTCCTGTGGCACCTTCTAGACCAACAGATGTTTTGGAGCATAAGCTTTCATGGGTGAATACCCACTTCGTCGAATCCAACAAAGTGGGTATTCACCCATGAAAGCTTATGCTCCAATACGTCTGTTTAGTCTAGAAGATGCCACAGGACTCTGTTGCTGTATGTATGTGACACTGCTTGCCAGACTTCACATGTGGCTTTTACTGTATGTTTCCCATGCACATGTCACACAAACAAGAGTGTCATAGGCACACCTCAAACCCTGTGAAAGCTCATGTAGGAGCTAGACCCAGTGAATGTACAGGAAGGGAGGCTGTTCTCTTATCCCCCATTCTGGGCTGACCCTTGTCACATACGCTGCAGGGACTGGTTGAGATGCCTATCTAAACCATGCTGGATTAGCATTTTAACTCACAAAGCCCATCTTGTAGCAATATTGGTGTGTCACGCACTCACAATTGAATTATATCTTTATAGAATATCAGGGTTGGCAGGGACCTCAGGAGGTATCTAGTCCAACCCCCTGCTCAAAGCAGGATCAATCCCCAGGCAGATTTTTGCCCCAAATTGCCCCCTTAAGGATTGAGCTCACAACCCTGGGTTTAGCGGGCCAATGCTCAAACCACTGAGCTATTCCTCTCCCACAACTGAGCAATTGCCCTGCCTGCCAGTCTTGAAGCCGCATTCAACGCTAGGCGAAAAGGTGCTATGTACTTTGAACATGGTCAGTGTTTGCTCTGTTTCCTTAACTACACCACACCCTTCCTCAGGCTGTCTCCCTGGCTCTTTGTGGCCATTTCTGGCTAAGCCATCTCATCACAGAGCCTCTCTAAGTTGATCTCACAGGGCATTTCCCCTGCCATCAGAGAGCTGCCAAGCCTCCCCCTCTGAGTGACAAGGTGCGTGTCACCAGCAGCATCTTTTGCCTGCGTCAGGTAGGTGCGAGGGTCTGCTAGCTGCACGGTGGAGCACTTCACTGCCTGTTGTTCAACATTATGCTGTAGACGTGGTAACCAGGTCAGATGCCAAGGGCAGGAGAGCAGCACAGGCTGGGAGAGCAGTACTTCGATTCCTGTTTGACTGGCAGCTGAAACGCCTCCCGCCCACCATCCAGCGAGGATGCTACTTTCCAGTCACCTCAATCAGAATCCACACGGACGCATACGGCAACAGGGAACTGCTACTCGCCCCACAGCAACTGTCATTCTCTGGGATGGCATAATCCATGGGGAGCCCCCAACCCGGCCTCCATTTGGAGACCTTGGCAACATGGGCTTTGAATTGTGAGGGAACTGAGGGAGGTCTGTCCACCCTGCCCTTTATGTCCTCTTGTGGGAGCATGAGGAGGCACAGGGGGAATGTGTGGCCTGGATGGACACCCTATCACACTCAGTGGTGGATTAGCCACTGGGACAACAGGGCAATTGGGGGGCCCCAGCCAATGGGGGGGGTCCTGGAAAAATGGGTGTGCCCCGACCTGCTCCACCCACCTGCGCATGTTGGGGAACAGGGTCGGGGTTCTGGGGCTTGTCCCGCTCTGCCCACCCAGTGCTCCTGTCAGGGAGCGGGGGAAGCCCCCATGCCCCAACCCCGCTCCCCAGCAGGACTGGGGACAGGGAGGACAGCGGCAGAAGGGGTGGGGAGTGGCCCTCTAGCCCAGGGATCCACAAAAGCACCAATCATAGTTCCAGGGTTAACTGCACCCGACCCTTTCATAGCTTCCTTGAAGGCCCCTGCTCAGATCTGAGGCCTGCAGCCATCACCTTTCTCCGGGTGGGAAATCGCGCTCCTCTTCCTCCACACCAGGGCTTTCGGCTGTAATTTCCTCTTGGGACTCACTGTCATCAACTTAGTGAGGCTTAATTCAGCACTTGCTGTCCTGTCTCTATGACCGGTGAGCCATTGCCTAGCCAGGCTTCATGAAGGAAAGGATTTATTCAGAACAAATACGTGAAGAGAAAACAGGTAATAAAACACTAAACAGCATCTACGCCTGCCTGTCTTAGCGTGTCACCCATCTCCGGCAGGGGTCCGGCCCTCAACCTTCCAGCAGGGTCTGACCCCTGGCTAAAGTCTCATGTCAGTACTTGGATCAAGTGAGAATGACACCCCCCCCCGCCCTCCCAAAACCAACTGCTATCATAGGTTGCCCACTTATACAATTCTCCAAACTTAATCTGCTGGGCCTCTTGAACCCCGTTCCAACCAGCATATACTTCTCCCCCACACCCCGCCAGGCTGGCTTGGTGATCCATCTAGCCATCTGCAGTAAGCACTCTCTAGTGCTGTTACTTCCTGCTGCTTCATCCATCCCACCCACCCTCTCCAAGTCACTGCATTGCTTTATCTCCTTTCAAGAAAGAAGTTAACCCTTTCTGACCCATCAGGTAACACATGACAAAAAGGGGAACTGAGTCACGCCTGTTCTTTCATGAAAACGAATGAGACGTTTCTCAGTTCAGCACAACAACTATTCAGAAACACTCCCGGCTGATGTGCATCGGGCTCATGCCCCGCCCCCCACACACTGGGAGCTGCAATGCCCATATCATCTCAATGAGCCACCGTTGCAGTAGAGTAAGTGACCATTCTTTTCCAGCCACTACCAGGTGAGGTTGTACTGGGACAGCTGAAAAAAATCCCACCCCTTGCTTCCCTCAAGCTGCCCTCTTGATGCACGTGGCCTCAGGGAAGCAGGATGGGGTAGGTAAGTTGCGAAGGGGAGAAGAGTGAGGCAGCCCCCATTTGTAACCCTCCTCTCTGCTCTCTCCTGTTCACTGAGCCTATTGCTTATGCTCCTAGCGGTAGGCCTCGTGCTTCACTCCCTGTAGTTATTTCCCTTTACTCTCCCAGACGCTGAGCCCTCCCGTGGAGTGGGCAGCTGAAGGATGTGGGACACTAACTCCTCTTTGCTTATCAAACCCTCTCTCACCAATTATTCCGATAAGTGACACCCTCTGCTGGGAGAGCCTGCGCTACCAGCCATTGCCCCTGCTCCAAGGAGCTATGAAATGGACCCGTCCTCAATCGTGTGTGACATCGAACAGGTCCCTACCTCTCCCGCCCCCACCCAGGCCCACACTGTTCAGTTTGGAAGTTGGACTGAAAAGAGTGACAATAAAAGGCCAAAGAGGTGGGTTTATTTGCAGCAGTTAGACAGACACAGGCAGCACCCAGCAACAATTTACAGTTTAGAAATTAATATTTTTCACAATAATGAGCGGTAACATTATGTATGTCAGACACCAACAACGAGCAACCAGGAAAGGTGGCACAGTCACTTCTCACAGAGTGAATGAATTACATGGAGTAAATCAGATGTGCTGGAACTAGGGACACGGCTTCACTCCGTGGTGTGAAGTGGTTTCCATCGTGTACAAGGGGATACAGTTTGATTCAGTGACTGTTAATACCCTCCTATACAAATTGTTCCAGCACAGCTGGAATAAATTCTGAAAGGCCTGGAATGGGCACAGGAGTGTTAGAATCAATATCATCTGCTGCACAAGCTACGCTGAGTGGACAATACAGAGAAGTCCCATAGTTGTTCAACTTTGTTCCTGCTTTCAGGAATCTCTGGGGCCGGTCACCTCGCTCTCTCCTCCTGTCTCCATCTTACTGCTCCTCGGTTCCTTTCCCTCCGTGGGCAGCTTTCCTTCTCCTGCCTTCACCGCCTCGCAGACACTGATGGGAACATCTCTGCCTTGTGCTGCTGGTAGGGCCAGACGTGGCGCCTCGACGCAGAGCTGCCCATCCTGGGACAGGGAGCAGAGCACGGCCTGCACGTTCACGTCTTCCGGCAGGAGAGTTTCTCTGCGGATCTCTCTGTATTCCTGGGAGCAGACTCCAGCCTCCGACTCTGTTTTCTTCTCACGCTTCCCCGTCACCGTCAGCTTCCTCCCGTCCACTCTCACCATCAGCTCAGCTGGGGAGAAGCCGCTCACGTCCATGGAGAGCTGGTACCTCTCCTTCCCCTGCGCCTGGGACCCGGGCTCCTTCCCAGCACCCTCAGCCAGGGTCTGGCTGCTCTGCCTCGGGGCCCTGCTCCCCTCGCGTTCCCTGCAGAGAAGGGGATAAGCCAGGAGGAGGGAGTGTCTCATTCGCTCCATCTCGTCCAGGTGCGTCTGCACGTCCCCCACCAGCTGGTCCCAGAGGCTGTGGGGACCCGGCCCCAGGCGGCTGGACACGGGGGCTCTGCTGCGAAGCCACACTCGGAGCGGGAACATCCTGCGCGGGGCCGGGAGTCGCTGGTCCGAGTTCAGCTGCTGAGACGCTGCTGCTGGAGCTGCCTCTGCCCGGCTCCCTGCCTGGCTGCTGCTCACTGGCTGCGGCAGCCCCAGCGCCGCCTTTTCTACCGGGCTGGGGGCGGGCCGGGCACCTCGGGAACCTTCCTGCTCCTGCGGGCTGGGGGGGCGGAGCTCCCGGTCTGGGCTTTGCTGGAGCCTTCGCGATCCTGCTGTGATGGGCGGCTCACCGCCGGGGCAGGGGCTGCAGCGCGGCTCTGCCGAGGGGGAGGGTCCGAGCCCGGTAGCACAGACACCCCCGCTCCCGGCCCAGCGCCGGGCAGAGCTCCCCGCCGCCCCCCCAGCGAACGGGCTATTTCTTCTCCCGGTTACAGAGCCCCGCCCTTGAAAAACCAGAGTCACGTTTGGCATAAAGTGACCCCCCCCGAGATTCGCTCCAGCCGCTGCCCCCGCAGGGGTCGGGATCTGCCGCTTGTGGGGCGGCCAAACTTGGAGGGTTTCTCAGGTGCCCTGAAGCTCCTGCCTGGTGTTTGCGAATGGGGGGGGGGCGCTAGGGGAGGGTGTTCTCCCTGCTGCTCAGCCCCCCCCTTCCCCGCAGCGGCTCTTCCTAGGCTCTGGCTGAGGCGGGGGAGGGGGGGCAGAGACAGCTGCCGGGTGTGACCCCCCCCAGACCGGAACAGGACCTGACACGAGTCTCTGTCAGTGTTTATTACACGCGCGCTGTGGGGGTGTTCGCCAATCTCACGTGTCTGCTCCGCACATCGACTGTCCAACCCCCCCCCCCCCAAGACACCGGCCGGGAACTGGCCCCCGTGCCCCCCTCGCCGCCCGGGCTCCAGTCCGTGCCCCCGGCGCTGAGACACCGCCCCCCCCCACCACCCCATCACCGGGATCGCGAAGGCTCCAGCAAAGCCCAGACCGGGAGCTCCGCCCCCCCAGCCCGCAGGAGCAGGAAGGTTCCCGAGGTGCCCGGCCCGCCCCCAGCCCGGTAGAAAAGGCGGCGCTGGGGCTCCGCAGCCAGTGAGCAGCAGCCAGGCAGGGAGCCGGGCAGAGGCAGCTCCAGCAGCAGCGTCTCAGCAGCTGAACTCGGACCAGCGACTCCCGGCCCCGCGCAGGATGTTCCCGCTCCGAGTGTGGCAGTCGCGTGACTATGGCCCCGTGTGGCTCCGCAGCAGAGCCCCAGCGTCCAGCCTCCTGGGGCCGGGTCCCCACAGCCTCTGGGAGCAGCTGGTGGGGGACGTGCAGACGCACCTGGACGAGATGGAGCGAATGAGACACTCCCTCCTCCTGGCTTATCCCCTTCTCTGCGGGGAGGGCGAGGGGAGCAGGGCCCCGAGGCAGAGCAGCCAGACCCTGGCTGAGGGTGCTGGGAAGGAGCCCGGGTCCCAGGCGCAGGGGAAGGAGAGGTACCAGCTCTCCATGGACGTGAGCGGCTTCTCCCCAGCTGAGCTGATGGTGCGAGTGGACGGGAGGAAGCTGACGGTGACGGGGAAGCGTGAGAAGAGAACGGAGTCGGAGGCTGGAGTCTGCTCCCAGGAATACAGAGAGATCCGCAGAGAAACTCTCCTGCCGGAAGACGTGAACGTGCAGGCCGTGCTCTGCTCCCTGTCCCAGGATGGGCAGCTCTGCATCGAGGCGCCACGTCTGGCCCTGCCAGCGGCGCAGGGGAGAGACATTCCCATCAGTGTGTGCCAGGGGGTGAAGGCAGGAGAAGGAAACCTGCCCACGGAGGGAAAGGAACCGGGGAGCAGCGAGATGGAGACAGGAGGAGAGAGCGAGGAGACCAGCCCCAGAGATCCCTGAAACCAGCCCCCGGCTCCATTAACCCCTGGACTCTGTTCCATCGATTCCATTCAGCCCAGCTAGAGCAGCCCTTGATCTCGGTGTGAATGGTGCTGAGCATATTCCTCTGCCAAACTCTCTCTGTAAGAGAAGTGACTGGGGAATGCTCTGTTTCTCTGCTCTTTGTTTTGTTAGAATGTTTATACTTGTCTTGAATTTGAAAATTAAATTCCAACCTTTCTAGTAAATACCAACCGTGCTGTCTGGTGAGCTCTGGCTGCTTGATTCACCATTTCATGTGTCACCTCTGGAAATAAACTGCCATTGTCCCAGCTCAGTTCTCATCTCTCTCTGCAGAGACCCCTTTCAGTCTGCAAGTGAGGGAACATGATGGTTTTGAGGGTTGAGAGCTGTTGATTGTAGGGTGGAGGTCTAAGATAAGAGCACAAAAGCTGTGATAAAGGGCCGGGTTGCTGTTTTGAGGGGGAGTAGGGGAAGTGCCTGATTAGGGAGGGGACTAGGAACCAAATACCAGACCCAGAGGCATGTGACCCTATAGATGGTTGTGACATATATGGCACTGCCCTGTTGTACTGTTGGGAGCTTTGACTGTATGAAGTTTACATATCTCTGTGGCCCAGGGACTGTCTGTACTATAGTTTGGGGTGGGTGGGGGCACTCCTTAGGGAAGGGCTAGAAGGACTGATGCTTGCCAGAGCCCTTGGCTGGAGCTGGGTGACTTCAGCTTTGTAGCATGGTCACCCTCCCTCACGTGTGGGTTCTTGTCTTGCTGGGAATGTGATTTCTCTGTAATGCTTTCACCTTAACCATGACTGTGCTTGAGCAGAAAGAGCTGGATAGTAACTAATCATCATTGAGGGTTCCGGCTCTGAAGAGGAAGCAAAGCGCAGATGCAGGCCGTTTGGGTCAGAGTGGGCTGCGGGAGGGAACTGTGCAGCCTGGAAAGTCCCCCGTCGGGAGGGAGAGAGGTGGGGGTCTCTGCCAAGGAGGTGTGATGACTGGGTGCTAGAAGCCTAAGATTGATGCCCTTGCTGGACCACACAGTGGGAATACAGGTGCCGTCGTCCCACAGTGTGACAGTGCCTATAGGGGCCAATGTTTCCTCCAATTGGCTCTTGCAAAGCCGGCAAGGTGCTGAAGCCCTCCCCAGCTGCCTGAAGGCTGAGCTGAAGCTGAAACTCCAGAGGTGCCGGAAACAGAATTCTCAAACTAGTCAGGGGAGCGACTATCTCCCCAGCTTAATCTTGTAGGGCCTCTCCACCATGCCTAACACCTCTTACCTGCCAGCCCTCACAGGAGATAAGCCAGAGACTGGTCCCCGCAAAGGACAACTGGGGCCATGGGAAAATAGGGTGAGCCAGGAATTGTGTGACACAGAGAGAGATGTGGGTTTGGCTAGTAGGACATGGGCTATGTAGGCAGCTAACTTGGCATAGGTGCCTGGCTCTGGGAGAGGGTTTGAGGCTGTGGCTCCTGAATAGAGGGAGGCACTGAGCTCTGGCCCATCAACCAGGTGTACCAAGTCAGCTGCTCAGACACCTAAACCCCTGTTCTGTCCCTGCCAATCTGGTTGACAGTTTCAACTGCCTGGCTGCAGACAAGCCCTTCCTTCGGCACCTACCTATCCCCACGCGATACATGGTCTTGGTGCTATTGTATTGATAGCAGGGGCCCAAAGAGTTAAAGGTGTTAAACTCCTTCACTGTCTGACAGTGAAATTGTGATAAAAAGGTTCAGAGGTGGGAGGGTGTGTAGAGTCACTGGCTTTCTAAAGAGACCCTGGCTTCTTGGCAAAGACCCAAACGCACTCATTCTGAAGTTGGAAGTTTACTGATGAAAACACAAGTAAGGACTAGAAACAAAATTCAAACTGAGTAACTGTAGAAAACAAGGTAATCAAATCCTATTAAAAGTCTCTCCCCTTTTGGAAGTTATGATGGGGTGGACTAGGCTTTGATGCCCCCTGCTGGAGGCCTTGTGGTCCTGCCACACCCTGTCCCAGAAAAGAGCGGTGGAGAGGTCCTCCACGCTGCCTAGAGCGGCTGTGTGAGAAGCATCCAATCAGGGCCCAGCAGGTCAGTATAAGAAGAGCTGCAAGGTGAGCATAAGTTCAGTTCCTTGCTGGAGCTGGAGGAGAGTGGCTGTTGCTTTAGGCTGTGTGTGGGGCCTCCACAAGGACAAGGCCCTGAGATAAGGGTGAAGAATGTGTGAGAGCCATGGAGAGGTGCCCCAGCTAATTAGAGCAGCAGCTCAGTTTATTTAAAGGGACCTTGCGGATGGCTGTTATCTATAGGGTCCCTGCACTGGGACCTGAAGTAGAGGGTGGACCTCAGTCATCTGCCCCCATCGGCCACTGGGAAAGTGGGTTGGACTTTGAAGCACCGCAGAAGGGGAACTGCATCTGATGAAGTGGGTTCTAGCCCATGAAATCTTATGCCCAAATAAATGTGTTAGTCTCTAAGGTGCCACAAGGACTCCTCATTGGTTTTGCTGATATAGACTAACACACTCCCTCCCACACACCTCAACTCCCCAATTTCATGAGCATTCATGGTCCAACATACAATTTCCATATCCTGATGTGGCCCTCAGGCCAAAAAGTTTGCCCATCCCCGATTTAGGTGAATCTTGAATGCAATAATATCATTGCTGATATGTCTCTTTGAAGTTTGTGATAGATGCCTAATGAATAAATCACCTTATGTTAATTTGTGTGACTAACTACAGGTGATGCTTAGGAAATAAATCTCCATAATTGCCCGTTGTTTGCTGAAGGTCTCTGAACTGTCAAAGAGAGCCCAAAAATTGTTTAAAAAGCTCTTGGGACGTGATCCGTTTTATCTCAGATCTCCTTCATGCAGGGGAAGCTTAAGCCATAAGACTGAGATCCCAGTCCTGACTGGACTACCCTGAATATAAACATTTGGACTATAATCTATTAACTAAATCTGGGGAAGTCTTGGCAGGACGAATCCAAATTTTCATGGCAAGGCACCTTGTTTATATGTTGTACTTACAGTACTGCACAGGATCTTTTCAGGGGAAATAGGCAAAGCACCACATTTATTGGTAATACATGTACCAAGCCACACTGTATCATATGCATATGTTATATTACACTCACGCACACACAGACACACACAAGCACACTCCGTCTTGTTGTTACCAACTAGTTGCTCCCCTTAACTTCAGTGGACAGGTGAGTTAGATGGGGGAGGGATGGAGCTGTGATTATTGATTAAACAGGCGTAGGTTTTTCCAGAGTCTGCAGCCTTGAGACCCCAATAGACATTCCTGGGGCAACTTCAACACAATTCTCATCAGGAAGGATGTGGGGTCAAGCTGCCATTTTTGTGGCACCCCAAAATTCCCTCTCCTCCTCCCTTGGTGAAGCTGAGATTGCTGAATGGCCAATTTACAACTTGCTGATTAGGCAGCCTTTAAGAATAAGCCATAGTGGTTTCAAGCACTTTACTGGTTTGCCAAAGTCTCCCTGTACTTTGCAACATCCTGGTGCCCTTGCATCTCTCTTTGGTTCATCCTGTGACAGACCCAGACCAGTGGGGTACAGGAGTCTGGTAGAGGGCAAATATACTGGTCACTGGATGAGTAGTTTTCTGTTCCCTGAGTGACCGGAACAGGGGCTGCACTAGAGTAATCAAGAACCTGCTAGAACCAATGAAAACAGGAAGGATAATTAAGACACCTGGAGCCAATTAAGAAACTGCTAGAATCAGTTAGGACAGGCTAGCTAATCAGGGCACCTGAGTTTAAAAAGGACTTCACTTCAGTTTGTGGTGTGCATGCGAGGAGCTGGGACCAAGAGGAGCTGAGAGTGAGAAGACATATTGCTGTAAGACTGAGGAGTACAAGTGTTATCAGACATCAGGAGGAAGGTCTGGTGGTGAGGACAAAGAAGGTGTTGGGAGGAGGCTATGGGGAAGTAGCCTAGGGAGTTGTAGCTGTCGTGCAACTGTACCAGGAGGCACTGTAGACAGCTGCAGTCCACAGGGCCCTGGGCTGGAGCCTGGAATAGAGGGCGGGTCCGGTTTCCCCCTAAACCTTCCAACTCCTGATCAAACACAGGAGGAATTGACCTGGACTGTGGTTTCTACCAGAAGGGAAGGTCTCCGGGCTGTTTCCAGACCCACAGGGTGAATCTGTGAGGCAAGCAAATCCACCAATAAGCGCAGGCCCCACCAAGGTAGAGGAGGAACATTGTCACCATCCCTTAAACATCTGGTTTGGTGATGATCTTCACACTCAGCTCATAACACATACATTCCTCATTCACACACAACACAGAATTGATTTACACAGAGCATTTGAACAGGAACATCAAATTGCAATGCAAGAGAAAACAATCGTATTCTTTTACTTATATTAATATACTAAACCTGCAACAAAGTGGTGACCCTAAAAGATCTCTTACTGCCTTGAAATCAGCTCAGATACAGAATTATACAAACATCAAATCCTATTACTACAGTCACAGAAGTGTCTTCACGTCTCCTGTTTTTAACAGATAGACAGGCAGACAGACAAACACCAGGTGGAGAAGTGACAGGATAGAAAAGATGGAGAAAATACAGCTTTGGTGGACAATCTTGGAGCACTGGTTAGCTGCTCAGTCCCACCTGGATGCATTAGGCTGGCCGGTCGGCCCCAACACCTGTGGCCCAGGACCTGGGCTTACATTCCATCAGGAATGTTATTTGGTTCCTTTCTCCTCGGATGGGGCGGCACTGGACGGGCCATCTCCTCTTGCCGTCCTGATGCGTGCAGTACAGCTGGTTTCAGGATCCAGTGGAAAGCTGAGACAGTGAGAGATGATGAAGAATATCTGGGCAGAGAGTTACATGGAGGGGGAAGGGAGATGGAACAGGATCTCACAGGACAGTGCCTGAAGCCCCTCAGTGCTGACAATCAGGGATCCCAACTGAGGGCTGGATGGCGTGATACCATGATCAATTCCAGGATCACAGGTGAAGAACAAAGTCCTTAGACTAGTGGTGGATTAGCCACTGGGCCAACAGGGCCCATGCCCAGGATCCTGGCCAATTGGGATCCCCCTGCCCAACCGGCACACCTGCTGAGGAGCAGGGTCAGGCTGTGGGGGTTTGCCCTGCTCCCTCTGCCTTCCTTCCTCTCTTGCCAGGGAGCGAGAGAAGCCCACGTCACCCGTGCCCCAACCCAGCTCCCCGGCAGCCGCACCTGAAAGGGACTGCCATTGGAAGGAGTGGGGAGGGGCCCCACTTGCTCCAGTCCAGGACCCCCCCAAAACTCTAATCCACCCTCTGCTTGAGACAAGAGCAAGGCCTGCTGGCTTTCTGTAGGGATTGATCCTGGCTGGCAAACCACCAGATAATTAATCCCTGCAACCCCCCGTTACGCCCCCTGATCATAAGACCAGGCAAGTACAGCACTACATGCCTGAGTAGAATGAAAAACATAGCACGTCACGCTTGCAAGCAGCGGGTGAGAAGCAGGGAGATAAGAGAGATCCTCCGCCAGTAAGAAACAAGTAAACAAGGCTGTAATTTATGCTGACAATGTAACCAGAAAGAATAAAAGGGCTGCCACGCCAGCTGACGGGGCGCCTTCCTGAGCAAACAAGCTGTCTGTGTCTGGTTCCTTCCCGCATCTGGTGACCCCGACGTGATTCCAGCCCTCCGTACCCACCGGCTGGCCAAGCCGTGGTGCACCACAGTGCGTCGTCGCGCACTTCCTCGTGAGTATGGGGGGGGATTTGTCCGTGCAACAGAAGGCTCATGCGAAAGAGCTGGTTCAAGTACTCAAGGTAACCGGTCGCACGACAGCATCACAGCGACATGTGGAGGAATTGCTCCATGTGATAGAGGTTAAATGCCCTTGGTACCCCAAGAAAGGAACTCTCGAGGTTTCTGACTGGCAAAATGTGGGCGAACGGCTCCTAAGGGAGCCACAAGCGCCCATCCAACACATCTTGCTGTGGCAACATTGTGCAGAGGCAATCGGGCGTTTGCGAAAGGAGGCGCCCCCGCTTGCCTCTCCCACCCCTACCCCACTTCCCTCATATGTCACGGAGGTTGAAACCCCAAGTCCTGCACCCAGGGCGACAGCCCCTAGTCTAGCCCCCTCTGAGTCCTTGCTGTCGTCGCCCCCCCCCCCCTTTGCCCCCTCCGGCTCCGAGCGCAGTACAGGCTGCTTTCGGCCCCAGCTGGCTGTGAAGGAAAAAATATAGACAGAGGCGGAGCAAAAGGAAATACAAGTTACAGAACTGAAATTACGTTTGCAAAGCTTAACTGTCCAGTAAGACCCAACAGTGTGCCTTTGTGACCCTGGAGTCGGAAGCCACAGGCAGCCGACCTGGACTGGAATCTCTGAAAGAGACGCCGCAGGAGATTCCAGGGTGTAAGAGAACAGCCCTCCCAAGAGCAGAAGCATGTTGGAAATTCTGGACAAGCTGTATACAGGATAATCTCCCTTCCACCTCTCCCCCTCCTCTGAACATTATACACAGAAGTGGCCAGTCGGGACGTACCTGTGTAAGTATGAAAGGAGCTTCGGGCTTGGGGCATTAATATTTTCCTGAGTGATGTGGGAGCGTTCCCAACACTCTCCATTGTTGTTTTATTATTTTATTAATGAAGCTTTAAAATTCAGTCATATGGTGTGTTTTCTTTATCTTCCCCCAGCGATCCTGTAGTGTCAGCCTGATCACCTGACACGAGGGATAGATTGGTAACAGAAATTTGTGACAGTTTGGTGAGCAATTAAGAAGGGGGGAGCACTGCAGAATTTACACCATCTATTTGTTTTATCCTTGTTATTTTGTGTTTGCTTTGCTTGGTACTGTTGGTGCTATATGTTGAGAATTGCATGAGTAAAAGTATGCCTTAATAGGATAAGAAAACGCTATTTGGTTTTGGTTCTGTTCTGTTTAACCGGTTACTGTTGTTTTTCTGCTCTGTATACATTTGGGCGTTAGGAGTGTGGGCGGAACTGAACCTCTCGTTCGTAATTCCTTGGAGTGGAAGCCATGAGTGCGAGGAAGCTCTGAGGTTGAATTGAGATCCTTCTGTCCCGTCCCCTGTAGCGGACAGTGTATAGAAGTGGGAAAGTCTGACTTAGACTGTAATTCCCTCTGCGCTCTGTGTAATTTCTTTTTTCTGTTTAAGTGTCAGCAGACAGATGGGTGGGTCTCTAGGTAAACTCTCTAAAGGGGTTTGGATTTTTGTCCAGGAGGCAAGCCTCATGAAGGAGGACTCGGGTAGTCTTGTGAGTAAGAAGGTTTAAGGGAAAAGACCAGGAGGGGTGGGGGCTAGTTAAGAAGCCCACCCTCCTAGCTAAACTGGTAGTGGAACAAGTTGGTGCCCATGGAAGGGACGGTTCAGCAAGAAAAGCAGGATCGGGCCCAGGCAGGCAGGCAACAGAGAGAGAGATTGGAAAGCAGGTTGGAAAACTTTACGGGTGTAGTGGAAGGAAGGAGTCAGTAAGTGTAAGCATGGGGATTTCAAATACCCAGGACTTACTTGGCATGGTGATTTAAGTTGATAAAAGTGGCTGTTGGGAGACAAGCAAGTGATTTAAGGGAGAGTGAGAAGTTAACTCTGTAGTTGCTGGAGGAAACAGCAGTTGAACTTTGTAAAAATGCTAAAGAAAAGGGCTCTTGGTGTCTGCGAAATGTTTGTAAATAAATTTGGGCAAAGAAATTATTGGATTGCTATCATTTGGTTTGGCTATGAACAATTTAGTTAAATTAGCTGAAGAATGTATACAGTGTTATGTAATTGAAAACCTAGGCTGCTTATGAAACAAATATAAGAAAATATGGGGTTATTCCTCTGTTCTTGCCTGAAGTCAACAAGGGTATTTGTATATTTCAAGCGATGATTGTCTGCCCAGAAGGGGTGGGTAGACCTCTTTTTTTGTCTTTCAGATAATCAGAGAAAACTGATGCCAGCTGAACAGCATTCAACGTATCATGCATTTACTGGCACAACAGGAATTATGTTTTGTGTTCTATGTCCTGTCTTGTGGTGTTTGTCTCGTGGCCAAAATTGTTGTGTTTAATATTTTTATAGGATAGTCTAGTTAAAATTAAATAGAAGGGTTAAATGCAGATACTTGTTTTATTCAACTTTGGAATACAAGGTGTTTGGATAAATCAGGAGAATGTGATATACTAAAGTCTAATGCATTTGCTTAAGTAAGAAAAAGAAGCTTCATTGGCCAAATTGTTAATTAAAGAAATTGTTGTTATAATTTGCATGCCAACGGTCTTTGAAAGCAAAGACATGAAAAGTTAACCCACTCCCCATATTGTACATGGGATCTTTCTGGCTACCTCAAATTTCTAGCCAGAGGGCTGGGGATGGTGGAAGGCTATTGGACTAGAGGTTGAATTGAATGAACTCCTCAAAGTGGGTGTGCTTGTTCTAGCTCGTTGCTCCAAAGTTCTGTAATAAGGTTATTTTAGTAAAAGAGTATGTGTGGCATATATTAAATAATAAGACTAATGTACTGTATAATGGCAATGTTTACGTGTTCGTTGTTGGGAAAAGGTGTATAAGTGAAGAGTGAAAGTTTCCTTTGCAGGTTAAAGGAAGCCAAAAAGGGAGAAGAAAAAAAGAACAGAATGAGTTAACTGAAAAGAAAAAAGTAGCTAGGAGACTATAGATAAGACTCTGTCTCCATTCAAGGACACTGCTCACAGCTAAGACTTGGCTAATAACCAAGGAAAGGGGGGTGGGGCTTGAATGTGCCCAAGCAGCTATGAGATCTGCAAAACACTGCCAGGCACTAATGAAATGTGTTAAGTTTCTTTTCTCACAGGTAAAGAAGCGCTACCCAAAGACCGAATCAGCCCTTGCCTTCCCGGATGCCCTTCAACTAGCCCTGGCAGGCTTTGTGGGCTCCCTGTCCTATCATATTCAAAAAGATCCTCCCCTGCATGCCATTTGTCACATTCCCACTGTATTTTGTAATTTTTGCCAGCAAACCCCCATAATTGAAGCGCTTACAGTATTCACTGATGGCTGCCCAACCCGTGGTGTTGTTTCTTGGTGTACTGCCACGCAATGGCACTCGTGGTTTACCACTCCTCAAACAAGCCCTCAACGGGCAGAACTTGCTGCCCTTTGTTTAGCCTTTTCTCATTTTTCCATTGTCCCCCTTAATGTTATTACAAATAGCCTTTATGTTGCTAACGTTGGTACCGCTATAGCTGGAAGCTATGTGACCCCACTTATGGAATAACCACTTCTTGCCCTTTTTCTTACCCTCCAACAGCTTCTGCGCTCCCGGTCTCACCCGTTTTTATTGCACATATTCATAGCCATCTTCCCCTCCCCGGGGTTTTGTCTGAGGGCAACGCTTACGCTAATACACAAGTGCGTGTTTTCTGGGTCCATTCTCCTGCTTCCCCTACTTCCAGCCACGCCTTTCATCATCAAAATGTTAAAGCCCTTGCCCGGGAGTTCTCCATTCCCTTGGATGAGGCTAAAGCTGTTGTTCAACAATGCCCACAATGTTCCTCTCTCCGCTCTTACCCCCCCACCGGCGTCAACCCCCGCGGTCTCGGCGCTAATCAGCTTTGGCAAATGGATGTCACACGTTTTTCACCTTTTTCCCCGTGGAATTTTCTTCATACTACTGTCGATACCTATTCTGGTTACCTTTGGGTCACACCTCACAAAGGTGAACGTGTTCGACACGTTATTAACCATTTTGTCCGCTGTTTTTCTGTTATGGGCATCCCAGCCAAGCTGAAAACAGATAATGGGCCAGCTTACTGCTCTCAACAAATTGCTGCCTTCTGCTCCCATTGGGGCGGGCCAAGCTATCGTTGAGCACGCGAATCGTACCCTCAAAACAGCTCTCCTCCAACAAAAAACAAAAGGGGGAATCCCGCCCACGCTGCCCGACAAGGAGGTGTGGTTAGCACATGTTCTTTATACAATCAATCATTTAAATCTTGTTTTTGATGGTGCCCATTATATCTCCCGTTTACAGAAACACTTTAGGTGCAAGGAAGAACTCCCCGCCCCTAAAGTAACGTATAGACAACTCCCTGGAACCACGTGGAGTGCCCCAGTCCCCTTGATTACCTGGGGGCGGGGGTACGCAGCCGTTAACATACCTAAGGGGCCTGTGTGGGTCCCAGCCCGTTACATCCGTCCGTGGAAAGAGGACCCCACAGGCGGCCCACAGCATGGCATGGCACCAGGGTCTTAACAATCCCATTCCTGATTTCAATCAGTTATTAACAACAACAGTTACGCTGTCTCAAGAACGGCGCCGCAGTACTCCCAATGCACCAGTGACGTGGGTACAAACAAAGTCCCTCCCACAGCAAGCTGAGCGTCTGCTGGAACAGCAAGAAAAGGAGAAAACCCCAGAGAATTTGTTAACTGCTTTTATTGCTTGCCTAAATGCTAATTCTTGTGTGATGTTATGTATAATGCCTTGGCCACCTCCTTGGTTGGCATACCTGGCTTAATAATTAGTAATAGTAAAAATCTTAATTGGTTAGCTTGCTCAGCGGTTAAAGCTCTTAATGCCACGTCTATTGCAGTGGCATTGCTTAATGAGGAGCAAACAGAGCTGCGTCATGGAATTTTGCAAAATAGAGCTGCCATTGATTATCTTCTTTTGCTACATCACTATGGTTGTGAAAAAATTAATGATATGTGTTGTTTTAATATTTCTGATCACGCCCATGCTATTAATAATCAAATAGCTTTAATTAAAAATCTTACTGCTCAAATTCAAATTCACAATGACCCATTCTCCTCCTGGTGGGACTGGCTATCTAGCTGGCTACCAGGATGGGGTTGGTTACATCAGGTAATAACCTATGGAGGACTTTGCCTTTTATTCCTCATACTCACCTGCTGTGGCGTTCAGTGTATTCCCTCCTTAATTTCATTGTGCACCCAAGGGTGCCCTTGGGCAAGAAAAAAACCTGCCCTTCCCTTCTAAAAAGTTAAGGGGGAGATGTAGGGATTGATCCTGGCTGGCAAACCACCAGATAATTAATCCCTGCAACCCCCCGTTACCCCCCCTGATCATAAGACCAGGCAAGTACAGCACTACATGCCTGAGTAGAATGAAAAACATAGCACGTCACGCTTGCAAGCAGCGGGTGAGAAGCAGGGAGATAAGAGAGATCCTCCGCCAGTAAGAAACAAGTAAACAAGGCTGTAATTTATGCTGACAATGTAACCAGAAAGAATAAAAGGGCTGCCACGCCGGCTGACGGGGCGCCTTCCTGAGCAAACAAGCTGTCTGTGTCTGGTTCCTTCCCACAGCTTTCCTCTCGGAAAGAAAATCCTTCGCTCAGGGCTGGGCAAAAATGAGCATGAGAATTTTTCAAAGTCTCCTTTCAAGGACCCCAAAAAAGGGAGGCCGTGGGAGGCATCCATTATCTCCTCATTTTTGTTTTTCATTGACCAATTCAACCCATTACTGAGAGCAGGGGTCTCTCTCCCTGGCCCCTGGCATTCCATCCAGGGCAGGTGGAGGGTCCGTGGCTCCCCATAGCTGCCTGCACGACTATTACCCTGACCCAGCTCCAGCTTCTGTCCTGGCCTGGGGCCTCAGGGACCAAAGAGCTGCAGGCGGGCCATGGCAAGAGCAGGCTGCTGTGAGGAGCCAGAGACCCTCCATCTACCCTGGGTGGGGGGCCCAGAGGGCACGGGCATAGGCTGGGGGCTGCTCTCTTGTGCCCCCACCCTGCGCAGGTGGCGGGTCTGCAGTTTACCAGGATCCCTGGGCCTCTGTTACCCTGGCCTGGCTCCAGCTTACGGCCTAGTTAGGGGGTGGGGACTCAGCGGAAGAGGAAGGGCAAGGGGTTGGGCCCGTGGCAGAAAACTGGGAAGTTCATGGCCTGTAGGGCCCCCCTGCCCACTTCTGGCACCCGAGGCTGTATGTATTGTACACTGAAATGTAACTACGATATTTACATTCCAGTGGATTTATTTTATAATGATATGGTACAAAGGAGAACAAAAAGCCATTTTTCAGTACTAGTGGGCTGTGACACTTTTGCATTTCTATGTCACATTTTGTAAGCAAGTCATTTTTTTAAGTGAGGTGACACCTGGGGGCCCGCAAGACAAATCAGACTCCTCTAGGGGGACCAGAGGTCTGGAAAGGTTCAGAGCCACCGTCCTGGCACACACATGACATTCTGCTGCTACAGCCTCCTAGCGAAGTCCCTGTGTGCCTGGGAGCAAAGGAAAGAGCTGGGTTTCCCCATGGGGCAGTGAGCTGTGCAGCTGGCCCTGCCAAACAGGTCTCTCCCCATAGGATTCACTGATGAGTGATAAGGCCACATTTTGGCTCCTCCTCAAATATCCTGTGCACTGAGCTTTCCAGAGCTTGCTTTAATATTGAACTCCCATTACAATTATTCATCTGTGCCCCCAGGGCCTGCCCCTTGCATGCACCTGGCAAATTGCAGGATGGGGGTGGTAGAAACAGAGTGCTGCTAGTTGGTTCCTAGTCCCCTCCCTGACCAAGTGACCACCCCTTTAGTCAGTGGCTCTCAGAGTCTGGGGTCCACTCCCCCATGGGAGCACAGAGAAATGTTGTTTTTTTTTGGGGGGGGGGGGGGACATGGCATGGCTCCACTGCTGAGGAAGCCTGGGCTGTGCAGTAATGGGGTGGGGGGAGGGGGGGTGCAAGGTGGATAGATTCCATTTCTGGTAAGGGGAGAGCGACTGGAAAAGTTTGAGCACCACTGGCCTGACTGACACACTCAAAACAATGACCTGACTTTAGTCACAACTTTTTGATTATCTCAGACCAGGACCCTACACTCAGCATCTCTGAACCCCAACCAGGGTTATGTCCCCCCCCCCGTTTTAAAGAGAAAAGGGTTTCTGTGAAGGAGGCTGAGAACTGATGTGGTCCATTTCCAGAGTTAGACATAAAATAGTGACTCAAAGACACTGCCAGGCAGACAACACCCTGTATTTCCACTAAAAAGCTCTATTTAATTTGACATCCCAGAGGGGTCCATGATCTAAGGTAGGTTTGAAAATGCTAAAAAAGTGTAAAGAGGGGCTTTTAAAGTCTAAAGAGGCAGAGAAGTCATTAAAAGTACCTTTCAGGATCGTGGCCCAGGTGTTCGGTTCCCAGCCTCCTCCAGTTCCTGACACCATACTTCACAACAGTGACTGGGTTTTTGTCACAACTGTTCTTCTAATATCTCAGACTGGATACCAACAGAATCAACAGGTCTCAACACTCAGCAGGGCCCTGGTCCACCCCTTCCCATGAATCGCTACAAACAGGGAGGGGACTGGCCCTGGCAGAAATGAGGGGTGGGGTCTCTCTCTACAGGGTAAACATTAAATATAGATTTACAGGAACTAGAGCTCATCACATGACACAAAGTGGTGCTTAAAATAAAAATGGGGTAAAGAAGGGTAAAAATGGTACAAAACCCCAAACCCTAATACAAAGAACTCACAAAGCATCGCACAGTCCCGGCTCCTACAAGGAGACACAGAGAACAGAACAGCTCCTGGCAGCCCAGGAATGGGCTCCAAAACATTCACACCTAGACCAAGGGCTGAGGGGAATTGATGGAACAGAGTCCCCGGGTTACTGGAGTCAGTGGCTGGTTTCAGGAATCTCAGAGGCTGGTCACCTCACTCTCTCCTCCTGTCTCCATCTCGCTGCTCCCTGGCAGCCTCGTGTAGAAGCGAGGGGCCTGACTTGCTCCTTTAACCAGCCCATCCAACCCATGGCTCTTAACACCTGACCAGGTCTCACATCCTCTCCCTGCTGTGGGGAAGTTAAAACTGAAAATCATTTCTACACCCTGGGGAAAAATTGAACCATGTGCAAAAGTAGGAAGAGATCACACAGAAAACAGAATTCAGACAACAGCATTTTATTTACAGTACAAAACAAGTTTAGTTATCACAGTAACAAGGAAAAAAATTCTAAACACCAACTGTGCTCTACCGCGTCACAGAGCATCTGACATCTTCCTCAAACACAGAAACAGTCAGTGAGCAGAGTAGAGACAAAGCCGAGGAACAGGCGCAGAAGTGTTGACAAATTACAACAGCCTCGCTAGCTTGGCTGAGTAAAGTCAATGAACCAGAGTCCGGGGGTTACTGGAGCCGGGGGCTGGTTTCAGGAATCTCTGGGGCTGGTCTCCTCGCTCTCTCCTCCTGTCTCCATCTCGCTGCTCCCCGGTTCCTTTCCCTCCGTGGGCAGGTTTCCTTCTCCTGCCTTCACCCCCTGGCACACACTGATGGGAATGTCTCTCCCCTGTGCCGGTGGCAGGGCCAGACGTGGCGCCTCGATGCAGAGCTGCCCATCCTGGGACAGGGAGCAGAGCGCGGCCTGCACGTTCACGTCTTCCGGCAGGAGAGTTTCTCTGCGGATCTCTCTGTATTCCTGGGAGCGGACTCCAGCCTCCGACTCCGTTTTCTTCTCACGCTTCCCTGTCACCGTCAGCTTCCTCCCGTCCACTCTCACCATCAGCTCAGCTGGGGAGAAGCCGCTCACGTCCATGGAGAGCTGGTACCTCTCCTTCCCCTGCGCCTGGGACCCGGGCTCCTTCCCAGCACCCTCAGCCAGGGTCTGGCTGCTCTGCCTCGGGGCCCTGCTCCCCTCGCCCTCCCCGCAGAGAAGGGGATAAGCCAGGAGGAGGGAGTGTCTCATTCGCTCCATCTCGTCCAGGTGCGTCTGCACGTCCCCCACCAGCTGCTCCAAGAGGCTGTGGGGACCCGGCCCCAGGAGGCTGGACGCTGGGGCTCTGCTGCGGAGCCACACGGGGCCATAGTCAGGCGACTGCCACACTCGGAGCGGGAACATCCTGCGCGGGGCCGGGAGTCGCTGGTCCGAGTTCAGCTGCTGAGACGCTGCTGCTGGAGCTGCCTCTGCCCGGCTCCCTGCCTGGCTGCTGCTCACTGGCTGCGGAGCCCCAGCGCCGCCTTTTCTACCGGGCTGGGGGCGGGCCGGGCACCTCGGGAACCTTCCTGCTCCTGCGGGCTGGGGGCGGGGCCTGGCTCGGGAGGGGCGGGGCTGGGGGCGGGGCCTGGCTCGGGAGGGCCTGGGGGCCCAGCAGCTTCTAGCAGCCGCCAGCGGGCGGAGCTCCCGGGCTTTGCTGGAACCTTCGCGATCCCGCTGTGATGGGGAGCGGGACTCAGCGCCGGGGCACGGGCTGGAGCTGGGGGGGGTCTCAGCGGCTGGGCAGGGGCTGCAGCCCGGCTCTGCCGGGGGGTGTCCGAGCCCAGCGGCACAGACACCCCGCGCCGGGCAGCCCCCCGCCCTCGAAGAACCAGAATCACGTTTGGCATAAAGTGCCCCCCCCCACCAGCTTCGCTCCAGCCGCTGCCCCCGCAGGGGTCGGGATCTGCCGCTTGTGGGGCGGCCAAACTTGGAGGGTTTCTCAGGTGCCCTGAAGCTCCTGCCTGGTGCTTGTGAAGGGGGGGGCGCTAGAGGAGGGTGTTCTCCCTGCTGCTCAGCCCCCCCTCCCACCGCCCCCAGCTCCTGCCTCAGCCAGAGCCTAGGAGGAGCAGCTGCGGGGGCAGAGACAGATGCGGGGGTGACACCCGCCCCCCCCGGACCGGACACGAGTCTCTGTTACTGTTTATTACACGCGCGCTGTGGGGGTGTTCGCCAATCTCACGTGTCTGCTCCGCACATGGACTGTCCAACCCGCCCCCCCCAGACACCGGCCGGGAACTGGCTCCCGTGCTCCTCCCCCCCCCCGGGCTCCAGCCCGTGCCCCCGGCGCTGAGCCCCCTCCAGCCCCCATCACAGCGGGATCGCGAAGGCTCCAGCAAAGCCCAGACCGGGAGCTCCGCCCCCCCAGCCCGCAGGAGCAGGAAGGTTCCCGAGGTGCCCGGCCCGCCCCCAGCCCGGTAGAAAAGGCGGCGCTGGGGCTCCGCAGCCAGTGAGCAGCAGCCAGGCAGGGAGCCGGGCAGAGGCAGCTCCAGCAGCAGCGTCTCAGCAGCTGAACTCGGACCAGCGACTCCCGGCCCCGCGCAGGATGTTCCCGCTCCGAGTGTGGCAGTCGCCTGACTATGGCCCCGTGTGGCTCCGCAGCAGAGCCCCAGCGTCCAGCCTCCTGGGGCCGGGTCCCCACAGCCTCTTGGAGCAGCTGGTGGGG
This sequence comes from Gopherus flavomarginatus, assembly GCF_025201925.1. Taxonomy (NCBI): domain Eukaryota; kingdom Metazoa; phylum Chordata; order Testudines; family Testudinidae; genus Gopherus; species Gopherus flavomarginatus. The sequence goes on along the minus strand of NC_066618.1, from coordinate 298,954,840 downwards.
GACGTGCAGACGCACCTGGACGAGATGGAGCGAATGAGACACTCCCTCCTCCTGGCTTATCCCCTTCTCTGCGGGGAGGGCGAGGGGAGCAGGACCCCGAGGCAGAGCAGCCAGACCCTGGCTGAGGGTGCTGGGAAGGAGCCCGGGTCCCAGGCGCAGGGAAAGGAGAGGTACCAGCTCTCCATGGACGTGAGCGGCTTCTCCCCAGCTGAGCTGATGGTGAGAGTGGACGGGAGGAAGCTGACGGTGACGGGGAAGCGTGAGAAGAAAACAGAGTCGGAGGCTGGAGTCCGCTCCCAGGAATACAGAGAGATCCGCAGAGAAACTCTCCTGCCGGAAGACGTGAACGTGCAGGCCGTGCTCTGCTCCCTGTCCCAGGATGGGCAGCTCTGCATCGAGGCGCCACGTCTGGCCCTGACAGCGGCGCAGGGGAGAGACATTCCCATCAGTGTGTGCCAGGGGGTGAAGGCAGGAGAAGGAAACCTGCCCACGGAGGGAAAGGAGCCGGGGAGCAGCGAGATGGAGACAGGAGGAGAGAGCGAGGAGACCAGCCCCAGAGATTCCTGAAACCAGCCCCCAGCTCCAGTAACCCCCGGACTCTGGTTCATTGACTTTACTCAGCCAAGCTAGCGAGGCTGTTGTAATTTGTCAACACTTCTGCGCCTGTTCCTCGGCTTTGTCTCTACTCTGCTCGCTGACTGTTTCTGTGTTTAAGGAAGATGTCAGATGCTCTGTGACGCTGTAGAGCACAGTTGGTGTTTAGAATTTTTTACCTTGTTACTGTGATAACAACTTTTTTTCTGTAAATACAAATGTTGTTGTCTGAATTCTGTTTTCTGTGTGACTTCTTCCTACTTTTGCACATGGTTCAATTTTTCCCCAGGGTGTAGAAATGATTTTTAGTCTTAACTTCCCCACAGCAGGGAGAGGATGTGAGACCTGGTCAGGTGTTAAGAGCCATGGGTTGGATGGGCTGGTTAAAGGAGCAAGTGAGTGACAGTCAGGCCCCTCCCTTCTGCAAGAGGCTGCCAGAGAGCAGAATATTTGGGGTGGGAGGGGAGGATAGACTGGAGAGCCCAGGGCCTTGCACTGCATAAGGAAATAACTGTGATGGGGCTGGAGTAGAAGCAGAGCACCTAGCATCTGTACCCTGCCCCAGTGTAAGTCGTTCACATTTTCAGAGCAGGGAAGGAGGGAATGACAGTACACCTGCAGCTAATGGTGCCCAGCACCATGAGTTCTCAGCCAGGGGGTCCTACCCTGCTATGTAGATGGAGAGGCTCAGAGAAGGGTGAGAACTGCTGTGCTCCAGCTCTGGGGGGACATCATTTTTAAATAGTGCTTCTCAAAATTGTGAGAGAAGGGCAGAGATTTGTGGAGGAAGGAGTTGTTGATGGTGAAACAAGCTTGGGGTAGGATCGTCTGCCAGTCACAGGGCTGTCTCTCCAGGCTGGAAGACACCTTCCCTTCTGGGAGGCCATGTTCTCCAGCTCTCCAAGCACACTGTGGGCCTGAAATAGATAACAGCAGCTGGGATGAAGACAATGGTGTCAGTTTAAAAAAAAACCCAAACCCTGCCATGTTCCTACAGGGTATTAATCCAAACCACTCCCAGTTTTGCCCCTGTAGAGGCTTATGCTAGCAACATGTCGCTCTAGGTGGCCTGGGTGGATCCCCTCTCAGGCCTCTCTTCCCAGCCCTAAGCCTTTTGGCAAAAGCAATTGAAAAGGGGAGGGTAAGAATTCATATGAAGAGAATTTGGACAGAAATGGGCAATTTGCCAGATGCACGCAAGGGGCAGGCCCTGGGGGCACAGACGAATAATTGTGATGGAAGTTCAATATTAAAGCAAGCTCTGGAAAGCTCAGTGCACAGGAGAGTCGAGGGGGAGCCAAAATGTGGCCTTATCTCACTCATCAGTGAATCCTCTGGGAAGAGGCCTGTTTGGCAGGGCCAGCTGCACAGCTCACTGCCCCATGGGGAAATCCAGCTCTTTCCTTAGCTCCCATGCACACAGGGACTTCGCTAGGAGGCTGTGGCAGCAGAATGCCATGTGTGTACCAGGACAGTGGCTCTGAACCTTTCCAGACCACTGGTCCCTCTACAGTCGTCTGATTAGTCTTGCGGACCCCCAGGTGTCACCTCACTTAAAAACGATTTGCTTACAAAATGTGACATAGAAATGCAAAAGTGTCATAGTCCACTAGTACTGAAAAATGGCTTTTCGTTCTCCTTTCTACCATATCATTATAAAATAAATCCACTGGAATGTAAATATCGTAATTACTTTTCAGTGTACAGTACATACAGCCAGGGGTGCTGGGATGGGGAGGTTACTGGGCCCTCCCAGTTTTTGCCATGGCCCTGGCCCCCTCCACTCCCCTAGAGTCCCTGCCCCTTGCCCAGGCCAGAAGCTGTAGCCCAGCCTCAGTAAGAGCAGCCTAGAAATCCTGGAAAATTGTGGGACCCACTGTGGGCCACAGACCCAACACCTGCCCAGGATGCCCCCCCCCCAAGAGCAGCCCTCAGCCTGTGTCCCTGCCCTCTGTGCCCCCTGCCCAGGGTAGATGGAGGGTCTGTGGCTCCTCACAGCTGCCCGGGCAGCTCTTACCATAGCCCGGCTGCAGCTCTTTGGCCCCTGAGGTCCCAGGCCAGGGCAGAGACAGATTCAGGCTGAGCCATCAGGCAGCTATGGGAAGCCACAGACCCTCCACTTACCCTGGATGAAAGGCCAGGGGCTGTTCTTGGCAATGGGTTGAATTGGTCAATGAATAACGAGGAGATGAAGGATGCCTCTGTAACGATGCTGCCTCTGGCGGGACACAACTGAGAGTATCAATTCCGGACAAGTTGCTTAGAGCAGAGTAGTCACTGCCCAAAGCTGGGTGTCTTTATTACTAAGGCACCAAGCCAGCCAAACAGAGAGGACATCAGTTTTACCCACTGGCTAATCAGAAGTCATCCAAGCAATTCCCTCAGATACTGCAGTTCCCTTGTATCACCACCAGCACCACTCGTTATGGGGATGAATGGTTATGAAAACCAACACCCCTGTAAAAGGAAAGAGGTTCTCCCGATCCCAAAGGACCCAGCCCCAGGTCAATATACCCATCAGATCTTACTCTCAAATCACGCTGTTGCCAGTTCTTTAGAATCTAAAATCTAAAGGTTTATCCATCAAAAGAAAACTATAGATGAGAGTTAAAATTGGTTAAATAGCATCAATTACATAGAGTAATGGCAGAGTTCTTGGTTCAGGCTTGTAGCAGTGATGGAATAAACTGCAGGTTCAAATCAAGTCTCTGGAATACATCCACAGCTTGGATGGGTCATTCAGGCCATTGTTCAGAGCTTCAGTTTGTAGCAAAAGCAGCAGAGAGTCCTGTGGCACCTTATACACTAAGGGAGCATGAGCTTTTGTGGGTGAATGCCCACTTTGTTGGATACATGTTTGTAGCAAGGTTCCTCCAGAGGTAAGAAGCAGGATTGAAGACAAAATGGCAGAGCTTCCAGGGCCTTTTATATTCTCTCTCGTGCGGGCGGAAACCCCTTTGTTAGATAGTCTCTAAGGTGCCACAAGTACTCCTCGTTCTTTTTGCTGATACAGACTAACACAGCTACCACTTTGAAACCAGAAACAAGATGGAGTTTGTAGCCATCTGAGCAAGTCACGTGTCCATGAATGATTCGGCTTTTTTGCAGGCCAACGCCATTGTTTCCATGTTAGTTTCCATGTTCCCAGGAAAGCTCAGATGTCGATTGGCGTCTCCCAAAGTCTGTTGTCAGTTAAGTGTTTCTTGATAGGACTACTCTCAGTAAGTGCCCATTCTCAAGAAGCTGACCAAATGCTTCACTGAGGCTACTCAGAATCAAACACATTGAGATACAAGTACAGGGCCAATATTCATAACTCCAAATACAAAAATGATACACACATACAGACAGCAGCATCATAAGCAGCCAATCATAATCTTTTCATTGACACCTCACTCGATAACCTTTGTACAATATGATCTGCAAATAAATAACAGTAGTTGCAACAATGATCTACAAAGTCACAGTCCATGTCAATAATGTCACAGCTTCCCACTGCCTCCCTTTTTTAGGGGTTCTTTAAAGGAGACTTTGAAAAATACTCATGTTCATTGTGCCCGAGCCCAGGACAGAAGCGCAGACCAGAGCGACGGATTTTCTTTCAGAGAGGAGAGCCAGGTAGGCAGGGGGAGCAGGGCAAACCCCCAGGCTCTGACCCTGCTCCCCGCCAGGTGCGCTGAGTGGGCAGGGGGAGCCACAATTGGCCTTGGCTCCTTGGCATGGGTCCAAGTGGCCCAGTGGCTAATCCACCACTAGTTTCAGGAACTTTGTTCTTTACCTGTCAGTGCTAGAACTGATCATGGCATCACAACATCCAACCCTCAGCCAAGATACCTGATTGTAAACAAATAGGGGCTTCAGGCACCATCCTGTGAGATTCTGTTTGGTCTCCCTTCCCCTTCCATGTTACTCTCTGCCCAGCTATTCTTCCTTCTCTCCCATTCTCTCAGCTTTCCATTGGATCCTGAAATCAACTGTACTGCACATATCAGCACAGCAAGACGAGATGGCCCGTCCAGTGCTGCCCCATCTGAGGAGAAAGGAACCAAATGATGTTCCTGACGGAATGTGATCCCCCCCAGGTCCTGAGCAACATATGTTGTGGCCGACCTGCAAGCCTAAAGCATCCATTTATGACTCACCTTTTCTGTCCTGTAGTGTCTCCACGTGGTGTCTGTCTGTTATAAACAGGAGACATGAAAACACTTCTGTGACCTAGGTCCCAGGGGAGCCAACTGAGGTCACTCAGTGAGGTTGAACTGTAAAGAATGGGGCAGACAATCCCCAAAGCTGGTGGATATTCCAATACATAGATTTACCAAGCCAGCACAAAACAGCTTCTAGAATACCTCACTGGTTACCAAGAAGATGACAACACAGTTCCCTTTAAGCAACCCAGCCTCAGGCCTCCACACAGGCATCCAAGTCATATATGAAGGAGATTACTGAAAATCTTACTCATCATATAAGAAAGTTCCACCAATCCCAAAGGATCAGACATATTACCTCCCAGATTAATGAGTATTCCAGACCTTACCCAAGTACACGCTTACAGCCAATAAACTAAAATTTATTTAAAAAGAGAAGAGTGACAGTATTGGTTAAAAGATCAGTATACATGCAGACACGAGTACAGTTCTTGAGATTCCGATTCACAGCAGAGATGGTGAGCTTTGTAGTTGCAAAGAGTTCTTTCTGAATTAGTCCAAATATTTATATACTGGGTGGGCCAGTCAGGACTGAGATCTCAGCCTTATGGCTTAAGCTTCCCCCTGCATGAAGCATCAAACAGATCTGCGATAAAAAGGATCAGGTCCCAAGAGCCTTTTATGCAATTTTCAGGCTCTCTTTGACAGGTCGGAGTCCTTCGGCAAACAATAGGCAATTATGGAGACTTCTTTCCGAAGCATCGCCAGTAGTTACACCAATTAACATAAGGCAATTTATTCATTAGACAGTGTATCACAAACTTCAAAGAGACATATCGACAGTGACATTATTGCTTTCAAGATTCATTTAATGTTAGGATTCCCTTTTGATCTGTTAATATTCCTTATTGAGCTTTGAACTAACAGCTATAGTGACAGACAGGAACGGTCTGTTTACATGGCTAATCATTAAAGAAGATATAAGTAAACACATGCAGTAAGTATCACCTTTAATTTCTAACAATATAAGTTTGCATTTCAAAGTTCTAGTCTATCTACCATGGTTTGGCCCAAATTACCATTTACATACCTTTCTAAATATCTCTCTAAAGCAGGGGTCTCAAACTCAATTTACTTTAGGGCCGGTGCCAGCTCTCAAATCCTCCCAGAGGGCCAATAATGTCAATGAAGGTGGTTTTCAGAAAAGAAAACGTTTATATTATATTTTTTATTTCAAATTTCTTAGAAATAATAAAATGGTCATATGGCTTTGTATGATTCTTCACCTGCCAGAGAGTTCTTAGCGTTTGCCAGACACCTGGCAAGGCTTCAGTTCTGTCAGTTTGTTGATGTTTGGCCTCGGTGACTGAGCAGTAGAAACCTTCAGGATTGCAGACAGGTGTGCCTCAAACCGTTGTGTTTGGTATTTTGACTTGTTTATATTCATTGTGCAAAAAACTGAAGCTGCCTCCATGGCTGACTCTGCCCTGCAACTAATGATGCTGCCTCCATGGCTGACTCTGCCCGGTGACTAGTGATGGTATCTCTGTCCCTGTCCCCCAGCCAAAGGGACCTGCAGTGGGTGAGGGGTGGGAGCGGCGCCTGCAGCAGACATTTCTGGGAGCATGGCTCTATGCATCTCTCGGGCTGCAGCAGAGAGGTTCTTGGGCGGCAGATAGGGTGACCAGATGTCCCGATTTATAGGGACAGTTCTGATATTTGGGTTTTTTTCTTGTATAGGCTCCTATTACCCCCCAGCCCCTGTCCCAAATTTTCACATGTTCTATCTGGTCACCCTAGCCACAGATGGCCCACAGGCCGGGACCTTGAGCCCCCTGCTCTAAAGGCTGGCTCTGGGTCATCGAGCCTGCAAGCTGCTGAACCCTTTCTGGCCATGTGTCACACTTCGTATAAGATCCGTTGCAATTCTATAACAGTGGTAGCACCAATGGTTTGCGTGGTCATATTTTAATCAGATAACCTCACAACTTCACACATCGGGGCAGAGTACCAATAGCTCTTCCCCTTCCATCACAGAAAGGCTGATGATAAAATAAAAGACTCCAATATTTTACCTCTGTAATGGGGTCAGACTCACCTCTCGTGAGCGCCCCTGGCCGAGTGCATGTCCTGCACTCTCTCTCTGTTTGTGGTGGGTCTTCAGTGACTCAGCCCTCCAGCCAACTCAGACCAGTTTGTCTGGGAGATTAAAAGCAACACAAACCCCTTTCGGGGTACAAGTCCAACAGGGGTCTCTCCCAGTACCCTCTCTCGTGTCTCTCTCAGTTTGTCCCTGCTCCAAAATAGAGCAGTGCCCCAGGTGCTCAGAGTCCAAGCCACTATCCCAGTAGCTGGGGGAGATGACCCAGACCCATCTGCTTCTCTGGGTCCCAGTGCGGGGACCCTATAGATAGCAGACATTGTCTGGGTTTCTCTGCTCTGTGTCCCCCTCTGGATCCCTGGTTTTGCACCTGTGACCTCCACCCCCTGCCCTGTTATTTATTAATTGTCCCCCATGTTTAGCTGGATCCCATGTCCAGTGGTTCCTCCTGCAAGGATGGGGAAGGGGCCTTTAGCCACATGTGGGCTTCCATCTGCCCACCTCCTGGACATTAAATAAGGCCCTTTTCTGGGGCAGAGTGTGGCAGGACCACAAGGCCTCCAGAAGAGCCTAGCTGTCATAACATTTCTTCCCAGATCTGGACCTTAGCGTCCAAAATATGGGTGTTAGCACGAAAACCTCCAAGCTTAGTTACCAGCTTGGACCTGGTATCGCTGCCACCAGCTAAGAATTATACAGTGCCTAGCTCACTGTGGTCTTCCCAAAACCTTCCCTGGGGGACCCCCAGACTCAGATGCCTTGAGACTTACAACAAAGGGAAATAACCCCCTCCCCTTGTTTCCTTGTTACTTCCTCCCTGGCTCCCCTCCCTGGATGACCCTAGGAGATTCTCTGCTTCCAGTCCTGGAAACACAAGTACCAAGAGATCTAATCTCTCCCCCTCACCCAGAGGGTATGCGAAGTCAGGCTTAGTAAATCTAACACAAAGAGATTTTCCCCTTGACTTTTTCCTTCCACTAATTCCCTGGTGAGCTGCAGACTCAATTCCCTGGAGTCCCCACTAAAGAAAAACTCCAACAGGTCTTAAAAAGAAATCTTTATATAAAAAAAAGAAAGAAAAAGACATTAAAAATAGTCTCTGTAATAAGATGACAATATACAGGGTCAATTGCTTAAAGGAAAAAAATGAATAAACAGCCTTATCCAAAAACACATTCCAGCAACTACACACATGTAAATACAAAAGAAAACAATATAAACCTATTGTCTTACTATCCTTGTACTTACAACTTGGAAACAGAAGATTAGAAAGGCAGGAGATAGAAAAATCACTCTCAGAGCCGAGAGGGCACAGACACAAGACAAAGAACAACGAACTCACACTCAAAACTTCCCTCCACCCAGATTTGAAAAAGTCTTGTTTCCTGATAGGTCCTCTGGTCAGGTGTTTCAGGTTACTGTTGTTAACTCTTTACAGTTAAAAGAACATTAACCCTTAGCTATCTGTTTATGACACTAGTCCACCCCATCACAACCTCCAAAAGGAGAGAGACTTTTAATAGGATTTGATCACCTTGTTTTCTACAGTGTTGCTTTTTAGTCCTTACTTGTATTTTGATCAATAAACTTCCAACTTTAGAATGAGTGTGTTGGGTGTGTTGGGGACTGTTGCGTGTTTGCCCAGAACCCAAGTGAGCCAGGGTCTCTCTAGAGACCGCCTCCGCCCAGTGGTTTCCCCAGGAATTGAAATTAGGGGGGGTGATCGAATTTACAGGGGCGGCGGGGGTGTCCGGACCGATGAGATATATAACAGATATGAGTAAAGTAAATGTTTTGTTGGGATAATGCAAATTTAACATAAGGATAATACAAGTTACACCAAAACATATAACAGGTTTAGATTTCTAATAACATATAATTTTTTTTTAAATGTATTTAATTTAAATTGACTTTTGAAAAGTAAGCCATCATGGGATAAGAGGGAAGTCCTCTCATAGACTTTAAGGTCAGAAAGGACCATTATGATCATCTAGTCTGACCTCCTGCACAATGCAGGCCACAGAATCTCATCTACCCACTCCTGTAACAAACCCCTAACCTATATCTGAGTTATTGAAGTCCTCAAATTGTGGTACTAACACCTCCTTATCTTTGCTGGAAATACCTCACCTGATGCATCCATCCATAGAAGGTGTGAGGAGAACCTAACACAGGGTAATAGAATCAATTAGTGTAATGACCCAACCATTCCCAGTCTCTGTTTAAACCCAAGTTAATTGTATCTAATTTGCATATTAATTCGAGTTCAGCAGTCTCTCTTTGGAATCTGTTTTTGAAGTTTTGTTGTTGCAAAATTGCCACCTTCAAGTCTGTCACTGAGTGGTTAGAGAGTTTGAAGTGTTCTCCCACTGATTGGGTCATTACACTAATTGATTCTATTTCCCTATGTTAAGTTCTCCTCACACCTTCTATGGGTCATCTCAATCACATCAGTTGGAAGTAACAGAGGAGGAGAAGGACCTCGGAGTATTGGTTGATCACAGGATGACTATGAGCCACCAATGTGATATGGCTGTGTCATAAACGGATAGTTAAGAGTTAATGGAACAGAAGTCCTTCATATCTCTTTTGCCTGTAAAGGGTTAACAAGATCTGTGAGCCAGGCCATCACCTGACCAGAGGATCAATCAGGGAACAGGATACTTTCAAATCTTGAGGGAGGGAAGTTTGTGTGTGTGCTGTTAGTTTTTGGTGGTTGTTCTCTCTGGGTTCTGAGAGTGACCAGACGTGCAACCAGGTTTCTCTCCAATCTCCCTGATACAGGTTCTTATAGATTCAAAATAGTAAGTACTAGGTGATAAGGTGAGCTAGGCTTATGTTTGTTTTCTTTATTTGCAAATGTGTATTTGGCTGGAAGGAGTTCAAATTTGTATTTTGCTGAATGGATTTTAATTTGTACTTGTATACTTAGGCTGGGAGGGTATTCCCAGTGTCTATAGCTGAAAGACCCTGTAACATATTCCATCTTAAATTTACAAAGATAATTTTTACTGTTTTTTTCTTTCTTTAATTAAAAGCTTTTCTTGTTTAAGAACCTGATTGTTTCTTTATTCTGGTGAGACCCCAGGGGACTGGGTCTGGATCCACCAGGGAATTGGTGGGGAGAAAAGAGGGAAGGGGGAGAGAAAGGATTACTTTCTCTCTCAGGGAGAGTCTGGGAGCGGGAGGGAGAAGGAGGGAGGAAGGTGGATTTTCCTCTTTGTTTTAAGATTCAAGGAGTTTGAATCACAGTGATCTTCCAGGGTTACCCAGTGAGGGGAAGCCTGGGAGAGGCAACGGTGAGGGAAAGGGTTTACTTTCCTTGTGTTATCCAGAGGGTCTGGGTCTTGGGGGTCCCCGGGCAAGGTTTTGGGGGGACCAGAGTGTACCAGGCACTGGAATTCCTGGATGGTGGCAGCGCTACAAGTATTAAGCCGGTAATTGAGCTTAGAGGAATTTATGCTGGTACCCCATCTTTTGGACGCTAAGGTTCAGAGTGGGGAATTATACCATGACAGGCCATTAAAAAAGCTAATGCGGTTTTAGGATACATCAGGCGAGGTATATCCAGCAAAGATAAGGAGGTGTTAGTACCGTTATACAAGGCACTGGTGAGACCTCATCTGGAATACTGTGTGCAGTTCTGGTCTCCCATGTTTAAGAAGGATGAATTCAAACTGGAACCGGTTCAGAGAAGGGCGACTAGGATGATCCGAGGAACAGAAAACCTGTCATATGAAAGGAGACTCAAAGAGCTTGGCTTGTTTAGCCTAACCAAAAGAAGGTTGAGGTGGGATAGGATTGCTCTTTATAAATTTATCAGAGGGATAAATATTAGGGAGGGAGAGAAATTATTTAAGTTTAGTACCAATGTGGACACAAGAACAAATGGATATAAACTGGACACTAGGAAGTTTAAACTTGAAATTAGATGAAGGTTTCTAACCATTAGAGGAGAGAAGTTCTGGAAAACCCTTCCAAGGGGAGTAGTTGGGACAAAAGACATATCTGGCTTTAAGACTAAGCTTGATAAGTTTATGGAGTGGATGGTATGATGGGATAGCCTAATTTTGGCAATTAATTTGGCAACTGATCTTTGATTATCAGCAGCTAAGTATGCCCAGTGGTCAGTGATGGGATGTTAGATGGGGTGGGATCTGAGTTACTACAAAGGATTCTTTCCTGGGTGTCTGGCTGGTGAGTCTTGCCCACATGCTCAGGGTTTAACTGATTGCCATATTTGGGGTTGGGAAGGAATTTTCCTCCCAGGCAGATTGGCAGAGGCCCTGGAGGTTTTTCGCCTTCCTCTGCAGCATGGGACACGGGTCACTTGTTGGAGGATTCTGTACAGCTTGAGGTCTTCAAACCACAATTTGAGGACTTCAGTAACTCAGACATAGGTTAGGGGTTTGTTACAGGAGTGGATGGGTGAGATTCTGTGGCCTACATTGTGCAGGAGGTCAGACTAGATGATCATAATGGTCCCTTCTGACCTTAAAGTCTATGAAAGGACTTTCCTCTTATCCCATGATGGCTTACTTTTCAAAAGTCAATTTAAATTAAATACATTTAACAAATTTTTTTATATATTTTTAGAAATCTAGACCTGTTATATATTTTGGTGTAATTTGTATTATCCTTCTGTTAAATTTGCATTATCCCAACAAAACATTTACTTTATTCATATGTTATATATCTCATCGGTCCTGAGACCCCTCCCCCCCATAAATTCGAACACTCCCCCTAATTTCAATTCCTGGGGAAACCACTGGGCAGAGGCGGTCTCAAGAGAAACCCTGGCTCACTTGGGTTCTTGCAAACACCCAACACACTCATTCTAAAATTGGAAGTTTATTGATAAAAATACAGGTAAGGACTAAAAAGTAACACGGTAGAAAACAAGGTAATCAAATCCTATTAAAAGTCTCTCTCCTTTTGGAGGTTGTGATGGGGTGGACTAGGCTCTGCTAGTTCTCACCCTTCTCTGAGCCTCTCCCGCTGCATAGCAGGGCAGGACCCCCTGGCTGAGAACTCCTGGTGCTGGCCACCATTAACTGTAGCTGTACTGCCATTTCCCCCATTCCCTGCTCTGAAAACGTGTACGACATACACTGAGGCAGCGTACAGGTGCTCTGCTTCTACTCTAGCCCCATCATAGTTATTTCCTTATGCAGTGCAAGGCCCTGGGCTCTCCAATCTACCCCGCCACCCACAAGATATTCTGCTCTCTGGCAGCCTCTTGCAGAAGGGAGGGGCCTGACTGTCACTACACTTGCTCCTTTAACCAGCCCATCTAACCCATAGCTCTTAACACCTGACCAGATCTCACATCCTCCCCCTGCTGTGGGAAAGTTAAGACTGAAAATCATTTCTGCACCATGGGGAAAAATTGAACCACGTGCAAAAGTAGGAAGAGATCACACAGAAAACAGAATTCAAAACAGCATTTGTATTTAAAGTAAAAAAACAAGTTTAGTTATCACAGTAACAAGGTAAAAAATTCTGAACACCAACTGTGCTCTACCGCGTCACAGAGCATCTGACATCTTCCTCAAACACAGAAACAGTCAGCGAGCAGAGTAGAGACAAAGCCGAGGAACAGGCGCAGAAGTGTTGACAAATTACAACAGCCTCGCTAGCTTGGCTGAGTAAAGTCAATGAAACAGAGTCCGGGGGTTACTGGAGCTGGGGGCTGGTTTTAGGAATCACTGGGGCTGGTCTCCTCGCTCTCTTCTCCTGTCTCCATCTCGCTGCTCCCCGGTTCCTTTCCCTCCGTGGGCAGGTTTCCTTCTCCTGCCTTCACCCCCTGGCACACACTGATGGGAATGTCTCTCCCCTGCGCCGCTGGCAGGGCCAGACGTGGCGCCTCGATGCAGAGCTGCCCATCCTGGGACAGGGAGCAGAGCACGGCCTGCACGTTCACGTCTTCCGGCAGGAGAGTTTCTCTGCGGATCTCTCTGTATTCCTGGGAGCGGACTCCAGCCTCCGACTCCGTTTTTTTCTCACGCTTCCCTGTCACCGTCAGCTTCCTCCCGTCCACTCTCACCATCAGCTCAGCTGGGGAGAAGCCGCTCACGTCCATGGAGAGCTGGTACCTCTCCTTCCCCTGCGCCTGGGACCCGGGCTCCTTCCCAGCACCCTCAGCCAGGGTCTGGCTGCTCTGCCTCGGGGCCCTGCTCCCCTCGGCCTCCCCGCAGAGAAGGGGATAAGCCAGGAGGAGGGAGTGTCTCATTCGCTCCATCTCGTCCAGGTGCGTCTGCACGTCCCCCACCAGCTGCTCCCAGAGGCTGTGGGGACCCGGCCCCAGGAGGCTGGACGCTGGGGCTCTGCTGCGGAGCCACACGGGGCCATAGTCAGGCGACTGCCACACTCGGAGCGGGAACATCCTGCGCGGGGCCGGGAGTCGCTGGTCCGAGTTCAGCTGCTGAGACGCTGCTGCTGGAGCTGCCTCTGCCCGGCTCCCTGCCTGGCTGCTGCTCACTGGCTGCGGAGCCCCAGCGCCGCCTTTTCTACCGGGCTGGGGGCGGGCCGGGCACCTCGGGAACCTTCCTGCTCCTGCGGGCTGGGGGCGGAGCCTGGCTCTGCTCGGCTGGGGGCGCCCAGCAAGTTCTCGTAGCCGGTAGCGGGCGGAGCTCTCGGGCTGGGCTTTGCTGGAGCCTTCCCGACCCGGTGATGGCGGGGGTGGGGTGTGTCTCAGCGCCGGGGGCACGGGCTGGAGCCCGGGGGGGAGGAGCACGGGGGCCAGTTCCCGGCCGGTGTCGGGGAGGGGGGGGGGGGGCGGGTTGGACAGTCCATGTGCGGAGCAGACACGTGAGATTGGCGAACACCCCCACAGCGCGCGTGTAATAAACAGTAACAGAGACTCGTGTCCGGTCCTGTTCAGGTCCGGGGGGGTCACACCCGCATCTGTCTCTGCCCCCGAAGCTGCTCGTCCTAGGCTCTGGCTTAGGCAGGAGCTGAGGGGGGTGGGAAGGCTGAGCAGCAGGGAGAACACCCTCCCCTAGCGCCCCCCCCCCCATTCACAAGCACCAGGCAGGAGCTTCAGGGCAGCTGAGAAACCCTCCAAGTTTGGCCGCCCCACAAGCGGCAGATCCCGACCCCTGCGGGCGCAGCAGATTGAACGAAGCTGGGGTGGGGTGGGGCACTTTATTCCAAACGTGACTCTGGTTCCTCGAGGGCGGGGCTCTGTATCCGGGAGGAGAAATAGCCCGTTCGCGGGGGCGCTGCCCGGCGCGGGGTGTCTGTGCTGCCGGGCTCGGACACCCCCCGGCAGAGCCGGGCTGCAGCCACTGCCCAGCCGCTGAGACTCGCCCCGCCCCCCTCCGCAAAGACAGCGGGATCGCGAAGGCTCCAGCAAAGGCCAGACCGGGAGCTCCGCCCCCCCAGCCCGCAGGAGCAGGAAGGTTCCCGAGGTGCCCGGCCCGCCCCCAGCCCGGTAGAAAAGGCGGCGCTGGGGCTCCGCAGCCAGTGAGCAGCAGCCAGGCAGGGAGCCGGGCAGAGGCAGCTCCAGCAGCAGCGTCTCAGCAGCTGAACTCGGACCAGCGACTCCCGGCCCCGCGCAGGATGTTCCCGCTCCGAGTGTGGCAGTCGCGTGACTATGGCCCCGTGTGGCTCCGCAGCAGAGCCCCAGCGTCCAGCCTCCTGGGGCCGGGTCCCCACAGCCTCTTGGAGCAGCTGGTGGGGGACGTGCAGACGCACCTGGACGAGATGGAGCGAATGAGACACTCCCTCCTCCTGGCTTATCCCCTTCTCTGCGGGGAGGGCGAGGGGAGCAGGGCCCCGAGGCAGAGCAGCCAGACCCTGGCTGAGGGTGCTGGGAAGGAGCCCGGGTCCCAGGCGCAGGGGAAGGAGAGGTACCAGCTCTCCATGGACGTGAGCGGCTTCTCCCCAGCTGAGCTGATGGTGAGAGTGGACGGGAGGAAGCTGACGGTGACGGGGAAGCGTGAGAAGAAAACGGAGTCGGAGGCTGGAGTCCGCTCCCAGGAATACAGAGAGATCCGCAGAGAAACTCTCCTGCCGGAAGACGTGAACGTGCAGGCCGTGCTCTGCTCCCTGTCCCAGGATGGGCAGCTCTGCATCGAGGCGCCACGTCTGGCCCTGCCAGCGGCACAAGGGAGAGACATTCCCATCAGTGTGTGCCAGGGGGTGAAGGCAGGAGAAGGAAACCTGCCCACGGAGGGAAAGGAGCTGGGGAGCAGCGAGATGGAGACAGGAGGAGAGAGTGAGGAGACCAGCCCCAGAGATTCCTGAAACCAGCCCCCAGCTCCAGTAACCCCCGGACTCTGGTTCATTGACTTTACTCAGTCCAGCTAGCGAGGCTGTTGTAATTTGTCAACACTGGTGCGCCTGTTCCTCGGCTTTGTCTCTACTCTGCTCGCTGACTGTTTCTGTGTTTGAGGAAGATGTCAGATGCTCTGTGACGCTGTACAGCACAGTTGGTGTTCAGAATTTTTTACCTTGTTACTGTGATAACTAAACTTGTTTTGGTTTGTACTGTAAATAAAATGCTGTTGTCTGAATTCTGTTTTCTGTGTGATCTCTTGCTGCTTTTGCACATGGTTCAATTTTTTCCCCATGGTGCAGAAATGATTTTCAGTCTTAACTTTCCCACAGCAGGGGGAGGATGTGAGACCTGGTCAGGTGTTAAGAGCCATGGGTTGGATGGGCTGGTTAAAGGAGCAAGTATAGTGACAGTCAGGCCCCTCCCTTCTGCAAGAGGATACCAGAGAGCAGAATATCTTGCGGGTGGTGGGGTGGATTGGAGAGTCCGGGGCCTTGCACTGCATGAGGAAAAAACTATTACACGGCTGGAGTAGAAGCAGAGCACCTAGCACCTGTACGCTGCCCCAGTGTAAGTCATACACCAGTTTTCAGAGGTTCAGCAACTTGCAGGCTCGATGACCCAGAGCCAGCCTTTAGAGCAAGGGGCTAAAAGTCCCGGCCTGTGGGCCATCTGCGGCTAGGGTGACCAGGTAGAACGTGTGAAAAATCGGGACAAGGGCTGGGGGGTAATACGAGCCTATACAAGAAAAAAACCGAAATATCAGGACTGTCCCTATAAATCAGGACATCTGGTCACCCTATCTGCGGCCCAAGAACCTCTCTTCTGCAGCCCGAGAGATGCATAGAGCCATGCTCCCAGAAATGTCTGCTGCAGGCGCTGTCCCCCCTCTCCCCGCAGCTCCCTTTGGCTGGGGAACAGAGACAGAGATACCATCGCTAGTCACCGGGTGGAGTCAGCCATGGAGGCAGCTTCACTTTTTTGCACAATGAATATAAACAAGTCAAAATACCAAACACAACGGTCTGAGGCATACCTGGCTGCAATCCTGGAGGTTTCAACTGCTCAGTCACCGAGGCCAAACATCAACAAACTAACAGAACTGAAGCCTTGCCAGGTGTCTGGCAAACTCTAAGAATTCTCTGGCAGGTGAGGAATCATACAAAGTTATATGACCATTTTATTATTTCTAAGAAATTGTAAATAAAAAATACAATATAAACTTTTTTTTTGAAAACCACCTTCATTGACATTATTGGCCCTCTGGGAGGATTTGAGGACTGGCACTGGCCCTAAAGTAAATTGAGTTTGAGACCCCTGCTTTAGAGGTATGTTTTAGAAAGGTATGAAAATGGTAATTAGGGCCACTCCATGTTAGATAGACTAGAACTTTGAAATGCAAAGTTATATTGTTAGAAATTAAAGGTGATACTTACTGGATGTGTTTGTTTATATCTTGTTTAATCATTATCCGTGTAAACAGACCGTTCCTGTCTGTCACTATAGCTGTTGGTTCAGAGCTCAAAAAGGAATATTAACAGATCAAAAGAGAATCCTAACATTAAATTAATCTTGAAAGCAATAATGTCACTGTCGATATGTCTCTTTGAAGTTTGTGATATATTGTCTAATGAATAAATTGCCTTATGTTAATTGATGTAACTACTGGCGATGCTTCGGAAAGAAGTCTCCATAATTGCCTGTTGTTTGCCGAAGGACTCCGACCTGTCAAAGAGAGCCTGAAAATTGCATAAAAGGCTCTTGGGACCTGATCCTTTTTATCGCAGATCTGTTTGATGCTTCATGCAGGAGGAAGCTTAAGCCATAAGGCTGAGATCTCAGTCCTGACTGGACCACCTAGTATATAAATATTTGGACTAATTCAGAAAGAACTCTTTGCAACTACAAGGCTCACCATTTCTGCTGTGAATCGGAATCTCAAGAACTGTACTTGTGTCTGCATGTATACTGATCTTTTAACCAATACTGTCACTCTTCTCTTTTTAAATAAATTTTAGTTTATTGGCTGTAAGCATGTATTTGGGTAAGGTCTGGAATACTCATTACCTCCCAGATTAATGTGTCTGATCCTTTGGGATTGGTGGAACTTTCTTATATGATGAGTAAGATTTTCAGTAATCTCCTTCATATATGACTTGGATGCCTGTGTGGAGGCCTGAGGCTGAGTTGCTTAAAGGGAACTGTGTTGTCATCGTCTTTGTAACCGGTGATATATTCTAGAAGCTGTTTTGTGCTGGCTTGGTAAATCTAAGTATTGGAATATCCACCAGCTTTGGGGATTGTCTGCCCCATTCTTTACAGTTCAACCTCATTGAGTGACCTCAGTTGGCTCCCCTGGGACCTAGGTCGCAGAAGTGTTTTCATGTGTCCTGTTTATAACAGGCAGCCACCACATGGAGACACTACAGGACAGAAAAGGTCAGTCATAAATGGATGCTTTAGGCTTTCAGGTCAGCCACAACATATGTTGCTCAGGACCTGGGGCGGATCACATTCCGTCAGGAACATCATTTGGTTCCTTTCTCCTCAGATGGGGCAGCACTGGACGGGCCGTCTCGTCTTGCTGTGCTGATATGTGCAGTACAGTTGATTTCAGGATCCAATGGAAAGCTGAGAGAATGGGAGAGGAGGAAGAATAGCTGGGCAGAGAGTAACATGGAAGGGGAAGGGAGACCAAACAGAATCTCACAGGATGGTGCCTGAAGCCCCTATTTGTTTACAATCAGGTATCTTGGCTGAGGGTTGGATGTTGTGATGCCATGTTCAATTCTAGCACTGACAGGTAAAGAACAAAGTTCCTGAAACTAGTGGTGGATTAGCCACTGGGCCACTTGGACCCATGCCAAGGAGCCAAGGCCAATTGTGGCTCCCCCTGCCCACCCAGCGCACCTGGCGGGGAGCAGGGTCAGAGCCTGGGGGGTTTCCCCTGCTCCCCCAGCCTACCTGGCTCTCCTCTCTGAAAGAAAATCCGTCGCTCTGGTCTGCGCTTCTGTCCTGGGCTCGGGACAATGAACATGAGTATTTTTCTAAGTCTCCTTTAAAGAACCCCTAAAAAAGGGAGGCAGTGGGAAGCTGTGACATTATTAACATGGACTGTGACTTTATAGATCATTGTTGCAACCACTGTTATTTATTTGCAGATCATATTGTACAAAGATTATCGAGCGAGGTGTCAGTGAAAAGATTATGATTGGCTGCTTATGATGCTGCTGTCTGTATGTGTGTATCATTTTTGCATTTGAAGTTATGAATATTGGCCCTGTACTTGTATCTCAATGTGTTTGATTCTGAGTAGCCTCAGTGAAGCATTTGGTCAGCTTCTTGAGAATGGGCACTTACTGAGAATAGTTCTATCAAGAAACACTTAACTGACAACGGACTTTGGGAGACGCCAATCGACATCTGAGCTTTCCTGGGAATGTGGAAACTAACATGGAATCAATGGCGTTGGCCTGCAAAAAAGCTGAATCATTCATGGACACGTGACTTGCCCAGATGGCTACAAACTCCTTCCTGTTTCTGGTTTCAAAGTGGTAGCTGTGTTAGTCTATATCAGCAAAAAGAACGAGGAGTACTTGTGGCACCTTAGAGACTAAGTAACAAAGGGGTTTCCACCCATGCGAGAGAGAATATAAAAGGGCCTGGAAACTCCGCCATTTCGTCTTCAATCCTGCTTCTTACCTCTGGAGGAACCTTGCTACAAACATGCATCCGACAAAGTGGGCATTCACCCACGAAAGCTCATGCGCCAGTACATCTCTTAGTGTATAAGGTGCCACAGGACTCTTTGCTGCTTTTGCTACAAGCTGAAGCTCTGAACAATGGACTGAATGACCCATCCAAGCTGTGGATGTATTCCAGAGACTTGATTTGAACCTGCAGTTTATTCCATCACTGCTACAAGCCTGAACCAAGAACTTTGCCATTACTCTATGTAATTGATTCTATTTAACCAATTTTAACTCTCATCTACAGTTTTCTTTTGATGGATAAACCTTTAGATTTTAGATTCTAAAGAATTGGCAACAGCATGATTTGCGAGTAAGATCTGATGGGTATATTGACCTGGGGCTGGGTCCTTTGGGATCGGGAGAATCTTTTTCCTTTTATGAGGATGTTGGTTTTCATAACCATTCATCCCCATAACGAGTGGTGCTGGTGGTGATACAAGGGAACTGCAGTATCTGAGGGAATTGCTTGGATGACTTCTGATTAGCCAGCGGGTAAAACTGACGTCCTCTCTGTTTGGCTGATTTGGTGCCTTAGTAATAAAGACACCCAGCTTTGGGCAGCGACTACTCTGCTCTAAGCAATTTGTCCGGAATTGATACTCTCAGTTGTGTCCCGCCAGAGGCAGCATCGTTACAGAGGCATCCTTCATCTCCTCGTTATTCATTGACCAATTCAACCCATTGCCAAGAGTAGCCCCTGGCCTTCCATCCAGGGTAAGTGGAGGGTCTGTGGCTCCCCATAGCTGCCTGATGGCTCAGTCTGAATCTGTCTCTGCCCTGGCCTGGGACCTCAGGGGCCAAAGAGCTGCAGCCGGGCTATGGTAAGAGCTGCCCGGGCAGCTGTGAGGAGCCACAGACCCTCCATCTACCCTGGGCAGGGGGCACAGAGGGCAGGGACACAGACTGGGGGCTGCTCTTGGTGGAGGGGAGGCGTCCTGGGCAGCTGTTGGGTCTGTGGCCCACAGTGGGTCCCACAATTTTCCAGGATTTCTACGCTGCTCTTACCAAGGCTGGGCTACAGCTTCTGGCCTGGGCAAGGGGCAGGGACTCTGGGGGAGTGGAGGGAGCCAGGCCCATGGCAAAAACTGGGAGGGCCCGGTAACCTCCCCATCCACTATTTAAAAATGATGTCCCCCCAGAGCTGGAGCACAGCAGTTCTCACCCTTCTCTGAGCCTCTCCATCTACATAGCAGGGCAGGACCCCCGGGCTGAGAACTCCTGGTGCTGGTCACCATTAGCTGGAGCTGTACTGCCATTTCCCACCTTCCCTGCTCTGAAAATGTGAATGACTTACACTGGGGCAGGGTACAGATGCTAGGTGCTCTGCTTCTACTCCAGCCCCATCACAGTTATTTCCTTATGCAGTGCAAGGTCCTGCGCTCTCCAATCCACCCCAAATATTCTGCTCCCCTGGCAGCGTCTTGCAGAAGGGAGGGGCCTGACTGTCACTATACTTGCTCCTTTAACGAGCCCATCCAACCCATGGCTCTTAACACCTGACCAGGTCTCACATCCTCTCCCTGCTGTGGGGAAGTTAAGACTGAAAATCATTTCTACACCCTGGGGAAAAATTGAACCATGTGCAAAAGTAGGAAGAGATCACACAGAAAACAGAATTCATACAACAGTATTTTATTTACAGTACAAAACAAGTTTAGTTATCACAGTAACAAGGTAAAAAATTCTGAACACCAACTGTGCTGTACAGCGTCACAGAGCATCTGACATCTTCCTCAAACACAGAAACAGTCAGCGAGCAGAGTAGAGACAAAGCCGAGGAACAGGCTCAGAAGTGTTGACAAATTACAACAGCCTCGCTAGCTGGGCTGAGTAAAGTCAATGAACCAGAGTCCGGGGGTTACTGGAGCCGGGGGCTGGTTTCAGGAATCTCTGGGGCTGGTCTCCTCGCTCTTTCCTCCTGTCTCCATCTCGCTGCTCCCCGGTTCCTTTCCCTCCGTGGGCAGGTTTCCTTCTCCAGCCTTCACCCCCTGGCACACACTGATGGGAATGTCTCTCCCCTGCGCCGCTGGCAGGGCCAGACGTGGCGCCTCGACGCAGAGCTGCCCATCCTGGGACAGGGAGCAGAGCACGGCCTGCACGTTCACGTCTTCCGGCAGGAGAGTTTCTCTGCGGATCTCTCTGTATTCCTGGGAGCGGACTCCAGCCTCCGACTCCGTTTTCTTCTCACGCTTCCCCGTCACCGTCAGCTTCCTCCCGTCCACTCGCACCATCAGCTCAGCTGGGGAGAAGCCGCTCACGTCCATGGAGAGCTGGTACCTCTCCTTCCCCTGCGCCTGGGACCCGGGCTCCTTCCCAGCACCCTCAGCCAGGGTCTGGCTGCTCTGCCTCGGGGTCCTGCTCCCCTCGCCCTCCCCGCAGAGAAGGGGATAAGCCAGGAGGAGGGAGTGTCTCATTCGCTCCATCTCGTCCAGGTGCGTCTGCACGTCCCCCACCAGCTGCTCCAAGAGGCTGTGGGGACCCGGCCCCAGGAGGCTGGACGCTGGGGCTCTGCTGCGGAGCCACACGGGGCCATAGTCAGGCGACTGCCACACTCGGAGCGGGAACATCCTGCGCGGGGCCGGGAGTCGCTGGTCCGAGTTCAGCTGCTGAGACGCTGCTGCTGGAGCTGCCTCTGCCCGGCTCCCTGCCTGGCTGCTGCTCACTGGCTGCGGAGCCCCAGCGCCGCCTTTTCTACCGGGCTGGGGGCGGGCCGGGCACCTCGGGAACCTTCCTGCTCCTGCGGGCTGGGGGGGCGGAGCTCCCGGTCTGGGCTTTGCTGGAGCCTTCGCGATCCCGCTGTGATGGGGGGGGGCTCAGCGGCGGGAGCACGGGCTGGAGCACGGGGGGGGGGGGAGCACGGGGGCCAGTTCCCGGCCACTCTCTGGGGGGGGGGGCGGGTTGGACAGTCCATGTGCGGAGCAGACAGTGAGATTGGCGAACACCCCCACAGCGCGCGTGTAATAAACAGTAACAGAGACTCGTGTCCGGTCCGGGGGGGTTGGGGGTCACACTCGGCAGCTTCCTCTGCCCCCGCAGCTGCTCCTCCTAGGCTCTGGCTGAGGCAGGAGCTGGGGGGGGGTTAAGTAGCAGGGAGAACACTCTCCCCTAGCGCCCCCCCCCATTCACAAACACCAGGCAGGAGTTTCAGGGCACCTGAGAAACCCTCCAAGTTTGGCCACCCCACAAGCGGCAGATCCCGACCCCTGCGGGAGCAGGAGATTGAACGAAGCTGGTGTTGGGGGGGGGGGCACTTTATGCCAAACGTGACTCTGGTTCCTCAGGGGCGAAGCTCTGTAACCGGGAGGAGAAATAGCCCGTTGGATGGGGGGGGGGGGGGGGGAACTGGCCGGCGCGGGGTGTCTGTGCTGCCGGGCTCGGACACCGCCCCCGCCCCCCCCCCCCCCCCCGGCAGAGCCGGGCTGCAGCCCCTCCCCAGTCGCTGAGACTCCCCCCGCAAACACAGCGGGATCGGGAAGGCTCCAGCAAAGCCCAGACTGGGAGCTCCGCCCCTCCCGAGCAGAGCCAGGCTCCGCCCACAGCCCCGCCCCTCCCGAGCCAGGCCCCGCCCCCAGCCCGCAGGAGCAGGAGGGCTCCCGAGGTGCCGGCCCAACCCCACCCGCTATAATAGGCGGTGTCTGAGCAGTTGAAGGCTCCAGCCTTGCAGCCGGGTGTGCCTCGCACCGTTGTGTTTGGTATTTTGACTTGTTTATATTCATTGTGCAAAAAAGTGAAGCTGCCTCCATGGCTGGCTCCACCCGGTGACTGGTGATGGTATCTCTGTCCCTGTCCCCCGGCCAAAGGCAGCTGGTGGGTGGGGGCTGCAGCCAGGGCCGGCTTTAGGCCGATTCGCCTGATTCCCAGGAACTGGGCCCAGTGCCTAAAAAGGCCTCGCGCCTTAGACACTTTTTCTTTTTAACTTATCCCAGGCTGCGATCTGCTCAGGGGATTTCCGTGGCCCCGCTCCCTTGAGCAAAGCACAGGCGGGAGCGCAGCAAGTCCCGCTCTCCCGGCTGGAGCCCCGGCCAGAGCGCGTCAACCCCGCGGCCCCGGTCTCCTGGCTGGAGCCCCGGCCAGAGCGCGTCAAGCCCCACGGCCACACTCTCCTGGCTGGAGCCCCGGCCGGAGCGCGGCAAGCCCCACGGCCCCACTCTCCTGGCTGGAGCCCCGGCCGGAGCGCGGCAAGCCCCACGGCCCCACTCTCCTGGCTGGAGCCCCGGCCGGAGCGCGGGAAGCCCCACGGCCCCACTCTCCTGGCTGGAGCCCCGGCCGGAGCGCGGCAAGCCCCACGGCCCCACTCTCCTGGCTGGAGCCCCGGCCGGAGCGCGGGAAGCCCCACGGCCCCACTCTCCTGGCTGGAGCCCCGGCCGGAGCGCGGCAAGCCCCACGGCCCCACTCTCCTGGCTGAAGCCCCGGCCGGAGCGCGGCAAGCCCCACGGCCCCACTCTCCTGGCTGGAGCCCCGGCCGGAGCGCGGCAAGCCCCACGGCCCCACTCTCCTGGCTGAAGCCCCGGCCGGAGCGCGGCAAGCCCCACGGCCCCACTCTCCTGGCTGAAGCCCCGCCAGGGCTGTCGTTAGGCACAGGCAGAATAGGCAACGGCGTAGGGCCTCACACTGCCTGGGGGCACCACTCTACAGGGAGCCCGGACAGTGTAGAAGCAGGGCTGCTGGGTCCTAGAGAGAGCCGAATGCAGCACAGTCTGAGGAATGGGATTGGCTGCTGGGGTCTCTGGGAAGGGGAGGGGGTGGGGGTTGGGAAAGGAGCTCACCTGTGAGTGTGACTCTTTCCCCCCCGGCTGAGGTGAGGTGAGGCAGGCTCTGTGGCTCTGGAACCAGTATCCTTTGTTGTCCCCCATAACATCCATTCTTCTCTCCCCTGCCCCATGGAGCACCCCCTCCTTTCTCCCTCCTCCCCAGGAGCACCCCTCTCTCCCTCATCCCTCCCCTCCATCAGGGCTGGGTTGGGTGAGGTGCTGGGGGATACGTGGGGGGAGGGCTGGCTGGCTGCCTGCTGAGGAATGAAAGTGAAAGTAACTCACTTCCTCGGCAGGCAGCCAGGATTGGAATGTCACACAGGGTTTGGCTGGGGTTAGCCAGATGTGTGAAAAATCAGGATAGGGATAGGTGAGCAGATATCCCTATTTTATGGGGACAGTCCCAATTTTGGGGTCTTTTTCTTATATAGGCTCCTTTTACCCCCCCACCCCTGTCCTGATTTTACACACTTTCTGTCTGGTCACTCTAGGTGGGGGTAATTGGTGCCTATATAAGACAAAGTCCCAAATATTGGGACTGGCCCTATAAAATCAGGACATCTGGATCTGGCCACCCTAGCTGGGGAGCGCCTCTCCCCCAGGCTGGCAGCTGCCAGCGATCCATCTCATCCGGGGGGAGCTGCACAGGGCAGGATGAGCTGCTGTGGCTCCATGGGTGCCTTGTCCCTGAGATCAGATGCTGTGCTAACTTCACCATGGTCCAGAAGGCTGGTGGTGGTGCCCATTGGCGTGTGATTGGACCTGAGGGTTTGCTGCTGCTGTTGCCACTCTGCACCCCAAGAGGTGGATTTTGGGATCCTGCAGTTTTCCACCTATTTCCTCCTCTACTGCAGCTTTTGGGAGTGAGCCAAGCATGAAAGCAGTACTGTGTTGCCATTTAGATTGTCATTTAACAACTTTGTTTGCCAAAAGTTCTTGCTAACAATCCTGAATCCAATTTCAATATATTTTTTTTAAAAATCAATATCTTAGCCAAAAACAGAAAATTAAGTTGTTGACAATTATAAGTGACAGGTTTGGTTTGAGGCAGGGAGTGGGCCAGTTTTCATCAGAGAAATAAAAAATGTTGACTGACTTTCCTATAGCCTGTTACTCCTGATAAGAGCCCTCCGACTGTAATATGTTCATCTCCTTACTAGTGTATAAAGCAGGGGTCGGCAACCTACGGCACACGTGTCAAAGGTGGCAGGTGAGCTGATTTTTGATGGTATGCAGCAGCAGGCTGAGCGGCTCAGTCCATCACTGCTCTGGGGTTCCGGCTGCTGCCCTATTGCCAGCTGGAATACCAGCCATCGACCCCACTCAGCACCTGCTGCTGGCCTGGGGACCCCCAAGGAACCCCAGGCTGGCAGTGGGCTGAGCAGGCCAGTTGAACCACTCAACCTGCTGTCAGCCTGGGGTTCCATTCACTCAGCCGGCAGCGGGCTAAGTGGGCTGGTGGCGGGCTGAGTGGGCTGGCGGTGGGCTGAGCAGGGCCGGTGGGGGGTTCAGTGGCTCAGTCTGCTGCCAGTCTGGGGTGCCAGCAGCACTCAGCCTACTGCTACTCCAGGGTTCCGGCTGCCAGCCCCTTGCCAGTCAGGAGCTCAGCCGCCAGCCCCACTCTGCCTCCTGCCAGCCTGGGTGAGCAGAATCCCAGGCTGGTAGCGGGCTGAGGGGGGGTTGGCGGCCGGGATCTTGGCTGGCAGGAGTTGGTGGTCAGAACCCCAGACCAGCAGCGGGCTGAGCAGGGCCTGGGATCCTTGTCTAGGGTTCCAGCCACCAGCCCGCTGCCGGTTTGGGGTTTCATTTACTCAGCTGGCAGTGGCCTGAGCAGGACCCGTGGCCAAGACCTCAGATAATAACAATAGTTTATTTATATAATATAGACATAGAGAGAAACCTTCTACAAACATTAAAATGTATTACTGGCACGAGAAACCTTAAATTACAGTGAACTTGGCACACCACTTCTGAAAGGTTGCCGACCCCTGGTATAGAGTGACCATATGTTGTACTAAGATTCTCCTGCCTTTTTTTTTCCCTGTAAGTCAGTATAACTTTCGCCAGCCCAGAAGTTGGGCAGCCAATGTTTTACGTTTTCACAATGTTTTCTCCAACTTTCATAAAGTAAATACATAGTTAATATGAGTTAAAAAGGCCAGGGACACTTCTTTGTGAAGAATCTGTACAGCAGATCATGCCCATAGACGATCCAGAAAAGAAATTTGAGGTTGAATTTTTTAATGTTGTGATGGATAAAGCAGTATCTGCTGTTGATGAAAGGTTTAATACCTTGCAAGTACACCATGAACAGTTTGGATTTTTGTATGACATAACTAAATTCAACGAAATAGGAAAACAAGAGCAACTAATGACAAAGTGCAAGAACCTAGAGAGCCTCCTGAAGCACGGTGATAGTTTTGATTTAAATGGACTTGAACTGTACGAAGAATTGAGTACACTGTCATCAATGTTGCCACATGCAAAATCGGTGATGGACATTGTACAGTTTATTCATACCCGCAAACTTGTTGACATATATCCTAATGTGTACATTGCCACTCGTATTCTACTGACAATTCCTGTAACAGAAGCATCAGGAGAACGGAGTTTCTCAAAACTAAAGCTCATTAAAAACTATCTCCGCTCTACAATGAGTCAGGAACGCTTGACTGGTCTTGCTATTCTTGCGATCGAACAAGACACGACTTTGTCTTTGTCATACGATGACATTATTACTGATTTTACAGCCAAAAAAGCCAGAAAGATTGCTTTTAATTAAAAACAAATCTTTGTTTCAATACCTCTTCATATAAATTTCCAATAAAATTTTGATAAATTAAAAAAAAATACATTATTTGCATCATTCTGTCATATCAGAATTTTTTCTATAGTGCTGTTTCTTTAGTGCTAGTCCATCAGCATTACAGTGTGCTTAATTAAGTTAAACTGGTTTTAATAATGTGAATGTGGCAAGTTTTCCAATACTATAAGCTTATGTTTGTGTTGCTAAGAGCAGATCAGGCACAGGGGCACCAGTTTAATAATCTCGCCTAGGGCACCATAAATCCTAAGGCCGGCCCTGAGCCCCGCTCTCCCGGCTGGAGCTCCAGCCAGAGTGCGGCAAGCCCCGTGGCTCCGCTCTCCTCGCTGGAGCTCTGGGCCTTTAAATAGGCTCCAGAGCCTTGGGGTAGTGAGGGGCTCCGGGGGCTATTTAAAGGGCCAGGGCTCAGCTGCCTCTGCCACCCGGTCCTTTAAATAGCCGCCAGAGGCCCACCACCCCCATGCATTCCCCAGGGCTCCTGCAGCTATTTAAAAGGTCCAGGGCGGGGTAGAAGCTGGGGAGCCCCAGACCCTTTAAATAGCCCCCAAAGCCTTGGGATAGCAGGGAGCTTGGGGGCTATTTAAAGGGCTGGGGCTCCAGCTGCCTCTGCTGCACCCCCTGCCCTGCCCACACCAGCCCCACTCCCCCTGCCTGCAGCCAGCTCTGCACCCCATGCCCACAGCCAGTCCCTGTCAAACCCACTGCTGTGTCTCCAGTCAACCCCTGCCACACACCCCTGTGGCCCTGCCCAAAGCCAGCCAGCCCCACACACACTGCTGCCCGCACCAGCCCTGCACACCCTGCCCTGTCTCCAGCCAACCCCTGCTGCACCCCCCTGCCTGAAGCCAGCCAGTCTCACACTCCTCTGTCTCCAGCCCTGCCAACCCCTGCTGCATCCCCCCACGGCCCTGCCTGAAGCCAGCCCGCCCCACACACCCCCTATCTCCAACCAGCCCCGCACCCCTTGCCCTGCCTGCAGCCAGACCCTACCTCCAGTCAGCCCCTGCCCTGCCTCCAGCCAGCCCCATGTCCACTTGTGCCATGCAGTTCCCAGGGCAGTAACCCTGCACACCTGCTTCAATGAGGGGGGCAGGGAGCAGCTGGGACCCACACATGTGAAATGACAGTCATTAATAACCAATCACCAGCATATATGATGCAATGTACATAATATATAATTTTATTATTTATATAGTTATGGAAAGTAAATAATACGTGAAAGAAATGAAAGGCTTTTTTTCCACTTTTTTTTTTTTAAGTCATCCCTACCAGGGCCCTGCTGAAAATGTTCGAATTGGGCCCCGCACTTCCTAAAGCTGGCCCTGCCTGCAGCAGACGTTTCTGGGAGCATGGCTCTATGCATCTCTCAGGCTGCAGCAGAGAGGTTCTTGGGCTGCAGATAGGGTGACCAGATGTCCTGATTTATAGGGACAGTCCTGATATTTGGGTTTTTTTCTTGTATAGGCTCCTATTACCCCCCAGCCCCTGTCCCAATTTTTCACACATTCTGTCTGGTCACCCTAGCCGCAGATGGCCCACAGGCCGGGACTTTGAGCCCCCTGCTCTAAAGGCTGGCTCTGGGTCATCGAGCCTGCAAGCTGCTGAACCCTTTCTGGCCATGTGTCACACTTCGTATAAGATCTGTTGCAATTATATAACAGTGGTAGCACCAATGGTTTGTGTGGTCATATTTTAATCACATAACCTCACAACTTCACACATCGGGGCAGAGTACCAGTAGCTCTTCCCCTTCCCTCACAGAAAGGCTGATGATAAAATAAGAGACTCCAATATTTTACCTCTGTAATGGGGTCAGACTCACCTCTTGTGAGCGCCCCCTGGCAGAGTGCATGTCCTGCACTCTCTGTTCGTGATGGGTCTTCAGTGACTCAGCCCTCCAGCCAACTCAGACCAGTTTGTCTGGGAGATTAAAAGCAACACAAACCCCTTTCGGGGTACAAGTCCAACAGGGGTCTCTCCCAGTACCCTCTCTCGTGTCTCTCTCAGTTTGTCCCTGCTCCAAAATAGAGCAGTGCCCCAGGTGCTCAGAGTCCAAGCCACTATCCCAGTGGCTGGGGGAGATGACCCAGATCCACCTGCTGCTCTGGGTCCCAGTGCAGAGACCTTATAGATAGCAGCCATTGTCTGGGTTTCTCTGCTCTGTGTCCCCTTCTGGATCTCTGGTTTTGAACCTGTGACCTCCACCCCCTGCCCTGTTATTTCTTAGTTGTCCCCCATGTTTAGTTGGATCCCAGGTCCAGTGGTTTCTCCTGCAAGGCTGGGGAAGGGGCCTTTAGCCACATGTGGGCTTCCATCTGCCCACCTATGTCTGAGTTATTGAAGTCTTCAAATTGTGGTACTAACATCTCCTTATCTTTGCTGGAAATACCTCACCTGATGCATCCATCCATAGAAGGTGTGAGGAGAACTTAAAGTAAGGAAATAGAATCAATTAGTGTAATGACCCAACCATTCCCAGTCTCTGTTTAAACCCAAGTTAATTGTATCTAATTTGCATATTAATTCGAGTTCAGCAGTCTCTCTTTGGAGTCTGTTTTTGAAGTTTTTTTGTTGCAAAATTGCCACTTTCAAGTCTGTCACTGAGTGGTTAGAGAGGTTGAAGTGTTCTCCCACTGATTGGGTCATTACACTAATTGATTCTATTTCCCTATGTTAAGTTCTCCTCACACCTTCTACGGGTCATCTCAGTCACATCAGTTGGAAGTAACAGAGGAGGAGAAGGACCTCGGAGTATTGGTTGATAACAGGATGACTAGGAGCTGCTAATGTGATATGGCTGTTAAAAAAGCTAATATGGTTTTAGGATGCATCAGGTGAGGTATTACCAGCAAAGATAAGGAGATGTTAGTACCGTTACACAAGGCATTGGTGAGACCTCATCTGGAATACTGTGTGCAGTTCTGGTCTCCCATGTTTAAGAAGGATGAATTCAAACTGGAACAGGTTCAGAGAAGGGCTACTAGGATGATCCAAGGAATGGAAAACCTATCTTATGAAGGGAGACTGAAAGAGCTTGGCTTGTTTAGCCTAACCAAAAGAAGGTTGAGGTGGGATAGGATTGCTCTTTATAAATATATCAGAGGGATAAATATTAGGGAGGGAGAGGAATTATTTAAGCTTAGAACCAATGTGGACACAAGAACAAATGGATATAAACTGGACACTAGGAAGTTTAGATTTGAAATTAGATGAAGGTTTCTAACCATTAGAGGAGTGAAGTTCTGGAACAGCCTTCCAAGGGGAGTAGTGGGGGCAAAAGACATATCTGGCTTTAAGACTAAGCTTGATAAGTTTATGGAGGGGATGATATGATGGAATAGCCTAATTGTGGCAACTAATTTGGCAACTGATCTTTAATTATCAGCAGGTAAGTATGCCCAGTGGATGTTAGATGGGGTGGGATCTGAGTTACTACAGAGAATTCTTTCCTGTGTGCTGGCTGGTGAGTGTTGCCCACATGCTCAGGGTTTAACTGATTGCCATATTTGAGGTCGGGAAGGAATTTTCCTCCAGGGCAGATTGGCAGAGGCCCTGGAGGTATTTTGCCTTCTTCTGCAGCATGGGGCACAGGTCACTTGCTGGAGGATTCTTTGCAGCTGGAGGACTTCAATAACTCAGACATAGTTTAGGGGTTTGTTACAGGAGCGGGTGGGTGAGATTCTGTGGCCTGCACTGTGCAGGAGGTCAGACTAGATGATCATAATGGACCCTTCTGACCTTAAAGTCTATGAGAGGACTTCCCTCTTATCCCATGATGGTTTACTTTTCAAAAGTGAATTTAAATTAAATACATTTTAAAAAATCTTTTATGTTTTTAGAAATCTAGACCTGTTATGTGTTTTGGTGTAACTTGTATTATCCTTATGTTAAATTTGTATTATCCTAACAAAACATTTACTTTATTCATATCTGTTATATATCTCATTGGTCATGACAACCCCCTCAATTTCAATTCCTGGGGAAACCACTGGGCAGAGGCGGTCTCTAGAGAGACACTGGTTCACTTGGGTTCTTGGCAAACATCCAACACACTCATTCTAAAGTTGGAAGTTTATTGATCAAAATACAAGTAAGGACTAAAAAGCAACACTGTAGAAAACAAGGTAATGAAATCCTATTAAAAGTCTCTCTACTTTTGGAGGTTGTGATGGGGTGGACTAGGCTCTGCTGGTTCTCACCCTTTTCTGAGCCTCTCCATCTGCATAGTGGGGCAAGACCCCCTGGCTGAGAACTGCTGGTGCTGGGCACCATTAGCTGCAGCTGTACTGCCATTTCCCTCCTTCCCTACTCTGAAAACGTGTATGATTTACATTGGGGCAGGGTACAGGTGCTAGGTGCTCTGCTTCTACTCCAGCCCCATCACAGTTATTTCCTTATGCAGTGCAAGGCCCTGGGCTCTCTAATCCACCCCAAATATTCTGCTCCCTGGCAGCCTCTTGCAGAAGGGATGGGCTGGACTGTCACTATACTTGCTCCTTTAACCAGCCCATCTAACCCATGGCTCTTAACACCTGACCAGATCTCACATCCTCCCCCTGCTGTGGGAAAGTTAAGACTGAAAATCATTTCTGCACCAGGGGGAAAAATTGAACCATGTGCAAACGTAGGAAGAGATCACACAGAAAACAGAATTCAAAACAGCATTTTATTTACAGTAAAAAAGAGTTGAGTTATCACAGTAACAAGGTAAAAAAATCCTAAGCACCAACTGTGCTCTACAGCGTCACAGAGCATCTGACATCTTCCTCGAATATAGAAACAGCGGGCAGAGAGAAAGCCGAGGAACAGGCGCAGAAGTGTTGATAAGTTACAACAGCCTCACTAACTTGGCTGAGTGAAGTCAATGAAACAGAGTCCGGGGGTTACTGGTTTCAGGGATCTCTGGGGCTGGTCTCCTCGCTCTCTCCTCCTGTCTCCATCTCGCTGCTCCCCGGCTCCTTTCCCTCCGTGGGCAGGTTTCCTTCTCCTGCCTTCACCCCCTGGCACACACTGATGGGAATGTCTCTCCCCTGTGCCGCTGGCAGGGCCAGACGTGGCGCCTCGATGCAGAGCTGCCCATCCTGGGACAGGGAGCAGAGCGCGGCCTGCACGTTCACGTCTTCCGGCAGGAGAGTTTCTCTGCGGATCTCTCTGTATTCCTGGGAGCGGACTCCAGCCTCCGACTCCGTTTTTTTCTCACGCTTCCCTGTCACCGTCAGCTTCCTCCCGTCCACTCTCACCATCAGCTCAGCTGGGGAGAAGCCGCTCACGTCCATGGAGAGCTGGTACCTCTCCTTCCCCTGCGCCTGGGACCCGGGCTCCTTCCCAGCACCCTCAGCCAGGGTCTGGCTGCTCTGCCTCGGGGTCCTGCTCCCCTCGCCCTCCCCGCAGAGAAGGGGATAAGCCAGGAGGAGGGAGTGTCTCATTCGCTCCATCTCGTCCAGGTGCGTCTGCACGTCCCCCACCAGCTGCTCCAAGAGGCTGTGGGGACCCGGCCCCAGGAGGCTGGACGCTGGGGCTCTGCTGCGGAGCCACACGGGGCCATAGTCAGGCGACTGCCACACTCGGAGCGGGAACATCCTGCGCGGGGCCGGGAGTCGCTGGTCCGAGTTCAGCTGCTGAGACGCTGCTGCTGGAGCTGCCTCTGCCCGGCTCCCTGCCTGGCTGCTGCTCACTGGCTGCGGAGCCCCAGCGCCGCCTTTTCTACCGGGCTGGGGGCGGGCCGGGCACCTCGGGAACCTTCCTGCTCCTGCGGGCTGGGGGGGCGGAGCTCCCGGTCTGGGCTTTGCTGGAGCCTTCGCGATCCCGCTGTGATGGGGGGTGGAGGGGCCTCAGCTCCGGGACACGGGGTAGAGCCGGGGGGGGTGGGGGGCACGGGGAGCCAGTTCCCGGCCGGTGTCGGGGGGGGGGGGGCGGGTTGGACAGTCGATGTGCGGAGCAGACACGTGAGATTGGCGAACACCCCCACAGCGCGCGTGTAATAAACAGTAACAGAGACTCGTGTCCGGTCCGGGGGGGGGGGTTGGGGGTCACACTCGGCAGCTTCCTCTGCCCCCGCAGCTGCTCCTCCTAGGCTCTGGCTGAGGCAGGAGCTGGGGGGGGGGGGTTTGAGCAGCAGGGAGAACACCCGCCCCTAGCGCCCCCCCCCCCCCATTCGCAAACACCAGGCAGGAGCTTCAGGGCACCTGAGAAACCCTCCAAGTTTGGCCGCCCCACAAGCGACAGATCCCGACCCCTGCGGGGGCAGCGGCTGGAACGAAGCTGGGGGGGGGTCACTTTATGCCAAACGTGACTCTGGTTTTTCAAGGGCGGGGCTCTGTAACCGGGAGGAGAAATAGCCCGTTCGCTGGGGGGGCGGCGGGGAGCTCTGCCCGGCGCTGGGCCGGGAGCGGGGGTGTCTGTGCTACCGGGCTCGGACCCTCCCCCTCGGCAGAGCCGGGCTGCAGCCCCTGCCCCGGCGCTGAGCCCCCCCCATCACAGCGGGATCGCGAAGGCTCCAGCAAAGCCCAGACCGGGAGCTCCGCCCCCAGCCCGCAGGAGCAGGAAGGTTCCCGAGGTGCCCGGCCCGCCCCCAGCCCGGTAGAAAAGGCGGCGCTGGGGCTCCGCAGCCAGTGAGCAGCAGCCAGGCAGGGAGCCGGGCAGAGGCAGCTCCAGCAGCAGCGTCTCAGCAGCTGAACTCGGACCAGCGACTCCCGGCCCCGCGCAGGATGTTCCCGCTCCGAGTGTGGCAGTCGCCTGACTATGGCCCCGTGTGGCTCCGCAGCAGAGCCCCAGCGTCCAGCCTCCTGGGGCCGGGTCCCCACAGCCTCTGGGACCAGCTGGTGGGGGACGTGCAGACGCACCTGGACGAGATGGAGCGAATGAGACACTCCCTCCTCCTGGCTTATCCCCTTCTCTGCGGGGAGGGCGAGGGGAGCAGGACCCCGAGGCAGAGCAGCCAGACCCTGGCTGAGGGTGCTGGGAAGGAGCCCGGGTCCCAGGCGCAGGGGAAGGAGAGGTACCAGCTCTCCATGGACGTGAGCGGCTTCTCCCCAGCTGAGCTGATGGTGAGAGTGGACGGGAGGAAGCTGACGGTGACGGGGAAGCGTGAGAAGAAAACAGAGTCGGAGGCTGGAGTCCGCTCCCAGGAATACAGAGAGATCCGCAGAGAAACTCTCCTGCCGGAAGACGTGAACGTGCAGGCCGTGCTCTGCTCCCTGTCCCAGGATGGGCAGCTCTGCGTCGAGGCGCCACGTCTGGCCCTGCCGCCGGCACAGGGGAGAGACATTCCCATCAGTGTGTGCCAGGGGGTGAAGGCAGGAGAAGGAAACCTGCCCACGGAGGGAAAGGAACCGGGGAGCAGCGAGATGGAGACAGGAGGAGAGAGCGAGGAGACCAGCCCCAGAGATTCCTGAAACCAGCCCCTGGCTCCAGTAACCCCCGGACTCTGGTTCATTGACTTTACTCAGCCCAGCTAGCGAGGCTGTTGTAATTTGTCAACACTTGTGCGCCTGTTCCTCGGCTTTGTCTCTACTCTGCTCTCTGACTGTTTCTGTGTTTAAGGAAGATGTCAGATGCTCTGTGACGCGGTAGAGCACAGTTGGTGTTTAGAATTTTTACCTTGTTACTGTGATAACTAAACTTGTTTTTTTATTGTAAATACAAATGCTGTTTTGAATTCTGTTTTCTGTGTGATCTCTTCCTACTTTTGCATGTCGTTCAATGTTTTCCTCATGGTGTAGAAATGATTTTCAATCTTAACTACCCCACAGCAGCGAGAGGATGAGAGACCTGGTTAGGTGTTAAGAGCCCCGGGTTGGATGGGCTGTGAAAGGAGCAAGTGTAGTGACAGTCAGGCCCCTCCCTTCTGCAAGGGGCTGCCAGAGAGCAGAATATCTTGCGGGTGGCGGGGTGGATTGGAGAGCCCAGGGCCTTGCACTGCATAATTAAATAACTGTGATGGGGCTGGAGTAGAAGCAGAGCACCTAGCACCTGTACCCTGCCCCATGTAAGTCATACACGTTTTCAGAGCAGGTATGCGGATGGAGAGGCTCAGAGAAGGGTGAGAACTGCTGTGCTCCAGCTCTGGGGGGACGTTATTTTTAAATAGTGCTTTTCAAAATTGTGAGAGAAGGGCAGAGATTTGTGGAGGAAGGAGTTGTTGATGGTGAAACAAGCTTGGGGCAGGACTGTCTGCCAGTCACAGGGCTGTTTGTCCAGGCTGGAAGGCACCTTCCCTCCTGGGAAGCTATGTTCTCTAGCTCTCCAAGCACACTGTGGGCCTGAAACAGATGATAACAGATGGGATGAAGACAATGGTGTCAATTTAAAAAAAAACCCAAACCCTGCCATGTTCCTACAGGGTATTGATCCAAATCACTCCCAGCTTTGCCCCTGTAGAGTCTTATGCTGGCAACATGTCAGTCTAGGTGGCCTGGATGGATCCCCTCTCAGGCCTCTCTTCCCAGCCTGAGCCTCTCAGCAAAAGCAGTTGAAAAGGGGAGGGTAAGAATTCATATGAAGAGAATTTGAACAGAAATGGGCATAGGCTGGTCCTTTGCAAAGGCGCTGGTTACAGATCAGGTGCAATAGTTTGGAAGTGGAGTGGCAAAGCTGACCTTAAGAAAAGCTGTCTGGCCCTTTAGAGGCCAAATGGGGAGTGGATTGGCCCAGGTGCAGAACTAAGCCAGTGCCACCTCTCTCCATCCCCCTTACACCAGCAGGCCTGCTGGTCTTTATGAGCCGTCTCCCCTCCCGGAAGCCTTAACAGAGCCCCTCTAACAGCTAAAGAGCTTTGAGCTGCCCCCAGGCCACACCCCATGGAGACCTTCTCCTAGGCTTGATGCAAGGCCAACCCCAGTCACTGCTACATCCCTATGTCAGGAAGAGGGGACGGCAGGCGGGAAGGCTCACAAGCTGACCCAGGATGGGGGTGGAGGCCTGGCTGGCAGAAGGGGGGCTCCAAAGAGGAGTCAGGGCAGCATTGAGCCAACAGCTATGTGGCAGTAATAGGGGATCCCTGCAGGGGATAAGCCACTCAGCCCACGGTGGTGCTCCCTGCTAACCAGCAAGACAGCAACTGGAGGAAAGTGAGAGGAAAGAAAAGGGTTCCAGCAGTAGGGGGCAGAAGCAGCATCAGTATGAGATCCAGGCTCAGGCTGTAATGCATGAAGGGACGCGCCAATGAATGCAAGAACAGTCCTAGCCCTCACACCTGGAGCCCAGCTGGATGGGATCACCCTGCAGGGGGCGAAGGGTCTGAGAAGCAAAGCCATCCCACCTCTGGAGAGCAGGAGCCAGAACAATAAGGGGAGAGGCCTCAGGTGGGTTCTTCCTACCACCTGGAGAACTGCTCTAAGATTCCCCAGAGAGCGCTCTCCCAACTGTTCTAAGCACCAGCACGCACAGGCTCACCAGGTGGTGAGGAAGCTCAGCTTTTCCCGACTGGGTCCTCCACCCTGCCCCACACAGTCTCCTGCCCTGTTCAGAGTCCCCTCCAGTCTCCTGTCCCTTCACCAGCCCTGTATTTTCCTTCTCTTTCCCTTAGTCTTCTACCCTCCACCTTGCCATGCCAATTCCTTGCCCACCATCTCCTCCTGCTTCCCAGTCCCTGACCCCTCTGAACCCTTAGAGACAGCCAGTTTGCTCAGGGTTATTCACAAAGACCAGGGTGGCCGTTAGTCTGGGGAGTTTGACACACATATGGCTCCTAGCTGTCATCTCCGTACTGTCAGATGCCTACACTTCGCCTGAGAGCCTGGTTTCCTGAATCACCCAAACACAATAGGAGTGGACCAGGGACTGGAGAGGGAAAAGTTCCTGCTCTGACTCCAGCTGCGCTCCCCCCTTAGCCCCACCCTGGGACAATGGCTCATTGAAGAACAAACACAGCCCAATGGCTCTATTAGAAGACATTCAAATTGAACAGGTATAACTAATTGCATTGCCTGGAAAAAAAATCAGACCGCGTAGTCTCCTCCCCAAATCAGTTTAAGGCAAAGTTACAGAAACCACTAAAAAGAGACTTATGCATGAAACAAAGAACAGAAACAAATCTGTAGAATATACAGAGGTTTAAACAGTACAGAAAACATCAGCCAAGCAATATACTACAGAGGAAGCACTGAGAGAGGCTAATGCACATTATTCCTGTCTGACTTATCAAGCACCAGAGCAGTGACTGGGTTACTCCAAGTGAGGTCAATCTGATATCCGGAGTCTGGATTTTCCCAGCATTACAAACTAGTGACACACGTCACAAACAATGCAGCATCCATAGGCAAAAATGAGTGGCTTCCACTTGTTTTGGCATTAAGACCTCTAGCTTTAAGATACGGCATAGACTTACTGATGGACACTCCTAATGCACGATGAATGCAGGGAAATCAAACTGGATTTGTGCATCCCACTATTGTCCTGATCAGAGAAATTCATTTCAAAAGTGCTGAAAGCTGCTTTGGTATTTTTGCAGTATTGGGGGTGGGGGGAGGAAACAGTAGAAACCCTACAGAGCTCAGGGATGTGCCCTGAATCAGCTCTTTTAGAAAGCATGGCTTGCTCTGTCCCCTGTGCAGAAGCTATGTCATGTCAAGAAGGCAGCGCTTCTGACAATTAAAAAAAGGTGTCTTGTGCTTAGAAATATAAAAAGAGAAACAAATCATATAAATATCCGAAGTAAAAATCATCTGATAGTCACCATTTACACTGTAAAATCCCAGAAGAGCTAATTCACACCCTAAGAAACCACAGGATGGCTCCTTGAGACACAGAACCCCAGCCCATGCAATACCTGAGAAAAGAGGTCAGAGCTATAAAGAGACGTCATACGGAGAAAACCAACTTGGGCCTGAAGAGCTAATCATGGCTTTGAAAGAGAGCGGAGAAAGAGGTTTCTACTGCTCTATAGTAAACAGGGCATTAGTCATGGCAAGATCAGCAGGTCAGTTCGCATTAGAGAGCGGCAGAACCCAGCAACCAACACTTCAAGGAAGTTTGATCTTCCTGCCAGAGACATAATTGTAATGAGGAAGAAGGATAAAAGTGAGGAGGTGGGCTGGCTAAAGGAATCCCATTGCTGAGGGAGTCCTGTGGCCCAAAGCTCTCCTGACTTCCTCAGACAGAAGCACCGAATTAGCTGTGGTGGAGCTGGGAGTGACTGGAGGATCTTGAGGTTCATACAAGACCAGCTAAGAGGCAAGAGAAGCACAGGGCACCTGGAGAACAAGTACCTGATATGTTAAGTGAAACCAGCTATATGGGAGAAGATATGTGGGGCCGGGATCCGCTGGAGGCTTTCAAACCTCTTGTACTCCTGGAGCCCACGTGTCATACGACACTAAACTAATACTATTACTGTAACCTTAGAAACTGCAAAAGCTTCGCTCCCAGGCACAGTGCATACACAGGATCTAACATGGATTTAAACAGCAGGCGATGCTGAGAGGGGAAGAAAACCCACAAGTCCCAAGGAAATGGGAATTATAGGTGCCCAGCACCGGTCAGGATCAGCCCCCAAGGATGATGCTTTTGAGTCGAGAAGGGCATCAGCTGCACTCTGAGCTTTCTGGTTTCTGTGCGTGTTTGGAAAGCCAGCTAAGATAACAGCATTTGTTCTCGTTCTTCAGGCCTTTTGGCAAATCCAAGCTCATTATGTGGATAATTTTCCCGACAGCTGAAACCATATAGAACCAGAACACCATGTTTCAAACTGGCCTATTAACTCAACAGGCTGTTATAACACGGAACTGGTTAATAACAGAGTGGCCAAAGATGGGCTAAATGCAGCCAGTTATGCTATGCACCATGATTTCTCTCGTCTGTACTGGAAAGGGGCAGCCCATAGAGATGACACAATGCTCCAGCTTGACCCACACAGACAGGTCACTCAGATCAAGACTGTGTTACATGCTGTGAGTTGCTGCTGCCACACCCCATGTATAAAAGAGGACAGCTGCAATCCGCTACCTGTTCTACACCCATTCTGGACACCCGTCAGCTTCCTGACAAGTTGTCCATGTAGACTTTGGTTGGGTGACATTTGGGCAACCTGGTCCATAACTCTCCTAGGGCCTCCTACCAGCATTAGGAGAACAAAAACTTTGCAGCAGGTTCAGTACCAAATTTGCAAAGGTTAACTTCGCTGTTTTAAAATAGCTGAAGGCCAATAACTCCCCCTAGACATACCCTCCTCTTTAGTCCTGTTACGGGTGGAAAACCTGAACAGGTTCATTTTTAAAAAGCATTTTTTCTGGGAAGTTTGTTTGGTTATCGCTGTTCCACATGCGCCTCAAGAAACCAGAAC
Organism: Gopherus flavomarginatus; assembly: GCF_025201925.1. Classification (NCBI taxonomy): domain Eukaryota; kingdom Metazoa; phylum Chordata; order Testudines; family Testudinidae; genus Gopherus; species Gopherus flavomarginatus. The sequence continues at coordinate 298,916,109 of NC_066618.1, read as the reverse complement.
AATGAGCTTTAAAATGATGAGCTACAGCAAGAAAGCCACACGCTCCGAGCAATCTCACAGCCTTTGGGGAAGGACATTCCTATGCTGGTTTTGGCTGTATCTGCCCCAGTTTTGTTCTTAAAATTATATTTTTGTTCAAAGTGCGGCTTGAAACAGTGAGACAAAGCTGCAAGTCTTGAGCCAAATGTCATGTCTAAAAAGAGGGGACTTCCAACTTCCAGAAAGTGCTACTGATGTTAAGCAGAGTGTCAGAGAAATTAGTGCTGAACAGGGCGAGTAAAGGAACACAAGGGAGTTCTAAATAAGGGAGTGCACATCTGCGTCCAGGGAACGGGGAGGTTCAGAACGGCCCATTACTGGGACCCCAGGATCATAGTCACATACCCCAGAATTTAGTGAAGATCTACGCAAAATTCCCTTCCTGAGAGGTTTGATTCCTGACCATCTAGAAGGCGCTTTTGCATTTACATTCAGGAAGCTGATGAGCTGAGATGTCACCCAGAAGTCTAGTGCAGTTCTCTTGTGCTGTGTTGAAAACTGGAGAGTCACAGCCCATGCCTTGACTTGGGCTTCTTGATTCCTGAGCTGTGGGGAATAGTTAATTGAGAGAAAGAAAGGCTGGAGGGGTTCCGGTGAGCCCAGAGCCGTAGAGAGGGTCTGGAGAAGGAAGGATGGAAATCTGGGGTGTGGACAGGGGAATGGGATGAAGGTGAAGTTCTCTTACTCAGGATATGTAAAAAAGTGTAAACTGGTTCTGAGTCTCGATTTGCAGAAGGTCCAAACTGTCCCTCGGCTAATGCCGGCCACAGGCTTTCCACCACCGAATGCTGCTCTTATCAATAGTCTGACACTCAATTTTGGAAGGGTTAAGCAGAGGCAAAGCTGAAAAGGTCACTTGACCTGGACTCTGGCTGGGTTTTCTCAATTAGCAGCTGCAGGTAGCTACTGTCTGGTTTGAACAAGCCCCCATTTCCAGTGTCTCATGGCTCTGCACGGGAGCAGCAGGGTCTCTCCCAGCCCAGGCTGGGGTCATTTGTAAAGTGCCATCTTCTTGCTCTGGTACATGTACATGTACGCGTCACAGAAGAGGCGTTTGGCCACGCCTTCCATGTCCCGGGGCTGCTCCATAGCCAGCGCTGCCACTGGCAACTGCAAGTACTTGGCAACTTCAGGGCACAGCGTTACGATGGGAATGTTGAAGCCATTCTCATCACCTGAATATGAGAGAGAGGGGGGGAGGGTGAGCCCAAATCTCAGTTCCCAAGGGACAAGTGTCTACAGCACAAAGGAACATTAGAGCAAGTGGCACTATCTGGGCCCCAGTCGGCAGGGTCAGCAGAGAGGCCAAGGACTGACCCGGCCACAACTGAGCTGTCTTTGCACCCCTAGAAAAAGTCCCTCCAGCTGAGGTTTGAAGCACTGGTGCGCAGTAGAGGCGGCAGCCTGCCTGGCCACTACCTGTTCTACAGTTACACAGAGGCTGTCAGTCCCCAGAGCTGTCAAGCCTGCACCATTCACCAACGTTAAACTCCCTGTAAAACGCTACTTTCATTTGCAAGGCCTCGTAGGGAGTAGTTTTACATATTACTGAAGAAGTGACACCTTTCCATGCTTCCCAGTAGACGGACCCAATGGAGTTCAGACACACAGGCCTCCTGTTTTACATTACAGATCTGTGGAGAAATTACTCATGACAGCTGTGCCCTGGGACTGCAATTCCTGAACAGGGTCATCCGGGTGCAAAGGGCCGACCAGCCTCCCCTCCGAGCAGAGCCCCTCCTCACCGTGCCTGTCAGCCATGCTGTCGAAGAACAGCCAGTTCTCTTTCTCCGGCCCGTACTTCACAAAGGAGACATAGTGACTGGTCTCTATGCAGAGCACTGCAAAGAGCTCCATCCTCTCCCGTGGGATTCGGGGGCTGTCCATGTGGCTCCTGCTCTGAAACTCCTCAGGGACATGCAGTTTTGTGGGCCTGTGTGCTTTGCGCTGGTAGTGAGAATGAGCCTGGGGACAGACAATAGGGGGCGCTGGTGGGTCAACAGGGTTATGGCAACTTTATATACACCTACCCTAAGGGAAAGAGTTGGTGTCTGAGGACAGGCTGGCATTCGGTCACCAATTTGTTCTGCAGTCACCTGCTTTCCAATCAATTCCTCAGCTGGGTCTTTCCCACGTGCCAAGAGACTGCTTGGATGGGGACCTCTAAGGAGAAGTGAGGGTGCTGCCGGAAGTGGAAAGGCTCTCCCCTCAGAGCCTGCCCAGAATCAGGGCCCCAGCGTGGTAAAGCACATGGGGTCCCTATGGATGAGGGGCCATGTATGTGCAAGTTCATGGTCCTGCAGCAACTACCCTGAGTGGCTGATCCAGTCAGCAGTGCTGGTCTGCTCAGGGAAGAGCCTCCCACCTGACTGGCTGCAGGGAACGCAAGGGAAGGCAGAGGTTTCGGTTGTGATCTGCCTCCTGGGAGATCAGTAAACACACGGAGGGGGAAACTGGATACCTGTCTGCAGCAGGACTTGCAGTACTGCTTCATCCCCGTAACTGCAAACATCTTGTCTTTGAAGCACTCGGAACACTCCTCGGTGGCTACGTCCCCGCACACAAAACACTCCCGGGGACCTGCAGCGGGAACACAAATGTCAGCAGTGGTTGTATGACAGGGAGTCAGTATGCTCTGGCCCCTGCGCCTGCCATGCAGGTCCCGTTCTGTGAGGAAGAATCACATCACGGTCCTGCCCTTACCGTACTGCTTACACCCGAGCTAGGCCAGCCTCGCCACCTGGATCCAAACGAGCACATGTGCGCTAACGCGGGCAAGACAGGCCCAGAATCCCCAGTGCCCAGGAACTTACTGTCGAGCAGCAGGTCAGTGATGTCCAGCTCCAGGGAGGGAATGATTTTGCTGAACATTTTATATTCCTTCCCGAACCGTGGCATTTGGATAATGAAACAAGAGGGGATCTGGGAGAAAAAAAGTAAGTCAGCAAACATGGGGAGACAATGCCTTGCCCCACCTGCATAACCCCCTCTTGGACCTGCTCCCCAACCCAGCAGCTGGATGACACCTTCTCCACTCAGGTTCTCCACAGCCCACTACCTGTGAAGTGTCTATACTCCCTTTCATTTCCTCCACTGCACCCCTCCGGTTCTGGCGGTGTGCTGGGGGGCTCTGCTGCATAAAGCCCCTCGCCAGCCTTGCTATGGAGATGGGGAGTAAAACGTTCTAACAAGCAGTCGTGTGCATGGGGCAGGGAACGAAGGCAGACGCGAAAGACAGAGGAGGAAAAGGGTAGCTGCACTCACCTCCACTAGCTTGAGATTGGAAGACAGAAAGGAATGTTCCACTAGCTGTTGCACGTTTGGCACGACCAGCCCCTCTTGCTTGTCTATGAATATCTGGTAACAGTAACACTCTTGCTCCTTTTGGCCTCCAGACCTGGGAGCAACGTTCCAGAGTCAGGGCACTGGGGCTTCCTCTCTGCACTATCTATGTACCCGGGGTGCCCTGGACAACGGCGCTCTCACAGGACACAGCCTTTGAGTTCTAGGACAGCCTCCAACCCTGGCACTAAGGGGCTCCCAGCTCTAGCTTTCAAAAACATGAAGCATTTATCATCCAGAAACACCCAACAAACGTGATGGGTGACGGATACCGACCAATATTATTCTCACTCGCATTTTGCTCCTCTGCGATGGGTGGGCCAGACACATGTTTTTTCCCCTTTAATTTAAAAATGAAGACACACTGATTTTCTTGTAAGTCAGCTGTTTTACAGTGCGACCAGAAGATTCCTAGATCTGAGTTATAAGGTGCCAGTTTTGTGATCCAGCAGCATGGAAACCTGCAAAGCAAAGCTTGCTGCATTCCCAAGGCAACTTATACATGAAAGATCCTCCAGGATCCTTGTGCTCCCCTGAAGCAGCATAGAAAGGATTCCCTGGCAGGAGGGTTAGAGTGAAGCGAGACAGGCTTCTTTGTATCCACTGCTTTTCTGAGTAGCTCCACAATACAAGCCACTGCACATTCCTCCACGGGGAACTCACAAAGCTGGCAACCCAGGTCTAAACTCTTGAACAATGCAGCTATTTTTGGGAGTCCTCACACTAAGTGAATCTCCTCTGGGACTAAATTCAGTGGATTCCCTGTTTGGGAGCTCTAGGCTCTCTGCAAATTTGGCAGTCCGGAAACACCAGACTCTTCAGAGGTATCTGCTATACTACTCCACAGCCAATCTATCGAAGACTTGGAAGACAAGCCCTGTGTTTCTCATGCCACCATTGACCCTATCCAGGGATTACTCTATGCATCTGATCACTCCCTGAAGGTGGCACATCTGGGAATGATGTATAAGTATCATCTTCCAGGTACAGTCCTTCCTGGAATATGACCACAATGTGATGGGCAGGGGTGATCACAACGTGATTCAGGGGCACAGCAGAGAATATTTGGGCACAAACTTTTGCATCTCCTTCATGAACAAGGGAAATTCACCGATCCAGTCCAGTCAGGCCTTATCTAACAAACCAAGTCACCTCCTTCCCTCCCCAGTCTCAAACGTGTGCAGCATCAATAAGATCACAGAGAGATGTCAACTTACTGCAGTTTCAGTAGTGGCTCTATTCCCAGGATATGATGCATGATGAGATTGAGAAACTCCTCGGGGTCTGAAAGTTGAGGGAAATCACAGATCAGGCCAAGCCAACACACTTCCCTGTCCCACCTCCTCCAGGAAGGAAACAGCACCGTCAGCTATGGGCTGGTGTTCCTGACACTGAGCTGCTTCTCTCTCACCGCAGGTATGGCGCTGGCCTGATTAGGAGCTGAAAACACTTGGTTAGTTTCATAGTTTGAAAGTTCTATGGTCAGCGTCAACGCAGAGAGATAGGGGAGCAGGAGAGGACAGAAGCCTGGTAAAAGGGCACATTTCTCTTAACTCCTTCACTGCTGAATGATTTCTTTGCTATAGTGAGAGAAAAATCACATTCATGCATCACAGGTACATTTACTCCATTCATCTGCATTCAAACAGCCTGGGGAGAAAGATCTTGATTAATATTTACTGCCACCACCAAATTCATTAACAGACACCGAAAGCAGGGGCAGTGCTGGAAACTGGAGGAACAAAGAGCAAAAATCTGGGGTGTCTCTGGCCAAGATACAAGAAAATATCAAACAGATGAAACAAAAATGCTGTTCAGTAAATGAAGACATGAGAGCAGAAGATGGAATGTAACTTCTACTTTTTAATATTTACACAGCCATGACGACAGCATCTGGGTATTTCAATAATCCTTTGGCATTCTGCAGCTCCTTTCATCTAAAGATCTTAAAGCACTTTACAAATACTATCTCCGAGGCAAGGCAGAGACAGAAGGCTGTCTACTTCTGGACGGGAAGGTGATAACTGTTCAAACATGCATAACAACTAACAACAACAAATGCAGAAGAAGAATCTCTATCCGACTGAATCTGCAGAGGAATTTAGATGAGCAAAATGTAATGAGGAGATGTGGAATCTGGCAAAAACAACATGGTTAATGCCCCTAGTAGGGCCTACAGAGTTTAACTGCGACTGCAAATACAAACTAGTGGGGGGTCAGATAGAAACCCCCCTTGGGCAAATTCTGCTTTGGTGGTGGTTTCTTCTGAGCAATAGGCCAGCAGCAAGGGACCTAGCAATTCCAATCTTTCCATCATACTTGGGGAACCTTCCTGCATGGCCAAACCTAAGCTGACACGTCTGAGGAATTCTCCAGGTAGCAGGACATTTATTTAAAAACAAACGTTCTGAGGGCAGACAGGAAACAAGCTTGCGGGGTTGCCTGACTGGAAAAGGGGAAGATAAGACAGACCACTCTGATGTAAGACATCTGCAGAGAGCACATTACCTTTCTCAGACGTGGCAAAGCTCGAACACTGGCCCTTCTCCGTCAACTGCTGCCTTAGCTGCATCACGCTATTAGCATGAACAAAGCCATTCCTGGGAACGAGGGGAAGCTGGGGATGAGTTCTCTGTGCATCGGCAAACTTACATCTCAGGGGCAGAAAATACAGCAGGTGAAGCATGGAGCCCGCCTGCCAAAATCCAAGTCAAGATGCACCCTCCCAAAAGGCAAGAAGTCAGCGCCAGAGGCTGGACCACAAGCAGCACTGAACAAAACACTCCTGCCCCATAAGCATTGGGGGAGGGAAGGGGTGGGCCAAATATCTTGGATGAAGGCCAGCCGATACTCACTACCCTCCACAAGGCCCTGTTTCAGTCACCAGCCTTACAGGCTGGTGGTGCACCGGTAACCCTTTGGAGCCATTCAGTATTTCTATGAGCCAGCTGTTTAAGCAACATGGACTACTTGCTCCCTGGAGACTTTGCTCCCTTATCAGCATCACTCCCAGCCCTGGGAGCAAGAAATCAGGACGACAGATTAAATCCAAGTTCTTCATGTGACAGTGCAGGGGGCCCAGCCTTTAATTGTACATTTCTTCCCCTCTCCCACAACAACACCTCGACTGAGACCTCTGAACCCCAGGGATCCCTTCTTTAACCGTCTCATCTTCAACCATGAGTCATGACAGCCTCCCTTCTGGCCCAGGAGAGCAGGATGTGGCTTGTCACCACCACTCCCAAGTTCTCTGTTAACTATCTGTTTATGACAAGGGGTCAAGGGTTAATGTCTCTTTTACCTGTAAAGGGTTAACAAACAGGGAACCAAACACATGACCAGGGGACCAATCAGGAGACAAAATACTTTCAAATCTCGGTGGAGGGAAGCCTTTGTTTGTGTTTTTTGGGTTTTGCTTTGTTCTCTCTGGGCTCTGAGAGTGACCACATGTACCTACAGGCTCTAGAATCTTCTATTCCAATTTAGTAAGTACAAAAGGTAGAAAGGCGGTTTAGTCTTTTTGATTGTTTTGCTTTATTTGCAAATGTGTATCTGGCTGGTAGGGGGTCTAATGTGTATTTGGCTAAAAGTATTTTAAATTGTATTTCTGCTGGAGAAGGCTGTTTCTCCAATTTTTATAAGCTGACAGACCCTGTAATATTCCATCTTGAATTTACAGTGATTTTCTTTATTCTTTTTTCTTTTATTAAAAGTTTTGCTTTTAAGACCTGTCTGATTTTTCCCCTTGTTGAGGCTCAAGGGAACTGAGTCTGTACTTAACTGGGAAGGAGAAGGGAGGGGGAGAGAAAGGGGGAGGAACCCACCTGATTTCTCTGTGTTGTGATTCAAGGAGTTTGAATCATGGTGATCTCCTAGTGTACACAGGGCGGGAAAGATCTAGGAGGAAGAAAGGAGAAGGGGGAATCCCTTTGGTTAGATTCACGGAGCTTGAATCTGTATCTCTCTCCAGGAGCCCAGGGAGGGAACACCTGGAGGGGAGGAGGGGGAAGGGAAATGGTTTATTCCCCTTTGTTGTGAGACTCAAGGAATTTGGGTCTTGGAGGTCCCCAGGGAAGGTTTTGGGGGAGATCAGAGTCTATCAGGCGCTCTACTCTAAGTCCTGATTGGTGGCAGCACTACAGGATCTAAGCTGGTAATTAAGCTTAGGGGAATTCATGCTAGTACCCATATTTTGGACGCTAAACCATTTTTGAGGATTTCAATAACTCGGTCCTGGGATAGGGGTTGTTATAAAATGGGATGGGTGGGGTTCTGTGGCCTGCCTTGTGCAGGAGGTCAGACTAGATGATCAGATTGGTCCCTTCTGACCTATGAGTCTATGAGTCTATAATTGGGAATTATACTATGACATGAAAAAACTTTTAATACAAGAAAAAAAGAATAAAGAAAATCACTGTAAATTCAAGATGGATTATTACAGTGTCTGTCAGCTTCTAAAAATTGGAGAAACAGCCTTCTCCAGCAGAAATACAATTTAAAATACTTTTAGCCAAATACACATTAGACCCCTACCAGCCAGATACACATTTGCAAATAAAGCAAAACAATCAAAAAGACTAAACCGCATTTCTACCTTTTGTACTTACTAAATTGGAATAGAAGATTAGAGAGCCTGTAGGTACATGTGGTCACTCTCAGAGCCCAGAGAGAACAAAGCAAAACCCAAAAACCACAAACAAAGGCTTCCCTCCACCAAGATTTGAAAGTATCTTGTCTCCTGATTGGTTGACTGGTCATGTGTTTGGTTCCCTGTTTGTTAACCCTTTACACGTAAAAGAGACATTAACCCTTAACTATCTGTTTATGACACCCCTCCAGAAGGCCACAGGCAGCCTTCTCCTGCCTGGGTCTTTGCAGCAGCATTTAGCAAAGGAAATCCACAATCTCAGCATTTGCTGGGTTAATGAGAGTGGGAAAGAAGAGCAGAAAAACTTTAGAGTTGGCCAAGAGACATGAATCTCTAGGATACTTCTTGTCTCAGAAGGCATCTGAACTACGGCTGTCAAGCGCTTAAAAAAATTAATCGCAATTAATCATGCTGTTAAAAAATAACAAATACCATATATTTACATATTTTTGAATGTTTTCTACATTTTTAAATATATTGATTTCAGTTACAACACAGAATACAAAATGTACAGTACTCACTTTACATTTATTTATTACAAATATTTTGTAAAAAAGACTATTATTTTTCAATTCACCTCATACAAGTACAGTAGTACAATCTCTTTATTATGAAAGTGCAACTTACAAATGTAGAATTGTATTGTTACATAACTGTACTCAGAAACAAAACAATGTAAAACTTTAGAGCCTACAAGTCCACTCAGTCTTACTTCTTGTTCAGCCAGTCACTCAGACAAACAAATTTGTTTACATTTTCAGAAATAATGCTGCCCACTTCTTATGTCACCTGAAAGTGAGAAGAGGCATTCACATGGCACTGTTGTAGCCGGCATTGCAAGATATTTACATGTCAGATGCGCTAAAGATTCATATGTGTCTTCATGCTTTAACCTCCATTTCAGAGGACATGTGTCCATGCTGATGATGGTAATAGTCCAAAGCAGTCCCAATCAACGCATGTTCATTTTCATCATCTGAGTCATATGCCACCAGCAAAAGGTTGATTTTCTTTTTTAGTGGTTCAGGTTCTGTATCATCAGTGTTGCTCTTTTAAGACTTCCGAAAGTATGCTCCACACCTCGTCCCCCTCAGATTTTGGAAGGCCCTTCAAATTCTTAAACCTTGGGTCAAATGCTGTAGCTATCTTTAGAAATTTCTTTGGTACCTTCTTTACATTTTGTCAGATCTGCTGTGAAAGTGTTCTTAAAATGAACAACGTGCTGGGTCATAATCCAAGACTGCTATAATATGAAATATATGGCAGAATGTGGATTAAGCAGAGCAGGAGACATATAATTCTTCCCCAAGGAGTTCAATCACAAATTTAACTAACATATATATATATTTTTTTAAACAAGTGTTATCAGCATGGAATTATGTCCTCTGGAATGTTGGCTGAAGCATGAAAGAGCCTATGAATGTTTAGCATATCCACACGTGAATATCTTGCAACACTGCCTACAAAAGCACCATGTGAACACCTGTTCTAACTTTCAGATAAAACGGTAAATAAGAAGTTGGCAGCATTATCTCCATAAATGTAAACAAACTTGTTTGTCTGAGCAACTGGCTGAACAAGAAGTAGGACTGAGTGGACTTGCAGACTCTAAAGTTTTACATTGTTTTGTTTTTGAGTGCAGTTATGTAACCAAACCAAAAAAACCCTACATTTTTAAGTTGCACTTTCACGGTAAAGAGATTGCACTACAGTACCTGCATGAGGTAAACTGAAAAATACTATCATCATTTTTGCAGTGCAAATATTTGTAATAAAAATAATACTATAAAGTGAGCACTGTCCACTTTATATTCTGCATTGTAATTGAAATCAATATATTTGAAAACGCAGAAAAACATCCAAAGGTATTTAATAAATTTAAATTGGTGTTCTATTGTTTAACAGTGCGATTAAAACTGCAATTAATTTTTTTAGTCATGATTAATTTTTTGAATTGCGATTCATTTTTTGAGTTAATCATGGGAGTTAATTGCAGTTAATTGACAGCCCTAATCTGAACTGTGAGAGACCCAATTCCGGGGAAGGAGGTGATAGCAGCATGGAGATTACAGAAGAGAGACTTGCTGCTTCCAGTAGTCCTATGTACAGTACTCACCGTCGGAGGGGATTCACAATCTCATCCCGGAGGATCTTCTGGACGTGCCCGTCGGGTGGGAGGGAGGGCTTGAAGAGCATGGAGTCCAACACAGAGGTACAGGAGAAGAGGCTGGGAAGAGAGAGTGGTTGGTAACAGTGGAATCAGGTAATAACACAGTGGCTTTTGTTTTAAATGATACACAACAGAGAGATGGACAGATTTAAGGGCGAAAGAGAGAGATTTATAGTGTCACAGATGCCAAGACCAGAAGAGACTAGTGAAATCATCTTGTCTGACCTCCTCTATAGTAAGGCTCAGCAGAATTTTATTTGTCAAAATTATAAAGAAATAAAAATTAAAAAATAAAAATAAATATTGATTTTTATCAACTTGAATTTTCAGTTGGAAGAAATAATGTGGGGGTGGGGGGGTCAGACAATTATTTAGTGACAGTAGATGTTGAGATTCAAGACGTTAAACCTAAAGTTAAAGTTGTAACCATTAAAACACAAATTATCAACATCATATGGCAAAACACACACAGTAGGCATCCTTAAATCAAACTCTAAGAAGTTCTCAAGCGCATTTGACCTATTTTCCCTATCAGTAAATTTCAATGACCATCAATGGAAATATCTTTTTGTTGGGGTGTGCGGTGAAATGGACGTTTATACCAAAATTAATCGATAAATATCTAGTCCTTCCAAGCCCATCACAACACAAGTCACAGAACTTCCCAAAAACAATTCCTACAGAGATCATTAAAAAAAACCAAAAAAATCCCCAGCCAATCTTGTTTTACAATTTGCCAGTGATGGAGACTCCACTACAACCCTTGGAATACTGTTCCAATAGAGTAGCTAATTACCCTCACTGTTAAAAATGTACGCCTCTGATTTGTCTAGTTTCTACTTCCAGCCATTGGTTTCATGTTAGACCTTTCTCTGCTGGACTGAAGATCTCTTTACCAAGTACAGATGTCCCCTGGGTTACGCAAACCCGACTTATGCAAATCCGCACATACAGAAAAAGTTCCATATGCTAGAAATAGGAGGTTTTTGGGGTTTTTTTTGCGTGTAATGGTCAGGTATATGTTTCCAACTTACGCAAAATTCGAGTTAGGCAAGGCGTTCCACAATGGAATGCTTGCGTAAGTCGGGAAGCATCTGTATTTGTTCCTCATGTGTGTACTTACAGACTGTAATCAAGTCACTCCTTACCATTCTCTTTATTAAGCTACATAGATTGAGCTCCATCAATTTAACATTATAGGGTATACTTTCTAATCCTTTAATCATTCTCATGACTCTTCTCTCTAAACCATCTCCAATTTATCAACATCCTTCTTGAGCTGTGGATACCAGAACCAGATCAGTATTCCAGTGCTGGTTGCACCAGTGCTAAATTCAGAGGTAAAATAACCTCTCTGCTCCTACTCGAGATTCCCCTGTTTATGCATCCAAGGATCTCAGCCTGTTTGGCCACAGCATTGCACTGGGAGCTCACATTTGGCTGATTATTTGCCATAACCCCGGAATCTTTTTCAGAGTCACTGCTTCCCAGAGTCCTCCATCCTGTAAATACGGCCTACATTCTTTGTTTTTAGATGTACAGATTTACATTTAGCCATATTAAAATGATTACTGTTTGCTTGTGCCCAAGTATACCAAACAATGTAGTTCGCTCAATATCAATGACTGTTCCTTTTCATTATTTACCACACCCCCAATTTTTGTGTCATCTGCAAACTTTATCAATGATGATTTTGTATTTTCTTCCAGGTCATTGATAAAAAAGTTAAATTACCGTAAGGCCAAGAACTGATCTCCGCAGGATCTCAATAGAAATCCCCACATGATGATGATTCCCCTTTTACAAACACATTTTGAGACCTATCAGTTAGCAGGATTTTAATCCACTGAATGTGTGCCATTTTAATTTTACATCATTCAAGTTTTTTTAAATCAAAATGCCTTGCAATACCAATTCAAAGGCCTTAGAAAAGTGTGTTACATCAAGACTATTAACTTTTTCAAACCAACTTTTAATCCCACCTAAAAACAAACAAACAAAAAAACAAGTTAGTTTGACAGCATCTATTTTCTATAAACACATATTGATTGACATTACTTATGCTAGCCTCCTTTAATTCTTTAAAAGCAGCAAAGAATCCTGTGGCACCTTATAGACTAACAGACATTTTGGAGCCTGAGCTTTCGTGGGTGAATACCCACTTCGTCGGATGCATGTGAATTCTTTGTGAATTGAGTCCTGTATCAGCTGCTCCATTATCTTGCCTGGGATCAATGTCTGATTGAGAGGCCTATAATTACCTGGGTGATCCCGTTACCCTTTTAAAACACTGGCACATTATCTTTCTTTTAGTCTTCTGGAACTTCCCCAGTGTTCCAATACTTATTGAAAATCAACATTAAGAATCCAGCAAGCTCCCCAGCCAGCTCTTTTAAAACTCTTGGATCCAAGTTCTCTGGATCCGTTGATTTTTAAAAGTCCAACTTCCATTGCTGCTGTTTAACATCTTCCCAAGATACTAGTGGAATGGAAAGAGTGTCATCATCATCATTATATTACTGTGTCATCTGTTTTTTCCTCAATACAAAGGAAAACATTTATTGAACACTTCTGGCTTTTTTAGTATTGATAATTCTACTATTTCCAGCTAGTAATGGACCAATATAATTGTTAGGATTCTTTTCGTTCCTAACATATTTAAAAAACTCCTTAACTCTTGCTGGCCATAAATTTCTCTTTGTGTCCTTTTACACAGCCTTTTTCCTCAATTGTGGCTTTTTCAATACCTAGTAAACTGTTCTTCAACAACTGTCAATTATCATTCACATCTTTCTGATTAAATTTTTCCTCCTGGCTGATGTGACTCATAATTGTTTTCAGCTTTGTGAAATTTGTCCTTTCAGAGCACCAAACATATACACCACAACCTCAATATAAAGCCACCCGATACAACACAAATTTGGATATAACACGGTAAAGCAGTGCTCCGGGGGAGGGAGGGAGGGACTGCGCACTCCAGTTGATCAAAGCAAGTTCAATATAACAGTTTCACCTACAACGCGGTAAGATTTTTTTGGCTCCCAAGGACAGTGTTATATCGAGGTAGAGGTGTATATTACTGGCCTGAACTTTATTCCGCTTGGACATTATAAATGCGATCAAGTCATGATCACGTTGTACCTAAGCTACTATTAATTTTTAGATGTAAGGAATGGAAAGAGAGAATGCGTGAAAGTGGGCAGAGTAAAATGAGAAAGTTTTCCATCAATTGTGGATGAGTGAAATCCTGTGGCTTGACTAATTTAGGAACATTTGGAGCTAGGCAAAGTGAGATAATCAAATCTCATTCTTCAGGACTGAAACTGACTGCTTCTGGGGGTCACCAAGGGATTTTTTCCCCCCACATACAGCATTATACCATCAGCTAGGCGCATTACTAGAGGTTTCTCTTAAGTATCAGTTTCTAGCCATTACCAGAGATGACATACTAGACTTGTGAGGACCAGTAATATAACCTAATGTGGCAATCTATGATTTTTCGTTACACACAAATGGTGTGTGCTTAGCATCTAAGAACTTTCTCCTTCAGGTTACTGGGGGTTAGGACCTGTCATTTCTAGGCTGCATCTCTATATTAAAGAGCAACTCCATTCTACTCTACTTTGTGCAAATTACGCGTCATCCCTGTGCTCCTGGTGAACTGCCTGGTTTGGCGCTCAGTAAGGACCATCAGCCCTGGATGACGGTCCTCACTTAACAGAGGGAGATGGTCAAGAGAGGCCATTCTGCATGAGGATGAAGGAGAGTAGTGCCTCCTACCTGAAAAGGGCAGCATCCATGTAGCAGGAGTTGCAGTGGCCTTGAATCCCTCTCATGCGCCCCTGTAAAACACGCACAGCTGTGCCATTCCTGAGAGGAGGAAAATTAGCCAGAACCTTAGGACTATCCATCCTACCTGCAACAGAAATAACAGAAACTGCCTTTAGCATCCCCTTGCCCTCAGGACAGCTTTGCCCTCCTGTTCCTTTCCTGTGGGGCTAGTCCACCTACAAAGGCCACAACCCACTATTTGTTCTGTACTGTACCCACTCCTGCATTTAGACCGTAACCTCTCTGGGATAGGGACTTGATTGCTTGGCACACTTACCCACTATAATCTGCTGCAAGAACAGAGACCCATAACCTCAGCATGAGAGGGAACCTCTGGGCAATCTGCTGACCACTCGTTCAGCTGCTAGACTTTTTAGCCACCACACATTCCCTGCCATCCACACCACTGATACTATCCTCATTGTCATGTCAGCGAGCGAATGTAAGCTTGAGATAATGGGATTTCTGTGGAAAGCAGTCCTAGAAAATGCTTCTGCACTGGAAGTGTCCAACAACAAGCTGGAAGGATTCTCAGGGCTGCTGCTGTAATGTCCATTCAGCACATTCCTGTCAGCTTGGCTTTGGTATGGATTAGTCGGCCTAACCATACTAGGGGTGGGAAGGAGTGCTTCTCTAGCTCAGTAAAGCAGCAAAGATGCAGATGATGTGTGATCTGTACTTCACTGCTCTTTAAGTCTGCTGTGCCTCCATGCGTATAGAGGAGCTGCAGGAGGCTCAGGAGCATTTATTCTGTGGGGACCACAGCTCTGTCCCAAAGATCTACACCCTCCACTCCATGCCAATGTGGTCATACTACCATTCCAGGTGGCCCATAACTATTCCATTTCAGCACAAATAACTTCCTGAAGGGCAGATACAGCATGTGATGCAAGTGGTAAGGGGATATTAGAGCAGCAGGATCTTAAGTGCTTTAGGTTGACAACAACCCTGTGTAGTTGGTAAGTATCAGCCCCATTTTACAGAAGGGAAAAGTTAGGCAACAGAGAATTTAAGTGACATGCCAAGGTCACAGCAAGTCAGTGGCAAATGTCAGAATAGAACCGAGTCATCCCCTGCCTCTTGAAAATGAGAAAATGGATGAAGGGAGAGATGAGCAAGAGGACATAAGAACAAAAATTAGTCGCAGAGTCAGTTCGAATGGGGACAGGCGGGGGAGTACAAAGAGTAGTAGATTTAGTTGTGCTAGGCTACATCAGGGCTATTCTCTGGGAACGGAGGGGGGCACCTTGGACTCTCAGAATTATAATTTTACACAAAATGCTGTCCTCAACACAGAGACTAACAAAGACAACCCACATATGACCCTCCTATCCTAGCTGGAGCCATTAGCTTCTAAGGGAACTCACTGCAAGTGCTGGGGTCCAGGAGGCCACTGCTCACAAACTGGAAGCGTATGTCGGGCTGGCATGACTGAAGCTTAACAAAGAGGCCACGCTTCGGGGGGCAGTGGAAGTAGCGTGTGCCTAGCCATTCGCCATCTGTGACCCCCTTCTCTTCATCCTGTGAAAAGGACAGAAATCCATCCACAAGCAGTTTCAGGCCAGGCTTTCAAGGAATGAGTTAGATCAGTGGTTTTCAACCTGTGGTCCGCTGATCCCTGGGGGTTCGCAGAAGGTTGTCATTACCACAGAACAGTGGTTTTCAACCCTGGTCCGCGGACCCCTGGAGGTCCACAGACTATGTTTAGAATTTCCAAAGGGATCTGCACCTCCATTTGACATTTTTTAGGGGGTCTGCATATGAAAAAAGGTTGGGGGAGGGATAGCTCAGTGGTTTGAGCACTGGCCTGCTAAACCCAGGGTTGTGAGCTCAATCCCTGAGGGGGCCATTTAGGGATTGGGGCAAAAATCTGTCTGGGGATTAGTCCTGCTTTACTAGATACCTCCTGAGGTCCCTTCCGACTCTGATATTCTATGAAAGCCCCTACGTTAGACTAAGCAGTGCTTGTGAGAACAGCTGTGGAAAAAGAGTAACAGCAACAATTTCGCCACAAGGGGGCCCAATCATCTGAAATGCTACATGTGACCAAACACACTAGTAAACAAACCACACTGTCAGAGTTGCACACATCTGATGGCTGCTCTAGGGCTGATGTTAGGATGGGATTTCATGACCTGACAACTACATACAACTTTATACTTATTTTGACCTATTTTTTTTATTTGGTTTAGTTACATTTTAGACCAGTGAATCCCTATTGTCAGCACAGAATGAAATTCATGAATCCAAATCCCAACAGCAGCAGCAGCTGTTGTCCAAGGATCTCAAAGCACTTCACAAATAACTGATGAAGCCTCACAACACCTCTGCAGGCAGGTGAGAATGAGCCCATTTTACAGATGGGGAAAAAGACAGACAGGAGACTCGACCAAGCTCACACAGTGAGTCAATAGCAGGGCTAGGAACGGAACTCAGGAGTCCTTGCTCCCAGGTCCATGCTCTCACCAATGTACTACTCTCCCTCCACTAAGGAAAGTCTGCATACCAGTATCTGCATTCTCCCATCCATGATTCCAGCAAGAGAGGCCAGCTTAATCTACCCTGACTCTTTAATTAAGCGGTATGAAACGTTAGCACCCTAACCTAGGGCATGCTGTGAAACAGACATGCTCATGACCCCCAAAAGACATGCCAGTTCTGACCTTAGTGCCCTCAGAGAACAGAAACATTATTTTGCTACTTACTAATTCAACTCCTGCCATTTTGGGCTCAATACTGGGCAGGTACCCCAACCAGCGGATGATTCCAGAGACTGGATTCCCCTTGCCTAAGGTGATCTGTACCATGGAGTTCACATCCAGGGACTGTTTTTCACTTTCCAATTCCTCCCCGCTTCCGCTTCTCTCTCGCTTCAGTTGTCTCTGAGATCCCGGGGCCATGTCTGGCTCAAATACTGAAAATTCACAATACACATAATAAAGCCTGGACAGGAACTGGGGTGGAAAGTCTATCTTTGTTGATTAGACTAAGTGGTCACCAAATATTTTGCAGCATTGTTTTCCTAATAACAATACAACCTAGCGTTTCTGTGCTTCTCAGAAGTGGATCTATGGCAGAGGTGGGCAAACTGCGGCCCACAGGATCCTCCTGCCCGGCACCTGAGCTCCTGCCCTGGGAAGCTCACCCCCAGCCCCTCCCCTGCTGTCCCCCCTGCCCTGTAGCCTCAGCTCGCCCTGCCCCTGGCCCAATGCTCTGGGCTGCGGGGCGGTGAGCTCCTGGGGCAGTGCCACTGCAGAACCTGGTCTGACGTGGTGCTCCATGCTGCACAGTGCTGGGGCTGGCTCCAGACACCGGTGCTCCAGACAGCGCGGTAAGGGGGCAGGGGAGTTGACAGAGGGCAGGGGAATTCAGGGTGGTGGTCAGAGGGAAGGGAACGGGGGGTTGAATGGGGGCAGCAGTACCAGTGGGCAGTCAGGAAAGAGAGGGGGGGTTGGATGGGGCAGCAGGGGTTCCGGGGGCTATCAGGGGATAGGGAATGGGGGGGGGGGGGTTGGATGGGGTAGGAGTCCCAGGGGTGGCCATCAGGGGTCTGGGGGGGTGAATGGGGGGTGTGCCAGGGGGCAAGAAGCCGGGGGGGCAGATAGGGGGTTGGGGCCGGCCCTCCATACAATTTTGGAAACTGGATGCAGCCCTCAGGCCAAAAAGTTTGCCTGCCCCGACCTATGAGTAGGAGGCTAAGAAGAACTGAAAGGATACAGAAGAACTGGAAGAGGTTCAGAGAAGGGCAATGGAACAGCTTCCACACAAATAGAGACTGAAAAGATCATGGCTGTTCAGCTGAGAAGAGAGGCCTAAGGTGGGAGATATTCGAGGTCTATAAAATCATGAATGGAGAGGAGACGATGACTGGAGGAGTGTTATTTATCCTTTCCAACAGCACAAAAACCAGGGGTCACCAGACGAAATTAATAGGAAGCAGGTTTAATACAAACAAGAGGAAGGACTTTTTCAGACAACATACAATGAACCTGTGAACTCACTGCCACAGGATGCTATGATGGTCAACAGTAAAACTGGGTTCAAAAAAAAGAATCAGATGAGTTAATGGAGGATAGGTCCATCAATGGCTATTAGCCAAGATAGTGCGTGGGGCTACACTACACCTCTACCAGAAGCCGGGACGGGAAGATGGGGGGGCTCTCCCCATAATTGCCCTGTTCTGTATAATCCCCCTTAAACTCTGGTACTGTGTGCCCTTTCAGACAGGGTACTGGGCTAGATGGACCACTGGTCTGACCCAGTGTGGCCGTTCCTATGAGAGTTAGGAAACTCGGGGACTGATTCTCAGTCAAGCTAAGGCCCTTTTATACTGCTCTGGAGAATTCACCGCTTCCTTTCGGTAGTTTGTTCTAATGGTTAATCCCCTCACTGTTAATAATCCGTGTCCTATTTCTCATTTGATTTTGTCTGGCTTTAACTTCCAGACATTAGTTCTTGTTCTTTCTCCAACAGACAAAGAGCCCTTTAGTGCCCTGTATTTTCTCCCCAGGAAGGTATTTATACACTGTAATCAGGTCGCCTCTCAGTCTTCTTTTCAATAAGCTAAATATATGAAGCTCTCGAAGTCTCTCACTGTTGGGCATTTCCTCCAGCCCTCAAATCATCCTTTTAAGAACGTAACAAACTCCTCCATCACATTTTAGCCTCGTCAGCCACACGGCAGAGAATGAGGTGAAAGAAGGTGGGGCGTGGGAGGGACAGCAAATCCCATTCCACTGGGTTTTGAGCAGGTGGAGTGGCTGTATTTGTGTGCTGCTTTACCTGGGGAGAGCAGCCCTTCCTTCACAACAGAGTCCATAGGGATATCTCTGAAAACATCTGTTGGGCCTTCTTCTTCCTGTAAGAGACAATGCAATAGAGCAGTGGGTCTCAAACTTTTGTACTGGTGACCCCTTTCACATAGCAAGCCTCTGAGTGTGACCTCCCTCCCCCTTATAAATTAAAAACACTTTTTTATACATTTAACACTATTTAAAATGCTGGAGGCAAGCAGGGTTTGGGGTGGAAGCTGACAGCTCTTGACCCCTCCATGTAATAATCTTGTGACCCCCTGAGGGGTCCCAACCCCTGCAATTAGGGTGACCAGATGTCCTGATTTTATAGAGACTGTCCTGATTTTTGGGTCTTTTTCTTATATAGGCTCCTATTACCCCCCTCATCCCGTCCTGATTTTTCACACCTGCTATCTGGTCACCCTAACTGCAACAGAGGATTATGCCAGCTAAATGGTCTGCAAGTGGTGGGATAAGATGAGGAAAGTTTCCCACAGGAAACAATGGTTTTGTTTGCCCTACACAAAGACTTCACTCTGTGTGCGGGAACCGATTTTGCACATTGATAAGGCTCCTACCACAAGGCAGGCTGCAAGATAACAACGAGAAATGAAGGCAAGCTCCTCTTACCGGGCAAACTTTAACAAACCACTGAGTTCCCTCCTTGTACACGTCCATAGCTATGCCTTGTCTGAAGATGTCATCCAGGTAGAAGCCAATTGTGTCCCCGGCTTTTACAGGAACAACCTCATCCACATCCGGTTTGGGCTCCTCTCTCGCTGGGTCACTGCCCAGCGCTGGGATAAACTGGATTTTGTTAAGCGGCAGAAAGAGTCCACAGTTCTGCTTACACTTGAAATACTCAGAGCCGTTATAGGTGCCATCACTGTGGCCTTTGCCTTCACCATCACCCTGAAGAACCAGCAGAAAGGCACATTATATTCTGGGCAGGGACAAGTCAGAGAGAAGCCACCTGACCCTTGGCACAGCAACATGACCCCATGTCAGAAATGAGATACCCACCCAACCCAATAAGAACAACAGAGCTGTTATACTGGATCAGAATACAGACCCACCCCAATTTTACAATGAGGAAACTGAGTCAGAAAGAGACAGAGAAGCTCGCGTCACACAGGGAGTCTGGAACAGAGCCAGGAACAGAAACCAGGAGTTCTGATCCCAGGCACGCTGCTGTTACCAGTGGAAACCAGGGCCTTGCTATTAGGATAAAAAGGCTAAATGTTCAGTGAGGTATGATTAGAACTAGCACTTCCAGGGCAACAAGATTTGTTTTCCTGGAACAAGGGGTTTGATAATAAGATGTGTCAGGGAGGCAATGCAAGTTCACTCCCCTTAGCCAGACCCCTTTCCATTGGGCTGAGACACTGGGCCTATATACAGTTAACTAGGGGTGGGGGGGAAGCACCTCCCTCTCCCGAATCACCTTACCTGTAACTCCACCCCAAAGTAGGATGGACAGAGTGGGGAGGACAAAGGGCTCTTGCTGATCTTCCCAATATAGCGGATGGTACCAGTGAACAGATGTTGGCTGAGATCCACTGTCACCTGTTGGCCCACTGTAGCCTTCACTGCTACTTCAAGGCTACAGCGGTCCAGGAAACAGTTCAGGCGCTCACTGAGGTTGTTGATGGCCAGAAGGAAAACAGCTTCCTCCTCATTCACAGGTTGAAGAATTTCTGCCTCAACAGTGGCTATGGAATGGTCATCCAGCATGGTGACCCTCATGCAGCGAGTGGAAGTCGTGCCACAGGCGATACTGCGCAGATACAGCCTCTCTTTGAGGAAGCACATGCTCCCGGAGGGAAAGAGCTTGCTGCCATAGGCAAAATCATCTGTCAAGATGTAATAAACGTTTCCATCCCCTTGTGAAGGCAGAGGGCTGCCTGGTACAACTGCTGTAGTCATCTTTGCTTCCACTCCGTCCTGAGAAGTTAGAGAATCACAACAGGAAAGCACAGAGCATGTGATTATTATTGTGTTTTATGGTAGCACTCATATGTGCTAGCTGCTTTTCACACACACAAGCAGAGACTGTGCCTGCCTTGAGGAGATCACAGACTAAGTGGAAGCAGGCATCAAGAAAAGGAAACAACTACCTGGATTTTCTATACAATATCCATACAGGCAGTCTAGCCAGGGTAAGAGTCTTGCAGATGAGTTCAGGGAAGTGAAAACTCGCTGGGGGGGTTGGGGGAACTGTGGAAGAAGGTGATTGTTGGAGAGACTGACATATAGGCAGACTAGAGTGAACACGTTGGAGGAGTCAGGACAGGGGAGGGGAGGCTACGCAAAGTAGAAAGGGGCAGAGCTATACAGAACCTGGAAGGTGACCAGGTATCGGGTTCGTCTTCAAAAGGGTTAAAAATCATCATTCGTAGTGTGGCAAATCTAGACATTAATGCCCTGGCTGAAAACCCCACAGAGCCACAAGTAACCAGGGAGGAAGGGCTGAGGGATTCTGTGCAACAGCCCCGGTCAATATCCAAAACATCTGGCTACTAGACAATGCTCCTATGGTGCTGATGGCAGCCAGGACACCGGAACAGGTATTATATCTAATGAACAATCCATGCCTGGTGAGACAGTTGTACTGCCAGATCCTGCCCAAGCCTGCCAGTGTGGTTAACCTTGCCATTAAATATAGGAAGCCAATGAACACTGTACAGGTAACCAGGGCTGGCCACCAAAGGTCTCATCCAAGACTGGGAGCACTCTCTCTCTCTCTCTAGGTGGTAACACAGAGGCATTCACCCAAATATTCTATGTAAATACACTTCCAAAGCAGTCTGGTATCATTATAGTCACAGCGATGCTTTGTGGGTGTATGAGGTGCCCCGAGTCTGTGATGCATGTAGTCTTAGTCAGGGACTCTGCATTTTAAAAATCTGGAGACCAATCACCTTGTTACATTAACAAGAAAAATCACAGGTCACATACAAAGGTACTTTCTTTTATTTCAAATTAACACAACACCGAAATCTCACCGAGTTTTATAACCTGGCTAAAGGGACACCAACATGAAATCCAGCCAGACTTAAAAAGTGAAGTAAAAGCAGTTTCTGGTGCTGCACTTGCCAATTCTCCCTGACTAACGATAGTTTTATAACAGTTTTTTTTTTTTAAATTCTCTCTCCATGGGGAAAATAGTAAGTCTGACTGTATAGCAGGGGTCAGCAACCTTTCAGAAGTGCTGTGCCGAGTCTTCATTTATTCACTCTAATTTAAGGTTTAGTGTGCCAGTAAAACATTTTAACGTTTTTTAAGGTCTCTTTCTATAAGTCTTTAATATATAACTAAACTATTGTTGTACATAAAGTAAATAAGGTTTTTAAAATGTTTAAGAAGCTTCATTTAAAATTCAATTAAAATGCAGAGCCCCCCAGACCAGCGGCCAGGACCCGGGCAGAGTAAGTGCCAATGAAAATCAGCTCATGTGTGTTACAGGTTGCCAACCCCCGCTGTATGTTATGTGCTGTTGAATGCACAAAACAAAACTGAAAATAAAACATTTCTTCCTTCTAATCTCTTTCGGTTATAGGACCCTTACGTGTTACTTGTATTTATACTGGTAAAAACACATTCAGGCAGAGGTGCGATTTTTAAGTTTGGCTCCTTAAATAGTGCTGTCATTGTAGGGTGAAAACCCTACACACATTTAGAAACAGCATTTAACTGCCTGGGTTAGTAACAATATACCAGATTCTTAATACTGAAATGACTGTTAAGACTGAGGCAAGACCTTTCCACTGGTGCAGCTCACAGCTACTTCAATAGGGCTCCAAGTGGGCACACAGCAGAGCCCCTTGCAGGGTCAAGACCTTACTTGGCACCATTGCTGGCTGTTTGCTGTGGGCACGCCGTATACTTTGGACCGTCAAACTACACGGGATGATCTCATGTTTGCTCCTAGTTTGTATCACTCCCCAGCTCTTTTTGGAGTATTTGGATGCTGACACAGGCAGCTGGAGGTTCCCATTTAAATACAGGATTTTCCAACTCCTTGTTGATTAGGTTTGGTAAATTCGGGGGCTTCCTTAAAACCAAACCCTTGCGGCTGGGCTTCAGCTACCTGACCTTTCGCTTCTGCAGCACAGAGCACTGGGGGGTCAGAAGGGGTAACCCTAGTGCACTTGGAATGGGGTCCAGTGGCAGTTGGGGGATTCTCTCTGGGGGGGTGTTCTGGGGGTGTCCCTACAGGGTGAGTGGGAGTTCCCTGAGGGGTAAGGGCTGCACCACAGGCTGGGACTGTCTCTGTTGGAGTCACAAATGGGGGGGAGAGGGTGTCCTTGAGTGGAGGGAGTGGGAAGATGACTGTAGGGGGGTTGGGGATCCCAGGGGGTGGGGTGCTCATGGGAAAAAGGGGAGGGGCCCCAGGTAGGGGTGTGCCAGAGGGGAGGCAGTGGGATGATGACCCTGGGGGGGGGGTCATAGAATATCAGGGTTAGAAGGGACCTCAGGAGATCATCTAGTCCATCCCCCTGCTCAAAGCAGGACCAACCCCAACTAAATCACCCCAGCCAGGGCTTTGTCAAGCCTGACCTTAAAAACCTCTAAGGAAGGAGATTCCACCACCTCCCTAGGGAACCCATTCCAGTACTTCACCACCCTCCTAGTTCTGTCATCAGGTACCACTGAGAACAGTCTAGATCCATCCTCTTTGGAACCCCCTTTCAGGTAGCTGAAACCAGCTATCAAATCCCCCCTCATTCTTCTCTTCTACAGACTAAACAATCCCACTTCCCTCAGCCTCTCCTCATAAGTCATGTGCTCCAGCCCCCTAATCATTTTTGTTACCCTCCGCTGGACTCTTTCCAATTTTTCCACATCCTTCTTGTAGTGTGGGCCCCAAAACTGGACACAGTACTCCAGATGAGGCCTCACCAATGTCGAATAGAGGGGAATGATCACATCCTTCGATCTGCTGGCAATGCCCCTACTTATACAGCCCAAAATGCTGTTAGTCTTCTTAGCAACAAGGGCACACTGTTAACTCGTATCCAGCTTCTCATTCACCGTAACCCCATGGTCCTTTTCTGCAGAACTGCTGCCTAGCCATTCACAGTCCCTAGTCCGCAGCAGTGCTGGGATTCTTCCTCCCTAAGTGCAGGACTCTGCACTTGTCCTTGTTGAACCTCATCAGGTTTCTTTTGGCCTCTAATTCGTTTATGTCCCTCTGTATCCTATCCCTACCCGCCAGTGTATCTACCACTTCTCCAAGTTTAGTGTCACCCGCAAACTTGCTAAGGGTGCAGGCCACGCCATCCTCCAAATCATTAATGAAGATATTGAACAAAACCGGCCCCAGGACCGACCCTTGGGGCACTCCACTTGAAACCGGCCACCAACTAGACTTGGAGCCATTGATCACTACCCGTTGAGCCCAATGATCTAGCCAGCTTTCTATCCACCTTATAGTCCATTCATCCAGCCCAGACTTCTTTAACTTGCTGGGCAGGTGGGGTGCCCATGGGAAGGAGGAGAGGGGCCCCAGCTGGGGATGTCCCGGAGGGATGGGGTGGGAAGATGACCCTGGGGGGAGGGGTGCCCATGGGAAAGAGGAGAGGGGCCCCAGGCGAGGATGTCCCAGAGAGGAGAGGGTGAGAAGATCACCCTAGGGGAAGGGGATCCCAGGGGAAGGGGGGCCTGTGGGAAGCGGGGGAGGGACCCCAGGCAGGGGTGTCCCAGAAGGGAGGCTGGGGGGAGGGGGTCCCGGGAGGGAAGGGCGAGGTGCCACAGGTGGGGCTGTCTCGGGGGGGAGAGGGTGCCGGGGAGAGGATCCCGGGGGAAGGGGCACCAGGCGGGGCTGTCTCCCAGGGGAGGGGCGAGGGGCCACAGGTGGGGCTGTCCCAGAAGGGAGGCTAGGGGGAGGGGATACCAGGGGGAGGGACAGCAGGCAGGGCTGTCTTGAGGAGGGGGAAGGGGTGCCAGCGGGAGGGGCCCCAGGCGGGGGTGTCCCAGAGGGGATGCCGGGGGGAGCGGCGAGGGGCCACAGGCAGGGGTGTCCCAGAGGGGGGAGGGGCCCCAGGCGGGGGGGGCCCAGAGGGGGAAGGGGGTCCCGGGGGAGGGGCCCCAGGCGGGGGGGGCCCAGAGGGGGAAGGGGCCCCAAGTGGGGGGGGGTCCTGGAGGGGGGATCCCAGAGGGGGGAGGGGGTCCCGGAGGGGGGTCGGGTCCCGGAGGGGGGAGGGGCCCCAGGCGGGGGGGGGCCCAGAGGGGGCAGGGGGTCCTGGGGGAGGGGCCCCAGGCGGGGGGCCCCAGGCCGGGGGGGGGTCCCGGGGGAGGGGCCCCAGGCCGGGGGGGATCCCAGAGGTGGGAGTGGGTCCCAGGGGGAGGGGCCCCAGGCCGGGGGGGTCCCGGGGGGGAGGGGTCCCGGGGGGGGCCCAGGCCGGGGGGGTCCCGGAGAGGGGAGGGGCCCCAGGCCGGGGGGTCCCAGGGGGAGGGGCCCCAGGCCGGGGGGGTCCCGGAGGGGGGAGGGGGTCCCGGAGGGGGGGGCCCAGGCGGGGGGTCCCGGGGGAGGGGCCCCGGGGGGGACTAGGGAGGGGCCGCTGGGGGGACTAGGGAGGGGCCGCTGGGGGCGGCGCTTCCCGCTCGAGACGGGGACCCCGGGGCTGGGCCCGGCCCGGCCGGAACCCGCCGCCGCCTCTCACCTCCCGCGCCCGGGCGCCGGGGCCCTTCGCGGAGCGAGCCGGGGCCTCCCGCAGCCGAGGCGCTTCCCTGTCGGTGGCGGCACCATAGAGTCCGGGGAGGAGCGGGACAGAGCGGCCGCCGCTCTCTCCGCCACAGCGCCCCCTCGCGGGCGGGCGCAGAGCCCCAAGGGCGGAACCAAATGGGGATGAGGGGGAGGGACGTTGCGAACGCGGCTGTCCTATGAGAGGCGGGAGGGAGGAAATGGGACAGCGCACGCTGACCCCGCCTCTTGCTGGGGGACTTGCTGTGTGTCATAGCCCCTCCACTGCTGCTCCTGAGGGGGAGTCCCCCACAGGGTGGGGCTGGGTGTTAGCACCCCTCCCCTGCTGCCTCACCTCCAGGGCCATGGCCCTCCCCCAGCAGCAAGGCGCCACCAGCGTCTGAGGCACCCCGCGGGTGGGACTCCTGCACCTAGGTGGCAGGTGCACATGCTGCCCAGGCCTGGTGGGTGTCTGGCTGCGAAGGGATGGGGAATAGAGGGTTGTGCATGGTGCTTCCCTGCCCTGGGGATCCCTAGCTGGGATTCTCTGCAGCTTGAGGTCTTCAAACCACAATTTGATGAGTTCAGTAACTCAGCCAGAGGTTAGGGGTTTGTTACAGGAGTGGGTGGGTGAGATTCTGTGGCCTGCGTTGCGCAGGTCAGACTAGATGATCATAATGGTCCCTTCTGACCTTAAAGTCTATAAGTCTACTTGTCCTGGTGGAGGGAGGGGTTAGCTTTGGTGGGGTCAGGGCGGAAGGCCTGGGATGGCAGCTGGGCTGGGAGGAGGGACAAGGAATCCCACTCTGATTTTCTCTTTTCTTTTCCCTTTACCTTGCTCTCTCCCTGCTCTGGCACTAATCGTTTCTCCCGCTTTCCTCCTTTTTCTCTCACTCTCAGCCTCTCTGGCGTGTCTGTTCTCCATCACACTCATTCGCTCCGTCCCCAGCCTGCTTACTGCTCAGGGCTGGCCCCATGTGTGTGTGTGCATTCAGTCAGCTGCTGCCCATGCCATTGGCTCAGCCATGCAGGGGCTCCTTCGGGTGGCCAGTCTGCTGAGGTTTATGGAAGAAAATGTGCAAACCCAAGCACTGACCTAGTGAGGGGCCCTGCAAACAGTCTCATTCCTGGTTTGCAGAGACACATGAGCAACCTAAGCACCCTCAAACCCAGGCCAGAGAGCCAGGGGCTGGGTGAGGAGCTGATCATCACTGTGATGTTTCCCCCAGGGTTTTTAGACGAGTGGGGAAAGCATGGGTCACCCATGGAAAATGATGTACGAGGATGGGATGGGGTCTGAGGAGTGAATCTTTCTCAGTGTCTGTCTTCACTATAGTCCTTTTCTCTCTCCTTTATCTCTATCTCTTTCCTGTCTCCACTTCTCTTCAGGGTCAGGGATTGTGCCCAGTGGGACGGACTGGTGCAGTTTCATTAATAATGTAGAAGAGGAGAGTAAGCAGCATGCTAACTGAATCCCCACAGGGGCCAGGAACAGAGCCAGGGCACCTTTCTCTTGGTCTGAGCAACCCGTCTGCTGGGATGGGATTTTAACCTGGAGCATTGCAATGTGTTGGCTCCGGGAGCTGCCCCTTTTCCTTGCAGATGAGGAGAATGATGGGCTGCATTTGGCCAATGTCCTGCTTTGAATCCAGAATTGAGAGCTAGCGGACGGAGACTGTAGAGGTCTCTGGGGTGAGTGGGGCAATGCACCGACAGAAAACAAGACCAACACCTGTGTGTATAAATATTGGCTAAATAGATTTATTTTCATACAAAGAATTCATGGATCTCCCTGCAGTGACACCAGCCAGACGCCTGATCCCCCATAGGGACACTCTATCCTCCTGCATGAGACCTACAATAACATCCTGACCCAATATCTGCCTGAAGCTGCTGCAAAGACCAGTCTTCCAGCTGCTGGCTCCCTTGTGCTTCTTTTATTAGCCATTCTTGGAAACGTCTGTACCTGCCCCAGTGCCAGCATCTCCTAGCACTTTCCAGGGGCTGAGGTACAACTGTGCACCTCCTATTTAACGGGAGGGGAACCAGCATCCGGTTCCTCCCTTCTCATCCACATGGGTCCAAAACAAACATTGAGTCAGATTCAGCCAAGGTGTAGGTGGGCACAACTCCGCTGGCTTCAGTGCTTACACCCACGCTGCATCTGGCCCACTGAGGCACCTCAGGCATTTTCCTGGCATCCTCCCCTTATTATGTTACATTCACAACAATCCCAGAGCTGAGTGGACACGGGATCCTTCTTGGACCAGAGATGCTGACTTTTGGAGCTGAGAGGTTGGACAACCCCTCTCACCACAGGCATGAATCCAAAGTGGTTTCCTGCACTCCTCCTTTTATTTATCCTACTGGGGCTCTGGAAGGCTGGGAAGTTCTGTCTGGGATTCCTTGGAAGGAGTTTCACTGGCCCCTTCCCTGCTCTCAGATCAGAGGTACTGTTTTTAAAAAGAAGGGATTTATGCAGGGGTGATGAAATAGCAGGGATCTGCAGCAGCTGGGAGGGCAGGGGAATCTCAGCTGGGCATTTGGTTTCTTCCCAGCTCCTTTCTGTAGCCGTATGGCAGGGTGGATTGCACTGCCAGCGGGAGGGACTCAGGAGACTGATGTCTATGGTCAGCTCTGCCACTGACCTGCTGGGTGATCTTGGGCAAGTCACTTCACCGCTTTGTGCCTCAGTGTCCCCTCCCACCTTTTGCCTGCCGTGTCTCTTTAGTAAGTTCTTCGGGGTAGGGACTGCCTGTAACTATGTGTTTTTGCAGCACCTAGCACAATGCAGCCCTGATATCAGCTATTGTCATACAAATAAAATAACAATAAAAATAATAATATAGCACATTTCATCCTGAAGGACCCCCGAGTGCTCTCTAGACTGATCCCTGAAATGCAGCCAGCTCTGGGGTGGGATGTGGCAGCTGTT
The DNA here is from genome assembly GCF_025201925.1 of Gopherus flavomarginatus. Taxonomy (NCBI): domain Eukaryota; kingdom Metazoa; phylum Chordata; order Testudines; family Testudinidae; genus Gopherus; species Gopherus flavomarginatus. The sequence continues at coordinate 298,887,666 of NC_066618.1, read as the reverse complement.
TAACACCACACAACAGTGTTTAAAGAAGGGCGAGGATAAACTCTCTGACTGTAACTGCGCTGGGCAAGCTAGATTGGCAGAACGTCATTACCTGAGCTGGAGTTTCGTGCCTACCCTCCTCCTACCCTTGTCCACCCCCGTCTCCTACTTTCTTCCATCCTGCACCACATGCCTGGAACAACCTCCTCATGATCATAGGCAGAGCTCCCTTTGCCTCCACCTTCCCCAAATGTGGCCTGCAAGCTCCAGTGACAGGGTCCTGTTTATGGTCTGTCAACTGAGCAGGGCCCACTCTGGCTTTTTTGCTGCCCCAAGCAAAAAAAACCGCACCAAAACTGTGCAGGGCGGTCGGAGCGGCGAAGCAAAAAAATAAAATAAAAACTGTGGAGGGCGGCCGGAGCCAGGGTGCAAACTTTCGGTGCCACTTATTTGCCGGCTCACGGCTGCCTCCCCTGGCCGCGCTGGCTAGTGGGACTCCCTGTGCTGCAGACGTGCCCTGGGCAGTGGACTGCGTGCCCCAGCTAGCGGGGATGGGGTGGGGGAAGGGAGCGGGGGAGAGGGAGAGAAGGAGGGCAGCCAGGGCTTCCTTCTGCCGGGGCGCTCATCATCGGCCCCTCCTGCCGCACCGCCTGCCAGGAGGGCTCCACAGCGCTCTCGCCTGTAGGTGAATTGAAGGTCATCGGGGAGGGAAAGACGTGGGCTGCTGGGCTTGCTGCAGACCTGACACTGGCTGGGGCAGATGGAGCGTGCAGCCTGCTCCCAGGAGGGTGCTCCCCTCCTCCGCGCCACCGCCCCCTACAGGGCGGCCGGAGTGGTGAACCAAGGGAAAAAAAGGGCGGCGGTGCCACCCTAGGATTGGGCGGACGCTGCCCCTTAGAATCTGCTGCCCCCAGCACGAGCTTGCTCGGCTGGTGCCTGGAGCCGGCCCTGCACCTGAGGTTAGACTGTCAGCCCTGTGAGGAAGGGGGCTGGTGTCAGGTCAACCCTCCTCTTCTGCCCTCTGTTTACAGCACCACAGATGGGATTTGTAATAACAACAAAGGAACAAGCCCAGGGCACTCACTGACTGCGGGTGGTCAGGGCCTTGGTTTTACATCCGCACTGAAAGGTGACTGTCCCCCGTCCCTGCAGAGTGCAGGCGGAGCTCTGCCCAAGCCTGACCCCCTTCCCTCGTTCTGGGAGGTCTCTCAGGGGACAGTGCCTCATTTCCACATGGCTGGTCACAGAACCCTCCCCGCAGTTTAGACACACATAGAAAAAAGAAATTGCATCTATTTCTCGAGATCCCAGCACAGTTCCTGGGTCTACATCTTCCCTGTGCAGCTAAATGGCCTGGAAACCTCAGCACTGGCTCAATGAGTGTCTCATCCATACTGGCAACTGCTGGAGATCCCAGCTGTTAGTATATGACACCCGAAGGGCGGGGCAGCCTGTGTTCCTGCCCTGGGTAAGGGCTCAGAAGTGGGTCTGAGTGAGCCGGGCTACTGTCTGCGGTGCCTAATCCTAGTCATTGTGTGATCGCGCCCACTGATAGTCCTTTCTTAGGCCAACTCAAATGTGAGGGAGGCAGCACGATTGGTTGGACGCCTGGGTCCAAAGCCACTGGCTTGTTGCATACCCCCTTCCCTTCTCTGTGCCTCGGTTTCTTGGTTGGTCCGGTGGGGTGAACAGTCCTGACTCACCTCCCTGCCAGGGGTTGTGGAGCTGTCCAGCACTGGGACGATGGAAAGCTCTAGCTACGCGCAGAGTGTAGCTGGTTCTCAGTCCAATGATTCCTCATCCCGGTTCCCTGCATCCTTCTGCTCAACAAGCTAACGAGGTGATGGGCAGCGGGTAACGCAGAGGTGAAAAGCCCTTTCAGTGGCAATGACAAGAACCCCCCGACCTCAGCCACACAAGGCAAGGCAGAGCCAGAAGCTCCACTCACCAGCCTGGGGCCGGGCAGCTCCCCAGGCTCTGATCTGCTCCAGGAGGAGGGAACTCCAGCAAGGGGGAATGGGGATGTACCTGTCTTACTGGAGCAGGGCTAGGAAGCCCCCCACAGCTGTGTGGCTCCCGCCCTCGGCCATTCAGCCTGAGGCTCCCAGGGATGCACTGAGGCCTCTGCCCCCCAGCATGTCAGGTTGACTGGTAGTAGCCTTTGGCTGCCCCTTGGGAATGTCTGCAGGGCAATTCAGACCGTTTATCTCGTTGCAGAGCAGGAGCCTGGGGGTCACAGCAGCTCCCCAGGCCCTGCAGGCTCAGGGAGAGCTGCAACACACCAGCAAGTGTCACCCCAACTCTAAAGGGCTGAGGAGCAAGGGATCAAGTGCCAGCCTCTCAATAAATAAATAAACAGGGGGCAGAGTTTCCTCTAACCCTTGTGAGGGGCAACAGCCAGGCAGAGCACACACCCTCCTGCTCCACACACTGCTCTGCCGGTGCCCGTCCATTATAACCTGCAGCCCCCAGGCCAGTCACTCCTGCTACCCTTGGCACTCCCAGGGCCCCTGTGCGTGCGGTGGTTTTGTACTGCAGAGAAATGTCATCTAGGGATGCCACCGTGAACACAGACAGACTGGTGAGTTACGAAAGGATTTGAACCTACAGCTCCTGAGATGTCCCTCTTCCCTCCTGTCCCCACTTTTGGAAGTCTCATGGTGGTGAAAAATTTTTTTTAAACAGGTGTTGAAGCAGATCAGACTGACTTGGGATAAGGCGGCTGATGGGAACCCCTGCCCTGGGTGGCTGCTCGAATCTTCTCGAGAACATTGCGCGCCCTGACACGTGACCCCTTTTCCATCTCATTGAGAGGCTTGGTTGTTACAACAGGAAAGGTGCTAACACAGCTCTGCCCTCCCATCTTCAGAACCACCTCCAGTTCTCTCCAGGTCCTGCAAGTGCTGCAGTTCTAGCAGCCAATGTCTCTCCCCCCCAGGGCAGCTGATGGATGCAGGGTGAGAGCAGCGAGCCAGCTGGAAAGGTGGACTGTTGAGGGGATGGCTGGTAGCAGCAGCCAGATTTCCTGCGGGCAAGAATTTCCAGGCTCCCCAGCAGAGGGCCCCAGCTGGGAGAGCCCCGCGGCTGGCTCAGTTGTGCTTGTTGGCCAACTGTCGATCTCTCTTCTTTTTCTCCATCAGCCTGGAGGGGGAAAGAATGTGTAACATGGCTTTGGACAGTTAGCCAGGGCCCCTTGGGAGCAGACAGCAGATGTCTGCCTGCTTCACAGCTGCTCCCTAAGGGATTGGGATTTGTCACTGTATAAGAGGATAGTTATTCTTGTCTTATCAGAGGGAGGAGTGCATGTGTGATCACACTGCCCTCCAGTGGCTGGTCTACAGAGTGGATAAAGAACCTACTATTACTATAGCTAAGGGAGTGCTCCTTCAGCGGTGGGAGCAGCAGCCTGTTTTTTTCATGGTGAAGTAGCTGGGTTCTATCCCAGCTCCCCAAGATAGGTAGGTGGATGGGGTTTATCACATGGGATCAGGACTCACTTCCTGTTGCGAACTTCGGTCAGCTCCATCAGCCGCTCCTTGGCTGCCCGCAGCTCGTCCAGCCACTGCTGGTGGCGCAAGTCACAGTTGTTGCTGTGTTCGAAGCTCGAGACCCGGTTGGAGAGTTCGCTGGCTCGGTCACGCAGCTGCTGGATGGAGGAGTACAGGTTCTCCTCGTCTTCTTCCTGCAACAAGGAGACGCACAGGGAGGGACATGTCGGGAACTGAGAAAGTGGCCTACTCTCCTTGCTCCACCTTGAGAAACACACTCGTGAGGCAAAGAGGGGCTGCGGCTCTGGGTAGCCCAGGAGCCAGGAGTCCACTAGCCCTCCAGAGCTAAACAGCTGGCTTCAGAATCACTTTCAATCACAAATGGCATGAGTTTGCCAGCCTCAGCATGGTTTCTAATAGGGATCCACATCCCAAACTGCCCCATCATTTAGTGACATACAGACCCCTTAATCAATTAACTCAATGCTTTAATTAACCCTCAGAGCCCACCCTGTGAGCCAGGACAGCATCTGAACCATTCTCCCCATTTCACAGATGGGAGAACTGAGGCAGAGAGGGGCAGAGCCTTGTCCAAGGCCACACAATAAGTGAGTTGCCAAGCAGCAAGCAGAACCCAGCTCCTCTAACCACTATGTGACACTGTCCCCTGGGGACCTTCCAGCTGCCCAGGACAGCTGAGCCCGACTGGCTGGCAGCAGTGAGGAGTGCAGACTGCTCAGCTCCCAGGTGGGAGTGAAAGTGCCTCACACGCTCCGCAGTGCCCTCTACAGCTGGTGAGTGAGCAGTACCAACCCACAAGGGATATATCCGACTAGTGAAGTGTGGGTGCTCCTTAGTGCCTAGGCCAGCGGTTCTCAAACTGTGGGTCGCGACCCCATTTTAATGGGGTTGCCTGGGCTTGCTTAGATTTTGCAAGGGCCCGGGGCTGAAGTCCGAGCCCCACTGCCCAGGGCAAAAGCCAAAGCCAGAGGGCTTCAGTCCTGGGTGGCGGGGCTCAGGTTACAGGCTCCTTCCTAGGACTGAAGCCCTTGGGTCCCACCCAGGGCAATGAGGGTTGGTCTTTGGCTTCCCGCTGCCCACAGCAAGGGGTTCAGCCAGGCTCAGGCTTCGGTCCCCACTCCTGGGGTTGTGTAGTAATTTTTATTGTCAAAAGAGGGTCGCGGTGCAATGAAGTTTGAGAACCCCTGGCCTAGGCCCTCGATCAGGGCACCCCTCCTTTGTCGCTACAGGCCCTGTGGGCACCGCACCAGTAGCCATGTTCTGCTGGCACCCACCACACTCGCATCGGGAAAGCAGTGCAGCCTGTGAAGACTACAGATCCCAGCATGCAGAGTTCCTAGGGGAGCTGAGCCAGAAGCTGCATTGCATGCTGGGACTTGAGGTCTCCATGGGCCACACCTCTTTCGGAAAGATGAGGCTTCCCTGCTGAATGCTATAGGCTGTCCCTGCCCGGCCTGTTTAAGCTTTGTCTTTGGTCAGCTGGCGTGGGCTGCTCAGATGCCCAGCACTGCCCTGAGCTCCCAAGGCCTGTCAGCAGGGGAAGGGTCCCTATGGTGCAGACATCACTACCTTCAGTTCTCCTAGCCAGTCCCTTCCCTTGGAGGCTGGCTGCTCTGTGGGGCGAGGCACTGGGCCTGGGGCAGGCACGAGCCGGCTCTGCAGCGCTGTTCGGGGTCAGAGCTGGGGGCCGGGTGAGAAGGGAGTTTAGGGAGCTGGCTAAAGACCAAAGGAGGCGAGTGACTTAAAGGCATCAGCCGATGCTGGGGGCAGCCAGCTCCTGGTGGGGTGAGTCGTGTCACAGGCCGCTCACCTTGGCGTTGATGATTTCGATGTGGATGAGCAGGGAGGAGAGCTCCAGATCCTCAGCGTAGCTGTTCTTCAGGGGCACTGACCGGTAGCCTGCACACAGCAGCGAGGTGATAACAACCCAGTCAGCATGGCTCCACCTCAGTTCCCGCGCTGCCCTCCCAGCATGCCCGGGCCTCCACCTCACCTCCCGCGCTGCCCTCCCAGCATGCCCGGGCCTCCACCTCAGCTCCCGCGCTGCCCTCCCAGCATGCCCGGGCCTCCACCTCAGCTCCCGCCCTGCCCTCCCAGCATCCTTGGGCCTCCACCTCAGCTCCCGCGCTGCCCTCCCAGCATGCCCGGGCCTCCACCTCAGCTCCCGCCCTGCCCTCCCAGCATGCCCGGGCCTCCACCTCAGCTCCCGCCCTGCCCTCCCAGCATGCCCGGGCCTCCACCTCAGCTCCCGCGCTGCCCTCCCAGCATGCCCGGGCCTCCATCTCAGCTCTCGCGCTGCCCTCCCAGCATGCCCGGGCCTCCACCTCAGCTCCCGCCCTGCCCTCCCAGCATGCCCGGGCCTCCACTTCAGCTCCCGCGCTGCCCTCCCAGCATGCCCGGGCCTCCACCTCAGCTCCCGCCCTGCCCTCCCAGCATGCCCGGGCCTCCACCTCAGCTCCCGCGCTGCCCTCCCAGCATGCCCGGGCCTCCACCTCAGCTCCCGCGCTGCCCTCCCAGCATGCCCGGGCCTCCACCTCAGCTCCCGCCCTGCCCTCCCAGCATGCCCGGGCCTCCACTTCAGCTCCCGCGCTGCCCTCCCAGCATGCCCGGGCCTCCACCTCAGCTCCCGCCCTGCCCTCCCAGCATGCCCGGGCCTCCACCTCAGCTCCCGCGCTGCCCTCCCAGCATGCCCGGGCCTCCACCTCAGCTCCCGCCCTGCCCTCCCAGCATGCCCGGGCCTCCACCTCAGCTCCCGCGCTGCCCTCCCAGCATGCCCGGGCCTCCACCTCAGCTCCCGCGCTGCCCTCCCAGCATGCCCGGGCCTCCACCTCAGCTCCCGCCCTGCCCTCCCAGCATCCCCGGGCCTCCACTTCAGCTCCCGCGCTGCCCTCCCAGCATGCCCGGGCCTCCACCTCAGCTCCCGCCCTGCCCTCCCAGCATGCCCGGGCCTCCACCTCAGCTCCCGCCCTGCCCTCCCAGCATGCCCGGGCCTCCATCTTAGCTCCCGTGCTGCCCTCCCAGCATCCTTGGGCCTCCACCTCAGCTCCCGCGCTGCCCTCCCAGCATGCCCGGGCCTCCACCTCAGCTCCCGCCCTGCCCTCCCAGCATCCTTGGGCCTCCACCTCAGCTCCCGCCCTGCCCTCCCAGCATGCCCGGCCTCCACCTCAGCTCCCGTGCTGCCCTCCCAGCATGCCCGGCCTCCACCTCAGCTCTCGCGCTGCCCTCCCAGCATGCCCGGGCCTCCACCTCAGCTCCCGCGCTGCCCTCCCAGCATGCCCGGCCTCCATCTCAGCTCCCGCGCTGCCCTCCCAGCATCCTTAGGCCTCCACCTCAGCTCCCGTGCTGCCCTCCCAGCATGCCCGGGCCTCCACCTCAGCTCCCGCGCTGCCCTCCCAGCATACCCGGGCCTCCACCTCAGCTCCCGCGCTGCCCTCCCAGCATGCCCGGGTCTCCACCTCAGCTCCCGCGCTGCCCTCCCAGCATGCCCGGGCCTCCACCTCAGCTCGAGTGCTGCACTCCCAGCATCCTTGGGCCTCCACCTCAGCTCCCGTGCTGCCCTCCCAGCATCCTTGGGTCTCCACCTCAGCTCCCGTGCTGCCCTCCCAGCATGCCCGGCCTCCACCTCAGCTCCCACGCTGCCCTCCCAGCATGCCCGGGCCTCCATCTTAGCTCTCGCGCTGCCCTCCCAGCATGCCCGGGCCTTCACCTCAGCTCCCGCGCTGCCCTCCCAGCATACCCGGGCCTCCACCTCAGCTCCCGCGCTGCCCTCCCAGCATGCCCGGGTCTCCACCTCAGCTCCCGCGCTGCCCTCCCAGCATGCCCGGGCCTCCACCTCAGCTCGAGCGCTGCCCTCCCAGCATCCTTGGGCCTCCACCTCAGCTCCCGTGCTGCCCTCCCAGCATCCTTGGGTCTCCACCTCAGCTCCCGTGCTGCCCTCCCAGCATGCCCGGGCCTCCATCTCAGCTCCCGCCCTGCCCTCCCAGCATGCCCGGCCTCCACCTCAGCTCCCGCGCTGCCCTCCCAGCATGCCTGGGCACAGATGTAAGCAGCCAGGACCGGCCTCCTGCTCACACGCACGCTCCCGTGCACACACATATGTTCTTGCACACTCCCCTGCAAACCCAGCAAGCTCACACTTTGTCCTTCCTTCCATCTCACAGTAACACACTCGTTCGGGAAGGGAGGGAGCTGGCAAGTTTGGGGCACCAGGGGTTTGCTGGTGAGGACAGAGCTGGGAGGGGCACGCACTGCCAGCTGAACAGGGAGATGCCTGCGGGGTCCTGGGGTGAGGAAATCCCCATGCAGAGTTGGCTCCGGGAACAGGCCTACCTCAGGGAGGGAGCGTGGAGCGGAGGGGCTGGCAGCAGGCAGCCTGTACCTGTTTTGAGGCCCTTGACAGGGAAGGTGGCCTGGGCCAGGAAGTTGGGGTCGCTGAACATGTCCTCCTCGTACACCACGAAGCGCAGGAAGGCAAACTCAGGGTTGTTGATGTCGAAGACGAACTGCTTGAAAAGCCACACCGGGTTCAGGCCGTTATCAGCTGGGGGAGAAGGGGGGGTCAGCGCACAAGAAACACAAGCCTCTGAATGCCTTACACCAGCGGAGAACAAAGGGGAATGCCCGCCACCTGGCAAGGCAAAGGAGCTGGCTGGCACAGGTGTGCATGTGCATGACACATACCACTGGCCCTTGTGGTGTGTGTCTGTAAGGACCCATCACCGCCCCCTTGTGGCAAATGTCAGACCCACGCCAGGGTACACTAGTCCGGATGGACACATCACCGCTGCCTGCTGGAGTGCATGGGACTCGCTCAAGAGCGAATCGGTTCCATTACTGGCTGCTCCCAGGGAGAACGATGTCACTAACAGATCCCCTGTTCTAGAGTCACGCTGTCTCTGTAGATCCACCCTCTGCCATGGGAAGCAGTTTTAGGGCAGATGCACTGAGAGACGACGGGCTGACATGGCTCCTTTTATAGATGCCCTCTCCAGCCTTGAGGGGTCACAGCCCCTTATTAGGGCAATTGCTACATCACACTTCTGGGGTCCGCACAGCCGCTCCAGTGGGGCCATTCATGGGGGAGCTGCCCCTCGCCACCCCAACACGCAGGCCTCCAATACCCTGAGAGCTGCAGGGCACGAGTTCTGGTCCTGCTGCCTCCAGTACTGAGGCTGACAAGCTGGGGGCTGTGTGCGGCATGCAGAAAGCTCAGGGCATTATGTAGCAGAGCAGTCAGGTCCCTTGTATTCATGCTGCAATTAATGAACAGCCCAACCATGCAGGGAACCAGCTGAATGTCTGCCCAGGCCAGGTGGGGGATGAGCCTGCTGGCAGCATTCTGTTTGGCTACAGGAGAGGGCCCAGTTCTGTTCTCTGCGATGCTTCTTCCCCTCCAGCTCCTCACCTACGACCTCCGTTTTGTTCTTGCTGCTGTCAAACTCCGAGCCGCAGACCTCCACCTCCACGAAGGGGCACACGATGCTCCTGCCATTCTTGGGGAGATGCCGGGCACCTAGGATCTGGGGAGAGGAGGCGGAGATGCCGGGAACAGACAAGCAGACTGCAATGTTAGAACTGCTGCAGAATCCCAGCCAAGGGTACCAGATGGCCATGGCCCCATCACATTTTACTGGCCATACGGGTGAGAGACAGAGCTGGGACAGGGGGAGGGAGAAGAGTAAATGGGAGACGAGGTCTTGAGGGGGAAGAGGCCGCAGTGGGGCAGGGCCTCAGGGGGAAGGAGTGGCATGGGGGGCGGGGCCATGGTTCATGCACCAGTGGCCCCCCCTACACTTTTAGGAAGCTTCTGCCACTCCTGATCCCAGCTCCTAGTCGCCTCATTTCTGACTTAATCTCTGTGCTGGGTTTCTGTAATGTCCATCTTTGGGTCTGATCCTCCCCCCTAGGGATCCCCCATTCTGTCCTCAGGGGCAGCACAGTTATGACATTGTGTGTCCTAAATCATAATGCACCAGCAGGGGCCAGGCAGCGCCCTCCCAGGGCATGGGAGCAGCACACACCCACTCCGGCCTCAGGATTTTTACCAGTGTCCCTGCACCCCTCACTACTCTATTCTAGAGAGGTTTTTATACCGTGCTCACCACAGTAGTGTCTAAGCGCCCGCCTGTACTGCCACGTGATCCCGCATCTGTCACATCCCAGGCCCAGGCCTTGCTGCTTATCCGATTGTAATTCTTGGCAGCAGAAACACTCCGTCATGGAGCTGGGGGGCTTGACAAGATTCCTGGCCTAGTCCCAGACGCTGCTCACCCTGCCCACTATCATCCCGAATTCACCATCTTACTGACTCATCATAAAAAATGGCTCGCCCCACACAAGCAGGGAAGTAGAGTCTGTGTGTGTATAGGGAGGAGGGGGGTCACACAAGCAGGGAAGTAGAGTCTGTGTGTGTGTAGGGAGGAAGGGGGTCACACAAGCAGGGAAGTAGAGTCTGTATATATATATGGGGATTTCCCCCTACAGGATGGAACCAGAACTGCTCAGCTGTGTGTCATAGGCTGTATACTGCTAACACCCAACAGAGATTCTCCTTGTGCTCAAGCACTGGGGCCTCCTGTGATTCTGGAGCAGGCTTTGAGCTCCCTGCCTGTGAGGGTGGAAGGGGTCATTGCACAGTGAAATATATTTCTCTGTCATTGTCGCCTGTGTCGACACTGCCCTCTGTTACCCCCATGCGGCCAAATTGGCTGCAGTGGGGTTCTATGGGTGTGACGGACATGAGGATTTGGCCAACGACATTAATATATGAAAGAAACAGACATTAAGTGATTGATGGGCCTGAGGCGACAGGTCCCAGGATGTGGGTCTCTTGGTCCCTCCTCCAAGTCCTAGGCTGGTCTCTCACTTACCTGGAGCTGCACGGTGATGGGTTCCACAATCTTCAGGCTGCTCTTGTCAAAGGGGTCAAACATGTCGTCCCTCATGATGTCTGGCTGCAGGACATAACCGCTGCGGCCTCCCAGCATGAACAGGGCCTGGTTCAACTGCATTGGTTTATCTGGAAAAAGCCCAAAGGTAGCAAACAATCAGCACATGGAAAGAGACATGGGAACATTCAAAGGGGCAAAAACCAATCAGCACGCGGAGAGAGACACCAGAACATTCAAAGGGACAAAAACCAATCAGCACATGGAGAATGGGAGACAGGAATAATCCAAGTGGCAATGACCAATGAGCTGGGGGAGAAGCCCATGTGGGGCCAGAGGCAGCGCAGAGGCACGAGGTCTCCGTGTGGTGTGGAGGCATGTAGGGCATTGTGTAGAAGGCCCTGCCCCTGGCAGTGCTGTTGGTTGGGGGAGCTAATCCCCTCACTTCTGTCACACAGAGGCCATGCCTTGTGCCCTGATGGAAGACAGTGCCGCAATCTCCACAAATGACACCTTGCAGTGCGTTCTGAGCCCTGGGTGGGAACAGCCTGTATAGTGGATGGAACCACCTGGGGTTGCTGGCAATTATGTCAGGCTGGCTCTTGGTCACATGACTGCAGGGTCTTACTTAAGGAAGCCGTTCAGCTGTGGGATTGTCTCCTCAGGGAAGGGAGGGGAGCCCCATTGCTCAGGACATTCAAAGCTGGCTGGGCAAAGCACCTCACGCTATGTGAAAGGGAATGGATCTGTGTCCGAACTGCCCCGTGCCCACTGGTATGGGGCTGGAGAGTTACCGGGGGTCTGGAAGTTAAGGGCCACCAGCTGGCTGCCGCAGATCCACATGGGCAGCGGGTCATAGTTGGAGGAGTCCAGGCGCTGGCCCTTGGGGTAGACGCGGCTGAGCTGGCGCCGGTTGTACTGCAGGAACTTCTTGCCCTTGCTGCGGTTGGCGTACTTCTCGGCCTTGGTCTCGGGGAAGGAGGACATGTCCCGATAGCAAGCCTTGTCTGTGCCGATCTCTGCAGGGACAATGGGCATGGTCGGTGGATGGCCACCAGAGGCCCTCGCTAGGGACGTATCAGGGTGCTCTGGAGTCTGGCACATCAGTGATGCCCACTGAGGACAGTTGTACCCTAGGCTGGCAGTCCCCACCATGAGCTTTCCTCTGCCTGAACTTAGGGCACAGCCTCCACATGGGGCCCACTGCCCACCTACCACTGCCCTTGCTATGGAGCTCGGCTGCTCTGAATCCTGGCGTGGAGAGGGGTGGCTGGCTGGAGGGCCTAGGGCTGGGCAGTTCTGCTGGGGACTAGAGCTGGCTGGGACAGCCGTGGGCTCAGGCAGGGCCTGGAGGGAGCAGCTGTTTGGATGGGTGGGAAGGATCTTCCCGGGGCCTGTCTGCTTCCCATCCACACTGGCAACACCCCTCGGAGGGCTCAGGCAGTGATGCAGCAGCAGCTGGGGCCTTACTCTCTTCGTCAAATGGCACCGGGCGGCAGTAAACGACCAGCTCGGAGAGCTCCAGGGCGATCTTCTTCCTCCGCTCCATGATCTTCCCCTCTTGCATCTGCGCAGGGAAAGGCAGGCACTCAGGTCACTGCCCAGAACGCAGAGAGGCCACAGGAACATGAGCCACTGACACACCCCACACAAACGGCGTGGCAGAGCCTGTCTGTTAGGGCTGGACACCATGTCTTCACCCGTGGCAGGGATGTTTCAGGGGAACCACTGAGTCCTACAAAGCAGCCCATGCTCACACTCCCCTTCCAGACAGAGGTGCATCCTCTGGAGACTACAGGTCCCAGGATTCTGTGCTCCAAAATGAACCACACAGCCTTCCACTGGGATTGCTTTGGAGGAATGCATGCTGGGAACTGTAGTTTTCAAGGGCTGCACCTCCATAGTCAGGATGATGGTGGCTACATCCTCCTTCATTTAATGGATCCCTTCAGTTGCCAACAGATCCCCGAATGGGCAAAGTGTGGGCATTACCCCTTAGCTTTAGTGCTCACTGTATCTCGGACCCAAGCATCAAGGTAAGCTAGAGCCTGAGGGAGTGGAGCTGCACCCCCCCCAGACAGGGAGTGGGGAACGCTCTGCCTTCCTGGGTGCCCTGGCACCCCCCAAAGTGAGCCCCAGCCCCCACCTTTGTGAGGCACATTGGTCCTGGCCTAGATGTTTGTTAGGGTCACTCTAATGGCGACAGTGAACGCCACTGACACTCAAAGCAGACGGCTCCTTTCACTCACCCTGGCATCTGCGTTCTGTGTGGCCTCCCGGATCTTGGCCACCCAGTCGCTGAGTTCCTCTTGTGTGTCTGCAGCCACGTCCAGTGATTGGGACGGGTGGGACATCTGCTGGGAATGGATGGTGAAGACAAATGGTTTGGAGCTCCTCCCGTCTTTGGAGATAACTATAAGGACATCAGAGGGGGCTTTACTTGGAGAGATTCCCAATGGACAGCTCCGTGGAGCAAAGGACCCCTCCAGGGTCCTGCTCTCCAATCTGCTGCACACGGGGGGTGGAGTGGGGCTCGGCTTCTTCCTCTGACGCAACATCGCCGCTGGCAGAGCGTCAGAACCTAGCGTGAAACCTGGTCTTCTGTCGCCCTGTGCAGCCCTGCGCTACCCAGGGCGCGTGGGCCAGCTGATTGACGCAGGGTACGATTCCTGACTCACCTCCCAGTGGTGTCACTCACACCATGGGAAACCGGGGGAGGAAAGAGGGCAAAAGGCTCTTAGCCTGACCTCCCTCTTATTCACCTCAAGCCAAGAGGGACACAGGAGGCTCTGCATCTCACAGCCTGTCTCAGGAGGTCCTGAGTTCCCTCAATGTCCTCTGCCTTCCATGGGGCTGACAGTGCTCAGCACCCCCAGGACTGGGCCCTAAAGCCCTGCCAGTTCACCGGAGAGGGCCACAGCCCTGATGCAACTTGCTCGGATCTACCGCCTAGGAAAGGGATGGGAGCTGCCAGGGAATGGGCTGGGCCTTCAGCTCAGGCCAGTTAAGCTGTAGTAAAGGCCATTCAGCAAATCTGCCTCTGGGGTGGATTCAGCTTCCCCCCTAAGGCTTGGGGTGCTCAGCACCGACTGTCGGCTTCACCTCTCCTTGTGAATCCCCTTCCTTCTAAGTCCCGATTGCTAGGACAAATGGGGGCCATGAGATAGCAGCTCCCTTGCAGCCAGGCCTCGGGCTGGGCCACAGCTAGGAGAGCCGCAGCCAGTCACATGGGAGCACGGGCTGGCCATGGGCTCTTTCCCAGAAGCTCGGAAGTCACTGCCATCCTTCGCAGAGATGCCTGCTACAAAGCTCTGGAGAGACAAGGGCACTCCAGAGCCTGCTTTTTGGGGCGCAGTAAAGGCATTGCCTACCTCCCTTTGGATCACTTTACACAGTACTCCACAGCCCCACTCACAGGAAACCCCCCACAACTCATTAAACTGAGGGATCCAAGGTAGAAATCCAGCCAGGAGGGAACAGGTTTAGACCCCCCCAGACCTCATTTAATAATGATGATAATACCCAGCTTCTATAGAAAATTCTACCCATAGCTCTCCATAAAGGAGGTCAGTATCCCCATTGTATAAATGGGGAAACTGAGGGATAGAGCAGGTGAATTGACTTGCCCAGTTGCAGAGCTAGGAATAGAACCCAGCTCTCCAGAGTTCCAGTCTGGTGCTCTATTCACTAGACTGAACTGCCTCCAGATGGGCAGCTGCACAAATCACCCAGCCAGGTGCTCCAGGCAGGAGTGGCACCCATGCAAAAGGTGAATACTCCAAACGCTGCTCCTGTTAGAAGAGGTTTCTGTCTCCAGCAGTGTCTCATGGTTAAATACTCTCCTCCCAAAACGATACATTCCAGAACCTCTCACTCCGCCGGTGACAGTTACAGACACTCACCTACATGGCAGGACGGTACGTCAATGAACCCTTTCAGGAAGTTCCCCAGGGGGCTGTTTTCTGCTGACTGGAAGAGAAGAAGAGATGGGGCAGAGAAAGACCAGTTACCAAGAGAAATAGAGACAGACCTCTGCTTTCAGGCCAGTCTTGGCCTTTCTCCTGCTGTATTTGCGGTACTGAGCGGAGGGGCTGGAAAGCAGTAGTCAGGAGAGTTTCCGATCTAACCCTCTCGTCTGAGTTGCTCTGAAGGGTCGGCTTTCTGGGTAGAGGTTTTCCAGGATGGGTCCCTAGACCCTGCCTAAGCTTGAGCAAAATCATTGCAGCTATTTTTGAGTAAAGCAAAGGTGGGGAAATCCACTTCTCCCATTTATCAAGCAGGTTTTAAACAGGGCTGTATCGGACGGTGGAGAGAGACACCAAGGCGGGAGAGGAATCATTCAGGGGGTTGCAGTTTGAGGTGGTGAGATGAACTTCAGAAGGAAAGAAGGCTGCTGGGACGGAGCACTGCATGCTGGAAGCTGTAGTTTCCTTGGGCCCCTACTCGACACTAAAGGTGAGGGTGGTTAGAATTCTCAGCATCACTTGGGCTCCAGGTAGAGTGACCAGACAGCAAATGTGAAAAATCAGGACAGGGGATTGGGGGTAATAGGAGCATATATAAGAAAAAGACCTAAAAATTGGGACTGTCCCTATAAAATAGGGACATCTGGTCACCCTAGCTCCAGGGAAGTTGGCAACGTGGCCAGGTTTGGTGCCTGTGGCTTCTTAGCAACAGGGGCGGCTTGTCAGTGGTGTTCAGGACAGCTGAATGGGTCCCTCAGATTGTGGTGGAAAGTGGGGAAAGAAGCCAGCATGGGGGCTAAACTCACAGCCTCGTCCTGCTCCTGTCCCAGCATGTTCATGATCTCCTCCACGTAGTTGGCTGGGAACCACAGCTGCTTCTTGCCCCCGTAGTCTCCCCGCCACCTAGAAGGGGTAACAGGAACAAGGCAAGCACACTGACTCAGGGGTTCTAGGGATGTGAACACTGCACGCAATGTCAGGGGAACAGGGAAACAGAAAAGGAGCCATTAAAACACGTCTCAGCAACACGCACAGGGCATGCAATTCCCGTAGCCACCTGGAGCAGCAGCAGAAGCCGGGGTGACGTCTGCTGAACTCCACTCTGCAGGAAGCCTGGCGCATAGAGCAGGGCACAGAGAACCGCTGGAGGGTTTGGTTGCCTGGTAACCGGCCAGCTGTCCCGTGGTTAGAGCAGGGACATGGGGGAGTCAGGATTCCTGGTTTCCATTGCTGGTTCTGCTTGCATGCCCTGGGCATGTCACTTCTCCTAACTGCTTCACTTCTGCCATCTGCCATGACTTCTACCCAGGGCTGTGAGTCTTAACAAGCGCTTAGGAGGGGCCAGAGAAGGGCAGAGATTTAACACAAGTGTGGGCTCTCGGGGCTGCCCTACACTACACAGGTAGGTAGGCTTAAGTACATCACTCCAGACTGTGAAAAACATCACGCTCTGGGTGGTGTAATGAGGCCAACCTAAGCCCTAGCGCTGACACCAACTGGTGATGGAGGAATTCTTCTCCCGACCTAGCTACTGCCTCTCGGAGAGGGGGATTAACGACAGCAGGGGAAGAGCCCCTCCCATCGCTGGAGCAAGTGTCTGCACTGCAGCTGTGTCGCTGCAGCCCTTCTAGTGTAGACACACCCTCAGTCTCAGGCTGAATCAGCACTTGATGGGTCACAGGTGATGGGCCCGTGGAGTGGAAGCTGCAGGCTGGCCTCCCCTGGTCCACCCTCCGCAGGTGGCTCAGGGGACTGATGAGCGTGGAGCGTTTCCCGTTAGCATTTGTGCCAGCAGGGAGTGAAGGAGCCAGAGGAGCTCGGTCCTGGCGAGGGCAGCGTAGCTCCACCACAAGATATTCACAGCAGGCATATGGCACAGCTGTCCCTAACTGGGCAGAGCACTGGGCATGTCAGGGATCCGGCGTCCCATCAGATGTCCCGGAAGGTAAGTAGGAAGAAGGACTCCACCTTGCTGGTAGAGAGCATCTGGGGCCGTTTGTGGCATGTGGGTTGCACCACTGGTGTTCTTTCAGCTCTGGAAAAAGAACCCCTCCTCGGGCCCAGCCCCGCAGGCTAGGACGCAGATGGCCCCCACGAGAAAAAGGGGGATCTCCTGACAGGTCAGTAATTTGGGTGATGAGCTGGCCAGGACTGAGCCAACAAGGAGACACCCAGCTGCTCATGAGCAGAGGAAAGTCCTTGGGAGAGGAGCGTCTCCCCAGAGCAATCAGACAAAGCGACATCAGACGCCTCGTGTTATCCTGAGCCGTGGTTTTTCTTCTTGACTCCACAGTGCCCTGGCCCCACTGCGATCTGATAAGAAAGGCCTTTCTAGGCAGGGGACCCCTCCTCCGGGACAGCCAGGCAGTGCCAGGAGAGGAGTGGACCCCTGACCTGACAGGAGGGAGAACTCACCAGCCTCCATCCTGCTTGTCCACGTTGTGGATGATGGCCTGTTTGCAGAACGAGAGCTCGTCTTCCCGCTGGGCTTTGTAATCGTAGAGGGCCTTCACCGTACACTGGGGAGCAGAGCAGAGACACACTAACCTTAGCAGTTACGCGCCCAGCATTCCTGGGCAGGGAACGCTGCAGAAGAAAAACTGTAAAGGAATATAAAGTAGCTCCCCAGGCCTTGATCTCAGGTAACCGAGGACTCTCTCAATATATATATCATGAGTGTCGACAAACTATTTAGGTGGGCGATAATGCAGCTGGAAGCAGCCATATTGTCAACCCAATCCCCTGTGTCCAGACAGAAGCATCAGTGCTGCTGGCAGAGACAGAGAACCACAGATTTCCACAGCTCTTCTAGGGGCACGTCAAAGGTTTTTCCACTGTCTCTCCAGACAGGTTTGGGGGAAGAGAAGGACAAAGCTTGAGTGGGGGCAGAGTGGGTGCCGGGAGTCTCTGCCGGCCGCTCCGATGGCATGCCTGCCATGGTACAGGTCAGCAGGCCATGCTCCTTGTTGGGATAATCATCAAGGGCCTGACCTGCCGCAGTTCCCATTGGGACTGTGTAGGGAGAATGGGAGGCAGATTCAGGCCCTAAGGTGGCAGCTGCTCTGGCTTACAGAGCTGCCAAGAGAGCAGGGGAGATTCTGCAACATCTCCAGATCTTCACAGCAGTCTCCTGGTCTAACGCACAGACTCTGTGTCACTGCCATCTACGGCACCAGGAAAGTCCGATTTCCTTTTCAACGTTGCAAACGGTTTTGAATATAACCAGAAAAGAGCTCCCTTTGGGCGAACGTGTCCCGTGTTTGGTCTCGGCCCAAGGGTTCGCTTGTTGGGAGAGGAAGTTTAAGGTGCAGTGGTGCCCTGAAAAGTGATTTGATAAGTGCCCCCAGGGGGCTCCATGTTTATTCTCTCACTGACACCAGATCCAGCCTGCGCTGCTATAAATAAAGAGCTGTTTTTTCTAGCTACTAGTGCTGAAAATGCCGCCCGGGATCTGAGAGTCAGGCTGGGTCTTTCTGGTCCCTGCATCACCAACTAAAGATTCTGCCATCGGAGCTCCGCTACTGTAACAGTTCTGCAGGTGAGCTGGAATAGACTCCTGCTCTCGCGCTCCAAGCCGCACCGGCTCTGCAGGGCTCACCGACAGAGAAGGGATCCAGTGTAACCCTTTCAAGTGAACGCTGAGTGTCAAACGCCTGGGTCTGCAGACAGGAGTGGATGCCATGGGCACAGAATGACGGGACATGCAGGCTGCAGTTCCCAGGATGGCTGAGTGACTGCTGGGAGTCCCAGACACTTCTTGAACTGGCAGCAAGTCGGAACAAAGTATCATCAATCCCTCTCCCCCTCTTCCCACCCTCTCTGTGCCACGCAGCCCTGGGGGGAGTCCCCGGTTCATGCTCTCTTACCCTGGCCATTGGCATCTTGTTGGCCTCCACGTAGAAGTGAGGGGTTCGCACTTCATACAGGGCTCCATAGTCCAGCTCCTGCAAAGGACAGGTGGCAGCGGTAACATGGGAGGCAAGCCCACAAGCTTCCCCCCTTCCCCCTCTCCTGGGGGCAGAGGAAGCAACCTGTGTACATCCCCACTAGAAAAGAGGAAATGTGAATAGAAGGTTCCTTAATGGAGCTAGAGAGCAGGCTGAGAGCTCCCCCGTCATGGGATAGGGGCACTCCCTTTCGTACCCCTAGGCTATGTCAGGCAACTGGGGTCAGTCCAGAAAGATCTGTCTCTTCCCCGCTTTCCTGTGTGTCACACCTTGATTACAACCTCCAAAGTGGCCCCTAGCATCAAGCCAGAGCACTGCATGCTGGGAGATCAGGAGCGGTGCCAGGGTTTTTGGCGCCCTAGGCGCAGGGCCAGCTCACCGGTCCCGCAGCTCCGGTAGACCTGCCGCAGGCATCCCTGTGCACGGTCCACTGGTCCCGCGGCTCCGGTGGACCTGCCGCAGGCGTCCTTGTGCACGGTCCACTGGTCCTGCGGCTCCGGTAGACCTGCTGCAGGCGTCCCTGTGCACGGTCCACTGGTCCTGCGGCTCCGGTGGACCTGCCGCAGGTGTGCTTGCGGATGCTCCACTGGAACCGCGGGACCAGTGGAGGTCCACCGGAGCAGTCTGCCGCCCTCCCAAATCCTGGTGCCCTAGGCGACCACCTAGGTCGCCTAAATGGAAGCGCCAGCCCTGTGGGAGATGTAGTCTGCACATGCTACACCTCTGCATAAGGATTAGAGCACTGGCAATCTGATTAGCCAGTCCCTGGGACTCTGAGCAACTTACCAATGCAACCCCTGAGCAAAGTTTAGGGACCCCAGGATGCAGCCAAGTTTGGCTTTTCCAAGATTCTGTGGGGTGGCCATAAAGCGCCCCCATATTCACCACACTGCCCAGCTGCATTGCCCCTCTTCCCCAACGCCCTCTGTGGGATTCCCCTGCCCCCCAGGACTCACAGCAGTGCCCATCTTCTCCAGTGTCTCCTCGTTGATGGGGTAGCGGAGTTTCATCTTGCGGTAGAGCGGGTGCTTCTCGTAGTAGCTCACCAGATCCACCAGGCTCTCGAACTCAGCGGAGCTGCCCAGCATGAAGAGCCGGCCCTCCTGCTGGATGCGGCAATGCTTGATCTTGCCCTCCGCTCTGTTAACAACACAGCCCAAAGGGCACATGAGGAGGGGCTGGGTGGGGAGGCCGGGGGGGGGCGTGCCTTCTGTTTTTACAAACTGCAGAGGGGAATCATTTCACCCACCCTGAGATGCAGCCACCTCTAGGGTGGACGGCAGCAACTGGGGAACAGCGCACAGCAGCACTGCACAGCAGTTCAGGAAAGGAACGAAGAAGATCCCCGTG
Organism: Gopherus flavomarginatus; assembly: GCF_025201925.1. Classification (NCBI taxonomy): domain Eukaryota; kingdom Metazoa; phylum Chordata; order Testudines; family Testudinidae; genus Gopherus; species Gopherus flavomarginatus. The sequence continues at coordinate 298,868,029 of NC_066618.1, read as the reverse complement.
TCCAAGTGGCTTATCGTGGGAGGTTTCATCCCAGTGGGAAGGCAGCCAGGACACTGGGGTAACATCCTGACTTACAGTAAGTTCCATGGGGGTATCTAATGACTAGAGCAAGAGCTCACTTTTCCATGCAATCTACAAGATGGCACGACTGCCTACAGCACGCCAGGTATGTCTACCCTGCAGTTAGACACCCGTGGCTGGCCCGTGCCAGCTGATACGGGCGGGTGGGGCTGTTTAATTGCAGAGTAGATGTTCCAGCTTCAGTTGGTGCCCTGCGAGGTGGGAGGGTCCCAGAATGTCTACACTGCAATTAACAGCCTGAGTCAGCTGGCATGGGCCAGCCAGGGGTGTCTAACTGCAGTGCAGACAAACTCAGCCAGTCCTGAGGGAAGGGAAGAGGAGCCCTAGTGACTCATCAACACAACTTCCTGCAGCACCAGCTTTCCTTGAAGGTCCCCGTCCCAGAACCCATCCAGCCCAACTGTGCTCAGCTAATGAGACTGGAGAAAATCATGTGCAAGCACATGGCAGGGCACGGGGCTGGGAGGAGAGATAGCAATGGCTACACGCTGTGGCCTTTCAGTCCAGCAGGTCACCAGGGAAACAAGTCTGCTGCTTCTCAGCTCAGGCCCCAGTGACGGGTTTGGCCGACTGGCCAGCTCGACCCTGGGGAGCTCACACTCACCTGAAGGAGATAGCATAGGAGTTGGGCTCATTGCGTTTGCGCAGCAGGAAGGCTCCATCCCGGGGCACCCTCATCAGCATGTGCTCGGCCTGCAGGCGGGACAGGTTGGCATGGTACCACCTGGGCCAGGAAAGTATACACAGCAGGATCAATGCATCATCTGGACCCTGTGCCATGGCATTGACTCAGCAAATGAGAGAGGGGCCGACTCTTTTCAATCTCCTAGTCCAGGAGTGGCCAACCTGTGGCTCCAAAGCCACGTGCGGCTCTTCAGAAGTTAATATGCGGCTCCTTGTATTGGCACCGACTCCGGGAGTGCAGCTACAGGTGCCAGCTTTCCAATGTGCTGGGAGGTGCTCACTGCTCCACCCCTGGCTCTGCCACAGGCCCTGCCCTCACTGCACCACTTCCCCCCCACCCGAGCCTGCCGTGCCCTCACTCTTCCCCCTCCCCATCCCCGCAAAGCCTCCTGCACGTCACGAAACAGCTGATTGGGAGGTGGGGGGGAGGCGCTGATCAATAGGGCTGCTAGTGGGCGGGAGGTGCTGGGTGCAGGATGGGGGAGCTGATGGGGAGCTGCTGACATATTACTGTGGCTCTCTGGCAATGTACATTGGTAAATCCTGGCTCCTTCTCAGGCTCAGGAGCATGGGAGTCCAGTTCTGGTTCTCCACTCTCCAGGGGCCCCAGGGACACGTCCGATCTCTTGCCTGTATTAATGTACCAGCTGAGTGTCTAGGTGTGAGACCTGCTCTTGTGTGTGTATCTATTGCACTAGGAATCAGGTCTGCTCAAACATGCGGATGCACACCCATGGATGTGTGCACTCCCCATGATGCCCGTGTGCTGTTCTGCTGGCGACCACAGTCTTGGCTATATGTGGCCTGAGGTTATTTACATGTGAAACCCCCATTCCCCATTGGTATCCCCAGGGAATAAGCAGGCTGAGGGAACACCTAGTTCCCTGGGGCTTGCAGGGGTCGTTTCCTCTACAAAAAATGGCCACTGCTGGGGCTATAGGCCAGAATCTCCCCCCATCCAGGCTCCTGCCCCAGAGCTTGATGTGGTGCCTCACTGACACCCCATAACAGAATAGTTCCACTGGTGACAGTGCCTCAGTCAAAGAGGAAGTGCAGCCCCAGTGACACCTCATCTCCGGCAGGGGGTGCTGGATCCGGGCTGCATGGTTCAGCAGAGGGTGCTCGCTGGAGAGGCGGGGAGAAAAGCAAGGCAAAAAGGAGAGAGGCGCTGTGTGGAGACGACCAAGGGCCAGAAGGACAGGAAGAGGAGCAGAACAAAGGGGAGAGGGGAAAGGGAGGAGAGGTGACACACTCACTCTTTGCTCTCGTGGGCATTGGGCTGCGGCACAGGGTCTGTGAGCCTCATCTCAAACTCGTTGCACCGCAGTGGCACCTCGCGGTAGTGGCAGATCAGGCTGTAGAGGCTGTCGAACACCAGGTTGTCCGTCAAGTAGAACTTGGTGGTGCCGGCTTCCTGCCGGGAGTGGATACGGCAGTGCTGGACTCGGCTGGACCGCCTGCAGCGGGGACAAGAAGGGATCAGCAGGGTCAAGCACAAGCCCACATCTCCCTGCGGCTGCCCAAGCCGGGCGCACAGTGGATGGGGGGAAATGACCGGACAGCAAAGAACTCTGCACCAGTCCTGGTGGGGTGTGGGGAGATGACCGGACAGCAAAGGACATTCTGAGTCACAACGCGGGGTTTGGATCGAGACTCCCAGCATTCGGGGGTTGGATCTGGGCTTCAGTTCGGCTTGATACTGAGATAGCAGCCAGCCAGTCGGACGGAGGGTGACCAGACATCAAGTGTGAAAAATCAAGATGGGGTGGGGGGGGGTAATAGGTGCCTATATGAGAAAAAGCCCCAAATTTTGGGACTGTCCCTATAAAATAGGGACATCTGGTCACCCTAGCCAGGCCATCCATACAGGGATGTTGGAGCAATACACTGGCTTAGACAGTGTGACCATGTTGTCCCCTAGTGGATGGTGTAGGCAACTATCCCAGCTGGTCGCTCACAGCTAATGGTGCTATTTTCAATCCAACAGCAGTGGGGGCGTGTGGTTTGGCTGTCTGCTCCTGGCTGATGCAGATGGGAGCTGCAGGTATATGGCTGTTGTCCTTTATATTGGCTCAGGGCTTTGGGTCAGGCCCACCTCCCCCTCACTGGGGCTTTCCCACGTGGAATCTATAAATGCCAGACCGCTAGGTCCTAACTCAGGCAGAAGCCTCTGAAGTCAATGGGAGTGCGGACTGTAATCCTGAGCCGCACTGGGAGGCCATCACCACGCCCCAAGAAGCACCGATCATCAGCCATCGCGGGGCTGGGGAATGATGTTGCAGACAGGCCTGGGAACCGCAGCCCTCAGTAGAGCCACATAACTGGGATAGCAGCAGGGCAAGCATCCCTCCTCGACCCCACCCTGACAGGCCACCTCTGAGGAGCCCAGTCTCCGGGATCTATTCGGGTCTCAGCCTCGCTGCTAGGCTGCCAATGAGGGAGAGGATCAATGCCCCTTCTGATGGCTCCCGAGACTAGTCCAGTAGGAACCGGACTGAGGCCCACCAGCTTGTTTCACAGAGATGGCTGCTATCATCAGATGGTAGAAGTTTTCCACCGCTACCACCTCGGACTGAAGGGAAACTGAGTCCCCAGTGTGAGGGGATCACTGGTGCTGGAGGCAGAGGAGATCCTGTGCCCCAGTACGGAGGTTGCAGCAGGAGGCTCCTACCAGAAGGAGAGGGTGTAATCTCCCACAAAGGTCTCGCTCTCCCGCACCAGGAAGGTGCCGTCCTTCCCACCCGTCTCAGTGCAGTACTCGTGCAGCAGCTTCTCAGCGATCTGGCGCCCGTCACGCCCCCCGCCCAGCTTCCCGTGAAACCACTTCTCGCTGAAGTGCAGCTCGTTGTTGTTAAACTCCTGGAGAGGTGCAGAGCCCGAGGACGAGATGGGCGGGGCAAGGAGAGACCAGAGAAATCCATGGGGGAGAGAAAGAAGGAAAGAGAGACAGTGGGTTTGGTGTCATGTCCTTAATCACTTTGGCCACCACTGGGGTGGAGCACAGCAGCAGTCTAACAGCGCACAACAATGCTGCCCAACAGTTTAGGGCAGGTAGTGAAGGTTCTCATGTCCCACTGAACCTGCCTGGGGATCTAGTCGGCAAAAGTTAATAGCCCCAACCGGAATCTGAGCAGGACCCTGAGGTTAATACCCTGCCTTGTGAAAAGTGAAGTGGGATATTTAATGGCCAGGAGTGGTCAGGACCTTGGTTCTGCATCTCTTACAAAAACACACATCTGTGCCCCTAACACAATTGGTTTAGCACTATCGGTGAAGGGCACCTCTCTGCTGGGTAACTAATACTAGCACCTGGGCTCTTCTTGGCCAGCTCCTCTCCAAGCATTGACCTGGTCGAACCCTCCTTAGCTGGTGAGCTGGGGCAGAAGCACAACTCAAAGGGGTACATGCAGCTGGAGGTACTTGGGTGGCTCTGTAGGTGAATCCTGAAGGTCTCTGAAGCACCGTCTTCCCCCAAATCCACACCTTTTCTCCCCACAAACACACCTCTTTTTGTTCCACCTCTTCCTCATCCTCGTTGGACTGGTAGCGGGACGTCTCCTCGGAGTAATAGATCTTGTTGCTTGTCAGCACAAAGTAATGTGGGCTCCAGGTCTACCGAGGAGAAAGGAGCATCAGAACCAGGCAGCAAGAAAGCTGGGGAGTGGGTACAGGGCAGGGAGGTGGCCAAGGATGTCAGCACCTGCCAGAGATCACAGCTGCTTGCATTGCAGGCATGTGAGTTCACCCCATGCTTCTTGCTGATGCCCCAGTAACCCATGGCCAGAACGTGTGTTGTGTTTCCACTCCAGTAAGTAGTCCACTAGAGGATACCAGCCTATTACTGCTAATGGGTAACGGAGTCCCTTCTTTAGCTTACATGGCAGAGGTCTGTGATGAAGGTCCAGGGTTCAAGCCCTCCTAATGACCCATGGAGGGGATGGGACTGTGATACCTCCTTCCCCACTGCTGGAATCCAAGCATTGGTATTCCAGCCTGCACCGTGAGGCCCAGTTCCTGGTTCCACTTGCAATCTATAGCCCCTTCCCTTGGCTGTTAGTTCTGGAAAGGGAGACCGAAGCCTGGGCAAGGTTCTCACATGGTCAATGGGGTCCTCAAGGTACAGGATGCCGTTCTTGATGGAGTTGCTGATGTCATTCTCCGAGTAACTGGCCGTGGAGACTTCTTCGTAAAGGTTCCCTTCCACCAGCTTCTTGTGCTAGGGAGCGGGAGAGCAAACCAGAGAGAGGAGAACTCACACAGTTAGACTGACCCTTGACCTGTGCTACCAGCTCCCGAGCCTGTGTCCTGTCTGCCATGGTGGATGTGTAACATCACTCAGCCAGGGCAGTGAAATGACTGGTCAGTTTCACTTCCTGTTTACAACTGGTTTAACTTCCTGGTTCTCCTGGCCCAATGCTGCTGCTGTTTGGGTTCACGGTACCATGGGCAAAGGAGTCTGTTCTGGGAGCAAAAATGACTTAAATGAATGTGAGTGGCCAGGGCTGGTGGTTAGGTTTCATCTGGGAGGGAGATTCCCATGCATCTTTGTACTTTAGAGCTAGAGGCGGAGAAAGCTCACCCCAGTATGTTCCTGTCACCCCCAAACTACAGGGCTCTCCCATGAGCTACCCCTGCCCACACCAGGGCAAGGCTGGTGTGTACAGTTCTTGTACTGCCTTCCTCTGGACAGTAACAGAGAAGGACTGGGGGAATGGGAAGAGGACAGGCCCTAAGTGCTGCACCTTGATGAGGATTTTCTTCTTGAGCTGGGTGGGGGAAGGCAACTCATCGGCGTTGATGTCCACTGGCTTGGTGAGCAGCATGTCCCCAAAGACCTTCTTGAAGTGAGAGGCCATGTTCCTCTGCTGGACGATGCTGCAGTGGTCCTCGATGGAGAGGATGATGGGGAACCTGGGGTGGGGGGGGTGGGAAAGGAAAGGCTAGATCATTCAGAATAGCAACCAAGAAAAGGCTCCAGATCACGCGCCTGCTCCTAGTGTAGCCAGGGGCAAAACTAATAGGGTAGGGCCCCAAATGGGCTAACAGGAACTCAGAGATCCATGGGACAATCTGATAGAGACCTTGGTGTAGGGAAAGCTGGATTAGGGCAGAACCCTTGAAGATGGGGAACACTCAGTAAATCAGGGTGTGACACACTCAACCTGGGAGTGCTCTGCAGGGAATTTATCCAGGCCTTGGAATGGGCAGTGCAGCAGGGAACATGTCCAGACCCAGCAATAGGTTCTCACGATAAATACAGAACCAGTGAGTGCTGACCAGGATAAACAGGGAATATCTGGCTGCCACACATGATTAAACAGGTTTCACCCTGGTCTCTAATAGTTGCAGACAGGCTTAAGCCCTGAAGCAGGAGGTTTCCATATCATTGTTACCATTAACTATGAGAACTCTGGATATTCTTGTTATCCATATAAATGTCCAATCCCTTTTTGAATCCTGCTAAGTTCAAGGCCTCAATGGCTTCCTGTGGCCATGAGTTCCACAGTCTCATTACATGTGACAAGCTTCATGCCCTTTAGCAGTTCCTAAGCAGCAAAGGGGTGACAAAGCCCCTGCAGTGCAGTGGGGTGGTCCTTACTCAGAGGTCACGAAGGCGTGTTCCTTGATGGTGTGCAGGACATCCAGGAATTTGATTTTGGAGGTGAGTGTGTGTCCGTGGTAGATGATTGGCAGGTCGTCTGGACCATCCCAACAGTCCACTGAGGGCAGAGATGGTTGAGTTGTTAACACTCCCCCCACGTGCATGATCATTTATCCCCATACCCCACACACGTTCCTGAGGGACTATGTCCTAGCTCCTTCCTTTCCTGCACAGAGTGGAATGGACAACACCACCTCTACAGCCCATGGCCACTGCACATGCACCGGCCCCAAGCGTCACTGTGGAGTTGTGCACACTTCATTGTCGCACCAGTACATGGCCACTTCACGGGTGGACAAAGGGGTAGAAAACACACTGGCATTCACCTCTGAGACGCCAGGTAACAGCACATGCTGTTATCTCAGTTAGCAGTGTCAAATGGGACTTAGCTAGTGAAAGAGGCTGTGGGATTGGATGGAGGTCTGCCTGCCATTGATATGAAGGGACGGCAAGATCGCAAGGGTTCACCAGGTGGACTGAATGATCCTCAGCTGAGGGCCCATTGGGTTGTAGATCCCAAGGCCTGAAGGGACCATTGCGACCATCTGGTATGAGCTTCTGCACAGCACAGGCCAGAGAACCTCAGCTGGTGATTCCTGCATCTGGTGGATTTTAAACTTCTCCCCAGGTTGCCCCAGAGGACAACGACTCAACATAACATGTCTCATGTTTCCAGGGTACCAGAAGGATCCCAGTACAATTCACCAAGAATTGCTGTAGCCACATCTGGGGTGAGATCGGGAGGCTGTTTGACACCGAAGTGTAAGACAGAAAAGTGGGGGCAATTTAAAGGAACTACCCATCACAGGATGTGGCCGAGGCACTGGGCTCAGACCCAGACATTTGTCCGAAGTGCCGAGGGAGTTTTGGGGAGTGGTCAGGAACTTGGTTTTAGAGATTCCCCCAAAGGATGCTGACTGCAATGGTAACTTGTGTGGGGAGGGGTGGCATCACCAGTATCATTTCCTGCTGCCCTTTGGCGGTCCCCCACATAGTCACTGAGCGGCACTCATGCTACTCAGCTCATGCAGTCGGACCAGCTCACAGCCGCTGCCAGCAGCCCGGCCCCCGGCAAGGATCAGCTCACTCACGCTCTATGCAGCGGCAGCCCATCCGGAGGCAGCGAGCGTAAGCTTCCAGCGAGGACTCACTGGAGAACTGGTCCCCAGTCAGATACCTGCAAAGGGAGCGAGAGGGCCTCTGAATCACCAGCACCGCCTGGAGGGGGGCCAGACTGCAGCGCCTGGGGGTGGGACTGGGAGGCCTGAAGGAAGTGGTGCAGCTGCAAATCATGTGGCTCCCAGTCTATCTCAGGGAGCAGCCACTGCAGAGGGTGGGTGTCCAGGCAGCCACCAGGCCCGCCACAGACGGCGTGCCAGGGGAGCTGCCTGGTTCCTTACCATGCCTGGCAGCTTAGTGCAGGCAGGGCCTTGCTGTTTCAAGGGCACCTCGCTCTGAACCCAAGGCCTGGATCCCATCAGATGTCAGTGTTTGCTGTCCCGTGGAAGCCCTACTCCTGCCACTGCTGCCTGGGCTCGGGAGACCCATCCGAGGCCCAAAGCCACAGGGCCAGGCCCACAGCAGGTGTAAATAGGCAGAGCTGCATTGGAGCCAATGGGCCACATCCCCAGCCGGTGTAAATGAGCAGAGCTCCATTGGAGCCAATGGGACAGATCCCCGGCTGGTGTAAATGGGCAGAGTTCCATTGGAGACAGTGGGACAGATCCCCGGCTGGTGTAAATGGGCAGAGCTCCATTGGGGTCAGTGGGACAGATCCCCAGCTGGTGTAAATAGGCAGAGCTCCATTGGAGCCAATGGGCCAGATCCCCAGCTGGTGTAAATGAGCAGAGCTCCATTGGAGCCAATGGGACAGATCCCCGGCTGGTGTAAATGGGCAGAGCTCCATTGGAGACAGTGGGACAGATCCCCGGCTGGTGTAAATGGGCAGAGCTCCATTGGGGTCAGTGGGACAGATCCCCAGCTGGTGTAAATAGGCAGAGCTCCATTGGAGCCAATGGGCCAGATCCCCAGCTGGTGTAAATGAGCAGAGCTCCATTGGAGCCAATGGGACAGATCCCCGGCTGGTGTAAATGGGCAGAGCTCCATTGGAGACAGTGGGACAGATCCCCGGCTGGTGTAAATGGGCAGAGCTCCATTGGGGTCAGTGGGTCAGATCCCTGGCTGGTGTAAATGGGCAGAGCTCCATTGGAGTCAGTGGGACAGATCCCCGGCTGGTGTAAATGGGCAGAGCTCCATTGGGGTCAGGGGGCCAGATTCCCGACTGGTGTAAATGGGCAAAGCTCCATTGGAGCCAGTGGGACAGATCCCCGGCTGGTGTAAATGAGCAGAGCTCCCTTGGAGCCAATGGGACAGATCCCCGGCTGGTGTAAATGGGCAGAGCTCCATTGGAGTCAGTGGGACAGATCCCCGGCTGGTGTAAATGGGCAGAGCTCCTTTGGAGCCAATGGGACAGATCCCCGGCTGGTGTAAATGGGCAGAGCTCCATTGGAGCCAATGGGACAGATCCCCGGCTGGTGTAAATGGGCAGAGCTCCATTGGAGCCAATGGGACAGATCCCCGGCTGATGTAAATGAGCAGCGCTCCATTGGAGCCAATGGGCAGAGCTCTGTTGAAGCCAATGGAGTTATGCTGGTTTAGTCCAGCCGAGACACTGGCCCATGTTTTCCAGTACCTGCTTACAAGGAAATGTCCAGGAATCCCACGTCCTAGATGAACAGAGAAGTGGGGTAACCCCTGCAGAACTCCCAGGGGAGGCTAAAGGGAAATCCCCCCTCCCTCCGGTCACTATTGCATCGCAGGCCAGAGCCCTTCTGGAGCTCTAACACCAGACTAGTGGCTCCCCAAGTGTGCAGAATAGCTTCTAGGGCTGCGGTGGGAGGCACCCGTTCCGCTCAGAATCAAACAGGTTGTGCTGCTTTATCTTCGCCCCACCATGCTGGGGGCCCTTCGTCGGTGGGCTGACCCAAGCTCTTACGTATTGTGGGAGGAGGAGATCCAGTAGTGGGACAGCGGGTAGTTCATCTCCTCTGGGACCACCCGCTCGTACTTGGCGTCCATGACCATGTTTTCCCTGGAGAACAGGTACGTCAGAAACTGAGGACAGAAAGAAAGCTGGTTAGAGCAACACGAGGAGGGGTCAGGCTTCAGGACACCGTGGGTCACCTCAGGCAAGGGGGAGAGATGGGCGTGGGGCCAAAGCACTAATAGGAGTGGGGAAAGGGAGAGAAGTTGGTGGAGAAGACCTGCCAGCAGCAGAGGACGAGCTGAGGAACACAGTCCAGTGAGTACAGCTAGAGATGGGCTTCAGATGCAGAGTTTGGAATGTAGACTTTTCCAAAATGTGAGGGGGAGGGGTTCACTCTTTCAATACAACTGGCCTGTCTAAATACATGTAGTGGAGTCACCTGTGGAATTTACTGCTGCACCTGCACACAGTCACCTGATGGAGGTGGATTTTGGGGCCAATCTGTAGCTGTGCCCCTTAAACAAGGATAATTAAAACCTGAAGCTTCAGGGCACAAGGAGATCACCTGGAAGGGTCAGGAAGGAATATCAATCCCCAAATATGCAGCACTGTCCACTAGCCAGATGGACATCCTTTTAAGCCTCAGGCACTGGTCATCGATGGAGGCTGGGACAGCAGTCTATAAGCCCCCTGGGTCTGATCTGGCATGGCCCATTCTCCTAACCTCCAGCCTGAAGTGTGCATTGTCTGTTATAAATACACCTACATCCGTGTGCACCAATTCGACAAACCCTAACTAATCTAGAGACTTTATCTGCCCCGGGGGGAATCTGAGCTCCGCTGGTGGGCGCTGGAGTTGCTAAGGGGATGGCTGAGGCAGGAGGATGGGCTGGGATCCGGGGTACATATTCCCCTACCTCATCCAGCTGGAAGAAGGGTTCTGCCATGTCACTGAAGGGGTCCCTGAGGTAGCCACACATGTACTCCCGCACCTTGCCGATGTCACTGGCCCAGGGCTCCTAGGGCAGAGAGTGCAGAAGGCAGCATTAGGTGGGGAACTGCACCAAAGGTTTGGAGGTGAAACCATGATGGGAATCTCAGATCTGCAAGATCAAGAGCCTTCAGGCAAATGGAAGGTGACTGGACTCAGGGCCCAGGAGATTCATGACCTCTAGCTATGCACAGGGCAGGCACAGCACATACCCTCGCACCCCACCGCCACCATCACTGTGCCTCCAGACTGACCTGGCCTGTGATGGATTCTCCATCGCAGCTCAGCATGAGCTGTTCTGATGGTTAATCACCCTGCTGTTAAAAACAGGCACCTTCTTTCTGGTCTGAGTTTGTCAGGCTTCAGCTTCCCCCACCCATTGTAGCTTTCTCTCTGCCACAGCTGGAGCCTGGGCAGTGGCACACACTGCCCTTCTCGGGAGACCACTATGGCCCCTTCATCCCATGGTCTCTCTGCTGAGACTGCCAGCAGAGGATGCCAGCTTCCGTGGCGTTGAGTCTCATGGTCTATCGGGAAGAGGAGAGAGATCCACCAGCTGGACAGCCATTGGACGAGCATGACTTCAGGTTACTAGCAGCCTGGGCTGATTTTTGGGGTAGCCAGACGCTCTCTCAGAACAGTGGCAGTCGTGAGAATTTCTGCTATCATCCACTGCATGCCAAGTGGTGCCTGGCAGAAGGGCTCGCAGTCCCTCAGGTCCGACAGGGTATTGGACGTGTGCCTTAGCGGATACCTTCTGGTCGTGCTGCAGGAATTTCTGGAAGTCATACAGTGTAATCTGGCACAGCTCTGCCCGGTCAACGTTCCTGGGGAGGGGCAGGGAGCCGGTCAATGGGAGGGTGCACAAGCCGGATAAGCCAGTCTCCCCACACCAAACAAGTCAGGCACTGAGTGTGTCTCCGCAAAACAGATACCTCGTCCCCTTAGTCCCCCCACTATTCCAGCTCTTCCCCCCCATCCTCACAGCTTTTCCAATGAACCCGACTTGCACCCGCCTGCCCCTATTCCTTCAGCCCAGGGCTCCCCTGACCCAGATGTGCTGATGCCCCTCAGTCCCGACCTGCAGTGCCCTGCTACCCCAGACCTGGGCTCCCCCCGGCCACAGCTCAGCCACTGCTCCTCAGTTCTAACCCGCAGCCCCCCTGCTACCCCAGACCTGGGCTCCCCACACACAGCTCTGCCAGTGCCCCTCAGTTCTAACCTGCAGCCCCCTCTGCTACCCCAGCCCTGGGCTCCGCACACACAGCTCTGCCAGTGCCCCTCAGTTCTAACCCGCAGCCCCCCTGCTACCTCAGCCCTGGGCTCCCCACACACAGCTCTGCCAGTGCCCCTCAGTTCTAACCCGCAGCCCCCCTGCTACCCCAGACCTGGGCTCCCCACACACAGCTCTGCCAGTGCCCCTCAGTTCTAACCCGCAGCCCCCCCTGCTACCCCAGCCCTGGGCTCCCCACACACAGCTCTGCCACTGCCCTTCAGTTCTAACGCGCAGCCCCCCCGGCTACCCCAGCCCTGGGCTCCCCACACACAGCTCTGCCAGTGCCCCTCAGTTCTAACCTGCAGCCCCCCTGCTACCCCAGCCCTGGGCTCCCCACACACAGCTCTGCCAGTGCCCCTCAGTTCTAACCCGCAGCCCCCCTGCTACCCCAGCCCTGGGCTCCGCACACACAGCTCAGCCACTGCCCCTCAGTTCTAACCCGCAGCCCCCCTGCTACCCCAGCCCTGGGCTCCCCACACACAGCTCTGCCACTGCCCCTCAGTTCTAACCCGCAGCCCCCCTTCTACCCCAGCCGTGGGCTCCCCACACACAGCTCTGCCACTGCCCCTCAGTTCTAACCCGCAGCTCCCCCTGCTACCCCAGCCCTGGGCTCCCCACACACAGCTCTGCCAGTGCCCCTCAGTTCTAACCCGCAGCCCCCCTGGCTACCCCAGCCCTGGGCTCCCCACACACAGCTCTGCCACTGCCCCTCAGTTCTAACCCGCAGCCCCCCTGCTACCTCAGCCCTGGGCTCCCCACACACAGTTCAGCCAGTGCCCCTCAGTTCTAACCCGCAGCCCCCCTGCTACCCCAGCCCTGGGCTCCCCACACACAGCTCTGCCAGAGCCCCTCAGTTCTAACCCACAGCCCCCCCGGCTACCCCAGACCTGGGCTCCGCACACACAGCTCTGCCAGAGCCCCTCAGTTCTAACCCGCAGCCCCCTGCTACCCCAGCTCTGGGCTCCCCACACACAGCTCTGCCGGTGCCCCTCAGTTCTAACCCGCAGCCCCCCTGCTACCCAAGCCCTGGGCTCCCCACACACAGCTCTGCCACTGCCCCTCAGTTCTAACCCGCAGCCCCCCTGCTACCCCAGCCCTGGGCTCCCCACACACAGCTCTGCCACTGCCCCTCAGTTCTAACCCGCAGCCCCCCTGCTACCCCAGCCCTGGGCTCCCCACACACAGCTCAGCCACTGCCCCTCAGTTCTAACCCGCAGACCCCCGGCTACCCCAGCCGTGGGCTCCACACACACAACTCTGCCAGTGCCCCTCAGTTCTAACCCGCAGCCCTCCTGCTACCCCAGCCCTGGGCTCCCCACACACAGCTCTGCCAGTGCCCCTCAGTTCTAACCCGCAGCCCCCCCTGCTACCCCAGCCCTGGGCTCCCCACACACAGCTCTGCCAGTGCCCCTCAGTTCTAACCTGCAGCCCCCCTGCTACCCCAGCCCTGGGCTCCGCACACACAGCTCTGCCGGTGCCCCTCAGTTCTAACCCGCAGCCCCCCTGCTACCTCAGCCCTGGGCTCCCCACACACAGCTCTGCCACTGCCCCTCAGTTCTAACCCGCAGTCCCCCTGCTACCCCAGCCCTGGGCTCCCCACACACAGCTCTGCCAGTGCCCCTCAGTTCTAACCCGCAGCCCCCCTGCTACCCAAGCCCTGGGCTCCCCACACACAGCTCTGCCGGTGCCCCTCAGTTCTAACCCGCAGCCCCCCTGCTACCCCAGCCCTGGGCTCCCCACACACAGCTCAGCCACTGCCCCTCAGTTCTAACCCGCAGACCCCCGGCTACCCCCGCCCTGGGCTCCGCACACACAGCTCTGCCAGTGCCCCTCAGTTCTAACCCGCAGCCCCCCTGCTACCCCAGCCCTGGGCTCCCCACACACAGCTCTGCCACTGCCCCTCAGTTCTAACCCGCAGCCCCCCTTCTACCCCAGACCTGGGCTCCCCACACACAGCTCTGCCACTGCCCCTCAGTTCTATCCCGCAGTCCCTCTGCTACCCCAGCCCTGGGCTCCCCGCACACAGCTCTGCCAGTGCCCCTCAGTTCTAACCCGCAGCCCCCCTGCTACCTCAGCCCTGGGCTCCCCACACGCAGCTCTGCCAGTGCCCCTCAGTTCTAACCCGCACCCCGCCCCTGCTACCCCAGCCCTGGGCTTCCCATACACAGCTCTGCCAGTGCCCCTCAGTTCTAACCTGCAGCCCCCTTGGCTACTCCAGCCCTGGGCTCCCCACACACAGCTCTGCCACTGCCCCTCAGTTCTAACCTGCAGCCCCCCTGCTACCCCAGCCCTGGGCTCCCCACACACAGCTCTGCCACTGCCCTTCAGTTCTAACGCGCAGCCCCCCCGGCTAACCCAGCCCTGGGCTCCCCACACACAGCTCTGCCAGAGCCCCTCAGTTCTAACCTGCAGCCCCCCTGCTACCCCAGTCCTGGGCTCCCCACACACAGCTCTGCCAGAGCCCCTCAGTTCTAACCCGCAGCCCCCCTGCTACCCCAGTCCTGGGCTCCCCACACACAGCTCTGCCACTGCCCCTCAGTTCTAACCCGCAGACCCCTCGGCTACTCCAGACCTGGGCTCCCCACACACAGCTCTGCCAGAGCCCCTCAGTTCTAACCCGCAGCCCCCCTGCTACCCCAGCCCTGGGCTCCCCACACACAGCTCTGCCAGAGCCCCTCAGTTCTAACCCGCAGCTCCCCCTGCTACCCAGCCCTGGGCTCCCCACACACAGTGCTGGTGACGTGCCTGAGTCCTGACCCACAGCTACCTCCCCTGACGCTGATCTCAGTGACAGCATTAACCCGAGCACCCCAGTCATTGCCCTGGAGTCATTCTGGTTTAATCACTGTGTCCGAGAGTAGAGTCCTGCCCATTCTCTGGGTATCTAATAGGGTCAGAGTCATATATCAGCCCATTGTGTCCCGGGCTCAGCTTCACCGTCCCCATCTCTGGGAACAGGGAAAAGCAGAGTGTGGGTGTCCACGGGTCCCCTCTGTGTGCTGCAGTGGGAGCAGACTTGTGAAGAGACCTCTTGGCTCTGAGTCTTGTTCTCACACACACACACAGCAAGCCAGGCTGACTGGCAGGCCGGTGCCCCATCCGGGGCTGGGGCTGGATCTGACAAGGGGGGATCTTTGGGACTCACCGCAAGGGGAAGGAGAGCTCCAGCTGCTCGATGACCTGGAATGCAAAGCGGGGACAGGGGCAGGTTAGCCAGCGGAGAAGGTGCCACCTGCAGGCTGGATGGGGACTGGAGGAGGAGGAGGCCCGGGGGGACTTTGTCTAGAGTCTTGCAAAGTATCAGGCACAAGGCATCTCAGGGCCTGTGGCAGGAATCTGAGCTGCCCCTGGACCTGCTGCACTGGCAGCAGCCTCCCCTCACTGACTCATTCTAGATGGTCTTCCTCATCTCCTATCCCTACAACAAAGCCCCCACTCAGCCAGTTCTCGGGGGCTCTCTCCTGTGGCATGCCAAGTACATTTAGAGTGCTGGAGAAATGTCCATTGGTAGTGACGGGCAGCACCATGACCTCACTCTGGCCTTCCTTACCCATCTCTGGGGCTGGGCCCAGCTGCAGGGTCACCCCAGGCCGGGGAGAGTCACCGAGGGCCCCAACTTCTTACCGATTTCTGAGCATCGAACATTAGGTTTTTGTAGAACTGAGTGAAGTGGGTGAAGGCCATGTCGCTCCTGGCTTCCACTTCCTGTTGGGAGGAAGGAGAGAGACAGAACCTGGTGAGAATGGAACGAGAGGCAGCAGACCTCCCAGGGCTGAAGGATCGAGGAAGACTTCAAGTACCCAGTGCAGAAGATGGGGAAAAAAGGCCCCTGTCTGAAAGCATTGGCTCCAGTGGGATTCCCATGCTGCACCGCTCCAGCTGGGGGTGTCTTGAGTCAAGCCCGTGGGCCATGCGGAGCCAAGGGAGATCTACAATGTGGCCTGCAGCCACCGCCAGGCAGTCCCTGGGGATTACAGTTCCCAGGATGCAGTGCTATATTCTGAGCCAATATTGTAATCCTGTCTCATGTCTAGAGATGGGCTGGCCGGATTATTTGGAGGGGAGGTTGGAATTGTTGGACGGGGAATGAGCAGCAAATGTGATTGGCCAGCTCTAGGAATGGACTACGATCCTGTGTTTCCCTGTAACTGTCCCTTAGTAACAGGGAGTGCAGGAGGAAGGTACAGATAATCCAGTACAGGCCAGGAGCAGAGGGGCTTCCAGAGAGACCACTTGCCCAGGAGACATCAGCTGCTCGTTAATGTTCATTGACTGCAGACACCCCTCAAACGCATAGCAAAGGAAAGGGAACAGAAGAGCGGCCACACTGGGTCAGACCAAAGGTCCATCTAGCCCAGTATCCAGTCTCTGACAGTGGCCAATGCCAGGTGCCCCAGAGGGAATGAACAGAACAGGGAATCGTCAAGTGATCCCCTGGCAAACAGAGACGCGGGAATGGGCAGGAGATAACCCTTACAGGAAAAGCCAATGGGACTGAATGGAGCAGGAGACCCTTTCTCTTGGCTTCACTGACCCATCCTATAGAATTCTATAGCTGGGGGAAGTCCCTGTTCAATTCTATAGGGCAGCTCAACACCTCCTTCCCCATAGGAAGGGTCGATTCTATAGGACTTCAGAGTCATCTCTGTAGAACCTGGCTGGTTCTACAAATCTCTACTGGCTTCCCCCCATCCCATTCTATAGGCCTTGTCTATAAAGGATGGTCCAGAAAAGGAGAGATAAAGGGAGGCAGATGGAGACCGCGGCAGTCTTCGTACCACTAGCTTGTCCCGCAGGAACCTCATATTGGGCACCCGGTAGTTCACCTGGGGCAGCATGGCCTTCAGATCCTTCACCGTGATACTGCAAGACACACAAAGCAGGAGTCAGGCCTCAGAGCGGGACACGTGGGAGCCCTGCTTCTCATGCAGGCTCAGGGCCTCCAGCTGGCCCCATGGGCTTGAGGCCTTGAGCAATTTCACTCCCGCCCTTCTCCCAGATGAATCTTCAGGAGATCCAGGGCCTGTTTCTGTGAGAAAGAAGAGGGGTCAAGAGCCGCAAGCACTCCAGCCTCCATGGCTCCAGAACTGCCAGGCACTCGCTGGAGCCCCATTCAACCTGTATCTCCCCCAGGGAACTGAACTCTCAGTTCACTGAACAGTTAGACAGGGGCTGGCCTCCAGACTGAGCTCGCACTCAGGAGGTTCCAAAATTGAATCACTTCCATCTGTGCAACTTCCTAGTGTGGACACACGGAAATGGTGTGGTTTGAGTGGCTGCAGCCCATGCCACTTAGCCTGGCTGGTACGGAACAGGGTTTGTTCCTGAGCTAGCTGAACGCGTGCAGAGCAGATATTGCGTTCAGGGATAGTTTGTTTATTCCAAATAAACAAAGGTGAACCACTGTAAGAGGTGAAGTTCTAGGCACTGGGAACGCCCAGGTCAGACAGACTGGTCTGAGCAAACCTAGGGATCTCCCATAGCTCATTTTAAAATCTGAGTTACTTAATCTCCTCCTACGAAGGCGGGACTAAGGGCTTGTCTACATCACAAAGTTGCAGCGCTGGTGAGGGGGTTACAGCGCTGCAACTTAGGAGGTGTACACATCTGCAGGGCATCACCAGCGCTGCAACTCCCTGTTTGCAGCGCTGGCCGTACTCCCGTTTTGTCTCGGGTGTAGAGGATCCAGCGCTGGTGATCCAGCGCTGGTAATTAAGTGTAGACACTTACCAGCGCTTTTCTTGACCTCCGTGGAATAAGCAGGTATCCCAGCATACCTGAGGAAGCCTCTGGTAATCAAGCAGGTCTCCTTCCCCGGTTTGCTCTCGCGTTCCCCGAACCCCCGAGCAAGCAGGTCTCCTTCCCTGCGGTTTGCAGGGGGGTTCGGGGAACGCGAGAGCAAACTGCGGCGAAGCTGGTCTCCTTCCCCGGTTTGCTCTCGCATTCCCCAAACCCCCGAGCAAGCAGGTCTCCTTCCCTGCGGTTTGCAGGGGGCTTCGGGGAACACGAGAGCAAACCGCGGCGAAGCTGGTCTCCTTCCCCGGTTTGCTCTCGCGTTCCCCGAACCCCCGTGCAAGCAGGTCTCCTTCCCTGCGGTTTGCAGGGGGGTTCGGGGAACGCGAGAGCAAACCGCGGCGAAGCTGGTCTCCTTCCCCGGTTTGCTCTCGCGTTCCCCGAACCCCCCTTGAAGCCGCCCAACAGCGCTGCAGTGTGGCCACATCTAACACCACTTGCAGCGCTGGTTGCTGTAAGTGTGGCCACTTTGCAGCGCTGGCCCTATACAGCTGTACTAATACAGCTGTAACAACCAGCGCTGCAAAATTGTAGATGTAGACATACCCTAAGAGGTATTTGTACTAGAATGACACCATCTACTGGGGACAGAGAGGAGAGCAGTTCAGAAACCTGAGAACTAAGACTGATACCTGGAAAGCAGGTCTGGCGGACAGACCAGTTGGGAAGACATTCAACCCTCCGTCTGATTTTGGACCACATAGTTATTTTGCATAGTCCTCTTAAAAATACCAGCAGCTAGAGGGGTCCTTGCTGTGTACTTGCCGTGAGGGCTGTAGCCACAGAATCATAGAAGATTAGGGTTGGAAGAGACCTCAAGAGGTTATCTAGTCCAACCCCCAGCTCAAAGCAGGACCAATCCCAAATAAATCATCCCAGCCAGGGCTTTGTTAAGACGGGCCTTAAAAACCTCTAAGAAAGGAGATTCCACCGCCTTCCTAGGTAACCCATTCCAGTGCTTCACCACCCTCCCAGTGAAACAGTGTTTCCTAATATCCAACCTAGACCTCCCCGACTGCAACTTGAGACCATTGCTCCTTGTTCTGTCATCTGCCACCACTGAGAACAGCCGAGCACCATCCTCTCTGGAACTCACTTCAGGTAGTTGAAGGCTGCTATCAAAACCCCCCTCACTCTTCTCTTCTGCAGACTAAATAGTCCCAGTGACCTCAGCCTGTCCTCGTAAGTCATGTGCCCCAGCCCCCTGATCATTTTTGTTGCCCTCCACTGGACTCTCTCCAATTTGTCCTCATCCCTTCCGTAGTGGGGGGATCAAAACTGGACACAGTACTCCAGATGTGGCCTCACCAGTGCCGAACAGAGGGGAATAATCACTTCCCTCGATCTGCTGGCAATGCTCCTATTAATGCAGCCCAATATGCTGTTAGCTTTCTTGGCAACAAGGGCACACTGTTGACTCATATCCAGCTTCTCATCCACTGTAATCTTCAGGTCCTTTGCTGCAGAAATGCTGCTTAGCCAGTTGGTCCCCAGCCTGTAGCAGTGCATGGGATTATTTAGTCATAAATGCAGGACTCAGCACTTGTTCTTGTTGAACCTAATCAGATTTCTTTTGGCCCAACCCTCCAATTTGTCTAGGTTACTCTGTATCCTATCCCTACCCTCCAGGGTATCTACCTCTCCCCACAGCTTAGTGTCATCTGCGAACTTGCTGAGGGTGCAGTCTAGCCCATTGTCCAGATCATTAATAAAGATGTTTAACAAAAACTAGGGGAGAAGGGATAGCTCAGTGGTTTGAGCATTGGCTTGCTAAACCCAGGGTTGTGATTTCAATCCCTGAGGGGGCCACTTAGGGATCTAGGGCAAAATCAGTACTTGGTCCTGCTAGTGAAGGCAGCAGGCTGGATTCAATGACCTTTCAAGGTCCCTTCAAGCTCTATGAGACAGGTATGTCTCAATGTATCTAAAACCAACCACAAGGACACTCCAGATGACAACTAGATATGGAGCCATTGATCACTACTCAATGATCTAGCCAGCTTTCTGTCCATTAATCAAATCCATACCTTTTTTTACTTGCTGGCAAGAATACTGTGGGAGACTGTATCAAAAGCTTTGCTCAAGTCAAGATATATCACATCAACCACTTTCCCAAATCCACAGAGCCAGCTGTCTCATCATAGAAGGCAATCAGGTTGGTCAGGCATGACTTGACCTTGTTGAATCCATGTTGACTGTTCCTCATCACCTTCCTCTCCTCCAAGTGCTTCAAAATGGATTCCTTGAGGACCTGCTCCATGATTTTTCCAGGGACTGCAGTGAGGCTGACCAGTCTGTTGTTCCCTGGGTTCTCCTTCCCTTTTTTAAAGCTGGGCACTATATCTGCCTTTTTCCAATTGTCTGGGACCTCCCCTGATCGCCACGAGTTTTCAAAGATAATGGCCAATGGCTCTGCAGTCACATCAGCCAACTCCCTCAGCACCCTCGGACGCAGTTCATCCGGCCCCATGGATTTGTATATGTCCAGCATTTCTAAATAGTCCTTAACCTGTTTTCTCCACAGAGAGCTGCTCACTTCCTCTCGATACTGTGCTGCCCAGCCAGCTCTGCTGGACTCCTTTCCCCCTCATATTAACCTCCCAGGGGATCCTGCCCATCAGTTCCCTAAGGCAATCAAAGTCTGCTTTTCTGAAGTGCAGAGTCCATATTCTGCTGCTCTCCTTTATTCCTTTTCTCAGGATCTGGAACTCAACCATCTCATGGTCACTGCTGCCCAGGTTGCCACTCCCTTCTACTTCCCCTACCAATTCTCCCCTGTTTGTGAGCAGCAGGTCAAGAGGAGCACGGCCCCTAGTTGGTCCCTCCAGCACTTGCACCAGGAAGTTGACCCCAACGCTCTCCAAAAACTTCCTGGATTGTCTGTGCACCACTGTATTGCTCTCCCAGCCGATGTCAGGGTGATTGAAGTCCCCCATGAGAACCAGGGCCTGTGATCTGAAAACCTCGTCCACCTTATCCTCCTGGTCTGGTGGTCTATAGCAGACGCCCACCATGACATCATGCCATGAGAGTGCCCTTCTCTGAAAGACTAACCTGTATGTGACTTCAGCAAAAGAACCCCAAATCAGCAAACCTTTAGAGATGGTGGGGCCAGATCCCCAGCCGGTGTAAATCACGGCGGCTCCACTGACTTCATACAGTCCCAACTGCTCATGATTACGTGTGCCGGTGTGTATTTGTCTGTAGAACAAGCAAGGGAAGTGGGCCCTGCCCAGTCCTTCCAATCCCAGACCTTGCTGGGGATTCAGCTTGGAAGGGGTGTGTGCAGAATCTAGCATGCTATTGTGTTTGTTCTTCACTGGCATTCGGTCGTGCCTCTGGGGGCTAGTTAGGGGCTGAATGATTGCAAGAGCTGATGTTTATGCCTGATTCCCATCCCTAAATGTTGGCAATCCAGTGAACAGACCAGGCCCTGGGTTAATCTAGCCCGGTAAACAGCTCTTTGGGGCATTAAACTCACTAAATATCATCATCAACACTCAGGCAGCCACCAAGCTATTTGGGTTTCAGCAGAACCCAAATGCACAGCCCTAGGGTTTGGCTTGAATTTACAGTTACCCAAATCAGACAGCAGGTGGCAGCATGTTCTATTCCACTCCTGCTCCCCCCTCTCCCCACCCCAGTCCGCACTTGCTAACCTAGTCTACAGCTGCTCAGTGTGTTCTCTGGGATTTGAGGGAAGGCCCTGGGTGCAGTTTAGTAGCATGTGCTCTGATCTACACCAGAAAGGGTTTGCTGGTATAGCTACACCAGCAAACCCTCCTAGTGCAGACGCAACTTATAACAGCCAAAGACTTCTTCCCCCAGTAGAGATTATCCCAAATCCCTGAACAAAATAACCTGTCCCAGCAAAGGGATTCTTTTTTGTGGGTATAATTGTGTCTACACTGGGGCTGTTGTTGCTGCAGCTGTGGCAGTTAGGGGTGTGATTTTTTCACATTTCTCACCAAGAGAGCTAGGCCAGCCAAACTTTTCCAAGTAGACCGGGCCTGAGACGTCAAGAACCATGTCACTTGATTCCGTGCTGGATGGGCCACGAGCTGTGACTTGGAGCGGCCCCTGGAAACGCTGGGTACTGGTATGCGACATCAGCGAAGGGAAGGCAGGCAGGAAAAGCTTAGCTGAGTTGCAGAGATGTGCGTCCTGAACCTGAGACGTGCCGAGTGCCGTTCCTGCACGGGGACTCCAATCGGAGGTGTGTGTGCTCTGAGAGTTCAGAGACCAATCACTGACCGGGATACGAGTGCTCAGCACCGCTCAGGATCAGACCGTAAGCATTGCTTTGTTTTGCTTCAGCTCGCCTCACTGAATTTAACGTGATCAGCTTCAGCTGCCTTCAGCTCCACGGCCAGGCTCTGCAGCTGCGCCAGAGCACTGTGCTTGGGAAAGCAACATCGAGCGGCGTAGGATGGGGGTAGCACAGGGGGACTCCTGCTGCGTCTCAGAGACTCAGCTGCGCACCATCCTTGCTGGCCTCCCAGGATCCCTGCCGTGTTATACAGCTCTCATCTGGCATTTTGACCATGCTGTGCAACCCGCAATGGGGTACAAATTCCACCCCGTCAAGCTGGGTTGCTGTGTAAGCCCATTGCTGGAGTACCACAGCGCTTTGTAGGACAATCCCAGTGGGATAACAAAACATGCCTAATCAAATCATCTCAGTGGGATTCTGCCGAGTGCCTGGTGCAGGGAGGCGTCCCTGGAGACTCCCGCAGGGCCGTCCCTTGGGGATAGTCCAGAAGGCCTTTCTCCCTCACTGTGCTTCTGTTTCAGACTTGAATATAGCACTCAGGGCCCCAGGGGACACACCCATGTTTTTGTAAAGCCAATTGCTCCTTCCACACTAGCCCCACTTCCTGTCCCATCTCCCATCATTTCCTGCCCAGGCCCCCTCCTCTTCCTGGATGAAACCCCTCAGTTCCTGTCCAATGTCCTGTTTACAAAGAGCTGGCATGCGGCAGGGCCAAGAGCTCATCCTTCGTGGCTGCTGGGCCCCACCCAAGCAGCCGTGCCTCATTAGCTAGTTGGACAGAAAGGAACCAAAATGCTGATTAAACAAAAAAATTTAAATCCAGTTTTCTTTCCTCCTCCCCCTACAACTCTCTACAGCTTCTCAAAGAGACACTGTCTCATTTCCATCTTCTCCGTTCAGTCCTGTTTGGCTCCAGATTCCTTGAGAGCCTGTTGCAGTGGAATCCTGGCCCTAGCCATGGCTCTGACAGTGGGATCAAATTTTCCCCCTGCTTAAAGCCACAATATCTTAGAACCTGAGCCTGTCTAACAACCAGCCCTCATCCCGCTGCCTTCACATGCTCCAAGTTCCCAGTCAAGCCAGTAGGAGTTCGGGGAGCGCAAGGACTGCAGGATCAGGGCTGTCGCTGCTTTATCTCCTGAGGCTTTATCTGCCAGTCTGTGGGGACTGGGTGATGGGGAAGGAGCAGGAGTGGCAGGGCTGTGTGGTGGTAGACAGCTAGAAGGCTGGGCAAGGTCTCATTTCCCCAGCCACCATGAAATGTTTGTCTCCTTTCCCCATCCTCTGAACTGCTCAAGCATTTCTCAGCTCCCGAAGGGGGTTTACCAGCCTCAGGCCCTATCAGGCCAGTTCCCCACATCCTGTGCAGACCGTCCTCCGGTGGCTGCCACAGGAAGTGTGGCAAAGCTGAGCGAGAGGCAGATAGTCTCTGCAGTGACACCTGCTAGGATGAAAACGCTGAGGGCAGGGGCGGCTCCAGGCACCAGAACGCCAAGCGCGTGTTTGGGGCGGCAAGCTGCTGGGGGCGCCCTGCCGGTCGCCGCGAGGGAGGCAGGCAGGCTGTCTTTGGCAGCATGCCTGCGGAGGGTCTGCTGGTCTCGTGGCTTCAGTGGACCTCCCGCAGGCTGCCGCTGAATTTGCGGGACCGGGGACCTCCCACATGCAAGCCACCGAGGGCAGACTGCCTGCCGTGCTTGGGGCGATAAAATGCCTAGAGCCGCCCTTGGCTGAGGGTCATCAACCCTCCTTTCATCCCTGCCTGCCCGCCTCACTCACCTGCCTTCTCTCGTCCTGTCCATCAAGTCAAACTGCTTCCGCAGCCACCTAGTGAGAGGATTGAGAAGAAGTGGATCAGCCTGAAGCCGAGGGGTCCCAGCAGTGACACGGCTAGGAGCACAGTGCAGTTATCACATGTGCTGGGGTGACGAGGTCTGGCCTCTTCCAGAGGAGATTACACCTCAGGAAGGTGTTTCGTCCCCTCATCAGCACCCCAGCCAGCTTTGGGGCCCGCAATTGATCAGTGCTCTCCAGGATTACCGGGCACCCCAAAATGGGGACGAAGGAAAACCAAACTAGCGATCCTGTCTGCCCTTCACTTCTTCTGGTCCCAGCTCACTCTGCAGTGCCCAGGGGTGGCTCAGATCTCCCGGCCCACCCAGCCCCGCTCTGGAGTGATGGGGCAGAGGGATCCCCAGCCCCCCAATAGCCCAGCTCCCTGCCCCTACCTTTCAACCTGCAGCGGCGTCTGGGCTTTCTGAGTGTCCATCACCAGCCAGTTCAGGCCCGTCATCCACA
The DNA here is from genome assembly GCF_025201925.1 of Gopherus flavomarginatus. NCBI lineage: Eukaryota > Metazoa > Chordata > Testudines > Testudinidae > Gopherus > Gopherus flavomarginatus. The sequence goes on along the minus strand of NC_066618.1, from coordinate 298,843,988 downwards.
TGTTGACGTCTTCCTCACAGAAGGCTGAGGAGGGAGGAGAGCAGAGTCCAGCAGTAGGATGAGCGGGGCTAAGGGAAGTTCCCTCTCCGCACTTACATGAGAAATGTAGCTGGGCAATGGTCTGCTCTGGGGCTGACCTCTCCTCACAGCTCAGGGGTACTGAAATTGAGGGATCTGGCTGCTCCTCATCTCTAGCTGAGGTTAGACGATGCACCGAAATGATGCCCTTCTCCGTACAGATAATAGCACCCTTGCCAACTGGCTAACCCCTACAGGTGCCGACTTCTATTTTTCATGGTGGGTGCTCCACCCCCAGGCTGCCCCGAGGCCCCATCCCCTCTCCGCCCCCTCCCCGAGGCTCCACCCTCACTCCTCCTCTTCCTGCCTCTACTCTGCCCCTCCCCCAGGTCCCTCGTCCACCAGCCGCTTGCTGCTCTCCGCCCTCCCCCTAGCATCTCCCAAACAGTTGGGGCTGGTGGGTGCTGAGCACCCATTATTTTTTTCCCATGGGTGCTTGAGTCCAAGAGCACAAACAGAGTTGGCGCCTATGCCAATGGGCCAAATTCACCCTGACAGTGGCATTCCATCAGGGATGGCCATCACTGCAAGTGGGTTCTCGGTGGGGGTGCTTGTCAGGGAGGAGAGATGCTGGAAGAAAGGACTTCTGGAGGGAGATGGTGACAACCTGACCTGTCGTCTCCCTGCTAAGAGGTTCCATGGTCCTCTTCTCCAGCTCGTGTGTCCACATCCTGTTTTCCACCACAGCTGATTCCCACCCCTCCCTTAAGCCAGGACATAGCTAGGGTGGGTGGGAAAATTAGTGAGGCCACCTCATCCATGAAACCCTAACGTACCTAGGAAGAAGTGGGGGAGGGAAAGATTAGACCCTCCCCGCCTATCGTCACCCTGCATCACCTAGTACTGACCAGCAACACTGAGTGTCCGGAGCCTGAAATCCTGTCCATACAGGATGATGAAACACATGGTGGAGTCCAGTTTTCGAGCATCTTCTGGATATCGTTCAAAATCCCGGGAATTCTTCCCTGGGCGAATCTCTTTTATCTCCCGAATGTCAACTAGAGAAGAAAGAGAGGGACACGTGACCCTTTCCCAGAAGCCTGTCCTCATTTTAACTCTTCCATGCCCAGAGCCTTGGCTGCTGTCGTGCAGTGTAGTAATTAATAATGACATATTCCTACAGTACTTTTTAGCTGGACTGTGTGCATGAAAATAACTTCAGGCCTCACTGAAATGCAGTCACCTCTGGGGTGGAACACAGCAGCTGCTTAACTGCATGCAGCAGTTTCAGACAGGAAGTAAGGAAGAATCATGTTTCTGACCAAACGCTTGGGAGGAATTTGGGGAGGCAGAATGCATCCAGTCAGGGATACCATTTTTACTCTTGTGAAAAGTGCCATGTGATCGGTTATAACCCCAAGCAGCCAGGACTGCAAGCTTATCTGCACAGCACCCACTAGCATGTCCCTGGGGCTTTTGGGGCTATGCCATCCCAGAGGGAATCTTGTCGGTGCACGACCACTTTCTGTAAGATAGATGTTTTCCTTGTGGGTCAGCTGTGCAAGTAGGTCTGCAGTGGAGCTCTGCAGCATCACTTATGGATTGTGAGCCTTGGAAGGATTCTGGTTTTACTGGTGAATGTTGATTTCCCTGCACACAAACAAACCAACAACAAATCTTTCCACTGATAATAGCTGAAATTGACAGCTAGGCAAAGTACGAAAAATGCTGCTTGAGAACTTATTCAGAGTTTGCTTTTAGGGGATTTGCTTGGTATGCTTTGACGTAACGCAGCCAGTTTGTGCGTGAACGATTGTACAACTTCAACTTTTTGAATCTCAGTCATGAACTAATTATTGTCTGACCTCCGCTATTGTCTGACCCATCCCAATAATTTCCCCCACTGTGAAAAGGTACATCGATACACCTAAAACAATGCTTAAAAAACCTTCCTTTTGTGCTGTTGTGAAAAATTAAATTGATAAACATTTTTAAAATGCTTAAAAATGAATATTATCCATCAAAAGTACACATTAAAACATCGAATTCTGCCAAGCCCAGGCATCGTTAACTGTGAATGTAAACTAATGAGAGAGCAGAGGGCACAGCCCAGCACTCAGAAGCAACCTTACAACAACAAACCAGCAGTAAAATCGCTTCATGTTTGCAAAGGGGCTGCAATTCAAAGACTAGAAAGTTATTTTAAAGCATGCTGGGCAAAGGCTGGTAACTTTATTTCGGCAAAGCTCTCTCTGAGGGCTGTGAGAGTTTTGCCTGAGTAAAGACTGAGGGGGAATTTCATCCTTGGGCGGGGGCCCAGAACAAAGCCTAGTTAAGTCTTGCTTAAGTCCACACCCCGTGAGGGCTGGAGAAGGAGTTAAGCAGTGCCCTGCTGCTTGAGGCTGTCTTTCATTCTGCGAGAGGGGACATGTCACTGTCCTCCAGATGTGTATTTTTAACAGCTAAGCCACTGTGTATGACTGGCCTCTCCCTGCATGGTGGGATTCTCAAACGGCGGAAGCCACAAGAATGGAGCTTGCAGATCAACCAGCGTCATTGCTGGTGAAGCTGCGTGGCAGGCAGACTTGTCTCAGCCATGGAGGAGCCTATGGGTGTGTGACACAGCCCTGCCCATCTCGATATTGCACTCAAAGGGTCCTGTCACTGTGGGGTCTCTGCCAAAGCTAAGCACTAGCTGGTTCTCATGGGTATTGTGGGGTATTTGTACAGAAACCATTTTAGAGTCAAGTAACATGTAGACCAGAGGTGGGCAAACTATGGCCAATGGGCCACATCCAGCCCGGGGGACCATCCTGCCCAGCCCGAGCCCCCGGCCCCAACCCCGCAGCTACGCCGCTCAGGGCCACCCAGAAGATTCAGGAGGCCTGTGGTCTTTAGCGGCGGGGGGCCCCTGCTTTGGCAGTAATTCAGCGGCGGGGGGTCCTTCCGCTCCGGGACCCGCTGCTACAGTGCCCCAAAGACCCGCGGCAGGGACCCCCCACAGCCGAATTGCCGCTGAAGACCCAGAGTGGAAGAAGCTCCAGGGGCCTCGAAAACCTCTCACGGGGGCTCCTGCGGGACCCGGGGAAAATTGCCCCACTTGCCCCCCCCTCCCCGAGCAGCCCTGACGCCACTGCGTGGGCAGCACTCTGGGTGGCGGGATTGCGCACTCCTGCCGAGCAGAGCGGCAGTGTGCCTGACTCTGGTTGGGCGGCGCGGCTGCCAGACATGCTGCTCTGAGTGGCATGGTAAGGGGGCCAGGGCCAGGGCCGGGCCCGGGGGGTTGGATAAGGGGCAGGGTGTCCTGGGGGGCAGTCAGGGGACAGAGAACAGTTGAATGGGGCGGAGGTTCGGGGGGGGCGGTCAAGGGACAGGGAGCAGGGGGCAGTTGGATAGGCGTGAGGTCCCAGGGGGCTTATTAGGAGGCGGGGGTGTGGATAGGGCTCAGGGGACAGGGAACGGGGGGTTGGATAGGTGTGAGGTCCCAGGGGGCCGGTCGGGGGCGGGGGTGTGGATGGGGTCGGGGCAGTCAGGGGACTGGGAGCAAGGAAGTTGGATGTGGGTGTGGTTCCTGGGGGCAGTTAGCAGATGGGGGTCCTGGGAGGGGGCAGTTAGGGGACAAGGAGCAGGGGTGGTGGTGGATGGGTCAGCAGTTCTGAGGGGGGCAGTCACGGGGTGGGAAGTGGGAGGGGTTGGATAGAGGGTGGGGGCCAGGGTGTTTGGGGAGGCACAGCCTTCCCTACCCGGCCCTCCATACAGTTTTGTAACCCCGATGTGGCCCTCAGGCCAAAAAGTTCGCCTGCCCCTGATGTAGACTATCATGCTCCAAAACTGCTGGAGGTAAAACATGCCGTCCCAGACGGGATGAGTCTCAGAACTGAGTCAGTCAACACAGCATAATCCACTAGCCCTGGGTCAGGTGCAGGCTGGAGCATTCAGCTGGACTCTAAATAGGGACTTCAGGGGTGAACCGAAGTTAACAATCGCCCTGATTATGAAATGAGACACAAGTCTGGGGCTGCGTCAGAGGAGAAAGGGCACGAGATGTTCTCCATTACGGAAGTGGCTCTGCCCGCAGGAAAGGCGGAGCCCAGAGCACAGGACTGGACAAACGCTGCAGGGACTGACCATTGCGTGAGAATCACCTTATCAGATGGGAAAGGAACCGGTTAATAAGTACGGGCTCTAGACTGTTTTACATTTTTATCTGTCACTATATGTTGCCAAATTCTTATCAGGGGCAACAGAAGCTCCCTAAAAGTGGGGGGGCCACCAGTGTCTGAACCATGGCCCTGAACCCACGCTGCCCCTTCCCCCAAGGCCCCTCCCATGCCTCCTGCTGCCCCTTCCCCCGAGGCCCTGCCCCGCCCCCTGCTACCCCTTCCCCAAGGCCCCTCCCCTGCTGCCGCTTCCCCCTGCTGCTCCTTCCCTCCAAGGCCCTGACCTAACACCACCTCTTCCCCCCAAGATCCCACCCTCCACTCACTCCGCTCTGCCCTCTCCCCCCTGTTGCTTGCCCTTATAAAAAAGAAATAATAATCTGAGATATATCTATCTCATAGAGCTGGAAGGGACCTTGGAAAGTCATTGAGTCCAGCCCCCTGCCTTCACTAGCAGGACCAAGTGCTGAGTTTGCCCCAGATCCCTAGGTGGCCCCCTCAAGGGCTGAACTCACAACTCTGGGTTTAGCAGACCAATGCTCAAACCACTGAGCTATCCCTCCCCCATAAGCTATCCCTTATGCTCAGGAAAAAGTGGGAGGGCATAGCCCCCTGGTCCCCCATTCCAGCACCCCGATCCTTATATTTGCTTTTATTTAAAACTTGATCTCAAGCTCGGGCGAATAAACTTCACTTTGGTTTTACTACAGACATGTCTAAGTGCCTTCTGCTAAGAAGCGTGTTGAACTGAGATGACCCCAGTGAACGAGGGGGGCGGGCACTGCTTCCCAAGGGGCAGCGGCTCGTTGGGCAGTGCGGGTGTCCAGAAGCCACAGGACTGGCACTTGAGTGTAACCAAGCGGGGTGTATAAATTGCTAGGCTGTTTTGGGGAAGAGTGGAGCTTGTGATAGTGCTTGTGTTGCCAGCAGCCAGCTCCTTCCCTGGTGGGCACCGACCGGGCTCTCTCCCACCGTAAGCGGGTGGTAGTGATTCACCCTGGACACCTCGATTCACCCCCATAAATGTCACAGGCATCTCGGATGGAGGGGAAAGCGAGCTAGTGCTTTACCAACCTCATCAAAGGGAAATGAGAGGGAGGCCGCCCTGCTCCACTCCCAGGCCCACTCTGGAGTGTGGACAAGATCACCAGACCCCTGCCCATCTTTCAGTCTCTTTCCCGGGGTGGGGGCCCCACTGCAAGGGGAAGGTCTCCGGTCACTCCGAACCCGTCAGCCGCTGAGCTGCAGCCGCCGGGTGCCTTCCAAAGGGACCAACTGGCATGGCCAGAAGACAGGAGGAGGCAGGGCTGAGAGCAGGGGCTGGGAAATAAATTCAGAGCCTGATCCAGAGTCGGGTGCAGCCAGCTGGGAAGTCACAAGTGAATCCTGGGCTCACTGGGAGTGGGGTGGGAGCCTTTCTGCCATGGCTTTACCACACGCCTCCTGGCCATACCATGGAGAAGGGCTCTGATCAGCTGGGCAGAGGGCCAGGCAGGGGTTACGGAAACCCGCGGCCAGTCTCTACCATATGCACATGCACGTGCTCACTCCCAACCAGGCAAAACAGCCTGGGAGTGGGGGCGGGGCTCCGGGCGAGGGGCAGGAGCCAGTGGGACAATGGCTCATGGAGACATGGGGAAATGGGGCGAGAATGGGTGAGACACTGCACAGGGGACTGGGCTGAGGTGGGGTCACACTGGGAACAGGGGTAGGAGTCCTGGAGAGCTGATTGCTTCCTGCCCTGCACCTCTTGTCCCCATTCACACCTGGGCTGAGGGGGGTCCAAAGCTACTGATCTGACTGGCACTCATGCTGCCCAGTGTGAATGAGACACAGGGCACGAGACAGACAGGACTGAAGCCAGGACCATGAGTAGAGGGCAGAGGAGTCTTGGGCCCGGTGCAGGGAACCGGGTCCTGGTGCACTGGACAGATGTGATCCTATTTCTGTTAGTCTAATCCCTGACAAATGAATCACTGCTGAGAGAGCCCTGTGAGGCTGATATGGGCATCCCGTGTCGGGGGATGTGATGGGGCAGGCTGACGGGGGGGTGCAGGCTCCCCTGTGCCAGGGGATGGGATGGAGAATGCTGGCAGGGTGTGGGCACTGGGTACACCTGTGCCGGGGGATGGGATGGAGAATGCTGGCAGGGTGTGGGCACTGGGTACACCTGTGCCGGGGGATGGGACGGAGGACGCTGGCAGGGTGTGGGCACTGGGTACCCCTGTGCCGGGGATGGGACGGAGGACGCTGGCAGGGTGTGGGCACTGGGTACCCCTGTGCCAGGGATGGGACGGAGGACGCTGGCAGGGGTGTGGCCACTGGGTACACCTGTGCCGGGGATGGGACGGAGGACGCTGGCAGGGTGTGGGCACTGGGTACCCCTGTGCCGGGGATGGGACGGAGGACGCTGGCAGGGGTGTGGCCACTGGGTACACCTGTGCCGGGGATGGGACGGAGGACGCTGGCAGGGGTGTGGGCACTGGGTACATCTGTGCCGGGGGATGGGATGGAGGACGCTGGCAGGGGTGTGGGCACTGGGCAGCCCTGTACTGGGGGATGGGATTGAGGATACTGGCAGGAGTGTGAGCATTGGGCACCCTTGTGCTAGGGGGATGGGACGGAGGAGGCTGATGGCGGTGCGGGCACTGGGCACCCTGTGCCAGGGGGATGGGATGGAGGAGGCTGATGGCGGTACGGGTACTGGGCACCCCGGTGTAGGGGGATGGGACAGAGGAGGCTGATGGTAGTGCAGGCACTGGGCACGCCCCTGCCAGGGGGATGGGATGGAGGAGGCTGATGCGGTGCGGGCACTGGGCACCCCTGTGCTAGGGGGATGGGACGGAGGAGGCTGATGGCAGTGCGGATACTGGGCACCCCTGTGTAGGGGGATGGGACAGAGAAGGCTGATGGCAGTGCAGGTACTGGGCACCCCTGTGCCAGGGGGATGGGACGAAGGAGGCTGATGGCGGTGTGGGCACTGGGCACCCCTGTGCCAGGGGGATGGGACAGACGAGGCTGATGGCGGTGTGGGCACTGGGCACCCCTGTGCCAGGGGGATGGGACAGAGGAGGCTGATGGCGATGTGGGCACTGGACACCCCTGTTCTAGGGGGATGGGACGGAGGAGGCTGATGGCAGTGCGGTCACTGGGCACCCCTGTGCTAGGGGGATGGGACGGAGGAGGCTGATGGCGGTGCGGGCACTGGGCACCCCTGTGCCAGGGGGATGGGACAGAGGAGGCTGATGGCGGTACGGGAACTGGGCACCCCTGTGCTAGGGGGATGGGACGGAGGAGGCTGATGGCGGTGTGGGCACTGGGCACCCCTGTGCCAGGGGGATGGGACGGAGGAGGCTGATGGCAGTGTGGGTACTGGGCACCCCTTTGCCAGGGGGATGGGACGGAGGAGGCTGATGGCGGTGCGGGCACTGGGCACCCCTGTGCCAGGGGGATGGGACAGAGGAGGCTGATGGCGGTACAGGAACTGGGCACCCCTGTGCTAGGGGGATGAGACGGAGGAGGCTGATGGCGGTGCGGGCACTGGGCACCCCTGTGTCAGGTGGATGGGACAGAGGAGGCTGATGGCGGTGTGGGCACTGGGCACCCCTGTGCCAGGGGGATGGGATGGAGGAGGCTGATGGCAGTGCGGGTACTGGGCACCCCTTTGCCAGGGGGATGGGACAGAGGAGGCTGATGGCGGTGCAGGCACTGGACACCCCTGCTGCAGGTGCCAGGAAGGAAGATGCCAGCCTCGGAGCGAGAGCAGCTCCTCCCAGCTCCATTGGCACTGGTGTCTTTCTCTGGCTGGTAAACAGCTCCCAGAGGTCAGGCCTCCTTCGCTAGCAGTCGGGTTACCCTGGTAACACCAGAATGCTGTCAGGAAACTGACAACGTCACCTGCATCGGCTGCCAAGTCTGATGCTGGCAGCACAGCTGAGGCGAGGAAATCTCCCAGCAGGTCTGGAGGGGCACGAGGTCCACAGGGGCTACACAGAGCTGGGAAATGGGTGTCTCAGGCTGGGCTGGACAGAGCAGCCCCCAAGGGCCCTCCATGGAGATGCAGCAGTGGTTTCCCTGTGCAGAATGCAAGGGGCTTTGTCCTGGCTGGGTAACCTGTGCCCACAGGTTAGACCCCTGCTTAGCTCTCCTGGAGGCATGCCAGGGTGTCAGCAGGGCTTACAGGGCTGGGGTGAGCTGTAGAAGCGGTTCCCTCTGACAAGGCCAACGTCCCCTTCTCTGCAATCCAGTCCGCTTCCCTTTCCCTGGATTGAGTGTCTGATCCCTGCCACTAACCGCCTGTGAAATAACTTCCTCTGGTGCCCCCACTCTGCTTTCCTACACTCCTGGCAGCGACACCTTGCTATGACACCCCACTCATGTCAGGCAGGTGCCCCACAAGGAGTGTCTGAGTGGGGGCAGCAGGAATCCAGAGGCTCAGGCAGTGGCTAAGAGAGTGGGGCGTGTGTATGTGGGGGACATCCACCCAACCTCCTGCCCTCTGCAGCCTCCATTCCTAGCTCTCTAGATGACCACTCCCTACAGACCTCAGAAGATCCCTCAGGGAGGTGGGGATGGGGTGAAATCAGGGAGCTCCGGGAGGGAAGGATATCCTGGGGTATCCCCCTCCCCTTGGCATTCTGACATCTGCGGGAACGGAGAGCCCCCTTGTGAGGTCTCAAATGGAAAATCAGTTTTCCACTGACACTGTTGATCAGCACCGGCAGAGGATCCAGCCATGCCTCTGCAAGGAAACAGGTTAGAAGCTTCTTTCACAAAGAGAAAGTGTGGGTTTCCAGCAGCCCTGTGACAGGCTTTGCTGAGCTCATCAGAGCTGGCTGGCCCCCGCGGGGTCACTCAATCTAATTCCAGTAGCTCCTGAAACTGGACTTTGACCCACTGAATGTTGGCTGTGGGCACGAGGCCCCACCAACAGTAGGGACTGGATCTCTCTCCTGCCGTCTGAGTTTGTGCTACACGTTGACAAAATGAATTGGGAGAATCTGGGAATTGCATTTACTGCCTTGGTGCTCAGAGACTCGTAGTTCAGGAAGCCCTGGTCTCAGTCGCTTCAGACTGTGCACAACAACTCTACTGTGAGCCCAGCTCTCACCTGTCAGGTTTGAGGTCAACAGATCTTTTCCATAGATTTCAGAGGTGGGACGGCAAAACTGTCTTTATATCATGGAAACTCAGTTGCAGCCTTAATTTTGGAGTGACTGTTGTTGCTCCCTAGTACACGGGGACTCTTCGCCCACTGTTGAAATGCAGCCAGCTCTGGAGTGGAGCCCAGCAATTACTGAGCAATGCACAGGAACACAACACAACAGTTTAGGACACGAAGGGAAGGAGATCCCATACACAATAGGAACTGCACCAAAGTCGGCGGAATGTTGCTACCTGAGTTAGCTTGTGCCCAGGACACCCAGCTTAGCACTTCCAGCTGTTGGCAGAAAGTGCCAGGGGATCTTTAATGGCCACCTCTCCTCTGAAAGGCACCACCTGACACTGGGGTCATCACTGACTCGAAGAAGAGAGCGTCCCCTACTGAGTCACCCACCCCAATCCCTGCAGCACAGCACTTCTAGTACTGATTGACGGGGGAGAGCCCCCTCGTGCATCACCATCACCCCTTCCTGCAATGCAGCACCCTCAGACACTGCACGATCTTCACTGTTTACTGAGTCACCAACACCACTTCCTGCACATACAGGAATTTCACAGGGTGCAGCCTTCCCTTCCCTCTGCCTCCATCCGCCCCCTTATCTCCACATAGGTCACCTTTGAACAGGGAAGTCACTCTCTCTCTCTGCTAATCAGTTTCACTTAGGATGACAACAGATGAGGTAAGCAGCAGTGTGGGAGCAGATAGCCCTGCGTAATCTGTCCATGCCATGCCCTGCCCTGCGGTGGGACCGGGAGGGATTCTCAGCTTCCCCATTGGCATGTGACGTTCATCTCGATATCTCTGATTTCCCCCATCTGTTTCCTCTTCTCTGCCTTATCCAGCCCTCTCCATCTTTCCCTGTCCCCCTTGTTCTCACTCCTTTCCTCTCTCTCTGCATATTTCTCATGATTATTTGTCCACGTCTAGCCAGGGCAGGGGAAAAGTGCTGCATTCACACACTTGGGGCATGAAGTCTCGTGCTTATCTGCGGAGCAGGTACAGTACAGCCAGTGGCAAAGACAGGTCACCCCCCTGCCACCCGCTCTGCATCCCCACCCTGCCTCGATGGACCAACTCAAGGGCTGAGGGGAAGTTCAGGTCTCCATGCTCCAGTCAAGCCTTAGCCCGTGGATGAGGTTGCTAAGAAAGAAACTGATGAGTGCCAGCGGAGGTAGTGGATTTTGCAATGTGTGTGCTTAGAATGGACTGAGATCATTCAAGCTCATTTCATACAGGACAGGAAACAGCCAACACTGCTGGTAACAACTTTCACCATTGGTTGACTCTGAACTGGTGACCTAGAGGTAGAAGGCTCCATGTCCCTTTACAGCCCACAGGACACTCAGATCCACCCTAGCTTTCCCTGCTTTGTTTTTCAGATCTACCTTCCACGTGCCCAAGGAATCCATCCCATAACCCTCTTCACACTGTTGTCCCACATACCAGCCATCCCCTTCCAGCGCAGGAGGAGCGGGTAGGACTTCCTATGGAGCTCCTCGAAGTTGCTCTTTAATTGGCCAGAGGAGTCAACATCTTTCTGAGATCCTCAGACTGGGAGCGGTATCCCGGCTAGGCCACATCCTTCCCCTTGATATTATGACATTCTGGCTACATGGACACTGGAGCTGGCATTTCCAGCGTGGCTAGACACAAAAGTAGGCACTTGGGTAAACACTAAAAATAGCCACGGCTGCGTGGGCAGTGGGACAGGCTAGCTGCTGCGAGTATACAAGGTTTCAGTTGGGGCGGGGCCCATGCAGCAGCAGCAATGTTGATATTTTTTAGCAACTTCTACCTGAGCTGGAAATGCCACCTCCAGCTTCGACGGAACCATACTCCATGCCATTCCATCACTGGCTCAGAGCTATAGAGGGAGTTAGTGACAGAGCTGAGATCAGAACTGCAGAGTTCCTGGCTGGTGGGATAACAGGGCAGCACACAGAAATGCAAGGCAGCATCCCGTCCCCCTGTTCTGCAGAATAGGAGCTGACAGCAGAGTCAGAAATGAATTCTGCAGCTTTTCCTCTCCAAGGAGACACCCAGACAGTCCATTTCCCCAACTCTATTCTGGGATGGTTCAGGAAACAAGTGAACACAAACAAAGAGCAAGGCTTAGGGGAAAGGACTGGCTTGGCGAACGGAGGGCGTAGAAACACAGCACAGCACTCATGGAATCTGGTCAGTTATTAAAAGAACTGAAACCAACCCTTCCTCCCCCGTGATTTCTCCTGGGGGAGGGAGAGACAAAAGACCCCCGGGGGACAGATATTAGTCATGTTGTGCAATGCACTTCTGGAAGGCCCTCAAAGGCTCTGTAGCGTAAGAACCGGAACAGACTAGGCCGGAATAGAATAGGACTGATCAATGAACTCAGGACTGGGAGAAAGGAAGGCCTTCGATGCTGAGGGGGAAAGATCCCTTACTGCTCTTCCGGCTGTAGGGACTAGGAAAGAAACACCCCTCAACCTCAAGTGACCCTGGCCCAGAAAGAACAATGAAGAAAACAGAGAAAATGTACTGCCTCTGAGGAATGATCAGTTCTAACTAGAACATGGTCCGGAGTTACTCTACGGTAGATCAGTGGCTCTGTAAATCACCGCGCACACCCCTCAGCATGCCCGAAGGAGGACTTCATACTTGTCTACTCCGTAGTCTTTAGGGCCCCAGGCCTGCCTCCAATTCTCCTGGCATTCCCCATTCAGAGCTCTATTTCTCCTCAGTGCTGTAACGGTGCCTTGCTCATGTGACTCTCTGATTCTTTTCTGGGGCTTGCAAAGCGACATGCCCTCACATGAGGCAGGGAGTTCCACAGTGGCTTGAGAACGTGCCTCTTTTCATCCTAGCTGCCGAGTTCTTGTAATGCTGGGATGGGGTAAGGAGAGGCCTTCAACTGGCTTTCTCGGCACTGTGCACTATCATAACAGCACAGCTCTTAGCTCGTCTTGTTTGTCTGCTCTCGCTAAAGAGGAGTGCTCCTTTGGGCCAATCTGAGCTCATCTTTTAATTGAAGATGTCTGCCCAAAGGTGGCAATTTAAACCCCCCGAGCCCTAACCACAGGGTGCTTCTCTCTCAGTGCACTCTTATTATCCTTTCTATATAAAGACACAGACCGTGGGTCAGCAGGGTGGGGTTTCCGTGCTGGGCTCTTTCTCAGCGTTTCAGAGACAGCATTTCCAGCTGTTACTTATGCAGAACTGGTTCAGTGGGCACCTCGTGGTGTGTCAGCCCAGGGTGGGTGCAGCCAGTAAGGGGCGCTGATCAGTGCCATAATGGTTGCACAAAGACACGCGTTGGAAATCCTGTGCTCTAGGGACCCCTGTGTGCATGAAGTCCAGGCACTGTTCTACCCTTCACTTGTGTCTGGTGCCAGTGGTTACGAAAGATTGGTCTTTTGAGATTATACGTTCCATTCTATTTGCCACAGGCAATGTCCAGGCACTCTAAACAGAGCAGGAATAGTAGAGACGGGGTCAGAGCCCAGCACTGTCCCCAGGGGATTGCCAGCGTTACAGACCAAGGCTGGCCTTATGGGTGGGCGATTGCCCAGGGCGCTGTGGTCAGGGGTGTCGGTGCTTAATTTGTGCTGGGCCTGCCAGGGCTGAGCCCCGGTGCCTCTAGGCTTGGCAGTTCATAGCCACGGCACTTCTGGGATGCCAGCCAGTAGCTGCCGCTCTCCGGCCGCCCAGCTCTGAAGGCAGCACCGCCACTGACAGCAGCGCAGAAGTAAGGGTGTCACGGTATAGTATTGACAACCTTACTTCTGCACTGCTGTTGGCAGTGGCGCTGCCTTCAGAGCTCGGCGCCTGACCAGCAGTTGCCGCTCTCCAGCCACCACGGTCAAGAGGGGTGGGCCTGGGTACAAGTCTGTGGAAGGGAGCTCGGGGAAAAGTGTGGGGAGGCAGCAGAGCCTGGGGGCAATGAGGAGCCCAGGGAGGCAGAAGGGGCCGGGGTAATGGAAGGTGGATGTGGAGGCAGAGGGGGCCAGGGGCACCAAAATACAAATTTGCCCAGGGTGCCATTTTCCCTAAGGCTGGCATTGTTACAGACACCGTGACTTTCACTGACCTTACGAGCATTGCAGTGCTAATAATCTCCTGAAAACTCACTCCTCAAGGCCAGTCACCGGTTACAGCAGATTGACCACAGCTCCTCTTGCTGTAAATCACCTTTCTTCCATTGAAAGGAGATCGGAAGCTCTTTGGGGTCTAACGATGGGTTTGTAAAGCACTGTCCAACCTGGTGGCTGGCTACGAGAGTGAGGACAGAGAAGGACGGGCTTGCGGTTCAGGCACTGGAACTCTGGCAATCTACGATCAATTCCCTGCCCTGCCACACTCACCGTGTGACCATAAGAGTGTCACTTAATCTCCCAGTGCCTCAGTTCCCCATTTGACATCCCACAGATGCTGTTGGGCCAGCAGCATGACTGCATGTGGATTTGGCCACCGGGAGGGGATTTACTTGGGAAGGCTGAAGAATTAAATCCTTTTGGCTTGGACAAATGAACACAAAGGGGGATGGTGCTAACCGCCTAGGAGAACAAGGTCCTGGACATGAAGCGAGAGCAAGTGTTCCAGATGGCCCAAAAGTGAGAGAACTGAAATAACCACCGTAAAATTTCACCTGGGTGGCAGGGAATGTTTTCTAGCAGTGAGCTCTGTTAAGCCAGTGGATCCCAAACTGGGCCTCAGAGCATTTGCTGATGGCCTGTAGAAAGCTGGCTGGTCCCCTGATGCTGGTTCCTCCTGCTTGTTTCCAGCTGCTACATCATAGTCCAGAAAGCTAAAAATGTTACTTTCCCATCAGTGTTTGCCGCGGTTGCCACAGGGATGGTGGGCAACTGAGAGTGGGAGGAGAGGTGGTTTCCAGGATCATGAATGGGAGGTGAAATGTCCTCATAATTGTGAATGGAAGGGGGGCTGCCCAGGAGGGAATCTCTCTATTAAGATGTGGCCCACCTGCTGAAAAGGTTCACGAACCCTTGTGGTAGACAGGGGATGAGGCTGCCAAGGAAGGAGAGAAAGTCCCGCTGTTTGAGGCACTGAAGACTAGACTGGACAGGCAGCCGACTTGACCAAATGGGTCTTCGCTCTCTCACGTCTATGATTCTGGGCCTGTTGCTGGTGTAGGGGCTGGTGTGTCTTATGACTGCTACCCTGAATGGCAAAATCTTGTAACTTCCACTCTCCTTCTCCAGTGTCTCTTCGCAGTTCTCCCGCTGCCCTGCTCGGGGCCTTGCCTTCTAGCAGGGGAGAAGGTGCAGGCCTGGGGCACAGGAAGAGAGGTCAGAGGCTGTGGGTGACATTATGACAAGGGAAGGTGAGAGACCATAGGGGAAGAAAGCCCCCTGTCCTGGACACTGACTGCATCTCAGGGTGCTTCCCAGAGGGGCCAGCCGGCATGGTGATGAACCTCAGAAGAGCCCTCAGGATGTGCGATAACTGCCGCAGGAGGAAAACAACTTGGGGGCCCTTTGTCCAGCAAAGCCTGCTATTAAGGAGAAACAATCAGCGCTACGTGGAAAGAGACAGCCAGCGCGGGTTATTGTGTTGCAGGAGTGAGCAGGAAATGGGTCATTTCCTGGGGAATTTCCAGCAATGCTCCAGCTGGGTTTGTGACACAGTGGCAGGGATGGGGTTGGGGGTAGCTGGAGTGGGCAAGGGGCCAGGCCTGGGAGGGGTCCGGAATGGACTTCTCTACGTGCCACTGTGTTAGTTATCCAGACCCACAGCTTCCCAGCATCACGTGGGGGTATTCCTGTGTCCGCGGGGTGTTTGTGTGTGGGTGTGACTGGGTCTGTGCCATTGTGTGTGTGTACCTCCCTAACTGGGAGTGTGCCTGTGTACATCTGTGGGTTTATAGGTATGTGTCTGGAGAGAGGAGAGAAAATCCTGAGCCCTGTAGTGCCCACGGGCGGCAGCACCTGTATATGAGAGTGGACGTAGAGAGCAAGCAGGCTTCCCACAAATCGTCAGTGCAGCCCCTTCAGCCTCCCCAAACAGCCAGGCATGGCCCTGCCCACACTCTACCCCCAGGGCCCAGCTTCGGGGGTGCCACTGGGCTCCAGGGGCTGGGGCCATGCCGCCCACATTCCCAGGACTGAGGAGGCTGCAGCGGCACCGTGCACTCTCCCTCCCGGTACTCTGGGGCTGGGGGGCCTGCGGGCACTAGCCAGCCTAGAGGGACTGTGGGTTCCAGGGCAGGTGGAAGGGGCAGGGCCTTGGGCAGAAGGAGCGGGGCTAGGGGCTAGCCTCCCCCAGCCAGAGGTTTCACCCACCGCCCATGCCCTTCAGCTGAGCCGTTCAGAGGTCCTTGCTCTAGATCTGAGATGGCCAAGCTGCATCTTGTGAGCCACATGCGGCTCTTTTACAGTTAAAGTGCAGCTTGTGGAGCCCACCATGCTCCCCACATTCTCCAACTACCAGACTGGGAGGGGAGGAAGCTCGGGACTTCTGCCCTGCGGTGTGGTGGTGGGGCTAGGAGCTTCTGCCAGAGACAACTGGTGCCTGCTGAGAGTGGGGGGCACAGTTCACAGGTTTGCCCTCCACAACAGCTTGAGTCACACACCCCCAGGCACACACACCCCCTCTTGCCCTCAGAGGCCCCTCCCTGCAGCTCCCAGGTGTTAGTTCTGCATGGAGAGGGAGCAGCAAACAGCTGCGAGCTGCAGGGATCCGCAGGGAGAGGCAGCAGCAAAAGCAGCGGCTCTCCCTGCAGCTCCCAGCTGTTTGCTGCTGCCTCTCCCCAGGGCCACAGCTCCCAGCTTGACAGCTCCAGCAGCTGCTGTACAGGGAGGGGGCCTGGCAGCATTATGTGAGAAAGCGGGGCCAGCAAACCCTGGCAAAAAATTTGCGGGGGGGTGGGGCACATGAGATGTCACCTCCAGCTTCTTCCCAGTAGGGAGAAAGGGCTAGGGGCTTTTGCAGGAGCAGGGCTAAAACCTTGAGCCCTGGCAGGTACCTCCCACAGGGCTGAAGCCCCAAGCCCCGGCAGGTGCACCCTGGTTCTCGAACGTCTGAAGACTGTTGGATGCAGTTTGGACAATCAGTAAGTTTGGCCACCCCTCCTCTATACGGTCACGTTGGGTCATTCTGGGCTGTCCCAGCTTTTCTGTTCTACAGAGGAATGGGTCGCTGGGAAGAAGGACAATTTCTTAAGCTGGTTCTTCCAACATCTGGAGACCAGCACAAATAAACACAAGGTGGGAGGGGGAATTGGAACCTCCTCTAAGGGAGAGGAGACAGTGGTCCATCCAGCAGTTTAGTCATCATGCGCCTGGTCTGGTGGGGAGAGGATCAGTGAATCACACGTGGCAGATGTTAGTCATGTTGCTTAATGCATGACTGGAAAGCATCAGATCCGAGACAACCTCTGCAAAGGGAGGAGAAGGAGCGTCTCAGTGAAAATAGTAACAGATGGCAGATAATCAAAGGAGGCAGAGAATCAGAACGGGAGAGCTAGAGAAGGGTGAAAAAAAGCAAGATACAAAGTACAAGCACCATTCTGGGACCTAACCCTGGCTCCGCTGCTCACACCTCTCCACCCACTGACACAGAACTCCTACAGAACGAAAGCCACACATGAGCCATTTCAAAGCACCTTTTGTTCACATTCAGGCCCCTTACAAGCGCATGGCACTGAATGTCAGGGTATCTGCTGAGCATGGTTCCAGTGGGGCCATTGCTCACTCCCAGAGCAAGCAGCA
This sequence comes from Gopherus flavomarginatus, assembly GCF_025201925.1. Taxonomy (NCBI): domain Eukaryota; kingdom Metazoa; phylum Chordata; order Testudines; family Testudinidae; genus Gopherus; species Gopherus flavomarginatus. The sequence goes on along the minus strand of NC_066618.1, from coordinate 298,826,940 downwards.
AAATCCCTGACACTAAACACAGCCGTTTGTACTTGATCGAGACTGGCAGCAAAACAAGACATGCTGTTCAGGACATGTGAAACTTCACCACCCCCTTCCGCCCTCCGCAGACAATGGGGACATTCATGCTGCAGGTTCCTCTCTTGTGATCCTATTCTGCATGCCTGCAAACGCAGCGTGCATCCCAGAGACCACCTGGGAAGTGGGGATCCTCCCACACATAGGCCAGGCAAGGCCAGTTCCCAGCGCAGGACAGCAACTTCCCACATTCCCTTTCAGCGCAGATCCAAGGCAGAAATAACGTGTGGCAGCTCTGGGTGGGGGATCATTTCAAGGGACATCCGGGGACAGGCTTCTGGGGCGTCTGCCTAAGGTGGGGGCACCAGAGATCTGAAAGCCCCCAGCTATCACTAATGCATGGGCTTCTGGCTAGTCAGAAGACAAGTCCCTGCTTTAGAGAGGGGAAGAGGAAGGTGGAGATAGGAGAGACTGACTGAACTAGGGAAGGGAAAGACTATGCTGTTTTAGCAGTTTAAACCAAACTCCATTTTCCCCACGGAAAAGTCCTATGAGATTTGATAGGCATGGAACCAAGAGGGTTCTGAAGAAATGTAACTGGATTCTGTTGATACTACTCTAAAATGCTACAGAACAGACGATTGCCACCTTTTGGAGCCATCCTATGAGATTCCACAGAAGGAGTAGTATTTTCTGTTAAATTCATCAGGAGATTCCAAAACCCTGCCGAAAGGTTATAAGTGTCCATCCCCTTCCACAGGACCTTTCAATAAGGGTGGTGATCGATTTACCTATATTCTTGTAGTGGGCCCATCACCACCTGCGTGCCTCCCACACAGACAGCTCATGGACACTCCTTCCCCTGCCCCACAAAGCCATTGGGATAGTCCCAAATCACCCTTAAAATTATTATTAATTTCATCATGATTCCAGGAGAGTCATGGTAATAAAAGTGACTGTAAAACAGTGTCGACTGGGTTCCATATTCCCCAGCAGGGATTGCCAGATCAAACAGAACTGAGGAACCAAACCAAGATTAGGAGGCCTCAGGATGGATGAGTGGGGACAGATCATAAGAGCTGGACAGTACATTTAGATAAAAGTAGAGCTGTCAAGCAATAAAAAAAATTAATCGTGATTAATTGCGCGATTAATCACACTGTTAAACAATAATAGAATACCATTTATTTAAATATTTGTGGAGGTTTTCTACATTTTCAAATATATTGATTTTAATTACAACACGGAATACAAAGAGTACAGTGCTCACTTTATATTTATTTTTGATTAAAAGTATTTGCACTGTAAAATAACAAAAGAAATAGTATTTTCAATTCACCTAATACAAGTACTGTAGTGAAATCTTTTTAGCGTGAAAATTGAACTTACGAATGTAGAATTATATACAAAGAAACTCCATTCAAAAACAAAACAGTGTAAAATTTTAGAGCCTGCAAGTCCACTCAGTCCTATTTCTTATTTAGCCAATCGCTCAGACAAACAAGTTTGTTTACATTTGTAGGAGATAATGCTGCCCTCTTCTTATTTACAATGTCAACTGAAAGTGAGGACTGGTGTTCGTATGGCACTTTTGTAGCCGGTGTCGCAAGATACTTACGTGCTAGATGTGCTGAAGATTCATATGTCCCTTCATGCTTCAACCAACATTTCAGAGGACATGCGTCCATGCTGATGACAGGTTCTGCTCAATAACAATCCAAAGCAGTGCAGACCAATGCATGTCATTTTCCTCATCTGAGTCAGATCCCACCAGCAGAAGATTGATTTTATTTTTTGATGGTTCGGGTTCTGTAGTTTCCACATTGGAGTGTTGCTCTTTTAAGACTTCTGAAAGCATACTCGACACCTTGTCCCTCTCAGAGTTTGGAAGGCATTTCAGATTTTTAAACCTTGGATTGGTTAGAAATCTCACATTGGTACCTTCTTTGCACTTTGTGAAATCTACAGTGAAAGTATTCTTAAAATTAACATGTGCTGGGTCATCATCCGAGACTGCGATAACATGAAATATATGGCAGAATGCCGGTAAAACAGAGCAGGAGACATACAATTCTCCCCCAAGGAATTCTGTCACAAATTTAATTAACGCATTATGTTTTTAACGAGAGTCATCAGCATGGAAGCATGTCCTCTGGAATGGTGACCAAAGCATGAAGGGGCATACGATTGTTTGGCATACCTGTCACGTAAATATCTTGCAATACTAGCTACAAAAGAGCCATGCAAATACCTGTTCTCACTTTCTGGTGACATTGTAAATAAAAAGAGGGCAGCGTTATTTCCTGTAATTGTAAACAAACTTGTTTGTCTTAGCGATTGGCTGAACAAGAAGTAGGACTGAGTGGACTTGTAGGGGCTGAAGTTTTACATTGTTTTGTTTTTGCATGCAGTTACGTAACAAAAAAAAATCTATATTTGTAAGTTGCACTTTCGCGACAAAGAGATTGCACTACAGTACTTGCATGAGGTGTATTGAAAAATACTATTTCTTTTGTTTATCGTTTTTACAGTGCAAATATTTGTTATACAAAAATATACACTTTGATTTCAATTACAACACAGAATACAATGTATATGAACATGTACAAAAACATCCAAAATATTTAATAAATTTCAATTGGTGTTCTACTGTTTAACAGTACAATTAAAACTGTGCTTCTTCACAATTAATTTTTTTAATCACGATAAATTTTTTTGAGTGAATCGCATGAGTTAACTGCGATTAATCAACATCCCTAATAATAAGCTCTTTTGAACAAGGTAGGGTGCAAGCTTCTATTGTGGTATCTTTGCTTTTCATCCTGTCCAGAACCCAGAAGTTCAGCAAGCCACAAGAATGCATGTTCTACCTCTTCCCTGACCCTGTGTCTGTCTTGTCTAATTACAGTATAGGCTTTTTGGGGCACGGACTGTCTCACGTGGACTCTGTGTTTGCACAGTACCTAGCACAACTAGGTCCCATTCTTGGCTGGCACTTAGGCACCACAGTAATAAACATGGTTAATTAACAGTGACTGAAAAACAATGAGATTGGGAGAGGCAGGTGGGGAAGTACACCACAAACCTCCAAAATGTGTCAGTTCCAGTTTTGTGAGGAAAGTTTGGAGTGTGTGTGTTATTTTCGTTGCCTGTGCCTACTCCATAAAAGGGCACTCTTTGAGCATATGGTAGATCAAATTTCTATTCTGCCCCACACACACACTGGAAGTGACAACATGTGGCCAATGCCAATGCTGAGGTTTACTATTCTATTTCAGCTAGAATCTGGCATTTGAATTTCCACTCAGCCGGGTCATTCTAAGCTCTGTGCAGTGCACTTTCTGGTTTGCTATGGCATCTGCATCGGTGCTTTGTCCATTCCCGCCTAGATGAAGCACTGATGCTATTATTCGTAATCTGTCAAAATCCTGATTTTCAGTTTTAAATCCCAGGAAATTAGGAAAGAGCATCAAATTTATAAGGACCAGAAAGACTTGGAAACATAGAGCCTTTTAAATTGCATTGTTACAAAGATGGTCTTGAAGACGTGGAAAATTAGCATGTTGAATTAGTGACATTCACTGAGAATATCAAATTGGGAGGAACTGCACACACTTGTGAGGACTAGTATATAATAAAAAGGGACATGGGCCCTGATTCTGCACCATTCAAGTCAATGGGAGCTTTGCCATTGACTTCAGTGAGTACAGAATCAAGCCCACAGAGAAGGTTTTTCAGTCTCCACTGTCTAAGATTTTATGACTCACAAACCTGGGGGGAGTCTGAGATTTTTCCTTTAAAATGTGTTGAGTTTTAGTGCCCATGAACTTGGAACCTGACCCACAACTTCTCCTGCTATTTCGGCGGGGGCCCTGCCCTCACACACAGCCCTGCCAATGCACCTCTATCCTGACCTACAGCCCCCCTGCTATTAGAATTTAACTTAAGAGGTAATTCAAACCACAGACCTAGTCCCTGAATAGCCCAACATCAGGAGTCGTCAAGCTCACAACACACCATTGCTGAGAGCCAGCAGTTTATTTGTTTAGCCCCATATGAAGATCTTTGTGCTGCTAACACGCGGAGACACCAAGTCTCGGTGTTATGGAGCCAAAGCATCAGGGAGAATGGAGAGGACATAAAACAGTGGCTTGTTTGCCTTTTGGATGGGATGAGCTATCAATATGTGGTGTGTGTCCACGAGAGAGGCAGCCTCATGAATACCCCACGTCAGCTCTGAGTTACAGTCAGGGAAATTTGGAGATGTACCAGATTATTTTTCCTGCAAGAGACTCTCCAAAGGACCCTGGTGATTTTGTGCAGTATTTGAGGCTCAAACTTTACTTGAAGCAATAAATAAAAATGACTTTAGCCTGAAACAAATGATTATTTCATTAATTTGTAAAAAAACTCAATGAACGCAGGATTTGTTCTCCTTTTTATTTCTTTTACCTTAAACATTTGTTACTGGGAACCCAAAATCTACCAGCCTTGTGCTAGCATCATTGTCTGTGTGTTGTACATCTCCCTCAGCGTCTAATCCACAGAGGTTATGATTCCACTACAATTCCTACCTAGGGGATTTAGTTTAGCAGCTCGGGTTGGAGAGGGTCATGCTTTAGGTCTGGAGGCACCAGATTCAATTCCCAGTGATGCTCAAAATGGCGACTGTTATATTAGGGCACGATAGCCGGGAACTGAAGGTACCTCCTGGATTTGTGTGGGAGAACCTCACTGTTCATTCACATGGATCTGATTGCAGGATTGGGGCTTAAAAGGGAAGCAGATCAGCATTGCTTTCTAAGCTGAATGATGAGGGGGAAATCTACAAACATCAAGAATGATGGAAAGTCGACTGGCTTTGTTTTTACACTCATTGGGGTTTAATAATCTGAGCTGATATTAGGATCTCAGGGAATTAACTGAAAAATGAAAAATCTGTCACTTCCCCGTCTTAGATACTTATCCGAGTCCCATCTTTGGAGCATACAGTCATTAATGTATTTATCCTTACACACCCTTGTAGGATGGGAAGGTAGAGACTAAGACCCAGATGCTCAAAGATATGTCAGTGCCTAAAACCCACTGAAATCAATGAGTGTTAGGTGCTCAAAAATGGTTGAGGAGCTGCCCCTAAGAGATTTGCCCAAGGTCACACAGGAAGTCTGTGGTGAAGCAGGGACCAAATCCAGGCCTCAGAAGTATCAGGCTAACATCTTAACCACTGGACCATCCTTGCTCATGGCAGAGTCTCCTGCAGATCACAGAACAGAATTGTAGGACTGGAAGGGACCTCAAGAGGTGAGCTAGTTCAGTTGCCTGCACTCAGGGAGGACTTAGTATTATCTGGACCACTTGTTCTCAACCTCGTTAACATTGTGGGCCACATCCAATACTACCTGTATGGCCCCGAGGATGTCAGCTGGGCCGCAGCTGTGTGCTGATTGGGCCGCAAGCAGCCCATGGGCTGCGAGTTGAGAACCACTGATCTAGACCATCCCTGACAGGTGTCTAACCTGCTCTTAAAAATCTCCAGTGACAGAGATTCCACAACCTCCCTAGGCAATTTATTCCAGTGTTTAACCATCCTGACAGGAAGTTTTTCCTACCTAAACCGCCCTTCCTGCAATTTCAGTCCATTACTTCTTGTCCTATCCTCAAAGGTTAACAAGAACAAATTTTCTCCCTCCTCCTTCTACCAATCTTTTACATACTTGAAAACTGTTATCATGTCCCCCCTCAGTCTTCTCTTCTCCCGACTAAACAAACCCAGATTTTTCCAATCTTCTTTCATAGGTCATGTTTTCTAGATCTTTAATCATTTTTGTTGCTCTTCTCTGGACTTTCACCAATTTGTACCCATCTTTCCTAAAATGTGGCACCCAGAACTGGACACAACACTCCAGTTGAGGCCTAATCAGCACTGAATAGAGCAGAAGAATTATTTCTTGTATCTTGCTTACAACACTCCTGCTAATACATCCCAGAATGATGCTTGCTTTTTTTTGCGGACTGTTACACTGCTCATGCTGTCTAGTACAACGTTTTACGAAAATGATCAGGGAGTGAGGTGTTGGCTTATGAAGAAAGAGTAAGAGAAACAATACGATAACTGAAGGGAAGAGAATTACAGTCCAGAAACATGAGGGATGTAAACGTCAAGCAGAGGAAATATTCAGCATAATTAAAAGGTGTGTGTCTAGGACCAACAGGATGGAATCTAGAAAGGGAAATTGAGCTCGACCGAACATAATAAGAACATAACGTAAGAACATAAGAACAGCCATACTGGGTCAGACCAAAGGTCCATCTAGCCCAGTATCCTGTTTTCCAACAGTGGCCAATGCCAGGTGCCCCAGAGGGAATGAACAGAACAGGTAATCATCAAGTGATCCATCCTGTCACCCATTCCCAGCTTCTGGCAAACAGAGGCTAGAGACACTATCCCTGCCCATCCTGGCTAATAGCCATTGATGGACCTATCCTCCATGTATTTATCTAGTTCTTTTCTGAACCCTGTTATAGTCTTAGCCTTTACAACATCTTCTGGCAAGGAGTTCCACAGGTTGACTGTGCGTGTGAAGAAATACTTCCTTTTGTTTGTTTTAATCCTTCTGCCTATTAATTTCATTTGGTGACCCCCTAGTTCTCGTGTTATGAGAAGAAGTAAATAATACTTCCTTATCAACTTTCTCCAAACCAGTCATGATTTTATAGACCTCAATCATATCCCCCCTTAGTCATCTTTTTTCCAAGCTGAAAAGTCCCAGTCTTATTAATCTCTCCTCATATGGAAGCTGTTCTGGGACTGGGACATATTGTTTGCACTATTGCCAGCTCTCATGATATTCTCACAATATTTGGTGGTTTTCTCAAAGCTCCAGCTCCTGGTGGCATGTGATGATGTGAGACTCTCAGCTTTCATTTTTTAAAATAAGCATGTTTCTAGCCCTCTTGCTTGTGTGAAAGGCTTGAAACTGTGACCCAGAAGGTTCAAATCCCAGAGAACAAATACAAAGAACAGTACTTTTTTTTAAATGTTATGATTTTTAAGCAATCTCATGATTTTTTGGAGCCTGACTCAGCTTGGGGCTGACAACACTGTGATAGCTTTAGGAAAACTTTCCAATGCCAGATCAAACCTTCTCACAGAGCCAATGTTCGGCTGTGGAACAGTCTCTCCAGCCCCAGCCCCTGTGTCCTTTACAACTGGACAAAATCCTTGGGATCAGACTGCAGGGAATGATCCTGCTAAGAACAAGGAGGATGAATTTAAACAAATCACTGCACTATGGATCGGTTAAAGCTGGTCTGCACACGGCACACCTACCACAGAACCACCAAGGCAAATAAATGAAAACCTAAGCAACCTAACAGTACACACATATCCTTTTCTCGTCCACCCAGGGACACAGACTTCACAAATGGCACAACCATCACACACTACAGACCACAAACTGGACCCTTAACTCTGCCCGTTCATGGCTGTGGGAGGAGGGACATTTGGGAAAGGGAGTACTGGAAACCCTATGGGGGCACAGTTAAGGATGTGCTGTCTGTCATTAAGTGTTTGTACAGTGCCCAGCACAATCAGGCTCCAATCTCAGATGGGGCCTCTAGATCCTATTGTAATAATAAATACACCTCTACCCTGATATAACGCGACCTGATATAACACAAATTCGGCTATAACGTGGTAAAGCAGTGCTCTGGGGGGGCAGGGCTGTGCACTCCAGCGGATCAAAGCAAGTTCGATATAACGTTGTTTCACCTATAACACAGTAAGATTTTCTGGCTCCCGAGGACAGCGTTATATCGGGGTAGAGGTGTAACTAATAATAAATAATGAGACAAGCTAGGCATGAATAAACAGAGCTAGATGCATCTCTTTTGCTGTACCCAGAGCTGCATATCCCCACAGTACGATACCATTCTCAATTTCCTGGAAACCAACATCTGCATTGGATTTTCAGAGATCATGTCAGAAATATGTCTCCAACTCCCCGCTACATTGTCTCAAGGGTCCCAGCTATTAAAACATCCAGGAATCCAATTTCAGCTGTAATCATCCCTTTCTCTTCTAATGGGATCCAGTACATTACAAAGAGTGCTTTAAATATATACACAACATGGCTTACATATGGGTGTAATGCTGGACCAGCCATTGTAAAAGGTCTGACCTGCTGCTTTTATCAACACTAAAAGAATCAGAGAGCTTCCTTTATCCATTAGGAGAAAACCCCAATGCCAAGTGGCCAGAAGTAATTGCTCTGACCGGAATCCTCTTCTTCCTGGGCACAGCTGTGGCTGGGCCTCTATGGATGATACTAAAAATCTTTCAGCCTGAGACCTCCCCACTTGCAGAAGTTGGGTAAAAATGAGGATGCTGCTCGGAAGGTAGCTGTACCTCCGTTCTGCATGGGAGAGGTATGATCTATCTCCTTTCTATGCTCAGGGAGTCCTTATTGAAAATAAAATTAAAAATTTCCTCCTGGTTCAGTGAAGTTAAAACACAGCTCTATTTTTCCTTCCCAGATGTCCCCATTTATAGATATCAAAAGATAGCAGGCATGTAAGTGCTAGTAATAATTAGCAATCCAATCCTAATTGCTAACATGAATAATTATTATTAAATGCTTTCTGAAAATTTAAATCCACTGACTTTCCCTTTTCTATTCTAGCTGTAACGTTCTCAGTAAATCCTAGCAGGCCTGCTACATGTGGCCTTCTGTGCCTGAATTGAAACTGGCTGCTCTTAAAGAGACTGTCAGCTGGTGTAAGCCCAGCATTCTGGGTCTGTGCAAAACAAAGGTGGCTCACAAAACCATCTGACTAGGAGTGCTCTGTGACTTAAAATAATTAATTGAAATACAGATTTTGGTTTTGTGTTTTTCTGGATTTAAGCATTACACTAAAAAGAGCACTGGGCTATTGCAGGGGAACCAGAAAGTGAAACTGACTAGAAACAAAAGTGAAAGAGACTAGTGGAGCTTCACTGTCCTAACTGACTGAAACAAACAACCAGCAGGAATAGGGAAAAAGCAGTCTAGATTTGAAAAACCCTTCCTAGCTGAACAGTCTAACCTGCTGGGTCTCCAGCTTTTTCATTCTGTGGACTGTTGTGTAAGACAAGCAGATCCTGTAATGAGAGATCCTCTTGCACAGTCAGATTCCTTCCCAACACCCCAATTTTGCACTGCTTGCTTCTCAACATGCTTAATCTTGTGGCCTGCTGGGGTGGGCTCCACAGACTACAGTTTGAGAACAACTACTCTAAAATATTATTAGTTGGGGGTGGAAGGAGAATTACGGTACTTTAAATACATGATTTTAATCTTCCCAGTGTCCTGTTCACCAAACCAGCCTTTTTGAGACATTCTCCCACCACATCCTGCAAGACTGTTTCCAAGCAGAGATTCTAACCTGCCCTATTTTTAGCCAGGATTTTACTCTCCCACTCCTCCACCCCCAGTCTACCTCATCAAAATGAGAAGGAAGAAAATTCTCTTGTTCCAATGTATTTCAGAAGAGTTAAAAACTGCTTCCCTCTGCCCCACTCCTCAAATGTCCCTGTTCATAGCCTTCATGGGTTGGTAACGATGCCTAGCTGATGTTAACTCATGGATCTATAGTCCCCGGGCTTGTCTGTCATGACCCATTCTTTCTCTAACATAGGGGATTGCTTTTGCCACTTCCCAACCCTCAGGAAAGTTCCTGCAAATCTTTAAAAAATGCTAGTGTGGCAGACCTGCTCCTGGGTCAGTGGACTGAGGGTCATGTGACTGCATGCTGGAAGTAAAGCCTGCTATAAAAAGGGGCTCCCTCACCCCATTCCTCCACCTTAGCCTGAGAAAGATCAGGACCTAATTCTCCATAGAGAGGAGTAGGAGGACAGCTACCCTGGGGAAGAACAGCTGGAACGGGACTAGTCGAGCTCCCTGTGCAGAGGAAGTTGGGCCAAGAGCCCAAGAGAGGCTCACTGAAGCAAGACCACTGGGATGCCTTGATAGCTAGAAGCTGGGAGTTGTGGACTGTGTTGTGCTTGGGGAGACCTAACCAGCAGCAGCAATAGGCCCTACTTAATTTGTAATGAAGGAGGTGCCAAGGCTCAACCAATTTTTGTACATTGATAATGGATGCAGCAAGCACAGAGGTGCCGGGGCTATAAACTGCCAAGCCTAGAGGTGCTGGGCCTCAGCCCTGACATAAGTTAATCACTGGGGATAGGGAAGGAACCTGTGGACCCAACAAGCTGGGTAGGCAGTCCTGGGCTCGAGTGGGGTTTAGGGCCCGAATAGATGGCTGCTCCTCTGTATGAGGCTCAGGGCAGAGGATGGGACGGGGCTACCCGCCAGTGTCACTGGAGGTGAGGCATAAACCCCAGTAACCAAGGGAAGAAGGAGGCTGAGGACTGACAAGAACACTGCGCCCAAAGGGAACAGTGGAAAAGGCCAACAAAGCCCTACAGTAGGGATGGGGCTCCTGGATCAGAAATCTCCATCCCTGGTGGGATCAGTTCTGTGACTAAGAATTTGGCCCATAATTCTGTGCAATACAGAACTCATTGTTTGTATAAAAAAAGCCAGTATTCTTGTATAACAATTGAACTCCTGGATTCCTGGCAGTAGTGGAGGGGTGCTCATTTGCGCAGAGCAGAAGTCTTGCCGGGAAATCCTCCAAGCTAACAGCAAGAGGTTAATTTCAGGGGTAACTGCTTTGCAGTTAATTTCCGTGGAGGTTTAGTGTCCCACCATTGACAGCTGCTGCCCAGGAACGTGTTTTTTATGGTGTCTCCTTGCGGTTTATTGGGTCTCTTCTGTTTAAAAGGACATCATCAACCTGAAGCTCTATTTTTTAAATGAGCTAACTGGAAATGGCAGAGATGCTCAATGACTTCTTTGTTTCGGCCTTCACCGAGAAGTCTGAAGGAATGCCTAACATAGTGAATGCTAATAGGAAGGCGGTAGGTTCAGAAGAGAAAATAAAAAAAGAACAAGTTAAAAATCACTTAGAAAAGTTAGATGCCTGCAAGTCACCAGGGCCTGATGAAATGCATCCTAGAATACTCAAGGAGCTAATAGGGGAGGTATCTGAGCCTTTAGCTATTATCTTTGGAAAATCATGGGAGACAGGAGAGATTCCAGAAGACTGGAAAAGGGCAAACATAGTGCCCATCTATAAAAAGGGAAATAAAAACAACCCAGGAAACGACAGACCAGTTAGTTTAACTTCTGTGCCAGGGAAGATAACGGAGCAAGTAATTAAGGAAATCATCTGCAAACACTTGGAAGGTGGTAAGGTGATAGGGAATAGCCAGCATGGATTTGTAAAGAACAAATCATGTCAAACCAATCTGATAGCTTTCTTTGATAGGATAACGAGTCTTGTGGATAAGGGAGAAGTGGTGGATGTGGTATACCTAGACTTTAGTAAGGCATTTGATATGGTCTCGCATGATATTCTTATCGATAAATTAGGCAAATACAACTTAGATGGGGCTATTATAAAGCGGGTGCATAACTGGCTGGATAACCGTATTCAGAGAAGTGAGTTGTAGCCCACGAAAGCTTATGCTGAAATAAATTAGTTAGTCTCCAAGGTGTCACAAGTACTCCTGTTTTTTTTGCATTCAGAGAGTAGTTATTAATGGTTCTCAATCCTGCTGGAAAGGTATAACAAGTGGGGTTCCACAGGGGTCTGTTTTGGGACCAGCTCTGTTCAATATCTTCATCAATGACTTATATATTGGCATAGAAAGTAAGCTTATTAAGTTTGCAGATGATACCAAACTGGGAGGGATTGCAACTGCTTTGGAGGATAGGGTCATAATTCAAAATGATCTGGACAAATTGGAGAAATTTGAGGTAAACAGGATGAAGTTTAACAAAGACAAATGCAAAGTGCTCCACTTAAGAAGGAACAATCAGTTTCACACATACAGAATGGGAAGAGACAGTCTAGGAAGGAGTACGGCAGAAAGGGATCTAGGGGTTATAGTGGACCACAAGCTGAATATGAGTCAACAGTGTGATGCTGTTGCAAAAAAAGCAAACATGATTCTGGGCTGCATTAACAGGTGTGTTGTGAGCAAGACATGAGAAGTCATTCTTCCGCTCTACTCTGCGCTGGTTAGGCCTCAACTGGAGTATTGTGTCCAGTTCTGGGCACCGCATTTCAAGAAAGATGTGGAGAAATTGGAGAGGGTCCAGAAAAGAGCAAGAAGAATGATTAAAGGTCTAGAGAACATGGCCTACGAAGGAAGGCTGAAAGAATTGGGTTTGTTTAGTTTGGAAAAGAGAAGACTGAGAGGGGACATGATAGCAGTTTTCAGGTATCTAAAAGGGTGTCATAAGGAGGTGGGAGAAAACTTGTTCACCTTGGCCTCTAAGGATAGAACAAGAAGCAATGGGCTTAAACTGTAGCAAGGGAGGTTTAGGTTGGACATTAGGAAAAAGTTCCTAACTGTCAGGGTGGTTGAACACTGGAATAAATTGCCTAGGGAGGTTGTGGAATCTCCATCTCTGGAGATATTTAAGTGTAGGTTAGATAAATGTCTATTAGGGCTGGTCTAGACAGTATTTGGTCCTGCCATGAGGGCAGGGGACTGGACTCGATGACCTCTCAAGGTCTCTTCCAGCCCTACAATCTATGAATCTATATATGTAGCTGGAGGCTACAGTGGCAAGGCATCGCAAAGGGCAAGGGTGACCCAGCCACTCAATCTGGATTGCAGCCTGGTACACACGCCTAGCCAAATTAATGCGAGAGTTCCAACACCACTTTCTGCTGCACTCTGGATCTATTTAGGTTTCTCATCCAAGTGCCCACCAGACCTAGTCTTGCTTAGCTTGCAAAAGCAGGGCTACCCTAGGACTTGGCGGCAGCTCCATTACTCTTGCTAAGTTTCTTATTCTCCACGTTTACTGGTGGTTGATGGCTGACTGCTTTGGGACAACTAAGGCAGAGCTGAGGCTTGAAGCCTCAGACATGTGGAAGCACACAGACACATTTATATTATAAGAAACAGCACGAGTTCCATCTGGGTTAACTGACCGTGTAATTAGTCTCCAATAGCAAAGCGTCTTCTGCTTTAAAGCATGCCTTTATTTCCATACACAGCAGCACTGCTTTGCCTGCTTACCCAGTTAATAAATTCATCAGGTGGTGTACAAGATGCCTCATTCATTCCTTTACAAGGTGATCACCATATCGATGGTAGATTTAAAAGTGCCGGGATGGGACTGAAAGGGGAGGGAACAAGATCTTGGCAACATCCATAAGAAAGAAAACCTTTTAAATAGCCCCAGCTGTGAAAGCAGGAAGCCATCTTAACAACTAGAGAATTGAACTTTCCAACAATTAAATATACTCTGCACCCAGCAGCGAGTCAGGAGAACCGTTGTGAAATAAGCGTGATGGGGAGATGTGGAGCCCTAATCCCTTCCTCTGTCACAGTAGGCTGAGGACAGCCCTGCTTTATTTGCAGTTGCATGCATGGCTCTAAGGCATGGAGCTGGGACTAAACGCAGCAAGTTTTCTACCCAGTTGTTCCAATTCCCCTTTGATAAACTAAAAATGATCTGGATTATACAGATTCACTTGGCTGACGATTTACGACTGTTTCACCTGCTTTGGAATGGGAGACCTAAGCACACGGCTCAGTGGCCTGACAAGGTGTGTGCTTAGATAGATAAATCGTGCTGATTCCCTGAGCTCCTCTGCCAAAACTTGATGCTGTAACTTCCTCATAACAGCAGACACTCCCAATGTCTCTCAGCAGCAGGGCGGGACTATTTTTCTGCTGCTGATGGTGAGGAAATCACATCAAGGTCTTAAAAAACGGTACCAAATCAGAAAGGGCACTGCCTCTCTACACTGTCATCACCATCTGTGGCCCCATAAATTCATGAAACCTCCTCGTTAGCCTCCTCCTGGGGCTGGCCAAGTCGGCTGTCCATCATACCAGGAGAAGGAAGCTGGATGACTGTGTGGCCTATTTCCAGTCCCTTGCTAGGGTGACCAGATGTCCCGATTTTATAGGGACAGTCCTGATATTTGGGGCTTTGTCTTATGTAGACACCTATTACCCCCCACCCCCTGTCCCGATTTTTCACACTTATTGTTTGGTCGCCCTATCCATTGTACAGCCACGCATCAGAGCAGAATTTCTCTGGGTGGCGTCTGCTGACTCCCTAGATGCCTCTGAAGAGCAGTGGGCGCTGTCTGGGGTTCTCTGATTGGTGTCCCACTCTGGATCCCTCATTATTACCCTCTGAGCCCACTCTTGCCCCTGTTTTTTAATCTGTTGTCCCCTGCCATTACTTGTGGCCTAGCAAAGGGGGAGGGCCATTAGCTATAGGTAGGTTTAGGCCCGCCATCCCCCTGGTTTCCACAATAACACTGATACCAATAATTCCTGTAAAATAGGACCTGAGCTATAAGCAAAATCAGTAGAAGTTCCACTGCCCATAGGGCAGTTACCTATTGTGTATGCAGGAAATAACATGCAGTTCTTTCATCTCAAGATCAAGTGCTCTGCAAACATTCCTTCAGATGAGCAGCTGCCCCGGGATTGCCATCTCTCTTAAAAGTGGTGAGATCGTCTCTTTTCTCCTGGGGTCACTGATTTCCTCAACACCCCCCCAGTTTTGTGAACTAGTCACATGACAATTTAGTGACTGTTTGGAAATTTGAATTGAAATTGAAACATTAATACACACTTTAAAAGCATGTGTATGATAAAATACGTGTATCTGAAAAAGTGTAATAGATTTGAAAAGTCGGAACATAGACTAGCTTCCTTATACAGCTGTTGTTTTTTATGACAATGTCAGCGCATTCATTCTGGTGATGTTGGCCAACCTAATCATTTCAAATGATGATTTGTAAGCAAAGTCTCAATGAGCTCTCCCTGACAGCTAGTGATGAGCTGGGGCTGCGGGGAAAGGCTTCAGGACCAGATTGTATTTACATTCACACCTAATCTACCAGCAAGCAGAGCTGTGTTGCCCAAGTGATAGATTTTGGCTGGGGTTGGGTTATAGATCACTTCAATGTGGGGGTGGGGTTGGGAATGAAATGTTGTTGTTCTTATTGTATGAGTAAAGGGCAGTAGAACTGTACTTAGGCTGTGCTGATTGAGGGCATCAAGAGAGGGTGGGGACCTGTCCCTCTCCACTGTTTAAAGACAGAGCTGAATAGCTCCGCAGATAATCTTTTGTTCTGTTAAGTGATCACCGCAGCTGAAATCACTGATCATCAGGTCTAAGTCCTTAGTCCTGCTGTGAGGACAGTGTTTCTGTGGAAGGGCTTGGTTACACTCGAAACTCCAAAGCGCTGCCGTGGGAGCGCTCCTGCGGCAGCGATTTGAAGTGTGAGTGTGGTCGCAGCGCCAGTGCTGGGAGAGAGCTCTCCCAGCGCTGCAGGTACTCCACCTTCCCAAGGAGATTAGCTTGCAGCGCTGGGAACCGCGCTCCCAGCGCTGGGGCACTGTTTACACTGGCGCTTTACAGTGCTGTAACTTGCTGCGCTCAGGGGGGTGTTTTTTTCACACCCCTGAGCGAGAAAGTTGCAGCGCTGTAAAGCGCCAGTGTAGCCAAGGCCGAAGAGACGGCCCAGACTGCACTAGCAGCGAGGTTCCCTCACTGAGAGTTCAGCTGAAATCACTGAGAGCTGGTGACACCTCAAGAGACCAACTCGCAGAGGTCACAGTGGCAGGTGGCAGCAGAAGGTGACTGTGCAGGGCCATTGGCAACAGAGTGATGGAGTGAACGGTGGCACAACGAACAGCCGTGGCCAGAGCAAACAGTGAGCAGCTGGAGGAACGAGCAAGGTGCCTTCTTGCCCCCAACCTGGGAGGTGTACTCATGTGAAAGCACCTCTGAAATCTGAGTCTCCACTGATCAAGGACAAGTGGGGTGCAGTGCAGGGAAAAGTGAGGGGCACGTTAAATAAACATTTGTTTGTTGGATTATATTTTAGTGACTTTGCTCCAGAATGCTAGATTTGTGACAGGGAATGGAAACTTATATAAATATGTTTCCTAGTAGGCCAAGATTTTTAAAATGCATTATTTGCCAGGGTTGTTATCTTACATCATTGCTATCTTGAGAGGTCATTATGTTGGGGAGTTTCTGTACTAAACATTTTTATTATTATAATTAATGTTTACATAAGAATGGTCATACTGGGTCAGACCAATGGTCCATGTAGCCCAGTATCCTGTCTTCTGACAGTGGTCAAGGCCAGGTGCTTCAGAGGGAATGAACAGAACAGATAATCATCAAGTGATCCATCCCCTGTTGCCCATTCCCAGCTTCTGGCAAACAGGCTAGGGACACTCAAAGCATGGTGTTTCATCCCTTCACATCCTGGCTAATAGCCACTGATGGACCTATTCTCCAGGAATTTATCTAGTTCTTTTTTTAATCCTGTTATAGTTTTGGTCTTCACAGCATCCCCTTGCAAAGAGTTCCATGGCTTGACTTTATGTTGTGTGAAGAAGTACTTCCTTTTGTTTTTTTAAAACCTGCTGCCTGTTAATTTTATTGGGTGACTGCTAGTTCTTGTGTTATGTGAAGAATTAAATAACATTTCCTTATTCACTTTCTTCACACCTGTCATAAACAGATGGTTACGGGTTAATGCCTCTTTTACCTGTAAAAGGTTAAAAAGTTCACCAAGCCTAGCTAACACCTGACCAGAGGAACCAACGAGGGAACAAGATGTTTCAAAAGGAAGGATAGAAGATTTTCCTTTGTCTAGAGTTTCAGTTTTCAGCCAGAGTGAAAAAGATCAAGGAACCAGCCTCTTATCAGAGTAGCAAGTTTTAGAAAGGAATAAATAGGTTTATGTTTATTTCTTTGTAACCTGTCTTATGCAATTAGAGGTAGAATCAAATTGGGTATTTGGGTATTTTTTTGTGTAACTAAATTTGTGCCCGGGGAACATCCTCTGCGTTTTGAATCTGTTGTCCATGAGAGTAGCTGGTATGCTAATCTCTCCCAGAGGGTTTTCTTTTACCTTTCTTTTCTTTAATTAAAAGCCTTTTTCTTAATACCTGATTGATTTTTCCTTGTTTTTAGATCCAAGGGGATTGGATCTGGACTCACCAGGGATTGGTGGGGGAAAGGAGGGGGGATTGTTAATTTCTCCTTGCTTTAAGATCCAAGGGGTTTTGGATCTGTGTTCACCAGGGAATTGGTGAAGTCCCTCAAAACTACCCAAGGAAAAAAGCAGTGCCTGGGGGATGGCGGCAGCAATACCAGATCTAAGCTGGTAATAAAGCTTAGAAGTGTCCATGCTGGTCCCCACATCTGTACCCTAAAGTTCAGAGTGGGGAAGGAACTTTGACAACACCAGTCAAGATTTTATAGACTTCTATCATAACCCCGCTTAGTCATCCCTTTCCTAAGCTGAAAATTCCCAGTCATTTTAATTTCTCCTCCTGTTTCATACCCTTAATCATTTTAGTTGCCCATCTGTGTACCTTTTCCAATTCCAATATATCTTTTTTGGGGTGGGGTGACCAGATCTGCACGCAGTATTCACAGTGTGCACATACCATGGATTTATATGGAGGCGATATGATATTTTCTGTCTTATTATCTATCCCTTTCTTAATGATTCTCAACATCCTGGTCGCTTTTTTGACTGCTGCTGCACATTGAGTGGATGTTTTCAGAGAACTATCCACAATGACTCCAAGATCTTTCCTGACTGTTAACAACTAATTCAGGCTCCATCATTTTGTACATATAGTTGAGATTGTTTTCCAATGTGCATTACTTTGCATTTATCAACACTGAATTTCATCTGCCATTTTGTCGCCCAGCCACGCAGTTTTGTGAGATCCCTTTGTAACTCTTCGCAGTCTGCCTGGAACTTAACTATCTTGAATAGTTTTGTATCATCTGCAAATTTTGACATCTCACTGTTTACCCATTTTTCCAGATCATTTATGAACATGTTGAACAGTACTGGTCCCAGCACCGACCCCTCAGGGATACCACTATTTCTCTCTCTCCATTCTGAATACTGATAATTTATTCCTACCCTTTGTTTCCCATTTTATAACCGGTTACTGATCCATGAGAGGACTTCCCTCTTATCCCACGATGGCTTACTTTTCAAAAGACAATTTAAATTAAATACATTTTTTAAAAAAAAATCATATTTTTTTTAGAAATCTAGACCTGTTATGTGTTTTGGTGTAACTTGCATTATCCTTATGTTAAATTTGCATTATCCTAACAAAACATTTACTTTATTCATATCTCTTTTATATATCTCATTGGCCCTGACACCTCCCTCCCCCCCGTAAATTCGAACACTCCCTCCCCCCAATTTCAATTACTGCGGAAACCATTGCCTGGGGTTATCTCATGGGAATTTCACATCTCTCAGCATCACTTTAGGGGCCAATGACAGGTCATCATGTAAGAGGAATTTGTTACTATGATCAAGATGCCAGCTGTCCCTGTGAGATGGGTTCTACTGGCCCCATTGTATAGATGGGAACATTGAGGCACAGAAAGGATAAGTGACTTGCCCATCGGTCACACGTGAGTCACTGGCAATGCTGGGAATTGAATCTGGGAAGCCTGACTCTGTCCTCTCCTCTAATCACCAGACAACACTGCCCACATACAAGCAAGCAAACAGGGAAGAATCTTTACTGTGCACAAACAGACAGTAATCCCATTCTCCGAGTGGTAAGGGGACGCATATGTTTGTTTGAACAGAAGCGATAGGAGGAGGTTACCAGCTACCAATTCAGAGAAGGGTACTGGAAATTTAATTTTCACCCACGTTTTCGAAGTAAAGTTGCCTAGGTCTGGTGCCTGCTCATGGTCCAGGTCACAGCAGTGGGATATTGGAAGTTTGTGGTTAATCAGTTCCACGTGGTGAAACCTGTGCTATGAAGGGACTTTCCAAATGCTTGTCAGAACAGCAAAGGGTCACTTACGACACTGATGCTATTGCTTCAGTTGCCAAAAACAGGGGCTCTAGAGCAATCTGCTGCTGCCCATGCTACAAATCACCACTTCAGTGCTAGAATATAGCCATGCTACCACCAGCTGGCCAAGCAGATGCAAGAGTTTCTCTTTGGTACTTCTTTCCTGAAATCTCACCTGCATGGCAATCGAGAGAAGGCTGTTCGGAAGCCTGATATGCAGACTGTGTGATCAAGTGACTAGTGTGGAGGGCTGGGATTCCAGGGAACCCGGGTTTGATTCTGGACTCTGCCACTGACTCGCTGTGTGACCTTGGCTGAGTCTCTCATGCTCTGTGTGTAGTGGGGCTAACGCTATTGACTCACCTCCCAGGAGGGCCACCAGGTTCTGCTGCAAAGTACTCTGAGACCCTAAAAAGGAAGACACTCTTAGGCAATGTCTACACTTATGGCAGCATGCAGAGTACCTATACTGCACACCCCCAAAGAATGGGTGTCAATAGCTGTGTGGACAGTGAGGCACCATTTAGACAAGTAAAGACATGCCAGAACCTTAGTGTATATACCCTACATGGCTCTCTACATCCCCACACAGCACCATTGCAGTGAAAGGCTCTGGCAGCAGGGAAAGGCTCTGGTGGGGGAAGACAGTGGGGAAAAGCTCCAGCATACGCTACACACTGCAACAAGTGTAGACAAGGTTTTAATGACAGGCCAAGAATTATTCTGGAAAATCAAATGGAGCAGGCTGTGGTTCTTTCATGGCCTTGGAAGTCCCCACTCACCCTCTTGCTCCCCATTTCAAAATCATTGGTTTTAGTGATGCCAATTTCTTCCACATCTCCACAGCTGGAGGTAGGGAATCGACTTGTATAAGACACTGAGGGTGCCATTCTGTGGGATAAAACCCATGAACAAAGCAGGGTTCATAGACTGATTGGAAACAAGGCAGGACAGATTCAAAAATTGAGATCGAGCCATTCCTTGTCGTCCACTTCCAACTTCTGGCAAACAAAGGCTAGAAGTTCCCATTGACTTTATTTAGGATTGTAGGTTTTCAGCATCTCTGAAAGTGAGACTCTTGGGGGGAAATTTTGGCTCCACTGAAGTCAAGAGCAAAACTCCCCTTGATTTCAGTGGGGCCAGAATTTCACTCTACATGTCGCAAGTTGGTCTCCCAAAATTATTGGACACTTTGGAAAGTTAAGGCCCAAGTCTTTCTGTACCTGTTTTGTCATTAATAAACTTGGGTTATTATTATTTACATACCACTTATGGCTGGTTTATAGGTGGATTAATTAGTGTTTGCACAGCACTTTGATCTGTTAAATGTTGCATCATTTTGCAAATATCCAATTTGACCATTAGAGCACATCTCTGCGGTCAAAAATCACCATAAAAGGGAATCCATATTTATCATCTCTCAGTGAGTCCAGAACAAATTCTATACATTTCCAAGTAAAAAAATATTTTTCTATCTACTGCCCTTGGGATCTGAGAGTCAAGCAGGGTTCTTTTTGGTTCATGCATCATCAGCCGTGATAATGACTCTTCAGGCTAAATTTAGTCCTCACACCTGTGTAATTTCACTGTTTTCAAATTATGCCTTCAGTTCGACCTGTGCAACCCCATTGAGGGCAATAGAGTTGTAAAGATATAGGTAAATTAAGGCAGGACATGAAAGCAACGAAGATGCACAGTTGACCCTGCAAGTGGAACATAAATAATCCTGTTGACAATGCACGACTCCCGCTCCCTCTCCCAGAGCTGTGTTGGGTCTAAGGACTGATAGGAGTAAAAGTAGTAAACACTTATTTTTGTCACTAAAGCAAGAAGCTCTGACTTTGATATACCCAGGGGGAGCAGATCTGCTGAGTAAGAAGGAATCATTCTTCCACAACCACTTTTCAGAGGATAAGTGCACTTTAAAGGGACTCGATACCCAGTGGGGCTTTCCATGTGGAGGGTTAATGTTATATCCATTACCATGTGCCGGTTTCCTGGGTAAAATCATGGCTGGCTGCAACCACTTCTCAAGAATAAGGGATGGGATTGGCCATTTAAAGCATGACAGAGGGAAAATACCTGCCTCTTCTGCTGCTGATGAATTAGACCTTAAGTAAGCAACACACAGGAGGCAGATGAACAAGTATTATCTTCTGAACTCTGCACAAGCCACACAATTCCCCTTAGTAGTAACATGCGCTACGAGAGTGAATCCGCCCATGCTGAGCTGAGAGTCCCCCCCCACCCCCCGCCAAAAGATGAGAGGGCAAGCAGAGTGGAAGGGACTAGAAAGAAGAGGGGTGGGTTAAAGCACAGGGAAGGGCATAAATGAGGCAAAGCAGGAAAACACCACCCGCTCACCCCTGTCAATTCCATTATCTTCAGTGGAACTGCAGCAGTGACGCCAAGGGCAATCAGAAAGGAGGGGACAGAGTGGCTGCATGTGCTCTGCAGGCTGTAAGTATGCAGCTGCCAAGGGAGAGGATGGGGATTGTGATGGTTGAGTGAGACGAGGGAACTTATTAAAAATTAAATGGCAGGCAGATGAAAAGAGGAGCCCAGCCCCTTCACGCAGTCATCCTGCTCAGGCACAATGTGCTAAACATGGCCGGGCTAGGTCACGGCTTGAGTGGAGAACCTCCAAGGAGAAAACTCAGGCCACTGCAGGCAGTGGCGTGTTGCTGGTGAAGTGGCGCTCTTCCCCAGTGCAGAGCCAGTGCCCCGAGGTGGTCCTAGAAGACAGAGTGCTGCTGCAGGAACCCTCTTTAGGATGCTATGTAAACAAAGGTCACGGCCATTCGTGATTATTAATGATCTCCTGGTGCTTTTTGTCAGGGAGGGAGTGTTAACCCTAGTGTCCTGGCCACGTCCCTACTCAAGTAACTACATGCTCCTGACCTAAATCCCCCTGCACTTACATGCTGCATTCTTCTTCAGTGACTGTTGCAGCGGAACAGATGCCACATTCCGCTCCAGAGGTTGCTGCTTCTCTGCGGCTAGCGAAACAATCCCTGGGCAAATGGTTGGTACCGCCAGTAAAGTTCGTACCATTGCTTAGAATAAATGTGCTATGACCGATCATTTAGCCGCCATCACCACAGCGATTGATAAAACATAACATGTAAATAGCACTTTTCAAAGAGCTTTACAAATGTTAACCAGCGAACCCTCACAAAAGCCACCATCCCCATTTTACAGGCTAAGATCTAGAGACTTGCCCATGGCCATGCAGCAAGTCACTGGCAGAGCCCAGCCAGAGCTAGATTAGGAGAGTTCGTAGGTTCTCAGTCCACTAGGCCAGGCTGCCTCCCCACAGAGATTTACAAGCCAGTGCATTCAGCTTTGATTTTCCTGGGATCTTGGACCAAGCTGCACCAAGCCCAGCATCCCTAGTGAGAGGCATTTGACAGTCAGCTTTAGAGACAGACATTTTCTTGGTTCACGCCACGATGCGGAATATACTCACTGTCTCCTTCCACTTTCTCAGGCGTCCGGCTCCAAATGATCTGCCTGGTCTCCAGCTTCACCTGAAACGTCCTCCTCTCTGGCCTCTGGGACTTTTTTTGGTAGAACAAGGTCAGCACGGTCCCAATTTCCAAACTCCTGAGGATCCTCCCCATGTCCCCAACCTCCATCCTGGAGTCCTCCAAAAACCCATTGACACTGTTCAGCCTGGACACTGACATCTTTACTGCATGGCCATCGCCTGAAGGAATCACAGAGCAGGATCTGTGTCATTCATGAAAGGAACGAGCCTTTGGGAAATGAAGCCAAGCCCCTCAGAAACAAAATCTATCCTCTTATTTTCAATTCCTTTCCCTCAAATCACCCGAGACAAGTGCTCCCTTTGCTGCAGTGGCTACTGGTGCTGGCTTCCACTCTGATGCACCACATATGCTGCAAAGAGCCAGGACTCTCCTCGGAGCTGTGGAAAGAGGAAGGGGGTGGGATTGAAGGATCCTGCAACCTTCTCTCTCTGCAACCCAGGAATGAGGCTTCCCTGCTATAATACAGCTGCAGCTGCAGCTGCAGCAGTGAAAGATCAGGCAGGCAGGAAAGCTTGGTGGCTGCTTTTCAAATCAGAGCTATAAAAAATAATCCAACCAGGGCAGGTCCAGGAGCCTGAAATTACAGCAGCCCCTTTACACACACAAAATCCATACAATCCATGCGTGGAAGCTGGAGCTGTTGGTGCTGCAGGGTGGCATGGAGGGACAGCCCCCTGTAGAGCTCTGCGAGGCTGGGTTTTACTGTCAGTAGGGGAAGAGATGGAGGAAAGAAGCCCAGAGGGTGCAAAGTAAAAAAACTATCCAGCCAGATTCAGAGAATTCCCCCTCAGCAAGCAAAGAGCAACCTCCTCCAAACTGGGGATGGGGAGGGTGGAGTGGAGGAGGGATAAGCGATCTCCCGATGGCTTTTCCTGCAGATCCTGGGGAGGAATAAAGAGGAGTTGGTCCAGCAGATTTCTGGCAGGGAATCTGGAGGATGCGGGGTTCCCCCTGCTCCAGCAGATCACAGTCAGGGAGCCCGCCTGCAGATGCTGGCAAGGGAGTATTGGTGTGAATTCCTGGGGGCTGCTGCTCTGCTTCTGCTTGGGGTTCAAGATGACAAGGGGAGGTTCTCCCCCCTTTTCTCTCTCTCCCTCTCGCTGCTGATTAATTTCAGGCTGCTGAAATGGACGCCCAGAGGAAACTGCAATCACACATGGCCGGAAAGAGATCAGAAAGGAATTTAAAAAAAAAAAAATTGCAGGATCTTGGAGAAAGAAAAATAGAAGGAGAGAAAGAAAAGATGGAGGAGAGTGACATCTAGAGGCAGAAAGCACTTGCTTCCCTCTGGAGGGATAGGGAAGGAAGAATAGGCTGGGAAGCAGCATGGGACATGCTGCTGTTCACATGCTTCGTACATCTGGAGAGGCTGACTTTTGCTTTTGGAGATGAGTGCTTTTGAAGGCTGGGGGGGGGAGGCTCTGCCACTTTTGGGAAAGGCTATTTTCAACATGTTTTTACACTTCTTCCATATTCCAGTTATTGAATATGAGTCTATCATTGGTATCTTATCTATTTAAACATTATTAAAATAGTAACAAACTATATAATTACATGATCATGAATTACAGTATATTAAAATCATTGCACTCACCCACAAGCTGTCTTCACTAACGTCTCAGTTTAAAGACATCACGTCTCTCTGTAGCTTTCTGGATGAAACTGTCAGCAAACTTATTCACATCTAGTTCCCTGGTATGGCCTTGAGGCACGTTAAGGACAGGCACATTACTCAGTTGCATCTGTCCCATTGATGACCGGAGATCATTTTTAAGTCTTCTGAGGCTGGAGAATGAGCGATCCACAGTGCAGGATGGTAGAGGTACAGTGAGAAGGATTCTTATAAATTTGCAGTATTCTTGAAGCACAGTGCACAAATGTTCATTCCCCGCAGTTTTTAAGAACAACACTGGAGACTGTTACATTTTTCTCTACACCTCTGTCCAAGAACATGTCACGCTGTCGTTTCCTTTGCCTGGTTTTTCTTTTGTGTTTTGTTTGCTCTTGCTGGTATCAAAACTAATGGTAGCCGTTTCAGTGGTCAGATTGCCCACTGTTGCGGCAGATTATCCTGTATTTGCTGAAGCACGCTGCGTTCCTGAAGGTTTACCACTGTTGATTTTGAACACAAATGTATCCATTTCAACCTGGCGCTACCCACTACCATTCCCTAAGTGTAAATCACGATATACTAGTTAGGAGGAACCACGTGTCCCGTCTTGGCTGGGACAGTCCCTTTTTTACACCCTGTCCCAGCCGTCCCAGTAAGGTGCAAGCCCTAGTGGGGCATGGAGGAACATGCAGCGGCGGGAGGCGAGGGGCAACTCCAGCCCTGCGTGGGAGGGAGGGTTCTGGAGAGCAGCTCAGGCCAGCCCAGCCTCGCATGGGTGGGAGGCAGGGGGTCTTGGGCTGGTCATGTGTGCAGGGAGTAGAGGGTGGCCTCGGGCTGGCCCTGCGTATAGCGGGGGTAAGGGGAGGTCTTGGGCTGGTCCCACATGATGGGAGAAGAGAGGGTCTCAGGCTGGTCACACGCAGGAGTGGGGAAAGGAGGGCTCAGGCCGGTCCTGTGCCGGGGGGGCCTTCAGGTCAGCTCCACGCAAGGGCAGGCAGCAGAGCAGAGGACCTCAGGCTGGCCCTGTGCATGAGAGAGGAGAGGGGAGCCTCAGGGGGTTGCCCTAATACTAGTCTGATAATTCTGCCTTCCAGTTTCACTGTAAGTGCTCCTGCCATTGTAAAACGTCGGTTTACGGCAAAGTAACTTCCAGCCGACATCTTATTACGTAAAAAAAAAAACCATTTTGGCTTGTGGATGCTGAGTCCCCTCTATTTTTTTTCAGTGGGTGCTTGAGCCCCGGAGCACCCGGGGGCTCAGTGCCTATGGGATGGATGGAGGATGACATTTGTGGGGCATTATAGGGGGAACCTGATGGACTTTGACTACAAAGACAAGACACAATGAATTTGCAATAACATTTGCACCGGTACCATGGAAATACAGGCAAGGCATTTCAGTGGTGCTGGCTGTGTTGCGCACGGTGTAGTAGATTAATCAAGGCTCAGGGTATGTAGTCTCCTATAGAAGTGTCTTTTTATTAGTATTTCAGTCTAAAGAAAGAAATAGTAAAACGGGGGCTGCTTGGAGAGGCAGGGAAGTGAAGTGGGGGGTGAGAGACAGGGAGGAAACGGCATCCAAACTGGAGGAACCCTGGAACAAGGTTTATCATCCTGGAGGGAGCTGCCAAGTGTTGCCCTCACATCACCTGACTCCCCTCACCTCAGCGCACTGAGAGCAGTGGTGGGTGAGAAGGTGCAGTAGGAGGTTCTCTCCCACAACCCCTCAGAGTTGGAAGGGGCCAGAGGCAGCTGGAGGTTTTAGGGGCGCTGAGGTGGAAAGAGGTGAAAGGGATACAGAGGAGAACAAGGTGTTGATAGGATCTGGTGGGTGAGATGGTTATAGGAGGAAGAAGGAGCATGGGGAGGGCTGGTGGAGGTGAATCTGGATGGTAGTGCTGGGGAATGACACTGCCCAGAGCAGCCTCCCACATTCTCTTCTCCAAGTGTAGGGAGGAGAAGAAGAGGCACCATTGGCTGCATGTGCTCCATGTGCTGCAGCTGGGAGCTGACTCTGGTCGGGAAACCCCGCAGCCCTTGGATGTGCATCGCGAAACCTGTATTCTGTGCAGGCCGGGCCTCCCTATTACGGATCAGGACTTGCCAAGATAAATGGTAGAACTCTCAGCTTTAACGATCACTGGCTCTTTAACGACTTAAATGGTCAGAGCTGCAGACTTACCTCTAATCCAAAAGATGGCCCTTCCTGGAGCACAGCACTCTCTGGGAGGTGGTCATTCAGTACTGACTCACCGTGAGGATTTCCACCAACCTCACTTCTCCATGCAGCACCTTGGGTTTTCTGTGGCGACCCCTCCTCCAAGTACTGACTGGGTTTTCCCTGATTAACGTGCACAGCAACACTGAGAAGAAAGGGAGGAAGCAGAGAGAAGAAGGCAGGAATGAATTTAGGAAACCTGGAAAGCCTCTTATCCCTAATTAAAGGGCACTTAGGCTATGTTGCTGTAAGGTCTCCTGTGTAGACGCTCTTTGCCGGCGGGACAGAGCTCTCCTGCTGGCATAATTAAAGCACCTCCAATGAGTGGTGTTAGCTATGTCGGCAGGAGCGGCTGTCCAGTCGACGTAGTGCTGTCCACACCAGGAGTGTGTGTTTTTTTCACACCCTGACCAACAAAAGTTTTAGTGTAGACATAGCCTTAATATCAAGCAGCTCAGTAGAAAAGACCCCTCTGTGCAAAGCAGCTGATTGGTCTGAACATAGCAGCTATGGTCCTGGGAGATAAAACACTTCACAAGAATTCTTCTCTGTCCCAGGTTGAATGCTGCATTGTGGTTGCTGCTATCACCCGTCACTCATATTTAACATCTACATTAATGAGCTGGAAGAAAAAGTCAAAAGCATGTTAATGAAATTCTTGGATGATACCAAATGAGGAGGAGTTGCAAACACCAGTGAGGACAGAAGCTGGGACTGAAGGACAGTCATAACCTTTGGGACACCCAGAGCATGGGATTACATCCCTGACCACCTTGGCTAATAGCCAATGATGGACCTATCCTCCAAGAACTTATCTAATTGTTTTTTGAACCCACTTACACTTTTGGCCTTCACAATATCCCCTGGCAATGAGCTCCACAGGTTGTCTGTGCATTGTGTGAAGAAGTACTTCCTTCTGTTTGTTTTAAACCTGCTGCCTATTAATTTCATTGGGTGACCCCTAGTTCTTGTGTTATGTGAAAGGGTAAACAATGCTTCTTTATTCACTTTCTCCACACCATTTATGATTATATAGCCCTCTGTCACATCCCCCCTTAGTCATCTCTTTTCCAAGCTGAACAGTCCCAGTCTTTTTAATCTCTCTTCATATGGATACTGTTTCATACCCTTAATTATTTTTATTGCCTTTCTCTGTACCTTTTCCATTTCTAATATATCTTTTTTGCGATGGGGCAACCAGAACTGCCTGCAGTATTCAAGGTGTAGATGTACCATGAATTTATATAGTGACATTATGATATTTTATGTCTTATTACCTATCGCTTTCTTAATTGTTCCTAACTTTCTCTTAGCTTTTTTGACTGCCCCTGCACATTGATCAGATGTGTTCAGAGAACTATCAACAATTATTTCATTTAGACCTCATTATTTTGTATGTCTAGTTGGGATTATGTTTTCCAATGTGCATTACTTTGCATTTATCATCATGGGATTGCATTTGCAATTTTGTTGACCACTCAGTTTTGTGAGATCTCTTTGCAACTCTTCGCAGTCTGCTTCAGACTAGACTATCTTGAGTAATTTTGTATCATCTACAAACTTTGTCAGCTCACTGTTTATCTCTTTCTCCAAATCCTTTATGAATATGTTGAACAGCACTAGACGCGATATATTGATCCCCGAACACGCTCCCCATCGACTCCGAAACTCCACCGGAGCAAGCGGTGGCAGCGGAGTCAGCGGGGGAGCCGTGGACATCGATCCCATGCAGTGAGGACAGGAGGTAAGTCGGAAAAAGATACTTCGACTTCAGCTATGGTATTCCCATAGCTGAAGTTGCATATCTCACATCAACACCCACCCCCATTGTAGACCAGGCCTTTATCAATTTCTATTCTCTCCTCTTTACTAGGATATAGAGTATCTCCTTTTATAAATCCTCCCCTAAGAGATGTGTCTGTCTGAACTATGTGCTCCACAGCACCAGTCAGCTTTCTCCCAGCCCTTAGTTTAAAATCTCCACTACTACCTTTTTCATTTTACATGCCAGCAATCTGGTTCTGTTTTGGTTTAGGTGGAGCCCATCCTTCCTGGATAGCAGGGGTCGGCAACTGGCAGCACGCAAGCCAATTTTTTCTGCTGCCAGCCGGGGTCCCGGCCGCCGGCCCCACTCAGCCCCCTGCCACCATTTATTGATATTTCTAATAATTGAATCCCTCATTACTATTACTTGTCTCTTCCTACTGACAGGGGTTCCCTCCCCCGGAGAGGCATTCTCAGTGTGAGAGGATACCATCCATCATGTAATGAAGCAGTAAGACAAGTTCCTCTCTAAACAGTTCAGCTGATACCACAACTGGATTATAGCTTTAGTTTCTGGGTACCTTGTTACTGGAAAGCTATTGACAAAATGCAGCGAATATGGAAGAAAAAAAAAATGATCAGAGGTCGGGGGAGACGGATTTGTAAGGATGGACTAAAGACCTGATCTTTCAAGGCACTGTGCACAGTCCTGCAAGGTTCTGATTAGTAGCATGCACTAGATGTAAGTAACATACCCAGCCTCAGCACCACTAACTAAACAATAGCACAGAGTGCTCTTCCACAATGGCTAACAGGACTTGCACTTTCCCCTGTCTGATGGGGATGTGTCCACTATGTAACAATAACCCACCAGCAAACCAGGTTCATGGGGGGTAATGTCTTAATTGTGAGCAAGCATCGTCATCGCTTTTTAAGTGACTTTGCTGATAGTGGAAAGTACTAGACTGAATGCCCTGGAGTCTGACATTCTCTGTTTGTTACCCCAAGAGCTTGTCACAGGTAATGGAGAAAGAAGGGAGACTTCAATAGGCACTAGTGTGGTCTTTCTGTTCTAACTCCAAGATACAGAAACCTCCACCATCGCCCCTCAATCTTCCCCATACACTGCCCCTTGCAACAAATAGGCCTCTCTTTACTGATGTGCTCAGCAAAGGTGTGAATGTGTGTGGGTTTCAATTCCTCCCCTCTACTTTACCTCTTTTTGGGCCCCATTTTCAAAGGCGTCTCCACTCTCCCATCAGCCTAGGACAGACACTCCCTGGCTCCTTTCCCCTGGCACCTCTTCTTGTGACTTTGCAGGAGTTGGCTATCCCAGGCGCCCCTGCATGTTCTTCACACTTGCAATGCCCACTTTAAGAGAACATTAGGCCACATTTGGCCTCTGGTTTGGGGTACGTTGGGTTTTGGGAGTCCTCTTGAGACACCCCACACCTCACTTGGAGATGTATTGAGCACCCAGAAGTGTACTTAAAGTCAATGGGAGCTTTGGGTGTTCAGCACCTCTGCAAATCAGGGTCCAGGTGTCTCAAGTTGCTCATCCCAAAACTGAGACACCCAAAATCAGTGACCACCTTTGAAAATTGAGGCTCTGGACCGCTCCTTGCAGTCATTAACAATGAAACTTGTTCTGACGGTCTGACCCTCAGATAATCAGTGGCCCTTGAGAACATATCCCTGGGCATTGTCATGGTAACCCTGTTCACTGTGACCTGCTCCTGGCTCTAGAACCCTGGCATGACTCCATCCCATCCCAGCTGATTCCTGCAGCTGCTTTACTGCAAAGGGGCCGATGAGCTGGCTGGGGCTGCCCCTGGTGGGATTCATGTTTCAGAGGGACGATTCAGCACACATTCAGCATTGGATGCTCCTATTCACAGCTAGACAAAGTTTGTCATTTAATTTTTAATGGCAATGAGCCTATTCTGAGCCACAGGGTGCCCCCAAAGTAGCCATTGATGGTCTTATGGATGTGACCTCCCCTTCGGAGAACATACTGAAGAGGTGAGGGAAGAATATTATCATGAGTAACTTTGGGTAAGTGCACTGAGTCCTGGCCCATGACGGGTTAACTTTGGGAACATGACCTAGAAATTGCCCCTATTGACTTTATGAGGAATTGAGGGAAATAATTATATTTTAAAAACTCCAAAAGGGTAGCACTGAAAAAAAAGGGCAGAAATCCAGATAATGAAATACATCTCAGCCCCCTCCCTCCATCTCCCCAGCTTAGGCCAGTTAACATTAAGATAGGACAATATGCCATAGAATGTCTAGGATAGAGAGCCCCTTGAGGGTGGGAAGGACCCAGTGGTATCCAGTAAGTCTTTTCCATCTCAGATTTAGACATTATTGGCACAGTGAGCAGAGATTCTATATGAGCTCATCTCCTTGCTCACCTTTCTCAGAGGTGTAAGTGGTGGGATAACAAGGACTGGGAACATGTCAGAGAAAATCAGGGAACATGACAAGGACAGTTCCCTGGTAATCAGGAGGGAAAGAGAGAGGCTGAATTCTCCAACCAGTAGCTGAAGGGCTGGGCTGTTTCATCAGCTCATCCCATGTTCTTTTCAACGGTTGGTTTGGTTTTAACCTGGGAGCCCTCACACCTGAGGAAAAAGCCTGGTGAATAAAACTCGTAGCGAACTCTTGTTATTGGACCTGCTGGCCCACTGGCTTACAGCCATCTAAGCAACTGTTTGGGTGTGTGGACAGTGAGGGAAATAAGATGTTAGAACTGAGATATTAGTTGGGCCTAGTGGGAAAGTGGGAGGTGGAATTAAGACATTAGCTCGTGTGTGTGTGTGTGTGTGTGTGTGTGTGTGTGTGTGTGTGTGTGTGTGTGTGTGTGTGTGTGTGTGTGTGTGTGTGTGTGTGTGTGTGTGTGTGTGTGTGTGTGTGTGTGTGTGTGAGAGAGAGAGAGAGAGAGAGAGAGACCGCTGATGTCAACTGGATGGAACCACACTACTCACATGTGTGTCATAGGCCTTATTCTGCTAACAGCTAATGGGGGTTCTCCTTTAGCTCCAGTGGAGAGGTGCTGTGCCTTTGAAGCAAGAGGGTCTGAACGGTAGCACTGCTGTTTCAGTGAAGCTGTGAATGGCCACCAGATGCGACAGAGTGACAGCCAGGATGTCCTACATTGGCAGGTTGTTACAAGATATTCTGTCCAATGGATGCATTGGCTAGCAGCAGCCAGCCATCCCCACACAGGGAGGAGGAGCATTGGTCTGGGTGCTGTGGGTGGCTGTCAGGTCATTTTGGTGGGCAAAAGGGCTATTTCTTAGGTACTCTAGATAGAAAAGGAAAGTTATTATTAATTATATTATTAATTATTATTATTATTATTATATTTAAATGTACTGGGTTCTTTCCAAGGATCTAGAAAGGCAGTTCCTGCTCCAAAGAACTCATAAATTTTTTTTAGACAGACAGATGGGGAGCTGCAGTACCATGGAGCACTCATTATTTATTGTCTGTATTGTAGTAGTGTTTACAGGCTTCAGTCAGTATCAGGGGCCCATTTTGTCACGTGCTGTACAAACACAAAATAAGAGAGAGTCCTTGCTACAAATTTAAACAGAGAGCTTAAGAGCCATGAGGGGCAGCAGGCAGAAAAAACACAAACCCTGACACTCTCTCCTGAGGGGATCATTTATTTGGTGAGGAACTTTCTATTTATTTTAGAGGTATAGTGGCCCGATTGATCAGGCACTGGCCTGGCACTCAGGAGACCTGGTCTTGTCTGGGGCCTCGAGATGCTACGGCAATACAAACAATAACAGTATTTATTTATTTTGAATGGTCCAGTGGTAGAAACTGTGATTGTTCATAGGGATTCTGTTACGAACCTCAAGTGCAAGTGGTATTTGCACACCCTGGAAGTGATAGGATCCTGCCCTGGGTTTTTTTATTTGGAGTCTGATTTTACTCTGAAAAGTGACTGTAAAAAAGGAGAGTTTAATCTGGTTCCTGCCTTTAACTCTCTCCTCTCCAGGGTGCCCAATTGTCACATCTTGAGAAGAGGAGAACATCTCATTAAACTTCTCAAATGTCCCTCATAGGAGGCGCATTACATATTTTAGTCCCAAAGCTACCCACTTTCCCTACAAATCTGCTACCCTTCTCCCTTATACTGTTGAAAATTATTTACCTAAGAAACAAGAACCATTAAGATGCAGTTTACAGTCAGTTATTTACACTAAAGGAAGGGATTGACCAGCATTTTCAATTTCCTGCATGAACCATTTTTACTGTTCTTGATTTTGGGTCTTGGTCACACATGTGTCTCACAATTCAGCCGTGGCAAGTTGAGATGTATGGGTCTCTGCCATTTGTTCTGCAATTCCTAAGCATGAATGGAAAATAATTAATTGCTCTTCCTGATTTAATTACAGTATGACTTCAGTTGCACAGCAAGACCCTCAAAAGAAGAGCAAACAGAAGTCTGGTAGTGTCTCTGAGATCATTATTGCTGGTGAGGGCATAAGCTCCTCTCCAAAGGTTGAGAAGAACCTAACCTTGCAGCAGGAGAAATCTCAAACAGTCCAGCCGGTTGCTGCCAGGAAGGGAACACCGCCTAGTCTGAAGAGAGAACTAAGCTCCTTGTGGGTTCAGGAGAAGTTTCAGGCTGTAAAAAGGCTAAAATCCTCTCTCTCTTCTCCTGAAATAGCCACTGTCCCTCCCTCAGTGAGAGATCTCTCAGCTGTGTTTGAAGAAATCCAGGTTATCAAGGGGACGTTGCAGGTACTTTCAGACTCATCAATGGAAATTAAAGTCAAGCTCTCCAAAGTACACAGTGAAATCTCACAGATCAACATGTTGATGGAGAAAAATGAATCAGGAATCAGCCAAGTTGGAGACCAAGTAAAGATTCAAGTCACTAAACCGGAGGCCAGCTCTCCAGATATGAAGACACGGCTCTGTCTTATGGACAAACAGGACCTTACCCTACAGAAGGAGCAGCAGAGGTCTGTAACGCAGGAGTCCAGTGCTGCTTCAGGAAAAGTGATGGAGCAACACAGTGTCAAGAATCAATGGGATCTCACTCTTTGGCAAGGGAAGACAACACCTGAAACAGCAGGGCCCCTGATAACAGGAGACTGGACAAGCTTGCAAACTCAACAGAACTCTTTCCCACTACCGCAGGAGGAAGGCAATGGTCATGTATGAATGTTCTCCATTTATTACAGCTTCCTTCCCACTTACACCATCTGGGCCATACCATAAGCGAATCCCAGGCAACCCAGGCCTCTCTGCCTATTTATGCCACCCAATCCAGGTCTCTGCATATTTAACCTACATAATCTGGGCTTCTTTGTACACTTATCCTACACAATCTGGCTCTCTCCACATATCTTTTCTACCTGATCTGGGCTTCTCTGAAGCACCACCCACCCAGACCAGGCCTCTGGGCAGACTCATCCCACTTGACCTATGCCATATGAAACAAGCTAGCAAAGGTTTAGGCTAATGCTTTCAAATGTTGACTCCTAATGCTAGGCCTATAAATCCATATGTAGACACCTACTTAAAAGGCCATAATCTCAGACATGCTGAAAACCCAGCAGTCCTCACTGAACTCAATAGAGGCTGGGTTCTGTGCATCTCTGAAAACCAAACCAATTAGGTGTTTAAATATGGTCTGAAATGCCTAACTTTATTATTACTAGTATGTGTATTACTGTAGCACCTAGG
Source organism: Gopherus flavomarginatus (assembly GCF_025201925.1). Classification (NCBI taxonomy): domain Eukaryota; kingdom Metazoa; phylum Chordata; order Testudines; family Testudinidae; genus Gopherus; species Gopherus flavomarginatus. Next base: position 298,793,105 of record NC_066618.1, on the reverse strand, counting down.
AGCCTTAGTCATGGACCCCATTGTGCTAGGCATAGTATAAATAGAGAATAAAGAGAGTCCCTGCCATCAAAGAGGTCCTACCATCTAAGGAATCCACGTTTGAAAATTCTGTCCTGAGGAAACCTTGCAATCTGCTGGGTGATTCAAGTGACTTAACCTCTAAGGAGCCCTAGTGAGGGACTGGTCTTTGGCCAGATTCCTCTTGCTTTTAGTCTCCTCAGTGCGGGTGGCATCTAGAACTGTGCCATCAATGACAGGGTTTATCTTGTTTATTTCAGAGTGGCAAAGAGCATATTAGTCTGGTCTCACTTACCGACCTGGTGCTGACAACTGTAGCCAGTCTGAAGGACTCCGACAATGCCAATGAAGCAGCCATGACAACACTGGCTGCAATTCTGGAGGACCATAGGGCTGAGATGAAGGAGAAGGTAAGAGGGCAGAAGCTGTTAGTGGTGGAAATTGGAGTTCTCTATGCTGGGGGCAGTGAATGGACCTTTTTTGTGGGTTTGTATAGTGACTTTGCCATAATGTAACAGGTGTACCATAACTGCTCATGTTCTTAATCGTATCCATGTCTGTATTATTGCAGTATTCCTCTACTAGGCATTAAACTAATCATCTGTGTCTTCATTGCAACAGTGGGCTATGTGCTGCTGTATTAATGAGCAGCCAGTATGAACTTGTGAATCAAGTCTTCTTCAGGAAAGATGCTCTCTGTCACAGTTCCTCCCAATCCAGGGTTCCTTCATATGCGTCTTGTCCTTCTTACTCTTCTCTGGGGCTTCATGCTCACTCCATGGGTTCTAATTCTGTCAAATTTGTTATTGTGGTCTCTGTACCTTTTTGCCCTGTGCATCACATCTGTCTAAGTTAACAGTATAAGCTCCACAGAGCAGGAACCATGTCTCTCTATGTATTTCATAAAGCCCCAAATACACATGCCCAGAGATAACTACAGATATGATTAACAAGAATTCAGTTCCCACCACCATGAAGAAGTGAATCTTTGAGTGTCTTTTCTTTTGCTCCAGGTGTCAGACATTGTGGATGGCATCTATTTCCAGATAAACAATGTCCCAGAGGGCAGTGCCAGGCGGGCAGCTCTCAGGGTGGTGTGTTCATTGGCTGAGGAGTACCCAGAGGAAGTGGTCTCAAGCCTTCTGAGACACTCGCTCCCATGCGACAGGTAATTGCATTAATGCATAGCCCCTTTCTAGCGCCTTTCACGTGAGGCTCTCAAAGCACTCGATACATTGCAATGACTTGAGCCTCACAACCCCTCTGTGAGGTACATCAGTACTGTCCCCATTTTACAGACTGGGAAATTGAAGAGAGGTGAAGTGACTTGCCTAAGGTCAGGCACTGGGAATAAGACCTAGGAATCCTGACTCTCATTCCCAGTCTCAATGGGCGATGGGTGCTTGTTTGTGCTGGGGCCAGAGAAGAGGAAGGAAGGAAGCTCCTTTCATTTTATAGTTGAACCTTGGGTCAACAAGACATAAACTGTGGCTCTAGGGCACATGTTGGTCTTTGGGGCCCTACACATGCCTCTCATGAACCTGGTAGGTCTGATCAGAGCTCTGTCTCAGTTTGATGGTGCAAAAGTTCCACTGCATTTTGATTTTACAGAACCAAACCCAGCCTGGTTCAGATCCAGCTCCCATCAATACAAATGTGGAGTGATGGTTCTGTTTTTGTCTCATCCTGTCATCCCTGCATTTCTTCCTGTTTCCTGATGGAACACATTCCGAGCAGATTCGCTCTGTGCTGTGGGCCTCCCCTGGGACCGTGTTTAGGGGCCTGGCTCCATCTTAGGCCTCACAAGTGCAGTCAGACCCTGGAAAGGGAGTTCAGGAGAAACTTCTCCATGCAGAGGGTGTTTAATGAACACAATGGAGCACAGATACCATGGTGATGGGGGCTATATAAGTACCTAAATAGGGGAGAGTGGTGAAGGTCTGATCAGTGTGTCTACATTTCTGAATTTTCAGCAACGCTGCTGAGCTGTGGAAGGGCCTGTGCAGAAACCTAGAAATCAACACCAAAGTTATGTGGCAGCTGCTCAGAGAGCTGAAACAGAGACCCCGACTCCAGGAGAGCAGCAGCAGCTCTGGTGATGGAGCCTCCCTCACTCCACTGGCTGTGAGTAATTAAACCAACAGGCCTTCCCATTCCAGAGAAAGGGAGCAGCTCTGTATCCTCCTTCATGTTGACCAGCAGGATGTCGGAGTACTGAGGGATGATGCTGGTGACACATCTGGGGGGAATAGTGTGTATGGGTTCCACATCTGCCTGATGACACTCTGATAGTCTCCCTGTCTTTTGTACGTTACCTTCCACCATGACTTTTTACCGTGACCACCCCTTCTGACCAGGGGTGGCTCTACATTTTTTGCTGCTGCAAGCACGGCAGTCAGGCGGCCTTCGGCAGCACACCTGTGGATGGTCCGCTGGTCACGTGGCTTCAGCAGCATTTCTGCAGGTGATCTGCCATTCCTGCACCTTTGGCGTACCCGCTGCCGAATTTCCGCTGAAGCCGTGGGGCCAGTGGACCTCCCGCAGGCATGCCGCCGAACGCTGCCTGACTGCTGCCCTCATACTGACCAGCACACTGCTCCCGATGGCTTGCCGCCCCAGGCACGCGCTTGCTGCGCTGGTGCCTGGAGCCGCCCCTGCTTCTGACAGAAGACCGGATGGACTCATTTGGAGGAAAAGCAAGTTCTTAACCCACCAGAGGGGTCAGCAGCATCATCTGTTTCTCAGGGTAAAGCACTCTGCCTCCTCACAGCCCCTTCTATAGTAGGCTAAATTTCCTGGTTGAACACATGTCTAGGTGAGCTTAATGATAATCCTTCTTACTGGCAGGGCCCTACTGCAGTGATTCCATTTTGCCTTTGCAATTGGGACACCATTTAATGAGCCTGTTTTATTGTAACTGTGTCAGGTAACAAAGCTTTTTCTTTGCCAAAATCATGAAGTAACATGTAGTAACTTGGGAAATGTGGTCTAAATGGTCTAAATGAAACTACTATAAGGTGGATGCACAACTGGTTGAACCCACAAAGTATTTACCAAGCGGGGAGGATGTATCTAGTGGGGTTCCTAGGGGTCAGTCCTTGGTCCGGTACTAGTCAATATTTTTATTAATGACTTGGATAATGGAGTGAAGAGTATGTTTATTACATTTGCAGATGACACCAAGTTGAGAGGGGTTGCAAGCACTTTGGAGGACAAGATTAGAATTCAAAATGAGATTGACAAATTGGTCTGAAATCAACAAGATGAAATTTAATAAAGACAAAAGCAAAAAGTAGTACACTTAGGAAGGGAAAATCAAGTGCACAGCTACAAAATGGGAAATAATCGTTTAGGCAGTAATACTGCTGAAAAGGATCTGGGAATTATAGTGGATCACAAATTGAATGAGTCAACTGTGTGATGTGGTTGAGAAAAAGGCTAATGTTCTGGGGTGTTGTGATCCTAAGCACCCCTGTATTCACACCCTACACACTATTGTAATAATCTTTGTCAAAATATGGCTGGTGAGGTATCATTTGAAAACTAATAAGTCATTGATCATTAATATTCTTGCGTGATGTATGCACATGGTGTGTATTAAGAGTTATGAATGTATGCTGCAATTATTACTAATGTGTGTTTAAACCAGGCATGTCAGGGGGAGTTGGTAAAGAGGTCTGCCTTAGACAAAGGAATGTGTATTTGCTTCTCTGACCAGCCCAGTCATCTGACTGAGACAATGAAGGTCCATTTTTACATACCAGGTAAACAAGACTATCAAGCAAAGAAGATGGGTAGGAGACAGTATGGCATCTACACTCAGCCAGAAAGAGAAGCTTGGTTTGGGTTTTACTTTTCAAAAAATATATTGTAAAAGTTTATTGGTCTATAAAGACAGGGGCTGAACCTAAAATGCTAAGTAATTGAATCAACTCATGTTCTACAATATTACTGTATTATAATGTAGGGTGAGATATTTTCTGGAACTTAATGGCACATGAGTGATGAATATCACCGTGAAATGTCTGTATTATACTGTATGAAGAAATGTAGATACTCATGATATTATGAAGTAAAGTGGCCAGACAGGGAGAAATGGGTTCCCTCCCAGAAAGGAGAGAAGGTAGCTATCTATATAAATTCAGCATGGTGGAATAAAATCAATGGAAGCCGCATTTACATCCAGAGGGATCGGAAACTCACAGGAAGGGAAAAACAGCATGAGGGCATCCGGCCTCTGCAAACAAAGTCACTGAACTTTGGAAGATATGAGCAAAGACAGAAGCCATCTTTGGCACCCATCGCTAAACAAACACAAGGGAACAGAGCTCTTGAAAGTTGAGAAAGATGGGTCTTCAGACTAGAGGTGGTTGAAATCTCTGAAAACTGAATAAAAGTGAGAAACCATCTTGAACAGAGCCTGCACCTTGCTAGATTAAGTTTTAGACTTTTAGATATGTGTTTTCACTTTGATTTGCTTGTAACCCTTTCTAAATTTATTCCTTTTACCTGGCATCACCTAACCTCTGTCCTCTTGTTAATAAATTTGTTTTATTTTTTTTACTATAAACCAACTCAGTGCAGTGTTTACAGGGAAGGGTGTATTTACCTCTGTAAAGTTAATAAGCTGTGATGTGATTTTGTGTCTTTAGAAGAACAAACTAACCTTTTCATGTCTGGACTGTCCAGGATGGGGCTGAGCATTGCAGAGCACACAGTTTTTGCCTTCCCTTTTGAGTCTTTCTTCTTGGGCAGACAGGCCATGAACAGGAGGAGCCCTGTTTGCCTTCCTCCCCACCTTCAATAGGATTTACATAAGGTGGGAATGTTTTGTTTCCCAAACTTGACCCCTCTTCCCTTACAGTGAAAAGTTACAAGAAGTCTCGTGTAATGTTTTAGTATCAGGGGACAAGACTACTTGACTCTGTAAGATCACAGCATCCATGAGTCAGCGGCAGTATGGAGAGTCCCCAGGAAGGCCAAGACTTTCGCAGTCTGTTTTCCTTGCTGATGAGTCATCCACCCTGTTTGGCTTTTCCATTGTTGTACTTGAAGTGTTAGCAGTGGGTGTCAACCAAAGTACCATAGTTGAAATACAGATACATAGTCAATATTCCTAACTTCAGATACAGAAATGATACAGGCATACAAATTCGATAATCGCATTCAGTAAATCATAACCTTTCCAATGATATCTCACATGAGCTATCTTGCATAAAGTATATCTCAGTTATGTCATACTCATATCGTAAGCATATTTTCATAAAGAATATGGAAGAACACATCACACGGGGATGAACGGTTCTCCATGTCCACGGAAGGTAGGACAAGAAGTAATGGGCTTAAGCTGCAGCAAAGTAAGCTATTAGCCTTCTAACTCTAAACTCTGGAATAGGGTTCCCAGGGAGGCTATGGAATCCCCATCACTGGAGGTTTTTAAGAACAGGTTGGACAAGCACCTATCAGAGGTGAGCTAGGTTTACTTGGTCCTGCCTCAGCAAGGGGGACTGGACTTGATGGCCTCTCCAGTTGCCTTTCAGCCCAAAATTTCTATGATTCTATGTAGGGGAGACAGAGGATTTTAGAGTTAGATTTGTTTCTTTTACCTTCTTCAGGCAACCAGAGCCCTGTCTGTGATGCTTACTATCTATGTGTGCATTGGAGCAACGCGGGGCTTCTACCCCCAGCTATTCCTAGCCCTGCTGACTCAAGTTCACTACCTGGTGAGCCTGCCGGGCTACACTGAGGTCACCAGAAGGGAGTGCGGCCAGCAGAACAGGCTCACAACAGCCAACCATGTGAGGTAATTATGGAAAAAAGCAGATGCTAATGAGGCAAGTAACCACATGGGTGGTTCCTCATGACAAGGCTTGGGCAGAACCTACTGAAGGCTCAGATGTGAACACAAATCACTCTCTGGAAGAGAGGTCCTGTTGAAGGTGCTCTGGCTTAACTCAGATGGACACAAACCTAGTAAAAGTCTCTAGCTGCTTCCCTTCCATGTTGTCTTACAAGCAGTAAACTCCAAAATTCAACAAACCATGAAGGGTAGTTCCTATGCTTCCTCCAAGCGTCCTTTCTTGGCTTCTTATCAATAACAAACCTGTTTTTAAAGACGATGAGCTTAAACAGCCTCAGCTGCATCTGAATGGCTTGTCAGGCTTCCCTGAGCTGCCTCTGAACTCGGGCTGGGACTAACCTCCTTGTCACTCTCTGGCTCAGCAGGGCCTCATCTGGTGGACACCACTGGGATGGCTACGGCAGGGCTTTTGGATCCCCTACAGGGTGGCACCAATAGACCCATAAGCCTGATGTGAGGTTGAGTCATCCCTGAACCAGAGACCGACTAAGCCACATGTGGTGATGAGTCATTCCCATGCTAGGCTCCAGCCAACCCACAAGCCAGGAGCTGGGCTGATGAGTGTCAGGGCAGGTATATAAGCCTCACGGGAGAGACGGCAGCTCAGTCAGCTCAATGTCACTTCATGGCTTGGAACTCTCCCCTGCCTGCTAGTTGTGACAGATTCCTCAGGCCTTAGCCTGCTCCAGCCCTGCGCCAATTCCAGGCGTGTTCCCACTTCTGCTCCAGTCCCGTCCTTGCTCTGGCCTAGCTCCCAGTCCTACGCTTGCCTTGTTTGGACTGTGCTTTTGACTCCTGATTTCAGCTCTGGCTCCAGCTCCTGGCCCAACTGCCACCATGCTGACCACTAGAACCAACTGCCCTACTCCAACCACTAGTCTGATCATCCAGGTCTCAGTTTCTGACACCCTGTAGGGGTTATATCACTGTACACTGTTCCTCTCCATCCACCAGGCAAGGCCCAGTTACAAAGGGAGTGGGGGAATAGCTCAGTGGTTTGAGCATTGGCCTGCTAAATCCAGGGTTGTAAGTTGAGGGGGCCATTTAGAGAACTGGAGTAAAAAAAATTATATATATATATATATATATATATATATATATATAAAATAAACTGTCAGGGGATTTGTCCTGCTTTGAGCAGGGGGTTGGACTAGATGACCTCCTGAGGTCTGTTCCAACCCTGATATTCTATGATTCTACGGCTGTGTTTCTACCCTCATGACAACACTATAGGAAAATAAAGAGGCAGTGTTGCCTTGTACATCAAAGATGTATACCCTTGTACTGAGGATGAGGTAAAAGTGGGAAGCACACCTGTTGAAAATCTCTAAGTAAGGATAAAAGGGGTAAAGACAGGGGTAAAGTCATGGTAGGGGTCCATTATTGACCACCTCACCAGGAAGTAGAGACAGATGAGGCTTTTTTTAAACAACTCACAAAATCATCCAAAGCCAGGACTTCAACTACCCAGACATCTATGGGGAAAATAACACAGCAGCACACAGATTATCCAACAAGTTCTTGGAATGCATTGGAGATAACTTTTTTGTACAGAAGGTGGATAAAGCTACTAGGGGAGAGGCTGTTCTAGATTTGATCTGGACAAATAGAGAGGAACTGGTTGAGAATTTGAAGATGGAAGGCAGCTTGGGTGAAAGTAATCATGACAGAGTTCATGATTCTAAGGAATGGTAGGAGGAAAAACAGTAGAATAAAGACAGTGGACTTCAGGAAAGCAGACTTTAGCAAACTCAGAGAACTGGCAGGTAGATCCTGTGGGAAGCATGTCTAAAGGCTTGTCTTCACTATGAGGGTAAGTCGACCTAAGTTATGCTACTCCAGCTGTGATAAGATGATAAGTAACAGTCAACATGGATTTGTCAAGGACAAATCATGTCAAACTGATCTAATATTCTTCTTTGACAAGGTAACAAGTCTTGTGTATAAGGGGAAGGCAGTAGATGTGACATATCTCAACTTTAGTAAGGCTTTTGATACTCACATGACCTTCTCATAAGCAAACTAGGGAAATATAGCCTAGACAAACTTACTATGAGGTGGGTGCACAAATGGTTGGAAAAACATACACAGAGTAGTGATGAATGGTTCACTGTCAAACTGGAAGGGTATACTGAGCGGGGTCCCACAGGCATTTGTCCTGAATTCAGTTCTATTCAATATCTTCATAAATGATTTGGATAATGGTAGAGAGTGTACGCTTTAAAGTTTGTGAACGATACCAAGCTGGGAGGGATTGCCACCACTTTGGAGGACAGGACTTGTATTTGAAATTATTTTGACAAACTGGAGAAATAGGATGGAATTCAATAAGGAAAAATGTGAAGTATTATGTTTAGGAAGAAATAATCAATTGCACAAGTACAAAATGGGAAATGACTGCCTAGGAAGGAGTACTACAGAAAAAGATCTACGGGTTATAGTTGACCACAAACCAGATATGACTCAATAATGTAATACTCTTGCAAAAAAGCAAACATTATTCTGGGATATATTAGCAGGAGTGTTTAAGCAAGACAGGAGAAGTAATTCTTCCACTCAGCACTGATAAGGCCTCAGCTGGAATAGTGTGTCCAGTTCTGGCCACCATACCTTAGGAAAGATATGGACACACTGGAGAAAGTCCAGAAGAGAGCAACCAAAATTATTAAAGGTCTAGAAAACATGACCTATGCAGAAAGATTGGTTTGTTTAATCTGGAAAAAGAGAAGACAGAGGGGGGACATGATAACAGTCTTCAAGTATGTAAAGTTGCTATAAAGAGGAGAGTAATTGTTTTCCTTATCCACAGAGGACAGGAAAAGAAGTTATGATCTTAAATTTCAGCAAAGGAGATTTAGGTTGGACATTAGGGAAAGCTTCTTAACTGTCAGGATGGTTAAGCACTAGAACAAATTGCCCAGGGAGGTTGAGGAATCTCCATCATTGGAGGTTTTTAAGAACAGGCTGGACAAACACCTGTGAGGGGTGGTCTAGCAAACACTTAGTCCTGCCTAAGTGCAAGGGATGGACTAGATGATCTATCAGTGTGTGGTGCCCAAGTCACTGAAAAGTTCTTAACTCCCTCAAAACTCTTGGAAATCACACCCAGTAAAGGTGTAGCCGTCAGATGAGTCTGTTACCCAGCTATGCAAAGGGGATGTTGATATCAGTTAGATCAGTTATCCACTGTGGGGCTCCTTTATCATTTCCTGACCTTACCAAAGCTCCTAAGTACTCCAACATCTACACATTGTAGCTAGATGGAAAGAGGCCACTGGGCTCCATTCGGGGCCAAACCCCCTTCTGTCTATAGTATTTGTCCCCTGAGCACTGTAATATCCTTCTTTCTTTCAGGTAGTTCCTGAGATCTTCTCAGTGCAGGTTCCCTTACCACTTATGGGAGACATCAATCTCTCTCTGCACAGAGAAATTTGTCCTGCAATCCCACACCACCCTTACTCTTCTTTCAGCTCTCATCTACACCCTCTTGTTTTATAGCCAGATACCAGCTGTGTTATTAGCTACCTTCTGATTTCCCATCCCATCACCATATTCGATCGTCAGGCCCTAGTGGAGATCAGAACCAAGTACTGGAGCAGAGAGTCCAGTGAAACCAGCTCAGAGACTATTACTAAGATAATAATAGTGCCACGGAAAGTTCCCAGGGATTATAGGGAGGGACTCAGACAGAAAGGAGGCATTTAACAGCCATATGTTTCATCCACACACCCACCCATGTGAACAAAAATTAGATGGATAGGAGCTATCGTGTCACATCTAATCTACCCACTGTAGGTCAGTGCAGGATTATTCCCTGCAGTTGGTTTTGCAGGCTAATTTTAAATGTCTCAAACTAGGAAGCAATCCCACATTCCCCAGTGTGCCCCTCTGATATCTGATTCAAACTGACTCTGTGATCTCCCTTCCCAGGGAAAGCAGTGCCCTTTCTTTGTGATACACGCTATGCCTGTAGGGTGTTGATGTCTCAGGTCTAGCCTGTCAGACTGCCCCTGAGGTGATGGGAGTGTCTGTGCAGTGGGGTGCAGGTGGGATTGGGGTTTCACTTATATCTCAGTATGCTGAATGGATCAAAATAATCCCTCGTGTAACTCTATAGAAGTTGGCCCTATGTATCTTGGTGCTTATAAACAGGAACTGAGAGGGGTTGTTTTAATTCCATAATCCTGGTCTTTTTTTCAATGTAGTTGTGCAGTGGAATCTCTGAAGACCCTGCTGATCCGAGACAGAAGAGAAATTGTGTTGCCATGGATGGAGAAAGTGGGAGGCTGGGACCTTCTCTCAAGTGCTGAGGGTTACCTGGAAGGGGCCCTTCTGCTGGCTAGGTAAGCAATGAAAGCTTCAATGTGGGGAGGGATAGCTCAGCAGTTTGAGCATTGGCCTGCTAAACCCAGGATTGTGAGTTCAATCCTCAAAGGGGCCATTATAGGGATATGGGGCAAAAATCTGTCTGGGGATTGATCCTTTGAGCAGGAGGTTGAATTAGATGACCTCCTGAGGTTCCTTCCAACCCTGATATTCCATAAAGTTCCTCTGGCTACCCTGTGCAGCACTGATTCATGCTCAGGCTGCCATCTGTTGCAAACTCATTTATTACTGTATATTCCTCCAATAATTATGAGTATATGATTTATATCACAGAGCCATGGTTACACATTCAAGCCACCATCTCTCTGGGCTTCTTGCCAATACCATCCCAAATCTCCACACTGAGGATGAAGAGAAAACTCTGACAGCCATTGCCTTCTTCACTGGGGTAAGATGAGTTAGCTGACATGTGTGGCTAGGCTTCTCGGGAGCAGTTTAGCTCCAGACTTCAATAGCTCACTGTTGAATGGGGAATTTGCATCGGCAACTTGGCCATCCTCTTATCTGTTCCTTGTTGCCGATTCTGGTGGGAGAGGCATGATGAGAGATCCTATCTTTGGTTGCAGAAGTACTAGTTTTGGATGGGCTAAACCATCAGGTGACACAGGGAAAGAATGAGAGATCACCAAGGATATTTCTGTCCAGGTTTCCTCATTAATTAGATGGCTTGTCTTCTCCCAGTTCTTTGGGGCTGTCTGCACAGAATGGTCCTTTATCTAAAGCCATGAGATCTAGAGATAGTCCCATAAAGTGAGTTTTATTTTTAATTTGCAGACCAATCCCACTTCTGAGTCCCTTGTCTGGGGACAGCTGTGAGAGAAGCCTATTCACACCTCATGAAATGTGGGTCAGGAGTGAACTGCATTCACACAGGAGTGGGCTGTGAGCTGTAATACTTTGGTCTAGTGTTTTAGTGTGTGAGTGCTGGTGGTTTGTGATATACATGTCAAATTAGATGATCTGGTGGTCCCTTCTGGCCTTAAACTCTATGACTCTAGGAGATTTTATAGCAGAATGCAGGGAATTTTGCCTCTGATATCCATCCAAAGAACAAACCTGGAGAGAGAATTCTGTTTTCCGCTTGTAATGGACTCACTGTTTTGATTTTAGCTTCTCCGCAGCAAATCTGTGACCAAGCTATTGCCAAAACGAACTATTCTGGGTAGGCTGGAAGAGTGGCGGATAGATCCGAGACCCACTGTCCGCTGGCTAAGTCTGCACGGGCTTGGAAACATGGCACTTCACCGGCAGAAGGTAATAGCAATAAGAGGGACTTCTGTGGGAGCTGCAGATACTCAGCTTCTCTGAATACCAGGGCTTAAATGTCTGCAACAAGATCCTAAAAATAGAGGCTACTTTTGAAAGCGTGTGTGTAAGTAACTTGCCCAAGCAAGTTGGTTTTGCAGCTCAAACTAGAATCCAGGAGTCCTGACTTGTTCCAGGCCCATTTCTAGACCAGGCTGCCTTAGGTATAGCAGTGACAACTGTCACTGAATGGTGAATTATCATTATTTTTAGTTATAAAACCAACTCCAGTAATACCAAAACATGCCTGTAGTGAACACAACAGAACTGTGTAGCTGGTGTTGATGGCGCAAATCCTAGGTCCGTGGAAGTAGAACCAGAACTGCTGGATGGTTCATGGTTGAGTGAATTACAGCTGGGAGTGCTTCATCAGGGGTCAATAACGTTCCAGGAAGGTGACAAAGAGCTGTCAATACCCTGCATCCAGCTAAAAGAAAGCGAGTCTCTGAATCCTGGGAGGGACCACGCTCTGAGCATCCTCTATCTTCAGTCTGCTGGTTACACGGTGCAGTGACTGGAGAGTATGAGTCAGTATTCCATCTCTTCTGATGAACTTCTTTTCCGCAGGTGAAACAGCTCCAGGCTCTCCTTCCCGCCATCCTGGTGGGTTTGAATGAGACACACGAGAGGCTTGTTAGGGAGGCCATCACCGCTCTGGGAAGTATTCTCAGACACCACAGGGACAGGGTGAACATCAGCTCCATCTGTGTTCGGATTGCGAAGACGCTTCGGCCCTTCCTGGATGACGTAAGACAATGGGAAGAGGGAGGTTCCTATGTGCATGGAGGAGGAGCTGGTTACTGCTGCCAGGAAAAAGCAGTAACCTTTGTGAGGAGAGAACCTCCTTTTTTAATTCCTTCGATTCTTGGTTCCTCCTGCTTTCCCCGATCCCGAGCTAAGGTTTTGTTCAGTGGATCCTGCTGGGCCTTTATTAAGCAGCAGTACAGATCCACTTATAGCCATGCTTATAAGGGTCGGCTTTGGGATGCTCTGTCAGAAGTAAAGTTAATGTCCTATCACAGTCAAACTCAACAGGGCAATATCTAGTCTGTTACCCATCTGCATAATGGGGTTACTGATATTTCCTGACCTCCCAGAGTACTGTGAGGTCATATTCTATATTGCTTGTGAAGTGCTCAAAAACTAGTGACAAACATTATAGAAAAGCCTGTAAACAAGTGATCAGTAGGGCAGATTCTGATGTCCTCTATTAGTCAGAGGTATACTCTCTGCTATAGCCATGATCTGCAGCTCACAATACTACAGAATCGACATTGGCCTTCCTCTTTATAGGAGGAAATGAATGCTCGGAGTACTGCAAACCCAGACATTTGAAACTCAACCAGTCTATAGACTGCATTCTCCATCAGGCATATGGCTCCCCATATAGGGTCTCCCATGAGAATGGGGACTTCTGTCGCTGGTTGATTGGGGACTGAGAGTGAATATCTCTATTGATTCTGATCTAGAAGGGCAGCTTGATTTCCCCCCAGCAATCTTTGGTGAGCGAATGGACCTTGAGACCAGAAAGATAATATGGCAACACTATCTGGAGGTTCAAATTTTATCTGATATTCAAGCAGTATGCTGCAGAATATGGAAGATGTAATCCACTAGAAGATGCAGGATTATGATGTTCTATGTGTTATGCAGCAGGATGTGCTGCTGATTTAATAACACCCTCCCCACAATGAATTGTCAACTAAGTTTGGCCCCAGGACCTTCTGTGCCACAGCACAAGTCTCTACCATTTGAGCAAATGGAGTAATTTAACTAGCTGATAGCAGTAGTGGGTTGTTATCCTCTAGTGGTCCACCCACTAGAGAAGGACATGGCACAAACTCTGCCACTATGTTACAATGACATGGTGTTAGCAGGGTGTGCACCTCTTGTATAGAGATGCCTGACGTAGAGCAGAGAACTTCCAACACCTACATATGAAACTGTAGTGGGAAGGAACTGCTATTTCCTCAATCCACCTCATTGTATAAAGAGCCATTCTTTCTCCATAGGCAGGCTATCCACAGTTATAAAGCCGCAGTCTGAGTCTGTAGTTTCCATTACACAGACACTGCTCTGTGCTGAAACAGCTTTCAGTGAGAGCTCCCTCTTTGTGTATCACTCACAGCCCAGAGACAAGGTGCGCTCTTCTGCCATTGGCCTGTTTGGGAACCTCTTAAGCGGTTTGAACTTAAAGTCTAAATCCATCATGCAGGAGCAAGTCCTCAGCAGCTTGGTGCCGTTGCTCCTCCATCTGCACGACCAGGACCGGAAGGTGGTTGAGGTAAGACTTAGCGTCACTTCTCCAGCCCCAAGGAATTACAACTGTCAGGTTCTTCTGTCAGATTCCTCTCCAGATCCATTTCCCAAGGCACAATCTTTTCTGCTTTTTACCCTAATATGTTTCCTATACACATGTACCCAAAGGTAAAAAACATTGCTCCTCATGGACACTTCCCGTACCCTTTTAGCCCATGCGAAGAATCAAAGCCAGATGGCATTAACAGGAAGGCAGGGACATTAAGCCCACACTGCTAGGTGGCATCTACAAATTCACCTCTCAAAACCTGTATGCTCATCTGTCTGCAAGAGCAAAACTCTATAAATCAGGTAATTGCAGCCTAAGCACCTCATTTGCATGCCGGCATCTGCAAACATCTGCCCACCAAAAACATGGGAGGAGACTGCAGGACCCAGGGACCTGGCTCTGTCTCTCTCTGTGGGATAGGAACACAGAGACTACAAGGGCCAAGGAGGAAGCCATTAACCCTTTCCTTCCCTCTCCTACTTAGGGTAAGTTTTCTTTGTTGGCTTTCAGTGGCTATTGGACAGGATCAACAGTATCTATCCTTCTGACCTTCTTCTCTCCCCTTTGCCATGCAGAGCTGTGAATGGACTTTAGCACGATGTAATGACTTCATGGGATGGAAATTGCTGGAGGAGATATTCACCATGGCCCATTATGACAATCAGCAGGCCTTGTGCAAAGTCTGCAAGCACCTGGTAAGGGAACACTGGGCTTCTTTGTGGAATGGGATGATTTGGTGGTGGGAGGGACACGAGTTATCTAATAAATGGCACCATATTTAAAATGACTTGCATCTCCCCGAAGATCTCGCTTTGCAGGCCTAGTGACCCTCCTGTCCACACCCGGCTGCTGCTGTCTTAGATCACGTTGGTGAACTGCAAAGCTTTAAAATCCTTGGTGTTTGTCTAAAAGTGATACCTTGAGCAATGCGCATAGGCACAGGCAGTGGGAAGGGCACTTGGGAACAACGCAGTGGGAATAGGTAGGTGGCATCAGTGCTGGGGACGAGGCCATGAAGCACTCAGAGGATGGTAGTGATGCTTTTTCCTGCTCAAAAGCTCACTGGCAGGAATTGTCTGCAGCAGAATCACAGACATTAGAAACGGAATGGCAGTATTAGGTGACCCAGCCCCTTCTCCTGACAATGGAGGAATGTCTGTGCTCCATCCAGTCTAGTTTTAAATATTTCAGGTGATGGGTCTTCCACTGCTGCCTTTGGGAAAGTCGTCTACTACCAGCTGGCTCTCATTTTCACTGAGGTCCCATAGGACCTCTTTTCTCTCCCCCTAATGCTGTTCTCTGGTGACTACAGTGGTACAGCCATGCTGCTGTAGCACTTCCATGTAGACACTACCTATGCCAACGGGAGGGGTTCTCCTGTTGGAATACATAATCCACCTCCCTGAGAGGCAGCAGCTAGGTGGGAAGAATTCTTCCATCAACATAGCATTGTCTACACCAGGGATTAGGTTGGTTTACCTATGTAGTTCATGGGTGTGGATTTTTCAGATTCTTGAGCAATGTGGCTGGGTCAACCCAACATTTTAGCACAGACCAGGCCTGAGAGGAGCTTGCTCAGAAGGTGAAAGCTCTGGATTTGAAAGAATTAGCTCCTGGCACCAAAGTTTGACCAGTCTGTTAGTCCACTAGGATCCAGCCTGTGTCTCCTCTTATACCCGTCTCCACTTATACCCTCCTCCCCTTGTTGACCTAGATACAGTATATCCCTTTCTTCTACTCCCCAGCCAAGATCTCTCTAATATTCAGAGAGGTCTCCTCATTCCTCCCTAGGTTCAGCGATACTCAGGGAGAGTCCATGAATTCCTGTCCCAGAGCCAGCACTATCTGAAGAGCGGACAGGCTCCTGTGAGGAGAGTAGCCAATATGTTCACAGGTAAACAAAACCAAACCACACACTTGACCTTTGTAAGCAACTTCTATCAAAGCCTTTTTCTGAGCTTCCCTTCCTCTCTCTTGGGGTTTATGCAGCACTATAGGAAGAAAATTACAGCCCTTTCATGCCCCATGCTCTCATCAGAATTCCTCTAACCCCCACACTATGCTATTCCTGGAACAACTGCTATAGAACAATGCAAATAATAGAGCTGAGTTAATAATTCACAGCTAATTATTTATGAGGCACATTTTGCTTTTTTGATCTTCGACCCCATTGTGAAATTCTCCAGTGTATTTATGATTCAAAAGGATTTGGAAATAGCTTTAACGACCAATTCTTGGGCAGCTGATTGTGCAAACTGCAAGTGTTACAATTGAATATATATACTTGTTCACACTGTAACTCACCAAACTAATGTAACTGTCACTTTGGGCTTGTCTACACTTAAAATGCTACAGGAGTGAAGCTACCTCGGTGTAGCGCTTCAGTGTAGACACTGCCTGTGCTGATGGGAGGGATTTCCCATTGGCATAGTTAACCCATCTAACCAGTAGGCGGTAGGTCAACGGAAGAATTCAAGAAGAAGTTATAATCAAGCATACAACTGGAAAATAGTTTGTGGCCATTATTTGAGATACAATTTGCTTTCTGCTAGTATTTGCCCTAGCTAAGCTTGAGTGATCACAGATCCTCTGACCTTCACCAATGCAACTGAAGGAAAATTCATTTTTGCATTTGACCAAATATTTGCCGGGGTGTCCCCATTTGCCCACTTTTAGTAGCTATCCCCTCCTTTTCAAAATAGCCCTTCAGGCATGCTCCAGATTTGGGCTTCTAGGAGTTGCAAACTCCTTTGATGACCTGATAAAATGTTGTGAAAACACCTCGATTTGGGGATAGGCCTAAGCAGTAGAAGCTCCCACTGGAGGTTGTGAGAAATGAGAGGCTAATTATTTTAACCATCTTTCTAGGGTTCATTGTCCATCACATGGCTGCCAGCTGCATGAGTGTAGGAGATATGTCCTCACTTCTCAGTGGTAAGTGAGGATCCTGGCCTTTGAACCAACAAAATTAATATACCTGGGTGTGTGCATCTAAGTGGTCATGTGTCTGTGCACGACTGTTTCAGGGTATGTGTTTAACCAGAGTGTGTGCCTGTCTTTTTCTGGATGTTTAGGTAACAAATTTGCACATTTAAGGTATTCCTCTAGGCACAGCTGTTTCTGATCACATGGGTAGCAAATTTGTGTATTTAAGTCCATGGTCTCTGACTGCGTATTTGCATCTCTCTGTGGGTGATCATGGATCAGTGCCTGACCTGCTCCTTGTTTCAGCTCTCAGTGATTCGCTGCTTGACCCTGAGCCCTCAGTCTGCAGTGTTGCTTCTGTCTCTATCCAGCAAGTGAAGCAAGTCTCTGAGAATCTGGCTGTGACAAGTGTCCTGCTCTCACTGAGGAGGCTATTCTGCTGCATGATGAGCCGGAACAGAGAGAAACCTTTGTATGAGGACAGCCCCTTTAAAAGAAAGAGATGGCTGGAACTCCAAGATTCAAAGATTGTGTGAGAATTAATTCAAAAAGAGTAAGAATAAAACAAAGAGACTCCTTACTGGAGGCTTCCGTGCCTCTGGGCCTGCACTGGAAAGTACACAAAGAGGAAAAAAAAATCCCACGCTCTCTGTAGAAGAACTTGTTCCTCCAGCATTAGAAAAAACTGGCAGAGCTCCTGAGAGGTGAACACAGATCTTACCTCCAGGCAGAAAATTGGACTTCTAGCTTCTCTCTCAACAAAGAAAAATAAATTTTGATGCAGTGTGTCGTTAACCTGTGCAATTCTCTACCCCGGTAGGTCAGTGAGAAATACTATGGGGAGAAGGTGGGAAGGAGACTGTGCCAATATGCTCTTCAACCAGGGTGTACTTTAGCTGGAGTTCAGATGTTACTGCATATACAAGCTCCTGGTTTTGCTCAGCTTGGAATCATCTTCGTTTAAAGGGGCATTGTGAAATGGAGTGAGGCCGTGTACAGCATAAACAAGGAAGTATCTTGGTTCAGTTTTAAAAAGGATCGTGTTGGGCCTAGACTAATAGGAAGGCTTATTAGTCCAGCTCTGGGCTGTTTGGGTCCCATTTGCTTCACAAGCTCAAGGAGAGAGGTTTTGGCTACAGAGGCATTCCTATACGCATTCCCACTTGCAGACATACTCTTTAAAGAAAGCTTCCCTGGAGGCTTTTTCCCCTTAGCAGACCACTGTAGTCTGTTGAGTTCTGGATTAATATATTGATTATTGATAGATTGGTTTTATATTAGATCACAGTCACTTGGGTTAAAAATTCAGCTTCCTAAACAACTTGTTATGGACTGGGATGTAGGCGGCCTTGCCTAGTAGTCACAGCAGCAGTCAGGTCTAGTGGGTGGAGCAGGCATCCCAGTTGCATAACAAAGCCGAGGGTCAGCACCAGAGTCAACTGCCAGTTACCAGAGCCAGGGTCAAGCCAGAGTCAGAACCAGGAATTGAAGTTGTGGGTCAGAGCCGAGATCAGATGCCCAATGCCAAAGACAAGGGTCAAGCCAGAGTCAGAAGTTGGAGGCTGGGGTTGGAGTCAGGACTGGTCACTGAGGATTGGAAGCGAGGTGTAAGGGCAAGAGGATAGACAAAGATGAAGCATAAAGCAGGAGGATGGTGGGAACAGGAGCAAAGGCAGGGGTGAGGCAGGAGGCAAGCAGGAATCATGAACATAGTTGGGTGCAGAATACAGGCACAAGCAGAGTCCAGTGCAGCCACAGCAGAAAACCACCTTGTTGCTCAGACAAAATTCCTATTTCTCTTTCTTGTTTAAATAGTATAGTTAGACCAATCAGCGGAGCCGTGTGATCTTCCAATCAGAGTTTATGTGGGTGGTGCCTTGGCTGGGGCAATAATCCTAGTAGCTTCTCAGCCCATCAAGTTTCAGCAGATGTTGGGTGGAGGCCAGGATGCAGCAGTTGTCCAGGGACTCCCAAGCCTGGCTTCAAGATCCGGGACTACAGTAGCAGGATTAGTCGCATGAGCATCACCAGCTTCAGAGACTCCAGAAGCACATGAGGGACCATGACCACAACTGATGTACTTACAAGTTCTCAAGTGTCCTTTTATTAACAATTTTACTAAACAGATAAACTATATCACAAATACTATAACACAGCAGGAAAGAAAGGGGTAACACAGCATGTGTAATCCTAATCCTGGCATCAATTACACTTACGGGTAGTGATCAATGGCTCGATGTCTAGTTGGCAGCTGGTATCAAGTGGAGTGTCCCAGGGGTCGCTCCTGGCCGGTTTTGTTTAATGTCTTTATCAATGCTCTACATGATGGGATGAATTGCACCCTCAGCAAGTTCGTGGGTGACACTAAGATGTAGGGAGAGGTAGATACGTTGGAGGATAGGGATAGGGTCCAGAGTGACCTAGAAAAATTAGAGGACTGGGCCAAAAGAAATCTGATGAGGTTCAACAAGGACAAGTGCAGAGTCCAGCACTTAGGAAGGAAGAATCCCATGTACTGCTACAGGCTGAGTACCGACTGGCTAAGCAGCAGTTCTGCAGAAAAAGACCTCGGGATTAGAGTGGACGAGAAGCTGGATATGAGTCAGCAGTGTGCCCTCGTTGCCAAGAAGGCCAACGGCATATTGGGCTGTATTAGTAGGAGCGCTGTCAGCGGATCGAGGGACATGATTATTCCCCTCTATTCGGCACTAATGAGGCCATATCTGGAGTATTGTGTTCAGTTTTGGGGCCCCCACTACAGAAGGGATATGGATAAATTGGAGAGAGTCCAGTGGAGGGCAATGAAAATGATTAGGGGGCTGGGGCACATGACTTACAAGGAGAAGCTGAGGGAACTGGAGTTATTTAGTAAACAAAACAGAAGAGTGAAGGGGACTTGATAGCAGCCTTCAACTATCTGAAGGGGATTTCCAAAGAGGATGGAGCGAGGCTGTTCTCAGTGGTGGCAGATGACAGAAAAAGAAACAATGGTCTCAAGTTGCAGTGGGGGAGGTCTAGGTTGGATATTAGGAAACACTATTTCACTCGGAGGGTGGTGAAGCACTGGAATGGGTTACCTAGAGAGGTGGTGGAATCTCCATTCTTAGAGGTTTTTAAGCCCAGCTTGACAAAGCCCTGGCTGGGATGATTTGTTTGGGGTTGGTCCTGCTTTGAACAGGGGGTTGGACTAGACGACCTCCTGAGTTCTCTTCCAACTCTAATATGATTCTATGACCCTGAGGTGTCAATCATTGTCATCATCACCACCAGTGGCTGTCATCCTGGCTTCACCTTCCCACAAGACACATAGGCCAGGACTCAACTTTTATAGACTATTACTCTGACATCCCCTGTACTTTATGCTTATGCATAACGGTTTCAGCCTCTTTTCCTTATCTGTACATCCAAACCCCACTAATTTCAGGATGTCATGTTTTACATAGGCTAACTCCTTTGTTCCTCTTACATTCATTAGCACTTATGTCAGTGAGTTACTATACGACAGACAAGGTGGAAAGTACCAGCTTTCAAGCTACACACAGCCTTTCTTTCTGTGTGGAGAAGGAAGCAAAGTGTCTGAGCTAAACACAGGTTGGGACAGATTGTTAAGCAGAAGGAGTAATGTGGGCGGTGGTCACTTGAAATGAAGTGGGCCATTTGGGGTCAGGCTTTTATGTATAAAGAGTTTGAAGTGAGCCATTAAGGGCAGCAGGCAGTGTGGCGTGTTACAAGTTGGTGCAATGAACCATAAAATCTGTGTCCCCATGAAGTCCATGTTTTTTGTTGACTTTATGTTCCCACTATTTCCTGAAGTCCCTCTTTGGATACCTGCCATCTCAGTACTGACCTAGACCAACCTCGCTTAGCTGATGAGAACTGAAGAGCTCTCAAAGGCATTGTCTTTTAGATCCCTTTCTCCTTTAAGAACTTCTAAAAAATAATCATTGTCACTGTGAATTACAGGAAGGTCACTAAAATAGTTTTGAACTAGCTTTCACATTTCCTCCTAGTGTTTCCCTCTCAAACTCATTTGTACACAGGTACAATGCTGTTCCCAGAAGAGCGATGGCACTAAACTCAGGCAAGGATGAGGCCAAGCAGCAGGAATTATAATAGAAAAGTGATGCTCATTTGATAAATGAAAGTGGCTCTTCCTTTAGGATCATGCTGCAGCCTCTTTTCCTGTAACTGACATTTTCCTCTCCATTTTCTATATAACCCAAGAGACATCTCCCTCCCTCAGGCAAGTATCAGAGGGTAGCCGTGTTAGTCTGGATCTGTAAAAGCAGCAAAGAATCCTGTGGCACCTTATAGACTAACAGACGTTTTGGAGCATGAGCTGTCGTGGGTGAATACCCACTTCCTCAGATGCATGTAATGGAAATATCCAGGGGCAGGTATATATATGTGTGCTAGCAAGCAAGCTAGAGATAACGAGGTCAGTTCAATCAGGGAGGATGAGGCCCTGTTCTAGCAGTTGAGGTGTGAAAACCAAGAGAGGAGAAACTGGTTCTGTAATTGGCAAGCCATTCACAGTCTTTGTTCAATCCTGAGCTGATGGTGTCAAATTTGCAGATGAACTGAAGCTCAGCAGTTTCTCTTTGAAGTCTGGTCCTGAAGTTTTTTTGCTGCAGGATGGCCACCTTAAGGTCTGCTATAGTGTGGCCAGGGAGGTTGAAGTGCTCTCCTACAGGTTTTTGTATATTGCCATTCCTAATGTCTGATTTGTGTCCATTTATCCTTTTCCGTAGAGACTGTCCAGTTTGGCCGATGTACATAGCAGAGGGGCATTGCTGGCATATGATGGCGTATATTACATTGGTGGATGTGCAGGTGAATGAACCAGTGATGGTGTGGCTGATCTGGTTAGGTCCTGTGATGGTGTCGCTGGTGTAGATATGTGGGCAGAGTTGGCATCGAGGTTTGTTGCATGGATTGGTTCCTGAGCTAGAGTTATTATGGTGTGGTGTGCAGTTACTGGTGAGAATATGTTTCAGGTTGGCAGGTTGTCTGTGGGCAAGGATTGGCCTGCCACCCAAGGCCTGTGAAAGTGTGGGATCATTATCCAGGATGGGTTGTAGATCCTTGATGATGCGTTGGAGGGGTTTTAGCTGGGGGCTGTATGTGATGGCCAGTGGAGTCCTGTTGGTTTCTCTCTTGGGTTTGTCTTGCAGTAGGAGGCTTCTGGGTACACGTCTGGCTCTGTTGATCTGTTTCCTTATTTCCTCGTGCGGGTATTGTAGTTTTGAGAATGCTTGGTGGAGATTTTGTAGGTGTTGGTCTCTGTCTGAGGGGTTAGAGCAGATGCGGTTGTACCTCAGTGCTTGGCTGTAGACAATGGATCGTGTGATGTGCCCGGGATGGAAGCTGGAGGCATGAAGGTAGGCATAGCGGTCGGTGGGTTTTCGATATAGGGTGGTGTTAATGTGACCATCACTTATTTGCACCGTGGTGTCAAGAAAGTGGACCTCCCGTGTAGATTGGTCCAGGCTGAGGTTGATGGTGGGGTGGAAGCTGTTGAAATCATGGTGGAATTTTTCCAGAGTCTCCTTCCCATGGGTCCAGATGATGAAGATGTCATCAATGTAGCGTAGATAGAGAAGGGGTGTGAGTGGACGAGAGCTGAGGAAGCGTTGTTCCAGGTCGGCCATGAAGATATTGGCATATTGTGGGGCCATGCGGGTGCCCATAGCAGTGCCACTGATCTGGAGATATATATTGTCATCAAATTTGAAATAGTTGTGTGTAAGTATAAAGGCACAGAGCTCAGCAGCCAGTTGTGCTGTGGCATCATCAGGGATAGTGTTCCTGACAGCTTGTATTCCATCTGTGTGTGGGATGTTTGTGTAGAGAGCCTCTACATCCATGGTGGCTAGGATGGTGTTTTCTGGGAGGTCACCAATGCATTGTAGTTTCCTCAGGAAATCAGTGGTGTCACGGAGATAGCTGGGAGTGCTGGTGGCATAGGGTCTGAGTAGAGAGTCCATATATCCAGATAGTCCTTCAGTGAGAGTGCCAATGCCCGAGATGATGGGGCGTCCAGGATTTCCGGGTTTGTGGATCTTGGGCAATAGATAGAATAACCCTGGTCGGGGCTCTAGGGGTATGTTGATTTCTTCTGGTGTTAGTGTAGGGAGTGTCCTGAGTAGATGCTGTAGTTTCTTAGTGTATTCCTCAGTGGGATCTGAGGGAAGTGGCCTGTAGAATTTGGTATTGGAGAGTTGTCTGGCTGCCTCCTTTTGATAGTCAGACCTGTTCATGATGACAACGGCACCTCCTTTATCAGCCTCTTTGATGATAATGTCAGGGTGGTTTCTGAGGCTGTGGATGGCATTGTGTTCTGCACGACTTAGGTTGTGAGGCAAGCGATGTTGTTGTTCCACGATTTCTGCCTGTGCACGCCGGCGGAAGCATTCAATGTATAGGTCCAGGCTGTCATTTCGACCCTCAGGAGGAGTCCATGTGGAGTTCTTTTTCTTGTGCTGTTGGTGGGAGGGCACCTGCGTATCAGTGCACTGTTCAGTGTTGTCCTGGAAGTATTCTTTGAGTCGGAGACGGCGAAAGTAGGCTTCCAGATCGCCACAGAACTGTATCATGTTGGTGGAGGTGGCAGGGCAGAAAGAGAGTCCCCGAGATAGGACAGACTTTTCTTCTGGGCTGAGTGTGTAGTTGGATAGATTGACGATATTGCTGGGTGGGTTAGGGGTACCACTGTTGTGGCCCCATGTGGCAGGTAGGAGTTTAGACAGCTTACAGTCCTTTTTCCTTTGAAGAGAGGTGAAGTGAGTAATGTAGATCTCCTGTCTTATTCTAGTGAAGTCCGTTTGTATAGAAGTTTGGTTATTAATGAGAGTCTCCAGGTTGGAGAGCTCTTTTTTGATGTTTTCCTGTTTGCTGTATAGGATGCTGATCAGGTGGTTCCTCAGTTTTTTTGATAGAGTATGACATAATCTCTCACTGTGGTCTGTGTAGTATGTAGATAGCAGTGGATTTTTTACCTTTAGTCCATTTGGTATGATGTCCATCCGTTTGCATTTGGAAAGGAAGATGATATCTGTCTGTATTTGTGCAAGTTTCTTCATGAGGTTGATGGATTTCCATTCCATACGGCTAAATGCAGTGCCTTGCATGGTGTCAAGTATCAGAGGGTAGCCGTGTTAGTCTGGATCTGTAAAAGCAGCAAAGAATCCTGTGGCACCTTATAGACTAACAGACGTTTTGGAGCATGAGCTAGCTCATGCTCCAAAACGTCTGTTAGTCTATAAGGTGCCACAGGATTCTTTGCTGCCCCCTCAGGCAGGTACTCCTGAGTCTTGCTGTTATCAGTGAAAATACAATTCTAAAGTTTATTTACCCTTGGGAGTCATATTTTTTTGAAGTAGGAATAGCAAAAGTTTTCAGAACAGATGCAACTTTTTTTAGTAGTAAATAAATGTCAGGCTCTTCGGGGCTCCTTTCTCAGTCTGTGGACCAAGTATATTATTGAGTTACTACAAGTGCTAATAAATAACAGTAATATGAGCATCCCCAGCCGAGCTCAGGGCCCCAGTGTGGTACAAGGCAAAGACAGTCCCAGTGTATAGACAGAGACAAAGGAGGAATATGAGAACTGAAATGTGAAGTGACTTGCCAAATGACACAAAGCAAGTTAGTGGTAGAATTGGAACTAGAATTCTAGTCTCCTGATTCCCACTCTAGTTCCCCTATCCACTGGAACATGCTGCCTCCCAAGAGCTTGCTGAGTGGCCTGATAGCACCGTCAGGGTTAGACACCTCTAACTAGTATTAATTTGTTCCTACAGGGAGGAAGGCTGTTTGAGATCCAGCACTAGGAGACTTAAGAGCTGGGTTCTTGTCATAACATTTTTTCCCAGATCTGGACCTTAGCGTCCAAAATATGGGTGTTAGTATGAAAATCTCCAAGCTTAGTTACCAGCTTGGACCTGGTATTGCTGCCACCAGCTAAGAATTATACAGTGCCTGGCTCACTGTGGTCTCCCCAAAACCTTCCCCGGGGGACCCCCAGACTCAGATGCCTTGAGTCTTACAACAAAGGGAAATAACCCCCTCCCCTTGTTTCCTTGTTACTTCCTCCCAGGCTCCCCTCCCTGGACGACCCTAGGAGATTCCCTGCTTCCAGTCCTGGAAACACAAGTACCGAGAGAGCTAATCTCTCCCCCTCACCCAGAGGGTATGCAAAGTCAGGCGTAGTAAATCTAACACAAAGAGATTTTCCCCTTGACTTTTTCCTTCCACCAATTCCTGGTGAGCTGCAGACTCAATTCCCTGGAATCCCCACTAAAGAAAAACTCCAACAGGTCTTAAAAAGAAAGCTTTATATAAAAAAAAAAAGAAAGAAAGAAAAAGACATTAAAAATAGTCTCCGTAATAAGATGACAATATATAGGGTCAATTGCTTAAAGGAAAAAAATGAATAAACAGCCTTATCCAAAAAGAATACAATTTAACACATTCCAGCAACGACACACATGTAAATACAAAAGAAAACAATATAAACCTATTGTCTTACTATCCTTGTACTTACAACTTGGAAACAGAAGATTAGAAAGGCAGGAGATAGAAAGATCACTCTCAGAGCCGAGAGGGTCAGACCCAAGACAAAGACAAAGAACTCACACCCCAAAACTTCCCTCCACCCAGATTTGAAAAAGTCTTGTTTCCTGATTGGTCCTCTGGTCAGGTGATTGGTTCCCTGTGTTAACCCTTTACAGGTAAAAGAACATTAACCCTTAGCTATCTGTTTATGACAGTTCTATTCCGGGATCTACCACTGACTTGCTGCATGACCATAAGCAAGTCACTTCACCTGTGTATGTCTCTGTCCATACCCGAACACTTCTTGCCTTGCCTACTTCAACCTCCTCCTTTTTGCTGCCCTCCCAGTTCTCACATCATATCCTTATATCTCACATCATATCCCCATATCAAGCATGTCGCTATCCTTTCCTGTTGGCCATATCTCACCACCTCCTGAAGCTATGAATTGGCTTCTGTCTCTTTCCTTATCATACCCCGATGCCTCATCCTCACTTTCATGGTCTTGCACAACTCCACCCCAGCCCAGCCTACGTCTTGTCTCATCTCTTACAGTACCCACTCCCACATTGCACTCAATGTTCTGCCAACATGTTGCAGTTTGGCCCTCCCTTCATTCCCCCCTAGACAGCTCTCTGCCAACACTGACACTGGTTCTTTTCCTTGGAATCTACTTCCTCATCCCATGTGCCATGCAGCCTCACTCTCTGCCTTCAAATCCATCCTTGACACCTTCCTTATCTTACTAGTGTTTTAGATTGAGCCAGCCGATGTAGTTCTGAGCACTCTGAGTATTTAAAATACGTTCTTATCTTACTTCTTCTTAGCATATGCACAATGTGCCTCAGGTGGCATGTGACTAGGATTTATCACCGAATTTGATATTCTAGTTGGATCATTACTAGCAACAGCTATTATAAATACCTTCTTCCATCTCTAGCTGGACAGGAGACTGCATCCCCTCCAGTTAAGTGCAGGTTTGGCTGCAGTGACTCATGTATTCATATCTTCCAGGCTTGATTACTGCAACATACTGTACCTGGGAATGAAAACACAGGCCTTGAAAAATCTCTGTCTCATTCTGCATGCTGCAGTTCATTTCCTAGTCAGTACAGGTCAACATGAGCTCCATTAGCCCCATATTGCTCCAGTAGCTACCCTGGCCCCCATTAGATTGCAGATCAAATTCAAGGTGGTTTTAATATTCAAAACACTTAGTAGATTGGGCCCACATAGTGCAGGGAACTGCCTTTCTCTCCGTGACTCGGACCTTTCACCATAGCTGTGTTCTTCACCGACTGTGGATCTACGAATGACGATTGAGACTGGTCAGAGTGGGAGGCAGAGCCTTCTTAGTGGCCAAAGATCTCCCTTTCACAGGAAATTAGAATGACCACAGATTCCAGTACTTTCTTCAATCCCAATGCAAAACACTTCTCTTAAGCAAGTCTTTCCCATGACATAAAAAAACCCACCTTTCTACCCTTCCAACTGCAAAAAGAAGAGAAACAACTAAAGACGTAGACATCTGATGGATTTTGCAAATATACATGGTGCACAGACACTATAGTGATGCACATGGTATACATACCTAGATAAATCTGGTCATTAATTGGTATTTGCTACGTAGTGAAACAATTATGCTCTTATTGCTATTAATAGTAGGGCTCTGGGTTGGTGAGGGTGATGATTATTATAGGTAATATTGAAAGGTAAAAGGTTCCTAGAAGATCCATGTGCATTCTCTTTTGGAAGCCAAATTCTGTGAGCAGCCAGCAGGAAATGCTAGCTACTCCCACTCATGCTATCATCAGTTCTCTGTAATCTGCTGGTTCAGCACTTAACTAAGTTGAACATTTTAGCTCTTCTCAGCAAGTTTCCCGTAAGCCACCAAGAGACTCCTGACTAAACCAAAGCTGATAAAGCTATGATTTCAAATGTGTGAGTAATTTAATTGGGTCCTATTGCATGCATGTCACAAGATACACAGTTCTAGTGACATTTAAACCCATTAGAGGGATTAGCACAAGGTCTGTTCTAGGCAGAATGAGACAATTTAATTTCTCGAACGCGTGCCATCTTCCCTGGGGCATGTTCTCATGTACAGACGCCCTGCCAACCCAGCATCAAAAGCTTGTATTTGCTTTTTACTGTTTCTTTAATTAAATTAGACTCACAAACAAGTGTCATGCAACTGCAGTGTAATTATCAAAGAACAAGTGTCAGGAATACTTTGTGGTTTTCCAAATGTGTGTTTTTAACACACATCTAGCAAGACTGCTGAATGTTTGGCATTTGGCATTAATCCAGCAAAGGGAAAAAGGAGTTTATTTTAATGGTGCAGCATCCCTTGGGTCTGTACTTTGACCCCAACAATAGTAGACATCTGTAAGGTATACGCTATCTATCTCAGATACTTACATAGATCACTCACTGCTAGGCACTCCCTTATGACCATGTGTGGCATCACATCTCTCTTGCTGGGCTAATGCCCCTGGCACTGTGGAGGTTTCTCTGCCTAGTTATTTGGTCCACCAGCTGGTTCACTATCTTTAGCCCACCCGTTTTGGGGTCCCAGTTGTCCTAACCAAGAAATTGTCCTTTCAACTTCAAAAAGGGGAACTACCCAAAAATTAGGAGTCTACTTAAATAGCAATTAAGAGGAACAATCACAAAAATGAAATACCTGGACACTTCATGGACACTTTTTAAAAATATCAGAATAGAGGCTCAAACTAAACATATACTCCAAATAATGAAAGCCAGTGAGAGGACCAAAAAATGGCACCCTGGCCAAACAACAGACTAAAGGAGGTAGTTAGAGACAAAAAGACATCTTTTAAAAATTGGAAGTCAAATCCTGCCGGGGAAAATAGAAAGGAAGATAAATTTTGGCAAGTCAAGTGTAAGTATAATCAGGCAGGCAAAAAATCTGAAAAGCAACTAGCAAAAGACACACATTCTAACAGCAATTTTTTTGTAATTACATCAGAAGCAGGAAGCCTACCAATCAATCAGTGGGGTCACTGGGCAATTGAGGTGCTAAAAGAGCATTCAAGGAAAACAAGACCATTATGGGAAAGCTAAATGAATTCTTTGCATCCCTCTTCACTGCAGAGGATGAGAGAGAGATTCCTATACCGGAGCCATTATTTTTAGGTGACAAATCGGAGGAACTGTCCCAGATTGAAGTGTCATTAGAGGAGGTTTTGAAACAAACTGATAAATTAAACTGTAGTAAGTCACCAGGACCAGATGGTATTCATAAGAACATAAGAATAGCCATACTGGGTCAGACCAAAGGTCCATCTAGCCTAGTGTCCTGTCTTCCGACAGTGGCCAATGCCAGGTGCCCCAGAAGGAATGAACAGAGCAGGTAATCATTGAGTGAGCCATCCTCTATTGTCATTCCCAGCTTCTGGCAAACAGAGGCTAGAGACACCATCCTTGCCCATCCTGGCTAATAGCCATGGATGGACCTATCCTCCATGAATTTATCTAGTTCTTTTTTTAACCCTGTTATAGTCTTGGCCTTCACAACATCCTCTAGCAAAGAGTTCCACAGGTTGATTGTGCATTATGTGAAGAAATACTTCATTTTTTTTTGTTTTAATCCTGCTGCATATTAATTTAATTTGGTGACGCCTAGGTCAGTCATCCAGGAGTTCTGAAGGATGAAATTGCAGAACTACTTACTGTGATATGTAACCTCTTACTTAAATCAGCTTCCATATCAAATGACCTGGAGGATGGCTGATGTGATGCCAATTTTTAAAAAAGGCTCCGGAGATGATCCTGGCAATTACAGGGTGGTAAGCCTAACTTTAATACCAGGCAAATTGGTTGAAACTATATAAAGAACAGAATTATCAGACACATAAATGAACATAATATGTTGGGAAAGAGTCAACATAGCTTTTGCAAAGGGGAATCATGCCTCACTAATCTATTAGAATTCTGTGAGGGTGCCAGCAAGCATGTGGACAAGGGTGATCTAGTGAATATGGTACACTTGGAGTTTCAGAAAGTCTTTGACAAGGTTCCTCACCAAAGGCTCTTAAGCAAAGTAAAGTGTGCTGGGATAAGAGGGAAGGTCCTATCATGGATCAGTAACTGATTAAAGGATCAGAAACAAGGGTAGGAATAATTAGTCAGTTTTCAAAGTGGAGACAAGTAAATAGCTGTGTCCCCCAGGGATCTGTACTGGCACTGTGCTGTTCAAGATATTCATAAATGATCCGGTAAAAAGGGATAAGCAGTTTGGCAGCAAAGTTTGTAGACAATACTAAATTACTCAAGATAGTTAAATCCAAAACTGACAGCAAAGAGTTATAAAGGGATCTCACTGTTCTGGGGCAGTGCTCGGGACTAGTTGCCTGAGGCCACCTGACCAGCGGCCGGTGTGGCTGGCCCCGGGGCTGCCCCAGCTGCTTCGTTGGTTCTGGAGTCAGCAATACTGGCCAGTGCAGAAATCATGGAAATCCTGGAAAGTCACGCAATCTGTGACTTCCTTGACCTCTATGAAAGACTCGCAGCCTTAGCGACTGGGCAGTAAAATGGCAGATGAAATTCAATGTTGATAAATGCAAAGTAATGCACACTGCAGAACATAATCTCAACTATACATACAAAATGATGGCATCTAAATTAGCTGTTACCCCTCAAGAAAGAGATCTTGAAGTCATGTGGATAGTTCTCTGAAAACATCCACTCAATGTGCAGTGGCAGTCAAAAAAGCGAACAGAATGTTAGAAACCATTAGGAAAAGGATTGAAAATAAGAGAGAAAAATATCATAATGCCTCTCTATATATCCATGGTATGCCCACACCTTGAATGCTGCATGCAGTTCTGCTCACCATCTCTCAGAAACGATATATTAGAATTGGAAAATGTACCGAGAAGGGCAACAAAAATGATATGGGGTATGGAATAACTTCCATATGAAGAGAGATCAAAAAGAGACATACTAAATTGATATGATAGAGGTCTATAAAATTATGAATGGTGTGGAGAAAGTGAATAAGGCAATGTTATTTATTCACATAACTCAAGAACCAGGGGTCACCCAATGTAATTAATAGGCAGCAGGTTTAAAACAAACAAGAAGGTACTTCTTCACACAACGCACAGTCAATCTGTGGAACTCCTTGCCAGAGTATGTTGTGAAGGGCAAAAGTACAAGTGGGTACAAAAAAGAGTTAGACAAGTTAATGGAGAATAGGGTCCATTAATGGCTAGGGCCCAAGATGGTCAGGGATGTAACCCCTTGCTCAGGGTATCTCAAAGCCTCTGACTGCCAGAAGCTGGGACTGGACAACAGGGGATGGATCACTCGATAATTGCCCTGTTCTGTTCAGTCTCTCTGAAGCACCTGGCATTGGCCACTGTTGGAAGACAGGTTACTGGCTGGATGGACCATTGGTCTGCCCCGGTATCATAGGCGCTGACTCCTTCTGGCGCTGGTGGGTGCTTGACCCCCTCTGCGCTGACTCCACCCCTGCCCTGCCCCGCCCCCTCTCACTCCCATTCCAACCCCTTCCCCAAAGTCCCTGCCCCAACTCCACCCCCCGCCCCATTCGACTCCTTCCCCAAATTCCCATCCCAGCCCCGCCACGTCCCCTGAGCGTACCATGTTCCCGTTCCTCCCCCCTCCCTCCCAGAGCTTGCTACAGCTGTTTGGTGGCAGCAAATGCTGGGAGGGAGGGAGGAGCGGAGATGTGGTGTGCTGGGAGGAGGTGGACGCGGAGGTGAGGTGGGGAAGGGTGCAGCAGGCAGCTCAGCAGGGTGGGTGCAGAGCAGAGTCGGCACCTATGCCTGGTATGGCCATATTTGTTCTTAAGAGTCCCAAACTCTCTTTAGTGAGAACAAAAAGCCATCTCCCTTCTCTGACGCTCTTCTTCAGCCAGGCCTCAGTTCAGCCTGCTGCTCCTTGCTAAGCTCAACAACCTTTGTGCAGGGCTTGTAGGGGGACCCCAGTCCCACCCTTGCAGCTCAGGGCCCTGCACTGCACAACTGGATCAGCTCCCTTACCTCTAATGCGGTCTTCCTGGGGCCACTTCCTACTTTGTCTCTTAACTTCCCCTCTGGATCTCCCAGTCACTTCCCTGGTTAGTCATGGTCTCTCCCAGGCCTCCCTGCCTGGAGAGCTTTTCTTTTTCAGTCCTTTCCCTGCAGCTTTCTTTTCCTGCTCTGAGCTAGCCCACTGCTCAGTCAGGGCCCACAGGATCCTTCTTGTGCCCTACAGTCTCCTCCCACCAGCTCTTTCCCCAGATAGGGCCTCCCAACACTTAAACCCAGCTCCTTTCATACAGGAAGCCTCGGATTCCTCACAGGTGGGGCTTGTCCTGTAATCAGGGCTGGGTTAGTCCCAGGCTCTCCAGCCCATAGGCAAGCCACCCTGCTACATGACCCCCTTGCTGTAGTATCTGTACACCTCACATTCTAATATATTTATCCTCACAACACCCCTGGGAGGTAGGATGCTGCTATTATCCCTGTTTTGCTGGTGGGAAAGTGAGGCACAGAGGGATTGTTTCATATAACTTCATAGATGTAAAGGCCAGAAGGTACCATTAGATCATCTAGTCCAGTGGCTCCCAAACTTTAACAACCTGTGAACCCCTTTCACTAACATGTCAAGTCTCACAAACCCCCTCCTAAAAATGAATATTTCCAGGGATTTTCTCCTTTACCTGAGTATAAACTATAAAAGCAGTGATCTTGAAAATATAAAATTTGTTTTTATGACATGCTGATTACACACTATTTACTATTATCATTTATCATTACAGTATTTTTATTACATTATGAAAATAGCAACACTCTTCCAAGATCTCACTTTCGTAGCTTGTGTCACTTTGAATAAGCCTGTGTGGAAGTAGAGCAAGAGTCAGGCTATCTGTAACCCTAATAACGGGAGATTTGAGGAAGCGAGGATTCTGTGAGGCGAGTGGGAAAGAACTGTGTGAGAAGTTGTTGCGATCTTGTGTCAACAATGAGGAATGTAGACTAGCATCTAAATAGAAGTGAGAAAAATAAGATATCAAGATGACCTATGTATAAACAAAATGCAGCTGTTGCTTATTATTGTATGTAACAAAAGGTATAAATGCTTGCTGAATTGTTTACCTGTGGAGAGACCTGTCTAGGACTGGGGCAACCCTGTGTCCTCATAGACTCATAGACTCTAGGACTGGAAGGGACCTCGAGAGGTCATCGAGTCCAGTCCCCTGCCCCCATGGCAGGACCAAATACTGTCTAGACCATCCCTAATAGACATTTATCTAACCTACTCTTAAATATCTCCAGAGATGGAGATTCCACAACTTCCCTAGGCAATCTATTCCAGTGTTTAACTACCCTGACAGTTAGGAACTTTTTCCTAATGTCCAATCTAAATCTCCCTTGCTGCAGTTTAAGCCCATTGCTTCTTGTTCTATCATTGGAGGCTAAGGTGAACAAGTTTTCTCCCTCCTCCTGATGACACCCTAGGGCACTCCCTCCCTCTATACAATTGTAAAGAGAAAATAAAGTATCTGACTCTGCTGCACCCAACCAAAAAGTGAGAACTAAGTATTTCTCTGACACCTGTTATAAGACAAGGCTCCTATGTTTCATCAAGGAGTATCAGATGTGAAACAGCAGGAAGGTATTTAAGAAGTCAACTCAAAGTGTTCCTCCTACACAAGCATTCAGGTCTTGAGCAGTCCAGGCAAACAACGCACGTTACAACAAAGCTGAAACTTGTTCTTCATCATAATTTTAAAACAATACTAGCTGCCTATTTAATTTTAAAAACAGCAAAAAATATCTACCTCCCTTTCCATTTCTTATAAGGAGTCTTGAAATTTAAACCTCCTCAGTGTGATAGACATGTGTGCTTTGATCTGCTTAGCTCTTGGAAGTCCAGGGGCTCCAAGCTGCTGGCCTCGTGCTGCCCAGGGTCTCTAGGGACAGCTCTGTCTGCCATTAGGGATTTTTTTCTGAGAACCCCCTGTAACATTTCACGAACTCCACTTTGGGAACCACTGATCTAGTCTGACCTCCTGTATAACACAGGTCAGAGAATTTCATCTAGTTACTCCTGTACTGAGCTCAGTACCTTGTGTTTCACTAAAGCATCTTCCAGAAAGCGTTCAGTCTTGATATGAAACACACATTTACTGCGCAAAGCTATATCTGAGATGGAGAAGGGACTCCCAACAGAAGGGATTCACAACCAGTGCAAACCCAACCAACTCACTAACGCTCTGGGCTCACAGCACAGTGAGTAAAGTTACTCAAGTGCTAATAAGGGGCTTTTTCAAATCTGATGGGCTGTTAACAGCAGATAACATTTTCTTTGGAGAAAATCCACATTCAACAACACACCAACAATGAGCGGTATGTTCACATACCACAGGCTCTTCTACCTCTTCAAGTCAGGTTTTTTTTTAACCTAGTTGACAAAGCCCATCCTATACACTGTTCCTACCTTTCAGGGGAGGGCTCTAAAAATCTTCCCACTTGCCCCATTTGTTAAGCTGCAGAAATGTCTTTATTTAGTGACATTTGAATGCATTACAATTGAAAGGTTAACATTTTCCACTGTGGCTACCATCAGTGGTAGCAACATAAGGAGCTCTTGTATAGACTGGCTTCCTGTAGTTCAACTGCCATGTTATGCAACCTTGCTCAAAGCAGGTCTACTCTGGACAATTTCAGCCATAGCTTCAGCCATCTGAAGTACTGCTCCTTCAGTGTGTCCTTCAGAGGATCCTCCACATTCTGCCCTCCAACTTTTTGTAGGGGAATTCTACAGGGCTTTGTCCTCGGTCCCTCTGTCTTCTCCCTCTGCACCTCATCTCTGGGTAGTCTCATCCATAAACAGAAATTAAACTATCATCTTTATGCTGATGACTCCTAGATCTACATCTCTTCATCAGACCTGCTTTCTTCTATCCAAATTAAAAGGTCAGCCGGACTCTCTGGCATCTCCTTATGAATGTCTAGCCATCACCTCATGTTTAACATGGTTAAAAACAAAGCTCTTATTCCCAGCTCACCCCACTACTTCCCTTCTCAATCACTGTAAACACTACCACCATCCTGCCTGTCACTCAGGCCTGTAACTTGGGCATTATCTTCAACCTGAACATCTGTCCAGGTTTTCATATCCAGGCTATGACTAATATTTGATAATTCTTCTTTCATAACATCTCTAAGATGAGGCCTTTTCCAGCCATCCACACAGCTAAAACTCTCATAATCTTGTACCTTCATTACTGAAACATCCTTAAGAACATAAGAACGGCCATACTGGGTCAGACCAAAGGTCCATCCAGCCCAGTATCCTGTCTTCCGACAGTGGCCAATGCCAGGTGCCCTAGAGGGAGTGAACCTAACAGGTAATGATCAAGCGATTTCTCTCCTACCATCCATCTCCACCCTCTGACAAACAGAGGCTAGGGACACCATTTATTACCCATTCCTTCTTTTTGGCTTTGACAAATGCACTCTTGCCTCACTCATAGCCATTCAGGGCGCAGCTGCAATGATCATTTCCCAAGCCTGTTGCTTTGACCACGTCACTCCTCTCTGTACATCCTTCCACTGGCTCCCCTTTCTCTATTGTATCAAACATAAGCTACTTGTCTTTACTTCAAGGGCCTTTGTGGCCTATCCACAACTTCATTTATCTGTCAGTATTGAAAAGTTTATTTCAGCTTATGATCAGCCCAGGATACCAGCCTCCATTTTCACTTTTCTAAAAATCTAACAAGCCCCTTCATTCTTTCACTTTTGTTGCCCCTCATGCTTGAGAGGAACTTCCCATCAACATGTGCTAGCTTTTAATTTTCCCTGGGGGTACTCAATGCCCACTCAACACCAGACCCTACCTCTTCTCTTAAATCTCCACCCCTTCCCACTTCCACTCCACCCCCATCTCCAAGGCCCTACCCCTGCCCGCCTATTCCTGCCCCCGTTCCTCCTCTTCCCCACTCCCTTCTGCCCCTTACCCGAGCGCACCCCCTCCCTTCCAGCACCTCCCGTACACCGCTGAACAGCTGTTCTGCAGCATTCAGGAGGCTCCAGGAGGAGGAGTTGATCGGCAGAAGCCACAGGTGGATGGGAATGGGCGGGTGTCACGGAGTCACCGGGCGATGCTCTGGAACTGCTCCCCACCAAGCCAGTCAGGACTTTGGGGAGCCTCCTCTCCCTTGGAGCAGACTTGTTCAGGGCAAGAAGCTCACACGTCTTCACCTCCTGGGTCTCTCCTTGGAGCATTCAGCATCCTCTGCCCCTCCGTGGGCTTCCCACAGAGAGTCCACCCCAGCAGGGTCCTGGGGAAGCCACCGGGTTCTGCACCCCCACTTTGCAGTCAGACGTGACTCTCAGCCAGCCAGTAACACAGAGGTTTATTCAATGACAGGAACAGGGTCTAAAACAGAGCTTGTAGATACAGCGAACCGGACCCCTCGGCTGGGTCCATTCTGGGGGGCAGTGAGCCAGACCCCCAGGTCTGCCCTCCACCCTTGACCCCAGCCAGCTCCAGACTAACAACCCCTCCCAGCCCCTCCTCTCTGCTCAGCCCCTTTCCCGGGCCAGGAGGTCACCTGATCCCTTTGTCTCCAACACCTTCAGCTGGCACCTTTGCAGAGGAGGGGCCCAGGCCATCAGTTGCTAGGAGACAGAGTGCCAGGCATTTAGGTGCACTGGCCCTTTGCTCTGCCAGATACTTAAGAACTTCCATGGGGACACTGAGGCACCAACACAGTACTCAGAGAAAACATTAAGAACTTTCCCAGTTCGTCACATCTCTCCCCCCTTCGAGACCGAACTGAGCGAGGTCATTCCAGCCAGTGACCTGGGGAAGTTCGAACCCACCAAGGTTCCCATGGATGCCCCAGCATCTCTCCCATCTCTTGGTGTGAGTTACACCAGGACAGTCCATATCTCACGCCCTCCCTTAGGTCGGGTGTGCTTGATGGCACTTGCAGACCGCATGTGGGAAGGTTTATCCAGCCCACACCCTTTGCCACCCCAATACCCCTGGGGTTCAAGCTGGGATTGGATCTTTCCCCAGCCCTCTGGTTTGTGATTCGGGCTCTCTTGGTTAAGAGCCCCCATCTTGGCCTTTGCCAGCTCTGGGTTTGGGCAGCCACTTCCCACTTTGTGGCCCAGACACAACACCTCTGCCGTCCCCCCTTGCACTTTCCAGCTTTTACCGTCAGTCCCACCTCCTTGAGGCAGCCCAGCCCCCTCTTCACCTGGGACACCTGTTCCTCCCAGGTCTGGCTAAAGATGCACATGTTATCAGTGTCTGCCAGGGCCAAGTTCTCCATCCCTCTCAGCCTGTCTAGAATCTCCCCAGGCCTAGGCATGGGGTCGGCATCAGACACTGTGATGGCTTTAAGCTTCTGATAGCCCCCATAAAACCAGATCATCCTGTCTCGCTTGGGGATCAGCCCCACAGGTGAGGCCCATGGGCTGTAAAACGGCTGGATCCCATCTAAAGCCAGCATGTCCCTGACCTCTCTCTCCAGGTTCTGGGCTGCTTTCCCAGTGACTCTGAACGGGGAACACCTGATGGGGAGATTGTCTCCCACCTCAGGGAAGAGATCCCCCAAGGGGTCTTCACCCTTCTCCTCCCAATCCTTCCTTTCCGGGTCCAGTGGTCCCCTCACTCTCCTCCCATCCAGCAGCTCGAACGGGAAGAACCCTGTGGATTCCTGGGGCACCACCAGCTGCCTTCCGATTTCCCCCAGTTCTACTTCCCCTTCGGGAGCCCATTCCCAGTACAGGAATCCCTTCTCCTGCAGGACTCTGTCCCTGCAGCCTTCCCCAGGGGGGTTTGCAGCGCTGTGGCCAGCAAGTTCCCTCAGCTTCTCCAAGGAGGGATCCCTCTGCAGCTCGGTCTGGGATTCAGCGGCTGGGGCAGGGAGTGGGACCTGCTCCCTTTCGCTGGCTGGGCTTGCGGTCACAGCCCCCCTGAGCCCTGTCCCTGGTAGCTTCCTCCCTGCTGTGTAATCACTTTCCAGCAGCAGGTCTGGACCAGGCAAACCTGTTTGGCAGCTGACCTGCCCTGCCTGGGTGTCCCCCCACTCAGCTGGGGTCTCAGCTCCCCCCGTGCTCAGCGCTGCCCTTGCTGTCCCAGAGGGGGCAGGCAGCCAGCTCTCTGCTCTGGTCACAGCATCAGAGCCAGTGGGAGCTCCAGTGTGCAGGGGCGCGGGGAGCATCTCTCCCTCCCCCTCAGCCCCAGGGGGCTGGTTACAGGTAGGCAGGTATCCTGAGCCCTGCAGCCCCTCCCCCCTGCCAGCCAGGTTATTTGCATTTTCACTGACCATTTCCATCCTAGCCAATTGGTTCCCTGGAGTTGAATTCAAACCCTCGGCCGTTACAGGAGCGGGGCCTGGATCCTGTCCCAAGGGGAGACAGCCACCCCCCAACAGGGCCTCCCAGCCAATATCCTGGAGAACCCCAACTACCAGCCGTCCCAACCCCTCCTGGGTCTACACAGGGATCTGGGCCATAGGCAGGGCAAGGGCTTCACCCCAGGGAACTTCACCCAGGTCCCACAGTCCCTCAGCATCTGGGGCTGCACCACCACAGTTCTCTCTGTCCCAGGGTCTCGCCCCCGCAGGCGTGTTTCCTCACTGACCCCTGGGCAGCCCCCTATGTCTCTCCGCTCCACCATCACCAGTCCACGCTGCTGCTGCTTCTCATGCAGCTTTTCCTCGGGCTCTTGCTTTCTCTCACGGTCCTCTCGCTCTCTTGGGCTCTGCTCCCATCCCATCCGTCTCCAATCTCCTGATGGGGAACCCAATCGTGAAGACCCTCGTCTGATTGGGGACCAGACTCCCGGGGATGCCTGGCTGATGCTCCAGCTGCTCTCAGATCCTCTTGTAGCCCCATCTGGGCCAGGAATCTGCTCCTCAGAGCGGTCCTTCTCCTCCAACTGCACAATTAACTGTGCCTTGGTGAATTTCCCCACGCGTAACCCTCTCTTTGTGCACAGGATCACAATGTCCTTCTTAAAGAGATGGTGATAGGCCATCACTTCACCATTCCCAAGTGGCTCTGGACTCACAGGCCTGTGTGCTCTTGGCTCCCCCATGGTTTCCAGGAAGAACCCCTGGTGTGCCAGCCCTTCTCGTGATCACCACCTCTTTGCCAGGGTCGAGCTGCAGACTCCTCCGCCCCTGGGACTGCTCCTGCAATCCCCAGGGGAACCCTGCTACTGCAAAA
Source organism: Gopherus flavomarginatus (assembly GCF_025201925.1). Lineage (NCBI taxonomy): Eukaryota > Metazoa > Chordata > Testudines > Testudinidae > Gopherus > Gopherus flavomarginatus. The sequence goes on along the minus strand of NC_066618.1, from coordinate 298,754,518 downwards.
ATCCTTCTCTCTCCCAGGGTCGAGCGGCAAGCTCCTCCGCCCCGAGACTGCTGGCTGCAGTCCTCAGGGGGACCCTGTTACTCCAACAGTCCTTCTCGCTGGTCACACACTCCCAGAGGTTAACCGCCCCCTGAAACCGTCCCTCTCTGAGCCTTCAGCACCCCTGGTCCTCATTATCCCTCCTTTGTGTTACTGCTCCCCAGTCACTTACTGCAAGCAGCGCCATTCACGGGGTGCAGTACGTCCCGCCGCTGCCACCAGTTGTCACGGAGTCACCGGGCGATGCTCTGGAACTGCTCCCCACCAAGCCAGTCAGGACTTTGGGGAGCCTCCTCTCCCTTGGAGCAGACTTGTTCAGGGCAAGAAGCTCACATGTCTTCACCTCCTGGGTCTCTCCTTGGAGCATTCAGCATCCTCTGCCCCTCCGTGGGCTTCCCACAGCGAGTCCACCCCAGCGGGGTCCTGGGGAAGCCACCGGGTTTTGCACTCCCACTTTGCAGTCAGACGTGACTCTCAGCCAGCCAGTAACACAGAGGTTTATTCGATGACAGGAACAGGGTCTAAAACAGAGCTTGTAGATACAGCGAACCGGACCCCTCGACTGGGTCCATTCTGGGGGGCAGTAAGCCAGACCCCCAGGTCTGCCCTCCACCCTTGACCCCAGCCAGCTCCAGACTAACAACCCCTCCTCTCTCCTCAGCCCCTTTCCCCGGGCCAGGAGGTCACCTGATCCCTTTGTCTCCAACACCTTCAGCTGGCACCTTTGCAGAGGAGGGGCCCAGGCCATCAGTTGCTAGGAGACAGAGTGCCAGGCATTTAGGTGCACTGGCCCTTTGCTCTGCCAGATACTTAAGAACTGCCATGGGGACACTGAGGCACCAACACAGTACTCAGAGAAAACTAAGAACTTTCCCAGTTCGTCACAGCAGGAGGGATGGGAGCTTGGCTGCTGGTGGGTGCTAAGCACCCATGGATTCGGTGCCAAGCACCCATGGATTCGGTGCCTATGCCTGTAAACATCCATCAAGCTATCTCATTATCCATTTTCAAAACCTCCTTAAAACTCTCCTTTGTTGCAATCCTGCAAAAAAGTAACTAAACGTGTTGACCAATATTAGTCCATTGTTTCCTTGTACTCCCCTATCTGTCCGCCTCCATCTATTGTCTCTTGTTTTATACAAAGATGGTAAGCTCTTTGGGGCAGGGATCATCTTTGTACAGTGCCTAGCACAGTGGGCCTCCGGTCCATGACTAGGGTTCCTGGGCACTATGGTAATAAAAATATTAATAAGGGACGAGTCTATAAGAACCAATAGTCAAATTGAGAAATAAAAATGTGGTAATACTATCTATGTCCTAATTACCATAGTAATGGAGTGCTTCACAATCTTTAATGTATTTGCGTTCATAATGTCTGGATGATGTAGGGCAGGGCCATTATTCCATTCATTTTTCTGAGTTAATCGCGTGAGTTAACTGCAATTAATCAGCAGCCCTGGTACTTATCTAATTCATCATTTAGGGTCTGACCCAAAGCCCACTGAAATTAACAAAACTCTCTACTGACCTCCATGGACTTTGAATCAGGCTTCTAGTACTGCAGTTCTCAAACTGTGGTCCACAGATCACCTGCTGTTGGTCTGTGGAAAGTTGTATATTCATATGGTGCCAGATCTTCCTTATTTCTAGATACTCAATTGCATTAAAAGACAGCTAGAAATACATTAGACATTATCTTATATTACTTTTCCATGTTAGCAATTGCCATTTGGCCAGTTTTTCTACTGCCTTAGCTTTTTTATTGCAGTGTGCTGGGTTGTTTTCACTTGAAGTGTGCCAATCTTCTAACTACCAGGAGCAGGCGCCTGTCACATGGCTGGAAGCGCTGCTGGCGCAGCAGATGGTGGTGATGGTTGTGGGTGCCTGAGAGGGGAAGAGGAGGTGGAAGGATGCCTGGTAGGGCAAGTGGGGGGCAGGATGGTGGGGTGCCTGGGATGAGTGGGGGAGACTCAGGGGGTATGAAGACACTTGGAAAGGGAAGAGCAGAGTCAGGGCCGGGGGTGTGGGCTGCCTGGGAAGAAAAGGAGGGTCAGGGCCATGGGGATGGGGGGATACCTGGGAAGAGAAAAGGAGAATCAGGGTGGTGGTGGGGACACCTGGGGGGTGCAGGCTGGTGAGGGTGGCTGGGAGGGTCAAGGCCCGGCCGCGGGAGAGTCAGGGGGGTGGTGGGGACACCTGGGAGGTGCAGGCTGGTGAGGGTGCCTGGGAGGGGAAGAGGAGGGTCAAGGCCCGGCCGTGGGAGAGTCGGGGGGGTGGTGCGGACACCTGGGAGGTGCCTCGAAGAGGAGCGTCGGGTGGAGACGGGGCGCTAGGAGGGTCAGGGCCGTGGCGGCGCGGGGAGGGGACGCCAGGGAGGGTCATGCCGCTGGGGGGACAGCGCTGCGGGGCCGTGGCCGGTCTCCCGGGGACGGGGAGCTGGGTTGGACTCGTGGGGCCGGCGCGGTTCCTGGTCCCGCTCCCGCGGCCGTAGGCGGGGTAAACTCTCCTCCCCATTCCAGTTGCCAAGGAAACGGAATGCAGCAGCCTCCGGCGTCATGTGAACAGGCTTCCTCACGTGACCGGTAAACAGGAGTCGCGGGCTGGTGACGTTTCCAGAGGGAGGCTCTCCGGTGCCGGGGCGCAGGGCGATGACGTAGCCGGGGGTCGGCCAGCGCCGGGGATGGAGGAGAAGGAGCAACTGCGGCGTCAGATCCGCCTGCTGCAGGGTGAGGGGCGCTGGGCCGCGAGGGAACGGGTCCGAGTCGCTGTGTCCAGCGTCCGCCCCCGGGCTGTTGGGCCTGAGGATGGTCCTTTTACCCCCCGCCCCCCCCGTGGGCGCGTTATCCACCCCCGTCCCCCGCCCCGTCGCAGCGCCGCCCCCCCCGTGGGCGCGTTACCCACCCCCGTCCCCCGCCCCGTCGCAGCACCGCCCCCCCGTGGGCGCGTTACCCACCCCCGTCCCGTCGCAGCGCCGCCCCCCCCGTGGGCGCGATACCCACCCCGTCCCCCGCCCCGTCGCAGCGCCGCCCCCCCGTGGGCGCGTTACCCACCCCCGCCCCGTCGCAGCGCCCCCCCCCCGTGGGCGCGTTACCCACCCCCGCCCCGTCGCAGCGCCCCCCCCCCCCGTGGGCGCGTTACCCACCCCCGCCCCGTCGCAGCGCCCCCCCCCCGTGGGCGCGTTAACCATCCCAGCCCCGTCGCAGCACCCCCCTCCCGGTGGGCCCGTAATTCACCCCCACCCCGCAGTCCGTCGCAGCACCGCCCCCCCACGGGCCCGTTATTCACTCCCGGTAGGGCCGCCGCCAGGTCCCGTTACCGCCGCTACGCCACGTCCCCCCCCGCCCTCCCCCGCGTTCTTTACCGTCTCTGTCTGTTGTCGCGTCGCCCCCCCGGTCCGGTTACCCCCGCCTGCTGCTGTGCGGCCCCCCCCCAAGTCTGCCAGTGTTCCGCCCCCTGGTGCTGTTACTACCTCCCCAGTCTGGTGCCGTGCCGCACCTCAGTCCTGTCCCCCCGCTGCGGTGCAAGGGGCCCACCTACTCCTGCTACCTGCAGTAAGAGGGGGGAGCTGACCTGCTGCGACACTCATTTTCCCCGAGCTTCTTGTCCTTGGTGCTGGGATTGGGTCGTGTGGCCCCTCAGTCTGGGCTGCGATGCAAAGAGTGGGCACCTTCCTTGCCTCCCCTGGGATCCCTAAAGGCTCCCCCAGTCTCTCAGGTCCTTTGCAGAGAGGCTGGGACCTGTTTGTGTGGCCTTGCCTAGCTCCTGGTGAAAGACACCAGCTGAGCTCCTGTGCCTGAGCTGAGGGGTGCCTTGCTTTGCGGGTTGCAAGGTTGATTTTTCTAATTTGCAGTGCTAGAAGCCCCACCTTGGGTCCTGCAAATCCACTTGTGCTCTCATCTTTGACTGAAGGTACCTCTAGAGAACAAAAAACCCCAAACCCATGGCAGTGAGTCTTAGGGTATGGCTACACTCGAAACTTCAAAGCGCTGCTGCGGGTGCGCTGCTGTGGCAGCACTTTGAAGTGTGAGTGTGGTCGCAGTGCCAGCGCTGGGAGAGAGCTCTCCCAGCCCAGCACTACTCCACCTCCTCATGGGGTTTAGCTTGCAGTGCTGGGAGCCGCGCTCCCAGCGCTTGGGCACTGTTTACACTGGCGCTTTACAGCGCTGTACCTTGCAGCGCTCAGGGGGGTGTTTTGACACCCCTGAGCGAGAAAGTTGCAGCGCTGTAAAGCGCCAGTGTAGCCAAGGCCTCAGAGCCCAGGCCAGCTTGGGCACATACCATAGGACTAAAAATATCAATGTCAATGTTCCTGCCTGGGCTCTGAAACCCAGTGAGGAGGGTGAGTCTCAGGACCTGGGCTCCAGCCCAAGCCTGAACATATACAGTGTTGTGTTTAGTCCCAGGCTCTGAGATGCTGCAACACACATTTTTCTTTGCAGTGTAGACAGACCAACACTGTCTGAGTTGGACACAACCATATACATCTGATCTTATATGACTAATTTTGCACCACCACAGGTATGCATGGAGCGGTACACACAAGTAAGATTACTTGGTCCTTGCTCTGAGGATCTCATAATTTTATTAAATGTAATACAGACTAAGTGTGGTTCTGGGGGGTGGAACGAAGAGCATTAGCAAAAGTCATGAGTTTTTATTTGTGTTTTGATGTGTGTCTTGTTGCTTCTGGATTTTGAAGTACATTTCAACATCAATGGAGCAGTTTGTGGGCAGGGAGTTTAGCTGGCAGGTCAGCTTATGTTGCCTTTCTGCAGCTATATGGTCTAGTTTTTGACAGCAGGGAAAAGGTGTTTTCTTCGTCAAAGCACACAGAAATCCCTCGTAATAACACGGGGCTCAGATATAGTCCTTTGTTAACCCCTTTCATCTGAAGATCCCAAAGTGCTTGCATCCGAAGAAGTGGGCTGTAGCCTATGAAAGCTTTTGCTCAAATAAATTTGTTAGTCTCTAAGGTGCCACAAGTACTCCTGTTCTTTTTATAAATATTGATATTTTACAAGTCCCGCAATACCTCCACCCCTGGAATCATATTCATCCATATTATTGTTAATAGGGAAATTGAGGCACAGAGACATGAAGTGATTTGCCCAAGTGACTCACATGCACTGTTAATCAGTGGTGGAGATGGGATTAGATCTCAAGCCTCCTGACTCTTAGTCTCTTGCTTTAATAATAAGTCTACCCTTCCTTTCCTAGACCAAATTATAAGCACCTTTATAGGGGACTATGTTGTGCTGTATATGAGCAGGATCAGATTAGAGTTGCTAGGCAATCTCCGCTATAAAGGGGCTCAGAGATGCAATGGTGAAAGCTATAAAGATACCTATAAAAGAAATAAGCGGTAAGTTTTCTCCCCTTCTTGTCTGTCCCCCCTCCTACCGCCACCCTCACCATGAGTGATCTACAGGAGCAATGATCAGAGTAGTGGATTCAAGACTGGTGCATGTAAGAGGAACTAAACATGGTCAGAAGGTGGGATGATGCAGTATTTGATTGCTGTGTAAAGATCCACAATAAGAAATCTGTAATCATTACATAGCTGAGCTTTTCTTCCAGCATTAGTGATGATGTCGGAAACCTACTGAGCATGAGAGCCCATGTAGAACAGGTGTTTTCAGTGCAATGTGATAACAATCAGTTTGCATAACTTGCTGTTGCAAGACTGTTCTGGAAGATGAAACTAACAGGGGTGGTTTTGCTTTCTTCAGGTCTCATAAATGACCATAAAAACATCCATGGAAATGCACCAGTTCCCCCGCCCTCCAGGACTCCAGGGTGGAGAAATCCCAGGCAGACTGCCTTCAACAGTCAGGAAGCATTCTCTGCAAGATATTCTCAGCAAGCTCCGAGGGATTTCCAATCACATCAAGGTAACTCCTGGAGGAAAAAATACTCCCTTGTAAACAGACCGCCTGCACGAACACATCATCCTGGAAGCAGTGCATCTGCTAACGCACTTCAGGCTTTTGTGAGCCAAAGGAATAGCCAGCCTCCGGGGCCACAGGGAACAGGCTCGGAAAGACAAGTGGGCTTAGCAACAGGTGATATAGTCGTAGGAGTCAAACTGCCACAGAAGACTAGCTCAGCCTTGGACAATAGAAATGTTAGTGAGTTGGCATCCCAGCAGGGTTCCTCTGGGATGAAAGCAGCCATAGCTGCTCCAAAAGGAAGTGAAAAGGTCCATGAAAGTTCTAGCTTTCAAAGTGTTGCTCAAAAAGAGGACAAAGAATCGTCTCTCTCTGTCTCCCAGAGTTCATTGCACCAACCTGCTGGTGCTGGAGGCAGAGATGACGTAAGCCCAGCATGTGCGAAGGAACTGGGCAAACTTCGGACTGTGAAACTGGCTAAAAGTGCTACTGAGTTACGTGACGTTATCAGTGAAAGTGCCATAGCATTAAAATCCAAGCCTCAACAGCCTTCAGCTCTGTCTGATCGAGAATCAGGCGGGCTGCTAGCCTGGAAGAAGCCAGTAGCACAGGTTCCAGCTCACTGTAGTTCAGAGCAAGTCACGGCAGGAAGAGATACTTTGAAGGAGCCAAAGACCCTTGGAAAATCTGAGGCACGCACAAACTCAATTCAGGCTGTGACTTCAGAGGTTGGGATAAACCCAGTGAAGAACCAGTTTGCAATACCACACAAGCTGTCCAGTTTCCAAAGACCTGCCTCGACGCCAGTCTCCAGTAAAGCTTCTAAGTTCAGGAAAACCAACTATACATGGATAGCAAATCCTAGTAAATGCCCCCGTGCTGTAAAGAGATGGACCAGCCCTAGAGCTTCTGAAAGCACTAGGAAGCTTTCTGTGGGAGCAGAGAGAACTGCTAAACCACTGCCAAAGGGAGACTTAGGAGCAAAGCAGAAGAAATCCGGAGTGCATTTGAAGCTGGATGCCTCTCCTAGTAAATACAAATGGAAAGCATCCAGCCTACAGCCATCTTCTTCAACTTCCAAGTCAGTGTTCAGGTGGCAGTCTGAGGGACGAAAGGAGGCTGGAGTCTCCCAGGCTTGCAGAGCCAACTTTGGCCTTCAGACTCTAAGCAACGCATCCGTCGGTCATGATGGGTTGAAGTCATCTTTCAACGATGCTGCACTTTCCACTTATAAAGTGAAGAGCCGGACCAAAATCATCAGGAGAAAGGGGAGTTGCTGGTAAGTTACTAATTGTCTAAAGTTCTGTAGCTGGTACTAACCTTCTTTGCACTTCTCCTGGGGCCAGTTCCTTCTTTCATTGAAGTCCCTAGGAGTCTTGCCATTGACTTCAATGGAAGCAAATACTCAATTATTTACATTGTAAGCTCTTTGGAACCGGGACCCTCTTTGTGTTCTGTGTACAGTGTGTAGCCCAGTGGGGTCCTGATCCATGACTGGGATTGCTAGGTGCTGTCGCAGTACAAAGAAATGCTTGCTGCTTCCTTTCCAAACACGGGACTTTCAGATCAGCGTGAAATATGCTGTTTTTGAGAGGTGAGAGTCCTTAAACTTCAGCTGCTTTATTTCCCACAAACAACTGCTATTTCCTTTCCTTTTTCCCCAACTGTATCCTCCTCCAAATATATATTGCCAACAGCTCTTATTAGAGACCTACAATAATAAGCCAGTATTCAGTGGGGGAAAAGAAGTCAGTAAGGAAACAGGTTTCAGAGAGGTAGCCATGTTAGTCCAGGGGCGGGCAAACTATGGCCTGGACGGCCACATCCTGGCCTTCAGACCTTTTAGTCTGGCCCTTGAGCTCCTCCTGGGGAGTGGGGTCCAGGTCTTGCCCCGCTCTGCGCGGCTCCTGGAAGCAGCAGCCTGTCCCCCCCCTCTGGCTTCTATGCATAGGCTCAGCTGGGGGCTCCACACGCTGCCCCTACCCCAAGCACCGCCCCCACAGCTCCTATTGGCTAGGAACCACAGTCAATGAGAGCTACAGGGGCGGTGCCTGCAGACGGGGCAGCACGCAGAGGTGCCTGGCCATGCCTCCGCGTAGGAGCCGGAGGGAAGATATACTGCTGCTTCTGGGAGCTTCTTGAGGTAAGTGACGCCTGGAACTTGCACCCCGACCCCCTCCTGCGCTCCAACCCCCTGACCTCCAAACCCCTTTGTCCCAGCCAGCACCCTCCTGCACCCCCAACCCCTCATCCCCAGCCCCACCCAGAGCCTGCACCCCCACCTGAAGCCCTCACCCCCTCCCACACCCCAACCCCAATTTCATGAGCATTCATGGCCTGCCATACAATTTCCATATCCAGAGGTACCTTACTAAGTTGGGGGTCAGTGCTAATGAGGCCAATTCAGTCAGTGTGGATGTGGCCCATTCCCAGCCGTTGACATGAAGGTGTGAGTATCAACAGAGGATGATTTTTTGTACTCACACCTTCGTGTCAACGGTTGAGAATGGGCCACATCCACCCTAATTGAACTGGCCTTGTTAGCACTGACCCCCTACTTGGCAAGGCAACTCCCATCTTTTCATGTGTTGTATTTATACCTGCCTGTATTTTCCACTCCATGCATCTGATGAAGTGGGTTCTAGCCCACGAAAGCTTATGCCCACATAAATTTTAGTCTCTAAGTTGCCACAGGGACTCCTGGTTGTTTTAGTAAGGAAAGAGGTTTCAGTTTCAGGCTATGAATTTGTTAGATGTAGGGGATGAGGAGGGGAGAAGGAATGATTTCAGTTAATTGTTTTATCATGCCTCTCACCCCAGAGTGTTTTACACGTTTTATATGCAGATGGATCTGAAGAAGTAGGCAGCAGCTGATCTGTGTACAACACTCCACATTACAGTGGAGTGAAGGGATATCCAGGACAAAAGTCTATTTATACAAAAAGTACCATGGGATTGTTATCCCATGGCATGTCTAGCATGATACCATCCCTTGGGCCTGGGCGTGCCTTGTCTCTCTCTTCAAGAATTTTTGCAGGTGCTTTTATAATTTCCCATAGATTTGAAGTTGACAAGGATCCATGTCCCCTTGGTGGTCGTGCAGTTTTCCTGGAGGCCTCTAGTAGAGTACAATGTGCAGGAGCAGCAGAACTATCCAGCACAATTCATATGCAATGAAACCTCTGCTGTGGGCACATCTGTTAAGTGTAACGTACAATAGGAGTGGAAATAAACAGATGTGAAGGGAAAAAGCATGTGGGCTAAGTCACACATCCAGGGAAGTGGCACAAGTTGGACTGATGGTCTAATGCAGTGCTTCTCAAAGTCAGGCCGCCGCTTGTTCAGGGAAAGCCCCTGGCGGGCTGGGCTGGTTTGTTTACCTGCCGCCTCCGCAAGTTCGGCCGATTGCGGCTCCCACTGGCCGTGGTTCGCCGCTCCAGGCCAATGGGGGCTGCGGGAAGTGGCGCGAGCCGAGGGATGTGCTGGCCGCTGCTTCCCGCAGCCCCCATTGGCCTGGAGTGATGAACCGCGGCCAGTGGGAGCCTCAGTCGGCTGAACCTCCAGACGCCGCAGGTAAACAAACTGGCCCGGCGTGCCAGGGGCTTTCTGTGAACAAGCGGCGGCCCAGCTTTGAGAAGCACTGGTCTAATGGCAACAGATTTGAGATCAGGACTAAGCTGTGTCTCACTTCTTAAGCTAGTGAGCTATGAAAGCACTGTGCAGGCATTGTCATGGGAAGGGTGTGCTCTGTGTTGCTGTGTTTAAAAAATATATATATGGAGATATACCGATCTCATAGAACTGGAAGGGACCCTGAAAGGTCATCGAGTCCATCCAGTCATCCTTCACTAGCAGGGCCAAGTACTGATTTTCCCCCAGATCCCTAAGTGACCCCCTCAAGGACTGAGCTCACAGCTATGGGTTTAGCAGGATAATGCTCAAACCACTGAGCTGCATCAATAAACTAAAGATACACAGAATGAACTTGAAAATTTTGGTTTCACTGATTTGTCCAGGGCCACGCAATAAGCCAGTGACAGAGCTTAGGTTAGAATTTGGGGGCATCTGGCCCTTACTCCCATGTCCAAGCTGATCTTTTTGTCCATCTTCTACTAATCTCCCCACCGTGCTTTGGTGATGTCTCCACATGAGTGGTGCTGAGGAGATGGGGTCCGTGGGGTGAGGTGAGGAGAGTTTGGGGTCTGCTTGCTTATTGCTTTTGCCTGGCTTGGCCTGATCTTCTCAGCCCTCTTAAGAACATTCTCCTCCTCCAACAGCTATAGTAGGGGAGAGACTGGGAGTGATGGGGGATACCTAGATGTGAATTGAGTTGTCAAAGAGCGCTGTCTCTCTTCATGCTTTCCAGCAATTGGTCAAATTTGCCCCTTCACTTGGCATTACCCATCAGCATATTTCCATTGCTCTTACTAGAGAAGCACCGTAGTTCAAAGGATAAGGTATCAGACCGGGAGTCTAATCCCAGCTGTGCTACTGTCTCCCTTTGTTAGTGGAGAAAGGAGAGAACAGATAGCTGAAGGCAGGGAGTTGTGTTTGATACCTTTGTGGTCCCTTTTTAAACTCCCTGTGTTGCATTCTTTGCAGTTCCCCAACAGATAAGAAGAACAACTCCTTTCCCACGATGCCCCTGAAAAGCCACTACTCTCTCAGGAAAAGAAACTCCCTGCGGGGAAGACCTGCACCACTGAAGAGAGCCCTGCCCAAGGAGCTGGTGCAGATCACCAAGCACAGGCTATGCCGACTGCCAGCCTCTAGAATGCACATCCCAGCCAAAGAAGGTAAGAGCTTGGATGTGTGATGATAGAGCTGGAATACTGCATGAGGAGGGACAGTTTTAGGAGTAGGTTTTTGGAAGTAGGAAATGAGCTGCTCATTCCTCAGTGAAGTAAACCTGCTGATCGCTGTTGTAGAGTCAGTGTTGAGAAGAGAAGACAGCATGGGATGGGGCCTTCACTCCATCTCAAAGCTTTCTCACCAGGTCCCACTTCTCTAGAGCCTTGCGTTCCCCCACCTTGCCCCCATGTGCACCATGAAACCTCCCCTCAGGACCACCTCTAATTGACAGCTACTCTAAAGCATCCCCTTGCTCCTAGGATGGGTTGGCTATACTGTCGGTTAAAGACCAGCTTTTACTGGGCAAATGATTGTTTTCAGTTGTGTTGTGAGTGGTGGCATAAAGTAACTTTCACTGTGTATAGATCTGTGCACAGCACCGAGTCATCTTCTGCATGTGTAGGGTCAATTCCCTGTCTCTGAACGTATATGAACTGTTGATGAGCCCCCACTCCCCATGGTTAAGAAACCTTATTGGTGTGAACAGAACCTCAATGGTGACTGGTCAATGTCTGTTAATTTCGGTTGTGTCCTTCTTTTTCCTTTACCACCATCACCTTGTCACTCTCTAGATCAGGAAAGGGCAAGGACTGTTCCATGGAAGATCTTGCAATCTAAACAGACACTCAGAACACAAAGAACTCGCTGAGTGGTCAGCAGAGTTCAAATATTGTTGGTCAGTATTGAGGTAGTTTAAAGGTTAAGCCAATCGTATCTTTGAGTGGGCTAGAGTCTACAGGCTTCACAGAGAGAGTGTGTTTGAAGAAGGACTCAAAGGAGGAGGTGGCAGAAGCATTGTTTGTAAGGTACAGCTGTAAGATTGTATAATCGCTGTTTTTCCACTAGGGAAAAAACAGTGTGTGTCTCATGAGATGCTCATCTCAGCAAGGAAAAATCTACCTGATAACTGCATCATGGTTAGGAACTGTGGGCATTACAGCTGCATCTCTGCAGGGGTAAAGCATGTATGTGTGAGTTGGTTGAAATTAATAGGTTAATTTAAACTTTCTCAAAGGGTTATTAAAAGAATTAATGTTTGTTTGTAGAATGGAGTACTGCCCCCTAGGTAGAACAGCATTTATCTGTAATGCATCTTTTACTCTAGATCTAACTGCTAGAGGATTTGACCTCATGCACATGAACATTGTGCACATCTCTATGTTTTGTAAGTTGGTGTGTCTCTGGTTTGATCACCTGCTGTGTATGGTGAGGTTTGGCAGTTAGTGGGTCAGGCTCTCTGTCATTTCTGGCCCATTAACTTGTGTTTATGTGATTCTCTTGTGTGGTCTGAGTTGACAGGAAGCTGTCTCCATAACCCTCCTTGCAGAGCAGGAGCTTTCAAATAACCCAGCCCATTGCTGCACTGGCAACTTGCCGGGAGTCTGAGGGCTGCACCTAATTGTATGAACATGGAACAGATCGTTTATAATTTCTTTCAATTTCCTCCTCTGTAAAATTGGTTTAATGTCTACCACAGGGGTGGGGAGGGTGGTAGTGTGAGTATTGTTTATAAAGCGCTTGAGAGCCTCACATGGAAACTACTAGAGAGGGGCAGGCTTTGAAGACTCTTGCTTTCAACAAGTGTGGATGGGAGGAGATAGGGTAGTGGGGAGTGTGTGCACTTAACCAGTTGGGGTACAGCAGCATGGCTATTGCTCTGCTGTTGCTGATGCCGCTGCTTATTTGAGTTGGAAGGGACAGTTCTATGCTCTGGCTACAGGAATTGGTCTCAAAATGGCTTAGGCCTGAATTTTTCTGGAAAATGCATGTGCAGTTGCCTAATTTGCATGTGGAATTACTAGGCTGAACATGCACTATTGCAGTCACTGCATGTGCAGAAGAGCAGCCGCATGTCTAACTTGTCCTTTGTGTGACAGATGCTACTGTTCTTGCACAAACAAAAGACAGTAAACAGGGCAACACTTCAGGCGAGAGAGAGCATCAGGGGTTGTTAGTGAGGAGCAGGGAAGAGTGATTTTCTATGGAAAGTGGGTGTTTTTATATGGAGGGATTTGGAGATGTGGGGAGAGGTTGCTTTGCAGACGTGGTCAGGAAGAGTGTGCCAGGTATAGTGGGAAGAGGTTCCAGAGGTAGTGAGCCAACGTGATAAAAGGCACAACACAGTGTGTGGGAGAGGAAGGTGAAGAGAAATGAGATGTGCATTTAGGTGTATGATTGCATGTTTTGACCATCTGAGCATTTGTGATTGTCAGACCCCTGGAAACCAAACCAGTCACTGTGCAGTGGAGTTGAGGCTCAGTTTCTCCCAATTCTCTCTCTAAATTCTATTGCACCTGGAGAGGCTTTTAGGTTGCGGAGATAGGGCACCACTGAAAGGCCCTGCATGAAAGGCTTGGGTAGAAAAGAATGTCATGGTACATGGACACTGCAAATAGAACCAAAGGTCTCTCTCAGCTCATATTGAACCTGGGAAATCAACTTACCAAAGACAGTTCAGCCACAAGGCCTCTTCAGAGATCATCTCCCGAGGGAGAAGGGAAGAGAGATGAGGAGAGTGGCCAGGGCTTCACTGCATGTCAATGAGAGTGTTTCTGTGAGGGCACAAGTATTTGGTGAAGGCTAAGAGGAGACTAAGGCTATGTCTTCGCTACAACCTGTGTTGGCAAAATGTATGTCACTCGGGTGTGAATATTCCACCCCTCCGAGTGATGTAAGTTACACTGACATACCTGCTCGTGTGCTCGGTGCTATGTTGGCAGGAGAGCTTTTCCCACCCACACCGTTTCTGCCGTTTGCAGAGGTGGGGTTTTTTTTTAATGCCAATGGGAGAGCTCTCTCCTGCTGGTATAGGGCGTCTTCACCAGCTGTGCTGCAGCGGCACAGCCACATCGGTACAGCTGCAGTGCTGTACGTACAGATATCCCCTCAAGCTGTCGAGCACAAAGCAGCAAGGATCTAGGAAAAAATTAATGCTAAAGCTGGTAGCTGGAAAGAGCAATATAATGACAGCTGCTTAGTTCAAGTAGTGGGGTCTGCATGGAAGCCTCAGACAGGGAGGCAGCTTGCTTGTTCTGTACCTGCTCTAGGGGTATATACAGCATTAAGTCTCCTGAGTTGTTGATCTGGCACTTTCACCAGTGTGGTTTTCTCGATGTTACAGATTTAAGAATTCTTTACAATTCACCTTGTTTAAAAAGAACATTCTGATGCATCTGCTGAGGGGCTGGAAGAAGTTGCTCTGCTATAGAAGCTTTGAGGAGCGCAGCAAGTTCGGTCTGTAGTAATTCTTTGCACTCTGAGTGCTCTTTATCCACGGGTCTCAAAGCACTTAGGAGGCGAGTACATGAGAAAACTGAGCCACCAAGAAGGGACGTGGGTTCATTGAGCTGAGTTAGTGGCAGAACTGGGACTAGAACCTCACTCTCCTGGCTCCTAGTTCTTTTGTTCTAACTGCTGGACATGAAGTTTTATTAAGCCCTTCGTTTCTGGAAACTTGGCTTCACATTCCGCAGTGGCTGAGCTGCAAATGAAAATGAGTGTGGGGATCTCTCAGGACATAGTAGTTCCTTGTCCATGTTGCAGAAGTACCACAAGAGGTGTCCATATTGGCATTTTCTGCTTTGGAGAGGTCTGTGACTCCACTCTTGAAGCTTGCACATCACCTACAAAGATGGTACCTGGTTCTAGCTAGTGGTATTGGTCCCCCCATGTAAATCTTACGTTCTTTGGCTTGTCAAATCATTCATGATGGCCCTGTTATTTCTGACTGTCTTTCTCCCAACACTCCCCCCGGGATTGTCCCTGCATGTAGCATTTGCCCTTCAGATAGACCAGCACTGTGGCACTGTCTTCTCATTAGCATGGCAAAATGGGGCTGATTGTGTGTATCAGTTTTGCTCATGTCTGCCAGCTATGGAGGGTAGCTGTGGAGCCCTTCTTTGTAGCACATCTCCCTGTTTTTAGTGTCATTTTTCAGGGCAGAACTTCATTTTCAGTAGATGATCATGATAGGCTGTTTAGCATAAATTATATTCGGGCAAATATACCACAATTTAGTCCAAGAGCTATCAGTCAAAGCCCATATAAGGATTTCGTAGTTAGAAGTGAAACCTTGTGTAAATTCAGAATATAAAGACCAAATGGACTAAACCCTCCCACTGCCCTAATGTCTCCTGGGGACCTGTACAGCAACCACCAAAGATCCATATATTTTGGAAATACATACATATTGAAGTCCCAGGGTTCAGAACATAGATAAGTGTCATCAAGAAACAATTCTTCATCCTAAACCATGCAGGCTTTTGTATATGTGCACAGTGGAGGCACATTTGGTGGTGGTGGTGACTCTGATCCATCTAGAGCAGAGGTAGGCAACCTATGGCATGGGTGCTGAAGGCAGCAAGCGAGCTGATTTTCAGTGGCACTCGCACTGCCTGGGCCCTGGCCACTGGTCTGTGGGACTCTGCATTTTAATTTAATTTTAAATGAAGCTTCTTAAACATTTTAAAAACCTTATTTACTTTACATACAACAATAGTTTAGTTATATATTATAGACTTAGAGAAAGAGACCTTCTAAAAATATTAAAATGTATGACTGGCACATGAAACCTTAAATTAGAGTGAATAAATGAAGACTCGGCACATGATTTCTGAAAGGTTATCGAGTCCTGATCCAGAGTGAGGAAAAGTATGGGGGCTGTTCAGAAAATTAACCTATAAGGGTCCTGTGAGGTTTGAACTTTCCACATTGTAGCAATTCAGAGAACTCCCTGGATTGGATCCACTCTCTGCAAAACTGAGACTACCTCTTGGCTTGGGGGAGGGAGGAATAAATGTTTATTCTACTTACCTGGCTTAACCAGGAGATCTTCAATTATCTAAAAATCAAACAAGAGTCCTACAAAAAGTGGAAACTAGGTCAAATTACAAAGGCTGAATATAAACAAATAACACAAGTATGTAGGGACAAAACGAGATCAAACTAGCTAGAGAGAGAAAAGGTAACAGGAAAACATTCTGCAAATACATTAGAAGCAAGAGGACGACCAAGGAGAGGGCAGGCCCATTACTCAATGGGGGGTAAGTGGAGGGAATAACAGAAAATGTGGAAATGGCAGAGGTGCTTAATGACTTCTTTGTTTCGGTTTTCACGAAGAAGGTTGGTAGTGTTTGAATGTCTAACATAGTGAATGCCAGTGAAAATGAGGTAGGATCAGAGGCTAAAATAGAAATAGAGCAAGTTAAAAATTACTTAAGACAAGTTAGATGTCTTCAAGTCACCAGGGCCTGGTGAAATGCATCCTAGAATATTCAAGGAGCTCACTGAGGAGATATCTGAGCCATTAGCTATTATCTTTGAAAAGTCATGGAAGATGTGAGACATTCCAGATGACTGGAAAAAGGCGAATATAGTGCCCATCTGTAAAAAGGGAAATAAGGACAATCTTGGGGAATTACAGACCAGTCAGTGTAACTTCTGTACCCAGAAAGATAATGGAGCAAATAATTAAGCAGTCAGTTTGCAGACATCTAGAAGATAATAAGGTGATAAGTAACAGATTTGTCAAGAACAAATAGTGTCAAACCAACCTGATAACTTTCTTTGACAGGGTAACAAGCCTTGTGGATGGGGGAAGCAGTAAATGTGATATATCTTGACTTTAGTAAAGCTTTTGATAGTGTCTCACCTAACCTTTTCATAAACAAACTAGGGAAATGCAACCTAGATGGAGCTACTATATGGTGGGTGCAAAACTGGTTGGAAAACCGTTCCCAGAGGGTAGTTATCAGTGGTTCAGTGTCATACTGGAAGGGCATGATGAGTGGGGTCCCACAGGGGTCAGTTCTGGTTACAGTTCTGTTCAATATCTTCATCATTGATTTAGATAATGGTATGAAGAGTACACATATAGAGTTTGCAAGTGATACCAAGCTGAGAGGGGTTGCAAGTGCTTTGGAGGATAGGATTAACATTCAAAATGATCTAAATAAACTGGAGAAATGGTCTGAAGTAAATAGGATGAAATTCAATACGGACAAATGCAAAGTACTCCATTTAGGAAGGTACACATACAAAATGGGCAATGACTGCCTAGAAAGGAGTACTGCGGAAAGGGATCTGAGGATCATAGTGGACCATAAGCTAAATATGAGTCAACAGTGTAACGTTGTTGCAAAAAAAAGCAAACATCATTCTGGACTATATTAGCAGGAGTGTTGTAAATAAGACACAAAAAGTAATTTTTCTGCTTTACTCTGCATTGATTAAGTCTCAACTGGAGCATTGTGTCCAGTTCTGGGTGCCACATTTCAGGAAGGATGTGGACAAATTGGAGAAAGTCCAGAGAAGAGCAACAGAAATGATTAAAGGTCTAGAAAGCATGACCTATGAGGGAAAATTGACAAAACTGGGTTTGTTTAGTCTGGAAAAAAGAAGACGGATAGGGAACATTTTTTTCAAGTACATAAGATTGTTATAAGGAGGAAGAAGAAAAATTGTTGTTCTTAACATCTGTCCTTGAAACAGGGTTGCTAACAGGTAATAGAATCCATTCATTTTAGAGACCGAAAGGACTCATTGGGTCATGTTACCCTGGAGCAAGTGCAGGGTTGCTCTCTGCAAGTACGTTTTCTAATGTTTTTCCCAGTCTTGGTTTAAGTGTCCCACGTGACAGGCCAGACTAGATGATCACAGTGCTCCCTTCTGGCCTTGGAATCTATCATATAACTTCCATCATTTCCCTTGGGAGGCATTTCCGCAGTTCTCATTAGGAAGATCTTGTTCATTTCAGACTAGTATATCTTCTCGGGAGCATCTTTTACTGCAAAGGATAGTTCTAGGAGAGTTTGACTGTGTATCTTACTCCCTGGAAATATTCTCCAGACAGTCAGCATAGCAATATATTCTGTAGAAGGATCCTTGTCCTCTCTTCTCCCTCACACCTACAGGCCAGCTTTCCCAACTAATGTTTCCAGCATAAGATATTAGCAGCATGCCAGTGTCTAACTTGGGAAATGCTGCGTCTTTCATCCTGAAGGATCCCCAGTCACTTTACAGTCTCTCTAATCACCATAGCCACCTCTAAAATGGAATGCAGCAGTGTGACGATGCGGTTCTGGCGGGACCCAACTGAGAGTGTCAGTTCAGGACCAATTGCTTAAACAGGGCAGTCACAGCCCTAGGCTGGGGTTTTTCCACCTCTTAAGGCAAACCAAACCAGCCAGACAAAAATGACTTCGGTTTCACCCCACTGGCTAACCACAAGTCACACAAGCAATTTCCTTAGACACTCCAGTCTCCCAATATCACCACCAGTGCCACCCGTCCTGGGGATGAATGGTTATGAAAACCAACACCCCAGTAAAAGAAAAAGGGTCTCTCAATCCCAAAGGACCAAGCCCCAGACCCAGGTCAATATACACATCAGATCTTACCCACAAATCACGCTGTTGCCAGTCCTTTAGAATCTAAAATCTAAAGGTTTATTCATAAAGGGAAAAAGGTAGAGATGAGAGCTAGAATTGGTTAAATGGAATTAATTACATACAGTAATGGCAAAGTTCTTAGTTCAGGCTTGTAGCAGAGATGGAGTAAACTGCAGGTTCAAATCAAGTCTCTGGAGAACATCCCCCGCTGGGATGGGTCATCAGTCCTTTGTGTAGAGCTTCAGTTTGTAACAAAGTCCCTCCAGAGGTAAGAAGCAGGATTGAAGACAAGATGGAGATGAGGCATCAGCCTTATATAGGCACTTCCAGGTGTAAGAACACTTCTTTGTTCTTACTGTGGAAAATTACAGCAAAATGGAGTTTAGAGTCACATGGGCAAGTCCCTGCATACTTTGCTGAGGCTACGTCTACACTACAGCATAAAATCGAAATTACTAAAACCGGTTTTATAAAACCGATATAAAATCGATTTTATGCGTCCACACTAGGGCACATTAATTCGGTGGTGTGCGTCCATGGTCCTAGGCTACCATCGATTTCCGGAGCGGTGCACTCTGGGTAGCCACAATAAAAGAATGAGACCAATAACTTCGATTTCCGTCCACGCTGACCCTAAATCGATATAGTAATATTGATTTTAGGGTTACTCCTCTCGTTGGGGAGGAGTACAGAAATCGATTTTAAGAGCCCTTAAAATCGATTTAAAGTGCCTTGTAGTGTGGACGGGTACAGCGTTAAATCGATTTAACACTGTTTAAATCGATTTAACTGTGTAGTGTGGACCAGGCCTGAGTTACAGGCATATCTGCCTCCTCTCAATGGGTCAGTTGTGTAGCTGATGGTCCTTAATGGGCCATCAAGCAGGCTAAGCAGAGCTAACACCAACTTGTCTGGGGTGTTTCCCAGAATGCAGTGCCAATTTGAAATACAGACTGTATAGAGCCAATACTTATAACTTCAACTACAAAATGATACAGACATACAGACAGCATAATGATAACCAGTAACCCATAACTTGGTCTTAGACACCTTATATGACCCCCTTTACATAAGATTTGGTGCCACTACAGGACCTTGGTTGCAACCCATGTTCTATATGGTCCCAGTTTATATCATATGTCACAAGCAGCTGTTCAGCAATATGCAGTAACTGAACCTAACTGTGTAGCACAGGAAGTGAGGAAGAATCCTGTAGTCAGGTGAAATTTCAAGTTAAATATTGGTAGAATGTAGTCACCTTAATTGGAATTTGGCTAGGACCCTAGGATTAACACCCCTATTCTTATTAAAAGTGGTATGAGATCTTTAATGGTCACAAGCAGTTAAGGCTCTGGTTTCATGTCTCATCTGAAAATTGATGTCTCCAGTGACACACTACCCCCTAGTCCTCTGCTGGGATATCTTGGAAACGAATGTAATGTGTTCTGTCTATGTATCATAGAAATTTTAATTATAGAAATGTGGGGCTGGAAGGGACCTCAAGAAGTGATCAAGTCCAGCTCCCAGCACTGTAGCAGGACCAAATGAACCGCAACCATCTATGGCAAGTGTTTGGAGTTTTGTAAAAACAGGCTGGACGGTGATGGGAATTCTACAGCCTCCCTTGGAAGCATATTTCAGAGCTTAACTACTGTTTTAGTTTTTTTCCTAATATCTAAGCTAAATCTTCCATGCTGCAGATTAAACCCATTACTACTTGTCTAATCTTCAGTGTACATGGAGAACAATTGATCCCAGTCCTCTTTTCAACAGCCTATAACATATTTGAAGTTTGTTATCAGGTCCCCCCTCAGAGTGTCTGGTTTTGTATTGGCTAGTCGTGCCGCTTTGAGTTGTAGAACTGCATAATTGCCTAATTCTGTTGGAGACCCTGTGAAGCGTGCAGTGTTCAGAAACGTATACAAGCTGTAAGTGTTCACCTTTTTGTACTTAAAAAATCAACAAAAAATGAATCATAAAAAATACATCTACACTAGCACTTCCTTCAGCGCTATAGAATTACCTTTATAAGTATAACTGGGTCCAAAAAGATCATGGAGAATAGGTCCATGAGTGACTATTAGCCAGGATGGTCAGGGGCACAAGCCCATGCTCCAACAACCTGGGACTGAATGACAGAGGATGGATTGCCTGAAATTGCCCTGTTCTGTTCATTTACTCTGGAGCACCTGGCACTGGCCGCTGGACAGGATACGGAGCTAGATGGTCCATTGGTCTGACCCTATATGGCTGTTCTTGCATTCTTTATTGGGCTGGAGTAGGAAGATCTCCCATCAAGTACCAAGTCTGATTGATTAGTTTGTGAGATAACAGCCTGAGTTGCGGTAGTTGCAGGTGTTAGACATCAGACTTTTTGTTAAGCTTTTTTTGGTTTCTAATACTGGTAATTAGCATTAGATGAACAAGCACTAATGTGGACTTCTAATGCAGATAGCACCATTAGTGTTTCCCTAGTGGGACAGTGGATGCCATGCTGTTCCAGCAATAAAGGCTGTGTTGTGTCTGACTGGGTTTATGCACGGCCAGGGCACAATCCCATATCCTGAAATGAGAGTAAAGAAAATACGGTACTACTACTACTGTCAAAACAGTCTCTAACTTGACTAGAAGAGCTCAGGTGCAGATATTGCCCAAATTATATTTCCAGAATATATATTAAAAATTAAATGTATGATTGTTGGTATCTTCTAGTTTTTCTGTGGTCTGACGGTTACACAACAGGAGACTGGGAGTGAGGACTTCTGGGTTTTATACCTGACTGTGCCATAGACTTAGTGACTTTGAGCAAGTTATTTCACCTCTCTTGTGCATTGGTGACATAGGGATGATACTTGTCATGCAGAGTTTTATGAGGTTCTAAGAGATTATTGGGTGAGAGCTGCTAAATAATTACACTTTCATCCCAATACTCTCAGGCCACTGGGTGTTGATGACTCCTTTGGTAGGCAGAACCAGGCTTGGTTTTCTGTGGAGCTGTCTGTGATGATCCTGGACCACCCAAGTGGGATTACTATGTAGTGACATTAGGCAATTCCTTTCTCATGAGGCTGACTACACAGCTCTGAACTGCAGTATGAAACCCTGATTGAAGGCCAGGCAGGGAGACTGTTTGGGCTCCAACCTGAAGCTCAGTTCCAAAGCTTGTACACCTGTGAGTTGAGCCAGAAACCTCCTAGGATGCTTGCATGATTTTCATGGAAATCATGAGATCATGTGTCAAGCACCGAAGACATGGACTGCAAGGGTGTTGAAATTTTGTGGAACAATATGTCTTGGGCTGGGTCTGACAGCTTGGTCAGGAATTCTGGGGAGAATGGTGTTGTCCATATACCACCAGGATTTCTAAACTCCCATTAGGAGCACAAGCTCAGATGCATATCTTTCGGGGGGGGATGTGGTTCATGCACTTGGGTTCAGAGGCTGGAAGCATGGCCTGTCCCCCCTTCTTTCTCAGATTCACAGAGACCCTGATGGACAGAGCAGTGTCAGAATTAGGCCCATGGAATTCTCCTGCCAGCTCTGTTACACGTGACTTGGTCACGAAGCAACCATTATCCTCTCCCACCTCCAGATGCAAGTTCCTCAATTAAATCTATCCAGTCACTCCATTCCCAAACAAGTTACATAGCTGTTATCCCCATTTGACTCCCTAATTTTCCATCTTCCTAAATGGGACCACTACTGATCACATCCAAAGGGACCCCAATTCAACCAGAACATCTGTCATGCACAGGTCTAGGGATAGGGGAACTAATTCTGCCTAGTCGCCTGCCACTGAGAGCAGGTAGTGAGTGTGGGTGAGCAGGGGCACACATGTTAGAGGGGAAACTCAGCCCATTTTATAGCATCTGGAAAGTCCACAATGAAACCCTGATACCTGATTCCTTCAGCAACTGATAAAATTGTAGGATTACAAAATTGAAGTGTAAATGTACCTTTGCGTTAATATTAGTATCATGTGTCTTGTCTAGGGCATGATCCAGCTCTCGTTGAATTTGTCAGAAGTCTTTTGTGCTTACTGGGAGGTGGATCTGGTCCCTTAACAGCAATGCTCTATGGAGCGTCATTAACACCCAGTCTCGTGTTGCAGGGAGAGGGCTGCAATTGGACACATGGGCACAATAGACTCTTACAGAGTTCTATATATGCAGAAATCTCATTTGAGAGGTTGTGTGATGGTTTGTGGGATGCAGAGGTTAAAATTTGGTCCTGGATTGGTGTTTCCTCTAAGCATTGACTCAGTTGGACGTTGGTACAGTGCCTAGCGCAATGGGGTCCTGGTGCGTGATTAGGGCTCCTAGGCTCTATAGTAATAAAAATAATAATGATGCTTCTGTGGGACGAAGTAGTAATTGCCTTGCATCCAGCATTTTCAATTTACGAGCTAATGACGATGCAGGGGAGAAAATGGAACATTGTCACAGAATGATGGCGTCTGGCCATTAGATTATCCAAAATAGTCTTTAGCATAAATTCCACGTCTGTTATAAATTAACTGAAATATATTAGTCGGAATGGAACATTTTAACAAGTGCGCAGTAATTAAGAAAATTCCCAAAATTTAAGTTGCTCTGACAAGGTTAATACAGGCATGATGCCTCTGCGGTATAATTTATGGCCTGTTTGTTGTGATTTTTATGATACCACACTCATCCCTGTGGCGATGTGTTTTCATAGATTCCAAGGCCAGAAAAGACCACTGTGATCATTTACTCTGAACTCTATGGCACAGGCCATAGAACTTCACCAAACTAATTCCTAGAGCAGATCTTTTAGAAAAACGTCCAGTCTTGATTTTAAAATTGCCAGTGATGGAGAATTCTTCACAACCCTTGGTAAATTGTTCCAATGGTTAATTAATCACTGTTAAAAACGTATGCCTTATATTTAGTCTAAATGTGTCTAGTTTCAATGTTCAGCCATTGGATTGTGTTCATAAGAAAGGATAAAACATACCTACCAAGGGAAATAGGAAGAGAGACTATTGCATTTATAAAGTGTGGCAGAATTAATGTTTCTAGAGCAGTCTTAATTTTCTGGATTTTTTTTTTTTTGACCCTTCAGTGCTCAGTCTTGCACTTGTTCCATTAATGTTAGTGTGGTTTTTTTACATTTAATTTCCTAGAACTATTTATTTATTTATTTGAGGATGGGGGTGAAAAAAGAGACTGTAGATAATTGGCATGCCCTAATTACAAGCTTTTGCGGGGCCTGTAAATGCTTGCTTTTGACCTGACTGGAAGCTTGATGAAGTTAATGAAAAGACTCCTACTGTATTCACTGGGTCTTGTGTTGGTCCTTGATTGGCAGCATATCTGTTTTAACTCTACTGCTGTTTTCTATAGATGGAAAGGGCTGTACAAGTGCAAATATATTGTTAATACTGTCACTTCTGTATTTTTTAATACATGTTTTTAAAATTGTGTGTATATCGTTTGCCTTGATTTGAAATGCACTTTTAATTTGCGCTATAAATTCCTGACATTATTTGTCTGTGAATAACTATGGGAGAATGATCTTGATTCAGTTCTGGCATGTGAATCCCTAAGCAAACTCTCAGCTTTGTTTCAAGTGCAGAATTTTTGTACAAAGGAGAGGAAGCCCAACTTGATTTCTGGATCCTGTGTGGCGTTTCTACCAGTCGTAAATTGAAAAAAAGCATCTTTTGTCATCTGAGCTAAACTCATCGCATGTAGACACCACAGAGAGAAAATCATAATAATTATTTGTATTAACATATTGCCTAGGAGCTCTGGTCATGGACCAGAACTCCATTGTGCTAAAGGCCTTATAAATATCGAACAAAATGACTGTCCTTGCCCCAAAGAGTTTACAATCTAAGCATGAGACAACAGACAACGGATACAGAGAGAGGGGAGCACAAGGAAACAGTGAAGCAATACCGGTCAGCATGATGGGCAGGGGACTCCCACACTGTTTTTTAAAAGTAAATGTTCTGCCCTTTAGGATGCTTTGTAGCTATTACTGTCTCAGTTGCAGCTGTTTATCCTGCGTCAGTGTTCCATTGCAGTGACTTTTTACAACAAACAGTTAAAATAATAAAGTAGCAAATGGTAGGTTGGTGCAGTCTGATACCTGCAGCCCCTTGGAGTGCTGTTGACAAGCTGTATTCTGATTGGTGTAGATAAGACATGTTTGGTCTTCAGCAAATTGGAAAACTGTTTATTCTGAAGAGGACAAGATGGTGCGGATTGTAGTTTTATAACTATGCTGTTTTCAGACAGTCTTCATTATTATTATTTTTTTTTTAAACAAAACTTTTTGGTAACATCTGACCAACAGAGACGCAATAATACATCCCCACTACTACTGTACAAAGGGTTATCAGCTGTACAGTGCAGTTCCCGAAGTGTTCAGGCACCCTAGGACAAGCTAATGCCCTTCTACCAGGTAGTCTTAATTACAGGCACTGTCCTGCAAGGTGCTGAGCAATCCCAACTCTACTTTGCATCCGTGGCATTTGAGGGTGCTCAGCAGCTTGCAGGATCATGTCCTTCATGAGCTCTGTCCTTTAATGAAAGGAGGGTAAAAACAGTCAAGTGGTTTGAGTTGTGAACCTTTTCTCACCCCTGTAAAATCAATGCTGCTGCTTTCGTTGGTCGCTGCAGCTCTGCTACCTTTGTGTAATGCTCCTTTCCCAGTGATGTTCAGCTCTGCTCAGGCATGCAGTGCAATTGCGCAGTCATCTTGTTTCTGTGGTTTAGTCTCTATTAATAAATAGAATTAATCTTGTCAAATTAACATTTCTTTTCTGCTGGAGAAGTGGCAGCCATGTAAATGTCAAAGCGGGCTCCCGTGCGTGTATCATCCATGACTCTCAACACTTCCTGGCAGACCCACATATAGAGTGTGTGTGTGTGTGTGTGTGTGTATACACATCAAAACAGGATTATAAATTACAGGACTTGCTGGAAAGCAAGGTAGCGCTGCCTCTTTTTTGGCAAAGGCTCACGTGATGTCTCCCCCCCTGACCTGCAGAGGGCAGTCTTGCCCCTTGTATTCTCTGTAGTCCACCTTTTTCTGGTAATTGATTGCCTAATTTCCTCTTTATGTGAAAGAAAGCAGATATCCAGTAATTTGCAGCAATAACCTGCTAATGCTGGGCCAGTATCAAAACTCCCATGTTCATTTCAAGTGGCAGATAAAACACTAATATATAATTATCCTTGCAAATTGGATTGTTTTAAATAACCAAAAGGCTATGGCCAGGAGAAAACTATCCCATTTCCCTTCAGTTACTATTGCAGCGTAATTGCTGCCTTCAATCAATTTCCTTGGCATTAGAAATTCCATCACAATCAACATTAAGCTTTATTCATTGTGATGGCTAAGAGCCGGGCCATTTCTCCTCTTTTCCTTAACTGGCAAAATTAATCAGGGAAAAGATTTTAAACATTTACCCGTGTGAAAGAGGTCAGCTCTGCCACTATATTGCTCAGCAGATAAGGGGGCTAATAAAAAGAAAATTGAATTACTAATGATCGCCAGGAACAGAGTATATAAAACCTGGCAATCTCCTGGTGCAGGAAAAAGGAGAATCAATTTTCTTCAGACAAGGTGCGCTCATTTTTTATTTTGGCGCATATTATCAGCAATTTAATTTGGAAGTGCATAAACAGGAGGAAACAGTTAGAAAATAATGAGCCCAAAGGTGTAAAATGATGCAGGATGTATTTATTTGGCACAACAAATAATCACTTTAATTGAATTCAAAACTGCATTGTTCAGCAGCAGTGCAGTCTGCCTCTCTTGCCTGTGGGGATTACAGAATATTACAGAGATTCCAGTGAGAGGCTCTTCTGCGTCTCTTTCCCCTTTATAATGGCCCCTCCTAGGCAGGATTCCTCATTGCCTGGGTTCGTTCACACATGGCCACAGCCACTTGGAGGTGTAATGTTTAAAAGCTGTGAGAAAATCCCCCTTGGGAATGCTGCTTAGGTAGCATTGTGAGTGAGTTTTTAAATAATAACGTGCCTGTCTTTTGCCATGATTGATAACTTCATGCAAACTCAGCATATAAAAAAAGTAGCCCATCGCTTCAACACAGTGTACACCTATCCTCTTAGCAGGTTTTGTGTCAAGGAGCAATGGGCTGAACTGAGTTGGTTGTTTGGATGTTGCTTGTACGGCTGTTGCTGTACTTACTCTCTGCTTAGGTGGTGGGTGTATGTGATTTACACCTATCTCTTCCCATTGTACTTTACAGCCAGCATATGTACCTTGCTTCAGAATGGTTCATCTCTTCCCTTCCTTGGGCACCAAATGGTTATGATCCCAAATCTGCATGGTTAAGACAAATATTTATGCCTTGGAGAAGAAGCATCTGATTGAGAATCTATTTTATCTATTATCAGAGGGGGGAGCCATGTTAGTCTGGATCTGTAAAAGCAGCAAAGAGTCCTGTGACATCTTATAGACTAACAGAAGATCTATCTATCTGATCTAATCTAATTTATGTATATTTACAATGGTGACTTTATTGCGTAGTTTTATCCCCACACAATTAGCAGGAGCATTGCAGAATTTCATTCTTTACAGACAGTGATCTGTGGTAATGGATTTGTTCTGCGAAATTCGAGTTAAGTCTATTACTCAAGAGTCAGACCAGTTAAATTTCCCCAGGACTGGTTCTTCTCATGCAGCTCTGCAAGTGCTGCTTGGTTCTGACCTGCAGCACCTCCTGCTCTTCTAGTCCTGGCCACTGAGCATAGAGGATCAGTTATGGCAAAGCATTAAGGGATTCGCAGATGGAGAGAAATATCCTCAGAGGGACAAGGCTGAGATAATCAAGCTCATTTTGGTAGTGACCTCATCCAAATCTCCTGAACTCAACAGCTAAGGTAACTTATCTACCCATAGTGAATGACAATCCAACCTACATATTAAACTAGTTTTTATTTAGCAGCTTATGGGTGACACGTGGGAAAGTGTAGCAAATATGGGTGTTGAGGAGATCATTTTGTTTAAAAGGGTTATTAATGGGTTTCTTCCAGCTAGATTACAGGTCCTTGTGTTCGCTACACCCAAGCCTGTGCTGTGAAAGGTGTCTCTTCAGCTGTGTCTGGGAGAATCATCTTTTACTTCACTGTGTTCCTTTAATTTGGAGAGCAGCATGGAATTGTACTGGTGTGTGAATAATACTGTTACTCAGCACTTTGCATGTTCAGAGCACTTCACAGACGTAAACTAAAGGATGGTATGATGGGATAGCCTAATTTTGGCAATTAATTGATCTTTGACTATTAGCGGTAAATATGCCCAATGGCCTGTGATGGGATGTTAGAGTGGGATCTGAGGTACTACAGAGAATTCTTTCCTGGGTGCTGGCTGGTGAGTCTTGCCCACATGCTCAGGGTTTAACTGATTGCCATATTTGTGGTCGGGAAGGAATTTTCCTCCAGGGCAGATTGGCAGAGACCCTGGGTTTTTTTTGCCTTCCTCTGCAGCGTGGGGCACGGGTCACTTGCTGGAGGATTCTCTGCACCTTGAAGTCTTTAAACCATGATTTGAGGACTTCAGTTGCTCAGACACAGGTTAAGGGTTTGTTACAGGAGTTGGGTGGGTGAGATTCTGTGGCCTGCATTGTGCAGGAGGTCAGACTAGATGATCATAATGGTCCCTTCTGACGTTAAAGTCTGAGTCTAATCTTTACAAGATTCCTTTGAGATGGATATAGGAGGGGGAAATATTAGCATTTCTGTTTTGCAAGTGGCAAGATAATGGAAGCCTTAAACATACCTAAGATAGATGGAGGACTAAAACAGTGACTTGCCCAAGGCGAAGAAGTCAGTGGCAAACTTGGGGTTAGAATATGGGAATATCCTGTGCACAGTCCACTAGCTGCACTGCCTCGTTGTAGTGCCAAGATCCCAGGATTTCAGGCCTCTCCCATTCGAAAAATGCTCTGCTTCCTGCGTAGAGCTCTCTAAACTTCACAAACTGCAGAACTAGCTTGGCTGTCTGTGTGAACAAAACCATTCCCGTTACCAGCTTGTTCTCAATGCTCTGTCAGCTATTACAAAAATTAAAACTGCGCTCTCTCAGAGTCATTAACCAAAAGAGAAAACATCTGTTTTTTAAAGGGACACTGCCAAGTTTTTTTTTTTTTTTTTTAAGGTTTTGTTTTGACCGGATATCCATCAGAGTGGTTCTGCACCTCTATTTAATTTTAATGGAACTTAAATGTATTAGGAAAACAAATTCCTCTGCACTCTTCATCAACCCAAACAGTGTAGCACTGAGCTAGTACATTAGAACAAGGGAGTGGGACTCCTAGAAACTGACTGTGGACAAAAGTGAAACTGAAGTGCAAAATGTCAACCAGGTGTGAAGAGTGACTGGTCAGTTTAAGGGTGGGATTTCGACAGGCACTCAATTGCCATTAATTATATTGGGAATTAAGTATACGTTTCTCTTTGGCAGCTCGGAAAACCTCAGCCTAGGTTTTTTAAATCTTCACACTGTACTGGAAGGTGGAATTAGTAACGAGTAGCTCTAACAGAGGATTTCTAACCCTTGTCCCTTTAACACTTTATATTTCTTTATATAACACTTTTTTTTTTGCTTGCTCTAATTTTTTTCCCCATCGATCTATTCTACAAATTTATTTTTATATGTTTTTCTTGTGAGGTGACATCCCTGATCATGTTACCAATGAGCGAGGCTGGTGCGGTGTCTCAGTAAAATGTTACCAATTAAGTCCAAGGTTATGATCTTTGCCCTCAAATGAGACCCTGGTAACATGTGTAAAACTAGCTGGGACCCTTGTGAGTTCCTGATGTCTTTATTTGGTGTGCTCCATCATGAGTCTTGTCGAAGTGACTAGATGCTTCCTGGAGCTGCTCTGAAGAGTTAACAGGTTTGCTGTTTGAAGCCAGCAGGGTTAATGTCATTACCAGCTATGCTGTCAGATACTATGTAGATTGACCTTACTCATAAATCATTATGTTCTCAAATCTCTCCTCTGACTTTCACTGGCTTGTCCTTGGGTATATCTACAGTGCAACCCCTCCCCCTGCAACGCCTGCGAGTCTCAGAGCTTGGGTCAGCTGAGTTGGGTTGACGCATGGGGCTCACACTATGGGGCTAAAAATAGCAATGTAGACGTTCTAGCTCGGGCTGGAGCCCAGGCTCTGGGACCTGATAAGGGGGGAGGAGCTGGCTAAGTATTTGTCCCTTGCACTAATTGGTAAAAGTTCACATACTTGGCTGTATCTCCAGCATCAGTTACGTCAGTTTAGTAAGGGTTTTGGGTTTCCCTGGCATTTACAGGTGGCTATTCCTAAACTACAAACAGCCAGCAGTGGGGATGCTGTTTTCTGAGAACTCTGAAATGACAGGCTTTTGGTTTTCTATTACTGGAAGCCTGTGTTCCTAAATGGGTGGGTGTCACTGGGTCAACTGCATTTTCACCAGTGGTTAGATAATTTCAGGGAGTTAGATGCCCATTTCCCATTGAATTTATTGGAAATTAGGCATCTGATTCCCTTGGGTTTCCTGGAAAATTCCAGCTTAAATCCTTTGAACAGAAAAATTCACATAAGGTTGGGGTGAATGAGTGGGGATGGATTTCATGTGAATGGGTGTTGGGGGAGAGAAAGAGGAAGTGTAAAAAGGTAACTTGCCCTTTGTGGAGCGTTACTCCAGTTCATCCTTAATCCCCATGTATATTTTTCCTCCTCTTTTGTTTTCTAGTTCAGTGACTTTCTTCCACCACTATTTCAATGTGGGATTGCTCCTCTTCCTGGTGTCAGATAATCCCCTGTCTCCTTTGCCACCCACAGAACTTTATATTGAGATGAGTTTATATTCTATTAGTAGTAAGCAGGTCTTTGGTAAATATGTATTTATAGGTTAATGGGAAAAATATTTGGCTTGGAGATGTATGACGTCCTTTTGTTGGCTGTGACCTTTGATATTTTGAAGCCCATGGGGTAGGGGAAGCTTTACTAAGATTTTGAACCTTGCAGGCTCTGCCCACTGTGGAACCAAAATAGAAACCCTCCCCCCAAATCAAAACAGAGCAGAAGCCCGTATCACATCAATATGTGCTTCTCATTTGTCCTGCAGGGGCTTGCATTGCACCACTTCTTAGCTAATGCCTGTAACTTGTAACTCTGCATAGCATAGCATAGCCACGTGTTGGAATTGCACAGTGTAATTCTGGTCATCAGTGGCAGACCAGACAAACACAGGGTGTCATGCAGTTCTGTTTTAAAATGAAGTTTTGCAAATGTAATCCTGACTGGCAAAGTACTAATAAAATTAATCTACATTATAGCTTGCGCTGATAGCAAGAGAAGGCTGCAAAGTCTGCTAGCGAAACTGTTATTAAAATAACTTTTACAAACACCCTGGAAGGTGAAGTTTTCTCATCTGCACCATCCAGTACATAATTATGTTTAACAAATACATTTGCAGAAATCGGGAACTGTTCACAAACATGAACCATGGCTGAATTGTTCATGCTGATTAATTCCTCCGGCTCTGTTTGCCACTCTACATTGTGCAGAGTGTCTGAGCCTCTCTGTCAGTTAGACCCCTTATATAGTCTCTTCAGTTTGTGCATTTGTCTTCTAAAAGAGCACTGGTCCACTTGCCTTTTAAAATGTTTTTATAGCTGGCTATGTTTAAAAAACCAACAACAAAAAAATCACACCGCTCCTTGGAGCTGGCAAACTAATCTCTCCCCTTCTTGTGTTTCCTTTACTATTTTCTTTCTCCTCTCCGTTTTGCTTCATCTTCCTGTTTCCCGTCAATTGAAAACCAGCATGTTAGTATAACAGGCAAGGTAAGCAGTGATGTTGCAGCTGGGGCCCTGGTTACTGGCAGCCTCAGTAATGAGGTGCTTGACTGCCCTTCACTGGTAACGTGTGTACTTCATGGACATTCTTCACAGAACTTGCAAAATTCCCCAAGTCCCATCCCAACCGACCGTGGGCTTGTAAAACTGGCAAGTTTTCCGCAGGGCAGTCCCTGTGTGCTCTGTGCCCTCCTCCTCCCTCTTGTTCTCCAAAACGCTTCCTAAGATCTGTTTCTTTTGTAAACTGCCCTCCTGTGTTGATTTCCTCAGTGACCTGAGCTCTCTTGAGTTTCTTGCTCATGAATCATTGGAGCAGTGTATTGTAACTGAGCTGGAGCATCAGCTCTTCTGGGAAGAACCTGCCCTTCATTTACTTGTTCAGGGCTGTGTAGAATCTATAGTGCTATATAAATAAGTAATAAAATTCCTTGAATATGTAACAGATGCACAAATGCACCTAGTATGTGCTTCCTAAATACAGTAGTTATTGCATGCAACCTCATACACCATGTTATCCTACCTATTTTGTTGTTTTGAGGCTCTGTTTTATTTGAGGTGATAAATAAGTGTATTTCAGTTGTCCTTATGAATGGTACTGCCATCTGTGAAAAGTCCGGTTTTAAGGGACTTTTTATCTGTTCTTATGCCAGTTAGTACAAACAGACCTTCAAGTTTGCATCTGTGTCGGTTTGTCCTACAACATTATATAGAGTTGAAGTGTCCTGTTGTAAGACTCTATTGTCTCTGTGCTCTTGGGTCCCTCCTGAAAATGAAGCTGTCTTGTGAGGCTACCTTAGTGAACGGATAACTCAAGCTAGCCAGGACCCATGTGTAGTATTTGTGGAAGTCCGTGCAAAAGACAGAAGTGTAGATAGTTATTAGAAGATTCAAAGGGGTGACCAGCATACTGCCATCCTTGGATTTAAAAGCTGCTGCTGTTTGTAGGAGAATATGCTCATGTTTCGTGGAGGTGCAGGGAAGCATCTGAGTTAGGAACCAGATCAAGAATGGCCAGCAAAAACTGTGGAAATAGCCCTCTCAGCAATTAGGCTGCTATTTGTTGATGGCTATCTCACCTGGGTTATCTGAGTATATCGTGCAGCTTAATTTATTGCAATATGCATCAGACAATCGCTTGCTATCTTCACCTCTGAGTTTTCCAGTTTGGTTGTTGGGCTGAAAGTGAGGCCCTCGGATCAAAGGGCCCAAATACTTTATGGCCGAGATCCCCAAACTGTGGGGCACACCCTCTTAGGGGGATGTGGAAGAAAGTTTGAGGTGCTGCAGCTGGGGCCCAGGCCAGTACCTACAGGGGGTTGGGAGGGAGCACCACCAAGTTGTGTTCCTGGCCCTATGCCTGGGGCCCCGGCTTGGGTTTCCAACCATCCTGGTTTCTCCGGGAGTCTCCTGGAATCAGGCCCTATCTCCTGGAGGCCACTGAAGCCAAACCAGGAGATTTTAGATATTGAAAGTCTGGAGGTGCAGCAGGGCTAAGGCAGGCTCCCTGCCTGCCCTGGTGCCACGCTGCTCCCGAAAATGTCTGGCACGTCCCTATGGAACTGGAGGGAGGGTGGTGGAGGAGGGGGGAGAAGGAGTCTCTGTGCACTACCCCCGCCAAGAGTGCTGACTCCACAGTCCCATTGACCAGGAACTGCGGCCAATGGGAACTGCAGGGGTGGCACTTGTGGTTGTGGGCAGTGCACGGAGTACCCTCTTCCCCCTATTCCCCCAGTGGCTACAGGGATGTGCCAGCTGCTTTTGAGAGCAGCATGTAGCTAGGGAAGGCAAGGAGCCTGCCTTATCCCTGCTGCGCTGTTGACTGGGAGCTGCCCGAGCTAAGTGCCTCCTGTCCGGAACCTGCACCCGGCATCCCCCTCCTGCACCCTTGCCCCAGCCTGGAGCCCCCTCCTGCACCCAAACTCCCTCCCAGAATTTGCACTCCATACTCCCTCCTGCCCCAGGCTCACCCTGGAGCCCCCTCCCACACTCCAAACCGCTCAGCCCCAGCCCAGAGCATGTACCTCCCCACCCCCCACACACACTCCAATCGTCTGCCCCAGCCTGGTGAAAGTGAGTGAGGCTAGGGGAGAATGATTGATGGGGGGAGGGGGGATTGAGTGAACAGAGTGGGGATCTCAGAGGAGGAGTGGGGCCTTGGGTAAGGGGACGGGGCAAGGATGTTTCAGTTGTGTGATTAGACCATTGGCAACCCTAGCCCTAGCCAAGGCTCCGCTCCCACCCCCAGCTGTGGCCCCAGCATCAGCCCTCTTACCCAGTCCATGTCCCCACCTCCCTGAGCTACAGCCC
Source organism: Gopherus flavomarginatus (assembly GCF_025201925.1). Taxonomy (NCBI): domain Eukaryota; kingdom Metazoa; phylum Chordata; order Testudines; family Testudinidae; genus Gopherus; species Gopherus flavomarginatus. The sequence continues at coordinate 298,721,201 of NC_066618.1, read as the reverse complement.
CGTTTCCAGGGAAGCGGGTGCAGACAGAGGTAAGGTGGGGGCCTGAGGGAAAAAGTTTGGGGACCACTGCTCTATGGGATAATTCTGACTATCCCCCGCACTCCAAGAACTGAGCAACTCCAAAAGTCAACCTCTCCCCAAATTATGTTTCTCTTGGCTGGGTCTCCCTATCGACTGGTGAGCTTAATCTAGTGACAATGACTTTGAAATGTTTCCATTGCCCTGCAGCTGTTTGCTGAACTATTAGAAAAGAATTGTGCTTTGTGTACCAGATTCTGTGTTATCCATGAGAAAAACCAAAAGGGTATTTGACATGGCCAGGATAGTTCCATCAGGAATATCAGTGTGTGTGAAATAGGTGAAGTGGGATTTACACCACCATCTGAACATGGTTTTACCATGCCCCCTCCTTTAGGCTGCAGCGATCCATCATTTCTTTGCTGCTGTACGGTACTGGCTGTTACATTTTACTACACCAAACACTGTAAAAGGGCCTTAGAGCAGTTAAATCTAGAGTCTTGCTTTCATAAGGAGAAAAGAAAATGCTGAATTAGGCAGTGGAAAAGGCAACCACAGCGATACTTTAATCTTGCATAAATTATGAAAAGAGAGGCTAGCAATTTTATGTATTGTTAGAGCTGTCCTAATGAATTTTTTTTTTTAGAACAATCAATGGCAGAAAAAACCAAAGTTTTGTGTTTTTTTTGTATGAATGGAGTATACTATTTACTTCCAAAATGGCAGCTGTTTTTTCCCCTGACATGACTATATTTTAATTTTATCCTACATAAGTTTGAGATTAATGCACTGGCTTTTCTAACTAAAGTACAGTAGAACCTCAGAGTTACGAACTGATTGGTCAGCCGCACACCTCATTTGGAAGTACGCAATTAGGCAACAGCAGAGACAGAAAAAAAAAGGCAAATACAGTGCAGTGCTGTGTTTAAATGTAGACTACTCAAAAAAAGAAAGAAAAAAGGATTTCACAAGGTAAGGAAGCTCTTTCTGTGCTTGTTTCATTTAAACTAAGATGGTTAAAGGCAGCATTTTTCTTCCGCATAGTGTTACCCGCACAGTCTTGGGGCTCCCACGTTTATCGAGTTTCTAGGGCTCAAGGTGTAACCCCGTTGATTTAGGCACCCCTACCCTTACCTAGGGCTCAGGGCGACTCTTCTATGGGTTTGCAGGATCTTTTTACGAGTGAAATAGATTTACACAGAGTAATAGCTTTATCCTCTATTTATTAACAATCGCCAAACAATACACACGCTAAGCCAGCCTGAGCCTGAGAAGGAGCCAGAATTTACCAATGTACATTGACAGAGAGCCACAATAATACGTCAGCTGCCCCCCCATCAGCTTTCTTCCCCACACCCCCACTCCCAGCACCTCCTGCCCACCAGCAGCCCCAACGATCATCAGCACCTCCCTCTCCCTGCACCAGCCGACCAGCTGTTTTGTGGCCTGCAGAAGGCTCTGCGGGGAGTGGGGAGGAGCGAGGGCACTGCAGGCTATGGGAAAGGGTTGGGAAGAGGTGGAGTGGGGGCAGGCCCTGTGGCAGAGCCAGGGGTTGAGCAGTGAGCACCCCCCAGCACATTGGAAAGTTGGCACCTGTAGCTCCAGCCCCGGAGTCGGTGCCTAGACAAGGAGCCGCATGCGGCTCTGTAGCCACAGGCTGGCCACCCCTGCGCAAAGCATACAATGTTGTACTTAGCAATCCTGATCATGCAGGCAGACTTTCCCTGCTGATCAGGAAAGATCAGTCTCGTCTGTGTTCTGGTTGCTATACGTCAGTCGTGCAGGGGATTCTTAGCAACTCTGACTTTAGCCCAGGGGTCTCAAACACGCGGCCTGCAAAGTTATTTTCTGTGGCCCGCGAGCTCCTCACAGCCCCTCCGCCATCCCCCAGCGTTTACCTAGAGCGGCTCTGGCCCAGTGTGCACCGGGGGCAGGGCAGGCTCCCTGCCTGCCTGCTCTGCCCCGTTGCCGCTCCGGGAAGCGGAAAGAACGTGAGGGAAGAGAGGCGCAGGGGCATGTGTTGATGTAGCTTCAGGCACCACCCCTAGCAGCTCGCATTGGCCACGGTTCCCCATTCCCGGCCAATGGGAGCTGCTGGGGAAGGTGCCTGAAGCAACAGCAACACATGCCAGTGTGCCTTTGCTCCCCCATGTTCCAGCCGCTTCCCAGAGCAGCATGGCGGCAGGGCGGGCAGGCAGGCAAGGAGCCTGCCCTGCCCCCAGTGCGTGCCTGGCCAGAGCCCGCCCCCGGAACTCCTCCTGCACCCCAACCCACTATCCTGAGCCCCCTGCTGTACCCTGCACCCTGACCCCCTGCCCTGAGCCCCCTGCTGCACCCTGCACCCTGACCCCCTGCCCTGAGCCCCCTGCTGCACTCTGCACCCCAACCCCCTTCCCTGAGCCGTCTGCCGCACCCTGACCCCCTGCCCTGCACCCACTGCCACACCCCGCACTCCTCCTGCACCCGAGCCCTCAGCCCCCTGCCGCACCCCTCCTGCATCTCGACCCCCTGCCGCACTCCTCATCCCTCCTGCACCCCACACCCCAGCTCCCTGCCCTGAGCCCCTGCAACACTCCACACCCCTCCTGCACCCCCTGGGGGCAGGGGTGGAGTCAGGGGGAGGTGTCAGTAATGCGGCCCTCGGGCCAATGTACTAGTCCTCGTGTGGCCCTTGTGGTCATTTGAGTTTGAGACCCTTACTTTAGGCTGCGTTTGGGGGTGAGTTCTTCTTTCAGATCTTTCCTTCTTATTCTTTTTCTTTTTCCTTCCCAGCTGGTCTCCTTCTTGGACCTCAGTTTATATCATGAAATTTGAGTCCTGTTTAGCTTTACCTTAACTAATCATTTTACTAAATTATTACAAAATAATTCTTTGACGAATCCTAACATATTGCAAAATAATTCTTTACTCAGTCCTATCCCACCACCTAAGTTGATTAAATCTTGTAAAATTAATTATGCAACAAGTAGAAACAAAGAACCAGACAGAAACCATACAGATAAACAATGGAGAAGTGGGCACCATAAAAGCAAAACAGTAACGAAGTAGATATTTCACACCCACAACTAAGTGATTCCTTGCCAGACAGAATGCTGTCAAACAAAGTTTTCTTTAAACGTCTTAAGATCTGTTTCTTTATCTGGTGATGGTGGGTGCTATTAGGACAGAATCTCCTTAACAGCCCAATATTACATTTGTTTTATGTAATTTAGGCTTTGTCTACATTGAAAGCTGAACAACAAAACTTTTGTCATTCAGGGGTATGACAAACACCCCACATCCTTGAACAACAAAAGTTTTGCTGATGAAAAGTGCCGATGCGAACAGTGCTTTGTCGATAGGAGCATGCTCTGCTCCTGCCGACAGGCTACTGCTGCTCGTTGGGGGTGGAAGTTTTTTGTCGGTGGCAGAGCTCTCTCTCGCGGACACACAGCAGCTACACTGTGCGCCTTTTAGCGGCATGGCTGTAACAGCACAACCGTGTTGCTAAAAGCTGCATGGTGTAGATAAAGCCTCAGGGTTTGTCTACATCACAAAGTTGCAGTGCTGGTGAGGGGGTTACAGCTCTGCAACTTAGGAGGTGTACACATCTGCAGGGCATCACCAGCGCTGCAACTCCCTGTTTGCAGCGCTGGCCGTACTCCCGTTTTGTCTCGGGTGTAGAAGATCCAGCGCTGGTGATCCAGCGCTGGTAATCAAGTGTAGACACTTACCAGCGCTTTTCTTGACCTCCGTGGAATAAGCAGGTATCCCAGCATACCTGAGGAAGCCTCTGGTAATCAAGCAGGTCTCCTTCCCCGGTTTGCTCTCGCGTTCCCCGAACCCCCGAGCAAGCAGGTCTCCTTCCCTGTGGTTTGCAGGGGGGTTCGGGGAACGCGAGAGCAAACCGCGGCGAAGCTGGTCTCCTTCCCCGGTTTGCTCTCGCGTTCCCCGAACCCCCCTTGAAGCCGCCCAACAGCGCTGCAGTGTGGCCACATCTAACACCACTTGCAGCGCTGGTTGCTGTAAGTGTGGCCACTCTGCAGCGCTGGCCCTATACAGCTGTACTAATACAGCTGTAACAACCAGCGCTGCAAAATTGTAGATGTAGACATACTCTTAGATGGAATGTGAGGATGTGACTTTTTGCTTCTTGGCTCATGGCTGCTACTCTGCTAATGTGGCTGCAGAAAAAGGTCTCAGTCCTTATAATAGTAAAGTTTCAAAGCTATATTAAGTCAGTCTTCATTTATAAACTTTTGAAAGAACAACCGTAAGGTTTTGTTGAGTTATGAATATTTTTTTCAATTGCTTACTCATGTCCATTCCAGTATAGGCGTGCGTGCATTGCGTGCACAGTCGCTAGAGCACTTTTTTCCCCAAGTGGTACCCGTTGGGTCGGCTCTGGTGACCTCTGGAGTGGCGCCTCTATGGCGCAGTATATAGGCACCTGCCGGCTTGCCCCTTCCTCAGTTCCTTCTTTCCATCCATGGCAGTTGCTGGAATGCTCCAATCTCTTGCTCAGCAAGTGATTCCAGTGGTGGTCTTCCTGTAAATAAATTGTAGATAAGTGTAAATAGTTTGTTAGCTTAAGTATTGTGATAAGTCGGTAAGCACCCGCCCTGTGGGGCTCTCCCACTCGGGCCCTGGGGCATGCCTTGGTCCCAGGGTTTCAAACAGTATGCGGTGTGCCGCATACACATGCCAGTCAGAGACCCTCACGAGAGCTGTTTAAAGTGCTTGGAAGAGGGTCATTGTGACCCATGGCTAGAAAGGGTTAAACATCCTGCAAAATAAATAACCCTCAAAAGATGTGGGGAAATAATGTTTGTGTGTTTGTGTATTTACATATGTATGAGTAGGGTCAATGATGTAATCAACAGTCCCTGTCTATGCTGTATGCTGGTAGTTCATGTAAATGCTAGGATGTTCTTTTGATCTCTGAATTGTAAACACGGGATATCAGTAATCATCTCTGTTTGAAATGTACCATGAATGGTGGAGGAACACTCAGATGGCCTTATGTTAATTCATATGTCTAAGTACTGGTAATGGACCTCCTTCAAAATCATTCTAATTACCTTTTGTTCCCGAGGAAATCCCAACTTTTCAAAAGGGACATGAAATTGTATAAGAAATCCTTGGGTCCTGATTCTGTCATCTCAGATCTGCTTAGGCGTCACTGGGGGAAGTTTGAGTCACAAGACTGAGGTCCCAGTTATGCTAGTATGACCTGAATATGATATTTGGACATTGGACTATAACCTATGAACAATTTCTGAAAGAACTCTTTGTAACTACAAAGCTCACCATCTCTGCTAAGAATCTCTTCACTCTCTCCTAAATAATTTCTTCTCATCTTGGATACATTTGCAGCATTGTCTGTGATCAAGCTGCGTACTAGACGTTTGAATTTTTTTTTCACAGTTTGTTATAGCTTTTACTGCTACTTCTTGTAGGTATTCTGCTGTGTGCGCAATTCCTGATGTATCAGTTGTTTCTGTAAGGAAGACATTCCCTTCTTCTGTTGTCACACAAACACATACAACAGGATCATTGTGGACATTGCTCCACCTATCAAGACTCAGGTTAACAATTTTACCCTCTAGACCTTTTGCACACTGCTTGATTTCTCTTTCTTACACTTTATCCGACAATTTGCCTGTGACATCTGCTCTTCTGGGTGGACTATACCCTGATCTTAATGACTAAACCATGTTAATGAAGTGTGGGTTCTCAATCACATGGAAAGGAGAGTTTGTTGCATAAACAAAACGATTTAACTTTTTTCATCCATTACCTCTTTTTGTAATCTGCTGGATCTTATCACAAACGTATCTATGGTTTTTTCTGGATGATGGAGATTTTTTTTTTCTTCTTGCTAGAGGTGGTATACTGTGACGATGTGACTGAAACACTACCATTGGCAGATAACTCTAAAACTATAGAAAATGATGGTAATCTTGAAGGTGGATAGTCTTCAGAATCCTGCACGTTGAGGATGGATTCTCCTAAACAAAATAAGTCAATGCAGTTATTTAATTATTATTATTATTATCATCATGCTGCTCATTTAGTATTACTCATTGCATTCACTGACACTCAGTACTACGTTAAAGGTGAAATTGTAAAAGGAAGATCTGCCTATTTCAGCTATTTATTTTTTATTTCAACTGCATCTAAAATGATAGTACCATAGAGTAACAACTATATTTTTTGCTCAAACATGCGAATTCAAGAAGAGTTCAGAAAGAAGACGAGCAGTCCGTAAGTAAGAAGTATGAAATAAAAAAGTTTACCAGCCTGAAGATTTTGCTTGTTCAGACATGTTCCTTTCATCATCTTCAAGCAACTTCCTCCTGAGAAGGAACACTTCTCATGATGTTGTTCCATTTGGGCATCCAGGCCTTGCATTTCTTTGTTGCACTGTTTTCATTTTGCCTGTCTTATCCACAGGTAGAGGAACGTCATTAAAATATTCCCAGACTGGGTCTTTTTTACAGCCTGCTGCCATTGTAGGTTTTTCCTTCTAGTGAGAGAATGGTATGGTAGATCTCAAATCAATGAAGGCTACACTCAGAAAGACCTGAAGACTTCTGGAATATGCTACTCAGACAGTTCCCTTTTGTTTCTACTGCCTGCCCCTCTGTTCTCACATTTATCTCCAGAATTCATCTCCTTGTCCAGATCTATTCTGCCCCCAACAATCTTCTATTAATTGAAATTTTTGAAACTTTGCACTTTTAGAGAGAGGTAAGGGATTGACAATAGGGTTGAAGTCTATTATTTCTCACCTCTATATGTTGTTTATTTAAAAACATTTTTGCTGTTAACAAGCACGTTCTCTCAGGAGACACAAATCCACAGTTTGAGAACTGCAAACCTAAGCATCTCTGATGGTATCTTCTAGACTGAGCACTGAGTCCCATTGGGTAGATAGAAAGATTAACCTAAATAATCTATACAGAAGCCCTTGGAACTGCGTAAAATTGGGTCCCTAATCCATGAGCTATTGGAACTCCATTTATAAAACTTTTCTTAAACATTGGATGAATATATTGTCCCATACTACCGAATTAGAATTTATAATCCCTATTCCATGATGAGCTATCTTTGAGCTATAATGTATCTTAATTAAAACTATCTTTAGATAAGTTTTTTCTTCAAAAAGCATTTTATAAAAAAAGAGATTTAAATAAAAAACATTATATATAAATTTTTAAAACCATTGATTTTTATCCATCCTGTGCACACATCTGTATTGCTATGGACATGAGCAACACATCTTGAAGAACAACAGTTATGGAAAGGTTAATAACCATTTTTTTCAGAGTTATGAACAACCTCCATTCCTGACGTGTCCGTAACTCTGAGGTTCTATGTATCGTCTCAGGTGATAACCGAGAGGGGACATAATAGTTCACAGATTAGAGATGGCCCGGAATCACTGTGTTTGGTCTGGAGGTAAACTTTCCTGAAGTTCAGGGGCACTTTGTTGTTCTCGACCACAGATATTTGAAGGATGGAAATTTCCAAAGATGGAGGGGAATTGTTTAGAGTGTTGCAAGAGGATATGAGTAATGGGGTGAAATTAAGATAATCTGGAAGAATATCTGGAATGACTGTGAGATCTGAGAATAATCTTCCAGAGGAAATGATAGAAATCCCATCTCGGTGGGGTATCTCAACTGGATGGGGCAAAGCTCTGGAGTAGGTACTTTAGGGAATAATCCTGCATTGACTAGGGAAATATAGCCAAAAATGTCAATTTAATAGATTTTCTTTCTGTCACTCTCATTTCTGTGCTTTCTGAAGACCTTGGTTCAAATCTGGCCTGGTTTAAAAATGAAAAATGTGGTATTTTTAAACCAGAGGGTGAAATCCCAGCCTTATTTAAATCAATGTGAGTCTTATCATTGACTTTGTGGGGCTGGGATTTCACCCCTACTCTCAAGAGGATATTCATTCATGTTTCAAAACCCACTACTCACTCTGGCACTCCTGCCAAAAGAGAGCCCCAGGATTGGAGTAACCAGAGGTTTTACAGGTCAGACTGAGATGTACTGGAAAAGCTGTGCAAGAGGCAGCTTGCAGAGCACTCTTCTGTATTCTGTCATTACTGTTAGTTTGACAATTTTTTCCAGGCTAACTCTCATCTTCAGTAAAGAGAGAAGCACAAAGGACATATTACACCTGTGGAAAATTGGAATATAAATCTCTCTAAAATGGGACAGAAGGATTTATTGGTATGTAAATAACTTTTGGACAGCTATAGATGGTTTTTATTAACATCCCACAATGTAAATAATAAATAGACAATCACAAGACAGAAGAGATGTCTGCCAGCATACAAAATGTTGATTTTTTTTTTTTAGCGTGCTTTTTTGTGTGCTTAAATAGGAATTTGGTGTTTTGGGATGGAATGCTTTGTTCCACAGTGACCACTCCAGGTCATTCAAGAGTGCTATTGATTGATTCAGAATGCTATCTTGTCTTGTCATCCTTTCCAAGAAGAACAAGCATATGAGACAATCCAGGGATGGAGAGGAGAAACAAAAATGGTCAAGGGTGTTATCGCTCAAGTGTCATGTACACACACAGTGCTATATACATAATGGCTAAAGTTTACCTAATAGTGATAAAGTCAAGATTTTCTCTCCAGAGAGATATGTGAAAAGGGTTGAATAATTTGGTGCACCACAGTGCAAGGAGCCTGCAGCTCAGTCTGGTAGAATGTTCCAAAGTGGAAAAGTTGCAACGAGCTTTGCACTGAGTTCTGTAAAAAATACTCTTTATATCAAATATTTGAGCTCCCAAAAACCGTCTTCTAGTAGCTCATGGAACTAGGCCCTATAAATTTGTTCACGGTACAGCCTTAACTAAGGGAGACATGACCATCAAGTCCATAATTGCAAAGGAGTCTAGATTTAAAAAAAACCCCTCAACATACTGAAATTGAATCCTGGGGAAATCAATACAAACTGGAAACCAATACAGTCTGCAAAGGATGGGTATAATGTATGCCTTATATGGCACTCTGTTTGTAAGCAGGCTGCTGTGTCTTGCACTCCTGTGGTTTGTGCGGCCTTCAAAGGTATCCCTATAAGGATCCCACTGCAATAATACAATTTGGCAAAGACAGTGATGGAAATGACTTGATCATGGAGCCAAATGCAGATGGAAATAAAAAGCTCTCCTGCTGGTTGCTATTACCTGAAAATCCAGAAGGAGGTGAGGATCCCACAAGAGTCCCAGAATGCTAACTATAGTCAGGAGAGAGAGCGCATACTTCCTCTGCCATGTTCTTGAGTATTTCCCTTTCAACCCCAGGATCCCTCCATTTTCTCTGGGATGAACGTCACTAGGTTCTGCAGGCAAGTCAGCAGTACTACATGTCTGGTTGGTATCCAAGCCAGCTAACATGGATATCCAACTTGTGTCCATGGCTGTGAAAAGGTCACTGACCAACAGGATAAGTGCAGACTCTTTACCATACCCAGTTCAGAACCATCTCCAAAAGGGGTCGAGGTAGTCTGAAAACACAAGAAATGCTTCACCAAAACCTCTTCAATAATCTTTTCCAAAGAATGAGAAGGCAATAATTACAAAGATTCTCAGTAGCTGGAGATGGTTTCTTGAGCAGTGTCAGAACAACTGCTCACTTGAGGGATGATGGCAGCTTGCCCTCAGAGGGTGTGTCTATGCTGCAGTGTAAGCCCAGGGTTAGTAGAACTTGGGTTTATAGACCCTGGGTTTGTTAACCGAGGGCTTGAGTGTCTACGTTTATCTGTAGCCCCAGGTTAGGAATTGTTGAACCCTAGGTCCCAACCTGGGACTCTAGCGTCTACACTACATTATGCACACCTGAGTCCAACCACCCTTATCCCAGACCTCCTAGCATGCTCCCAAACTGTGGCTGTTCTAGCCCGTTGCTCATGGTGCAATGTGGGAAAACTGGACTGTCCAGAGGACAAAGAAAGTTGATTTGTGGGATACTTTTGGCAGACACCCAGAGAACAAGTGCAGTGGGACTGCAACTATGCTGCAGAGCAGTAAGGCTTGAACCCTGGGTTCCCTCGAGTCGGTCTTGGCCCCTCCACTCCCATGGGATCCTGGGACCCTGCTTCCAAACCCTGGCTTAGTGTGACTTGTGTGTAGATGGAAGGGGATTAGGCTTGAGCCTGAGTTCAAACCGTGGATTTACACTGTAGTGTAGACATACCCAGAGATGACTGTCTAAGGCCTAGTCTACACTAGAAAAGGTTTGTCAGTATAGCGATAACCCTCCTAGTGTGGATGCAGTGTATACTTACCAAAGAGTGCTTTTGCTGATATAGCTTCTACCGGTTCCCAAAGAAAAATAAGCTGTGATGGCAAAAACAATTTCATTCTGCTCTAATTGCATCACCGCAGGAGCTGTTGCTGATATAGAAGTATGCTTAAAAAAAAATCACACCACTCACCGATATTGCTATACTGGTAAAAATGGCTACAGTAGACCTGACCCAAAAGCACAGTGGATGCAAATCCACCTACAAAATGTTTCTAGCCTTGAGGGTGGCTTGGGTCCCACCTGCTGGCCCAGGCTCACCACACATTTCGGCAATCACTGTGAACACGAGTGTTCTTACATCTTCAGGGATGTTATTGATTCAGGAGCCCAGTTCCTGATATCTCAAATTTTGCTTAACAGATCAGTATCTCACAGTGTGTTTCACTTAGCACAGTTGCCTAATGGTAGGACCACTGTGGTTAGGTTTTGCTATTTCGGATGATTTGTCGTTCTGTGGCATTACTCATGCAGCGCCATAAATGTAAATTGCATGTTACAGTCAGTAGAATGGGCCAGGCCATTAACAAAATCCTTGTCTTGAAGAACTGACAATCGAAAGAGTCCAGTGATGGAACAAATACGGGTGGCCAACAATGAGAGTGGTAGTTGAATAGAGATGATTTTGTGTATGTACATAACATAAGAACGGCCGTAGTGGGTCATACCAAAGGTCCATCTAGCCCAGTATCTGTCTACTGACAGTGGTCAATGCCAGGTGCCCCAGAGGGAGTGAAGCTAACAGGCAATGATCAAGTGATCTCTCTCCTGCCATCCATCTCCATCCTCTGATGAACAGAGGCTAGGGACACCATTCTTTGCCCTTCCTGGCTAATAGCCATTTATGGACTTAACCACCATGAATTTATCCAGTTCCCTTTTAAACATTGTTATAGTCCCAGCCTTCACAACCTCCTCAGGTAAGGAGTTCCACAAGTTGACTGTGCGCTGTGTGAAGAAGAACTTCCTTTTATTTGTTTTAAACCTGCTACCTATTAATTTCATTTGGTGACCCCTAGTTTTTGTATTATGGGAATAAGTAAATAACTTTTCCTTATCCACTTTCTCCACATCACTCATGATTTTATATACCTCTATCATATCCCCACCCTCTTAGTCTCTTCTTTTCCAAGCTGAAGAGACCTAGCCTCTTTAATCTTTCCTCATATGGGACCCTCTCCAAACCCCTAATCATTTTAGTTGTCCTTTTCTGAACCTTTTCTAGTGCTAGAATATCTTTTTTGAGGTGAGGAGACCACATCTGTACACAGTATTCGAGATGTGGGTGTGCCATGGATTTATATAAGGGCAATAATATATTCTCTGTCTTATTCTCTATCCTCTTTTTAATGATTCCTAACATCCTGTTTGCTTTTTTGACCGCCTCTGCGCACTGCGTGGACATCTTCAGAGAACTATCCACAATGACGCCAAGATCTTTTTCCTGACTCGTAGCTAAATTAGCCCCCATCATATTGTATGTGTAGTTGGGGTTATTTTTTTCCAATGTGCATCACTTTACATTTATCCACATTAAATTTCATTTGCCATTTTGTTGCCCAATCACTTAGTTTTGTGAGATCTTTTTGAAGTTCTTCACAATCTACTTTGGTCTTAACTATCTCGAGTAGTTTCGTATCATCTGCAAACTTTGCCACCTCACTGTTTACCCCTTTCTCCAGATCATTTATGAATAAATTGAATAGGATTGGTCCTAGGACTGACCCTTGGGAAACACTAGTAGCTACCCCTCTCCATTCTGAGGATTTACCATTAATTCCTACCCTTTGTTCCCTGTCTTTTAACCAGTTCTCAGTCCATGAAAGGACCTTCCCTTTTATCCCATAACAGCTTAATTTATGTAAGAGCCTTTGGTGACGGACCTTGTCAAAGGCTTTCTGGAAATCTAAGTACACTATGTCCACTGGCTCCCCCTTGTCCACATGTTTGTTGACCCCTTCAAAGAACTCTAATAGATTAGTAAGACACGATTTCCCTTTACAGAAACCATGTTGACTATTGCTCAACAGTTTGTTTTTCTATGTGTCTGACAATTTTATTCTTAACTATTGTTTCGACTAATTTGCTCGGTACCGACGTTAGACTTACCGGTCTGTAATTGCCGGGATCACCTCTACAGCCCTTTTTAAATATTGGCGTTACATTAGCTAACTTCCAGTCATTGGGTACTGAAACTGATTTAAAGGACAGGTTACAAACCTTAGTTAATAGTTCTGCAACTTCACATTTGAGTTCTGTCAGAACTCTTGGGTGAATGCCATCTGGTCCTGGTGACTTGTTAATGTTGAGTTTATCAATTAATGCCAATATGGTGTGTTTTGGTTTAGCTTTGAGATGTAAAGATAAGAAGATTCCAAGGAACCTTAATTTAGAGGAAACTGAAGCTTTTAAATGTAAGGCGTTCACATCATTTCTCTCTTGAAGCTTTTGCTTTTGGTGTTTTCGTGCAAATCCAGCTGGTGTTAAAGCCCCTGAGTAGCCACACTGTTTTTTGCAAATATTTGCATGTATTGCACAAGCAATTTGCACTTGATAGCACAGCTTAGTGTAATCTGTACTGATTTTGATTTATAAAGAGCACGGCTCTGTTTATACAGATAGTAGAAGTTGCAGGAAGGGTAAACATTGTTCATCCAAACAGACTTCACTGTCCAGAGCCACTTGGTGACATATCAGTAATACGAACAGCTCAGTCATGATTCACGATCACCTTATAAATATTAAAATAATTGACCATTGGCCACTCTTACTCCCTCAAATCACCCCGCTTAGGAAAACCAAATGAGATGGGAGGCGTGCAGTGTGCCCTGACTTTTTTTTTTTTTTTTAAATAATTTTTTTTATTTATTTATTTGGGGTGGCCCAAGTGGGGAGCCATATTTTCTTCAGGTCCATTTTAAATGGATAAATCCTTTCCATACCCTGGAACTTGGTTCTCCTCCAGAATTCCTGTAGGAGCACTGAAAATCTGTCTATCCCTTTCCATTGCACATGCACAGAGTTTCTACTTGTGGCAGCTTTCCTTCTGGGTGGAGATAACTGGATGGGATTGAAGCTTTTGGAATCCATCAGTTTTGCTCCTTCTTTTGCTGGAGAAGTTGAGTTTTGCCTGGTTCCTAGTGTCAGGGAGGTGAGCAAAACAGGCCACTGCCTGCTACACTGCACTGCCACCAATGTGGTTTCATAGTCTCTGTGGGACCAGAGGATAAGGACCATTGTAGAGCCTCAAGGAGAATGTGGAAAACTCATTATTGTCTGATCGAAGGACTCATGCTGATTGGTAGCTCCTGATATTGCTCTTTCCAGCAAGGCTGGTGGAAGTAACATGGGCATGAATTAGTATTGGGAGGTAATCATTAATCCTTCTTATCTTCCCTATATATCTGTCCATCCCCTCAATGTTCCCCTTGCACTTACTTCCTTTTGCCTGTTCCTTTACTCATCCCCCTCACCTTAATTGTTTACTTTGCAAGGGCTGGAATATGCAGTGGCTCTTCTGCCTTTGTCTCTTTGTAGGTGTTAGCATAACATTCGGCAAAGTTGAGTCCTCTTCCTGATCAGGTCTTTGGGTGCTGCTGCGATTAGTGAGTCCTAGTACTGCTCAGTGTGACCAGCACAGACTTACTGCATGTTATCGGAGCTACGGATTTAACTTCCCTGTTTAGAAAACCCACCTTCTCACAAGTGAACTGCATGGCCCAGTAGGGGGAGTGCTGGAAAGAGACAGCTAACAGAGAGGAGGCAGGGATAGCTGTACCGTGCAGCAGTTGCCCTGCAGTAACATTTGGCTCAGGCATAGAGGGACAGGGAGTAGTTGCGGTCAACGCGTACAGTATTAGTAAAGTGATCTGTGTTTGAATAATTCCTCCCCCTCTCTGTCTCCAGATTTTGAGGGCGGGGGGCAGTGACTCTGCCCTCTGTCACCACTTTTATTTCTAGACAGGGGAGGGCGTGTGACATGCCATCAGTTGTGCATCACACTGGTGAAGAAGCTTTGTTGAAAAGTGGCTTAAACTAGATATCCTTGTTTATCATTTTACAGCCTCTGCCTGGCTGTCCTAGACAAACAGGTGTCACTGTATACAGTTCCCAGCAGTCCTTTTCTGCATAGATAACATGGAGAGTAAAAGCAGCAAAGAATCCTGTGGCGCCTTATAGACTAACAGGCGTTTTGGAGCATGAGCTTTCGTGGGTGAATACCCACTTTGTCAGATGCATGTAGTGGAAATTTCCAGGGGCAGGTATATATATGCAGGCAAGCTAGAGATAACGAGGTTGGTTCAATCAGGGAGGATGAGGCCCTGTTCTAGCAGTTGAGGTGTGAAAACCAAGGGAGGAGAAACTGGTTCTGTAGTTGGCCAGCCATTCACAGTCTCTGTTTAATCCTGAGCTGATGGTGTCAAAGTTGCAGATGAACTGAAGCTCAGCAGTTTCTCTTTGAAGTCTGGTCCTGAAGTTTTTTTGCTGCAGGATGGCCACCTTAAGGTCTGCTATAGTGTATAGAGTAAAGCTTGTCTACACGTGGAGCTATTCCTGATTAACTCCATGTGTGGACACGCTCATTCTGGAACAACAGTGTCAGCATAGAGAGTTAGGAACAGACAAGCAAAGGGAAAGGAAGGCAAAGGCTGAAAGTTCAGAGTACTTGCCTTGAGTTCGTGTCTGCTTGCATTGTTGTTTGTTGTAGCAAGATGAACAATGGAAGAACTTTGTTGTAGCACTTAATCTTGCAGTGACGAGCCGCGGGCCTGTCACAGCTAGGGGAGTCAGTGTGTCAGTCTCTTGTAGTTTTGTAATAGGGATAAAAATCTCATCTCGTATATATGGGTGGAAGCTCACTTTTCTGTTCTCTGTGTCTTTAGTGCTGCTGAATGATGCTTGATTGACAGCCCCAAAGATACAAGAGGTACAGCACAGGCAGGGACCATGAAGGTTTCCCTCTGCTAATGTGTCTCAGTTCTATGCTAGAGGGGCCATTTCTAGTGGTCAGGGGGATTGTCGTCCTGGCTCACTCAGGTCTTGGTTGTCTCTGCTTAATTTGTCAAAATTGTGCTATCTGTAATAGCATCTCTTCTGCTTTGGATGCTGGGGTTTATTTCACGCACAGGCCGCCAGGTATATGTCAAACGGCATTCCTGACTTTTCTTTTACCTTGAAAAAGGAAAGATTATTCTGGTGTATAGGAACAGTCCCTCCTCATGAGCCACACTGTAGCGGGGTGGTTACCCGCTCCTGCCCTTTGCAGCTTAAAACAGCCCAGGAGGGGGCTGTAGCTAGAGCCAGAAGCCTGGGCTGATGGCGGGAGTGGCTGCAGCTGGGGGCCACGCCCCAAACTGAGCAATAAGGCTTTATAAGAAGGCCAGGGGAGCCAGAAGCAAAGAGAGTCTTCCTCTGGCTGTAGAGGGAGAAGGGCTTGGCTGCTGGGAACTAGACAAGGTACCTAGTGTGGAGCAGGGCTGGGGAAAGGCAGCGGAGCTGGGGAGCTCCTGCCTGGAAAGCCCCATGCTGTGGCCTAGGATTAGGCCAAGAGGTGTTGGGGGTTACAGGAGGCAATCCAGGGTTAGGCCAAGGCAGCACGTCCAAACCCTCCTTGTCAGTGATAAGTTGGCTGATACTGCAGTCTGCCCTAGGGCTTGGGGCTAGACAATGACTGGCAGTAGCCATACACTGAGGCAAGGTGGGAATAGAGGGTGGGGGTTCCCTAGGGAGGGGAGACCCTGAGAACAAGGGGTCACTGCCGGGGGGCAGCACCCTATGTAAAAGGGCACTGTGGTCCAGGGAGGGACACGGGGCCAGTAGCTGGAAGGCTGATCACCGGCCTGCAGAGGGCGCTCTGGACACTGGACTGAGCTAATTCCCTAGGACGACCAGTAGGAGGTGCTGCGGGGTGAGTCTGACCCGGTTACACACACCCATGTGTGCTGCATTAGCTAGCCTATCTTCCATCCTGATAGCCTCTACAATAGGCAGGGCACTAGGACAGGCTGATAAAAGTGCTAGTGTAGACAAAGCCTTAATGTATTCTTAAGATATTTAGGTTTGAGTGGTAGCCGTGTTAATCTGTATCAGCAAAAAGAACGAGGAGTCCTTGTGGCACCTTGGAGACCTTAGCTGTTTGTTCTGACTGAGTTATGTTTGAGCTGCTAAATATCCTAGGTAAACATTCCAAAAGTGATATGGAGCTTGTCTACAGGAGCAACTGGACCTTGGCAAACTGGGGTGTGAATCCATCCCGCACTAGCCTGCCATCCTCTACCTGTCCGTGTGCACCCTGCTGGTGTGCATTAATAGTTCCTTGGGGTGCTTTGATCTAGTCCTTTTTGAAACAGGACTAGCACTATAATGAACTGGTAATGTGTGTCAGCAGGGTGCACACAGACAATTAATCTGTGGCAGGCTAGTGTGGGGTCAGTTCATGCCCCAGCTTGCCACAGTCTAATTGTTCACTTAGACAAGCCCTTAGACTGATCATTGTGCTTAATTTGTAAAATGCCCTTTGGGGAGAACTTGAGATGAAAACCAGGCTATATAAAGAATCGTGTGGTACCTAAGGTGAAGGGGCAAGATAGGAGTTTATTGGTTTCAGAGGGGTAGCCGTGTTAGTCTGTGTCAGCAAAAACAAGAGAAGTCCTTGTGGCACCTTAGAGACTAACAAATTTATTTGGGCATAAGTTTTCGTGGGCTAAAATCCACCTCATCAGATGCATGGAGTGAAAAATACATTGAGCAGTGTATATGTAGCACAGCATGTGAAAGGATGGGAGTTGCCTTGCCAAGTGGGGGGTCAGTGCTAACGAGGCCAATTCAATTAAGGTGGAAGTGGCCCATTCTCAACAGTTGACAAGAAGGGGTGAATATCAAGAGAGGGAAAATTACTTTTTGTAGTGACCCATCTACTCCCAGTCTTTATTCAGGCCTAATTTGATAGTGTCTAGTTTGCACATTCATTCCAGTTCTGCAGTTTCTCGTTGAAGTCTGTTTTTGAAGGTTTTTTTTATTGAAGAATTGCCACTTTTAAGTCTGTTATCGAGTGTCCAGGGAGATTGAAGTGTTCTCCTACTGGGTTTTGAATGTTACAATTCTTGATGTCTGATTTGTGCCCATTTATTCTTTTGCGTAGAGCCTGTCTGGGTTGGCCAGTGTACATGGCAGAGGGGCATTGCTGGCACATGATGGCATATATCACATTGGTAGATGTGCAGGTGAACGAGCCCCTGATGGTGTGACTGATGTGGTTAGGTCCTATGGCGATGTCCCTAGAATAGATATGCGGACAGAGTTGACAGCTGTGTTTGTTGCAGGGAATTGTTCCTGGGCTAGTGTTTTTGTTGTGTGGTGTGTAGTTGCTGGTGAGTGTTTGTTTCTGGTTGGGAGGCTGTCTGTAAGTGATAACTGGCCTGTCTCCCAAGGTCTGTGAAAGTGAGGGATCATCCTTCAGGATAGGTTGTAGATCCTTGATGATGTGCTGGAGAGATTTTAGCTGGGGGCTGAAGGTGACAGCTAGTGGGTGTTGATTACAGATTGGGGGTCTAACAGTGGGGTTCTGTTACTTTTTTTGTTGGGCCTGTCCTGTAGTAGGTGACTTCTGGGTACCCTTCTGGCTCTGTTTATGGAATCCACAGACTTCTGGGATGATACTGTTTCCTATCTCCACAATCTTGCTGGAGTCTTGCTTTGCCTCTCCAGTAACCGGACTGTGGTGTTTTCTTGCCTTGGCTCAGGCCAGAGGTTTGGTGGCTAGCTCCTTTGTCTTGGTGCCAGTGTTAGCAGTCATCAGACTTGTCAGTGTCCAGCTGTGGGGTCGTTTAGTGCCTGTACTTCAAGACCTTTTTGAATGAATCCCTCTAATCCTCTCCTGAACACTGCAAGTGGCAACATAAAAGGGCAAAACCCAATAATAAAATACACTGAAGAATTTCAGTATGATATCATGTTAACCCCCCACTAGTGACAATCAGTAAATCTGAAGCCTGGTGTGTTCCTTTTTTTTAATACATGTTAAGGCGGGCAACTAGTTTTATGTCATCTCTTCTCATGAGCTCTTATAGAACAGGGGTGACCAAACTGTGGCTCGTTTACAATTAAAGTGCAGCTTGCAGAGCTGTCCTGGTACCTCCCCATTCTCTGCCTACAGGACTGAGCAGAGGGTTGCTCAGGGCTTCTGTCCTGCCGTGGAGTGGTGGGGTGAGGGGCTTCTGCACTACAGGGAGGGAAGTTTAAGGGCTTTAGACGTGCAGGGGAGCGTCAGGGCAGAAGGCACTGTTCCATGGGGCAGGTTGCACATGGCTTGCAGCTCTTGAACTTCTGAAGTTTATTGTATGCGGCTCGGAGGATCAGTAAGTTTTGCTGCTCCTGTTATAGAAGGTGGTTATCTCAGTACGGGGTGAAAGGGTAGATTTTTGTTTTATCACAACATTGTGCCTTCTTATGACATCAGTTGTTCCCAGGTATAGCTACTTCTGGCTTTCAGAACTGCTGATTCTAGGCTCCTACTTCTTGTCTTAAAGACTTCTGGCTGGAGAGGCTTAAGCACATGTCCTTTCTTGCCGTTACATCCAAGAAAGTTGCAATGTTTTCTTTTCAGAACAGTGAGCGTTGTGGGCAAACTGGCATCTGCTCAGGAGGCTGTTGGGGTCCTGCCAGAGAGACGTTACCTGTAACGTTTTCAAGACTACCTAAGAGATGTAGGAACCTTAAACCTCGTTGATTTTCAGTGGGATTTAGATGCTCTTAAAAATTGTCCCCTACAATTTCAGTGACAATTTCTTGCCTCCTCGTTCTGTCTTCAGTAGTGCAGGTTTCACATTCCCAGAGATCCTTGAAAAGATGTCCATCCCTGGTCGGGATGGGCAGCTGCGGATGTCGATCCTAGACTTTATTAATATCCATCTCTTGGAGATGGACACACACGTATGAAAAACATGTATAAGACTTTTGTCTGGCGGCTTACAAGCAGCAGTTGGTGTTGGTCCTGCTTTGAGCCGGGGGTCGGACTAGATACCTCCTAAGGTCTCTTCCAGCCCTGATATTCTATGATTCTTTAGACAGTATGGCCTGTGCAAGGCACAGTCTGTCTGTGTTACTGAGTATGAACTCAAAGTCTCACTAGCAATATGCTAAGGAACAGGCTGTGTTCAGGAACACATAGCACACAACATTGTTCCTTTGAGAAGTGCGCTGCAGTGGTTACATGTCTATGTGACCCCAGATTTTTCAGGCGTTGTGGTAGTGTTTGCTGGGGAAGCTTTTCTTAAAGGGTTTTTTTTTTATTATATGTATTTATTGTATCTTGAGGACCCCAGGTCACTTTTTCTCAGTTTACAAGTAAAACTGTTTTCCTCCCCCTTAGCTACCATCTTTGCAAACTCCCTCTGGGATCAGAAAGTCAAGCTGGGTTCTTCCTGGCTCATGCATCACTAGTAATAAAGGCCAAGATTTTTAAAAATGGGTGCCAAAAATTAGGCTGTCAAGGCCATATTTAAACACCTACCTAAATGTGGGCCTGATCCAAAGCCCATTGAAGGGAATGAGTCTTGCTGTAGACATCAGTGGGGTTTGGATCAGGCTGTTAATAACCTGGTTTTTCAAACATGCTGAGCATCTGGCAGCTCCCAGTGAAATCAATTCTGAGTGTGCAGTTCTGAAAATCAGACCACTTATTTAGGAATCTAAATTTAAGCATCCGTTAAAAAAAAATCTTGGCTAGAGAGTCTACAGATCAAATTCTGTGCTTGTTTATGACTGTACAACCCTGTTATCTTCAAGTGGGTTGCCCAAAATGTAATTAAGGGAAAATATGGACCTGCACTTAGAACTTGGCTAATATTTCTTTTGATATGTGAATCAGAATAAACTTCAGCTCGCTCTCCTGTAGCTGTGTTGTCTCTGCTGAGCCAAACAGGAGTAAAATGAGGTTTAAAAGAAGACTGAAGTTGTCACTCTGATACTTAAGGGCCAGGCTAGTAAAAGAAGAAGGGGCCGTTTTTATCTGTAGTCTCTTTTCTGACCCTACCTAAATCTTAAATCTGTGTGTATGCATGAATGGATGAGGACAGTTATTCTTCTGGATATTCTGGGCCACATTTCTCTCACATAGGAATGGGAACGGCCCATTAGGTCATCCAGTTCTTTCCTCTGTCAAACACAAGATTTTACCCTCCAGTGATTTGTCTAATCTAATAATTAGATGCCTGGAGAGATTTGACTTTCCACATTTCCCTTAGAGATTTTTCTGTGGCACAATAGACCTCACAGTTGAGGAAATGTTTAATCCCATTATTCCTGGTCTTACACCTCTGCGTGCCTCCTTCTTTCTCATTTGTGTTTGTTCCTTAAGTACTTGAAAATTATATCTCCCTTAATAGAGATTCAATACGGCTATTGCCTTCCACTGCACGAGTAGCGCTGAGCATTGAGCAGCCTGCTCAGTGAGACTGCTACTGTGTTCCATGCTGAAATGAGATGATGTAGGAGAGGGCTATGCCTGTTGTGGTCTTATCCCAAAGGTAGCATGCTGATACTTCCTGTGCACTTCTCTCCCATCTTCCTCAAGAGCTCAGTCTGCATCCTGGGCTGTTTGGATGCCTAATGCTGTCCTTTTTTGTTGTTTTAAATATTCATGTGAGCAGAGTGGCTTGGTGACTTAATGAAGCTGTATGGTCTTCTGAGTCCAAAGCAAAAGTGGGCTTGCCAGTAGCTTGTATAAAACTTCTCATTAACCGCCAGTGGCCTCTAATATTGACATATTGTCCCCCTTTTTAAACGTTAAGAAATTAAAATGAATCCATGTGCAGTAACAGACATCAGTTGCAAACAAAAAGTTGCTCTTACCATACTGGTAGGATAAAGAATGCTCTTCGTACATGAGAGATAACTGATGATCTCACAGCACTGCTTACTTCATGTGTTCCTTAGTGCTTTTTGATGGGTTACTTAAGTGTGTACCTGAAGCTTAAATAAGAGTAATAAAAAGAAAGAGAGCCTCTCAGAGGAAGAGAGAAAAAATGAACAAGTTGATATTCTGCATCTCTGGGGGATTAGATGTGATATAAGCTACCCCTTGGAAGATGAGATGAATGGGGGCTGTATGCTATTATATCTTGTAAACTCCCTTTGATAAAAATAATTCATCCACTTTGTTTCTTCAGAGGATATCCATCCTTCCAGCCATCCACCTCAGGGTTGAGGAGACCTATAAGTGTTGCGGGGTTCTCTCTTCATTGTCTGTGCAGTGCCTAGCCCAGTGGGGCTTGGACCCTTGATGGGGCTTCCCGTGTGCTACTGAAGTACAAATAACAATCCCCTGCTTCACTTTAGATTCAGTCCTGCATGGCGCTGAGCACTTCTATGAGGTGCTTGCTGCCTTTCTGCTGAAGATGGTGGGAATTAAGGATGCTCAGCGCCTTGCTCTTGAAGAGGACGTGTCTTGATCGTTGCAAACTGCTTCGAAATCTCAGCTGCAAGATGCTATAGAATTGCAGTGTATTAATTAAGAGTAAAATAACATGCCGAAGGAATGTAACAATGTTGAAGAGAATGGCAACGCTGCAAGAAATAAACAATCTGCTCTCCTGCATTCAGGTCACTGTTGGGATGAGGGTCGGAAGTCCGACTCTCCTGCTATTAAAATAGACAGTAGATTCAGGAGATAGCACCTGACACATGGCTTGGAGAGCATAATTTGACATGGCGGCTGAGTGAAAAATGCTGGATGCAATTTTTATTTTCAGTGCACTCAGACACAGGAAGCTTTAAAAACTTTTCTAGTAAAATAGAACAGGGTCAAGTGGGGATTCATACAAGCCCTTGGATGAGTCATGCGCCAGGACAATAGAGAAATGCAAGCATTCCACTCCCATCGTGCACTCCCAAATCTGGGATTTCTGATGGCTTGGAGAGATCCTCTATTTCACTTTGTCAGTACTCTTCAATTTTAATACCCAGTATGCCTCGAAGACGCAAGGATTGTCATTCAAATACATCTCTAGCTGATTAAAACCGAACAGCCATAACTCCCACTGGACCAAGTTTTATAGAAGATCCTGTGAATCACATCAGAGGAGTCTAGCACATTCTGACTGATGCAGTTACAGCTAAAGCTTCCTCCAACCTTATTTGAAAGGATGGTAGCAAGCATTTCAGTTACTTGAATAATAGAAAAAATACTTGTGTATGGAGCAGTGGGCTGGGAGTCAGGAGACCTGGTTATTAACATTCCCAACTCTGGCACTGATTCAGTGTATAATATGGGGGCAAGTCAGTTTAACCACTCAGTGACTCAGTTTCCCCATCTGTAAAAGGAGAAGAATAAAGTGCTCTGAGATCTGTGGATGAAAAAGCATATGTCAATAGCTTATGTTAGTATTAACCTAATTTTAAGTACTATAGCAAGTCTCAGTTATCTAAATAATAGAAAGAATTGTTGCATATGTAGCTAATGGCATATTCAAAGCTTTTGCAGTCTTACAGTTCAAATGAGTGGGATGTTGGGGTGTGACTACTATGCTGGATAAATGCTTGGATTGGATTTTTCTGGTAGGTGACCACCAACTGATCTGGTTATCAGTGCTGATATGTAAGTAGTTATAATTGGGCTGTAAAGTTAGCATTCCATTAAGATAAGTGGGAGCAATTCACACCTCTTAATGTTAATGCATCCTGGAGAATAGGGTGCTGATTAAATTGTTAAGTATCAGAGCGGTAGCCATGTTAGTCTGGATCTGTAAAAGCAGCAAAGAATCCTGTGGCATCTTATAGACTAACAGATGTTTTGGAGCATGAGCTTTCGTGGGTGAATACCCACTTCTTCAGATGCATGTGCCACAGGATTAAATTGTTGAGACTTTTCACAACCAGGCAAAATAATTCCTTTGAAAGAAAGGAGGAAAACTTAAAATGGAAGCTCAAGGGCCTAACCAAAAGTTTAAAAACAAATATAAATTGTTGTATTGCTTAAACTATTTGCGGATAGTCAAAGCAATTACCCCCACATGGACTTAGTGATAGCCTTATAAAGGTGCCTTATACCAGCTCAGCTCGTCCTGTATTGTAGGGGGAATAAACTCTACTGGTGTAATGCACCAATATAACTGCGTCTGCATTAGGAAGTGAGCTGATATCACTTCTGGTATTAAAAAAGACACTACGCTTCTAATTGAAGTAGTTATACTGGTACAAAAACTGTGTGTAGACCAGACCTAGGTGTAAGTTTTGCCTGCATAGGAAAGCTTTTTGGGTCTAACCTAAGATGTGCCTTAACCAATATAATTCTACCCTATTATCTCCCCACCCCACAATGTGCCCACTCATAAGTGGTTTAGCTTAAATCACTTGGGAAAGGGTTTAAGCGAAACCCCAAAAGTCACTCTTGTGTTAGAGTGAGCCCTCCCACAATGGGGTTACACCTGTGTAACTATATCAGGATGACTGGTAAAAACTTTCCCTTGTAGATAAGACCATAGAGCTTAGAGCAGGGGTTCATTGCACCATGTTAGGCCTGAATAAAGATATAGCAGACAAAACCAGGTATGCCAACCTGACCAAAGTCAGGCTAACAGAGGTTTGTGGGTAATCCCTGAGTGGAAAACACTGAGAAGCAGCAGCATGTCTCACAAGCGCTGGGAAAAAGTGAGATAAGAGAGAAGCTGCATTCCTGGCATAGTACCAGATGTGCTGTGTTCGGGCAGCTCCTTCGAAGAACTGATAAGAGTCCTAGTTTCCCAGCCTCCTTGTTTTCGCTCCCTGGTTTTGTTCTTTGTTTGTTTTGAACTCCCCTACATTTCTAACTTTAGGCATGCATGTATACTAAAGGTGTCTAGTTTCTAGTTGTTAGAAGAAGGGGGTAGGTTGCTCCAGTGAATAATTTATGACGCGACGGAACTGTCTATATAGGCTTATACTAAGATGTAAAGAGCAGGCTGGTTCTCTCTGGAGACGAGCTGCTCTCTATTGATGCGTGCACTTGTCAATAAAGAGCTTTTGATCGGACCTTGCTGGTGTTGCCTGTCTCTCTCGCGGTCAGACAACAAACTTTGCCGTCTGGGGTAGAGTCCCTGACAACCACATTCCCTTTCTGACTACAAAAATTACTATACAACCCCAGCAGTGGGGACCGAAACCTGAGTCCACGCAAGCCCTGCCCCCCAAGCGAAGCCAAAGCCCTGGGCCCTAGCAAGTCTAATGCTAACCATGGCGACCCCATTAGAAAGGGGTATCGACCAGCTTTGGAGTCCTGACCCACAGTTTGAGAACCACTGATTTAGAGGAAAAATGCCTCTGGTGGTGGTTTAACATGTAATTAGCCCTGTATTGGATGAAAACTATCTCCCAAGACCTTAATCTACAAGCTTTCTGATTTTCTCTGCCTGTTTTAATTGTACTGTAGTAGTGCTCAGATTGTGATAGGAACTTTCCAAACAGAAAAGAAGATGTTGGGGGGAGAACAATACAGTAGACAAGCCGATTGATCAAGCTGGTGATTGGGAGATACAATCATAGAATATCAGAGTTGGAAGCAGAGGCGTCGCCAGGTTTTCAGTGTAGGGGGAGCAAACCTAGAAAAGGTGCCCTCCCTTGTCTCCTCCCGTTTCCCCACCAGATTAACCCTGGGACCGGCTCAGGACTCCTGCGGGCTTCCCGTCCCCCCGCGGTCCTGGGAGTCTCTCCTGCCCAGTGCGCTCTGCAGGTATCCCCTGCCGGGCTGTGCCGCCCGTTCCCCCCACCCCAGACAGTCGGACCCCCCAGTGCAAGGCACCGGACCCCCCCCGCTCACCTTCCATCCTGAGCCACTGCCTGTCCCCGGCCTGCGTCCGGCGCCTGGCGTGCTTCATGCAAGGCTCGCCAGCCAGGTGGCCTTAAAGGCGCAGGGGCCTTTTCGCCTACCCCCCGCCCGCCACATTTGCAAGTGGGGGGGGCGGAGAGCGCTTGGCTGCCGAGCCCTGAGCCGAGGAGCTGGCCCCTTTGCTCCTCTGCGCCGGCCTGCCACCCCACAGCTCCTCCGGCCGTGCTGCTGGCAGCGCCGGCCCGGCAGGTGTCTGCTGCCCTGAGGGGAAACGGCAGCTTCCGCTGAGCCCTGCCAGCTACGCTACTGGTTGGAAGGGACTTCAGGAGGTATCTAGTCCAACCCCCTGCTCAAAGCAGGACCAATTCCCAACTAAATCATCCTGATGATAACCTAGCGATGTCATCTAGGTTACACATTCTTTAAAAAAAAAAAAAAAGGCACTAAAATTCATTTTCTCATCCTCTCTCCACCATTCAACCCACATGTGTTTTCCCTAGAGCGACCCCCAGCTTTGTTACCAATGTCCTTTTTGCCCCTTTCTCCCAATGTCTGGCTGCTTACCTCTGCATAGATAAGCAATTCGCTATACCCAGGAAGTCTTTTTTCTCTGTGGATAATTTTCTACAATGTTCAAACGCGCCCGCCTGAAACTCTTTCCCAAAGATGGCGTACTCTGAGAATTCTACAAATATTTTTGGGAGAATTTGTAAGAGAACTGTCCAGTTCATCTAATCCATCCATGCCCCTGAATAAGTAAGTGTGTTTTGCTAGCACAATAGCACGTGCAGGCTGTGCCTCTGGGAACTGTTACAGTTCATCTGATGCAGCTTATGGTGAGCTGTTAAATCACAGCCACGTCTGAGGCTACCAGCCTAACGTAGCTGTAGCCTGTCTTCAGAATTGCCACATGTACTGCTTGTTTCCTCAACATGGTTTAAATTGGTGCTATGGAGTGATTTGTATTTCAGAATACACGGCAGGAAAGGTGGGAAGCTCCAAAAGTTCCTGGACCTCACAGAGTATTTTCCTGTACTGGTGCATTGTTGATTCTCTGCCAGGTCAGTGAAGTCCTTGAGTTTTGCTCAAGGCTGGATGGTTTTGAAGTGGCTTTCTTAGTCCCCCTTTAAAATCGCTCTGCTTTCTTTTCTTTTTCCTTTCTCTGAGTTTGGGGAAACGTGCTTACCCGGCATACGGGAGCAGTCCTAACTCTACTCCGTGTTCACTGGTTATGGCCGGGGACCAGAGGGCCATGATCCCATCACTTTTAAAAGCGGGAAGGCTATGCCCTTCCACTTTTTACTGGCCATAAGGGCAAGTGGTGGAGGGGATGGAGATGAGCGACTGGGGGGCGGGGTCTTGGGAAGGGGAGGTTCAAGGGCGGGGATTCAGGGGGAAGTGGTGGTGTGTGACCTCAGGGAGCAGTACGGCATGGGGGGCATGGTTCAAGTGCCTGTGGTGTGTGCCGCCCCCCCACTTTTAGGGTGCTTCCACTGCTTGTGTGGGATATGGCTTGAAATACTTACTGGATGGGAGCATGTCTGTGTTTCTGTAGTGTGATTATTTCACCCTATACGCATGCCTGGGATGCAGGCGTTGACAGGAGATATTCTTGAGCAGCCAAGAGTCCTGGCAGTACAGCCATGGGTCTATTTTAGAAGTGCTAAGTTTTGCTGTTGTTTAAAAAAAAAAAAAAAAAGTCTAAATCATGTTTTCAGTCTTATTTTCTTGCAAACTTTGTAGAAATATTTCATTTTGACAATACAATTTATTTCAGTTTTATACGTTTTTTCATGTGAGTACTTTATTTACCGTATAATGGGAAGTAATTTGATTGTAATAAAACCCTTCAAAACTCTCCTGCCAGTTTGTTCCTGATTGTAATGTTGACTGATTCAAGGAACTTGGTCGATCTCATTCCCTTTGTAGAAGAAGAAAAGGGAAACAACCCTTTTGTGGCTCTCATCACCGCAATATCTATGGATGTCGCAAATGATATTACGCATGCCCCCATAAGGTAGGGTGCAACAGAGCCAGCTGTTTCCAGAGTGCCCTCTTGTGGCCAGAAGTGGTTTTGCAGCACCCTGCCTCTGTTTCCCCTCTTCAGGACCACTTGAGATGTCCTGCTAACAGGCCCCGCCCACCTCCCTTCCTCAGGGCTTTTCAGTGACTTTCACACCAAAACAGGCTCTCAGGCCCTGCTGTCCAGGTTTTTATTTAGTTCTCTGTTTTCCAAGTAGCAAAGCAAAACCTGAAAATAACACCAGAACCATTACTCTGCTGGGTCTCAGGCTGTGCCCTCAGAGAGTCTCTTTTCTAAAACTTACTGCTGGGTTTCCTCTCCCTGACAGTCTCAGCGGCTCATTTTCTCTTTCTCCCAAAACAACCCCCCTCCATTGCAGCTTCCTGCTGCTTGTATAGTGGAATTGCCTAATCCAACCCAGGTGTGCCTATTCAGTAATCAGGGTTGGCCAGTCCCAGGCCCTCCAGACTTGTAAGTGGCAAGCTGCCCTGTTACACAGGAAAGTGTTATTTATTAATCAGATACATATAATAATAAGGGATTATTTCCAATCTGTACCTAAATACAAGAGGGCAATGCTTTGCAAACATTTCTATGCAGTAACTTGCACTTGATGCATATCCATATGCCGACACTTACAAACTGCTAAGAAGAACTGAGGGGCGGCTGTTAAATTCCCAAAGTGGTGAACCCTTGTCATGGCTGAATGTTGTCCGTGCTTGCTTAATATGAATTAATTCACAGCCCTGCTCCCTAGAAATTGGAACCGTTTAAAGAAT
Organism: Gopherus flavomarginatus; assembly: GCF_025201925.1. Classification (NCBI taxonomy): domain Eukaryota; kingdom Metazoa; phylum Chordata; order Testudines; family Testudinidae; genus Gopherus; species Gopherus flavomarginatus. The sequence goes on along the minus strand of NC_066618.1, from coordinate 298,693,272 downwards.
GTGATAAAAGAAATGAATAGCCGTGCTGCTACATTGTGGTTGACAGTCTATTAGGATGTTATTGCTAAGAAGAAAATTGCTAAGATCCCATAATTATAGGTGGAGAAGTTGCAATAGTTATACTGAGGCTGCCTTATGCTTTCCATTACAATCCCTTCTGCAGATAACTTTAAGGATTCATGCTTGATCTCTGCCTCGTGTTAATTGTTCATGGATTCATAGATTCCAGGGCCAGAAGGGAACATTGTGATCATCTAGTCTGAGGTCTTAGAGCTTCCTCAACATAATTCCTAGAGCAGATCTTTTAGAAAAGCAGCCGATGTTGATTTAAAAATTGTCAGTGATGGAGAATCCACCACAACCCTTGGTAAATTGTCCCAGTGGTTAATTACCCTAACTGTCAAAAACTCCCACCTTTATTTCCTGTCTGAAAGCTATATTATTGTTGTTTAAGTTTGAGCTTTTTGCTTTGTAGCCTTAGATAACGGTCCATGCTCTGAGGAGCTTCTGGTTTTCATAGCTGTTGAGCACCTGCAGTGCCCCCTGAGGTCAATGGTATTGGAACGTAAATGAGACAGTTGACATAATGGAATGATGTGCCAAGAGTAAGGGGTAGCTATGCCACAGCCCTAAGTACTCGGCTAATGCAGTTGATGAGCACAGTTCAGATTGCATTGATATTCTGGGTCTGGCACTGTCCTGCCTGTGTGTATCAAATACACCTTATCGAAGGGGTAATGAAAGCAGAGGAAAGGCCTAGGGTTCCTTAATGCTGTCAGCCGCCATGGGTGCCACGTGACAACCATTTATTGCAAACCTCAGATACTGAGGGGGTTCTGTGTGCCATGTGGCCCAATGCTGTTGTGATGCCGTGGTTGTTGAGCTGTCTTCCTTGCTGAGAAGCTCCCTTTGAACCAAGCACATTTCTCAGGAATGTGGGAATGTGGTAACTCCATTCCTTGAGAATACAATTTGAGCTATGACATAATCCCTGTAGCAAGTGAGGAGTCATTAGCAGGTTCTTTCTTACTGCAGTTGGTGGAGTGGAGCTGCATGTCTTTGGATTCTGCTCATTCCTTGGTATTTTCTCATGCTCTAAACACTAACAGGTGGCACCCTTCACCGAGGGGAATGGATGGGGGTAAATTATGTTTTAAATCATTCAGCACCTCAGAATGGCTTCCCATGTATATCTGAGCTATCAAGCCTCCCTCCATACTTATGAATATATTCTTTATACATGACCAGTCCTGAGAGCTGAACCTTGCACACTGAAGGGGTAGATGAACTGTGTTCTAGAGCTGGTCAGGTTACCAGTACCTTGGGTTTGTTCATCTATCAGGAACCGTATCCCATGAAAAAGAGCAGAACAGATAGAAAGTGAACCCCAAATGCCCCAGTTGGAATTACGCTAGGTTATTGGGTGTTTTACAGATGTATCCGGATGTGCATACACAAGTGCTGTTTATAGCAGACTCTGGGAAGGGAAGGTTGGCAGAGACTAGTTTAATTGAAATTGATTATAGTTAGGTTGGGCCCCAAAGTTCAAACTACTCAGAGTTCCAATGACGGACCAGGGTCTCTAGTCATAGTCTATGGTCTGCTAGTGAGAGAAGGGAATGGAGGCTGAGACACAGTAGGTCCATTGCCCTCTTCTTTCTGCCACTGACTTGCTCTGTCCCCTAGGGCAAGTTACTTCTTTGTGCCTCAGTTCATTCCTCTGAAAAATGGGGATAATTACCCTGATTGTTGGTGTGAGTTTAAAGTGCTTTGAGATCCTCCCGTGAGAGATAATACAGAAGGGCAAAGAATGATTAGTATGCAGAAGCATTGGGCACCGGGGATGCCACCATTGGAAGCAGACCCAAGCTTTTTAATTCCTTAATTTGGAATTGGGACACAGTAGTCCTGCCATGGTGAATTCAGAGTTTTTTGGTAGTTAAAATATCTCTTTTCCAGGCCTCTCTGCTCTTTGTTTCAAGGGGCAAAGTGGCTCTCTTTCCAGAGATGGGATGTCTCTCCACTGAAATGGCCATCTGCTCTTTAAGGATTCCCCTCCTGTTAATGGCAGCGCTTCTGCTATGGAGTAAAGTATACACGTAAGCTACTAGGAACCTTGTGTGTTTATTCCCTGGTCCCATTGCCTCTTATACAGGAACAGAGAAGAGGAGCAGAATCGAAATTGCTCTTGTGAGGTTTATCAGTAAACCTTTAGGCATTATACTGGCTTTTACAACAGTGGCCATCTGAAAAGATAGATTAGTTCTGTGGCAAAAGGTTTGTAGTTATGTGAGATCTTTGCTCTCACCTTCTCCGAGACCTGTACAAGCATTTCCCTTAAAATCGGTGCACCGCTATTAACAACAGCTGCCGCGCTCATGTCACCTATCCACTGGCATTGTAGCCCATGTTGCTGAACACTGCTTCAAACTGGTCTAGACAACACAGTGGTTGAAACATCGGTAGTGTCTTCACACTGGCACTCCCGCCTTTCCTGTCACTGGTCAAGTTGCGTTGGTTGTGTCGTAACAGTGGAGTGGCAGACTTTCAGAATATGCTTTTGCGTAAGGCCCCACAGCATTGATGTAGACAAAACTGTGAATTAACTAGTCCACCATTATCCTTACAGTTGTCGCATTATTAAGGAAGTGAGGGGATTACCTAGTTACAGTCTTTGTTCTATGGACAGTGCCTAGCACAATCATGTCTTGGTCTGTGACTGAGGCTCCAGACACAGATGCTACAGTAATACAAATAATACATAATATTTCTAAAGAACGAAATGCAAATTGTAACAAATGAGCTGAGATTTCTGAAGAGATGCTTCTTCTAAGGAGCAGGGCACTTCATCCCAGGAACTGGCTAGATTCTCCATTCGAGTTCTTCCATTATAAAATATATCTAGAAACCTCAGAGCCCATCTAGAGCTGAGGGACAGAACCAGTATGAGATTTCACTTGTTGGGATTTGGCACTGTGTTTAAGGCTTGGAGTTTTGTTCACTTGGAGATCCAGAATCTTTTTGTTCATATTTGGATTGTGAGAATTTTTGGTTTATGGAGGAATGAGGTCCTATGCTGGACCTGATAATTTATTAGTAAATGTCGGGCGATGTATCCACACAGAAGACAGTCACCGCCCATTTCTCTTACCTTCCTCACCCCCCTCAAGGCGTGAGAGTTGTTTCCAACCTGCAAAGTTTGGATCCAGATCTCTTCAGTCTTCTTCAGAGTTGGAGAGTGTTAAGAGCCAGGGGTTTGGTTCAGTTCTAACTCTGATTACAGTAGTTGGGCTCTACTTCCAGAGTGGCAGTTGTTCACACTTGGGTTTTTCCTGCTTTTGTCCCACTGAATAGCCAAGCAGCTCGGATTCCTTTTAAAATAGAATGCTTAAGTATGCTGCATTGAAAGTTTAATGAGCACAGAATTGTGTTCATGTAATATCTTCCCTTCTCTTCCTTACCATACCTGTATATGAGCATTTCCTTCCTGTGGATTAGTTCCTTCTGCTTGTGGGATTGGCTGCTAAGCGGCATTATGGGACAGAGTGTCATGTTTTGTGACAGGGGTATTAACCCCTCTTTAGTGGAGGTCATTGGCTTCATTTGTTCTAGGGTGCTTTTTGCCCTCATTCACCATTCTGTCCACCTTTTAACTCCTTGGAAACATTTTGCCCCTTGAAACAAATGGAACTGGCTGTTATACTGTAGTTGTTAGGGGGTCTGTAAAACAATCACTGTCTTGTAAAACTGTTACTATTTTGTGCCTAAAAAGGGAAGTGATAAATGTAACTTTCATGGGTCTTATTTCTGCCTTGACTTCAAGTGACATTGACATGAACGAGGCCCTGCAGGTACTGTACAGTGGAAAAAGTATCATCTTTGGTGTAGGGTGTAACAAACTGCTGGTTAGTAACATGTAACTCCTGGCGCTATAGAGTGGACACTTCTTGGGCCAGGGCCCCTATGCACTTCTGCATTTGTTTGGTGCCTCATTGTGGACCGTGTCAGAAACAATATGAATGTTACAGTTTGCTTTGTGCTGAACACAGTGGGTTGTCAATCCAGTTCTGCCACTTGCTCAGTGTGTAACTTTGTTTGTCACATTGTCCCTTGGAGCCTCAATTACCCCAGCTGTAAATGATATAGGCAGTATTTCTTGAACTGTGCTAGGCGCTTCACAAAACTACATGCGGCCATGGTTCCTGCCCGGAAGAGCTCTGTCTAAATATGGAGATAACGAGCACCCGCCTTTGTTATGTTCTCAGAGATATTCTCTGAGTTGTTATTGCTATTTACTTATTAATTAGACCAAATGATGTCGTGCTGCCAAAAGGTGCGGGGGTAGCGGTGCTGGAGATTAAAGTAGTCTGCTTATCCACAGAACAGGGGGAAGACAGGCAGCCACCGCAGGGAAAGGATGGATGTTCTTCTAGTGATTAGGATGCCAGCCTGGCATTTGGGAGAGCCAGATTGAATTCCCTGCTCAGCTACAGAAGTCTGTGTGACCATGGGCACCTTTTTAAAGGTTGAAATCAGTGGGAGTTAAGCACCTAGGCGCTTTCATAAATCCTACTAGGCACCTATCTGCATCTTTAGGCTCCTAAATCTCTTTACAAATCTGCCCCTTCATGTCTGTGGGCCGCAGTTCTCCATCTTTAACATGGGGATAACAGCTCTTGCAAAGCTCCTACCAGAGTGAGGAAGATATAGACATTAATTATGGGGTGCTCAGGTACGATTGTAATAAGGGCCATACAAGTTCTGTAGCTAGAAGCTTTCCTCACCATGGGGTTGCTGCCTGGATGGTTTTTAACTGGCCTGGCTGGGTTTTGTATTATCTTGCTGGTTAATAGCCTTAATGTGCTGTTTGTTTTTTCACTTGGCGCACATTAGAACGCTCTAAATTCACACCTCTGCCATTTGGGTAGGGAAAGAAAAATGACACAGTAACACACGTTGCACTATTATTTTGATGCAACGGTTAGAGTTGGTACTGGAACCATTTTTGTTGGGTGGGGAGTGGCCAGTGTCTATTTTTTGGGGGGGAGGAGGGTGTCGGCCAGTGTCCAGGTTTTCTGGGCCTTGGAGGTGACAACCCTGTGCGTGCCTCAGCTAACTTGTTCTGTGAAGTATTCCAGCATTTGGTTGGTTAGTTCCAAAAATCTGTGGCAAAATCACAGAATGTCTCATCAGAACAAACCAGCATACTAACTTGTCCCATGCAGTTGGTGCTGTTGAATAGCTGCTGCTTTTCCCCCTCAGTAGTTTACAAAGTGTTTAGGGATCCTTTGGGGTAAAAAGCACTTTCGCATTGAATCTCTCCAGGTATCATCTACACACCTGCAGTCTTGGGGGAACTTCCACTGTCATGTGTCTTTTCTGCACCTTTGCTGGTGCCCCTGTGCAAATGAAAGGTTTTCCCCCTTCTAAACTATAAGGGCATGAGTGAGAGCCTTAGCTGCAGCCTGAGCAGCAGCACCCATGCAGCTATTTTAAACAGACTTGTTGAAGCCCTGATAACGTGGGTCTGTTACCCAAGCCGGGAAGCTTGCTCCCAGTTGCAGTGAAGACTTAACCAATGAGGCCACGGTTCCATGCATCCCACCCCTGCCCTATCATGCACTCAAGCAGGTATATATAATATAAACAACAAAAACTCACCCTCAAATTAGAATAAACAGGAAAAAAAACATGTGGAGCTAAAAACATTTGCAGACTCACTCTGCTGGTATGTCTGATCCCTTCCCTTCCACCCCCCCCACCGTCTTTTTTTCTCTGTTTAGATTGTAAGCTTTTCAGAACAAGAAATGTCTCTTATGGGTTCAGTGTTTAGTACTATGGGGCCCCAGTTCTGGTCAGGGTCTCTGGCCACTGTTGTTATAAATGTCTTGTCACTTGTGGTCTCTTCCATGGGGCTGAATTGTAATGAGTCATATGCTCGAACTTGAAATCTCTGAGTGAACCAAGCAACAGCAGCAGGATGGGTGTGGAGAAGACAGTCTGTTTGCACACAACCATCATGTTGTTCAGCAAAGATGATAAAGTGCATATAGAAATAACAGATGACACTTTCAATGGGGTTTTCATAAAATCTACATTAACTGATTTGCGTGTAAACTTCTGGGTACTTGAGAAAACCAGATCACTTATTTAGGTGCCTAAGTGTGGATTTTTAAGAGCTTAACATTAAGTACCTGCAGTTAGGGTTGGACCCCCATTGTGTTGGTGCTGTACGAACACGAAGTAGGATACAGTCCTTGCCGTGAAGAGTTGGCAATCTAACATGGCAAATGAGATCTGAAGGGCAGGGAGTGAAGGAGACAATCACATTGATAAGCTTAATACCATTTTTCATATACATTTATCAATTAAGAAACTAAATTTGTGTTAAGGCACTGCTGCTTTTTTAAGCTTTCAATCAAGAGGTATATTTTACCAAATAGGTGAGTGTTCTCATCCTTGTTTTACAGGTGGGGGGAACCTAGGCAGAGAGGTTACTTACGGTCAAGCATGGAGTCAGGGTAGAGCCAGAATTAGAACTTGAATTCCTGGCTCTCAATCCTGGGCTTTAAAACTCTGCTCTCTCTGGCTTTAATTTCACCTTTTGTTTAGGGTGAGGTTAGTTTCTTAAATGCTCAAACCAAAAAAATTTGTAGCCGCATAGATTATGAACAGTGACTTGTGTGTATTTGCAGGTTGTGTTCAAAGAGTTGGGCGATTCCTACAGAAGATAGATATTGTAGACTCTGTCAGTTTAAGTGGTAGAACAACTGTCTATAGAAAACTAACCATCCAGTCAAACAAAAAACTACTCTCCATAGTGGAGTAAAGAGCCCATTTCCCACTGAAATATACAGCTGAGTGGGCTGTTGATTTTGTTGGGCGTTTTGGGTTCACAAGAAATTCAGAATCGAACCTAGCATTACTTTGCCCCTCAGTGACTTTATTGTCCTTTGAAAGCACCATTCTCACTGATTACTGCTAACCTGGACTCTTATTCAGCCTTTAATTCACAGTCATCAGAGAAATCAGTGAAAATTTCTATGCTTTGCCTCCTGGAAGTGACTCCACACTTCCTGAAGCGAAGTGCAGATATTGTGGTTTAACCCACTTGACTTAGCCAGTATGATAGAACAGAGCGTGGATTGTTGTGTGTAATTGCAAGTACTTAGCTGGTAAGGTGTGTATCAAGCACCTGATCAGTTTGTTGGGAACTATTCAAGCCTGTCCAGCTGCAATCAATGAATTAGTTTGTTGAATGGACTAGTGGAAAATAAATGAGGAATGTCCAGAACTCCTAGTTCTTAGGGAGGTGTTTTGGATGATGATGGGCTGTTAGATGTGACTTCTGGGAAGGTGAATTCTCTGAATCTTAAAAACGTTTGAGCTAAAACCCTAAGTAAAGGCATCTGCGCAGGCTTTCTGCCTTTCTGTCTCTTCCTTTTCCCATTTCTTGTATCCATATAAAACAGCAAATGTTTACAGCAAGAGTGATGAAAATTACCAATTAACTGCCTGTGAGAAAGCTAGAGAATGGCAGCTGTGAGCAGACCACTGCTCCCTCCCTGATCTCTGAGTAACCCTATCCTCTTTGTGATTTGCTTTTCAAACTTTCCATTTCTGTGCAACAAGCCAAAAAACCAAGGTGGGTTTATTTGGGGAGGAGAGAGAGAAGGAAGAGAGCGTTGAAAGAGAAACCTGAGCTGCAGGTTTATTCTGGTGTGCAAGAGCTATCTTTACCCCTTTTGGCTCAAGAGAGCCAAAGCCCCTACAGAAGCATTCAACTTGGCATCCCATTCATGACAGGCATGTTGGCACTGGCTTGGCCTCCTTGCCGCAGCCTCGGTGAGATTCTCCCTCTGTACACAGGTGCCTTTCCAATTTTAAGATTTGGTTTGAGTGCATAGAATTGATGGAATCTTCAAATGAAAATGTCTCATCAGATGCAATTACCATAAATTAGAAAGCACCCAACTGCATACAGGGTGGCTGTTTTGTGTCTTCGGGTTTGGGGCTCTTGAGAACAGCAGGGAATTATGTTGCATTAAAAATGAGTTTAATGTCTGCCAACTTCACTTGGTAATTTTGTTTTGTTTTAATAGCTGCATGTCCACTTTATTATTGACTAGTCCCTCTGCGTGTACCCTACTGTCCTGAACTGCCTTGCATATCAATCCTGTATATGTTTTGAAGGACACTTAGCCATAGGAGTAACTGAGTGGCTGTGTTGTGTGAAATATGCCAGCGTTCTGCAGTGCCTTTCTTTTCCTTTCACTGTAACCTCCATGAAACATGGATGGGTAAAATCCTGTCTCAGGCTGGGCTTGCACTGTGCCTCGCTTTTTTTCATGGATTCATAGGAATCAGAGATGGAGAAAGTCCTGTAATGTCCCATTCAGCCCCTGTCCGTTACCGGTGCCGGGTTGTTCTCTGCTGTGCCCAGTGTAACAGATCTCCACATTGCACAACTTTCCCTGAGGTTCAGGCTGTGCATGTGCTTGACTTCTGTCCTTAGGAGTTTTAAAAGTACCTGCTCTGAGGGAGAGAAAAGGTGGGTGAGGTAGTATCTTCTATTGGACCAACTTCTGTTGGAGAGAGAGAGACAGGCTTTTGAGCGTACACCGAGCTCTGGGACAGATACTCGGGCCTGATGTACACTAGGATTTTACTTTGGTACAGCTGTGTTGCTCTGGGGGGTGAAAAATCCACTCCCTGAGAGATGCAGCTATACTGACCTAATCCCTGGTGCAGAACAGCGCTAGGTTGAGAATTCTCCATCAGTGTCGCTTCTGCATCTCGGGGAAGTGGAGTACCTGTGCTGAAAGGCGAAGCTCTTCTCGGCATGGGTAGGTTCTTCACTGAAGTGCTCCAGCAGCCCAGCTGCAGCATTTGAAGTGTAGATGAGCCCTCAGCTGAACACAAGGTGGAACAGATAAGGAGTTAACATGCTGCAAGGGACCCTTCAAGGTGAAGTGAACTGTTAACATAGCTAGCTGGGGTCATAGGACAAATGAGGATTAGTGGGTTACAGATTGTTATAATGAGCCGTAAATCTAGTGTTTTAAATCCATAATTTTTGGTGTCTAGCAGAATTATGAATTTGCGTCCCCAGGCTCATCTTCTGAAGGTGTTGTGCAGGTTTTCTCAGAGGTCAGATATAGAGTGATGGTTAGAGTAATGTTTCCGTTGGGGGAGTTAGCTGCCACTTAGTGTTAAAACAGCCTTTTTTTGTGGTGTGGTGAATTTGTTTGGGGGATTGGGTTAAGGGTCACTGCTCGCTTCGTTTGCAGCCACTTCATGGCTGACATGTAGCATCTGGAGGCCCATGTTAAGCCTTCCTTTTGAGTCAGGCACGTACTTCCTCCATTGTATAGCTGTAGAATCTGAGGCCATGTCTACATCTAAAATTTTGCAGCGCTGGTTGTTACAGCTGTATTAGTACAGCTGTATAGGGCCAGCGCTGCAGAGTGGCCACACTTACAGCAACCAGCGCTGCAAGTGGTGTTAGATGTGGCCACACTGCAGCGCTGTTGGGCGGCTTCAAGGGGTTTTGGGGAAGGCGAGAGCAAACCGGGGAAGGAGACCAGCTTCGCCGCGGTTTGCTCTCGCGTTCCGCGAACCACCCTGCAAACCGCAGGGAAGGAGACCTGCTTGTTCGGGGAACGCGAGAGCAAACCGCGGCGAAGCTGGTCTCCTTCCCCGGTTTGCTCTCGCGTTCGCCGAACCCCCGAGCAAGCAGGTCTCCTTCCCTGCGGTTTGCAGGGTGGTTCGCGGAACGCGAGAGCAAACCGCAGCGAAGCTGGTCTCCTTCCCCGGTTTGCTCTCGCGTTCCCCGAACCCCGAGCAAGCAGGTCTCCTTCCCTGCGGTTTGCAGGGTGGTTCCGGGAACGCGAGAGCAAACCGGGGAAGGAGACCAGCTTCGCTGCGGTTTGCTCTCGCGTTCCGCGAACCACCCTGCAAACCGCAGGGAAGGAGACCTGCTTGCTCGGGGGTTCGGCGAACGCGAGAGCAAACCGGGGAAGGAGACCAGCTTCGCCGCGGTTTGCTCTCGCGTTCCCCGAACAAGCAGGTCTCCTTCCCTGCGGTTTGCACGGTGGTTCGCGGAACGCGAGAGCAAACCGCAGCGAAGCTGGTCTCCTTCCCCGGTTTGCTCTCGCCTTCCCGGAACCACCCAGCAAACCTCAGGGAAGGAGACCTGCTTGCTCGGGGTTCGGGGAACGCGAGAACAAGCCGGGGAAGGAGACCAGCTTGATTACCAGAGGCTTCCTCAGGTATGCTGGGATACCTGCTTATTCCACGGAGGTCAAGAAAAGCGCTGGTAAGTGACTATACTTGATTACCAGCGCTGGATCACCAGCGCTGGATCCTCTACACCCGAGACAAAACGGGAGTACGGCCAGCGCTGCAAACAGGGAGTTGCAGCGCTGGTGGTGCCTTGCAGATGTGTACACCTCCTAAGTTGCAGCGCTGTAACTCCCTCACCAGCGCTGCAACTTTCTGATGTAGACAAGCCCTGAGGCACCATAAAGAAAAACTAAGTGACTTGCCTTCCATCACCCAGTAAGTCATAGTGTGCAAGGCACCCAGATATCAGGATGATGAGTGCAATATAAACACCTAGATCAATAGCTGGTGTCAGAACTGGGAATAGAATCCAAGCATCTTGTTTCCCAGGCCTGGTCTACACTACGAGTTTTGCAGTGTTAAACCGAATTAACCCTGCACCCGTCCACACAACGAAGCCCTTTACTTTGATATAAAGGGCTCTTAATGTGGATATCTGTATTCCTCCCTGACGAGGGAGAGTAGCGCTGAAATTGACACTGCCATTTCGGATTAGGGTTAGTGTGGCCACAATTCGACGGTATTATCTTCTGGGAGCTATCCCACAGTGCAGCATTGTGACCGCTCTGGAAGAGCAATCTGAACTCGGATGCACTGGCCAGGTAGACAGGAAAAGTCCCGCAAACTTTTGAATTTTATTTCCTGTTTGCCTGTATGGAGCACTGATCAGCACAGGTGACCATGCAGTCCCAGAATCAAAGAAGAGCTCCAGCATGGACCGTATGGGAGATACTGAATCTGATCTCTGTATGGGAAGATGAATTCATTCTATCAGAACTCTGTTCCAAAAGATGAAATGCCAAAACATTTGAAAAAATCTTCAAGGCCATGATGGACAGAGGCCGCAAAGCTGCTCAGCACAGTGCTGGGTGAAACTTAAGGAGCTGAGACAAGCGTACCAGAAAGCCAAAGAATCAAATGGATGCTCACGGAGGGAGGGGCGACTGAGAACTGTAGCTATCCCACAGTTCCCGCACTCTCCAAAAATCATTTGAATTCTGGGCTGAGCTCCCAAAGCCTGAAGGATCAAAAACGTTGTCACGAGTGGTTCAGGGTATATGTCGTCAGGACTGGGGAGTCATTCCCATTTTTGTCCAGGTGCCCCCGACCGACCTCACTGAGGCTGGCCAGGAGCACCCATGACAGCAGCAGACAGTATAGTATGACTGGTAACCATCATTGCCAACTTGCAAAGCAGCAGACGGTACAGTAGAGCTGGTAACAGTCTTTGTTAACTTGCAAAGGCAAGGGAATGCCGCTGTGTAGCGCTGCAGTACCATGTCTGTCAGCAGCATCCAGTACACACAGGGTGACAGTAAAAAAGGCTGAACGGGCTCCATGGTTGTTGTGCTATGGTGTCTGCCCGGGCAATCCAGGGAAAAGGGCAAGAAATGATTGTCTGCCATTGCTTTCACAGACGGAGGATTGACTGACGACATTTACCCATAAGCACCCACGACAAATTTTTGGCCACATCAGGCATTGGGATCTCAACCCAAAATTCCAATGGGCAGGGGAGACTGCAGGAACTATGGGATAGCTACAGGATAGCTACCCACAGTGCAACGCTCTGGAAGTCAATGCTAACCTCGGTTCATGGACAAACACCGCCAAATTAATGTGCTTAGAGTGGCCGTGTGCACTCGACTTTATACAATCTGTTTCCAAAAATCGATTTCTGTAAAATCAGAATAATCCCATAGTGTAGATTCACTCCCCCCACGTTTTCCTCAGCACCACTTTTCAATCAGTCACTTACACTTAGGGCTGGAAGAGGTGCACCAAACAGATGCCTTTTCCTTCTACACACCCCCAACGCAAGGGCCTACTTGACAACTCTCTGCCAAGGGTTGTCTGCTGCAGGACATAACAGTTCTGACTTACAAAACATCTGCTTAAAGCCATTGTCTTTGCAATGTAGATGGTGTAGACGTTTCCTAAATGTATATTTATCTGATATTAAAAAGACAGATATCCAAATACCACTAATACCTGTAAGTTTCAACTTCTCCCTTGGCCTGGTCCAGAGCACTTTGCAATTAATGAGGGTCTTCCCATTGACTTCAGTGGACGTTGAATCAGGCCCTCTGGCTGCAGCGATCTGTAGTTTCCTACATGGAAACTGTAGTGGCCATATTGCAGAAGAGCAGTACCATCATTGCTGACACAGGCGGAGATGATTCTGATGTATTCAACAGTGTGATTTCCATCAGCATTTGGGGTTTGAAGTGTCTTTCCTCCAAAGCATAGGATTTCTCTGTGCTTCGATGTAGTACATGCGTCCAGGCTCAAAGGGACCTGAACCACAATGAGGCAATGAGGGGAAAGGGGCAGGAAGCCTAAGGACTTGGATAGGTTACTGAACCAAAGAGGAGGGGGATTGGAGCAATCCTGGTGAAAAGGCGCATCTGCTTGGCTTAAACATTCTCTCTCTATAACACTTTCAGCCTGGAGAGCTTGGGACCAGAATTCAAATTCTGTCTAGAGGTGCTGCTAGACTGTTGGCCTGGCCTGTAGTTCTGTTTCCTTTTGATCCTTCATCTGTGGAACATAGGAACTGCCAGACTAGATCAGACCCCCCGTTTCATCTCTCTAGGATCCGTCTCTGACAGTGGCCAGCACCACATGCTTGAGAGAAATGTGTGAGAACCCCCCAATAGGCAGATGTGGGGTAATTTACTCCCCAACATTAGGTCTTTTCCTGGTCTCCAGTAGTTAGGTAGGTTGAAGCCCTGAAACATGACAATTAATATCCCTCCCACAGTGTTTCTTGTCATAATTTATAACTGCTCTGGATTAACTTGGTTTTAGGAAAGCAAAGGGGATTTAAAGACATCACATCTTTTTGTGTCCCTTTTGCTGTTCTTTCCCAGGCTGTGGCTCCAGGAAATGCTCTGTATGGTTTGGGATTGAGATGCACGCTCTGCTAGCGTGACAGTCCATCTGTAAGTGATCTTGCTGCTTAGCATGGCAGCTTGTGACAAGCTGCAGCTTGTGGGGAAGCAAATAAATGTTTTTCTTTCTACTCCAGGGAAAGCGAAGGAGCTGCAAAAATCCAGGTGTCCGATCAGCCACACTTGGTTAAGAAACCAATATTCTAGTAAGCATGTGATCTTATCTGTATGTACCTCTCCCTAGCCTCCCTGAGCTAAGCACAAAGGACACATGACCTCTTGTCAGATGGGGCTTTGTGTGTAGGACTAAATGCACTAAGAAGCCCTCAGTCCATCCAGTCATTTAGGAAGCTGAGTATTCCTAACCTTACCCAAGTGGGAGCGTTTGAGACAGCCAGAAGGGAAAGGTAATTACTGCAACTTCTTTGTCTCTTCAGACTGTCCATGCAGAATGCTGCCCCTTCCCGGCTGACATGCCCAAAGAGAAGCCATCATATCACCCCAGTCCTCCAGCACTCTCGCTGACTCCTATTCATTGCAGGATCCAAAATTAACATCCTTGTTTTTCATGGCCCTCTGTGGTCCTGCTCTAGTTTGCCTCACGCCCCTTCTCTCTCGCTTGTTTAGCATTAACTGGTGCTCTGTTCCTTGGCATTATGGGGACAAGAGCCTTCACCTTGGCAGCTTCTTCAGTCAGGAACAGCCTCTGTGTATGTTATTTCTCTGCCTCATTGATTTTCCATCTGTTTTCAGATCTCAGCTGCGAGCATCTCTTCTCCTTTGGCTCTTAATTTCTCTTTCCCTCCTCATCAGTTTTTTCTTTTAAATGTAGCTTTATTCTTTAACTCAAAGCATTTGGGGGTAGGGATAGTTTGAGTGGTTTGAGCATTGGCCTGCTAAACCCAGCGTTGTGAGCTCAGTCATTGAGGGGGCCATTTAGGGATCTGGGGCAAAAATCTGTCTGGGAATTGGTCCTGCTTTGAGCAGGGGGTTGAACTAGATGACCTCCTGAGGTCCCTGCCAACCCTGACACTCCTGAGGTCCCTGCCAACCCTGACATTCTCTGCGTCTATGAAAAACTGTGTGCTGGTATCTGAACTGAGCACAAGAAATCCCCCAGTAACTTCATCAAGGCCCTGATCCAAAGCCCCTTGAAATCAATAGGAGTCCTTCCAGTGATTTCAGTTAGCTCTGGATCAGACCTTATATCTCCTGACTGGGAATATAGTTAAGCTGTAGAAACATCTACTAACTGCATATTTTCACACAGCCTGTTCCATGCAGGAAACTCAATTCTTTATTAAGCTGAATAGTATTTTTTGTTGTTGTTGCAAATTCCCTATTTCTTTTTTACCTTTTAAATGTATTCTGGGGGTGGGGAGGAGTCTGCAGTCTGTGGCAGTGGATGACACGTGCCACTTTTCTCCTCTGTCTTGCCTTCTCCACTTCAGCCGTGAAATGATTAAATACTGGAGTTCAAGCATGAAGTAGTTCTTCTGGCATTGTAGCTGTCTTGTGCCTTCCTCTGGTATAGATGTTCCCTGATCAGTGTGTAACAGCAGCTTCATTCAATCCCCTGAAATGCCCTCTAGGGGGCATAACATGCCTGTATGTTTGCTAGGGCCTGGTGTATGCATTGTAAAGCATGTTTGCAGCCACAGAGAGGAGGTTCCTCAGAAAACAACTGTAGGTAAATTAAACGAGGACTAAAAGAAACAGCAAAATACAAACATGTTTAGCAAGGAATAATGGCCTAGCCAGAAACGCGTGGCCTTTTGCCCATCAGTAATACGTTGTATGACATTGTGACTAACAGTTTCCACTTTTTCTTTTGAGATGTTCTAACCCAGTGGCTCTCAATCTTCCCAGACACCTGTACCTCTTTCAGGAGTCTGATTTGTCTTCTGTACTCCCAAGTTTCAGCTCACTTAAAAACTGCTTGCTTACAAAACCAGACATAAAAATACAAAACTGTCACAACACACTATTATTGAAAAATTGCTTATCTTAGTTTTACCATATACACCTCTACCTCGATATAACACGGTCCTTAGGAGCCAAAAAAATTTTATCGCGTTATAGGTGAAACCGCATTATATCAAACTTGCTTTGATCCACTGGAGTGCGCAGCCCTGCCCCCACTCCCCCGAGCACTGCTTTACTGCGTTATATCAGAATTCGTGTTATATCAGGTTGCGTTATATCGGGGTAGAGGTGTAATTATAAAACAAATCAGTTGGAATATAAATATTGTACTTACATTTCAGTGTATACTATGTATAAAGCAGTATAAACTAGTCGTATAAAATTTTAGTTTGTACTGACTTCACTAGTGCTTTTTATGTAGCCTGTTGTAAAACTAGGCAGATATCTAGATGAGCTGATGTACCCCGTGGAGACCCTGTGAGTACCCCCAGGGATGTACACATCCCTGGCTGAGAACCATTGTTCTAACCAACATTAATTTTACTTGTGCTTTAAGATCTGGGGCTCATGAGGAAATGGAGATGGAAAGCAGCAATGAAATCAGTATTTTAGCAGGGCTGTAAGTAACTTACTCCCTCTTCTTCCCCTGCCCTCACCAAAACAAGCTTATTTTCTGGAACTATTACAGTTGTTTAAATGGGGTGAGGTGGGGAAAGGTCAGTGTTTTAAAACTTAGACTTATTTATGCAGACAAGAAATAGTGGCTATAACCATCCCAAAGTTTGTGAGCCAATGTGCAAGGGGTTTAACAGCAGTAATAACACACAACATTGTGTATGCCACTTTAACCCGTGACTTTGAAATGTGTAAAAGCAGCAAAGAGTCCTGTGACCCCTTATAGACTAACAGATGTATTGTAGCATGAGCTTTCATCCTTGCATCCGACGAAGTGGGTATTCACCCACGAAAGCTCATGCTACAATACATCTGTTAGTCTATAAGGTGCCACAGGACTCTGCTGCTTTTACAGATCCAGACTAACACGGCTATCCCTCTGATATTTGAAATGTGTATGGCTGCCCTCATCTCTAACATAAAGGTCCCAGCAGGTAACACTCCACCTTGAGCTGAGCAATGTATGCTGAAGTCAAAGTGGAGCACAGCATGCTATCTTTCTTGCAATGCAAATCAGGTGTATCCATCTGCTTCTGGTAAGCTCAGAACATGGTCCTGGGTTTGCCAATGCCTGTCTGACTCTTTGTTGGTGTTTAAATAGCTATAATGTCACACTGACAAATTTGGGATGTGTGATGGAGTGGGGTTTTATTTTAAACATAGTTTTATTGCTTTTACAGTTAACTCTGCTTGTTGCATAAAGCTATTATGCGTGGTGGTAGTTCTGTGAGCCACATGCCTCCAGAGCTGCTGCAGATGTGTTGAAAACCTTTCTGAGTAAACCTGTTTACAGTGCTCCCATAATTAGCTTCTGCTCTGGTATATCTGATCTTTGTGTTAGAGTTGAATTAGACTGTTTATTTTGGGGTTTGTTACACTTCGCATAATACACTGAATTCTGCATAACTGATTCCTAATATTCCAACGGGGTCCAATCGGGATTCTTATTTTATTACTTTCTTAAAGCAGGCCCAACATTCTGAATCTCCACAGTCCAAAAGGTGACACGTAAATTTTTCACTCCCTTCTTTCTGTTGTCCCTGGGTTTAGGTATTTCTGGTTTAATCACTAGCTCAGGCAGAGGAGAAGGAGCCAGAAAATCCCTGCCAAAATCTGAAATAGGCATCTTCAGTGGCTGAAGAACAAACTCAGGAAAAGGATCTACTGTTTGACTGTACACATGCTAGTCAGTCGGGTACTTCTTTGCTGTGTCTCCTCTGAGCTGCAGAGCCTTGCATTCAGATGGCAAGCTGCAGTCTGTACGCTGGGATATTTAGTGGCTTTTACCAAGTTAGCTGGCTAATGAAGGGCTGGCATTGTTCCGGCTTCTATCGAAATTTGTCTCTTAGCCAAACAAATACAGTTTCACCCTGCAATTCCCACACGCCAACCAATGGCATACAGGGATAGTGTAGAGAAACCTGGATGCACAGACATTTGTAATTACACAGCATTAATGCTGCTGCTGGAAAGAGCCCTGTTCTTTGTTACCTCTTTACACCTTGTGCTAAAGGGAGACTGCAGAGCAGTGATGAAATGTAAGGAAAGAACAACATGGGAAGGGGATGCACAGTCCCATCCCCTCAAGGACGCACATCTGGAGTAAAGCTCTCTCTGAAGGATACTGGGACTTTAAACGCATGGGATTAAATTCTGAGAGACTCAAATGCCCTCAATTTTTAAAAATCACTTCAGCTGTGATTTTATATAGCTATGCACAAATCCTGTCTTTGGAGGCTTTTAAGAACAGGTTAGACAAACACCTGTCAGGGATGGTCTTGGTTTACATGATCCTGCCTCAGCACCGGGGGGTGTATTTGGTGGCCTCTCGAGGTCCCTTCCAGTTCTACATTTCTGTGATTCTAAACCACATTTAATGATTTTTCTCATCTGCTGATATTGATAAGTGTCTTTCCTACAGAAGAGAGCAGGCAGGCTTGAGAACACCGTCCTAAACGTGGTTGGCCCCAGCCGTTTTCCCCGGTCACAGCTTTCTGTGTGTACCTGCCCGCCTGCTACCTCTTCGATTTCAGCTTTGTTCCTGTTCTTACTAGTGACATCTCCATGCAGGGTGCTGAGAGCAATGTCTCATGCTGGTGAACCACACAGCAATTCCCCTGACTTTCAATATAGGCAAAGTCCTGTCAAAGGCACAGAGTAAACAAACTGGGGAAAAGATTGTAGGGATAACTTGTAACAGTGGGTGGTACCAGAAGTTCACAGGGGAATGTGGTTATCAAATCGGTGAAAGTAAAATGTATTCTGCAACACTAGTTCAATCAGTTGGTATTTCTGCCATCTGTGACGCTTGCGTTAGGTGGGAATCCGAGAACCTAGAATGGGGAAGGTCCCTTAATCAAGGAGGAGAGTGGGGAGTTCAGAACTTAGACCTCTTTGGGTCATCTTGTACATCACCCTGCCAACGCAGGACTCTTCAGTATGTTCCCCATGTGCTTTATTTGGGCCCATTTTTAAATATGGGGAGATGGCATCGAGCTGGAGCATTGCATGCTGGGGTGGGGCCTCTCCTCCCTTCAGGCCCCCTCTACATTAAAGAGAAAAGGATGGGCATAATTTGCTGTGCTCTGTGCAGATTATGTGCAGCCTTTAAGCCTCCATCAGACTGCCGGTTCAGCTGTCGGTTCAGCAAAGCATGGGCACCCTGTGAGAGCACTGTGTCTGTATATGGTACTGCTGTCTGTGTAGTAAATAATGCAGTGTGTCTGTGTAGCATAGCTGGTAAGTAAGACACTCGTCGGTTCACTACACTGTGAAGTAATGAAGTGGAAATGAACTCCCTGCCTGAAGAAGAGAGAGGGGAGGGGATTAACCTCCCGACAGTAGCACTCCGCTGCAGAGATTGATGAGATGTGCTGACGTCGGGCACCAAACACGACCATCTCACTTTGCAGAGCAATTAATCTAAAGATTCAGTAATCTGTCATCCTCTCACAGTCCCTAATAGGTGGCGGGAGTCACACCAGAGCTGGGAAATTGTTGGGGTGGTTTGAGAAGGGCTTTGCATGGTGTTTTTCCCCCCTCCCATTCCCTCCTCCTTCCTCTTGGCTTATGCAGCTGAGGAAGAGTTGGGGTTTGAACATGTCAGAACATCCTATCCTAGCTGTACTGTGGGATGGCAGGATTCTAGATGGGAAGCATGTGCCTGTGGTTTCATCACATTTTTTGTGTTGAGGCCCTGATTCAGGAAGCCACCTGAGCATCTGCTTTTTCATTTCTAGTCAGCAAAGCACTTACTGTCTTCAGTGAGATTTTTAGAATGTGCTTAAGTGCTTTGCTGAATCGGAGTTTAAATGGGTAAAATGCTGGGTTTTTATTCCTGACTTTTTTCCACAAGTGCAACCATTGAGTGGGATGGATAAAGAGACATGTTCTTCTCAACTATTTACTATCCTGTTTGTCACTGTCAGTGTGTCTGCTTGGCTAATGTTGTTCTTACTACTGATTCACCCAGCATAATGATGTGCCCCTTGTAATAACTGAATTCAAATATATGGAGGCAACGTGCCTGACTTGTGATCACATTCCAGCATGTGCTTGCTGCAGCCTTGGTTCTGCGTAGGAAGCTAGTGCAGTTATTGATTGAAAAACATGTATTTAATCTGGAGAAAGTGGTTTCGTGGTCGTAACAGGGAAGGATCAACAGCTCTGCTGTGTGTATAGTGGATAGGCATTTCTCTACAGCTCTGCCAGTGCATCTCAGCTCTGACCTACGGTATTGTTCCAGCTGCAGGCTTGCAGTCAGTTTTGTCCAAGCACCGCCCTTCTGGGCAGGAGCCCAATCTTGTATACTTGTCATGAACCTTATGAGTGTTGACTGTTACTCTTGATTGATGATTGCAAGCAGTTTAATAGATTTATGCTGTGGAAGAGATTAAGATGAGGCCCCACCAAAACTAAACAAAACCAAAACAACTGAAAACAAAAGAAAACCTTCCTTTTTACTGGTGACTGAATTTGGGTTATGGAACAGGGCCATCATAAGTGAGAGGCAGTGCATTGAGTCACTGTTCTGGTGAGTCCCTACAGGCAGTCTTTTAAAACATCCGGTCTGCTGTCCTCCGTGTAGATCATTAGAAGAAAGGTCTGAAGTAGTCTCTACAGAAGAAGGATAGTTAAATAGTGCCAGGATCCCTAGGTCCTATTCCTGGCTCTGCCACAGACTCCTTGTATGATCTTGGGCAAATCTCTTCACCTTATAGAAACCTCTTACAGGGCATTAAAAAATAATGTACCAAAATAATTTTGAGATACTTTTATGAAAAGCATTATGGAAGGACATAGTATTAGGCCTTGTCTATGCTATGGATGCTACATTGACACAGCAATGGTGCTGTAGCTGTGCCACTGTAATGCTGTAATGTAGATGCTTCCTACAGTGATGGAAGGGTTTTTTTCATCGCTGTAGGATCTCCGCTTCCCAGAGCTCCAGTAGCTGGGTTGCTGGAAGCATTCTTCTGTTGAACTAGTTGCATCTATGCCGGTGTTTAGACTGGCATAGTAACGGTGCTATGGGGTGTGAATTTTTCACATCCCTGAGCGCTGTAGGTATGTTGACCAATGCTTAAATGTAGACCAGGCTGCTCTTCCCTGAGAGCCGCACAAGGATAGAAAATGCTAGTCAAATTGACTTGGCTTTCTCCAGACAGCTAATGTCTCTTGTTTTCTTGGGTAGATGCATATTTGCGAATGGTTGGGGAAAACTACTATGATAAGTTACTGATTTGCGGTGGTGAGGGGTGGATGTGTTCCTGTGTGTTTAAATGTATTTGAACCTAGAATATCAGGGTTGGGAGGGACCTTGGGAGGTCATCTAGTCCAACCCCATGCTCAAAGCAGGACCAATCCCCAGGCAGAGTTTTGCCCCAGATCCCTAAATGGCCATCTCAAGGATTGAACTTACAACCCTGGGTTTAGCAGGCCAATGCTCAAACCACTGTGCTATTCTCTCCAATCCCCCCCCCCCCCATTTTAAAAATTGGCCACAAAATTCAAATGTCACATTTGGACAGTTGAGAATAGCAGCTCCTCACCAAGCATACACAGGCTCTTCGGGCCAGGGTTTATTTGATTATATGCCTAGGTTACACGTTAATGGATATTGTGTACTGCTGTTGACAAGGAGTTTTGGACTGAGAGGCACACTTGAAGTTACTGAGGACAGGACAGTGCCTAGCTAGCTGTTGGCAGAAAAGGAGCAGGGGAACTGAGATGTGGCCATTGTCAGACATTAAAAAAGGGACACTGCAGTCCCTAGTACAGGCTGCTTGCACAGTTGCTACAAATCTGGAAGCACAAGTGGCATGACATGTTAATGTTCCAGTGTTAAACCCCTCCCAGCAGGAGAGCATGCCTTGGCGTATTAATAGCTGTATGGTTTGTGAACTTACATGGCTGTACTGAAACCTAATGCCAACTACTTTCACACATGTTGCCCTGCAGATGGACAGAATTATTTCAGAGGGTCACTGTCAGCTACAAAATATATGGCTGTTTCTAGGGCTAGGAGCCACGCTGCCTAGTAAAAACCACAGATCCTTTATCTATATCGTTGTCTAATCCCTCTGCCTTTGTTTAAAGCTTTATACAATGGGGGAAAAACTGGATACTGCAATAAGGAAGATGACTGCACTTGTTGAATTCAGGAATTGGAGAAAATATCCTGGCATAGCAAAGACTGGACTCCTTCCTTCAGAACGGCTTCCATGAATCCCTGCTGTCCATCAGGCATTGTGCTGTGCAGACCTGGAGCGTTGGAAAGCAGTAGGGTACTTCGGGGCCAGTCCTTGCTTGCAGCCAGCAGGGGGCTCCGGTGTCATTCAGCCCCCCTCTGTTTTCATTTCTTTGGCCTGCCCTTTGAATCCAAAGTTTCCTCCCTTTGAAGCTTTAGCTCCACAAGTAACTGTCCCTCAGTGCTGCCTTTTGGTGGCTTACCTCTGCCAGATGGGTGAGGAAGCTTCAGGCCCTTATTTCTGATCCTCTCTTTTAAAATTTCCTTCTTGATGCAGTGCATAGCCTGGGTATTATTGTGCATAGATTGGAAGAATGCTCTGTTTTCTCCCAGGATTCTGCAGAGATCCTTGCTTTTGAGTGTTCTTTCAGGATGGTAAATGGGCTGATTCCACCACATCATGTCGCTTCCACGGCATGTTTTCCATGGTCCTCCTTGCCAGTTGCTGCAGCACAACCACTTTGATGGTAGTCCTTGCCTTAGCGTTCATAACAATGTGAAGTCACTTCATCTCTCTGTGGTTCTGCCTTCCCTTTCTGCCCTGGTTTGTCTTGCGTGCAGAGATTTAAACTCTGTGTGATTGTACAGTGCCTAGCACAACGGGGCCCTGATCGCAGCTGGAGCCTTTCTAGGAGATACTGAAGTGAACATGTAGTTAGTTGTATGGTTATTCCATCTCATTATCTGGGAGTACTCAGCCCACCTCTGTGGTAATAGCCATTCACTGGTCTCCAGGAGAAGGTATTCGTGGGCACTGATTTATGGATACAGGGTTATTTGCCTACAATAGGAGTTCTCCAGATAGACCGTCTCCACATTTATCCTCCCTGTGCACCAGACAGTTTTGGAGACCCCTTTGTGCAGGCCGTCAGGAAACCAGGGTGGGGAGGTTTCGAGAGCATTCTTTTTTTGAGATGCCTCTGGAGTGTTTTAGTTGGCATTATTACGACAGTAGACTCTAGCACAGTGGTAGTCCATTTTTTTTTGGTGAAGGTATAGTCAAGGTCCAGACTCCAGAGAAAATAGTAAAAAATAATGATAACATTAAGTAAATAAAAAGATTTCAGAGTCTGGTTAAAAGCATCTGGCAGTCCGGATTTGGCCCATGGTCAGCTTATTGACTACCCCTGCTCTAGCAGCTGTTTGGCTTTTAAGGACTCTGTGTTGGTGTGGTTGCCCCAGTGTTCACCATTGTAAGTGATCAACGAAACCCGCGATAGTGAAAAAATACTCTTTCAAAGGACAAGAGAATGCAAAATTTAGTGGTGTGAATTCAGATAGGACACAGTCTTGCAAATGCTGAGCATAGCAGGGTGCTTGATGCAAGCTGTGCCAGCTGCCTTGACCATAATAATACGGTTATGTCCTGCTAGTCCTCTTCAAAGTACTGTGCAAACTAAGTAATCCTACAGGGAGGGAAATGTTACCCCAATTTTACAGATGGGAGCGAGATTGTGACTCACCCAGCTCACACTGGGCATTGCTGCTAGAGCTGAGATTGGAACATGAGTCCCTAATTCCTGGGCCCGTGCTTAGACAAGTAGATCACAGTGGCTCTTGGAAGCATCAATAACCTCGAAAGGAGTCCGTTCCAACCAAAGGAAGATTGGGTTAGTATGTGTTCAGTGTGTAGCATTTACATTCTACAGTAATAAATGCTGCTAGATTAAAGCTTTTCCATAGGGTACCTCTTAAAAGAATATACTTTTAATATTTGCAATATGAAATATTAAAATTTACAAAATGTCTCAGTTGGGGCTGAACTTTCAGGAAATTGTTGCTACCTCCTTTGTGTTGGTTTGTACTCTTAATGCCTTTTTAGAGAAAGAAACACACTGGAGAGGAGAGAGAGCTTTCATCAGTGCCAAATATTTCTATTGCTTAATATCATATGTAATGCAAATTACCGAATGTTGCATTAGAAATTGCTTCCTAGGTTGTTATAAATTTCCATGTAGCTGAATACTGATAATCTGCTTCAGCTTTATTGATATGCATTCTCTTAGGCTGCCATGTTTTTCCACTTTTTATGGATATGAAAATCAAAGATGGTATATTATTTTAAATAGCTGCCCAGTTTAGTTGTATTGTACATCCAAAATCATCTGTGTTAATCATAAGAACATGTGAATGGCCATAGTGGGTCAGAGCAATGGTCCATCCAGCCTAGTATCCTGTCTTCTGACAGTGGTCAATGCTGGGTGCTTTAGAGAGAATGAACAGAACAAATAATCCTCAAGTGATCTATCCCCTGTCACTCACTCCCAGCGTCTGGCAAACAGAGGCTGGGGACACTTCAGAGCATGGTTTTACATCCCTGCCCATCCTGGCTAATAGCCACTGATGGACCTATCCTCCATGAACTTATCCAGTTCTTTTTTGAACCCTGTTATAGTCTTGGCCTTCACAACATCCTCGAGCAAGGAGTTCCACAGGTTGACTGTGCATTGTGTGAAGAAATACTTCCTTTTCTTTGTTTTAAACCTGCTGCCTATTAATTTCAAAAATCAGTGGGGAAGGGCCGAGCTATATTTGTCTACCAACCGCCAGCTTTCAGTGTATGTCGTTAACACACTTTAAGGAAGGCAAGCTAGCGTGGTACTCTTGAGATAGGTGATGGGAGCTGAGAGGGAATCCGACTTGTATCAGGAAGCAGAATTGTAAATTAAGTAATAAGTAATCTAGTAATAACAAGGGCACCCATGGTTTGTCCACCTGAGGGCTGCTTTGACAACTGTCAGGAGCCTGAGGGTGCTGCATAACAGATCATGTGTGTTGGCCCTTGTCTTTAATATGTTGGTGCAGCCAGTGGGGATGATGGGTCCCATGGTGCAGTGCTCCATCTGGAGTTGGGCAGCCCTCCCCCACCCTGCTCCTCTGTTTCTCCTCCCCATTGTCTTGTGTGCCTTGCAGCAACATGATCCTACCTGCTACATTCTCACCAGCCCTTCCAGCAACAGTATGGGTGGCATCAGACTGCTGTAGGAATGAAAAGGATGGGGGATAGAGAGAGGGTTAGAAGTGGAGTTTGTCTCATGATCAATTATCCTCCCTCCTCCTCCCCCCCGTCACATCAAGAAGTGACACTGCTTCTGTCAATTCTCAGGAGCAATAATACCATATTCATTTATCTCCCGCAAGGGGTGGTAGATATCTAGGGAATGCTCACAGCTGCTTCTGGGAGTTGTGCGCACATATCAAAAGGAGGAGAGACCCCTGGAAGAATTTCTAAAAGTTTTTGCTGAGTTTGTAAGAAAAAACAACTTGATGGTATTTTCTCTGGTATTCTTACAGGCATATAGTACTTTCTGGGGAGTTTAGATGGCCAGACTAGCTACCTGAGTTGGCCATTAACTTTGGCAAAAAGGTCTCTTGGATCCTGAATGTCCACAAGTGGTTGGGACCTCAAGTTTTACATCTCCAGAAGGTGGCACCTTCAGAAACACAACACTTTCAGCACCACTCTGTGACATTGCTTTGGTACAGACTGGGACCTGGTCCACGCTACATTTTTAAACCGATTTTAACAGCGTTAAATCAATTTAACGCTGTGCCCGTCCACACTACAATGCACTCTAAATCGATTTAAAGGCTCTTAAAATCGATTTCTGTACTCCTTCCCAACGAGAGGAGTAACGCTAAAATCGATATTAACATATCGATTTAGGGTTAGCGTGGCCACAAATCGAAGTTATTGGCCAGATAGTTATAGTGATAGCTATCCACAGTGCAACGCTCTGGAAATCGATGCTAGCCTCGGACCATGGACGCACACCGCTGAATTAATGTGCCTAGTGTGGATGCGTGCGATCGACTTTATAATATCTGTTTAATAAAACCGGTTTAAGTTAATTTGAAATTATCCTGTAGTGTAGACGTACCCTTGGAAGCGCGCCACCTACTGTAGCAACACCACTTCCTGCAGAATCGTGAAATTCCTTTTAGGTCTCCTATACAAATACCGACGAGACCTTGACATGACTTATCTTACAAAATTTGATTAGATCAAAAGTCAGAGCTGTATGGCTGCAGACCATTTCTCTACAATAGGGTCGTAGTGGAGAGAAACTACACTAATGGAGCCTGATAACATTGCTGTGGGAGTCAAACTGATCTTTGTTTATTTGCAATCTGGCATTAACGTAGAGTCTTCACTTGCCAAGGAAGGGTTTTCATGTGGTGCTTTGTTGCCTTCTGCCTTGAATGAAATAATTCTGGTGAAAGACTTAAAATTAGCACTAGTTTTCAGTTCTCAGGCTGTGTAGAGAACCTGGATTTTACAATGAATTACTACTGCTTCCTATCTCCTGCATGCTACAGTCCCTGCAACTGCTGCACAGACCCTGTACTACTTTTCCTAGTGGCAGAGCAGTTGTTCCAAGCTATTTTTTCCCCAGAGCTCTATATTGACTTGGTAGATTTGTTATGATTGGTTCCTTTGTGTCAAAAGTTGGCCTGGCAATGTACAAGGATGGGGATGCTGCTCTGTTTTTTAATATACAACCCATTATTCCAAACTGTTCTTGCTGAAAACTTTCCCCAAACCGCTGAGTCACGATAATGGTTTGATGAGCTAACACCTCCTCCATTGCCTTCTGTTCAGACCCTTGAGCCCCGTTCACACATGGGAAAGAGCTGTGGTTCTTGGAAAGGAATGTGGTTGAAAGGAGCCTTCAGGCAAAGACAGAGGACCCTTGCAGGAGGAGATGGAGAGTATTTCAGGGGCAGTTTTAATGCTTGTCATAAACCTAGTCCCAGATTTGGACCTTAGCGTCCAAAATATGGGGGTTAGCATGAAAACCTCCAAGCTTAGTTACCAGCTTGGACCTGGTAAAGCTGCCACCACCCAAAAAATTAGAGTGTTTTGGGGCACTTTGGTCCCCCAAAAACCTTCCCTGGGGACCCCAAGACCCAAATCCCTTGAGTCTCACAACAAAGGGAAATAAACCTTTTCCCTTCCCCCCTCCAGGTGTTCCTGGAGAGATACACAGAAGCAAACTTCATGAATCTAAACAGAGGGAGTCCACCCTCTCTATTTCCAGTCCTGGAAACACAAGCACTTCCCTCTTTACCCAGAGGGAATGCAAAGTCAGGCTAGTAAATCTAACACACACAGATTTTCCCCTGACTTCTTTCTCCCACCAATTCCCTGGTGAGCACAGACTCAATTCCCTGGAGTCCCCCACTAAAGAAAAACTCCAGCAGGTCTTAAAAAGAAAGCTTTATATAAAAAGAAAGAAAAATACATAAAAATGGTCTCTTTGTATTAAGGTGACAAATACAGGGTCAATTGCTTAAAAGAATATTGAATAAACAGCCTTATTCAAAAAGAATACAATTCAAAGCACTTCAGCAACTATAGACATGTAAATACAAAACAACAAACCATCTTTGTACTCACAACTTGGAAACAGAAGATTAGAAAACAGGAAATAGAAACCCCCTCATAGCCGAGAGAGTGCAGGCAGAAGACCAAGAACAAAGGACTCCCACACAAAGTTCCCTCCACCCAGAGTTGAAAAAATCCTGTTTCCTGATTGGTCCTCTGGTCAGGTGCTTCAGATACTTATTTCCAGGTGAAAGAGCCGTTAACCCTTAGCTATCTGTTTATGACAATGCTGCTTACACTGCTTTCAGGCTAAAAGACCCCTCTTCTTGCCACGCCGCACTACGTTCAAGTTGTCTTTGAAAACAGCATTGTTCTAAGACTCAGTCAAATCTAGACCCAGCATGGTAACTTATTGCTGCTTAAAAATCTGTCAGACAGGCTGATCCTGCTTGTGCTGTAGTTTGTCTGTGTGTGTTTGACTCAGATGGACGTCACTTTGTAGGGCAGGGAATGGGGTTTACCTTGGAAAGCATGTGTCAGTTTCCAGTGCTGGAGTAACTTTTCTTAACACCTTCTCTCTCATCGGTAGAAGTGGGACCGTAAGAATCACATTACTGGGTTAATTTCATAAGCTCAGCCAAGACCTGCAAGTAACTGCAGCTTCCACGCCTCGCTCTGCTGGGCCCATGGCTTTGCTAATGTGGCTGAAGGGTGCAGCTGGTTAAATGCTTTTTAACTTAACTTCTCAAGCAGTGACATTGACGAAAGGTTATGTTACCCAACCAGGCTATCGTTAAGTGTGTGTATAGGAGCTTGAGGGGTAGGGAACCTGAACCAAAATAGTTAGGCATCAGGCTGAAATCATTAATGCCTGTTGCCCACAGAGACTAATTAAGGAGAGCTGCAGCTGTTTGTGGAAGCAGTTTGTGGGGATTACATAGCAAGCACATGCTGAAGGAGCTCCTAGAGTGTGAAACATTAGGAAATCTGTTTCATGCTGCCTCGTGTGCAGCCACTATGCCCCAAAGAGCTGCTGCGGGAGGGACTGGCACTGGCATATGGGAGGGTGCTGGAGTGGGACGAGGCTATTATGAGCCGTTTGCTTTGAAACCACTGCTGCTGTGCCTGCAACAAGGCGTGTAAGGTGGGCCCTGTGGGTGCTCCTGGTTTTCGATACTAATAGCCCGTTAGCTAGTGTAACTAATAGGAAAGAATAATAGTACCACCAAAACCAAGAGGCTGCCTCTTTCATTTGCCCCATGTAGTAAACATAGATGCCAGCCAAATGCCTAGCAAGGAGATCCTAGGTCAGCACAGAACATTGCTTTATTTTGTCATGTTACTCTGCTGTCTGGAGAGATCAGATTTCACGTTGTATTTGATCATCTCCAGTATCCACCTTTTGAAAGAAGATAAAACAAGCATGTCTGAAATGCTGTTATCCCAGCACCATAATCTTTTCTCTTTTGGTAAATGACATACTTTCCTTCCACACGACTGACTGCCGCTGCCACTATCAGCCTCAGTCTATGGAACAAACTGAAGAGGAGTTTGACTGCCGCACTGCTAGAAGGGAAAAAGCTGGGCTTCCCATCGAGTTAGGACGCCTGGGTTCTGTTGCTGGCTGTGCTATTGAATTCCTCGGTGACTTTGGTTGAATCACAATATCTGTTTCCCTACCCGTGGATTGGGCCTACAGGGTGTTGAGGCTAAATCTTTGTAAAGAGCACTGAGATTCTTGAAGGAAGAGTGCACTATAGGTGCTCTTCTAGCAGTGGTGGAAGACACTGGTGAGATTCAGAGACGAGCTGCGAGAAGTGTGTGGAGTACTAGAGCTGCCTAGGTAAACAGAATAGTTTCTAATTTGTCCCTTTATTTTACAGCTAAAGTCATATATGTGCCTTGTGTATCCCACTGGGCATGCTGTGAAGCTGTTGAACTCCATGTCTGTTTTCCTTTCTGCATCAGGTTTGCACGCGGGCTTTCTCTTACGTTTTTTATTCTTCTAGGCAGTGTTGCTATAGAATGTTAGAGCAGCGGTTCTCAAACTGGGGTTTGCGGACCTCTGGGGGTCTGTGAGGGTACTCCAGGGGGTCCGCTGGCCCCGCTGATCAACTCCTCCCCCCCCCACGCCTTCTGCACACTGGGGAACAGCTGTTCAGTGGTGTGCGGGAAGTCTTGGAAGGGAAGGGGAGGAGTGGGGATGGGGCGCACTTGGGGGCAGAGAGCGGAATCATGTCCAGGGCTGCCGGCCCCGCTGATCAACTTCTCCATCTCCCTCCCAGTGCTCCTGCACACTGCAGAACAGCTGTTCCCTGGCATGCAGAAGGGAGGGGGAGAAGTGGGACAGGATGTGCGAGAGGGCGGAAAGAGGCAGGGAACAAGAAGGGCAGGGATGGAGAGGGGATGGGAAGAAGTGGGTTGGGGCCTTGGGGGAAGGAATAGAGAGAGGCCTAGGCCTGGGGCTGAGCAAGGGGGACTTGGGGGGAATCCATGAAAAATTTTAAATGAAAATGGGGATCCTTGGGTTGCTAAAGTTTGAGAACCACTGTCTTAAGTAAGTCTACATGGCATTTTGGGGCAAGCCTCCCAGCTTGGGTTGACAGATGTGGGTAGCAGGGCTCACGCTAGCACTCTAAAATTAGCTGTATAAACAGCGCTTTGAAATTGTGGCGCTGAAGCTTAGGGAGGGGGTGGGCTTCAGAGCCTGAGCCGCAGTTTCAGAGCACTGATGACAGTTCTTATTCGAGCACTAGCACGAGCTCTGCTAGCTCAGTCTGTCGACCTGGGCTGGGAGGCTTGCTCCGAAGTGCTGAGCAGACACACTCATAGAATCATAGAAATGTAAGGCTGGAAGGGACCTCGGGCCACAACTTTCCATAACACAGCTTCTCCCTGTTCCTCTCTCTGGTTGTCCATAGATATAACTCGTAAACAACTTTAGTTCACATATGGGGAAAAGGACAAGCGTGGCTAGTGAAATCATTTCATCTAAGTTGGATTTTCAGACCTGTTGTTCTTGCATGTGCATGTGCAGTTTGATCTAGAAAGATTTCTGCTCAGCTGGCCCAGGCACCAACGTTTTCTTGAAATTTAATAGTTTGTATTGAGAATGATTGATTAGAAAGCTCAACTGCTTAGTCTTTCAAGTTCATAGTTCCTTTCCTTAGTTTTCTCCCCCTTCTCCCTGTAATGGCATAGTTGTAAAGGGGCTTGGTGTTCACTGAGTTCTCAGCTTTTGACAGATAATACAGCCTTGGTTGGAATCTTGGGTCAGATCCCAGTTCTAACATCCATTAATGCAGTCACCTACTATTATTTGATAGTGCCTGAAATTCTGATAGATGCTTCATAGAAGACCTAAAAAAATATAGTCTCTT
Organism: Gopherus flavomarginatus; assembly: GCF_025201925.1. NCBI lineage: Eukaryota > Metazoa > Chordata > Testudines > Testudinidae > Gopherus > Gopherus flavomarginatus. The sequence goes on along the minus strand of NC_066618.1, from coordinate 298,662,975 downwards.
CTGCAAGGAGTTTATAATCTAAGTTTTAGATGTGACACAATGAGGGTAGTTGTCTGGTGGTGTTTGCTGTGAGCCCCCCGACACCAAAGCAAGTATGAATCCTATAGAGGAAAAGGGGAAGTATGGATCATACAACTTGTATTAAAAACATTAACTACGTTTCCTATCCTTGTTAACCTTATTTTCCTTTCTCCATTTCTTGAGTTTGTTAATTGTATCTTGATGCAAATGAGATGGTAAGCTTTTCAGAGTGGGGAACGTTACAGTACAGCACCTAGTGCTCAGAGGACTTGGGCCCCGTTGTGGTATTGTAATAGCAATGACAGTAATGCTCTGCAAGCTTTCCTACAACATTCAGCCAATTCGAGCTTCACCTGGAACGTGTTTTCCTAGTCTTGAACTCCTACAAAGGAGCACAGAATTTGCCACCCCAGATCAGACCATAGACCTATCTGGCATCTTCCCCTAGCAGGAACCAATGGATACTTCTTATGATGATTTATGCAGGAATTAACACCATTGAGAGCGTCAGACACAGGCTTCAGCTATTCCCACTCCTCTACTTGTCATGTATGGAATCTCTCTAGCATTGAGGATTACTGTTACGGCATGTGCGGGGAGTTTGCTGTAAACATCTAGTTCTTTTTGTAGCTAAGCTTCTCAGGGTTTTCTTGAGACTGTTTTTTAACCTTTTAAACAAAAGTCCACTGAATCATGGAACATTAGAGGAAACAAAAAAGTGTGTCAGATATTCTCACTTTATGCTTATTGTACCTGATGTTTTCTGTTAATATCCCGCCTATTTTTCTATTTTGGAACATTCATCACTTAGGTGACCTTTATTGCAGTATTTGGTGCTCTGTTGAGATGTATATTAGAAAGTAATTTGCAAAGTGCATTTCCCTTGTATCCCGGTACTGTCCAAAAAGGTGCTGAAATACTAAAACCAACAGCAGATTGTTCTATAAGTGGCTTGCAAAGAGAGACTCTTTCAGACTAACTTAAAAATAGATACGAATATTGTACTGAAGAGTTTCGTCAGCTATGGACCAAGTACTCAGCAGCTGTATATTTGGCTACTCCGCTGATGGAATAACTGGCAATTAATCAGAAACAGATGAAAGAGCACGAGGTGGAAAATAACAGCAGAGTAGATTATGCAAGAAAGAGAGAATTGAAGCAATTAGTGCTGAGTATTATTAGATTATGAAATACTCCATTATCTTCAAAAGGTTGCCCAGGCATTAATTAATCCTGCCACAACCTGTGAGGAGGACGAGTAGAAGTAATCCATTTTTACTGGTCAGCACACCAAGTTAAGGCCCCAGTTCAGCAAGGTGCTTAGGTTTGTACCTAACTTATCACATGTTGAGTAGTTCTGTTGACTTCAGTCAGACTGATCCCATGCTTAAAGTAAGTACCTTTCTGAATCAACACCAAAGTGATTTGCCCAGTGCTACACCCTGAGTCAATGTCAGAGACAGGATTAGAGTTTGGGGGTCCTGTGCCGAGTCCAATGAAACCTGCTGCAGAAGATCTTATCCTCTGGTGCTAACGAGGGCAATTGCCTAAATAGAGGGCTAGAATAAGTATTACACGATGCAGGAAAAATATTAAATGTGCAGCTATATTTTTGACAGATGCTAGAGATGTTGTGGATGAGCAGAACAGGGCAGCTAAAAAACTGCCACAGCCTACTGTGAGAGGGCTATAGCTTTAACCAGAAACTTGGCTGCTGCAGTCTGATATTTATGAATTTTATATAAATTGTTCAGAGCACGATGTCACTGGCATCCCAGTATGATTAGAAAATGAAATTACAGAGCTTTAATCTAAACCATCCACACTCCCAATCACAACAGGATGCAGATGCGACAAACTTGCTTTAATAAGTTGGTACCCCTTGGGGAGGAGAGCTGACTGCTCAAGCCAGCCATCTTAAATCTCTGACATATCTGTAGGGCCCTATCAAATTCACGGTCCATTTTGGTCAATTTCATGGTATAGGATTTTAAAATTAATACATTTCATGATTTTAGCTATTTAAATCTGAAAGTTCACAATGTTATAATTGTAAGGGGTCTTGACCCGAAAAGGAGTTGTGGGAGGGTTGCAAGGTAATTGTAGGGGATGGGGCATGCGATGCTGCTACCTGTACTTCTGTGCTGCTGCTGCTGGCGGTGGCGCTGCCTTCAGAGCTGGGCAGCTGGAGAGCGGCAGCTGCTGGCCGGGAGCCCGACTCTGAAGGCAGAGCCGCTGCCAGCAGCAGCGCAGAAGTAAGGGTGGCATGATATGGTATTGCCACCCTTCTGTGCAGCTCTGCAGAGCTTGGCCCTCAGTCTGCAGCTGCTGCTGTCTGGTTGCCCAGCTGTGAGGGCAGTGCAGAAGTAAGGGTGGCAATACTATAACCTCCCTAAAATAACCTTGTGACCCCCTTCAACTCCCTTTTGGGTGAGGACCCCCAATTTCAGAAACACTGGTCTCCCCTGTGAAAGCTGAGTACTATAGGGTAAAAGCACACAAAACAGCAGATTTCATGGGGAGAGACCAGATTTCACAGTCCATGATGTTTTTCGTGGCTGTCAATTTGGTAGAGCTCTACATAGCTGTATTCAACTAAAGTAACCCATGACGAGGGATCAGCCAAGCACCGAAAGCTGAAACCATTGGAGAAGGTGGAAAGTAAGGTGTGGATCCGAATGTTGCCTGTGTAGGGATAATTAAGGCCAGGTGAACTAATGAGAGCTAAGAGGGGATGGAGGAAGCAAAAATAAAGAAGGGGGGCTCCATTGAGAATCATGAGGCTATATTGCCTGGGGGAAGGAAATGGGAATCTGGAGAATTTGTCCTGTGGGGGTGGAAGGAAGTTATTTATAACAGAATTGTGACTTGAAGGTGGTGGTTGGTGTCGTGGCTTTAACATTTTTTCCTATATGACCATAAAACCTTGGACTAACATTGATGCGAGGGATACCATTTGACAGACCCACCAGGGAGTGATGTGGGCCCTATATACAATGGCATGCTGGTTGTAACGGTATTGTTATACATCCTTTGAAGGACAGCAGCTTGATGTGAAAAGATTTGTAGGGGATGAGGTGAAAGAGAAGGAAGATTAGCAGATGTTTGGGGAGCTTGCATGGTCTTTCTATTACATTCCCTGTCTGGAAGGGGAAGCCTTCATATGGTGACTGAGCTTTTAGCAGAATTTTTGCAGAGCGTGTGTAAATCTGATGTGTGCACTCGCTCTCTCAAGGCTCCACGGGGGGATTAGAAGGGCTGGACTAATAAAGTAATCAATAGTGCCCCATTGCACTAAGTCTATATAAACCTGTTGGTACATATGGTCCCTGCCCTGAAGAGCTTATATGAGATGGAGGGAGGGAGCAGAAAAAGCAATAAGAGGGCAGGAGGGTAAGGTTTGACAATACCACCACCATACTGGCATGTACAGGAGAAAGGAGCTGATTTTTGCAAGAGGCTCTGAAGCCAGAGAGGCCAGATTGACCCAAAACAAACAGTGCCATGCACAGCTGCAGGAGAGGAGGATTGGTGGTAGTAGCAGGTTGGTCTGACTGTGTAAAGTGTCACTCTTGGAGCTTCTGTGGAATTCTGCTCATCCAGGGTGTCAGCATGTTTGGAATCTACATCTGAATCCACCATTTCTCTTCTAGCTTTTCAAATGAACTGTTGGTGCTTAAACTCGAAGGGTAGGATTTTTGGAAGTGCCTAAGCCTTAATCACCGATGGGGTTGTCATTACAGCTGTCAGTGATTCCCTTCCTCTTTTGTTCTTTTAGATTGGAGCTTAGACTTGCAAAAATTAGGGCTGACAACTGAAAACCAGCCAGCCAGACCTTGGTGTGGAATCCCTGTGTTGAAATGGATTCTCAAGAACAATAGGCTCCAAACCTTATAGGAATATGAAGTAGAGTAGTAGGAGTTTTATGTAAAATCCAAGCTGCTTGTCCTTGTTACTGGCTTTCTTGGTAGCATTTCTGCACTTTAATGTCTTACCTTGGTTTTGGGTGTTCATGACACCTTGTGCTTCTGTGTGACCTCTGTAACATGGTCCAGCGGCTGGAAGTTGAAGGTAGACAAATTCAGACTGGAAATAAGATGTAAATTTTAACAGTGAGGGTTGTTAACCACTGGAACAATTAACCAAGGGTCATGGAGGATTCTCCTTCATAGTCAATTTAAAATCCAGATTGGCTCTTTTTGTAAAAGATTTGCTCTAGGAATGGTTTGGGGAGTTTTTTTGTTCGTGTTATGCAGGAGGTCAGACTTGATGATCACAATGTTCCCTTTTATTATTTTTAATATTCTATAATATGCTCTGTTGGGATTCTTTTACGGCCTGGGATAACTCCCCTTCCCACATTTCAACAAAGAATTCCAGATTAATAGAGTTTCTCTTTATTACTAAAGCATACTTAGTGGGCATTGGCCTGGGGAGTTTATAAAGCATTTCCAAGGTTTCCAGTAGCTCTGGGGCCTCTGGTAGTCCTGAGGCATCTGTTCCAAATTGATACACCAGCAAATGTTGTAGTTGTAAGTACCACCACTCCATTGATGCTGTCAGGTCATGTAGTTACTTAGTGTTAGAATGAGACAAAGTGCTCGTTCCCTCGCTAACTCGGACATCCCTTTGATGCCCTTGCTCAGCCAGTTGTTCCAAATTATAGCTCCCCTCCCCATTAGCAAGTCATATGACTTCCTGTATAACACAGGCCATAAAACGTCCCCAAAATAATTCCTAGAACAGAACTTTTAGAAAAGCTCCAATCTTGATTTAAAAATCAATAGTGATGGAGAAACCACTATGACTCTTGGTAAATTGTTCCAATGGTTAATTATCTTCCAAGTTAGAAATTTCTTATTTCAGATTTCAGGCTGACAGGCTTATAATTACCCAGGTCATACCATTTACCGTTTTTAAAAATTGGCATGTTAGCTTTCTTCCAGTGCCCTGTGCGTCAAGACTTTTTAAAATCAAGATTAATGGTCCAGCAAGCTCCTTAGCCAGCTCTTTAAAAACTCTTCGATGCAAGTTATCTGGACCTGCTGACCTTAAAATTTCTAGCTTTAGTAGCTTCTGTTTAACCTCCTCCAGAGATACCAGTGGAATGGAAAGTGTGTTATCACCATATGATGAGACTGTATCATCTGTTTGGCCCCCCAAATATATAACAAAAATATGTATTGACCAATTCTGCCTTTTCTGCATAATTATTGATAATTATACTATTTCCATCTAGTAGTGGACCATTACCATTGTCAGGATTCTTCTTTTTCCTAATATATTAAAAAAACCCTCATTGTTCTTAACTCTGCTGTCCATGCATTTCTCCATGTGCGTCTCAGCTTCCTTTATCAGTTGTTTATAATTCCTAACGTCTGATTTATATTCATTACTATAAATTTCCCCTTTCTTCTGTTCATTGTATATTATTTTAATTTTTTTTACAGTTGCCTTCAGTTTCCCTCTAAGCCCAGGTGGGTTTTTTTTAACCAACACATCCTCCTTCCTCAGCTGTGTGATTTGTGGCTTTTGGGGCATGTACTAAGGGTTGGTTTGTCTCCAGGAACAGCCAATTTCTTTTTCAATAAAAATTTTGGAATTGGGATCTAATAAAAGTGGAGAATGGCCCCTCCCACTTTTAGTTTGCCACCAAATGTTCCGTTTTCCTTCCTCATATTAACTAAGTGTAGCTAATGGGAGAAATCAAACTGCTTCCACAAATTGTAAATCACTGCACCAGAGAACACAACAAACCATCCAGTTGAACAAGCGACTCTTCTATATTAATGTTGTACTTTATGTTCATGTACTCGGCGTTTGAACTTATAGAAGGTGTTGTTAGGGTGGGGGCAGGGGAAGGGGCTGGAGAAGTTTGTGTGTTAGATTTAGGGGAAAGGAGGATGGGGCAGCCGGGGAAGGAGATTGGGGAAGTGGGATGGAGGGTAGATACAGTGGGAGAGGAAGGCCGGGGATATTGGAGAGGAACAAGCAGAGACAGGGTGACAAGGAAGAAGTAGGAGGTGATGGGGAGGGCAGAAATCATTGTCCACGTAGTTCAGCAATCTGCGTTGGCCTTCTCTGCTCAATTGGTGGCCATAGGGGTACAAATACCTTGCTCGTTTCCATGACATCTTGCAGGGAGGAGAGCCACCTCTTGCACTTCCAGCAAATGCCATCTCCAGCAGACAGGCTCTGAAGATCCCCAGCCATTAGACGTGGTCACCCAGCCGGGTCTCCCACTGGCACCAATTTTAAAACAGTGGTATTGGAGCTCTCAAATTTCTGCAGAGAAACAGAGAGCGGCACCACCTCCGGGTGGTCTCTTCAGTGTGCAGAGGTGCTGAGCTAACACAAAGGCCTCTTACAATCACAAATAGTTCCCATGGATCTGTCCAGTTAGGGATGTTATCAAATGTTTCATTAGTTTCCCAATACAAATAGGAGTAAAGACACTTGATATTGCTAATACACAATTTAAATAAATCCTTTCCCAAGTCAGTTCTCTCCCATGTGATTGATTTGGGATGAGATGTTCCCTTGACTCCTCTGCTGGGGTACTTCACATGCAGCCATGTGATGAGAATTGATATACATGGGGCCCACAAGTTAATAAAGTATCACCTTGGAGCAGAGGAGCGAACCCATGCAAGTCCCAGTAACTGGATACGTTCATGAGTGCGAGTAAGGGAGACATAAACAAATGAGAAGTAAAACAGAACAGGTACTCAAGTCACTGCAGGCTGCTTAAAAAAGAGTTCTGCTTCTTGTGGCTTTTGGAACAGATACACTTTCTTACCAGTCTTGACACGAAACTGAGCTGGATACTTAGCCCTCGTCCAGACTAACCCGCGGCATCGGCGGGTTAAAATCGATTGCTCGGGGATCGATATATCGCGTCTAGTCTGGACGCGGTGTATCGATCCCCGAGCGCGCTTACATCGATTCCGGAACTCCATCAATCCGAACGGAGTTCCGGAATCGACACGGAGAGCCGCGGACATCGATGCCGCGCCGTCCAGACTGGTGAGTACCTCGATTTTAGAAATTCGACTTCAGCTACGTTATTCACGTAGCTGAAGTTGTGTATCTAAAATCGATTTTAATTCCTAGTCTGGACGTGGCCTTACATAAAATATTTGAGCCCTCGCTGTTTGACAAGTTCCCTTGTTCTTCTAAGGCAGATCTCTGTTCAACCATATCTTCTTCAGACAGTTGAAAAATCCTTATCTTTTTGAGGCATCCCCAAAACATTTCTTTTTTTCACAAATTAGCTGCATTTTATTTTACAGTAAATCTGAGAAATTTGATAATCAGAGTGCAAGGTTTGGCATTTAAGGCTGGCTTAGGAGCCAGGGACCTATGTGCTCTCTCAAACTCAAATTTAAAATCATCTGGCAGGCTGAGCACTTCTGAAAGGAGCTGGGGAATAAATGCTAGAGGGGTGCCTTTCTCTACTACTTGTGGAACTCCTATAATTCTCAGATTATTGAGGCAAAACCTTCCTTCGAGGTCTGCCACTTCAGGTTTAAGAGAAGAAAAGTGTTGAGTCTTTACTACACCTGGGCAGGGTTAATTGATGTAACAGTCAGTTGTACTGTGGCTTTGAGATGTACTGTGTCTACTGCAATTTTCTCCAGCAGGGCCATTATAGACAGTGTCCTCATCAACAGCCACCTTACGCAGGCGGTGGAGAGGCTTCCGTTCTCCTTGATTTTTGGCTACTTGTAGAACTCTCTGTAGACAGAAACTTTTGTCGTCTGATATTCCAGAGATTTGAGGTAACTGTGCCTTTATTGGTGGGAAGGAGAGGAGTTGGTCAGGGCCCTGGATTAAAGATGGAAATAGACATTAGTAGATGGCTCTGGAGCTCAAGGGATCTGCTCCATCATGTTGCACAGTGCCCCCTGGAGTCCTCAAGTGTTTAAGAATAATAGGGCAACATTAAGTCACAGAAAATTTTCCTGACATTGAGATTTGTTAACTGGAATCCTCTCCCTAAGGAAGTGGTAGAAGCCCCATTGCTTAGGTAATGGAAAAGCAGATTGAGAATAAGAAACAGAGGATATTCCCATATTTATTGTTTGTACTGTGGTAGCGCCTATGGGCCCCAAATGTAGACTGGGGCCCCAACCATAGACCAAGGTACCACTGTGCTAAGTATTCTCTCTGTAAAGCTTGTGCAGTGTGTATAATTTTTAAGTGCGTAGTTGGAAGCTGATATCTGGGGAGGCGGGGAGGAGAGTGTTTTCTGGGTGGGTGGATGTTGGTTGTTTCTCCATTAGAAATATGTATTTGATTTAATAACAAGCAGGAGTGTAAGCCCTTTCCTTGAGACTACAGAAAAACTCCTGTAGCACTGTCAATAAAAAGATTACCTGACAGCCTAGAAGGGAAAATGAGAATTTATCAAATATTACCACCACTGTCTAGAATTGCTTGTCAAACTTGGAGGCAAGATAAGTGAGATTTCTCGCTCCTCTCCTCCTTTCCCACACTGACTTCATTTGGTAATCCTAAGAAAGGTACAAAGGGAGCATTCTGCTCTCCTGTCACTCATGGTTTAGAACATTAGGTGTTTATTGGAGGTAGAACCAGCATGGTGTTTCAGTTGCAGAACAAGAATCGCTCCCTTCAGAGTGTGCTGTCAGGAAGGACAGAGAAGAGCCACTGGATTGGACTGTGTGGATTTAAATCTAAACACAAAGTGCTCTCAATTTTATTGTAAAGATTGGATTATTGACTCCTCGGATGCAACAACATTCACTGTCGGTTGGAAATGGAAACTTTCCCTTCATTCTGCTAGCGCACACTTCTCTTTGTTTTCACATTCAGGCAGCTGGGATGTTAATTGGTTACCAGCAAACTTTTTGGCTTGATCTTGTCTTCTTGCTGCATCTCTAACTTACCATTGGCTTCCAAAGTTAGAAGCCATCAAGTAGATAGTTAGTGTCCTTTTTGTAGCGTTATGCTAGCATGCTGGAGCCTGAAGAGGTTGGGGTCAAAATTCTGTGTATAAGGAGTCTTGTATACTAGTTGCATGGTGCTTATTTAGATTGTTTTTTTTTAATTTTTTTTAAATAAGAGACAGCTCAGGTGAGCAGTCTCGGTAGTCAGTGAAGATTGCCTCCTTGTATGGCTGCAGTCCTCTGGTCTTATTTTCAACATAGCACAATTACAATGCTGATAGGCCCATAATGTAAATGCTGCAAACACAGAAGTTGCCAACACCGAGGCTCAATAACCGTGTTATCATGATTTAATTTTTTTCCAAAGAGAACTGTTCATTTGCATTTAAACCTTGCCCTGCAGTGTTTCCAACTCAACACCATAGCATTATGCCAGGCTTTGTCTATGCTAGCACGTTTAGGACTTGTAATTCTCCTGTGGAGGTGGTAGCATGGGCAGGACTCAGGTATTTCTGCCTCTGTGTCCTCTAGTCTGTGGTGAACTTGGAGCTGCAATGGTTGTGGAATTGTGGGTCCTTATTTTCTTAGAGTAGAGACGACCCTCCTGGGTGAGGAAATCAGCATGATATTGGCATGAGACTGACTGGTCAGTTCTGTCCAAACAGTAAAACAAAAAGTAAGCCACTTCCATTGACCCTGGGCTGTTAATTTAAATGGAGACAATTTTCACTTTTAGTAACCTGAAGTAGTCAGCATTTGGTATCGATAAGTAAGGACATTTTTTATTTTAAAAATAAGTTTAACCTGATGATGGCCATGATTTTATGGAGCTGAAGAGAAGTAAATACAACCAGAGTGTATTGTTCCTGTGAACCACTCAATATTGCGGCGAGTAGGTACACAGAACACTGCAGTGCAACTAGAGCCCTCCAATCCTGGATTTAATCCAGTTAAATCAATCTGGGAACATCTCCAGTGTGGAGGAGGTATAAATTGTCACGTAACATTAACAGACTATGGGAGAGAGAGGTAAGGGGGGTGAGGTGATATATTTTATTGGACCTCTTCTGTTGGTGAGAGAGAGAAGCTTTCGTGCTTACAGAGCTCGTCTTTAGCTCCATGTAGACTCAGCACTCTCACCAACAGAAGTCAGTCCAATAAAAGATATTACCTCACCCATCTTGTCTCTCTAATATCCTGGGACCAACACGGCTACAACAGCACTGCATCCAACTATGGGGGAGAGAGGCAGAAATCTGAGGCTGACGTACTGAGGCCTGGCCATGGCACATGTGAGCTGTACTGAGCACCAAGGGGTGACACATTGCATTACATTCTAGGTTTTGTTCTTTTGTGGTACTGGATTCTTTTCCAGCTTGAGACCTCCTTGAAACAGCAGAGTGCCTGCTGGTGTCTGTGAATCATTTTTCTCTGGCTGAGTTAAAAGCTTCATGTTTTTCAATCCCTCACTGTATAGACAGAGCTTTGGGACCCATCTTTGCCTGGATGCTTAAGGTGTCACCCTGCTGAAGTAAAGTGCAGGGCTGACTTTGCCCACCAGTGCATTGGTGGAATACAGTAAGGCCAAGAGATGGGAGGATTTTTTTTGAAAACCAAGATGTTTATTAAAACATCACAAGAAAAACAACCTGTACAGACCAGTGATCCCAAGGGCGAAGTGTAGCACTCTGGACAATGTACCCCAAAGACAGAGAGACAATGTGGAGGGGTTTCTTCCTTTGTTCCCCATACAGGGGCTTTGTTGGAGTATCAAAGCCATTACTGAGGGGAGCAAACTCTTCCGGGTCTCTACCTGCTTTCCCTTTGACTTCCCTGTGAGTCAGCACCTGCTCAGCTGTATTCTTTTCTCCACCTGGAACCAAGTGAATGGTATTTGATCACCTTGTTCCCAGCATGTTCAGGAGTTTGTAAGGTATGACAAAGCCAGGGCTTTTCTCCCTCAGAGCCCTAAGTGGTTTACTCCCCCACTCTCAGTCTTGCAGAGGTAGCTCACTCTGTCCCACAAGCTCAGCCCTCCCATTTTCAGGTAAAAGGGTACACTTACACTGGGACCAGTTCTCTGGTCAGCTTCCTTGAAACTGGGAACCCTTTGTCCTCCTCATGCTGCAGTGGAGGACAGCTCTTCTCCATCCTTCTTCCAGAGCTCTACTCTGAGGGCTCTATCAAAACGCACACTGGGCAAACTAGATAAGTTTATTCACAAAGCATTGGCTGGTTGTCTCCCAAGGTCTTTTCCTTGTCCCCAAGAGACAGCTTGACCTGTCACACAACTCTCAGTATGCTTTATTAGGAGTTGTGTACAGTAGGCTGCTGAGCTCCAAAGAAGACTTAAGTCCTTGCTCCTGTTGTGTCAGAAACCGTTATGGGGATGGTTGGGTCTAGTGGTTGGAGCCAGGGGTCAGAGCTGGAATCAGGAGTCCAATGCAGGGTTGGGGTAAGGCCAGAGTGAGAGCAGGACTAGGAACAGGGTGGGAGCAAGAGCAGGGCTGGAGCAGGCTAAGGCTCGGGGAATCCATTGCCACGATCAGACAGGAGAAAGTTCCAAGCACTGGAGTGACGTGGAACAGACTGAGCTGCTGTTCCGCCTGTGAGGCTTATGTACCTTCACTGAGAGTCACCAGACCTATTCCTGGCTTGTGGATTGGCTGGAGCCTAGCACAGGAGTGACTCATCACCGTACACAGTGCTGTAGGAGAGCAGAGTTATTTTGACAAATGTTCCATCTTGGCCTGTGCTTTTAGCGGAGGGGATATAAGCTGCGTAGTCTGCTTCATGCTCTGAAACATGCAGCTTTCCGTATTGGAATTCCTTCCTTACCTCTATTTTCATTGTTTCAGAGTAGCTCTCCTGCCCCCATGGTTCGGATTTCTTTTATACAACTGAGAATTCAGCGTATCATCCACAAACCGAAGTGGAGAGTTCATATTGGACAGACGTTTTCATTCTGGCAGAAGGATTTGTTTCTATGCACTGTCAAACCAAAATTTAGTTCTCTGCAAGTGAAATGGAATGACTTTGAAATGAGCACTGTAGAGCCCATGTTAAATGGAAGCAGACAAGGTTAACAAGCATTAAAATGAAAGTAAACCTCCGAGCTCTTGGGAGAATCTGGATCCTAGTTGTTGCCTGTATTTTTAGATGGGAAAGCAGAGTGCATAAAGTAGCCCTTTAAGTGTGGCAGAGGCTGGATAGACCCGTGTCAATGTCCGCTCTGGCAGTGCCTTTTTGGCTCCGGCAGCTTTCACTGCTAAAATCAATGGCAGGAGCCTTTGTGTCTGAATGGTGAAAGTTAAAAGGTTTGAGTTTAAAGTTAAAACTTCTCAGGTCTCCTTCTCTCACACCTAAGGCTACATTCTGCCCTCTTCCCTTCATTCCCTTTGAAGCATCTGGCATGGCCACTGTCGGAAGACAGGCTACTGGGCTAGGTGGACCATTGGTCTGACCCAGAGTGGATCATTCTTATGTTCACAGGAACCTTGCTTATGCTCCGCTTTTCTGAGCAACCTCCCCCAATGCAGCTCCCTGGATGGAAGCAGTGGTGAGCGCTGAGGTAATGGCTCGAGCAGCCACTGGCATGTTGGCCACATCATCTAGGTGTGTTCTGAGCGGGTTTAGAGAACAGCGATTAAAATGTGGGTGCCCATGTACACTACCTACCACCAATGGGGGTGCATCAGTGGGAAAGTTTCCAAAAGGCTGCTAGTGCAGACACAGTCACTGTGGTGGCAGGAGGACATGACTGTTACCGCAGTGGTCCTCAACTAGGGGTCCGGGGCCCCCTGGGGGCCTGCAAGCAGGTTTCAGGGGGTCAGCCAAGCAGGGCCACTGTTAGACTTGCTATGGCCCAGGGCAGAAAGCCAAAGCCCCACCACATGGGGCTGAAGCCTGGGGCCTTGAGCCCCACCACCCAGGGCTAAAGCCAAAGCCTAAGCAATGTAGCTTCGCGGCGCCCCATGCAGTTGCCTTGCTTGCTAAGCTCTAATGCAGGCCCTGACTTTTATATGCAGAGAACCAGTGATTGTGTCACGAGTGGGCTGTGGAGTTTCTATAGCATGTTGGGGGGCCTCGGAAAGAAAGAGGTCGAGAGCCCCTGTGTTACAGCATGGCCAGTAGAGATGCTGTGGCTGTGGCTTTAATTTTTGCTGCATACGGTATAAAGCAGGGTTCAAACCAGTTGAAAGTAACAACCCTGGACTTGCTCTGGGGCTACATCAGCAGCTGCGCAATGAGGGTTCGATTCCTTTATCCCCTTCTCCACTAGCCCACCCTCCTCCTACCTTCTTCTTTCTGGAGTGTTAATTTTCGGGCTTTCCACACTTGAACTCTCCCAGCACTGTTTTCTCTTTCTCTCTGTGAACGTTTGATATCAGCGCACTCTGTTTCTGGCTTTACAGCATACGTTGGGCAGGTATTTAATTCCTTCTTCCTTCACAATGGAGCAGCTGAGACATTCAGTTCCTCCTCCTCTTGATAGTGTTTGGCTCAACGTTCAGGTTAGAACATCACTCCAGTGGAGCATCCATTCCAGTGATCACCTGGGGAAAGTGGAAGGAGCATATAGCTGATAAAAGATCCCTGAGCTAGCATCTTCTGTGCAATACAGAACCTTGCAAATAGACTTTGTCCCTTTTTCTGGAGGCCAGGAATACTTTGTGCTGAAATTTATCCAGGGGGCTGGCACTTCATGAGTTCTTTATGGTGACCGTGGGTTAGCTCGACGTTGCCTACAAATTCAGAGCTCCCTAATGTATCTATATGTGTCTATCTAGGGAGCTCAATATGAGGATGTTAACTGTATGTTAAGCACTCCTGACGATCCTGCCGTTGCCTTGATGCCATCGAGTTAATTGATGGGGGGTGAGGGGAGAGAACTCAGCTCCCTCTTACTTTGTTCTTAGGATTCCCAACTTTGAAAGTCTTTGAAAGCAACTTGGGTGCAGAGGGCTGGGATGGAAAAGTGTCTTTGGGGGAAGCTGTGCACTTTTTTGTCTTTCTTCCTATCCATTTTTGGCTTTGTAGAGCAGTGGATAAAAGGGGGGAAGAAAAAAACCACAAAAAACCACCCACAATAATCTATAGCAACTGTCACCCAGCAAACTACTCCCATTTCATACAGCTAGGTTAGGTGTCAGTATGCGATCGATGGCTCTCGTACAATAATTATAAAAACTAGCAGGTTGTGTTGCTTGAGTGAGTTTAAGAAGAGTAGGGTCTCAATCTTTCCTCTAATAGGGCTTTGACAGTCCGCAGTGCAGAGGCTTCGTCTTAGTCTGACAGTGTTGTCATTAAACACCAGGTAGTGTGGAACAACAGAGAACAAAGATTCTGAGCGCAAGGGAACATGCGGTTTTGACAGGAGTTATTTGTCATCACGAAGCTGCCCAAACTCTTCAGACTGCAATACGGACGGCTGCTTAAAGTGACTTATTGCCCCTGTCTGTGGCTGCAGTTGTGATTTGATAATCGGTAAATGTTTGTCAAAGATGAATTCCCCACCTGATTCAGTGCTGTGCTGGAAAAGCAAATGAAAAGCAGTGTGCAGGAAAACAGATTGGGTGGATTAAGGTGCAGGCAGATGATGACGACAAAAAACAGGTTTCCCAGCCAATTTGACCAGCTTTCTGTGAGACATAAAACTACCAAACTGCAGGACTCAGCTTCTCCGTATTCACGACTGGACTGGGCCGTACTCCACACGCACACACGATCTTGCAAATCAACGTGCTGTCGGGTGTGTTGGGGGAATTGCTCCTGTTCAGAGGATGCCTTTTGATTTGTTGCAAAGCTTTCTAGAGTTGCATGTTAACACTTCTAACCCATATTTGATCTTGAGGTACCAAAGGCCACTTGATAGCTAGAGGGATGCATTCTCTTGTGCTTAAGATGCATTACAGCGTTGTGTCTCTATTTTGGTGCCCTCTCATTCTTCCAGTGTGTGTAGTGGGTATTTTAAAGGAGCAGAGTTCTGATGTCTTTCAGTTTGCATCATGCTAGTCAAGGTTTGGACTCTGCTTTCCCTTTTAAGTATTTTTCTCTGCCAAGTGTGTTTGCATGTGTTACACTCCCAGCAAATTTGGGGCAAAATTAGACCCCTTTTTGTTACTCTCTTTAGATACTGTCATAGCCAGTCCATAGCATCAATGTTTTTATTCAGAAATTCGGAGGGGCGGGGGAGGGGAGAATGAACAGAACTTTGCAAACCTGCCCTCTTGTGATGTGGCTCGAACAGTGGCTGCAAAGTTTTCTTTCATTCGTAGGAGTTTATACAAGTTTTTCTGCTGATGCAGGAGTCTGTGCAGAGTCTTTTAAATGGTTAGCTGGGAAAGTTAAAGGCTGGGGAAAAAATAGTCTGGCCTTCAATTTGATATGCGGTTTTGGGGGTGGGGAATCGTAATGGATTCAAATTTTTGATCATTATATTAAAAAAAAAGAAAAAAACCCAAAGTATAAATGTAAATTAATTTTGCATCTGACAAGAGTTTTTTTTTGTTTCCAAAGGCGGCGATGGGAGGGGGGCGGGGGAAGAGACCTCTCCCCATGCCCCTGCCCATGGCCAATCTCTAATGCAAGATCCATGAACCCATTTGATTATAGTCAGGTTTTTTTCTAGTGTTTGAATTGGTGAAAACGATCAAGAGCAGGAAAAGTGGAGTGATTTATTAGACTCATAAAAATTCATACTTTGTTATTCCAGTCATCTTACATCTGACGCTTGTTAGAACGAGAACCCTGGCAGCTCCTGCCGGGTGAGTGGGGAAGGGGGGCATTTATCAAGCTTCATTCTGCCTCGGCTGCCATAGCTGTTCTCATTTAGCGAAATGGACTGGATTCCTGGAAACACATTAATAATCATTCACTGAAGGAAGGGGGGACCTCCTCCTTGTTATAATAATAAGGGTTGTGTTTGAACAAGGTCCAGTGCTCCAGAGACCCATTTACTCTCTTTAATGGGGGCTTTATTAGAGAAATGCGTGTTCCATGTATTAACTGTGACCACCTCTTAGTAATCGCAGCAGAGGAGTGGAAAAGGCACAATCTCTCCTTATGCATCCATGAGACACTAGTTTATCTGATCCTTCCTGTTGTGTTGGTCCAGTGTATCCCTGAGACTTGAAACCTGTAGTTCTCCACTGGCAGTAGCAGCAATGGAAGCTGCAGTGTAGGCAGGACTCAGCCATCTTTATCACCATGTTGTCTAATGTCACACCGTGCCATCTACACAGGTGGTAAAAAATGGCTGCATCCTGTCATGTTACAGCTGCTACCAGTGGAGTTGGGATTATGGGTCCTCAATTTTTCCCGAATGGGAATACGTGTGGTCTTCTCCCTTGTTTGCAGAGCGAGGCAGTGAGGGAGTTTTAACTGGGTGCAAACAAGCAAAATGTGTATTAAAATGAAAGTGTATAGATCTAGGAACAAAGAGTGTAGGCCATACCTACAGGGTGGAAGAGTCTGTCCTGGGAAGTAGCGACTCTGAATAAAGATTTTGGGATGGTGGATAATCAGATGAACCTGAGCTCCCCGTGTGATGCTGTAGCCCAAAAGGCTCAAGTGATCTTTGGATGCATAAAGTGTGAAATCTTCAGTAGGAGTAAGGTTATTTTACTGCTCTATTTGGCACTGGTGCGGCTGGAATCGTGTGTCCAGTTCCGGGGTCCACACTTCAAGAAGGATGCTGATGAATTGGAGAGGGTTCAGAGAAGAGCCCCCAGAACGATTAAATGATTTGAAAACCTGCTTTATACATTCGAGTCAAGGAGCTCAATCTATGTGTCTTAACAAAGAGCATGTTAAGCGGTGACTAGATCACAGTCTGTAAGTACCTGCTTGGGGGATAAATATTTGATAATAGTTTCTTCAGTCTAGCTGGGAAAGGTCTAACGTGATCCAATGGCTGGAAGTTGAAGTGAGGCAAATTCAGACTGTAAATAAGGCATACATTTTTAACAGGGAAGATAATTAACCATTAGATCAGTTTCTCATGGGGAGGGGTAGATTCTTCAGCACTGGCCATTTTAAAATCAGGATTGGATGTTTTTTCTAAAAGCTCTGCTCTAGGAATGGTTTGGGAGCAGTTCTGTGGCCTGTGATGTACAGGAGGTCAGACTAGATCACAATGGTCCCTTCTAGCCTTGGAATCTGTGACTCAGTAATGATGTTTTTTAGTGCTTGAAAGGGCTGTTTTGTCTCTTAGGGAAGTGATTCTCAACCAGGGGTACATGTACCCTTGGGGCTACGCAGAGGTCTTCCAGGGGGTCCATCAACTCCTCTAGATATTTGCCTAGTTTTACAGCAGGCTATATAAAAAGCACTGGTGAAGTCAGTACAAACTAAAATTTCATACAGACAGCAAATTGTTTATACTGCTCTATGTACTATACCCTGAAATGGAAGTACAATATTTATGTTCCAATTCATTTTTTTATAATTGTATGGTAAAAATGAGAAAGTAAAGGCATTTTTCAGTGCTAGTGTGATGTTAGACTTTTTGTATTTTTAGGTCTGGTTTGTAAGCAAGTAGTTTTTAAGTGAGGTGAAACTTGGGGATATGCAAGACAAATCAGACTCCTGAAAAGGGGACAGTAGTCTGGAAAACTTGAGAGCCACTGTTTTAGGGTAGGTCTTCACTGCAGTTGACAGTCGCTTACCGGGATTAGCTTTAATTTAGCTAGCACAGGTAACAGTAGTAGTAAAGATGTGGCAGCACAGGCTTCTGCATGAGCTAGCAACTCGAGTCTGTACCAGGGTTCCTTGTGGGTACATGCCTGTGCTGCCTCTTCATTCCTATTGTTACCCATGCTAGCGAGATTAAAGTTAGTGCAGATACGCTCTTGGTGTGCTACAATCACTCCTTCACTTTGCAGTGAAGATGTACCCTTGGTTTCTGTTGCATTTTTGATTCAGCTGGATTTTTAAGTATTGACACTAAAGTTTTTAACCCCACAAAATGTATGATTTTAAATAAACTAATTTGTGTGTGAGTTGTTCACTGGACTTCCCTGCCCACCTTGCTGATACTGTTAATGTTTGTATACTAATGCTATACTGTTAGTATTGCACTGAATCACAGCCTGAGTGGGAAGCCCAGACCTACTTAGGAACTGATCTCATTGGATCTCACAGGCTAAGCAGGATGGTTCTCTGTTAATGCCTACGTGGGAGCTTTCCCAAGAAAAGCTAGATATGGCAGACAGTAACATAGATGATGCAGAACGTGGGACTCCTCTCTGAGTACCTTTTGATCAGGTACTTGGCATGGAGCTAGAGGATATTCTTCTGGAACTGCTTTTTTTAATGAGAAAAGCAATCAGAGTTCCTGATCACTTGCAGTCATTAAAGATTCCATGGCACTTTTGGGAAGGGTTAGGAGTCCAGCTGCAGTTGGAATTCAGACAATCACATTCTCTTCTCTATAGTTAAATTGGATAAAAGTCTTTGCTCCTTGACCTAAACTGCTGTGTAGTGCTGCTGTGTGCTTCTGCATTCAAGTGACTTTGTGAATCAGTTTTAAAGCACTCTGGGTTCCTTCTGCACTAAAGTTAAACCGTTACTTCAAGAAATGTGCATTCCTGCTAACAGTGTGCTGTTAGCAGGGCCTTTCTGAGGTTAGCTTGCCTTACTGCTGCTGCAATATTTGAGTGAACCTATAGGTGAGTGACAGGAATATTTCCAGGATAACTGCCACTGTGACTAGAGAAGGGAACTCATCTAGGCTGTATGAACCAGAAGAGCAGTGGGAATGGATGAACAGAAGTGATATGAAACGTAAGCAAAGAAACATTCAGGGTAGTGCAATGTGTGATGTATAATGTGCTGATGATTGGTGTGTAGTGGGCCACCAATCATCTGCAAAGATCTGTGTGTATTAAATCAGTGTTAGCCCTTCGAGGACCAAAAGACATACATCACGAGTCTTCAAAGTATGTGCAAGATTTACATGCCTAATTTAGTATGATGAAAAAATTCCCCAACGGTGCAGTGCAGTGACATGGTGCTCAGATGACTAGAGGAATATTGATTATTATGCTAAAGCAGCAGGTCTCCAACTTTTTCATTCTGAAACCTGCTTTATGGGCCAGATCCTTGGCTGGTATATATTGGTGCAGCTCCACCCAAGTCATGAAGCTACACTGATGTATACCAGCTGAGGATTTGGCACTCTGAGTCATAGTTTAAGTCAGAAGGGACCACCAGATCATCTATTCTGACCTCCTGGACTACCAGCACCACCCAGCATCCACATACTAAACCCAACAGCTGAAATTGGACCAAAGTATTACAGCCCTCAGGAGTCCAGACTGTCATGTGCCACAACCAGAGAATAGGAAGGACTGAGATGCCCGGTGTGGGTGAACATAATGTAACTGGAATATACTTCATGCAAAAGGTCTCTTGTAAGGTATCATTACAAAGCTTATAATCTACTGAGTGTGATCATCCTATTTGTATGAATGTATCATTCTTGTATCTGAAACTAGGAATATCAAATATAACTCTGAGGTCCTATTGTAATTATGCAAAGTGTGGGCCATTAATGCTGGTTTGGAATCTTGATGGCTCCCATCAACTAGGACTATTGACTATAGATGACTCTGTTTACTTACAAGCCTTCCTGTGAGTCAGGCTGGGTGGAATGAAGGCTTGGGGGTCTCACAGGACATGTGACCATGTCACCTGGTACTGGAATCCATCTTAAACCTGGTGCTTTTCCATTTAGAAGGAGAGGTTGGGACCCAGAGAGACAAAAGATTCCTGCCTTATGCCAAAGCTATAAAAGGGGTGGAACAGAACACAGAGGGCTGCAGTCATGAGAAATCCCCTAGCTACCACCTGAGCTGGAACAAGGACTGTACCAGGGGAAAGGATTGGGCCCAGACTAGAAAGAAGTCTAGTCTGTGAAAGAAGCTTATTGCAACATCTTTGAGGGTGAGATTTCTTCTGTATTTAGTTTCCTACTGTATTAGGCTTAGACTTGCGTGTTTTTGTTTTATTTTGCTTGGTGATTTACTTTGTTTTGTCTGTTATTACTTGGAACCACTTAAATCCTACTTTTTATACTTAATAAAATCACTTTTTGCTCATTAATTGACCCAGAGTAAGTAATTAATTCCTGGGGGAGCAAACAGCTGTGGATATCTCTCTATCAGTGTTGTAGAGGGCGAACCATTTATGAGTTTACCCTGTATAAGCTTTATACAGAGTAAAACGGATTTATTTGGGGGTTTGGACCCCATTGGGAACTGGATATCTGGGTGCTGGAGGCAGGAGCACTTCTTAGGCTGTTTTCAGTTAAGCCTGCAGCTTTTGTGGGGTGTGGTTCAGACCTGGGTCTGCGTTTGTAGCAGGCTGCCAGGGAAAACGGGCTCAGAGGTAATCTCAGCACATCAGGTGGCAGTCCCACGGGGTTTTCTGTGACCCAACCCATCATACCCGAGCTACAGTTTTTCAGGTCAGAAAGGAAGTAATCATGCACTGTGAACTAATATAAGATGTATGCCATTCTCAGTGTGGTGGAAACTTTCTTAATATGTTCCCTCTTTCCCCTTTCTAATGAGATACCATGTCCATAGGAGCACATGGGCTGTTACACAGTTTGCTGAAATACCAGAACTGTTAGATCTCCAGTGGCAGACAAACTTGAAATGGTAGATTCCACAGGCAGATGTCTATATTGTACTATACATGTAGACAGAACACGGACAGATGGGGAAAGTTGATTGCAGAGGAGGCTGGGTACATTAAACAGATGGGTGGATTAATCAGAAAGACAGATAGGTAGATCTGAAAGACAGATTAATTAAATCTCTTACTAACTTCCTCGTAGTGAAAATGTACATACAGGTTCTTTCACAGAGATGGTCTTTAGCTCGCAGAAGAATGCTACTCAGTAGCTGGGTTAAATAATGTATATGCTGATCTAGCAAGTGGCGCATGACTAGTTCTTTCTGGGAAACCCTTGTCTTGTTTTTGCCCTAATCTACTTTGAGTTGCATATTCTGAACACTTGTTTGTTGAGGTAGTTCTCGAGTGTGCCATCCCCAGTGGTGTGTGCAAGGTAGTAATACGTTTGATCAGACATGGCAATACTATATACATTTGCTGTGCTGAATGCTGTTGAAATGTTCCAATTAAAGAGTGGGCAAGCATATTAAAAAGCCACACTTAAACTCTCCTTCTCCCCACAGAATAAATGGGAAATGCATTGAAAGTACTTTACTCCTTTCTTTCAGGGAATTTTATGGTGCAGAGAAGGGGGGAACCAGACTGAGAGGAGATAGTGGTTTGTCCCTCCTGAATTTGATACCAGGGCTGCCCAGAAGGGGGGGCAAGAGGGACAATTTGCCCCGGGTCCTGCAGGAGCCCCCATGAGAGTTTTTTTGGGGCCCCTGGAGCGGGGTCCTTCACCCACTCCGGGGGCCCCAGAATACTCTTGTAGGGCCCAGGACCCTGGAGCTTCTTCCGCTCCAGGTCGTCGTCAGCAATTCAGTGGCGGGGGGTCCTTCTGCTCCGGGACCCGCCGCCGAAGTGCCCTGAAGACCTTTGACGGGTCCCGGTGCGGGTCTTCGGCGGCAATTCGGTGGCGGGGGGTCCTTCCGCCGCAGGACTCGCCACCGAAGTGCCGGGTCATCGGCGGCCCCAGACCCCTTGAATCCTCTGGGTGGCCCTGTTTGATACCAAGGGAACATGCAGTCCTGCTCATTTTAGGAAGATGTGGACTACCCACAGTCTCCTATTAAGGCATTAACAGCCCGTCATAGATACCTTTGAATTGCCTTCTCCTGAACTATTAGCCCTCAGAGACAACAAGGGGGAAAATAGCTTCTGGGTTTATCCTTCACCAAGGACAAACCTGCCAGCGTTGCTATTCAAACGCTTGCTAGAGACTGCTGGTTGCTCACGTTTCATTGACTGTATTATTCTTTCAGGTAAGTTTCTTACTGTTCTGTTTCCATTGATGTCTATTATTTCCCTTATTCAAATCACATTCCCTTTCCTTTCCCCACATGTTACGCTACTTCCTGTCAACTTTTCTTCACAGACTCTTCTCTCTTCCTCAAAGTGCTGTCACTCCGCTTCTCTGGATCCATTCCGAATAGTTATGGAGCTGCTTGATTCCAGTGTACCTGCCCAGTTCTTGGGGAGTCTGCTCCAAGCCTTTGGTTTTGAGTTTGAATAGTAGTAAGGAGAGAGAGACTATTGCTTGCGGTACACTCTACCAAGAGCTTTGTTACTGTCTAACACGCTGTCTTGGTTTTTAATAGTCCAAATGCAGGCACTGTAATGACATTCTTTTTATTCTGCTCCCGCGCATTATTCTATTAGCCTGCATTAGCACTGTGATTCCTTATATTGATGGCTAGAGATGTTTCAGATATGGCTGCATTCTGCAGCGAATATTTCAGGTACAGTAGATGTGGATTCGTTAACTCTTGTGAGCAGGATAAACTCCGAAGTACCTTTATTTATATATCAATGCTTTTTTGTATAGTTTCCTTCATGCAAACATAATCTCAACTATACATATAAAATGATGAATCTAAATCAGCTGTTACCACTCAAGAAAGAGATCTTAGGAGTTATTGTGGATAGTTCTCTGAAAACATCCACTCAATGTGCAGAGGCAGTCAAAAAAAGCTAACAATGTTGGGAATTGTTAAGAAATGGATAGGTAAGACAGAAAATATCATATTGCCTCTATATAAATCCGTGGTATGCCCACAACTTGAATACTGCATGCAGATCTAGTCACCCCATCTCAAAAAAGATATGTTGGAATTGAAAAAGTTACAAAAAAAAGGCAACAAAAATTATTAGGCATCTGGAACAGCTTCTGTATAAGGAGAGATTAATAAAACTGGGACTTTTCAGCCTGGAAAAGAGTCAACTAAGGGGAGATATGATACAGGTCTATAAAATCATGGCTGGTGTGGAGAAAGGAAATAGGGAAGTGTTATTTACTCCTTCTCATAACAAAGGAAGTAGGGGTCACCCAATAGGCATCAGGTTTAAAACAAACAAAAGGAAATATTTCTTCACGTAACACACAGTCAACTTGTGGAACTGTTTGCCAGAGGATATTGTGAAGGCCGAAACTATAATAGGGTTTTAAAAAAACCCAACTAGATAAGTTCCTGGAGGACAGGCGCATCAATGGCTATTAGCCAGGATGGGCAGGGGTGGTGTCCCTAGTTTCTCTTTGCCAGAAGTTGGGAATGGGTGACAGGCGATGGATCACTTGATGATTCCCTATTCTGTTCATTCCCTCTGGGACACCTGGCATTGGCCACTGTCAGAAGACAGGATACTGGGCTAGATGGACCATTAGTCTGACCCAGTTTGGCTGTTCTTATGCAAACTGTTTCCCAAAGTTTGTCAGAGTTCGAGGGGCATTGTCAACTCAATTTTAGGAGGTTAAGCAATTTTAAGAAAAATGCTACCTCCTGATAGAGCATTTGGTGATACCACTCTTGCTTGTGTCCAGATCACTCTACAGAACTGTCTAGTTACGCTGACTTAAAACCCCAAACTCTTTAAAATAATAAAAGGCCTTCCAAAAAACTTGACAACGATTAGGCTGCTGGTGCGCAGAGATCGCTGCTGGCCAATATTATCTCACTGTTTATTTGTACTCCCCTATCTGTCTATGTCCATGTGTTGTCTTCTCGACTGTTTAGTTTGTAAGCTAGTTAGACTTTTTGTTCTGTGTTGATGCAGCATCTAGCAAATAGGGGCCTGGTCTGTGACTGAGACTCCCTATGCACTACAGTACCATAAATCATAATATAGGATTCAATGCTTATGTTTACGATTTGTTTGTTTTGTTTTTTAAAGCAAGCGAGTAACTGCCTAACTGGCCATACAGAATGAAACTGATTGACACAGCTGTCAAATGCACAAAGAGAACACTGAATAAATTGAAAATATTTTTACTAATGACTTTCATTTCTAGTGAACTCAGGTGTTACTAGTATCTATAGTGGGGGTAAGTGTTTCAGACAGAAATTTGATTCCCCCAAGTTGATGCTAGTGAAAGAGAAATAATTGAGAGAGAGGTAGAGAGGAGAGGAGGAGGAGAGGAGACCACCTTTTTCAGCTGGGAATTGAAATGGGGCAGAGGGCTAATTAAATGACTACAGTAAGATGGCAGGAGAATTCAGTGGAGGGTTTTTTGCACCAACAGTGAGTGGAGAGGAACTGGAGAAATAGCAGGCCATATTTAGCCATGTAGTCAAGAGAGGAGGAGAGTGATGTGGCAAACTAAGAAAGCTAAAAGGCTTTTTAAACTAAGACTGGGGGGAAGTGAGTGATGTCATCTGGGAAGATTAGAATCTTCACAGTCATCTGGTAAGAATTGCAATGAAATTTCATTCTGATGCCCTTTTATACTGGGATTTTATTCCACCACTGTCCTGTTTTAATTCCAGGCTTCAAACCAATTTGTTGCCAAAAACATCTAAATGAAAAGCCCCTAATTGAAGCTGTTTTTGAGAAGTGTTATTGCTTAGTCCGTGCCCTGCAGCTAGGAAAATGTGATTATTTGTTCTCCAGTTTGTTTAAACTTGGCGATAAATACTTCTAAGCATGTTGCACTTATTTCAGGAAGATGGACATCATTAGCAGCATACTTTGAACTTGGGGAGGAAAAGGCAGGCAATATTACTAGTATAAAAAAAATGCAGGGTCTTAAAATTAAGATAATAGACTTTTCTCAAACAGCTCAGCAAGTCCTGAAAGTTGATTTTTCTCTCTACCATCCCCAAAGCAAGGGGAGATGGGCCTTGCAAGGTGTCAGACCATAGTCTTGTGTGTGTGATGGTAACATATATTATAGGACAGACTTCGCACATCCTTGTTTGGGGCCAGGACTTTGCTTTAATTATCTTGCAACAGATCTGTATTTTAAAAAGCTTCTGAAAGAATAAAATGTCCCCTTCTGTCCACTGCCTTGGCTGAATCTATTAGCACTTATCCTGAGATTTTTTCATCTCTTGCTCACTGGTTCATGTCCAGCCAGAGTTGGTAGTGAGCAATATAGTTTTGTTTTGCTTTGGTGGAATATGAGTGATGAGTTAGCTATTCTCAGCCCAGCTCCTTGTACGTGATTGTCTGAAGAGCCAACACAGTTGCCTCTGTCTGCCTAGAGATAGTGTCATGTTGTTCTCCAGTGTGTTCTCCTCCTCCTACAATAGTTTTCTGGTGAGTTAGGAGGTGCTAGTAGCTCCAGCATTCTCAGCTCTTAATAAATTATTGCTTGATGAGCCGATGATAGCTTGGTTTGCCCCTAACTTTGGGGAAAGATTTCCCTGCCACAGGGTGTCCTGGAGACAGAAATCCTATTTCCTTTCTTTAAAAGCTCAGGAAATCCATTTGCAAAACTTAACTTATATTTGCTACTTAACAGCAAGATGCACTTCCTATTAACAGTGTACGTGGGTTTAATACCTTCACTATAAAAATGGGTATTTCTCTTGGAGCTTGCTAGACCCAGTGCTGTCTTGCCACTCCATTGTCATTCCTGATAAGTTATGCCAGCGTCATCTGCCTGGGTCCATTCAACGTAAGGAATTAGTGAGCAGATTTGGTACTAATTCCCCAAATGTCTCCCTCTGAAACCGATGCCTTGCTAGGCAAACATTGGAGGGTATGTGAAGTCCAATAAGACATTTGCGTTGCAAAGCCAATGCTACTATTGTTCTTTGTGGATCTAGAGTCTGAACAGCAATCCTGCTTCGGAGTCGCAGGTAAAGTACTTTTAATCATTTGGATTTATTTCCTATTAAACAGCAGTTTGTGATCTTAAACTATCGATTACACTCTGGCATAAGTAGCAATCTCTCTTGAAAGAACTCAGAACTGAATGAGTGTGAAAATTAAATTCCCCTCTTAAACCAAAAGATGGTCCTTTTAGAAGCAGATTCCAGTAGCAATATAATTAACCTCTCACTGTGCCATTCTGTATGAACCTATTGAACATACTCAGCGATAATCATCCCATAATACTGAGTGTCTGCTTTCACACTGAATTCGTAACAGTATTACAGTAATCCCAAATCCTTTTGTTAATTCCAGGGACTTGGCCAACTTGGTAACCAGAACAAAAGACATTTGAGTTCTGCAGCACAGCACTTATGTTTTGCAGGTGTTTTTTGGGTAAAGTGAATCACCAAGAGAATTTGTAGTTGGTTGGGATAGGAGCTCTGATAACTTTGAATCAAGTTAATGTATAAATTAGTCCCTGTTGTTAGGTTACATGTTGTTATATGATCATCAACCCTTGAATGGTCCAACGGGGAATTTTGTGATTCTGACACCAAGTCTGGAAATGCAAGGGCACTTCTAATGCCATAAGATGTAGTCCCATTATTGTGTGTACCGGTGATGTTTGGCTTTTTAATTGTCAAAACCCTGTTTGCGATGGATTTGAGGATGGGCACCCCTCACATACACCTCTCTTCTCTTTTGAGCTTCCCAGGCCCAGTTTCTGCTCTCTCCTTCTGTCTTTTCCCCTCTCTCCCTTGTCTCTTTTTTTTCCTTCTCATTTTTGTATTGTTCTTCTAGTTCTTTTCTCCCTGGTTACTTCCCTGCCCTGTTACTTCACACCCCAGAGGGCCACATGTTCCTTGGCATGGGATCTCCTGTGTGGCTTTGTGAGGTGACCTTACATGTGGTCTTGGAGCTGCATTGATCACTGTGGAAACAGAGACCAGAAAACTTGTGCTGGTCTCTGCTGTCTGTGCCTATTGAAAACCAGATGCATTGCACTTCTGAGAAAGAAGCATTCTATAGGAGACAGTGTGCCCCTTTAGTTCCATCCACCTATAACTTTGATAGCCAAGACACAATCCCACTTTACTTCACAAAAAGGCGAGATCAGATTATTCGATTGTGAGGCCTCAGCAGATACTTGGCTGCTCAAAAAGTAATAGATGGTGATCTTTATAAGGGCTCTTGCAGACCATACACACACAACACAGCTGTGGTACACCCACCTATCTGGGGAGAATGGGGGCACCCACACAATGGAGTTACTCAGCAGTTCCCAGGTGTTGTTTGTAGCTCCTATCCCTTTTCAGCTCAGCTGTAATTTCTGAGAGCCAAACCTGTTCCCAAACCATGGCTTAAAAACAAACTAACCTCGTGTCACTGATGTCTGATAATGCAGTGCCTGCCCATTGCCACAAAAACATGAGCCAGGAACAGCTAGCAACTATGAGTGGTGGTCTAGTCCTGTGTCATCAATTTCAGCTGTGGCTGTTAATGGAGAGCAGAATGTTTTTCATTTACATCTTTACCTCGATATAACGCCACCCGGTATAACACGAATTCAGATATAACACGGTAAAGCAGCACTCCGGTGGTGGGGCTGTGCACTCTGGCAGATCAAAGCAAGTTCGATATAACGCAGTTTCACCTATAACGCGGTAAGATTTTTTGGCTCCCGAGGACAGTGTTATATCGGGGTAGAGGTGTATGTTTAATAGAGAGAAACTCTATGATATCACTGGTAAATACTCCAGACGGCTGCAGAAGATCGTTATCCTTTCTCTAAGTATGCAGTGTCTGTCTCTACCTTATGTGGGTTTTCACTTATTCGGTGTTCGATCACGCACAAGCCAATGGTGGAAGCACTGACATTTAGAGGAGCAGCCCAAGTTGTTCTGACCTTCCCTTGTATGCTCTGCCTTCCACACAGGGAAATAAACTGGATACCAGGAAGTTTAGACTTGACATTAGACAAGGTTTCTAACCATCAGAGGAGTGAAGTCCTGGAACAGCCTTCCAAGGGGAGCAGTGGGGGCAAAAGACTTATCTGGCTTCAAGACTAAGCTTGATAAGTTTATGGAGGGGATGGTATGATGGGATAGCCTAATTTTGGCAATTAATTCGTCTTTGATTATTAGCAGGTGAATATGCCCAATGATCTGTGATGGGATGTTAGATGGGATCTGAGGTACTATAGAGAATTCTTTCCTAGGTGTCTGGCTGGTGAGTCTTGCCCACATGCTCAGGGTTTAGCTGATCGCCATATTTGAGGTTGGGAAGGAATTTTCCTCCAGGGCAGATTGGCAGAAGCCCTGGGGTTTTTTCACCATCCTCTGCAGCGTGGGGCACCGGTCACTTGCTGGAAGATCCTCTGCACCTTGAAGTCTTTAAACCATGATTTGAGGACTTCAATGGCTCAGACACAGGTTTGATACAGGAGCGGGTGGGTGAGATTCTGTGGCCTGCATTGTGCAGGAGGTCAGACTAGATGATCATAATGGTCCCTTCTGACCTTAAAGTCTATGATTCTATGAAATGAGCAAAAAACTCATTTGGTAATGGAGAAGTTGTCATTAGTAGTTGGGAGGTTTTGGAGAGCTGGTAGTAAAGGTAAAAGTGCCTCCTGGCCTGAGGTTTTGTCAGGCAGATTTTCATCTGGAACAAATATTTCTAAACTACAGTAGGCTAATAAAAAAGTTGACCTAGTGCCTATAAGAGTTCTGGCTTTTAAAATACCAGATATTAGCTGTCTCAGTCTGCAATTCCAGCTTTCTCAGAAAGCAGGCCTGCGCCTCCTAGTGAAACATTTGTCACCATTTTTCCAGGAGTACAACTCAGCATCGCAGATCATTTAAACATCAGCTATCTGACATAATCGTACATTATGCAATTCAAAGGATCAGTATCACACGTGTGCCTCTCTGCAGGGTCCCTCATATATTATGCAAAAATCAGTATAAAGAACAATTTTCCATCGTAGTATTCACTGTGCAGAACAGTCTCTTATTCAATTTGTAGCACATCTGGGGAAATTGTTTGAGATCCCTTATGAGGCAATTCTTGACTGGACAGCAAATTCGGGAGGCGTCTGAGCCTGAAGAGCTAAGTGCCTGTTTTGAAGATGCAGAGGGAGAGTCCCTTGCAGTCTGACAGTTAGTAACAGGTTCTTCGATATTTAGCAAGTCTCCAGCTTGCAGCTGTGATATGTACATTTCCCTCAGCCTGTAAAGCTTATGTTGGACAGTTCATTTCTGCCCCCAATGCCTCTGTCCACGGGTGCTGGAAAACAGAAAGGAGGAAAACTGGTTAAAATTGTGAAAGGTCCTTCCCCGTTCTTTGTTTTGTACCTCACATACTGAGCAATGTTCAGCGCACTCGCCTTTGTGAATCGTTGTCTTTCAAGGCTGTCTGGTTGCAAAGCCAGTAGAATTCTTCAGGTAATTTCAGGTTATAGATGTCAGAGAGACAAACTGTAGAGTCAATCCAGTTATGTCTACACTGCCAAAAAAAACCCTGCAGCAGTGACTCTGAGAAGTGTGGATGTACATTAAGTTAACACCCCTTTGACCAACCCAGGATTCTTCCCTATAATATGTTCTCTGCTGCTTTGTCCCAGCTAATCTCTTGTGACTCAAGCAATAAGGCGTCCACTACTTCCCCATGGGATTGTTCTTCAGGTAAGAAATTGTTTCCTTGTATTCAGCCATAAAGTTTCCTTTGCTCAGTTTCATTCCATTCGTCGTAGTTGTAACCACTTGCACAACCATAAATAAATCCTCTTCTTGTGGTGGTTAGACAGTTACCTTATCTCTGATAAATTGTTGCTTAGCCGACTGGTATCTACTGGTTATTCATTTGCTTTCCTCTAATATAGCAGACTTTTAAGCCCTTTATGTAATATTTTTGCTGCTGTTCTCTGAATTCCTTTCCGTTTATGTACATCTTTCAGGTATTGAGTTGCCCAGAGCTGAACGTAGGATTCTAGGCATGGCCTCACTGGGACCTTATAAAAAGGGACTATCAGTTGCTTGTTCTGTGGCTTGATGCCTTTTGCATGCAGCCTGAACTTTCATTAGCTTCTTTTGCTGCCAAATTGTGGAAAATCCTGCTGAGTCTTCTACCTCAATAATGCAGAGTTGTGCAGATCATTAACATTGCATTTACCAGCTGTACAGTGTGGGACAACTTCTTAACGGGTTTTACAGGTGTGCTTGCAAATGAGACTATATGGGATCTATGGATCTGTTGATAATGCAAGGCAACCAGGTTCTACTTAAATGATTGTGCAACAGCAGACAGTCAATTGGGAGTTTCTAGGTAAAATCTGGACTTGGGTGCCCACTCCTCATGCTTGATACCTCAGAGTAAACCTAGTCTTGCCAAAGGTCCCCTTCTCCCCCACAGTCCTGTGCCAGATGATATGTACAGCAGCTAAAGAAAGGAACTGTGTGTCCCCACTTTGGGCTCCACCTAGACACCACAATTGTGATTGCTGTACAGCAGGGTAACCTGGGAAATGTGTGCCCAAGACCCACCTGTGCCACTTAGGATGTCAGCCAGTCACTAATGGGGTTGGGGCAGTTGGGAAGAGTTGGTACTTTATTGGTGGCAGGGGGTAAGGATTTGAAACATTACAATTATATCTGATTGTATTCCTCTCCCTCACATTTTATTAATCATTTATTGTCTTATGTTGTGGGCTCTTTGGTACAGAGAAAGTATCTTCAGATGTATTTGTACAGTGGCTAGCACCATGAGTCTTTTGGGTGCTACCATAATATAATAATGAGAAAAAAAGTCCAGCATGGAGAGAAACCCCAATTACCTTCACTAGGAGGACTGTGGTGAGAGAGATCTATTTTTGACTACCAAGGGAGCAGAGAACTCAGCTGGGGAGCAGCACTGGTGAAATAAACACAATAAATTTGAGGGCTCATCTGCACGGTAGGATAATGCATTCTGCAGGGGGTTGATTTCTAAAGTGCCCTGACGTGTGGTTTATTAATTGGTCCATGTAATTCCTGCTGGTGCTCACTGGTTTAGGGTTTGTAGGTTCCAATTGTGCTTGGGCATGGGTAGCAGTGTCTGCTTAACACTCTCCTTCCTTGCTGGCTCAGCACTCGTCAGTCTAAACCAACCTCCTCCCTGTGGTGAGCTGGGTTCCATAGCTCAGGGGGTTAGAACAGTGGTCTTGGAATACAGAGGTCGCAGGTTCGAATCTCACTAGGGCCTGAATAGCAGTCCGTGGTTCAGTCTCTCCTCACTGGTGGCTCGTCGAGCCTTCCTTGGTCATATGTCGCTCCTCAGCCTTAAACAACCTCTTCCCTCTGCTGAGGGGACCTGGGGTCTAGCTTCATAGCTCAACAGGTTAAAGCAGTGGTTTCAGAATGCAGGGAGTCACAGGTTTGACTCTCACTGGAGCAGTCTCTACAATACTACATCAAAGTGTGCCAGACTGGTCTGCGTGGACCAGTTCATGCAAAGCACATTAGAGGGCTTTAGAAATCACACTCCCAGAGAGCACTTAACCCCAAGTCCTGAGATGTGTTAGACATGCATAACAATGTTAACATTTCAGCAGCCCTAATTAGGATAGTTTGTAGATCACTTGAACCTGTTAGGTTCACTCCCCCTGGGGCACCTGGCATTGATCACTCTTGGAAGACAGGACACTGGGCTGAATGGACCTTTGATCTGCCCCGGTATGGTTGTTCCTATGTTTTTATTGAAATGGAGGAGGATTACAGTGTATTCCTACAGCTAGAGAAATAGACCAAGGTCTTATCTACACACACTTTGTGCACAATTGTAACTCAATCAGTGAACCTTCCTAGTGTGGATACTCTGAAATTGGTACAAAGCCTGGCCTACCTAGCTCTGTGATTTAAGGGGGTGATTTTTACCAGTGTAGTTACGCTGGAAAAAGCCCTAGTGTGGGTGCAGTTATACAGTATAACTCTGCTTATGCCTGTTGGAGGAAGGTTCCCCCACAAAGCTGCACTGATTTAACTAAATTGGTTTATATCATACATTGAGGCCTGTTCCACACTTAAAACAGACACTAGCATTCCTGTGCTGGTTATGGCTGTGATTCTGTGTGTTTTTTACCATCACAGTCTCAGTGTAATCTTCGCTCTTGTGGTTACCCCCTGGGAGACCTCTACAACCTGAAGTTTTTTTGCTGCAGGATGGCCACCTTAAGGTCTGCTATAGTGTAGCCAGGGAGGTTGAAGTGTTCTCCTACAGGTTTTTGTATATTGCCATTCCTAATATCTGATTTGTGTCCATTTATCCTTTTCCGTAGAGACTGTCCAGTTTGACCGATGTACATAGCAGAGGGGCATTGCTGGCATATGATGGCGTGCATGTCCACCAATATAATATACGCCATCATATGCCAGCAGTGGACACAAATCAGATGTATATTGCCATTCCTAATATCTGATTTGTGTCCATTGCTGGCATATGATGGCGTATATTACATTGGTGGACGTGCACGCCATCATATGCCAGCAATGCCCCTCTGCTATGTTGTAATAACCTTAGTCCCAGATTTGGACCTTAGCGTCCAAAATATGGGGGTTAGCATGAAAACCTCCAAGCTTAGTTACCAGCTTGGACCTGGTACCTGCTGCCACCACCCAAAAAATTAGAGTGTTTTGGGGCACTCTGGTCCCTCTGAAAAACCTTCCCTGGGGACCCCAAGACCCAAATCCCTTGAGTCTCACAACAAAGGGAAATAATCCTTTTTCCCTTCCCCCCTCCAGATGCTCCTGGAGAGATACACAGACACAAGCTCTGTGAAACTACACAGAGAGACTCCCCCTCTCTGTTCCCAATCCTGGAAACAAAAAGTACTTTCCTATTCCCCCAGAGGGAATGCAAAATCAGGCTAGCGATCCAACACACAAATCTCCCCTTGATTTCTTCCTCCCACCAATTCCCTGGTGAGTACAGACTCAATTTCCCTGAAGTAAAGAAAAACTCCAACAGGTCTTAAAAGAAAGCTTTATATAAAAAGAAAGAAAAATAAGTACAAATGTTCTCTCTGTATTAGATGATACAACACAGGGTCAATTGCTTAAAAGAATATTGAATAAACAGCCTTATTCAAAAAGAATACAAATCAAAGCACTCCAGCACTTATATTCATGCAAATACCAAAGAAAAGAAACCATAGAACTTACTATCTGATCTCTTTGTCCTTACACTTAGAAACAGAAGACTAGAAAGTAGAACTACTTCTCCAAAGCTCAGAGAAAGCAGGCAGCCAGAAAACAAAGACCTTAGACACTCAATTCCCTCCACCCAAAGTTGAAAAAATCCGGTTTCCTGATTGGTCCTCTGGTCAGGTGCTTCAGGTGAAAGAGACATTAACCCTTAGCTATCTGTTTATGACATATGTACATCGGCCAAACTGGACAGTCTCTATGGAAAAGGATAAATGGACACAAATCAGATATTAGGAATGGCAATATACAAAAACCTGTAGGGGAACACTTCAACCTCCCTGGCTACACTGTAGCAGACCTTAAGGTGGCCATCCTGCAGCAAAAAAACTTCAGGACCAGACTTCAAAGAGAAACTGCTGAGCTTCAGTTCATCTGCAAATTGGACACCATCAGCTCAGGATTAAACAGAGACTGTGAATGGCTTGCCAACTACAAAACCAGTTTCTCCTCCCTTGGTTTTCACACCTCTACTGCTAGAACAGGGCCTCATCCTCCCTGATTGAACTAACCTCGTTATGTCTAGCTTGCCTGCATATATATACCTGCCCCTGGAAATTTCCACTACATGCATCTGACGAAGTGGATATTCACCCACGAAAGCTCATACTCCAAAAAGTCTGTTAGTCTATAAGGTGCCACAGGATTCTTTGCTGCTTTTACAGATCCAGACTAACACGACTACCCCTCTGATACTATCTAAGGTATATTATACTTGCCCCCCTTTAGCTTTCTTGTTAACAGGCTGCCTTTGAAACAGGCGGCTCTGTGGCTCAGCCACACTAGAATTATTGTTGTTTTCATCTGTCTCCTGCTTTTTCACTAGCTTGTCTTCCCTGATAGATTTGTAGAAGCCTGTTAGGCTAATGCTAACTCATCCTTCTCTCCAGCGATTTCCCTAAAGCCCTGAACGGCTGTAGCCGTGCCACCTTTGCCGTTCATTTTCTAACCCTGGCGTTCATTGCCCTCAAGGGCTCC
Source organism: Gopherus flavomarginatus (assembly GCF_025201925.1). Lineage (NCBI taxonomy): Eukaryota > Metazoa > Chordata > Testudines > Testudinidae > Gopherus > Gopherus flavomarginatus. The sequence continues at coordinate 298,629,053 of NC_066618.1, read as the reverse complement.
CCTACCCTGGACTGAGTTCCAAGTGATGGAAAATAAACACTTAACTTCTGCTGTTGCCCATTTTCCACTGACTTCGGGGGTCAGTTTGGTGTCTACCCTTCCTTACTGTCTTGATGGCAGCTCCTGTGGCTCTCCCCCTGCAAGTTGTAATGGCTCCTTGTGACCCCCACAATGGGTCCACAGTCCCTCTCTGTTTCCAGTGTGGATCCTCATGTCCTTCAGATGTTGGACCATCTTACAGAGCCCGACTGGCCCTCTTCTTGGTCCTTGCATTTTTCCTTTAGAAAGGAATTGAAATCTGTTGTCTCTTGGAATCCCAGCTCCCAGACTTTATCCTTGCACTGTACCTTGATCATTAGGGTACTTTATTCCTCTTACTTCTAGGAACATAGGATTTACCCTACCAGTTTAGATGATTAGCTAATCTATCCCAACAATGGCTGCTAGTTTACTGTCTTTCTCTACTTACCATGCTTGATTATTGGTACTCTGGGCTTATGCTAATGATATCACTTCTCTACAGCCAAAATGCTTCTGAAATAAATGTAGTCCAACTTTACTAATTCTGGGTCACTGAGAACGAAAATGATGCTTAAAATTGTTGATTGGCTCTAGTTTTCAACATATGCTATTGGGTCAGTATATACGACCCTTGACTTGGGAATGGTGGAGGATAAGTGAGTTATAAAGGGAAGGGATCTCAGTTTAAACCAGAAATGACTAAAATACATCTTTGACTGGATCTATGAATAAATCTATGACTGGGTTTGGACAGTACTTGCTTTTTAGGCAAAACAATGAATGATGCAATCTGAAGCTGGTATTGAGTCATACATGATATGAATTGCATCATGTTATTCCTAGAAGTCATGGATGATGCAATCATAACGAAGCTTACATCACCCTGCTGAACAAATTGCCCTATATCAGCTCTAGAAATCATACAGTGTCGTGCTCTCTTATTTGTCAGTGTTTGATTTTGCAAAGAGACACATTTCTGTTCAGCGAAAGTGAGCAGAGATGCCTTGTACTTGTGTGAACAGTGCAGATAACTTCTGCTATGTTTGTGGTGAAGTGACTTTTGCATCACAAAAGCGCAGTATAACCAATATGGTTAAGAAAGCCTATTGCCTTTATTTTGGCTGCAAAATTGGAGATCAGGACAAGAGGTGGGCCCCACACATATGCTGCAACACTTGTGCAACAAATCTTGGCCAGTGGTTGAACAGGAAAAGGAAATCTATGCCTTTTGCAGTGCCAATGATTTGGAGAGAGCCAAGAGATCATACCAGCAATTGTTACTTCTGCATGGTGCCTCCAGTTGGGAAAGGTGTGTCAAAGAAGAAAAAGTGGACTGTGCATTATCCAAACATTCCATCAGCTATATGCCCAGTACCCCACGGAGGAGGACTGCTGGTTCCCTGATGCACCAGAATCATTCTCACTTGAGTCAGACGAGGAAGAGGATGAAACTTCTGGTCCTGAACCATCAATGTCACAGAATCCACATTTTCTCCTATCCTCCTCCTCTGAACCACACCTCATAACACAAGGTGAACTGAATGAACCTTGTCAGGGATTTGGAACTACCCAAGAGTAAGGCAGAGCTGTTGGGCTCCAGACTACAGCAGTGGAATCTCCTGGCAGGCTATCAGGGCAAATGGAGCCCGTCAATGCTTGCAGACTATTGTTGGACAGTGACAAGAGATGCTCCATTTAATGAATACAAGAGACAAGCCAAGAAGCACCGAGTAGACACTGAGTAGGACTAAACTATGTACATAATAGTTTTTTGCCTTTTGTTTCATAATTTTTATTTCTATAACCCTTTTGCTGATTTTTAAAGTGTTACATAAACAGGACAGGTGAAATATTATCATGTAAAGCAACCATAAACACATGAAAAGACCTAGGTTTACAATTTATGATTAAAACTCTACTATCTACACAATATACATAGACATAAAATGTAAAAACTTAAATATCTTAGAAACAGTAGCCAATCAGTTGTTTTAATTGTCTTATTTGAATTCAGCACATCAAAATACATAATAAATATCACATTTTATCTCTGAAACAGACGACTTCTCAAAAATTGTAGACCAGTGTATTCTATCTCTAGAGAAGTAACATAGTAAACTGAACCAAGATCTGCAGAAATAAACAGCAAAGGCTGGTGAGTTATCATCATCTGGTCAAACGTGCGATCTTTCTGTCAGTACAGCTCCTGTGTGATTGTAGGCATAAGAAATTATGCAGCAGAGAATTTAGGAAGTTTTTCTGGCTCCTCAGCCCAACAGTGAAATCCAGCAGACTATGGCGCATTCTCCCCAAGGAAGAGATGGAAGCCTCATTTTTTTGGTTAATTGAAAATCATGTTGGAGAAATTGCTGAAAAATGTAGAGGAGAATCCTGCTTTGGCTGGGAGACAGACTAGACTGACTAATGTCTTTTCTGCTTCTGATTTCTATGGGAGCTGTGGAGAAGTAAAATGTAAGTGGTTGGAGCCTTTGAGATAAAGGGTGCTATGTAAATAAGGAGGAGGTAGTCTTTTTCCATGTTCACCCGATTTGGAGGGGATGTAAGATCTCAAGATGAACCCGTGTACATGTGAATGCGTAGACATAGAAATCCATTCTAAGAAATTCTGGTTTTAGGGAAACAATAATATCTTGTCGCTTTGTATAAAAAAGTTAGCCTCTCCCCTCACTTTGAACATTTATTTTAGCTATTCATTAATTTTGGAGGAGGAAAAATGAAAACAAATGAAAATCACTGATGTCTGAAGACGATGGAAGATGGATGAACGCTAGCCTTGAGAATGATCCCATTGTTAAGGCAAAGAACTAGAAGTTTGAGTTCTGTTCCTGGCTCTACCACAGATGCCCTATGTGATGCTAGGAAAGGATGTTTATTCTCATGCTGCCTCCCCGCCTTGATTTTCTATCTGTAAAATGGGGATCATGCTTCCCTAGCTGTCATGAATGTTGTGTGTCTCAGTGAATCCACAGACACACTGTGTAAGTGCAAAGTATATTATTGTGAAGCTTAACCAAAGAGCCTTTGCCACCTTGATGTTACAGCATTCAAACATCTTCCTAAAAGGCTGAGTTGAAAGAGTGGCACACTTTGGTTCTTTGACTCCATCAGCTCATAAGGAACCTTGGGAAGGATGCATACATAAGTATTGCTTTAAGACTTTTATGGCAATAAGGTTCCATTGTGAAGGTCAGCCATAAGGTGTCTAAGTTTCCACACCAGATTTTTTCCTTCCTCCTTTCCTCTTCTCCTTGGGTGTGGTTGGTGTGAATTGTTCACGGGGGAGGCATGTCTCAGAGTAAAACCACCATCTCAGCAATGCACGGAGCACTCTGGTGTGCGTGAGCTATGAGCCCTGGCTGATAAATGGTGCTCATATCCCATTCAAATATGATGCAAGCAGTTTTTTTGTAGTTTGTCTTCCATTGCGGTAGTAAAGTTTTTAATTAGGAAAGCTAATGAGATCGATTAGTCATTAGAACTGACCTCTGGATCTCTGCAAGGAGCGTGCATGTGTGTGCTGGGCTGATAACGGGAGACGCTGGGGTATTGTTTGTAATAAAAGCGTAAAGTGTTTGATTTGAGTGAAATGTGCCACAGGGAATACATCATGCGGCGAAAAAAAATTACAACCCTGGGAGCCTGTAATGAAGGGAATTAAACCAACATCCTATCTAAATAACATGATTATCTACACAAAACCCCTCAGCTAGCAAGTAATAATAGAAAAGTGAGCTGCTTCGGAGAGTCTCTTTCAGAACATCGTTAATCCCGGAGCCTCGCGCACAGGCAGTATCAGAAGAGCAGCTACTGTATGAATGCAACATCCAATTACCGCTGTGGAATAGAGTTTACCAGGCGGCGGTCTGTCTGTGTTTTGGGAATGGTGGGGAGGGGGAACTGAAAGCCACAACAATTTGGGACCTCCATTTCTTACATCACTTGTAAGTGCAAGGCAGTGAGGGATATCAGGCAGGAGTTTGATTGGATGTTTGATTGATTAGCAGCCACTGGAGCTTGTAAAGGTGCCAAATAAATAAATAAATAAATGTATTTGAGAAATTCCCAACTTAATTGTATAAGGTTAAAACATAGGTAAAGAGTCAGCTAATATTTCAAATATGAAAGTAGCACGTTTAGGCAAATTTCTACAGGGATCTGTACATATTAGACAGTAATACACAGTGTTCTCGCAGGCAAGTTAAAAAAGTCTGGGCTGGATGAATGGGCTATAAGGTGGATAGAAAGCTGGCTAGATCATCGGGCTGAATGGATAGTGATCAACAGCTCGATGTCTAGTTGGCAGCTGGTGTCAAGCAGAGTGCCCCAGGGGTCAGACCTGGGGCCGATTTTGTTCAACATCTTTATTAATGATCTGAACAGTGGGATGGATTGCACCCTCAGCAAGTTCACAGAGGACACTAAGCTGGGGGAGGTAGATACTCTGGAGGGTAGGGATAGGGTCCAAAGTGACCTGGACAAATTGGAGGATTGAGTCAAAATAAATCTGATGAAGTTCAACAAGAACAAGTGCAGAGTTCTGCACTTAAGACTAAAGAATCCTGTGCACTGCTACAAGCTCGGTACCGACTGGCTGAGCAACAGTTCTGCAGAGAAGGACCTGGGGATTACAGTGGACGAGAAGCTGGATATGAGTCAGCTGGGTGCCCTCATTGCCAAGAAGGCCAACGGCATATTGGGCTGCATTAGTAGGAGCATTGCCAGCAGATGGAGGGAAGTGATTATTCCCCTCTATTCGGCACTGGTGTGGCCACATCTGGAGTATTGTGTGCAGTTTTGGGCCCCTCACTATGGAAAGGATGTGGACAAATTGGAGAGAGTCCAGCAGAGGGCAACGAAAATGATTAGGGAGCTGGGGCACATGACTTACGAGGAGAGGCTGAGGGAACTGGGCTTGTTTAGTCTACAGAAGAGAAGAGTGAGGAGATGATTTGATAGCAGCCTTCAACTACCTGAAAGGGGGTTCCAAAGAGGATGGATCTAGACTGTTCTCCATGGTACCAGATGACAGAACAAGGAGTAATGGTGTCAAGTTGCAGTGGGGGAGGTCTAGGTTGGATATTAGGAAACACTTTTTCACTAGGAGCGTGGTGAAGCACTGGAATGGGTTACCTAGGGAGGTGGTGGAATCTCCTTCCTTAGAGGTTGTTAAGGTCAGGCTTGACAAAGCCCTGGCTGGGATGATTTAGTTGGTGTTGGTCCTGCTTTGAGCAGGGGGTTGGACTAGATGACCTCCTGAACTCTCTTCCAACCCTGATCTTCTATGATTCTGTGATACTACATGCAAGGAAACACACGTATGAAAGTTCAGAAATAGGATGTAGTCTAATGTTTGGCAAGGAGAAACAGGGAGCCAGGACTCCTGGGCTCTCTTCACACTTTTGCCACTTCTTTTCTGCATGACTTCTGTGTAAAATAACTTGGTGACTTTTAAGATCCATAAAAATCTTTTAAGTGTAGTCCTATTAAATCTATGGATATGAAATGTGTAGAGTGGGTCAGCCCAACCATTATATTCCCCTTCTAAAGGGAGAGAGGCAGAATTGCTTTCCAGTGTGGACCTCTGTGATATTATAGATGCTTTGGCAGAAATATGTCCTCATGTGGGTTGTGAATGGCTTTGTCTGAGGCCATTCAGAGAAGTGGAGTCATTTATTTTTTTGTTCCGACTCTGGACTTTCTGCTAGAGGATAGCAAAACATATGAAGGCCTGGTATCACTAGAGCTCTCTGTGAGGAATCTGGAGTTTGCTCCCTCCCAGTTGGTCTGAAATAGGCCAGATCAGAGGACAGTTTAGATCTGTTAGATAGTACGTTGGAGAAGATTGAGGGTATGCTTCTTAGATAATGAAGGAGCGGAAAAGAGTTTTTGTAGGTGGCTGGCTGAGCGCCTGTTGAATTTATCATGTTAATGTTGCTGAGTTATTGTTAATGGTGCGTTAGCGCATCCAAAGTCTTGGATAGGTGTTTTTTAGTTATTATTTAAATCAAAATAACTAAATTAAATAGACGTTCCATGAACAGAACAATCTAACCTGGCCATGGCTCAATAATATTATAAATTATATTACAGTAGGTCTCAAACTGTGCTATGGCTTTACATACACACAGGATGACGCAGTCACTACTCTGGGTAGCTTACAATAGTTTTTAATAAGTCCAGTGTGCAGAAACTTTGATAAACATTCTGTTTAGATGAGAAACTGTGCCATTTCTGTTCTACATTTTCAGTCTATCCCCTTTCTCAGTCTTTAGCGCTAGGGAGATTTGCAACACAACAGGATCTTTCTTTCATAGGTCTTGTCTACATTAGGGAAATTTTGTAACTGCAGGACTTTGCTAACACTAATTTATCTACTGAACTGGTATCTGAACAATGGGAAATTTTTACAAATGTCCCAAGTGTAGACAGGGCTTTAGATTTCCCCACTGCCTGCAGCCTGTTACTTCCTAATCCATACTGGGTATCTTTTAGAACTGGTTGATTTGGAAATGCTTGTCAAAACCATAGACTTCTGTGTAGGGAACAAGGGGCTGGAATATCTTGGAAACAAAGAACATTTTTTAATGTAAATAATAGTTAATTAAGAGAGAAGGAAAAGAAGTATTGAGAATATTTGATTTGATTTATAGATCTGTGGAGGGGGTGTGTGTGTTTGTTTAAGCAGAATTTTTTTACTAAAAGGCACCAGCAACTCTTTAAGCTGCTGGCTTTAACTTCCTGACTTTTGTGAGTATTTAATACTTAACATTAACTTAATGTACCCTTTTTGGTATTTAATATACTGTATAGCACTGCTACTTTTATTAATGCTTACTGATAATTGCAGACTGCATTATATCTCTAGTCTCCCTACAGCAGAATCTTGCCATCCTAAAAAGCATTATAATGTGTTTTGTGCTGAGGCTATTTATTAACATAACAGTACATAAGATTATTTCAGTGCATTTATTATTAATTATTTACATTGTGGTAGGAAGTAAGGGCCCCAATAAGGAATCAAGGCCCCTTTGTGCTCAGCACTGTACAAACATATACCAAAAAATGTACAGTCTTTGGACCCAATATCCATGTCCTTGCCAAAACAAGCTGGTTTGCATCGGAAGCTCAGTCATGCAGTCTTCTCAGAGGACTTCCTACTTGCGTGCTTGAAGCACTGCATTTGCTGTATTTAAAAAGTATTGTTTGGTTTGCTTTTAACCATTTGAATTTGGGCTGTCAAACGATTAAAAGAATTAATCACGCGATTAATCAATAATAGAATACCACTTATTTACATAGTTTTGGACGTTTTCTACATTTTCAAATATATTGACTTCAATTACAACACAGAATACAAAGTGTACAGTGCTCACTTTATATTTATTTTGATTACAAGTATTTGCACTGTAAAAAAACAAAAGAAATAGTTATTTTCAGTTCACCTCATACAAGTACTGTAGTGCAATCTCTTTATCATGAAAGTTGAACCTACAAATGTAGAATTATATACAGAAAATGACTGCACTCAAAAATAAAAACGATGTAAAACTTTAGAACATACAAGTCCATTCAGTCCTACTTCAGCCAATCGCTCAGACAAACAAGTGTGGTTACAATTTGCAGTAGATAATACTGCCCACGTTGTGTTTACAATGTCACCTGAAAGTGAGAACAGGTGTTCTCATGGCACTGTTGTAGCCGGCATTGCAAGATATTTATGTGCCGGACATGCTAAAGATTCGTATGTCCCTTCATGCTTCAACCACCATTCCAGAAGACGTGTCCATGCTGATGATGGGTTCTGCTTGATAATGATCCAAAGCAGTGTGGACAGATGCATGTTCATTTTCATCATCTCAGTCAGATGCCACCAGCAGAAGGTTGATTTTCTTTTTTAGTGGTTCGAGTTCTGTAATTTCTGCATTGGAGTGTTGCTGTCTTAACACATCTGAAAGCATGCTCCACACCTCGTCCCTCTCAGATTTTGGAAGGCACTTCAGATTCTTAAACCTTGGGTTGAATGCTATATCTGTCCTTAGAAATCTCACATTGGTACCTTCTTTGCATTTTACCAAACCTGCTGTGAAAGTATTCTTAAAACAAACATGTTCTGGATCGTCATCCGAGACTGTTGTAATGTGAAATACATGGCAGAAAGTGGGTGAAACAGAACAGGAGACATACAATTCTCCCCCAAGGAGTTCAGTCACAAATTTAATTTAAGCATTTATTTTTTTAACGAGCGTCATCAGCATGGAAGCATATCCTCTGGAATGGTGGCCGAAGCATGAAGGGGCATACAAACGTTTAGCATATCTGGCATGTAAATACCTTGCAATGATGGCTACAAAAGTGCCATGCAAATATCTTTTCTCACTTTCTAGTGATATTGTAAATAAGAAGAGGGCAGCATTGTCTCCTGTAATTGTAAACTAACTTGTTTGTTTTTCACAGTTGGTTGAACAAGAAGCAGGACTGAGTGGACTTGTAGGCTCTGAAGTTTTACATTTTGTTTTTGAGTGCAGTCATGTAACAAAAAAAAAAAATCTGCATTTATAAGTTGCACTGTCACAACAAAGAGATTGCACTACAGTACTTGTATGAGGTGAATTGAAAAATACTACACCTCTACCTCAATATAACACTGTCCTCGGGAGCCAAAAAACCTTACCACGTTATAGGTGAAACCGTGTTATATCAAATGTGATTTGATCTGCCGAAGCGCGCCGCCCCCTTCCCCCCGCACCCCTGGAGCGCTGCTTTACTGCGTTATATCCAAATTCGTGTTATATTGGGTGGCATTATATCTGGGTAGAGATGTATTTGTTATCATTTTTTAAGGTGCCAAATATCTGTAATAAAAAATAATATACCTTTGATTTCAATTATAATACAGAATACAATATATCTGAAAATGTAGAAAAAACATCCAAAATATTTAATAAATGTCAATTGGTATTCTATTATTTAACAGTGCGAATAAAACTGCGATTAATCGCAATTACTTTTTTTGAGTTAATCGCATAAGTTTACTGTGATTAATTGACAGCCCTAATTTGAATGTTTTTTTAATGTAAAACCTACAATATAACGGTAAAAAGTGCAGGTAGTTGAAGAGGAAATGGTAGATTAAAATTATTGTCCTAATTGTATGTGCTTCAGTATGTGAAGTGTGCTGCCAGATTTGCCTTGATTTATTTACACCGAGCCCTTTTCAGATTGTCACAACTGTATAGAATGCCGTCAGTATTTGTATAGGTTTAGTGTGGCAGCCGTGTTAGTCTGTATCTGCAAAAAGAACACTGCCATGAGTATGCACAACGCTTAACAGGCAGAGTTGAAGATCTCAATATTCCTAAATCTTGCTCTCTTCGGTCAGTGATCATCTTTTTTCCATTATAATTCATGGGGAAAGTTGCTATCTTCATTTTTATTATTAAGCGCTCCAGTGACATTTTGCACTATTGAGCCTTCTCTTGTGTATCCCATGTGTTAAAGATTTTTTACCGCTATCTGAATTTGGGATGGGAGATTCATGCTGCTATTCTACTCTCCAGATCCTAACAGAGGTGCTGAGTTGCTGAATTTGAATTAGCTCTAGAACCCAGCTTCTGAATGAACTAGAAAAATGAGTACCTGTATTTTAGCTCTGGTGCAAGGGGGCCCAGGAGTTATTGCCATCACATTCTCAGAACCTGCTCTGCCTGTGGTAGTGCTTAGCACTGATGCAACTACTGGAATGTGGTTGTACGCTGGCAATGGTAGCTCTGTGCCTCTAGCACCCTTGTTATTACCACATGCTAAATTTAGCTTGTGGGCAGCACTAGTCCCACCTCTCCCAACAAGGGACACATTGGGCAAACACAAAAGTGGGGTCTGTTTTTCCCCTCTCCATCTTGCAATAATTTTAATTAGAAGATCTCCAAAAAAAAAAAAAAAAAAAAAAAAAAACCCAAAACCAGCCAGCCTTTTAAATCAGTTATAAAACCAGAGGATTTAGTCTCAGCATGTAGTGTCAACTTTAATTATCTGGGCAGTTATAGCTGTATGTTATAGAAGTGAGGCAATTAGACGCATTCCTTAAAGCTGTGAAAAAAAATTGCTAACTATCAAGGAGAGGAAAAACAGAGTCAAACATGTAACTGTTAATTGCATGAAGCATTCTGCATTAAAAACTGGCTTGTAGATCATCTTGCAAAATATTATGAAAATGGAAATGATTAAATACATAAATCTATTCAGAATGTAGATGTCAGGGATAAGGTGTGTTTTCTAAATGTGTTTGAAATGTCTCAAAAGACCATTGTGCAGTAGGAAGGCTGGAATATTTGTACTCCTTAAGATGCAGTGGGGAAATGCCTGCTTCAGTCAATAGTGTGGATGAGAAATTTTCAGGTTGTTCTTTTGCTTACTTTCTTCCAGGGTCCAGCTTGCACCTTGTAAGGAGCCCTGTGGCTAATAAAGTAGTACAGACTCGCTATAGGATAGTGAAGAAGACTGTGGCTTCACCTTCAAGTTCGTCGTCATTCTTCAGCATTCCTGTTCCCAGCTGGAAGACAAGGCGACTTGTGACATCTAGGTAACGTTTCTGCCTATGCTAATCTATTAGGATGCTAATAGACTTCTGTTGTGAGATGCACAATATATAGTGGTTCACCAGGGAGATACTTCTCCCATCTCCTGTCTGGAGAAGTTTGTCTCATGACACGCTACCTCGGAGTGACCTGCCTTTAACTACAAGGCCTAGAAAACATAATTTTCAGCGTACATATACAACTCCTCACACATTTTCTATACATACGTCTCTCAGTGATTAAATAACCAGTGTGACACAGGCTTTCAGTAGAGACCCTTACAATGACCCCCTTTGGTCAATCCATGGGATCTCTGTACATCATGCACCTTGATGTCCTCTGTCAGTTGGCATCAAGAGGTCCTGAGGTTACACTCTCCCCCAAGGAACATGCCCTGTTCTGCATACTAATCTACAAATTACTCTTGCACTTCATGGAAGGTATCTACTGAGCCATGGACCCTCCTCCAATTCACCTTCCTTTTATGAATCGGTTGTACCAACTCTTTTTGTTCACAAACAGACCAAATACTGGTTCTTCGTGCTCTTTCCCCTCATGCCCTCCCCCCCCATTGCTTTTCCATCAAGATACTATCATATTTTATCTTCTGTATAGAATTCACAAATACCCATGACTGTCATTCTGCTATAGTAAATCATGCAGTCAAATCAATCCTTGTGCTACTTCTAAGCTGGCCCAATTAGAACATCTCTTATTGATGTTTTGGAGAGGGGCTTGTATACTGTGAACTTGCAGATACCGTGAGATTTTAGCCTAATGCATGTCTGTACTAGAAACTCTGCAGTGCACAACTGGACTGCTGTCGTGTAGACACTTACTGCAGTGATGGAAAGGATTTTTCCTTTACTGTACGAAATCCATCTTTCTGAGAGGTGATAGCTAGTTCAATGGAAGAATTGTTACACTAACTAGCAGTGTCTACACCAGGGCTTAGGTAGGCTTAGCTACATCGCAAAGGGCATGAGACTTTTCACAGCCCTGAACGATGTAGGTGAGCTGACCCAACTCTGTAGTATAAACCAGACCTTAAATGTCTTTGAATTTCACAGGTTCGTATATTTTTTTGTTAGCAGTTACAATGATAGATATTTGCGTGTAAGTGAAGGTTTAGTTTTGATAGCTCATCTTCTGTTTGATTCTGCCATGAAATTATAATATCGAATCTGTCAAGTTCTGATCAGTGTCCATGGTTGTAGACAGTGGTACTGGCAGTCGCTTCACAGAGAGGGAGGAGCAGAGTATTTAAAATACCATTTAATCATAGCAGAGAAGACAGGACAAATAGTGGCCAAGCAAACTGTTCAGGATAAATTCTTTTCAGGTTTGTTCCAGTATTAAATGTAAATTGCTTACTAAATTAAGTCCAGATTCTTCATTGTATTGGGATTAAACTGATCGCTTCTGTTTGGAGCTGTCGCCACTAGCAAGGGGTTCTTTACTGAGTTGTCCACTATAACTCTGTTGTTCACACTGCAGTTTGTCAGATCATTTTGTGCATCTGAAGGGGTTTTGTTTGCAATGACTACGTGACCTTAGAGCAGTGGTTCCCAAAGTGGGGTTCGCAAAATGTTACAGGGGGTTCTCAGAAAAAATTCCCTAATGGTGATCAGAGCTGTCCCTAGGGACTCTGGGCAGCCGCAGGGCCAGCAGCCTGGAGCCCCTGGACTTCCAAGAGCTAAACAGATCAAAGCAAGCATATCTATCACGCTGAGGAGATTTTAAACTTCAAAACTCCTTATAAGAAATGGAAAGGGAGGTGGATATTTTTTGCTGTTTTTTAAAATTAAATAGGAAGCTAGTATTGTTTTAAAATTATGATGAACAAGTTTAAGCTTTGTTGTAACGTGCGTTGTTTGCCTGGACTGCTCAAGACCTGAATGCTTGTGTAAGACGAACTCTTTGAGTTGGCTTCTTAAATACCTTCCTGCTGTTTCATATCTGATACTCCTTGATGAAACATAGGAGTCTAGTCTTATAACAGGCTTATTCAAAGTGGTACAAGCTATGAAAGTGAGATCTTGAAATAGTTTTGCTGTTTTCATAATGTAATAAAAATACTCTAATGATAAATAATAATAAATAGTGTGTAATAATCAGCATGTCATAAAAACACATTTTATATTTCCAAGATCACTGCTTTTATAATTTATACTTAGGTAAAGGAGAAAATCCCCAGAAATATTCATTGTTAGGAGGGGGTTGGTGAGACTTGACATTTTAGTGAAAAGGGTGCACAGGTTGTTAAAGTTTGGGAGCCACTGCCCTAGAGTTAATGGTGATAAGCCAGGAAACTTGCCCCTAACCAAAGCAATTACATCCCCATCAGCCTGGAAGTTGCCCCCCTCCTCTCTCGAGTTAGATATATCTGGAGAGTGTATCTTTTCGTCCTGAACAAGCAGTATTGAGCGAATCTGGCTCTTTTATTTAAATCTATTAAGGGGAACCTACCTTGGTTGAAACAGTTGCTTCATTCTTTATGTGGAACAGCCAGTCTTGTTAAAATGACCATTCTCCCTGTTACTGCCCAGTTATCTGAAAGCCTGAGCAAAGATTGATTTTTGTTTCTACTTTTTTTGTGACCATAAATGTTCTGTGTAGGGTCTGGACAAAACTGCCGCTTCAGTGTCTCTGCACTTAATGTTTCTCTACTGGGGCCTGGAAAGAGGGTGGCACCCATTAGATTCCATAATTGTCCCAATTTTATCAATGGAGGTGAGGGGGATTTGCATCCTGTAAGTGCTACTTGTTGGTTAGTCAGGGTTCTGAAATCACTTTCAGAGTCAGTGCAACTTGGGGGTGTTGTGTGGTGGTCCAGCGCTGTTTGTATGGAGCGTCGTTGTGTTGCACAAAGCTTGATATGCCAGTCTGATTCACGAGACCAATTCAGGATTAGGAGAAGGCAACCTTAAAGAAAGAGGAAGAGGAAGGTTACTTGTATTTGTACCGAATTTTGCATGGAAAAAAAAAAAACCTCTGCTCTTTGGTAAGATGAGCCCTGTCAAATTTGAAATGGGTAAGTTTAATATCAGGGATGTTATTAAGATGGGGCAAAACGAGGCTTAGAATGGGAAGCTAGCTTCAACCATAATGATGGCGAGACAAGTCCCTCCTCAATTTGATTCTGTTCAGGTTCTCATACCCTCCTCATTACCATGCAATCTAAACCTCTAATTGATTGAGCATCTGACTGAGAGGAGGGGACTTGTGGTTGAAAATTGGGGGGGGAGCGGGGCTAGAGACAATGATTAAGACCAGAGATCACAAAGTCACGCCATCAGTCTTACTCAAGAGAGCAGACATTTTGTAGAGAGGTAATCTGATCGTTCTGTTTTGATTGGATGAGAGCTTCCACTTGTAGAATCATCTTCTACTTATTAATCTTGGACTTCATTAAATTGTGTGGCTTAGATCTTATGGCAGTTTCATACAGATTTCAATAAAGTGCCATCAGCAAATTAAAACAATTATATTTTAAAGAAGTGATAAATCTCTGATTCAGTCTTGCTATTACCGTCGTTGCGTGCGATCCATCATACGGACCGTCTGGTCAGGACATGGCAAACGCTTTTTCTGTAGTTCTAACATTTGTCTTATACTCCAGTGTTCATTACATTCTCCTGGATATGGATCAAAAAAAAAAAAAGATCGATTAGACTGTGAGCTACTGGCTCAGGGGAAGGAGGAGGGAAGATCCAACATTCGGGTTGTTAAAAACTGGACTGGATGAAGCGCTGGAGACGTCCCGAGCAGGGAGTCATCCTGGACTGTTTGGAGGAAGATTGAGATATGGATTAAGTGAGTGGCTCTCATCCATCTCTAGTTTTGATGGTCCAACAACCTCCTTTCAGTCACATTTAATCTTGCCCCACTCTTAAAAGCGGCTCATTTTGAAGGAGATCTAGTTCAGAACCACTGAAAAATCTCCCCGCTGCTGCCCTGTTTGCTAGTGATGATGCCTGACATTGTTTTTCTCTGTGTGGAATATACTCTCTCGGCGCCCCCCACCCCCTTTGTGTGTTACTTGGTTAGTGGACTGTAAGCTCTTTGGGGCAGGGACCATGTGTTTGTACAGCTCCTAGGTCAATGGGGCCCTGATACTGACTGGGCCACGGGGTGCTACTGTAGCATATTAAATAACAGTTGAATACTAAATAATACAGCCCAACGCGAGCACCACCGGGGTTGGGAATAAGCCCAGCTTGAGGCAAAGGGATCTCAGGTGTGTCTGACTGCTGCTGCATAGCATAAGTGGGGGCCAGGGGGTACTTATGCTAGGATAATGGCCAGCTTTCTGTGTTGGTGATGGTGGTTAGATTTAGCACATGCCTGCACTGCCCTCCTTCAGATGAAGTTGCAGCTTGTTTGTCGAGTGGCTAAGCAGCGGTGATTTATTAACCTTTTAGTTTTACCCTTTGGATGGTACCAAGAATTGTAAACATTTTTGTAATGTCTGTTTGGCACTGAGCCACGGTGCTGTAAAGCAGAGCTCGAAATGCAGCACTGGGTGCACGTGGCTGCTGCGCTTGCAACACGTAGGGACGGGCAAGTCCCAGCAATCAAAATTCAGATCGTTCAGGGCCTGCATGGGAAGGCATTGGCCCTTCAGTTCTGCCGTAATCCCTTGATTTATGTGGCACTTTAATGGACTTCTGGTGGGGCCACATATCTGACCCACCGAACACTTTGTAAAGCTTGACTCTGCAAAGAGTATTGCTGTGCATCTGCAGGGGATGCCACCTGGCAGTTTGCAGCATGGGGTAGGGTCTCTGGCATTAGCTCCACTGCAGGCAAATCCCTTGAAGCAGTTAGCCAGAGACAGAAGACAAATGTGTCTCTCAGGATTGGGGGTGGGGGGGGGGTGCTGCTGCTGCTCAGCCACAGGCACCCAGTGCTAATTCCTCAGTGATTGGTTGCTTTCTCCCCTCATTGCTGGATTGCATTAAACTTTGCCCTGCCGCTGACTTTTCTGCAGGCGATAGATGGGAGTGTATTTTAAATTAATTTTACTGCACTTTTTGTAATATTTTTGTTTTAAATAGATTTATAAGCAACTTGGGGGCTATTTCCACAAATTTATGAAGATAATTTTCACACTCTTGATAAGGTTAAATTTACACCTGCTATTTCCATATTAATTCACATTGCTAAGTGGATCTAATTTTCTTCCGTTCTTCTATCTAGTGAGCATGGCCTTTCCTAATGCAATTTCCCCCTCACTAAATCACTGTGATCAGGAGTCATGATCGAGTTAAATTAACTTAAATTAATTTACTTAATAAGAGCTCCAGATCATTGTGAATGAGATTAAGATTTATTGATTCTCCTTTCACTCCGCCCCCTAATCTCTCCCTGCTCTGCAGGAGTGAGTTTTGGAAAGGCTATGGTTTCTTTCTTAAATTTCATATTTCCTGTCACATTTGGTGGTTGTGTGAATCATGCAACGGCATCTTAACTCTGTCCAGATCCTCCTCTGGCCATAGATGAGCTTGAAGAATTGGTGGTGATGTCAGGGACACTCTACACTCATAAACCCTTATTAACAGATACTTGAGGTAACTAGTTCTTTGGGTTTCAGAGTAGCAGCCCTGTCAGTCTGTATCCACAAAAAGAACAGGAGTACTTGTGGCACCTTAGAGACTAACAAATTTATTTGAGCATAAACTTTCGTGGGCTACAGCCCACTTCATCGGATGCATAGAATGGAACATATAGTTAATAATATCTAGTTTGCATATTAATTCCAGCTCAGCAGTTTCTCGTTGGAGTCTGTTTTTTGAAAATTTTCTGTTGCAAAATTACCACCTTCAACCTCTCTGGTCACTCAGTAACAGACTTAAAGTGTTCTACTGGTCTTTGAAAATTATGATTCCTGATGTCAGATTTGTTTCCATTTATTCTTTTGCATAGAGACTGTCTGGTTTGGTCAATGTACATGGCAGAGGGGCATTGCCGGCATTAACTTGGGTTTGAATAGAGAATGGGGGTGGCTGGGTCATTACACATATTGAGTATCAGAGGGGTAGCCGTGTTAGTCTGGATCTGTAAAAGCAGCAAAGAATCCTGTGGCACCTTATAGACTAACAGACGTTTTGGAGCATGAGCTTTCGTGGGTGAATACCCACTTCCTCAGATGCATGCCTCAGATGACATGCATCTGAGGAAGTGGGTATTCACCCACGAAAGCTCATGCTCCAAAAAGTCTGTTAGTCTATAGGGTGCCACAGGATTCTTTGCTGCTTTTACACATGTTGAATCTATTTCCTCTTGTTAAGCATCCTCAGACCTTCTTGTCAACTGTCTAAAATGGGACATCTTGATTATCACTACAAATTTTTTTTTCTCCTGCTGATAGTAGCTCATCTTAATTAGTTAGCCTCTTACAGTTGGTATGGCTACTTCCACTTTATCATGTTCTCTGTATGTGTGTATATATATCTTCTTACTATATGTTCCATTCTATGCATCTGATGAAGTGGGCTGTAGCCCACGGAAGCTTATACTCAAATAAATTTTTCAGTTTCTAAGGTGCCACAAGTACTCTAGTTCTTTGGGGTAATTTGTTTGCCAGCTGCTCTACTGCAGTTGCTTTCAGGAAGGTCTCGCTTTCACCCTGGTTCATAGCCTGACTGATATGAGGTGACTTGCCTGGGGCGTCTCTGATTATGCCCTGAGAATAACAGGAGACCGTTCAGCTTTTCCACACTTGTTTGGAGGAGGAGGAGGAAGCCTTTCTCCTCATTTGAGGATGCAGCAGTATTGTGGAACCTACTAGAGAGGACACAGATTCCCTTACAGGAGAAGGGGCCAGTGGAGTGTCAGGTGGGAGTGCACCTTGCTTGCAGCTGGTGGGTACAGATAACAGTGCAGAGATGCTGCCTGTCATTAAAAACAGGACCTCTTTCCCTTGTCTACCCGCCTCCTTCTCTGAAATCAGAATCTTCGGTGCCTGTCTGGAGAAAAGAAGACTGAGGAGGATCTGGTAAGTCTTTGAATATGTTAAAGACTGTTAATCTGCAGCCAGAAGGATTTAGGTTAGATATTAGGAAAAACTTTCTAACTATTTGATAACGGGCTCTTCGGTCTAGCAGAGGAAGGTCTAACACACTCCAATGGCTGGAAGTTGAAACTAGACAAATTGAGCCTGGAAATGAGGTGTCAGTTTTGAACAGTGAGGGCAACTAAGCACTGGAACAATTTACTAAGGGCTGTGCTGGATTCTCCATCATTGGTGGCTTTTCAGTCAAGACTGGATTTTTTAAAAAAAGATCTGCTCTATTTCAAACAGGAATTGTTTTGGAGATGTTCTAAGGCCAGTGTTGTATGCGAGGTCAGACTTGCTGATCACAGTGGTCCCTCCTGGCTTTGGAAGCTGTGAATCTATAATCTTAACCTTAACCCACATGCAAAACATTTTTCTGCATACTTGGGCTGTAGTGCTGCTTGTGCTAGGCACAGCAACTAATGGAAGGTGGAGTGCTCCGTTATGCTGCTGACGTTAATTTGTATTGCAGGAGTGCTCCGGAGCCAGTCAAGGAGCAGAGCTCCCATGCTCTGTACAGACACGAACAAAAAGACAACTCCTGCCCCAGAGAGCTTACATTGTAACTTATCAGGCGAGACAACAGGTGGATACAGACGGGAGTACGGGAAAACAGACACATGCTATTGGTCAGCCTGACAGGCGATGGTCGCAGCGCACCAGCTGCCCAACTGTTGTCAATTTTTTTGTAGGCATCGTGTCACGTAAAGTTTTTTAGGCGTCCTTAAATTTATGTGGTGTTATATAATACAATTGTGGTTCTATATAGCTATGTACAATTCCTGTCGTCGGAGGGTTTTAAGATCAGGTTAAACAAACACCTGTCTGGGATGGTCTAGGTTTACATGGTCCTGGCCCAGTGCTGGGGGATGGACTTGGTGACCTCTTGAGGTCCCTTCCAGCCCAACATTTCTGTGATTCTGTAACTGTTTTGCTATGTGCTGTCCACACACTTAAGGAAAGATAAACCTTGTCCCAAAGAGCTTTCAGACTAGGCTACAACAGAACACAACAGGTGGGTGAAACAAGCCAGTGGGAATTGGGGAGGGAGGTGGGGAAATGAGGTAGCTGTGAAAGAAGCTTATCTTAGCACACTGAGTGTTAGTCATGGCTTGCCGCCTGCCTTGCCATTGTCAGCTGGTGGTACTTGTAAGTGTCAGGCAGAGCCTAGAACTCAGGACTTGGCAGGTAAGGGAAGGGGCACCTGCTTTGCAACTCTGTTCTTTATACATATGTGTAATTTGTCTGCATATATACTCAATCGCTTATTAGGGCACTCAAGCAGTTTACTTCGGAAAGCTTTGAAGTTCACCCTGGAGAACAGTGTTAAAGAACCAGTGCTGGATGCAAAGAAATATAGCTAGAGAGAGAGAATATTTATCACCATAGGATTAAAGTGTATTTTTTCCCTCTGCAATTCCATTCTCTGAAGAAAAGCAGTGTGGTCCAGTGGACTGAGCACTGCTCTGGGCAACAGGAGCTTCAGATTTCTAGTCATGCCTTCTCACAGGGACTCCCTTTAGCCTGTGACAAGCCTTCACCTCAGTGCTTCAGTTTACCTATCTATGAAATGGGGTTGATGATTGATACTGAGCTACCTTACGGAGTGTTGAGGATTGATTAGTTGTTGTTTCCACACAGTGGTTCATGGGTGTAAAGTGCTCTTAGGCCAGGTCCACACTACAGCGTTAAATCGATTTAAACAGCGTTAAATCGATTTAACGCTATACCCGTCCACACTACAAGGCACTTAAAATCGATTTTAAGGGGTCTTAAAATCGATTTCTGTACTCCAGCTAAACGAAAGGAATAACCCTAAAATCAATATTACTAAATCGATTTAGGGTTAGTGTGGACAGAAATCGAAGTTATTGGTCCCATTCTTTTACTGAGCTACCCAGAGTGCACCGCTCCGGAAATCGATGGTAGCCTGGGACAATGGACGCACACCACCGAAGTAATGTGCCCTAGTGAGAGATAAGGCACTGCCTCTCTAGCTCTGATAGCCCTTGCAATCTCAGGGGGCTGGCGCTCTAAGCTTGAGATCTGCCAGTGATATCATCCTCCCTATCCTGTCTCTCAAGTGTCACTGTGCGTTTTTTATTCCACCTTGCCTGGGTGCTTGGGCTGCCCTTCTGAAATCTAGTCAGCCAGCTGCCTCCCTCTCTCCGTTCAGGACCCACATGTGCAGCTTTGCCTGCAAAAAATGCATGTTTCCACCTGGCCTGTCTTAAACTGAGTAACTATGTCATCTTTATAACGTATGTCCTCCCCTTCTGGTGCATGTTATATCTTCTGGTGTCTGTAGCGTGACCAGTGCCCAGTTTTCAACCGGAAAGTCCGGTTGAAAAGGGGACCTGACAGTGTCCGGTCAGATTTACAGACCCAAAGTCTGATTACTGGAGGTGGGGAGGTGCTGAGTCATCACCTGCGGCAGCCCCTACTCAACCAGGGCCGCCTCCTACCTGCATCAGACAGCTGTGGCTCCCAGCCCCGCAGGTGAGTCCCTCCTGACCCACGCAGGGAGTGAGGGAGAGGGAAAGAGCAGCGAGTTATGGGGCAGGGGGAAAGAGGAGTGAACGGTGGGAAGGGTCACCTCAGTAATACAAAATAATAATTCTAATGTAGGCCGCCTGGCGGTTATGGGGCAGGGCAGTTCTGTGGCTATTCTGCTTCACCAGCGACACCACTGCTGTGCTTTGCTAGAAAAAGGTGGTGATCTTACTCCAGCTAATTTCTTGCAATGCCCCTAGGGTAGCAGGCTGAAAGGCTCACATATTTCCAGCATTACTCCTGTGCTCCTTTGGATCTTGGCAGCGTGGTGTTTGTCCTTTGAGATTTTCCTCACCACTTCATCTACTTTTTGCTGACATTTCTCCAGTCCTGTTACGAGCTTCTTCAGAGGAGTGAAATAGCAGTTTGCCTTCTTGAAATTGTTGTTATCGCCCTATTTAAAAGGTCAGTTTATCCTTTGCTGTAATGGAAGTAAATGGCTATTTCATACTTCCAGAGAGTGGTGAGCGGAACACTCACAAGACACTGGAGATTAAACGGTAACAAAGTCATTGTTTTGTTGGGCGAGTTGTATTTTTCCCCCTCTGTCAGCTGGGACATGCATGTTAACTCTTGGAATATTAGTTGCTAGCTCAACCCTCAAGCAACTGAGACTCCGGTGAGTTGAATTCTTGTGGTTCGAGACACTGGGACTTGTGTATTCTGTTGCTGAGTGTCTGCCCTGCTTTCCATGCTGATCGCTCTTTCTAACTTCTGCAGAATGAGAACCACTAGGAATCAGTGTTGCCTACTGGGTAGAACACTGGACTGGCTCTCAGGAGATCAGGGTTCTATTCTTGGCTCTGTCACTGACCTGCAGGGTGACCTTGGACAAGTCACTTCCGCTCTTTGCCTCTGTTTTTTCAGCCGTAGAATGGGGATGACACAAACCTCCTTTTAAAGCGCTTTGAGATCTACCGATGAAAGGTGCTAGATAAGAGCGTGAGTGGTGGTGCTGTCTTGCTTTGAACACCAAGGCCACACCTATGTTGCATGTTAATTTATGGACATTTTAAAACCTAAAACTCAGTCCTCACATCCCTGGTATGTGCATTTACTTGTCTTCTTTGATAGGTAATACACTGTGTCTTCTGTAATGCCTTCTATCTGAGGATCTTGCTTTGCATAGCAAACATTAATGAATTTGTCCTTCTGACCTTTCTGCAAAAAAGCTCAAGATTAGCCAGATTTTATTGATGAGGAAACTGAGGCACAGAAGGGTTAACTGAGTTGCCCAAGATCATACAGTGCGTCTGTGACGGAGTTTAGGAGAAGAGCTCAACTTTCCCAACTACCAATCCTGTGATTTAGCTGCAAGAGGTAACATTTTCAAAAGCACGTAAGTAACTTAAGAGCCTAAATATCATTAGAAGTCAGTGGAACTTAAGCACCTGAGTCACTTGGGTAAAAGTCTGAAAAGCACGTAAGACTATTCTAGATTTCTAACTGCTTGTTGGCTGAGTTAATTTGCCATAAAACCCTGCAGCTGGTTAGTTTTGTGTAACCGCACAGTTTCAGAGAACAGGCAGCTCCTGCATTTGAACATACTTTAGGCCCTATCTTACTCTTTCTCATTAAAGGTAAGATGTTTCTTGATGTGCATTGCCAGCACTGGGTTACTCTCTGATCCCCAGAATAGCCTGGAATTACTGGTGAATTAGGAGATCACTAGTGGATGGGATGAAGTATAATGAACTATTTATTGAGATGCAAATGGCTGAGACAATGTATGTTAAAAATGTGTCTTCTGCAAATAAAGAAAGAAAGAAAGAAAGAAAAGTAATTAGGGCTGCTAGGAAGTGGGGAGAACCTTATAAAACATTTTGGGGAGCATGCGGGGGGTCCCAGGCCAGCTCTCACAGGGGGTGGGGACGGAGCTTCCAGCTCTGTTCCTGCTCCACTTTGCCCCCAGCACATCTTTGTCCTCATTCCCTCTCTGCCCCCATCCCTGGTTCCGGCCCCAGATCCACTTTCAGCTCAAGCTCTGCTGCTGAGGAGGCCTTGGCTGTGCAGTAATGAAGGGTGGGGGCGCGCAGACAGGTGCCGTTAATGGTAGCGGGGGTGTGACTGGAAAAGTTTACGCACCACTGTGCTAAAGGAATATGAATTTTAAACACAAATCAGTGCATCTGTTAAGGATTCTAGAGTATTATGGGAATTAACATCTGAATTTACCACACAGTGACAATTATTTTTGATAACTCAGGCAAAACTGCAGAGGTAGCAAAAGAAAAGCAAATTTGGGACTGAAAACGGAAAAGAAAAGTAATCCTGTCAGCGAATGTCCCATAAATCTAACTTCTCTCTGCATTAACATTGGGACATCCAGTGAAATAAAGGGCTGTATGTTTAAAACTATAACAGGTAATGCTTTTTAGCACAATACATACTTAACCTGTGGAACTCATTGACACAATATATTGAGTTTAAGATCTTACAGGATTTGAAAGAGGATTAAACGTATGGATTTGAGAACATCCACAGTTATATTAAATGTATGTTTATGAGCAATATACATCCTCCTGCTTCAGAGCGTAAGTAACCACTAAAGTGATGGGGGTTAAGAAGAAACCTCCCCCATCAACAGCTTATTTCGGAATAGTCCATTATAGGGATTCTTACCCCCTTCATCAGAAGCATCTGGTACTGGCTGTTGTCATAAACAATAATAATCTATGCACCATTGGTTTGATCCAGACTGGAAAATCCTATGTTCCTAACATAATTGTATGGAATGGAATTGGAGCAAATAAGCAGCATTAGTTTATAAAGAATGGATCTTTACAGGTAAACTTTAAAAGCAGCAAAGAATCCTGTGGCACCTTATAGACTAACAGACGTTTTGGAGCATGAGCTTTCGTGGGTGAATACCCACTTCCTCACATGCATGTAGTGGAAATTTCCAGAGGCAGGTATATATATGCTAGCAAGCAAGCTAGAGATAACGAGGTCAGTTCAATCAGGGAGGATGAGGCCCTGTTCTAGCAGTTGAGGTGTGAAAACCAAGAGAGGAGAAACTCACACCTCAACTGCTAGAACAGGGCCTCATCCTCCCTGATTGAACTGACCTCGTTATCTCTAGCTTGCTTGCTAGCATATATATACCTGCTCCTGGAAATTTCCACTACATGCATCTGAGGAAGTGGGTATTCACCCACGAAAGCTCATGCTCCAAAACATCTGTTAGTCTATAAGGTGCCACAGGATTCTTTGCTGCTTTTACAGATCCAGACTAACACGGCTACCCCTCTGATACTTGACAACAGGTAAACTTTGTTGCTCTTTTGGGTAGAATTACAAAACCTAGTAAAGGAAGGGAAAGCAGTGGGTAGTAATATATTTGGATTTTGGTAAAGCTTGTGTTATTGAGACAAAGAAAATAATATTCGCAGTATTAACTAAAATTGGCTTAGCTACCAGTATTATCATTTGACTTGAAAACTGGCAGAAGGACCGTAAACAAAGGGGGATAAACTACAATGTGCTAGTTGGGATGGGTGTCAGGTGGGTGAGGTACCATAGGTTTAACAGGGGCAATGAAATTAAATTTAAATGTATGCTGAATATCAGCCTAAATTTCTTAGAGTGAGATCTATGAGGCTGGGGAATAGTCTGCCTCAGGGAAGTGGTGGAAGCCTCATCACTTGGGACATGTTTTAAAACTAGACTTAACAGACATGCTTTCTAGCAGAGCATGCTGTGTTGGCTGGGAGGTAGAGCATCCTGCACTGTAGTGGATGTCTCTGTGTGTAACCTCTCTGTGGTGAACTGGCTCGCTCCGCAGGAAAAAAACATATTTCCAAATGAATGCCTTAGGGGATGTTAGTACATAAGAACAGCCATACTGGGTCAGACCAAAGGTCCATCTAGCGCAGTATCCTATCTTCCGACAGTGGCCAATGCCAGGTGCCCCAGAGGGAATGAACAGAACAGGGAGTCATCAAGTGGTCCATCCCCTGTCGCTCATTCCCAGCTTCTGGCAAACAGAGCCTAGGGACACCATCCCTGCCCATCCTGGCTAATAGCCATTGATGAACCTATCCTCCATGAACTTACCTAGGTTGTTTTATTTTTGAGCCTTGTTACAGTCTTGGCCTTCACAACATCCTCTTGGAAAAAGTTGCACAGGTTGACTGTGCATTGTGTGAAGAAATACTTCCTTTTATTTGTTTTAAACCTGCTGCATATTAATTTCATTGGGTGACCCCTAGTTCTTGTGTTATGAGGAGTAAACAATGGTTCCTTATTTACTTTCTCCACGCCAATCATGATTTTATAGACCTCTATCATGCTCCCTTAGTCGTCTCTTGTCCAAGCTGAAAAGTCCTCATATGGAAACTGTTCCATAGCTCTAGCTTATTGAGAAATTGGTTTAATCCTGTTCTTCTCTGCCATGTCTGAATCCCCATCCTTCATATGCATTGTTACCCTGGGATGTGTACCATGTGGTTGGCTCGTAAACTAACTCTGCAGCACTGGCTGAGAATTCTAATTTGTGATAAGCTTAGTGAATGGAGTTAGGTGGAAGCATGTTCCCAAGTTAATTTTTGGTGCAAAATGTACCTTTTTGTGTAATGCGTTGGAAGCAGCGTGATGGGGAGTTTCAGCCCGTGTGCATGGCGTTCTGGTTTGCATCAATGTGAGTGATAAGGGCTCTGAGCTGCCATTACTGACAATTATGCATACAGTGTGCTCCAACTGCAGTATCATTTTTTTCTCCATTCACAACCAGAATGGCTCAAGAAATATCAAGGAGAAGAATCAGCTAGAGGCAGATAAATTACAAGTAATTATTTCTTCCTGTTGCTAGCTAGTTTCTGCTCTTGTGTATTTTCTCAAATGCACCTTCTGGAGAAGCTAGTTGAAGTGGCCCCTTGTCAGCAAATGTTTCTGTTAGCTATGCAGAGCACGGCATGGAAAAGAGATCCTTCTCAGTTTTTAAAACTAGCTGTTTGTTTAAACTCATGCTCTCTGCTACGTAAATACATCTGACATCTCTTGTCCACACCATCTCAGCTGCACAAAAATGCGTGTTTAGACACTGCATGGCAGGAAAGGAGAAGGGAAAGCTGAGAACATGTTTCCTTCTGAATTCTTGGGAGGGAAGTTTCAAGCTCTGCTCTATATTACTCCCACTTTGTCACTTTAGTGAGGAACTTTAATCCTGATGGAGTGAAACACGTTGATAAGGGACAGACACTTTAAATCACGCTGAATTTACAAGTCTTGGGGTCGATTCTCAGGGTCCTGGATTGCAACTGCTGATGGTGTGATTCTGGAACATAATGCACCATGGATAGATAGTATCCGTATTGCTCTGGTGCAGCAGTGTGCCATTTCCACAGTGGCAGAGAAAGTTAATAACATAAGTTAACATTGATAATCACAGAGTGTGCTGGTGGGGAGGAAGCTTCGAATGAAGTTACATATATTGTGAGGTGACTTCTTCGTGTTTGTCCTCAGTAGAGGTCTGTCTCTTCCTCTTGGTCCTCGACAGCTCTCTGCAGCGTGCAAGCCTTTGCTTGAGCACGAAGTGAAAGCCCAGACCAGCAAATCTGCCACTGGACTCCCATGTGCCAGTCCACAGTGATAACCAGCTAGCATGTGGCTAGCATGTGGCTTTTATTTAAAAAAAACAAAAACAAAAGTGTGCATGTGTAGCATTTCCTGGGGGACAAAGAGGTGAGCATGTTGAAGCTTCTTTTCTCTGGATTCTCCTGGGTTTTGTCAGTTTTGAACAAGATTAATAATGTTTTTCATGTAGGTTTTTATAGACTGTCTGAATGATCAGGGAAGTTATCGAGAGGCTGAGTGGTGGATCCCTTGGAATATTATTTTTGTTGTACTTTGTTAAATCCTTCCCAGCCATGAAGCACGCCCTAGCCTCGGCTATTCTGAGGTCCCCATATAATTTCAGTGGGACAGAGCCAATTGCATACCTGAATTCCTGGTGTCCGCCAGAAAAAGCAGCAGCAGCGCTTGCGTTTTATGATGATCAGTCATCTGCTAAGCATTTGACTTGGAAGAATTTGGTTACTTTAGAGTGTTTATCAATTGAGAGAGATGTGTATGGTTCTCTCCTTTCGGACACTCGTGCTGGCCTTTACCTTTCTTACTGTGACTCCCCTCCTGACTTCGGTCTGTATTTGGACTGCAGAACTGTGCCATGAAAAGTTGGGGGATTAAGAGTTAATTTTATTTTATCAAGATATGCAGTTATTACCCCAGTTCTTATCCCCTCCTCTTTTTCTCCACCATCCCCCACCCCAAAAGCTCTCAGTGCATTAATCTTGAAATGTGACTAATGTCCTTAAAGTTCCTGTCAATTTTTTCTTCCCAAATTCATTTGACATTAAAGTGAGAAGTAAACAGAAACCCTGTGTTTAAGCCGATAACTTGGAAAGCCTTTTCCATCACATTTAAAAATGGCCATGTCATGGATTCTGCGAATTGACGGGTTCTATTTTGTTTTATTTTTTTTTGTCTGAGTGGTAAATTTTCTTGTAATAATCTCTACGTGGTTTTATGAGGTTTAGGGATAAGATTTTTTTGAAGGGATGTTAAACCATTCTCAAAAATGACATCTCATTACAGTGAAATTCATCTGCTGAGATTGGAGACATTATAGGCTGGGGGAAACTATGGCTCCAGTTTAAAAATATTTTTTTACTATAGGAAGTACTTTTTAATCTTTTTAATGAGGATGGTATGAGATACACAACCCCTTATTGTTTCTGAGAAGTCCTGACATCCGGCCTAACATAATCCATTTTCTGTTAGCTGCTAGTTAGAGGCTTTAAAAAACAATGTAGACTCGTTTTGGCAAAACTGTGCATTAATCTTTCATATGCTCACTGCTCCCCCTCCCCGAGAATGAGACACTTGATAATGCTCCATCTCATTTTTCCAAATGGAGCTGATATCTGGGTGCATGGCTTGACTTTCCCTAGCATGCTGCCAAGTGTCAGACTCCTGCACATTTACTGTGCAGTGAGAGATGTTGAAATGGCAGCATAGGATCTTTCAAGCCACAAATATCCAGTCTCTGGTGAAGTTCCCCTTGACCCACTCCCTCTTCAGTTCCTGAAACAATCAGCTGTGAGCATTACCCACCTTTGTACAGAGCAAATAGAGGGGACTGAGAGAAGAAAGGAATGTGCAGTCTTTTCCCCTGTATTTACATATTTTGGATTGTTTCTATCCAAGAAAGAAGTGAGGGGAATGTTGCCGGCAGATAACTGCCTGAGGCCAAGCAACAGCGGGGGGGGGGGGGGGGTCCGTCGCCTGGTGTGCCGCGCCAATAAACACACCAGGGTGGAGAAGCAAACCAAGTTTATTTGAGATCTCAAAGCGGTGCAGGGAGATTGACTCAGATCAAGCACCCCTAAAACAAGCAGTCTGTTCCTTTATATCCATGAGAACTTTTCTCACTGACTAGCAATCCCCCGTTTCCCCTCCCTCCTCCTCCTTCCTCCCCCTATAGCAATTACGTAAGCGCAGGTGCATTAAGTAATCTTGGCCGCGGCAGCTCGTTAGTAAGTTTTCCTTCTGCAAGTTATCTTGTCCTTCTGCTAAAGGTGCACAGGCCTCATTATTTCTGCTTTAGACCAGTTAGAACTGTTGCAACTGATAACGGCTGTTACACCTGGCCTTTTAGGTCGATTAAAGTTCAGACATGGAGGGACTCTTGTCTGCTGAGGCCTAAAACCAGGAAGGCTCCATACTCTTGTGGCCTTCCACCCTCCTGAGTTACGTAGGGTTATGCTTAGTGACACCAACAGGAACATGGGGATCAGTGCTGGTTGAAATCCTGATTTCCCAGATGCACCCCCAGGCCTTGCATAAAATGCTGCCTTGCTCTCTCTTTAACACTGGTTTGTGATGATGCTTTGCCCTTGGGCTCCAGGCTGTTGGTATGCACTACTTCTGGTCTGCCTGGGGAGAGAAGAACCCCCGCCCCAATTTCCTCCTCCTTTAAGAGACAGCCATACTAATTGAGCTCTACTTTGGAGGAACTAATGAAAACAAAATAAAAATGGGATTCAGAGGTTAACTGCCAGCTTTAAATGCATATGAAAATACTTAAGAATAATGGGATTTTCTTTTTTTAATTTTGGTTAATGGAGTCGTAGATTTTTGAATTGATTCTCTTAAAAATAAAACTGTCAGTTTCAAACCTGGGGAGGCAATTATGGGTTATTTAGTTGGCAAGGTATTGTGTTAATCTTGGCTCATTCCTTCCATGCAGTCCTTCTCTAGAGCGTTCCATGCAGGGGAGAGTGGTTGGTGGAGGTGCTAAAGGACCAGGTCCTGGTTTCTGAAGCCTCCAAGAAAGAATTCGCTCCAGGTTTAAGGAAATGGACATCCTGTGTGTGCATCACATGCTGTGTCGTATCTGTATGTTTCTGTAAATGAGGAAGAAGATGGGCCTACTTCAATCTGCCTTGGCCTCAGCACAGGGAGGATTCAAAGTTTTCTCTTAATTTAATGAGGATAAAACTAATAACCCAAGGCCTCCCATTATGTAATGTGTTGGTATGGGTCTGATTTTAAGACGTGGGTGCTTAAAAGTGTGCACCTAAATAAGCTGCCTGACTCTTTCCATGCCAGCCAATAGGACCCGCAGGCTCGTAGCTCCTCTGAAAATCAGGCATATTATGCTGTTTAAATATGCATTCAGATTCCTAACATGGGACACCCATGAAAATGTTTTGGCCTGTTTGTAGAGAGCTAGACAAAACTTAATACCCAGCTGCAGACTGTCTTTTGGCTGAGTTGCATGATTATAAAAATGGAGAGCATAGCACACCTTTGTATTCAAAATAGTGCCTTTTTGTTTGGTACTGGTTGGGCGTAGCTTTAAACCGAGACACTTAAACCCCAGCAGAACACAGGTGTCTCATCAATGAAAGGTACGTAAGAGGCAGTTTCCTCCACTAGGCTCTTCTCCAACTGGCTGAGCTTCCATTGAGACCATCCCTCCATGCAAAATCCCAGTCTAGCTCTGGCTTTCTTCTGCCACGACACTCTGACCTTTCACTCTCTAGGTAGCAGGGCGGATGGAAATGAATGGAGAGACCCAACCAGTCTGTAATCTGGTTAATGCAGAATCCTGTGCTCTGTCAGCTGTTTCAGTTTCTTATGTGAATGTTTGTTACTGTAAAAATCCACTACAGACACGTGTGTTTGTGGGGTGGAGTGTTCTGAAAGTACAAGGATGGTGGAGGAAGCAGCCCTTGGTGTGCAGAGTGACTAGGGTTGCCAACCCTCCCTCCAGGATTGGCCTTGAGTCTCCTGGAATCAGCGTCCATCTCCCAGTGACTATTGAAAGCATTTCAGGAGATTTTAATAGGATATTTTAAGAAAATGACATTACGTCATGGTGGGAAAAATAATCTCCCGGAATAGCTTCAGTCAGAGTTGGCAACCCTAGGAGTGACCGAGAAGACAGGGCACCAGATTTGGGTTTCTGGATTTTAGCCTTAGCCCTGCCACTGACCTGCTGGGTGACCTCTGGCAACTCACTTCCCTGCTCTCTGCCTCAGTTTCCCCCCTCCCTCTCTACATCTGTATTGTCTGTTCAGAGTGTAAGCATGGACTGTCTCTTACTATGTGATTCTACAGCATCTAGCACAGAGGTGGACAAACTACGGCCTGTGGGCCACATCCGGCCTGCAAGACCATCCTGCCCGGCCCCTGAGCTCCTTGCCCAGGAGGCTAGCCCCTGGTCCCACCCCTGCTGTCCCTCCACTCCTGCAGCCTCAGCTCGCTCACTCCAGATGGCGGGGCTGTGAGCTCCTAGGGCAGCACAGCTGCAGAGCCCGGCCTGACCCGATGCTCTGAGCTGTGTGGTGGTGGTGGTAGCATGGCTGGGCTCCAGCTGGATGGCACGGCTGTAGCGCCACCAGTTACTGGTGTTCCAGGCAGCACAGTAAGGGGTCACGGAGTGGGGGGATTGGATAGAGGGCAGGGGAGTTTCGGGGTGGTGGTTGGGGATGGGGGTGTGGATAGGGGTTGGGGCGGTCGGGGGGCGGAACAGGCAGTTGAACGGGGGCAGGGGTTCCGGGGGGTGCAAGTGAGGAAGGGGGGGGGGGTTGGATGTGGCGGAGGGGCAGTCAGGGACAGGGGAAGGGGTGGTTGGATGGGGCAGGGATCTTGGGGGGCCGTCAGGGAACGGGGGGTTGGATGGAGCAGGAGGTCTGGGGTCGGGGAGGGCAGATTGGAGGTGGGGGCTGGCCCTCCATACAATTTTACGAAACCCGATGCGGCCCTCATACCAAAAAGTCTCCCCACCCTGATCTAGTACATTGGCTCCAGGTTGCAGGAGGGGCCTCTATGTGCAACTGTAGCCCCTGCTCTCTCATCTGTTCATGTGGGGTTTTGTACTACACTCGCCAGCATGGCCAGCATCTCAGCTGCTGACAGCAGAAGCTGAACCAAGGCTTTGGTCCAACAATACGGGATATGCGTTACTGAGTAAAACCTTTTCTTCCTTACTTTTGTAAGACAACGTTTATTGCTTGTCTAGCATAGACATTTCTGTTTTAATATTTGTGTTAGATTTTTACAGGACACGTCTAATGAGGTGAACTCATTATGTAAAGTGTATTAAGTACCCAGTAATCACATGGTACATAGGCACAAGGAATTATGCAAACCTCTCATACTGGACAGAGTAAATCAGTGCTACTGAAAGATCAGAGGCATGCTAGTTAAACTTTCTGATTGACTATCTTCTGTGGTGGACAAGAAAAGCAGCCTCATGTCTAATACAGCCCCATTGCTGATTCATTGCGTGAGAGAGGAAATTGGAGCATACAGCAGTGTATGGCAGAGTGGAGAAGAGAAGATAACTAATGGCCTGTTGGACTGATTCATCTATCAAACGGCTTCAGGTGAAAACCTTTCACCAGACTGTTAACGATTATGTAGTCGAGCAGGCTTATCAATGGGGTGTTATAGAGTTATGCACATATTGTGACGCTTGTAAGCTTAATTCTTGGTGGAACTGGATCTTACATGTTAACATATGGGCCACTTGACCAACAAGACAAACAGAGAAAAGGAACAAAGAAAAACAATAACCTGAAAGTTTAAAAAAAAACAAAAAAGGTAGGAAAATCTCTCAGTGCAATGCAGGTCAGTCCACTGGAACTTTATTGGTGTGGCAAACTATTCGAGTGTTACTGAAGAGTAAGGAAAAGCCAGACTGGGCAGGTGTCTGGGGTGGTGGTGGTGGTGGGGTTTTATCCTTTATTCATTATTGTCCATTCCTGATCCAATGGCCAGTTGCTATGAAGCACAGTGCCATCTCTGCTGTGTCTCCTCTTTTTCCCAGCATCAGGATATGACAGCTGTATCTCTATTGCGGTAGGTCTTTGTGAAAATACCTCCTCAAATAGGTATTCTAGTTTTATAGGTTGAACGGGATTCTGTGCCGAAGATACTACACTGAGGCATTGGAAATACCTACACAGAATATATTTAACAAAAGAACTAGCAGGCAGATTCCAGAGAAATAACCATCAAACATAGAAGGCAATCTATAGAATCTTCTTAAACAAGGAGACTTCCTCAAGATTTTAAAATAGTTTTGGCGGAGGAGTGAACCTGCCTCTCCAGATTCCTGCCTATGCAGCATGCATGCATGAGCTCACCTAGGAGAGGGGGCTAGTCATCCTGGCCTGAACTTTTGAAATCAGCCTCTGTTTTTGGGCAACCACCGTCAAATTCCAAGGGTTTTGTTTTCTGAGGTGCTGAGCTGCTGCAGCTTCCATTGCCTTAAGAACATAAGAACGGCTGTACTAGGTCAGACCAGTGGTCCACCTAGCCCAGTATCCTGTCTGCCAACAGTGGCCAATGCTAGGTGCCCCAGAAGGAATTGATAGAACAGGGAATCATCAAGTGATCCATCCCCGGTCACCCATTCACAGCTTCTGGCAACTGGAGTAAAGGGATATTCTGCACCTCTGAAAATCATGCTCATTGGGCATCCCAAAGGGAGGCACCCATAATTAGTGAGGGAGTTTTGAAAAGTTGGGGCCTTGTTTTTAGCAGTTAAAGTGGCTGCTTGTGCTCTTTGAAATGGGTCTGAGGCCAGGTCTCCCCAAAGAAATCAGGTTGGTATGAGTACGTCACTCAGGGATGTGAAAAATTAGTTATACTGACCCAACCTGTGGTGTACACAGCGGTGAGTCGACAGGAGAATTCTCCCGTCGACGTAGCTTCTCGGGGAGGTGGATTAACTATGCTGATGGAAGACACCCTCCTATCGGTGAAGGTTGTGTCTTCACTGAAGCGCTACACTGGTGCAGATGCACTGGTGCAGTGTTCTGCCCTGAAGAACCCTTACTGGCTTTCTCGGTGCAGTGTGGGTGACATGGAGCTGGTCCTTGTCCTTATTCATTAGAGAGTCTCATGTGGAAATACTGCGCACAGGCTAGTGCACAAGTAAAACTGGTTAATTTAAATCATTAAATTCCTATCTCCAGTAATAAGAAGGTGAGATTTGTAGATTTCCAGATCTCTCTGGGAGGTGATGGAAGCTCCAACCCTCTCTCCACACCAGGGTGTTTTCCAAGAGGCCATAGTGCCATATAGATAACATTTTTCATACACCCTTAAGATTTCGTGGTGGGATGTTATATACCTATAGCCGACTGTACTTCTGCAGCCTCTCATTAGCCTGGGATGCCACTGTAGCCATCCAAGGGTAGAAGAATAAGGCCTTTGAAAAGACTTGTTTCTTTATTTTTTGCTCCCCAGTCATGTACAATAGCTGCAGCCTGTCAATGATATGGTGATAGCTCTTTTTTACCAAACTGCCAGGATATTGCCTCATGTTCCATTTCTGTTCTCCCCTTGTAAATTTTCTTTTTTTAATTTGAATAAATGTTCCTCCCTCCCTCCCTGATAGTGGCAAGTACCTGTAGGCGTAGGCTAGAATTCTTGTTCTCAGTTTTTCCCTTCTATAAAATAGATTTCCCACCTCAGCTTCCCAGGTCCCTAGGCTACTTTCTGTCCTTGTTCTGAGTTCTCCATTACACATGTAGCCACCTGTAACTGTGACAGACGGGAATTTGTGTTGCAGCATTGCCTAGAGACCTCACCCGAGAAAGGGGCCCTATTGTACTGGATGCCATACAGACACACACAAAGCAGTGGGCTAGACGAGGGGTTGGCAACCTTTTAGAAGTGGTGTGCTGAGTCTTCATTTATTCACTCTCATTGAAGGTTTTGCGTGCCAGTCATACATTTTAATGTTTTTAGAAGGTCTCTTTCTATAAGTCTATAATATAGAACTAAACTATTGTTATATGTAAAGTAAATAAGCTTTTAAAAATGTTTAAGAAGTTTCATTTAAAATTAAATTAAAATGCAGAGCCCCTCAGACCGGCCAGGACCCGGGCAGTGTGAGTGCCACTGAAAATCAGCTTGCGTGCCCCTTCAGCATGCATGCCATAGGTTGCCTACCCCTGAGCTATACCCTGGAGAGTTCACACTCGGAGTAGACAAGGCCAACAAAGTGCAGGAGAAAGGAAATGTTGTTATTCCCATTTTACAGATGAGAAACTGAGGCACAAAGTTCAAGTGGCTTGCCAGGGGTCACATGGGATCTATGGCTGAACCAGGAATTGCACCCAGAGTTCCTGAATCCTAATCCACTGCCTTCACGACAAGACCATCCTTCCTCTTTTTGGTCCACATCCAGTTCTAGGGTGTGTTATTTTTAATGCTGCGATTTTGTCACAGAGGTCACAGAAGTCACCAGCAACAGGAGTTTGTGTAGGGGGCTCAGGACTGGGGCACAGGCTTTGGGCAGCGCTTGCCTCGGAGGGTGGGGCTTCCTGGAAGTGGGGATGTGTCCCTCCCTCCCTCAGCTCCTGGCTCTGTATGTTGCCTCTGCTCGCAGGCACCACCCCCACAGCTCCCATTGGCCATGGTTCTTGGCCAGTGGGAGGTGTGGAGCTGGTGCTCGGGTGGAGGCAGCATGCAGAGCTGCCTGGCCACGCCTCTGCCTAGGAGCAGCGGGATGGGAATGTCACTGCTTCCGGGGAGGCACAGAGCCAGGTAGGGAGCCTGTCAGCCTCCCCCTGTCCCCAGCACCAGGCCGCACCCGGGCCGCCGCCGCCCCTCCTCCCCCCGCACCTGTGGTACCCCCAGGCCACCCATCCCACCCCGATTTAGTCAGGGTACGTATAGTACAAGTCAGGGTCAGGTCATGAGCCGTGAATTTTTGTTTATTGCCCGTGACCTGTCCATGAGTTTTACTAAAAATACCTGTGACTAAAATGTAGCTTTATTTATTTTTCCCTGTACAGGAAATCAGAGATTAAATGGACTTTGTCAAGGCAGATGCTTCCTCCTAGGCTTCTGTCCCCTCTCAATCACCGAGATGGCATCTATGCCTTTGGAAATACACATCTAATATGGTGAGAGCATCCACCCTTTGAAAGCCAGACTTCCAGTGCAATTGAGCATTTTTAGAGGCTGTGACCTAAATGGGAATATAGATTGCAAAATTGCACATATTGTTTTTATGTGTTAAACACTTTTGAAAAGGCGTTTTTAACCTCTGGAAGCAGTTACATAAATATAATAATCCTACCTAACAATATAAGAAGTTTGAGAATATTTTGTTTCAATCCTGAATATTTATAAAGTTAAGGGACATTTGATTTTAAATCTGATTTTTAACCTGACAATGACAGCAGAATGAGTGATGTATTTAATTTCTGCTCCAGACTGGGAAATTAACAATGGCAAGTTTTTTTCAAGTGGTTTTTTAAATTTTCTGGCTTTCAGTTGATCAGTTCCAGAAGTTTGGCACCAATTGCTGGCGTGGAAGTTGGTAAAAAGTCCTAACATACTGCAATAAAATGAACTCAGCTGAATGGCAGATCAATGCCCTCCAGCAGTGACCTTAATCAGTTTGTATTAGCTACCAAATGCATCTAAATAGTGGTACCTTCCTCTAAGCCCCACCACGGTCTGTTGCACTGAGCCATATCCAACTGTTGCTAACTTCTGGGCTGTACCTCGCTGCACTGCCAACCTGTTACAGATGAGTGACAGGGGAAGTCTCAGGCCTCCAAAAAGAGCTAACCAGTTTCTGGGGGCAGTAAGGTTGGACCACTTGGCAAGTACTTGGGCTTAATTTTCAACTGATAAAATCTTTCCAGGCTAGACAAACATTTAGTCCTCTTTCAGGCTGGAAGGTGGATCCATCTGTTTCTTCCTGGCATGAGAAAAATGTTCTAAAACCCCTGGAAATGCTCCTGGATTTGTGGATGTAAAAGAGTGATTGTGAAATAGCCTAGGCTTGGAACCAAAATGAATGTCTCTCGTCACAGGGGTGCTGTGCTTCTTCTGACCGGTAGCTTGGGTCGGTGCAAACCAAAGGCTTCTCAATTACATTGAAAACAAATTGAATGTCGAAAATGAAGGCTGATTGAGCATTTCTTCCCAGTTTGATTAATCAGGAGTCAAATGAAAGCAGAGTTATTTCAGAGGCTATTAAGGAAGATTTGAATCTGGATAAAAAACCTTTTAGTGGGAAAAACTGCATGGCTGATGCTTTGAGGGACGGACGGCAAGGTAGTTCTGGGAAGAATGGCAGATACTCGGTCCTTTTCTTGAGCAAACTCACTGGAACTGTGGCAATGGTTATACACCGATAGCGCCTGCTCCCCACCAACATCCCAGCTGCTTTACAGTCAGGTTCAGACTGAGCCACGGGATGCAGACAGCTCTAGCAGTATTAACTTGCTCTTGGAGGAGCTTGTGCCCTTTAATCCGGGTTCTCATCCATGATGGTGTTTCCTGTGCACCCACTGGACCTGATAGCCACACACCTTATGAGCGAGGACTCTAGTTCAAATCCGAGTGGGTGTGAAATTCCCAAACAAGGTAAGACCCAAGTGGCCTAATTAATATGGAAATTGATGAAGATGAGAGAGAAAAGATCAAGTTAAAACAGAAATGGTTTGCATAGCATGTCTGACCGGACACTGCAAAAGCCCTTCTTGTTAGGCCTGGTTTAGGGTTAGCGCCAGTGAATAAAGAATACCTTGCGTTTGTGGAGAGTGGCCTTTCTCCTCTGACCTTTCCTGCAGAGCAGTTTGTCAGGACCTGTCCTTTGTGGCTTCTGTTGTCCCCTGGCTTTACTTATCTCTCTCAGCCCTAGTGCACGTTTCAGATTTCATTCTGTCTGACTCATTCTCCTAGAACGCATTCTGCCAAAAAGAAGTAGTGTTTCCTGGGGTAGACTGTCGCCAGATTAACTCATGATTGTGCTAGTGCTGCGGATGTCAGCATGATATCGGTTACTGCTGTCCCATTCTGATTTGCCTCGTATGTCCCCAAATAAGCATCCTTTCTTCTCCAAGGCTGTCTAGCTGTGGTGCTGGCCTTACTGACCATGCTTTGGCATGTGCATTGTTTTGCCTGGGGAGGTGTCACCCTGTAAAGAGCTCCGTTTTCTTTTAAAGACACAAGGCATATAACATTCTGTAACTGATGGTTAACATTAATTCTAGCATTTCAGCATGAATGAATCACAGACAGCTTAACTGATCTGTAACAATGAGTGGTGAGGGAGTAGCTTTATTTAGGGTAGAAATCTAGTCATCGTTGTTGGCTGTCCGTCGATACAAGGCTGATGTCTGCCAGGGGAAAAGTCATTGATGAGACTTAAGATTGCCAAGGAGTCCAATCTGTGGTCTACAGGTTTTTCCGCATATGTGACAGGTGGTTGCTTGGAGAGAGCACAACTGCTGACCAGAATGCTGTACACGTTCCTTCCTCTGCTGTTTCTCAGCCTCCTGAGCAAGCTGATTCCCTTCAAAACGGGCTGAGGCTGAGTGTATGATGCATGGTGTGACACCATTGCAGTCTGTTGCCAGCCAGCTCTTCCCAATTCGTGGGGTCAATGCCTCCCTTCTTAGATGTACTTTCAGGGTGTCCTCGTACGTTTCCTCTGTCCTCCACAGGTCCTCTTACCATGACTAAGTTGAGAAAAGAGGACTTGCTTCGAAAGACGAGTATCAGCCATCTACACGCAATGACCAGCCCAACAAAGTTGATGGTTCATAATCTTCATCTCAACAGTGGTGATGTTAACTGGAGAAAGAATGCTGGCATTGGTGCAACGATCTTGCAATCTGATAGGTATCACTGCTGGTACCACTCCAGACACTTAGGGCTTCGGTATGCCACCCATGTCTCACACCCACAAAGAAGAGTGAGGATGACTACTTCATTGCAGGCTAGGATCTTAGTTTCCATCCACAGATCTCTGTCAATAAAGACATGACAAAGCAACTTTCTGAAGTATGCGCTGGCACAATTCTAGTAGGAGCTTGGAGAAGACTGAAATCACATGTGTGTCTATAATAACTTTTGACACTGCAGTAGGTTATTC
The DNA here is from genome assembly GCF_025201925.1 of Gopherus flavomarginatus. Classification (NCBI taxonomy): domain Eukaryota; kingdom Metazoa; phylum Chordata; order Testudines; family Testudinidae; genus Gopherus; species Gopherus flavomarginatus. The sequence goes on along the minus strand of NC_066618.1, from coordinate 298,591,402 downwards.
CAGTGTCATTATTTGTATTGCAGTAGTATCTAGAGGCCTCAAACCAGGATTGGGACTCCCTTTCACTGGGCACTATGCTGTAGGAGACAGATCCTTTCCCAAAGAGCTTACGGTCTAAGTAGACAAGATGAACAAAAGGGTGGGAGGGGAAGTGACTTGCCCAAAGTGAGCCAGGACCAGAACTCGGGTCTTTGAGTCCCAATCCCCATGTCCTATGCATTGGACCAATATGTCCCTAATAATGACCCAGACTTTAGACCATTGGTCTACCCATGCTCTGAGTAGCTAATTGCCATCCACAGAGGGATGTGAAATGTTGCACTGTAACAAGCCTGCGTTCATTGTTGACTTTGGCATGAATGCATTAAGGGTTGAAATCTGTGCACTAACATGGCTTGGAGGAAGGCAGGTGCAACTCACAGGTGAAGAAGCCCCCCAGCATGCTAGTGTCTTCCAGGAGATGCAGCAGCTTGACTTACTACCCTCATAAATAAGACCTCTTATATCTTGCAAATGCAGGTTAGCTAATGTCAAAGTTATTCCTAGTATAAACTCTTCTTGACAAGAAGGGTGATGTCATTGCTTCTTCCTAGGCACATGGGACAGTTGGAAGAATGCTTGTTTTATGCTGATCAGTCTTGTGTTCATACTGAAATACTTATGTTGATTAATGCATCAGGGGAAATCTCTTCCTCTGTATTCTGGTATCTCTGCTTGGACCAAAATGATGTGGGTTAAAATTTTGCCGTTCAGTTGCTCCCAGTTGTTTGTGTCTCTGTCTGTCTGGCTTTTCACATGGTCACTTCCATAACTTCTTCTACGTGACCCCCTATGGATGGTGCAACTTCCTTATCCACAAGGCCCCTGCCTGGTTCACAGTTAAGTCCCGCTCCAAAACCAACTATAATGAATCAAGTAGATTTGTATATAAATGGACTGTTCCCATTTCCTTTTCTTTCACCTGTCTCCTCGTCTGTTCTTAGATTGTGAGCACCTCTGTGCAGGTCATGCTTTCTCCAGTGTTTGGAAAGAAGCTATAACAGAGTGAATGCTACTGTAAATGAATAATAGTAGGTTCTTTACATCGGGCACAATGGCCTCAGGACAGAAGATCAGGATTTAGCATTTGATCCTGTGTTTTAAGGCAAACCGTTTATGCCCTTTGGACCAGGAACACATGCTTTGAGTCGGATTTTAACAAATGTTGGGCTTTTCAATATGGAATAATTTTTCCAAGTAATTACTTGTACATTTCTGTATTATGAAAAAGAGAGGAATTGGCAGGAAGATGAGTCAACTGGGAAACACAGTAGACCTTTTGGATATGTGGTGGGATATATTTGCCCCTTAATGTCTGCTTAATACCAGAGTCCCAATAATCAAGAGTGAGCTCATATTGCTCAGTACACTGTACCTCCATAGCCTAGCTGGAGCCTTGTGCTTGCTAATGAGCCTCTGGCTTGCCTTCTCCCCCCTCCTAGGTTTTATTTTGAGGAACAATGTAATTGGCTTCCTCAGTCACTGTGAATTTATTTACTTCAGCTGCTTTTGAGATGATCAGAATTAACTTGTTTAGTGTTGAATAAGTACCACCTTGAGGTATCATAAAGATGTCTGGCTCAGTCATTTCAGAAGGTGTCTGTGTCCACTCATCTGTGGTTTTTAATCCTTGCCTTGGCAAAGTATTTTTTTTTAATGCAAATTCTCTCTCTGACCCCATAGAAGTTCTTGCCCTCTAGATCAGTGTGGTGAAGCTTTGCAATTCGTGGTATGACCTATAGACCTTCTTGCCTACTAGAGGAAATCTCTCTGGCTTTTATGTTTGATTGTGTAACATCAAAGAAAGCCAGTAAAGAAACTTGTACAACATATTGTATGTGTCGCTAACCTCAGATACTACGAACCTCTAAACTGCCAACAATTGTCTTGCATAAGGAGTAGTCCTTTTCTTAGTCACTTATCAAACAAACTTGCGGGGTGGTGGAAAGGCGTCAACTGATTTACCTCTATATAGTCTTCTGTTCCTACCCTGACTACCCATGTTAACAATGGGACTTGTCCTAGGACTAACATCTAGATCTCTTCTTTAACCAGCCAGTATGTGGCCCTCATAGAGGGGAGGAGGCTGGAACTGTTGCCACCCACACAGATTCCATGGTGCACATGATCTCCACTGAGTTGGTAAATGGCATTCCCTTGAGGCAGGATCCCCAGCATGGCTGTGAAATGTGCTAAGTGGATAGGATGGTGGTCTGCCATTAATCAGTGATTCCTGAGTATTGGTAGGTTGATTTGCTTGAGATTTACAGAATCCAGGCTAAACTTGGCACGTGGTTTTGTTTCCATTTGGCTAATAGCTGAATTTCAGTGAGCTGGTGAGAGGCCTCCGTGAAGAAAGTTACTGTGAGACTGCCGTGTATTGGAAGAACATCTGTGGTCAGCATCTTCTCTGCTCCCTTTGTACTCCTGATATCTGCCTGGGGCCCCCAGAGTGCTAGCTGACCCCTGCAGCATCTGTGTCTTGCACTGTCCACCAGGCTTGTCTGAAGAAGGGATTTACAGATGGACATAGGAAGATCTTAAAGGTCACAGCTGTTAAATATGGGAAAGTGAAAAAAGGGCACAAGGGTTGAATGTGGCACAAGTGCAGTAGCCACTTGTCCAAAAGCATTGACAGTTTCCAAGCTGCAGACCATTTTGAGAACAAATAATTTCACTTGCTGTGGAACACCACCTGAAGTTAGTCATTTATCAGATTAAAACCTAGTGAATTCAAATGTAAGAAACTGAAAGAGGCTTTCATCCCTTAGACCTGAAACAGAGAGGGGAGGGAGTCTTCAAGGGGGCCCCTAAAGGAAACTCCAATATTATTTTCATAAAAATTTGTATGGATAAATATTTTAGTCTCAGTTAAGCATGAACAGTGCGCTCAGGGCTGTACAGGACATAAAAGAAGATAGTCCCTACTTGAAATTTTAAATCATCTTATAATCTAAAGAGATCTTAAATATTCCTTTTAAACCTATTTTTAAGACTATATTAATAATTTGAGGAGGAAATGTGAACATGCCTGCAGTTCTGTGGCTTTGCATGGCTTGTTATTTGCTCTGTGGAGGCTGCATTCTTAACTGAGATGAACAGTGTGTTGCTTTCTCATGACATGCAGGATTGTAAACCACCCTGTTATCCTTCTGCAAGAGGGATTTATTGGTGTAAACTGTGTGGCAGCTCCCCGCCTCCCCAGTCTGTTAGCCAGCCAGACAAATCCCTTAGGACTCTGCCAGTCTAACCCAAACTCTCCAGAAGCATCTCCCTGCATCATCCAGCCCCTGTCACTGATGTCCACAGATACACCAAGTCCACTGTCTCCAGAGAGAATATACACGAGCTTGTTGGCTCAGCTGAGGATGCTCACTGCACTTTCCTATCAGCCCTGCAATGAATTGGTAATAAAACATGAATATGTTTATGGATAAAGAACAGAGATTAGAGTGACACCAAGCAGAGATAATAGAAACAGAAAATGGTCACAAATAAAACAAAAGTATAACGTGCTTCAGAGAGGCTACTTATAACCGGAGCAGACTCCAAGCTTTGTCTAAAGCAGTTTTCTGACCTACGGCTGCTTCTCAGCATCACCAACCCACATGGCTGGGGATCCGTCACTCAGATGCAAAGAGCTCTAACTTCTGTGTTCCCTCAGTGATAGATAACAAGATGTCCTTTTGCTTCTCCTTATATTCGCCAGAGTTCATTATCTTTGCCTCAAGTTAAGATGGCCACCTGGGGTTCACATTGTGATGTGTCCTCTGGTGTGCTGATGCCATGCTGTTTCCTCATTCTCCTGGTAACTGGTATTTACCTGGGTTGCAAAGGAACTGCCCATTGCCTCTGGCATCACCACGCTCAATTTACATTAGAGATCCAGGCAAACAGGCAATTCAACATTCCTTTGTCTTGGACAAACTTGTTCGCGGTGTTGTAACCATTTGGTCCTAGGATATTAGAGAGACAAGATGGGTGAGGTGCAGTATCTTTTACTGAACCACCTTCTGTTGCTGAATGAGACAAGCTTTTGAGTTTATACAGAGCTCTTCTTTGTGTCTGAGAAAGGTACTCAGAATATCACCACTAAATACAAGGTGGAACAGATAAGGAGTTAACACATGTTGCAAGAGACAAACACATTGCCAAATGTATCCATTTCATCCTTGCCTATAACAATTTTATATTCAACAACAGACACTTTGTAAAAACCACGGGAACAGCCATGGGTACTAGGATGGGTCCCCAATATACCAACCTCTTCGTGGACCACATCGAGGAAGAATTTTTGGATAAGTGCACCACAAAACCAATGAAATGCCTGAGATTCATTGATGATATTTTCATCCTCTGGGCAGATGACCTAAACTCCCTTGTAGATTTCCATCACAACTTCAACATCCACTACCCATCCATCAAACTCTCTCTAGAGCAACACCACAATCAGCGTCAGTAATGGAACCCTACAGACAAGTACATACAAGAAACCCACAGATCACCATCCTTACCTTCACAGATCCAGTAACCACCCCAAACACACCAGGAAATCTGTTATCTACAGCTAACCCCTCGGATACCACAGAATATGCTCCGAAGAGAAAGTCCAGGATACACTCTTGAACACAGTTAAAACTGCCTTTCCCAAACAAGGACACTCCACCAGAGAAGTAGATTGCATCATGGAAAAGGCCACCCAAATATTTGGCGAGAATCTGCTTCAATACAAGGGTGAAAAAGCCTCTAACAGCACACCCCCTAGTTGTCACCTACCACCCTGCACTGGAACCTGTACAAGGTCTCATTAAGCAATTACAGGCCATGTTCCATGGGGATCTCTTCCTGAAAAAAATCTTTCCCAGCCCCTCACTCTTCTGGCCTTCTAACAAGCCACCAACCTAGCCAAGCTCATCATCAGAAACAAGCTCTCCACAGACCAGGACCCATCAACTCAAAGCAACACCAGATCCTGCAGAACAACAGATACAAAACCCGCAGATCTATCTCCATTGCTGAGAGTATCAACACCCTCCACAATACACCTTTGAAGATTCATGGTTCCTACATGTGCCTATTGCAACATGTAATGTAGCTCATCCAGTGCACTAAATACTCCAGTAACAACTGTGCAGGTGAAACCAGACAATCAGTGTGCTATCAAATGAACTTGCATGGAAAAATAAGACAAACAGCACATCGCCCGTGGGTGAACACTTTTCACAAAACAGTCACTCCATATCTGACCTCTGTCCCTGTCCTCAAAGGAAGTTTACATAACACCTTCAAAAGATGAACCTGGGAACTTGAATTTCATAACTCTGCTAGACACCAAAAATCATAGACTTAATAAAGTCACTGGAATTATGGCTCATTCCAACAATCTGTAATCTATGAACCATAGGATTTAGGGGTGATAACTGCCAATTTCACCTTAAATAATCTCTTGCAATATGTGTTAACTTCTTATCTTTTCCACCTGGTATTTAGCTGTGACATAGATTCATAGACCCTAGGACTGGAACGGACCTCGAGAGGTCATCGAGTCCAGTCCCCTGCCCTCATGGCAGGACCAAATACTGTCTAGACCATCCAGGATAGACATTTATCTAACCTACTCTTAAATATCTCCAGAGATGGAGATTCCACAACCTCCCTAGACAGTTTATTCCAATGTTTAACTATCCTGACAGTTAGGAAGTTTTTCCTAATATCCAACCTAAACCTCCCTTGCTGCAGTTTAAGCCCATTGCTTCTTGTTCTATCCTTAGAGGCTAAGGTGAACAAGTTTTCTCCCTCCTCCTTCTGACACTCTTTTACATGAAAACTGCTATCATGTCCCCTCTCAGTCTTTAAGTCTAACCAGTGCAGAGTAGAGCGGAAGAATGACTTATCGTGTCTTGCTCACAACACACTTGTTAATGCATCCCAGAATCATGTTTGCTTTTTTGGCAACAGCATCACACTGACGACTCATATTTATCTTGTGGTCCACTATAACCCCTAGATCCCTTTCTGCCATACTCCTTCCTAGACAGTCTCTTTCCATTCTATATGTGTGAAATTGATTATTGATTGATGTTTTGAGGCAAGGACAATAAATGACCAGAAGAAACAAGACATCCTGGAAAAAGTCACAGTACAACATGGCAATTTTTCAGTGCACACAAACCACTGTACCCTTCAATCACTAGTATCTCAGACCCTTCTGGAGAGAGAGAGAGTATTTTGTAGAACTAACGAGGAGTCTTCTGGCACCTTAAAGACTAACAAATTTATTATAGCATAAGCTTTCATGGGCTCTGACCCACTTCTTCAGATGTATGGAGAACTGTGTATGTTGTTGTCTTTGTCAAAGAGACTAAGTTAGAGTTGCTGTGGGATCCATAACTGAATTTCCTAGGGGGTTTGTGCATTTAAAAAGGAGAAATGTAATCAGGGGACTTGGAGCTGGGCCTCCTGGATTCCATTACCAGCTGTGCCCAGCCACTAACCTGGGTGTCCTTCAGCAAATCACTTAACTTCTCTGCACCTGTAAAGTGGAATGAACATTTTCCTACTCCATGGAGGTGTTTGTAAATTGCTTTGAGTTTCATGAATCAAAGGTGCTGTAGAAATGTGTTTTATAATAACCTTGACCCTGGCACTGCATTTAATTTCTGGAGTGTTCAAAATAAAGGATCCAAACTTAAAAAAATAAATAAAATGCTCCCACCATGGGAAATGTGATTAGAGCCAGCTGAACGCTGTGTGTGTGTGTGTGTGTGTGTGTGTGTGTGTGTGTGTGTGTGTGTGTGTGTGTGTGTGTGTGTGTGTGTGTGTGTGTGTGTGTGTGTGTGTGTGTGTGTGTGTGTGTGTGTGTGTGTGTGTGGACCACGCAGTCACTGAACATGAGCACACCTTTGTTTTTGTATTCCAGCAGCCCCTCCATATACTGGTTGCTGCCCAGACACCTATGAAGTTATTGTCCCATCACTAAGATCTCACAATCTAAGTATTTATTTCAGGGTGCAGAACTTCAGACATGTTCCGGCTGCATTCCATACCATTGCACTGTAAAATGGTGTGGTGTTCGGACAAGCTGTCCTAGTATAATTCCCAAATCTGAACCTTAGCGTCCAAAATATGGGTACTAGCATGAATTCCCCTAAGCTAAATTACCAGCTTAGATCCTGTAGTGCTGCCACCAATCAGGACTTAGAGTAGAGCGCCTGATAGACTCTGGTCTCCCCCAAAACCTTCCCTGGGGACCCCAAGACCCAAATTCCTTGAGTCTCACAACAAGGGGGAATAAACCATTTCCCTTCCCCCTCCTTTCTTCCTCCCAGCTCTTTCCCGCCCTGGGTACCCTGGGAAATCACCGTGATTCAACTCCTTGAATCACCACACAGAGAGGAATGATACCTTCCCCCAGAGGCAATCCAGATTCAAGCTCTGTGAATCTAAAACAAAGGGATTCCCCCTTCTCCCCTCCCTCCCTGTTAAGTACAGACTCAATTCCCTTGAGCCTCAACAAGGAGAAAAAATCAGACAGGTCTTAAAAGCAAAACTTTTAATAAAAAGAAAGGAAAAAAAAGTAAAAGGTCTATCTCTGCAATTTAGATGGTAAAAAGTTACAGGGTCTGTCAGCTTATAGAAACTAAAAAGAAGCCTCCTCCCAGCAAATACAATTTAAAATACTTCTAGCAAACTACACAATTGCAAATAAAGGAAAAGAAATAAAAAGACTTACCGCCTTTCTACCTTTTTACTCACAAAATGGGAATAGAAGATTAGAGAGCCTGTAGGTACATGTGGTCACTCTCAGAGCCCAGAGAGAACAAAGCAAAACCCCAAAACACACACAAAGGCTTCCCTCCACCGAGATTTGAAAGTATCTTGTCTCCTGGTTGGTCCTCTGGTCAGGTGTTGCAGGTCACTGTTTGTTAACCCTTTACAGGTGAAAGAGACATTAACCCTTAACTATCTGTTTATGACACAAGCTTATGAATGATTTTTTTTCAAACTGTAGAAAACCACCACCCTGGGGTAACTGAAAGGCTTGAAGAGACTCTTACCAAACCATTCAGAAAAAAACAAATCACTCTGAACTGAGAAACTTCAGCCCAATGCGTGTATCACTCCCTCTCTGGAAAGTTTGATCTGCAGTTGGAAGAAGGAGCTGGGCCTTTTCCTTGACTATAATAGACATTGCAGATATAATAATGCCCAGAATGTTCCAGCATTCGAGCATCTGCACGCAACTAGGTAAGAATAAATTTACCCTGATTGGACACTGGAAATACAAAGGCCACACCATGAAAGTAACAGTGAACCTATACTGTGTTGAACTATAACCTATGAAACAGCAGAGAACCCAGGAAGCCTAGGATGTGTGTCTATCTGGCCTGGTCTCCACTAGAAAATTAAGTTGTCTTAACTGTGTCACTCAGGGGTGTGAATCCAAGCCCCTGAATGGTGTAGTTAAGCCAGCCTAATCTCCGGTGTAGACAGCACTAGGTCAATGGCAGAAATCTTCCATTGATCTAGCTGCTGTCTCTCTGGGAGTTGATTTTACTTACAGAATGGGAGAAACCCTCACCTCAGCAGTGTAGTGTCTACACTGAAGTGCTACAGTTGTGCCGCTGTCACATTTCCCACGTAGACGAGCCCAGAGTGTGTGTCTGTGGAGTGGGGAGCCAAAGGAGTGTCAGCATGGGCAGTAATCCTGTCTTGTAGAAGCCTGTCTGGCGGTGCCCTTTCTTGTCTGAGGGGATTGTTCTGGGTGGCTGAGGATAGAGGTAGCCATGCTGATAAAGTGGAACGTGGGCTGGTGGGAGAAATCTCTGCCTGTATTTTTAAACTCCTGGCTCCTCTGCTTTTCTGTTGGCAGTGCTGAAGCAAGGCTTCCTCCGGCAGGTTTTTTAAAATTTTATTTTATGAGAATAGTCGGTTACGACTCCCCAAGTGCTGTAAAAGTTAATGTGATAGTCTCTTTGCTCCTGTGCTCATTTTTATAATTTTTTATTTTATGAAACAGGACAGGGAGCTTAGTGACTTATTACTATTCATTTCGTTTCAATGCAGTAAATATTGATTCAGTTGGGGGTTTTCAATTTAAACCGCTCGGCGATTATATAAAATATTACTAGCCTCTGAAATTATGCTTACCGATCTCTTTGGCTGCTCATTAAGGAAGGAGTGCAATTTTTAGATCCCTTTGCTTTCATCATTCTAATAAATGGGCTAAACTACAGTTTTGCACTGAAGGTGCTGTAGACTCAGCTAGCAGGGGCTTGACAGCATGGCTGCAGCTCTTAATTTGGAACCACTTTCAAAAGATTTTTTATATTTTAGTTTGAGACACGTAGGTCTCTTCCTTCGATTCTTCAGCCGCGGTGGAGCACGTGAATGACAGCCAGGATAAATAGAGCTGGCTTGCTATGGCACAGTTAGAAGGAAGATAACGTAGGCTTCTCCCTCCATCGAGTCCCAGGATTTTGCATGAACCTAAAGGGTCCTGTTTACAGGTGTCAAGGGGAACAAGAGAGGAGGCACAAAAAGAGAGACAGAAATCTGACCAGCATAATTAGAAATTGTATAACGGCATCTTTAGCAGTGGAGTTATTGTTTGCTACAGGCCACATACTGGCGATCAAAATTTTCATGACAAATCGCTATGTGAAATCAGTTCAATCAAATCCTGAAGTGCTGCTTCAACATTGTTCTGAGGCTGAAGAACTGTATTTAGCTGGGAAATGGAGCTAAATAAGCATTCAGAATATTTCTGAGATGACACCAGGGGCTGGTGTGTAGTCAAATAGTATGTGAATGCCATTTCCTATGTCCTTGGAGTCCTATGGGACCTGGCATTTCCACCTGTTTCACACCCCTTCCATCCTCCAGGTATCCTGGTGCATCTTCCTGGAAGAGCACAACAGTCTTCAATGCCTCTCAGTATCACTCAACTGTTGAACCGCATGAGACCCTGCTTCCCCAGCTCTCCTGTCCCTAGTCGACCCAGTGAGCTAGTAGGGCGGGGGGGGAATTGAACCAGAGTTATCTGCGGAGCATTGTGAAGGGCTGATTCAGTTCATTCCAGCTATATGCTAATTTCCTCAAGGTAGAGACATTAGCCATTTTTAATGGAATGTTTCCAAAGCACTTGTTCCTTTTAAAGTCTTCTGGAGCCTTCTGACCATGCTTGATTGTGTGGTGCTGGAGAAGTGATCAAGGTTCAGGGATGGTTTGGATCAGTGATGAGAAGATTTAGGCCAACATTTTCAAACTTGGGTTCCTAAAATTAGGGCTGAGGCATGACATGAAGCTTTCTGCATATTTTTCTTAGTGTGGGGAAGCTGGATTCATAGATTGTAGGGCTGGAAGGGACCTCGAGAGGTCATTAAGTCCAGTCCCCTGCCCTCATGGCAGGACCAAATACTGTCTAGACCAGCCCTGATAGACATTTATCTAACCTACTCTTAAATATCTCCAGAGGTGGAGGTTCCGCCACCTCCCTAGGCAGTTTATTCCAGTGTTTAACCACCCTGACAGTTAGGAACTTTTTCCTAATGTCCAACCTAAACCTCCCTTGCTGCAGTTTAGGCCCATTGCTTCCTGCTCCATCCTTAGAGGCTAAGATGAACAAGTTTTCTCCCTCCTCCTTATGACACCCTTTTAGATACCTGAAAACTGCTATCATGTCTCCTCTTAAGGCTTCTCTTTTCCAAACTAAGCAAACCCAATTCTTTCAGCCTTCCTTCATAGGTCATGTTCTCAAGACCTTTAATCATTCTTGTTGCTCTTCTCTGGACCCTCTCTAATTTCTCCACCTCTTTCTTGAAATGCGATGCCCAGAACTGGACACACAACTCCAGTTGAGGCCTAACCAGCGCAGAGTAGAGCAGAAGAATGACTTCTTGTGTCTTGCTCACAACACACCTGTTAATGCATCCCATAATCATGTTTGCTTTTTTTTTGCAACAGCATCACACTGTTGACTCATATTAAGCTTGTGGACCACTATAACCCCTAGATCCCTGTGACGTTATTGATATAAACTGGGACCATATAGAACATGGGTTGCAACCAACGTCCTATAGCGGCACCAAATCCTAGGTAAAAGGGGTCATATAAGGTGTCTAAGACCAGGTTACGGATTACTGGTTATGATTATGCTGTCTGTATGTCTGTATCATTTTGGTAGTTGAAGTTATGAATATTGGCTGTATGCTATCTGTATTGCAAACTTGTGTTGTGTTACTGGGAAAGATCCCAGACAAGTTGGTGTCAGCTCTGTTTAGCCTGCTTGATGGCCCATTAAGGACCATCACCTACACAATTGTCCCATCGAGAGAAGGCAGTTACGCCCTGTGACTCAGCAGGGTGTGCAGAAACTGGCCCATGTGACTGCAAACTCCATTTTGCTGTAACTTTCCACAGCAGGAACAAAGGAGTGTTCTTACACTTGGAAAAGCCTATATAAGGCAGAGGCCTCATCTCCATTTTGTCTTCAATCCTGCTTCTTACCTCTGGAGGGATTTTGCTACAAGCTGAAGCTCTACACAAGGGACTGAGGACCCATCCCAGTGGGGGATGTTCTCCAGAGACTTGATTTGCACCTGCAGTTTACTCCATCACTGCTACAAGCCTGAACTAAGAACTTTGCCATTACTGTATGTAATTGATTCCATTTAACCAATTCTAGCTCTCATCCCTATCTTTTTCCCTTTATGAATAAACCTTTAGATTTTAGATTCTAAAGGATTGGCAACAGCGTGATTTGTGGGTAAGATCTATTGTGTATATTGACTTGGGTCTGGGGCTTGGTCCTTTGGGATCGAGAGAACCTTTTTCTTTTACTGGGGTGTTGGTTTTCATAACCATTCATCCCAGGACGGGTGGCACTGGTGGTGATACTGGGAGACTGGTGTGTCTAAGGAAATTGCTTGTGTGACTTGTGGTTAGCCAGTGGGGTAAAACCGAAGTCCTTTTTGTCTGGCTGGTTTGGTTTGCCTTAAGAGGTGGAAAAACCCCAGCCTTGGGCTGTGACTGCCCTGTTTGAGCAATTGGTCCTGAATTGGCACTCTCATTTGGGTCCCGCCAGAACTGCATAGTCACAATCCCTTTCTGCTGTACTCCTTCCTAGACAGTCTCTTCCCATTCTGTATGTGTGAAACTGATTGTTCCTTCCTAAGTGGAGCCCTTTGCATTTGTCTTTATTAAACTTCATCCTGTTTACCTCAGACCATTTCTCCAATTTGTCCAGATCATTTTGAATTATGACCCTATCCTCCAAAGCAGTTGCAATCCCTCCCCAGTTTGGTATCATCTGCAAACTTAATAAGCATACTTTCTATGCCAGTATCTAAGTCGTTGATGAAGATACAGACCCGGTCCCAAAACAGGCCTCTGCGGAACCTCACTTGTTATACCTTTCCAGCAGGATTGGGAACCATTAGTAACTATTCTCTGAGTACGGTTATCCAGCCAGTTATGCACCCACCTTATAGTAGCCCCATCTAAGTTGTATTTGCCTAGTTTATTGATAAGAATATCATGCGAGACCATATCAAATGCCTTACTAAAGTCTAGGTATACCACATCCACCGCTTCTCCCTTATCCACAAGACTCGTTATCCTATCAAAGAAAGCTATCAGGTTGGTTTGACATGATTTGTTCTTTACAAATCCTGGTTATTCCCTATCATCTTACCACCTTCCAAGTGTTTGCAGATGATTTCCTTAATTACTTGCTCCATTATCTTCCTTGGCATGGAAGTTAAACTAACTAGTCTGTAGTTTCCTGGGTTATTTTTATTTCCCTTTTTATAGATGGGTGCTATATTTGCCCTTTTCCAGTTTTCTGGAATCTCTCCTGTCTCCCATGATTTTCCAAAGATAATAGCTAGAGGCTCAGATACCTCCTATTCCTTCTGGATGGGAGGAACTTTCTTCATAGGAATGCCTGCAAGGACCAGATTTTGTGTGGAGTTCGGCAATGGGAAAAGTGGCCTGCTCTTTGAGTTTATAGCACTTAATTTCTTTTACTATGTGGTCATCTCTAAACCTGTTGGAGAAATGTCAATATTTCCTGAATGACGATTGAGCCACCTGGGATATGGCAAAACTGTGATCCTGTGAGTCCTTGTTAAGCCAATCTGGATTCAGAATTATGATTTTAGGTATAGATAATGTGTGTGTATGTGCCCCTTATGCAGGGCCGCCCAGAGGATTACGGGTGCCTGGAGTCTTCGGCAGTAGGGGGCCCCCGCTTTGGCGATAATTTGGCGGCAGGGGGTCCTTCCGCTCCGGGACCCGCTGCCAAAGTGCCCTGAAGACCCGGGATGGGGGTACTGCTTCGGCGGTAAGAACCTCCCGCCGGCAAAGACCAGGAGCGGAAGAAGCTCCAGGGGCCCGGGCCCCGCGAGAGATTTCCGGGACCCCCGGAGTGAGTGAAGGACCTCGCTCCAGGGGCCCCGAAAAACTCTTGTGGGGGTCCCTAGAGGGCCTGTGGCAAATTGCCCCACTCTTCCCCCGCTCTGGGTGGCCCTGCCCTTATGTTCCTTTCTGCCTCTGACCTGGTAACTCAAGTCTTGTTTCTAACTTCCTTGTCAGATATTTACGTTTTATAGTGTATATAAAATCTTGTGTGTTATGAATGTGAAAATCTAGGTGCCATGCCCTTTTAAATTGGTGCCTGTGGAATTCTTAATCACCGTTTTAAATGCTCCAGGTTCGAGTGTAAGTATATCTCCACTGTACTTGATTATGAAGTGCCAGTGGGTGCCCATTTGAGATCCAGATTTCTGTTTCTCATACACAGACCTGTTGTGCTCTCTGTTCATTATTGTGAATTGCCAATCCGAAGTGCTGAATCATGGAACTGAGGGTTCTTGAAATCTTTATACATGTCAATGGAATTAATTCTACATTATTTTAAGCTCCCTTCTCTATTTTCCATTGTCTTTCTCATTGAATGTCTTTGCATTACGTTTTAAATGCCATTAACACAATATGGGTAACATTAGAGTCTCCTTTGGATAGCAAAGGTTTCTAGTGGCTGTTAGATCATCTTGATTATTCTTTGCCTCCCTTAATTTGTGCTTGTTTTTTTGAAAGGATTTCAGAAGGAGCAGATCTGCGTTTTAAAAACCATTTAAATTTCTTGGTGACACTGATGGATTTGACTGGGACAATTATACCTATAATATAGCAGTCAAGATTTGTCAGTCTTTTGGTCTAATCAGTTTGATAGCGAACACAGAAAGTATTAATTGAGGAAGAAGCCATCCATCTGGGGCAAAATTTTTTGACAAATATGAAGGCGGGGGGGAATTCAAATTGGTCTCCCATTCTCTGCTTCTTTTACATGCAACTAGGAATATTTGATGACCACACGGCTTAGGGATGCTCAATTAGATTTAGCCAGAGCTGCATTAATTGAATCAATATTAATATATGATTTAAAATATGTTGTCAATTGGAATAGAGTGTTTGGCTAAGAGTCCAGGGTGACACATAAATTATGAGGTTTCAGATTCTTTGAGGCAGGGACTTTCTTCACTTGGTGTTTTGCACAGCAGTGAACAAATGGTTGGCATTTAACCAAAAATAAGTAATGAAATAGCTGAAAAGAACCCAGAAGAGACTTTACCAAAAAAATCCTGCAAAAAGATAGAACAGAACTTGTTATACACACTGCTATCTAGCCAGCTTACATAATTAAACACTGTTTTAAATACCACTTTACTTTAGTTTTAAGGATAGTAGTAAACCATGTTTAAGGTAATCAATAGAATGTTAGACTACTTGCATATTTCAAGCTTGCTGACCTAATCTTGACGAAAATACAATTCACTTTTCGTGGCCCTGCTTATCAATTCATTGGAAAGCAGTAGAGACCATTGCATTAAATGTGACATACAAATCAGTTTCCCCAAATTCCTTTGGTGTTAGCAGTGGGAGACAGGTGGGGTGAATTCAGAGCGTGTCTTGCAATTAATTTTCACTTCTTAATTTTTGACTAAGACTTTGCTAAATATGCCCCTGCCCCAAAGCAGGCTGCTTGATGAATATTGCTGAAGTGGAGTGAATCTTTTAAAAAATTGTTTGAAGGTCATTTTAAGAAGCCTTTTTATGACGTTCCTCTTAAATGCGGCCCATTCCTATTCATCCAAATGGCCTGGGGGACAGCTGAAACTTTCCGAGGACAGGCATTTGTTTTGAGCTGAGCTACAGGGCTTCGTGATGGGACAGTAGATCTGACAAGAGGTGCAGCCATTTGCCCTGGACATGATGCAGAAGCCACAGAACACCACATTTGGAGTGGATACATTGCACTGGTGTAACACAAATTAGACACATTGCTGTAAATTGCTCTCATAGTTATCCGAATCCAAAGTGTTTGCAGTGACGACTTGTGGATTCGGAGGAGTAGCATGTTGGGATAAATGGAATTTGGATAACAGCATTCTGGGAAAGATTAGCTCAAAATATTGAGGAACTTGAGGTGCTGTGAGGGGAGTGCGTGGGGGGAGGGGAATGGTTCTGGTGAAAGGGACTGTATTAAGGACCCCTCGACCCACAGAACGGACAAGTCACAGACAATGGCAGTGGAATATGAGCGAGACACCTTAATAGATCTTTCCCATAGATGACTCCACTGATAATGTAAGCTTGCTTCGTGCTCATCACTGTATTTCAGCCCTCATCTGGTGGGAGAATAGATTCAATCCTTGTGCCCACTGCTGAGGCTGCCTCTGATTGTTGGGTGGTGTATGTTGATTGGTTGCAGCCCTCAAGAGACTGAATTAATATCACCAGCTCATGTGCCATAGGCCAGTGGACAGCCACTAGGTGGTTTCTCCTTTTGGTCACTAGTAGCAGGGGCTGGCTTGGATCAGAACTAGTAATCTAGAGGTGAAAGGCTCTGCAACCTGTTACTGGTCCCACACCCCAGCCCACCTCATCATTTCTTCTCATATTTTTGAAATAGCCTGGATGTGACTCTGGGTTCTCTAATCAGATATTGCCACATAAAGGCCTGGGATCTCTTACAAACCATCACCATGCCCCACATTCTTAAGGCTTGAGAACATCCTCGGCTCAGGGCACATGGGAATTTTGGTCAGGTGAGAGGCCAGAGAGTGTGCTGCCTTCTTCTGTGGAGGAGAATGGGGAGGCAGGGAGCGTACAAGGTTGAAGTGATGAGGGGGAGGGATATATTGGTACTGGCGAGGCCACACGTGGAGTATTGTGTCCAGTTTTGGTCCCCCCACTACAGAAGGGCAATGACAATGATTAGGGGGCTGGAGCACATGACTTATGAGGAGAGACTGAGGGAACTGGGGTTATTTAGTCTGCAGAAGAGAAGAGTGAGGCGGGATTTGATAGCAGCCTTCAACTACCTGAAGGGGGGTTCCAAAGAGGATGGAGCTCGGCTGTTCTCAGTGGTGGCAGATGACAGAACAAGGAGCAATGGTCTCAAGTTGCAGTGGGGGAGGTTTAGGTTGGATATTAGGAAACACTATTTCACTAGGAGGGTGGTGAAGCACTGGAATGGGTTACCTAGGGAGGTGGTGGAATCTCCATCCTTAGAGGTTTTTAAGTTCCAGCTTGACAAAACTCTGGCTGGGATGATTTAATTGGTGTTGGTCATGCTTTGAGCAGGGTGTTGGGCTAGATACCACCTAAGGTCTCTTCCAGCCCTAATATTCTATGATTCTAACAGAGTGGCTGGAGAGTTAGCTCCTTTTGCAAGGAGGACAGGGGAGAAGCAGGAGGAGGGAACAATGTGACAGGATATTAAGGTAGAGTTCAGAGTGATTAGAGGACTAGGACCTCTTGTGTGTCCAGGAGAGCAGCCGTTTGATTAGCAGCAGCAGAAGAGACTTGCCGAGACATGGTTTCAGGGGTCATGACAGCACAGGTACTCAGCTGAGTAATGTTCAAGGTCTTCATACAATGAGGATGGAATTGAATATATCTTTACATATGTCATATAAAACACACTAGCGCTGATGGCTCCTCAGCAAACTTACAAACTCACAAGCTAATGCACTGACTTCCCAAATGTGCTTTTTTCCCATCAATGTTCTCTTCATAACCACTGTGGGTTGGGTTTTTCGAAGGGGCCATTAGAAATCAGTGGGATTTGGGCACCTAACTTCTTTAGATCCTCTTGAAAATCCCTGGTACAGGCTCCAAAGTCTTTCCCTCTGATTAAGCCTTTTGGGATAGATACTATCACTGTGCGTGGTTCTAAGAGGTTTCTGTTGGTGACCTGTATGACATGGCATTCTCTTCTAACTTTGTTTCTTTGACTTTTTAAAAACCATGCCCCACTTAGGGCTGTAAGAACATGAAAACCTTTACTATTATATCCTGAATTCCTTCTATCCCAGTCAGCTATTCTGAATTATTAATAATAATTATAATGCATAGTCATTTATCCATGGGTCTCAAAGCACATTATCCAAGCAGGTAAATATCATTAATATCCAGGCCTGCTAGGATACCAGGGGGTATCTCCTGCTTTTTTGAAAAGTGCCCTAGAATCTCCATCTTCCAGTTCCAAACATCTCCTCATAAGGGCAGTATTTCAGGGCTCATCTACCCTTGGAAATTTACCAAAATAGCTATCCCAGAATAAAAGTGTCCACACAGGAACTTATACCTGTATAACTATTCCAGAGTAACTGCACACCGCACCATAATAACTCTAGCTCAGGAACCAATCCATGCAACAAACCTCGATGCCAACTCTGCCCACATACCAGCGACACCATCACAGGACCTAACAAGATCAGCCACACCATCACTGGTTCATTCACCTGCACATCCACCAATGTAATATACGCCATCATATGCCAGCAATGCCCCTCTGCTATGTACATCGGCCAAACTGGACAGTCTCTACGGAAAAGGATAAATGGACACAAATCAGACATTAGGAATGGCAATATACAAAAACCTGTAGGAGAGCACTTCAACCTCCCTGGCCACACTATTGCAGACCTTAAGGTGGCCATCCTGCAGCAAAAAAACTTCAGGACCAGACTTCAAAGAGAAACTGCTGAGCTTCAGTTCATCTGCAAATTTGACACCATCAGCTCAAGATTGAACAAAGACTGTGAATGGCTTGCCAACTACAGAACCAGTTTCTCCTCTCTTGGTTTTCACACCTCAACTGCTAGAACAGGGCCTCATCCTCCCTGATTGAACTGACCTCGTTATCTCTAGCTTGCTTGCTAGCATATATATACCTGCCCCTGGAAATTTCCACCACATGCATCTGATGAAGTGGGTATTCACCCATGAAAGCTCATGCTCCAAAACGTCTGTTAGTCTATAAGGTGCCACAGGATTCTTTGCTGCTTTTACAGATCCAGATTAACACGGCTACCCCTCTGATACTATTCCAGAATAGCTATTCTGGTAAATTTCCAAGGGTAGATGAGACCTGTGCAATGCCCCCTGCAGTTCTATCATAGTTTCATCAACCCTAGCCAGGAGCCCAGATCCTCAGGTAATATGTTGAGCTATCTACTACATCTGTAGACATTTTGGTTACTCCTAATTTCATATGATCATTTAGGACATTCAAGGGATATTTTAAATTTAGTTGTAAAAAATAAATCCCTGGGCAAGCAGTCCAGCTTCTTCAGTGCTCATTCAAAACCTCATAATGGTTATCTCATTTGTGAATGCGTAGAGCATGTCTGCTGAGAACGATCTGGAAGTTTTGTGCCGACCAGAGAGCTCCAGAAGCAACAAGGAAGGATCTCTGCTCCTCTGCTCAGTACAGTGCTGGAAAGGGGGCCTCTCCAAAACAGTCTTTGTATTTTTTAGAAATGTATTCCCTGATCTTTTGTTGCTGGGCGTTGGCTCTTTTTAATCTGTCAGTTGCCAGCAGTGGGCTCACCAAAAGGCACTGCGCAGCCGAGGCTTGTATGACTAACATTTTCCTGCTGCTGAGGAGATGAATTAGTGATTTGCTGACAGGAGCCTGGAAGAGGCCCAAGCATCTATAGGAATGCCACATACTGCGTGACAATGACGGGACATAACTGCTCAGCCTAGCTGGGAGGCTTTACCGTCCAGATTGCATTGAACCTTTAATGACCACCAGTATGCAGCTGGGTCTGTAGTGATCTCCTCCATCTGAATGTGGAAAGCCCACCTGGGCCGGTTTTGGGTAGGATGCTGGGCCTTTGGAGGAAGCAGACTCGTTGTTGTTAGTTCTTTGCTTCGTTTTATTTTTTCTTCCAACTCAGCAGGGTTCAGTGGTCTGGCCCCGCACACCACAAAGGGTAAGAAACCCCCAGTTTAATTTGTGGTTAGATATCTGTTAAGATTGCATCCACTTCCCCAGTCAGCACTTAATTGGCAAGTCGCTTGATTTAACAGCGTGGGAGCCAGTACCGGAAAAATGGCTTGAATAAATCACCGCCTGACGCTAGAAAATAGATATAATCTCAACATTAACTACATTAATAGTAGCAGGAGCTGAATTAAGAAAGCCATAAAGTATAGGCAGGAGAGTATAAATTATAGCCATCTCACTGTCTCCGCAGTCTCCGTTCTCCCTCCTCCTGCAGCCCCTCCCACACCTCAGCCCACCCATTCACATGGGGTTGTGCCTTTACCAGCCCTGTTTTATGATGAAGGACCCAGGCTGATCTGCATAGAGAGGAGTGATCTTCTGAACTGCACCTTTACCAATTTGTGTCATCTGTTCTGGGGCACCACCAGACTTGGCCTAATTAGTTTTAGTGGCTAAATATTGATTTCAAAAGGATACAGAAAGGAAGGTAATTGCTCTGCTGTTGCAATAATGCATTTCATTTCCCCCCTCCCTGGGCTGGTGGAGGTTGTGCTCTTTTATGACTCTCTGATCGCATACATCTTTAACGTGATTGTTTGGGGGTGAGGAGATGGACAAGAGGGGAGAAGTGCACTGCTGTTGCAAGGTGCTTTTTAATGGCACAGAGGGAGATCTTCACTGGAGCCCTGGCTTACATGCATGCAACTGGCCACGTGGGGAAATGTGGTTTTTAGTCCCACAATGGGAAGTGGTTTCGTTTTGCTTGCTGAACTAAATTAAGATAGATGCCTGAGTCTAGGAAGGTAAAGGAAACTAATTGAGTTACACCTTGATGGAGCTTAATTAATTTGTGTCTTGCAATTGCTTCATAATCTTCTTTTTTTGGGACCACTCAGAACTGAGCCCAGAGAAGTGAGGCTGTAGTGTGAAAGGGATGTGTGTGTGTTTGCTTAGATGCAGTCTTGGTCTATTTATATACAGCACTGTACAACTTTCTTTATACACCTTCTCGCATGCAAACTGCATCCCACAATGCTTATAGTATTGAAAGGGGACAAAACCATGGTCTTGTGGTTGAGGCAAAGGACTGGGCCCAGGTGACTGCAGTTCAGTTCTACCACCAACTTCCTTTGTGACCCTGGGCAAGTCATTTAATTTCTCTGGATCAAAACTCGCCATCCTGTAAAATGGGCGTAACACTCCCGTAGTTCACGGTGGTATGAGAATAAAATCCATTGGTGTTTATGAGGTGCTCATACACCACATTAGAAAACCACCCTAAGAAAACCTATAAACAAACAAGAAAAATAGCTGAGGGAGAGAGAAATCGAGAGATCTGGGCAAGGAAGAAGAAGCTGTTCAATCTGAGGTTTGAAAAAAATGGAACCATTGTAACCTTTGTGCCTCAGTTTCCTATCTGAAAAATCAAGGCTTGTACTCATGAGGGCTCTTATGAGGATTACTGTTTCTGTGGTGTTGTGAACATATAGAAAGCTAGATAAGCACCAAGTATTCGTCTAGCAACTGGGCCAGGACCACTGATTGAACACCCCTACTCTTGGGAAAAGTGTCACAGGATTTCTAATGACTGCTAGTAGTCAGGACTTCACTCAAAAGAGGAATCCTAGTGAGGAATGCAGGTAGCATCGCTGGGTCAGGATGCCTGGAAATTGAGCAGGGGCAGGAAGCACAAGGCACAGAGTCCAGAACAGGGTGGAGCCCACTTGGTTGGATAGCTTCCCGTTCCTGCTGTTGGCTTATGTAGGATCAGAAGGCCAGTCAGCTCTTCCGGGACTCTGCCAATAAGACTGCAGGGGCAGAGCCTCAAACTGCGGCTGGGCTTCATGGGTCCCAGGTAAGGAAGCATCAGCAGGCTGCCAGATGGAGGATTGGAGCATGGCTGCTGCAGAGCCAGTTCGGCTCCAAGGGTTATGACAACCATGGACTTTTGAAACTCACTGATTTGGTATAAAAGGCTCCTAAATGCCTTCAGCCTGGAACGTTGAGCTCTTCTTGGAACAGGCTCGGCTAATCTGGAATCTTTTTATGCCAGACAAGCATTTCCTTTCTCCCTTGGATAGTGGCACAGAAGGCAGTGGTGTCCATGTGAATTTCACGTCAGTGTGACTGCATGCTCCCCGTCACCGTGATGCGCACAAGGAACTCTTGCCATGTGACAGCTGTTTCTCTTCCCTTGGAGCTGGATTGAAGTGTTGCACCTGTTTCGTTAGGCAAGCATTAAATACTGTCCGTCCTTTCCACTGCAGGCTGAGGGGAAGCAAACACAAGGGGCCTCCTGGAGAAGACCTCATGCTAATTAGATTCAGTGAAGTCTGTGGTGTGACACAGCCCCGCAATCTGTTAAGCATTCCCACAAACGATGCGGCGATTGTTAACTCTCTCTGAGGGATTTCTCTCTGGAGGCAGCTGTACCTAACGCACAGCCCCTTTCTCCCTGCACTCAATTGTTCATCCTCCAGTCTCAGCTCTTGTCCATGTGGGGTTGTTTTTCTGCATTCCCCAGGTGCTTCTCGTGCCGCCCCAATTTCAGTGCCCCATGCACCACTGACTGCCAGCTGACTGACTAATGGTCTCTCAGATGTGGCACTGAAGGTTGGCTTCTGGCAGATCTGATGGTGCTGCTAATTCAAATTCCTCAGAGACCCAGTGAAAGCAGTTGCACAATCCAACCCTCTCTGACATGCACAACAAAGTTTCAACATACAAGGAGGGGGAAGGTAAGACATCAGCACACTTCTGCTTTGTTTGTGCACTTCCCTTTCTGAAGAGTTGCTTGGTGTTTTTCCTATCTACCTTAAGGTTTTCAATGTAGTATCAAAGTGCTTTTTACCAGTAAACATTTAATGATTCATCAGCCACTACTCGTAGTGCCGTATGAAGTTGAGTGTTTCTTTGTTTGGAGCTATCAAGGTCTATGCAGGAAGTTATGATTTTAGGATTGATCTAAGAAGTAAAGTATAGATTTGGATCCACGCTTTCCATGATATCAGGGGTGTTGGGATCGGGAGTTTTGCTTCAGGATCCTCTTTAGCTAAAATACATATCACTTTCTTCCTCGCATATCTGCCATTATGTGGGATTTTATAACCTAAGATGTGGTTTAATTATGCTGTAGATGTGGCTGTAACTGTAAATTAAAGCCTACTTTAACAAGACCTAATCTTTCCACCATCCATCATATCAGTGCACTGGGCTGGACGCTACAATCATGAATTCCTTTAGTTTGTAAAGCTTTGCTGTGCTTTGTTTCTTAATCGCGTTGCTCTCGTTCTCTTCCAGCAGGGGGAGACAGCTCTATATGAGTCATCCTCAGGGAAGGCTGAAGAATTAATTTAATTTTAATCACAGAATACCTGTGAATTTCAGGTTTGTTTAGGATTTTTGTATGTGTTAAAACACACAATAGCTTAGCAGCCCTGAGATGCTGAAAGTGGAGTGTAGGAGGGTTTCATCTTGGGCATGCTAAGCAGAATGCTTGTATGATCAGGTGGCCTCATTAGAACTATTTCCCTTTAATTGCGTGAGTACCTGATATAGCCTTAACACAGCAGGCTTTTGCAGACTTGTATTTCACGGGGAACGTCACAGTCACTACATCACTTTGCTCCTGTAGTTTCTGTTGTCGCCAGAGAGCCCCTGATAAAATACATAGGAAAAAAAAAAACATTCAGAAGGATGAAGTTGCTTCTCTTTGTTTCTACCAGGGCTTTATATATCAGTCATGTGTGAGTGGTGGCTTTAACAAAGAGTCATCTAAAGACCTTGGGAATGTTCTGAACAGCCTGTACAACTGCAGCGGGTGCTTTTCAAGGTCCCCGATAAGCAAGTCTCAGAGTTTAGAGTTCCAGTAGAGAGAGGTATAAGGAAATGTCCTGCTAGTTGATGTAGAAGTTGCAGGCACCCGTGAAGTCTTCCCTTAAAGAGCAACCCCACTGGCAGAAATTATGCAGAAAGGTTCCCAATACAGCCAGTAAATGACTGATTCAGCTGCAACATGCCTATTGGCCACCACTTCTCTGCAGGTTTTTGCTTTTGTGAGTGCTCTAATTTTTTAATGGTTCTTGGAGGTGGTAGAAGCACTGGGGAATTAGAAAGTGTCCCCTAAAGACTAACTGTTGGTTTGCTTGGGTTGATACAGTTAAAAAAAGCTTGAGTCCTGGTCCGAAAATCCAAGTCTGGTATTTTCATGCTGATTGGGATCATCTGAACTATTCTCCTGACCCCACTGAAATGGATTCTATGTGCATAAACAAACTTCACTAGACAGGCTGTTGCAGATAATCTATTGTGTTGCTTAATTAAGTTCAGACTTTTTAAAAAAGTGATTCTGTAAAAATCCAAACCCATCCCCTGGAAAAAAACAAAACAGTGTGATCCAAGCAGTGCCAAGATGAGTGCATTCCAGGAAATACCTCTGCCCTGTGGCACATTGACTTGGCACTGGTTCCTGCGTTAACTTCCAAGCGCTAGTTGGATTTGAGCTGTGTTCTGTAGTAGTTGTGCCAGCCAAGTTTCTGGAGTGATGCTGTGTGTTATCTACATGATGCTTGTCTGCATTTTCAAATTTCAGAGTTATCTTAGATTGTGAGTTCTTTGGGGCAGGAATTGTCTTGTTCCTCATTTGTACAGTGCCTGGCACAATGGGGGATGGTCCATGGCGGGGGCTCCTAGGTGCTCCCATAATACAAATAATATTTGAGTTGAGACCCCATTCCTCTTTCTGCTGAAGTCAGTGGGAATCTTCACTTCATTCTCTTTGGGGTGGCAAACATTTCCCTTATTCCTGTGTTCTGCAAATTGAGTTTTGTTCTCCTCTTAGGGGAGTATCCAGCGTAACCTTTGGAAGCAGCTCTGCAGAATTACATTCTGAACTCTTTAACTTTAAGAGCAACCCCTGTCTCTTTGTGGTTGGTTGGTTTGCAGCCTGTGTTGCAAAGTACCAATAGCTCCAGCTGAAATGGATTTTTAAAAGTGTCATATTATGGAGAATTTTACTTTCCATCTTGTTGTTTATTAGGCTCTTAAAGGGAAAGCTTGTAATGCATCCATTGATCGAAATACCAATTGAATAGATGCGAGCACATAAAATTGTCCCGACCCTTTAATAATGGAGCAATATCATTTGTAATGTAGGCAGTGCAATTAGTATTGCCAACCAATACACTACCCCTTGATGGGTGCCTTTGAATCATTTTTATACATTACAGCGTATAGAGAAACCAAGCAGACTAACTTGCTTTAAGTATCTAACCAACGAGTAATGAAGCCCTCAGAAGCGTGCAATTCTCTTTGGAGGATACTATATCTTTCTTCCTCTTTCTTTCCCTCTGGAGTGGAGCCTCAACTCCCTCTATGTATCTTTTTTTTTAGCTCTTGGTTAATGTAAAGGTAACCATATAGGGTAAGGAGTCAGGAACAGTGCAAGACAGCATTGCACAAGCTTTCCCCAACCCAACTCTGTTGGTACAGTTTCAACTTTAGGCTTCCTTGTATGAGATGCTCAGATAGTGCAGTGATGGATTTGGTATAAGGACTGACCTCGTGTGAATTTGGAGAACTAAATCTGGGACAGAAGCTTGAGATTCCTAGGAATTTAAGACAGAGAAATAGCCACTGTCCCAGCTTTCTTGGGGAATCAGATTAGTGTTTATAGAGCACTTTACATATCTAAAGTAGTCATCAAACTTTAATTAAAAATTGTACATTACTGCCTGAGGTCAACGCCAAAACTGATGTGATGTACAGAGAAAAAGCAAAGTTTATGTGAAGACTTAGGAGATCCAGGCTGATAAAGTCAAGATAGTCACAGTTTTCTGGCACGCGAGACAGCGAGAGAATAACTGAAGGGTGCAAGAGATAAAAAGATCAGCTACACAAGAGGCAGGATCCATTTTTCTCTACCCAAAACGTATGTGTAAGTGGTTAAAGCACAGGACTAGGAGTCAGGAGAATATGGATTCTGTTTCTGGATTTGCCTTATGTGACCTTGGGCAAATTGCTACAGCATGTATTTTGAGTGCCTCCGTTTTAGAGTGCCCAGCTTGAGACGTATGGAGTCTTACTGTAAGAAGTACTGAACCCTCCAAATGCTAAATGAAGTTAACTGGGAGTTGCAGGGGCTAAGCACCTCTGATAACAAGGACCCAAGAGGTCAGAATTTGAGCACCAATCTTTAATAGACGCTTTGAAAATGTTGACTTTAACCTTTGTGTTGTTTCCTGTCTGTAGAATAGGGATAGTACTTACCCTGCCTCACAGAGGGGATGAGGTTTAATTAATTAATGTTTACAAATCACTTTGCCATCCGTAGATGGAAGGTGCTATAGGAAACCAAAGTGTTTGTGAGCAGGTATCTTTGCCAGCCTCCTCTAAAGCAAAGTCCTCACGCTGAGTAGAATTAAAAACTTACTGCTTACTGGAGTTTGACTGTGTTAATTTCCTTGTTATTACAGTTCAGTCTCAAACCTTTTCCCAGGCTTGATGATTCCTAGGTCCATCCCTGAGGACTGCTCAGCCCACACACTGGATCCTCTCTCATCAGGCAGCCACTCTCAACTACCTCCTATCTGAGTGTGGTTATGAGTCCCTTTTTACATGAGTCTGCAGAACGCTCTTAAACGTTTCATAGCAGGATCAACACCTACCAGTAGGGTGTGGGTTATAGGCAAAAACTGCTGGCCTGTTAAATGTATTCATTAATAGAAATAAATAATATTTTAAGTTACATATTTTTTAGGTTATGGGGAGAATGGCATTCAAAAATAATTCACTTGTGGAGAAAATGAATGTGCTGAGTTATGTTAGGAAACTGGAGAAGAGGGGAAAACATTGATTTAGGGTATCGCTTTGTCTTTGGCTGATTATTTTGGAGAACATTTGCAGTTGTTTCTCAAAATGGGGTTACATGCAAGTCATTTGGGTTGGTTACTTCAGACATCATAACCGATACTTTTAATCATTTCCAAGATTATGCAACTGCCATGGACACAGTGCCAGAATAGGTTCCTGTCATAGCACTCTAGTTTATGGGATTTATCTTGCTGTTTAGGATTTTAAAAGGTAGTTTTCAATTAGGCTTTGCAAAGTGGTGAGTGTAGCTCGAACATAAAAATACGCATTGATGCAAAATCACATGAGCATCTGTTTTGCCACAATGTATTGTTGAGCTGGTTTGTATGCATACTCCATCAGGGTGGTGGTAATACTAGGCACTGACATACCACTTTACAAAAGGAGACTTACACCTATCAAAATCCCAGGCTCATTTTATATACCAGTAGATTAGAAGGGAAGCAGCAAAATATAAATTCTGTTTCATGAGGTACCCCAGTTGGAACACATCCAGAGGACTGAAGTATAGGTCTTGTCTACACTGGCAAGTTTCTGCGTAGTAAAGCAGCTTTCTGCACTGGAACGCCTGAGGCGTACACACTGCCAAGCCACTTAGTGCACAGAACTTTGCAGTTACAGCACTGTAAAACACCACACCAACAAGAGATGTAAGATGAAAACGTTGAAAGATGGCGCCAAATGCGGACAGAAGCACAGGGATTGCTGGAATGTGAAACAATGCATCACGGGGCACTGGGACAGGACCCAGGATGGTCCGCAACCCCCTCCACCTTCCCACAACTCTTAGTGGCAGAAGAGTAAGAAATGCTCTGTGGGATAGCTACCCAGAGTGCACTGCTCTGAATACCACTGCAAGTGTGAACACGCTATTGCTCAGGCAGCTGACAGCGTGAACACACAACAGCGGTTTCCCTTCAGTACTCTGTGAGCAGCGCGGTAACTGCCGGCGATGTAACTCTGCCAGTGTAGAGATCCCCATCGTTTACTAGCCTCTGTCATTAGTTGGTGGATAAATGTCATTTATGTGTCATTGTGGAAGAATGTAGACATTGCTTTGCTTTCACTTTTTTTCTGACTCTATATTACTAACCTGAGTGAGTGAACGTGCTGCTTAAAAAGAAACAAACTTTTACTCCGAAGTAGCAGATAGATCCAAAGAGGCAGTTTATTGTGGTTCTCAGAGCAGACGCTCACATGTAGCAGAGTGCTCAGAAGCCAATAGCACCTGACTGCAGCATGTGTCAGAAAAGATCAATTTCATGTAACCTGAAATAAACCATAATCAACTTCTGAGCTGAGCTAATGGGTTTAAAAGAAAGCTAATTAAAGGGGATGGTACTCCCCTGGCCTTCTTAGCATAATTACTGATCTGCTATAGTATTAGAATTTTGCCTTTGCAAAGCTACATGCTAGGGAGTTGTCATTATTTCCATTCTAAATCTTGGCTTAAGCAGTTGAATGGGACATTGTCATGGGTTTTAGGCTAAAAGTTGCCTTGAAAATGATTTAGACTAGGCAGTCATACCTGCTGGAGTTTTTCCATGTTTTTCTCTCAATGACTATTGCAATGTCGGAGAAGCTTTTTAAAGTGTTAAGACTTATAATTTATTAGAAGACTTAAGTAAACTGTGAACCATTTTAAAAAACCATTTCCTGAGTCCAAACAGTGGGGTCAGAGAGTTCATTGACAGCAATGTGTGTGGATCCAAGGGTATTTTAAAGACAAGGGATATAATTTTGAATTGGATCCTGAAATGAATGGGGAGTTAACACAATGGTTTGAGGCTGGGATGTGATCATACATTTTTGTACATGTGAGATGCTGGAGCAGCTGGGTTCTGCACATGGGACTTTCGGAAGCTCCAGAGAAGGGAATTGCCATAGTTAAAGCAAGAGGAGATGAAGGCACAGAGGAGAATTTAATCAAAAGGCCACGGCATACCCAGCCAGCGTTATCCACGTGGAAGATGAGATTAAGCAGGCACAAATCGCCAGTGCAATACTAAATCTCTGTGGCCTAGTCTCTAGACATCTAATAGCTTCCAAACTCTGGGTGAGGAGGACACAACAATAAGCTCTTGGTGGGAGGCTCCATGAAGGGACGTGTGTGAAGCTAACGTTGCAACAAGCAAGCTGTGTGCTAAGAAGGCAAGTAAAGCGTGAACATAAAGCATCTTGGGTCTGAGACGCTCTGGTCACGAGGTGTTGAATAAACCAAGTTGTGCAAGATCACAGAGAAAAGCTGGAAATAAGAGGGTTGACATGATCCCTGTTACCCCGAGGAAAGCAGGAACCATAAGATACGTGATTGAGATCACAGCAGCTGTTTGCTTTCAAGGGCAATGATGAAATATTAATTACAGGTAGAAATGGCGTCCTGCAGAGAGCAATGGTTTTCTAAGGATCCATTTGGCAGGGTATTGCAGGCCTCCTCTCATTGAGGGGGAGGCTCAGAGGAAGCCTTTTTTTTTTGTTTGGTCCATTAAAGTGAGAGGGAGTAGAAGAAGCACTGAGATACCGTGGTGATGGGTTCTATAGAAAACACTGAGAAACAAAATAGTCCTGAGGCCTTGCCACTGATGTCTAGAAAGGGCAACTGAAGAACTATTCAGTCTGGAGAGGAAGGCGATGACATCTGTTGTCATTTTCTCTTTACACAGCATAGGTAATTTGAAGGAACCACACAACTGCGGCGAGGGATGGGGTGCTCTGGCAGTGTTCTCCTGATGGCCTCTGAAACACAGAAGACAAGAAGGGCCACTAGAGGGCTCATAATGTATTAAAGGGATTCTACACTAAGCTAAGGATGACTGGGGACTGCCCATGGGACTGCACTTTCACCAGGGTATCCGTCAATCTCGCTAGGAGAGAGAGAGAGAGACAAGAAATCCTCAGAGAAATTCAGTAGGCTTTGTAGAACATTTTCTCTCATTTTTCCTTGTTCTAGCTCAGAGGGGAGCCTCAGCACAGGTAAATCTGCTAATGCTGCAGCACATGTTGAGGGAAAAACGATCTTGTATCTGAGACATTTAAAGTGACTCACTTGGGGATGAAATTTGCCTCTGTTCTGAGGGGCCAGCACAAGCCCTGAGCATCACTGAAATCCCACTCAGTCCTTGTTCGAAAGGCTGAGGGAGGTATATAGGCCCTGTTCTATTTGGTGCAAAGAATTATCATAAGCTAGCTCCATGACTTTAACAACTGACAATCAGTAAATTATGCTTGTCACTGGAGTTTGCATGCCCAGTTCAGGTTGTATTAGACAAGATCATTGCAATTAAATAACTGATATTCACAGTGCTTTCAAGTTAAGAGGAAAAACTCCCTTGTTATTAAACCCCTGTGTCAATATCCTTCTAAAATACTCTGCATTGACTCTAACAGTGGTTTCTGTTTGCCTGAAAACTTACTGTGGAGCAATATTCCATCGCAGAAGTATTAACTTGGTGATGCTTGGTTCTTTCACTTCCCTTTGCTGCAGCCTCTTGCAAAGATTGGGATTTAAGATCGCCTCAGGACAGGGTAGCACTGCTGACATACAGGTTTGTTATTTTGATTTGCAAAGTCCTCCCCGATGGAGGAGTTCAGAGAGTCGTTCTGGGTCAGCTGGCAGGTAATGTCTGAGATTAGTGTATCAAGTACACAGAATTCACAACCAGCCCTCTGTTGGGTTCGCTTGCCTGTCGGCCTCTCACCCTGCCTTCATGGGTTTGACTAGGTAGGCAGCAGTCTCCCCCCCAAGTGTCTTCCATTACCCACGTTGCCTTAGTCTCTCCTCTCCCACTCATTGGCAGTGGTTAAGTAACTGGGGTTCTGAGATCACGGTTTATCAAGCTGACCAGTATTGTCTCATTGTTTCCTTGTTCTCCCCTGTCTGTCTGTCTAGCTACCTGTTGTCTCTTAGATTGGAAGCACTGTGAGGCAGGGGTCGTCCTTTACATTAAAAATTGTGACATCTTCAGATACTGTGGTAATAGGGGCTGTACAAATACCATAGACAGCAACAGATCCAGCACCCTGTGGCATTTATGTGAGCATTATATCCCCACTTTACATAAGGGGAAACTGAGGCACAGAAGGGGTGAGGTGACTTGCCCAAGGTCACAAAGCGAATGGCAGAGCTGAGGAAAGAACTTGGGAGTCCTGACTCCCAGTCCAGAATTCTATCCACTAGACAACATGTAGAGTTTTTTTAGAAAGCATCTTCCAACAGATTTAATACATTTGTAAATCAGAGAGGGGCCTTTGTTTTGATCTTTTAAGGCAATCTGGTGCATGCCTGTAAATTTCCCAGACATACAGTTCAATCTGCATGGGATGCAGCTGAGGGCACTCGTAACAGGAAAATTGCAGGGATTGTCAAAGGCCTATTGACACACAGCTGTCTTGCATAACAGTTGAAAATACAGGGGATGTAAAAGAACCATGGTAGTGAGGAGGTTGAACATGACATGGGAACATTATAGGTTATCTGCTCCTTTCAATTTATTTTGCTGCTCAGGCTATTAAGCTCCCTTATACTCTTTGGCTATTATTGACTAATAAAAGATACTGTGAACAGACATGCAGCCTCAGGTTAAAATCTTTCCGGAGCATGTCTACACATTCTTTTCCTACAGTGGAGGAGGAAAAGGGAGTGTAACATAGGATGACAGGTCTTGCAGGTGGTAAAATATTGTTCACCATGCTAAATTAGTAAACTCAGGCCTGATCTACACACATCATTGCACAGGTTGAACTGAAGAGGTGATTTTTTAAACTGATTGATTGTTAATTCCGTGCAGCTTTGTGTATGGACACTATTAAATCAGTTTACACCTGGCTTACCTACAGGTAGCTGTAAAATTGATGCAGGCAAGCTAAAGAGGTTTAATTAAAACTGGTGCAAGCTTGTGTGTAGACAAGGCCCGGGTGACTTATTTGTAATAGGGCAACAATAGTTCACATAAAGTCTGTTACCTAATCACCTGGCAAAGGTTCTTGGCACTTCTGTTTTGGGAGAGTCCAAAAGGACCCCATTGTCCGGAAGCTTGGGAATGGAACGAGCTGGTGCACCACACTTCGGCAGACAAGGGGGTGAAGTCCTGGCTGGGAGCACAAATCAGAGTGATTTTGGTTTGCTGTAATCCTTGTACTCTTGCTTCATGGAACCCTTGCACAGACTCATACAATTTGGTGCAGTTGCCAGCTTTCTTTCAAAGCAACCTAGGCTTGATTATGGGTTTTGGGTCCATTGGTTAGAGCTGTGTGGGGAATGTTGGCACAATGCTTACCCATACTGAGCTTGCTGGAAGCCACTTCTCTTACCCTAGACTTTGTTCCAGAGCCTTTCATATTTCGGTTTTTAGGGGGGCTTAAAAAGCATGAAGTTCCCCCTGTGGATCCTCACGTCTCTTTTTGGAGCTCTGCCCACACCTGGAATGCTCAGCACTCCCCATGCACATACAGCTGATGCTGCATCCACCATCCTACTGGTGAAGAATGATTGGAAGAGCCTCACTTTGGGGAATCTCAGTGCTTCTTCTTAACCATGCATAAAGGACTCTGAGCACCAAGAGATATCGCTATGCGGGGAGGAGGATGTGAGAGATGGAACAGAGTAATATGGATAAGATTCACAGGATGAGTATCTAGGGCAGCGTAAAGTTGAAGTCACCAATTCGCTGGGTGGGACTAGTTATGATCAATACTTTGTAAATTCTCTCTTACTTGGACTAAACCATGTAAACTCAGCTTGTTGTTCTAGCCCTCCCTGGCACCCCCCAGATGGAGACTTCAGGAACCCCACCAGCTTCTTAACAATCCCACCCTGGTATTTTCAAATGCTATTGAAATGTGACTAGCTGCTCATCGAGAGGCACATTCTGTCCCTCCCCCAGTGACTGTGGAGGATCTCAGGTGCAGTGGGACACTGTGTAGTAATTGAAAACCATTTCACCTGGCTTCCCTGCACAGCACTTTGTACACAGTGCTGTTTTTGCAGCAAGGCTCTATGCAGTGTCGTATAAGAAGGCATTTGTATTCCTCATGATCAGTGGAGTTGCAGGCAAACAAAGGGAATTGACTCCAAGGCCTTGATCAGGAGTGATTTGGGGTGTGTTGGTGTGTGTCCACAGTTACACAGTGAGCTCTTTGGGGAAGGGACCATGTCTTATCTCCGGTTTCTAAAGTGCTTAGCATGCTGTAAGCACCGTGTAAGTGCTATGGCATGTAGCATCTCCACCACAAAATGGTAGAGGCGACTGGCACGCTCTCCGGCTGGACTGTGCTTTTGAGATCTCAGCACACAGCGATGCTGCCAGCTGCGGTTTAAACTCTGCATTGTGATTTTTCTCAGGAGCAATAGAGGAATTAAGGGGAAAAGCGGTTGTGGCACTGAAACGCATTCAAGAGAGAACTTGAAATAAATCCAGTGGGAACAGAGCAGCTGGATTGTAGCTCACGGCCAGCAACCCAGGGAGAAAGGAAGAGATTTAGGAGGGGGGGTGCTGCTGAATGTGACGTCCCTGCTTCTTCCCACAGTCAGACCCTGCCATACAAGGGGGACACTGGATTGAGGGTCACGTTTTGTAGTCATAGCCCATAGCTGTGCTGTATTTATAATTTCTTTTTTTAGGCCAAGGGCCTTGGATTCAGTTGTTGCCTAGTCTAGGTGCTGATGGGGCAATGGACTATTGATGCCTTGGCCAGGGGGGTTGTAACTTCATTTTGGGTGAATAAGTAAGAAAGAGGGAAGCTTTTTGGGATAAACATTTTGTTTATGTGTAAACAACTTTTAAACTAGGAAAAACTTGGAAAGATTCAGAGATTTTCAATCTGGGCTTTTAAAATACAAATCTTCCCAGTCAGTTTAACATAAACCTCGCAGTCATTTTAATGTGACTTTGGAGTCTCTAACCCTGCATGACATAGCAAATATCTGCATTTAGAGAGAGGCAGCAGAGACTTCCAAGGCCCACCTAATGGCCTTGTTCCTTCTACGGGGGGGGCCGGGTTGCTCAATCCACCTAGGAACACTCTGAGTAAATGCCTGTATATGAATGGATTTATTGGGATGAAGTGTGGTCCAGTGGCCCATTGAGCAGGAGAGCTGGGAGTTGGGATTCCTGGGTTCTAATTCAATCTCTGCAGCGGTCTGTGACCTAGTGCAACTTATGTAAGATCTCTGCGCTGTCTGTAAAATATGTCTAATGACATCAATCTACCTTGCAGTGGTGTGTGACTTAACTGTGTTGGGGGAGGCCCTCTGAGGTCTTCAGATGGAAGGCGCTGTGAAAATAGTGCAAAATGCAGAGAACTTAAGAACAGCCAGACTGGGCTAGATCAAAGGTCCCTCTAACCCAGTATCATGGGTCCCCCAGCAGGAATGAAAAGAACAGGGAATCATCAAGTGCTCCATCCCCTGCCACCCATTCCCAACTTCTGGTAAACAGAGGCTAGGGACACCATCCCCGCCATCCTGGCTGATAGCCATTGATGGACCTATCCTCCATGAATTTATCTAGGTTGATTGGTTGGTTGTTTTTTTTTAAACTTTATTATAGTCTTGGCCTTCACAACATCCTCTGGCAAAGAGTTCCCCATGTTGACTGTACATTGTGTGGAAAAATACTTCCTTTTGTTTGTTTGTTTTAAACCTGTTGCCTATTAATTTCATTTGGTTACTCCTGGTTCTCGTGTTATGAGAAAGAGTAAATAACACTTCCTTATTTACTTTCTCCACACTAGTCATGACTTTATAAACCTCTGTCATATCTCCCATTAGTCATCTCTTTTCCAAGCTGAAAAGTCCCAGTTTTATTAATCTCTCCTCATATGAAAGTTGTTCCATACCCCTAATCATTTTTATTGCCCTTTTCTGAACCTTTTCCAGTTCCAATATATCTTTTTAGAGATGAAGTGACCACATCTGCATGCAGTATTCAAGATGTGGGCGTACCATGGATTTATATTAGGAAACACTATTTCACTAGGAGGGTGGTGAAGCACTGGTATGAGTTCCTAGGGAGGTAATGGAATCTCCATCCTTAGAGATTTTTAAGGCCCGGCTTGACAAAGCCCTGGCTGGGATGATTTAGTTGGGGTTGGTCCTGCTTTGAGAAGAGGGTTGGACTAGATGACGTCCTGGGGTCTCTTCCAGCCCTAATCTTTTATGATTCTAGAGGCAATATGATATTTTCTATTGTATTATCTATCCCTTTCTTAATGATTCTGTCTGCTTTTTTGACTGCTGCTGCACAGTGAGTGAATGTTTTCAGAGAACTCTCCACAATGACTCCAAGATCTCTTTCTTGAGTGGTAACAGCTAATTTAGACCCCATCATTGTATATGTATAGTTTGGATTATGTTTTCCAATGTGCATTACTTTACATTTATCAACATTGAATTTCATCTTCCATTTTGTTGCCCAGTCACCCAGTTTTGTGAGATCATTTTGTAGCTCTTCTCAGTCTGCCTGGAACTTATCAAACTACTTAAGACAGTTATCATCTGTAAATTTTGCCACCTCACTATTTACCCCTTTTCCCAGATCATTTATGAATATGTTGAATAGGACTGGTCCCAGTACAGACCCCTGGTGGACCCCATTATTTACCACTCTACATTCTGAAAACTGACCATTTATTACCCTTTGTTTCCTATATTTTAATCAGTTACCAGTCCATGAGAAGACCTTCCCTCTTATCCCATGACTGCTTGCTTTTCTTAATAGCCTTTGATGAGGGACCTTGTCAAAGGCTTTCTGAAAATCTAAGTACACTATATCCACTGGATCCTCCTTGTCCACATGCTTGTTGACTCCCTCAAAGAATTTTAGTAGATTGATGAGGCATGATTTCCCTTTACAAAACCATGTTGACTCTTCCCCAACAAATTGTTAATCTATGTGTCTGACAATTTTGTTCTTTATTATGGTTTCATGGCTGGTACTATAGTTAGGCTTACCAGCCTGAAATCCCGGGATCTCCTCTGGAACCTTTTGTAAAAATTGGCCTCACATTATCTATCTTTCTGTCATCTGGTACGTAAGATGGTTTAAATGATAGTAGATTGGTGAGGCATGATTTTCCTTTACAAAAACCATGTTGACAATTCCACAACAAATGTTTGTCTATGTGTCTGACAATTTTGTTGTTTACTATAGTTTCAACCAGTTTGCCCAGTATTGAAGTCAGACTTACCAGCCTGTAATTGCTGGGATCACCTCTGGAGCCCCTTTTAAAAATTGGCATCTCATTAGCTATCCTCTAGTTAGTAGTTCTGCAGTTTCACATTTGAGTTCCTTCAGAATTCTTGGGAGGGAGGGATAGCTCAGTGGCTTGAGCATGGGCCTGCTAAACTCAGGGTTGTGAGTTCAATCCTTCAGGGGGCCACTTAGGGATCTGGGGCAAAATCAGTACTTGGTCTTGCTAGTGATGGCAGGGGCTGGACTCAATGACCTTTCAGGGTCCCTTCCAGTTCTATGAGATAGGTATATCTCAAATTATATATAATGCCATCTGGTCCCAGTAATTTATTACTGTTTAGTTTATCAATTTGTTCCAAAACCTCCTCTAATGACACCTCAATCTGAGACAGTTCCTCAGATTTGTCATCTAAAAAGAACAGCTCAGGTTTGGAAATTTCCCTCATATCCTCAGCTGTGAAGACTGATGCAAAGAATTCATTTAGTTTCTCTGCAATGGCCTTATCGACCTTGAGTGCTCCTTTAGTATCTCAATTGTCCAGTGGCCCCACTGGTTGTTTAGCAGACTTTCTGCTTCTGATGTACTTAAACATTTTTTGCTATTATTTTTTGTCTCTTTGGCTAACTGTACTTCAAAAAAATTTTGGCCTTCCTAATTATATTTTTACACTTCATTTGCCAGAGTTTATGCTCCTTTTTATTTTCCTCACTAGGATTTAACTCTCACTTTTTAAATGATGCCTTTTTGTCTCTCACTGCTTCTTTTGCTTTGTTTAGCCATAGTGGCACTTTTGTGGTTCTCTTACTATGTTTTTTAATTTGGGGTATACATTTAAATTGAGCCTCTATTATGGTGTATTTAAAAAGTTTTCATGCAGTTTGCACAGTGGTATGCTGCTGTACCTTTTAATTTCTCTTTACCTAACTTCTTCTTTTGTGTGTAGTCTCCCTTTCTGAAATTAAATGCGACAGTGTTGGGCTGCTGTGGTGTTTTCCCCCGCTGCAGGGATGTTAAATGTAATTATATAATGGTCACTATTACCAGGCAGTCCAGCTATATTCACCTCTTGGACCTGATCCTGTGCTGCACTTAGGACTAAATCAAGAATTGCCTCTCCTCTTGTGTGTTCCAGGACTAGCTGCTCCAAGAAGCAGTTATTTAAGGTGTCAAGAAACTTTATCTCTGCGTCCTGTCCTGAGGTGACATGTACCCAGTCGATATGGGGAGAGTTGTTGTGTTATTATCTGGCTGTTTCCAGTTGTACCTGTTTGGGAAGGGAACTTCCCTAGCCTGTAGGAAAAGGAGGAGATGTTATATTTCATGTGGATAATGTGGAACCACCATCCCACTGCCCAACCCGCTGCCCCTCAAATCTGCATTGCAGGTATAATCAAATGTTTGTTATATGATAGTCAGCCATAAACATGACTACGATAGTTTTGATTGCAAGATTAAGTAATCGGTTGAACTGCGAAGAAGAAAACTCTTTAGATAGCTTCAATTATAAATATTGGCACGGAGAACACAGGAAATCTATGAAAGGTTTTAAAAATATGAAGAAAATATTAGATGCTTCAAAGGCAATTTGTGTTTATTATTTATTATTTACAATTGATCCCAGTGGTTCTGCTCTTGCAGCTGGAGTTCCCTGTTAGTGTTAAAGCGCTCTACTGTTAGCAGCTGGGGGTTGTACGTGCCTTAAAAGGGGTGCTTGGAATGGATTCCATTGAAATGGGGGAACCCACGTTTCTAGTCTCTGCAAGACTTGCAGCTGAGGGCCTTACAGAAAAGGGTGCAAACCTGCTTTGGTAACGTGGGAGAGCAAAGCATCTGTTGCAGAGTCTTCAGGAAAAAAACTAGTCATTAGTCAAATGGCCACCAAGGGAAAACTTTCTGCTGAAATGCTGGTTTGCTCCACACACAACTGCTGAATAGACTTACCCTGTTATGCAGCAGCAAAGGGGACTTGGTGAGGGGCTGTGAGCCTTCTGAGCCGTTTCCTCTCTAAAAAGAGCTCCCTTTCCAGTCCCTGTGAGCAGCTGGCGCTGCTCTGGGAGGGCTTTTAGGGACTATCCTCCCCAGCAGCTCTGCTCTTCTCTTTTCCAAAGTGAATTGTGTGC
This sequence comes from Gopherus flavomarginatus, assembly GCF_025201925.1. Lineage (NCBI taxonomy): Eukaryota > Metazoa > Chordata > Testudines > Testudinidae > Gopherus > Gopherus flavomarginatus. The sequence continues at coordinate 298,553,875 of NC_066618.1, read as the reverse complement.
TGGCCAGATTGTTAGGTGCCAGATTGACAACCATGAAGGCTAATGCCTCCAGAATGGAATCAGCCTGGGCAGCAGTGGTGCCGGCTCCTCACATGCTGCCTTGTGAGTCTCTGTTGGGGGAAGTAACCGTAACAGTGAGAAGGGAGTTCGAGAAATGTGGCCTGTTCATCCTTGGCCTTCATACTGACACTGCCAGTAAGGGTGCCCACTGAGATCAGGGGTGTTTTATGGCAAAAGTAAAGCCTAGATCCCCCAAACATTGAGGGCTGCAAGTCGGGGCTCCCCACCAAAATGTCAGTGTCCCTGCCCCAAAATCTCTGCTTCTCAGAGCCTAGAAGCATTCTTCCTCTCCAAGCCCTCATCTCTCCATCCCTTTACTGTGCTCCCCAGACTCCTCCTCTCCTCCTTTCAGACTTTCCTCTCCTCCCTGCACAGGGAATTTGGCATGGCCTACAGCGTTCTCCCTACAAGGTCCCTCCTGGACACCAAGCCCTGTCTGGGAAGCCTCCACTGCTTCACATCCGTCACCTTACGGTGCTTGTTGATGTAAGAGGTAGAAGGAAACTAGCTAGGTGACAGCTAGCCCATCTCCAGGGGCTGCTGTGGATTTGTTCTCTACTGTACATCTCCAGATGCATTTTCCACTCTAGTTTTGGGTGTGTCAGGCCTGCAGCTTCCACCCCTTCCGTTGGGAGACTGTTGCATAGTATGATCACTCTCACTCTGAGGAAGTTTTTCCTGTTGTTTATTCTAATTTTCCCCTGTCTTAATTTAATCCAGTACCCCTAGTTATACTCAAAGGATCATCCCTAAATCATTCCTCTTCCTCCTTGGTGCTTGTACTCCTCAGTACCCCAAGAGGGGACCCATAAGAGTCAAACAGAGAGTGAATGTCAGCACCTGGCTCTGTTTTGAGGTCTTTGTGTACATGCAGCCTGAAGCAGTAGAGGTGGGCAAACTTTTGGGGCTCAGGGACACATCTGGGTGGGGAAATAGTATGCAGGACCGGGACAGGTGGTTGGGGTGTGCAGGAAGGGGCTCAGGGCAAGGGATTAGGGCAGAGGAGGGGTGCGGAGTGTATGAGGGGGCTCAGGGAAGGGGGTGCAGAGTGCAGGAGGGGGCTTGGCAAGGGTGCAGGAAGGATGCGGATTATGGGAGGGGCCTCAGCAGGGGGTTGGGGCGCAGGATGCGGCAGGGAGCTCAAGGCAGGGGGTTGGGGTGCAGGAGGGGTGTAGGATGTATGAGGGGGCTCAAGGCAGGGAGTTGGGGTGCAAGGTGCAGGCAGGGGGCTTGGGGCGGGGTGTCCGAGGGGGCTCAGGGCAGGGGGTTGGTGTGCAGGAGGGGTGCGAGGTGCAGGCAGGGGGCTTAGGACAGGCAGTTGGGGGACAGAGTGTACAAGAGGTTTGGGCTCCGGCCCTGCTTATCTCAAGGGGCTCCAGGGTGGTAGCTGCATGCACCGGGGCCAGGGCAGGCTCCCTGCCTGCCTGCCCTGTCCCCAGCCCCGTGCCGCTCCTGGAAGCGCTGCGGCCCCTGGGGGAGGTAGGGTGGAGGGCTCTGCATGCACTTCCCTTGCCAAGCCTCCAGGTACCTCCCCTGAAGCTGCCATTGGCCGTGGTTTTCCGTTCCTGGCCAATGGGAGCTGCGGAGGGTGGTGCCTGGAGTCAAGGACAACGCATGGAGCCCTGTGGCCCGCCTTCCCCCCACCCGGGGGCTGCAGGGACGTAGTGCAGGTGGCACTGCGGGCTGGATCCAAAGCCCTGCGGGTCCGGATCCGACCCGCCGGCTGTAGTTTGCCCACCCCTGGGCCAGAGGAAGAGCTGAACTCAGTGCTGATTGGTTGGGGAGGAAATTCATAGATTCTAAGGACACAATGGACCATTATGGTCACTTAATCACACCTCCCGAATAACACCAGCCATAGCACTGCCCCAAATGATTCCTAAAACAGGTCTTTCAGAAAACATCCACACTTGACTTAAAAATTGCCGGTGATGGAGGATCTACCGCGACCCTTGGTAAATTGTTCCAGTGGTTCATTACTTGCACCTTATTTCTCACCTGAATTTCTCTAGCTTCAGCTTCCAGCCATTGGATCATGTTAGACCTTTCTCCGCTAGCCTGAAGAGCCCATCATTAAATATTTGTTCCTCATATAGATACTAACAGACCGTGATCAAGTCACCTCTTAATTGTTTCTTTGTGGCGCTAAATGGATTGAGCTCCTTGAGTCTATCACTCTAAGGCAGGTTTTCTAATCCTTTAATCATTCTTGTGGCTCTTCTCTGAATCCTCTCCAATTTATCAGCATCCTTCTTGCACTGTGGGCACCAGGACTGAACACAGTATTATAGCAGCGGTCACACCAGTGCCAAATTCAGAAGTGAAATAACCTCTCTGCCTTACTTGACATTCCTCTGTTTATGCCTTAGCTCTTTTGGCTACAGCATCACATTGTTGAGCTCATGTTCAGCTCATAATCCACCGTGACCTCCAAATCTTTTTCAGAGTCACTGCTTCCCAGGGTAGAGTCCCCCACCCTGTCAATATGGCCTGCATTCTTTGTTCCTAGATGTATACCTGTATACATTATACATTTAACTGTATTAAAATGCTTACTGTTTGCTTGCACCCAATTTGCCAAGCGATCTGGATCTCTGTATCAGTGACTTGTCCTCTTCATTATTTATCACTCCCCGACTTGATGTCATCTGCAAACCTTATCAGTGATGATTTTGTTTTCTTCTTGGTCATTCATAAAAATGGTAAATAGCATAGGACCAAGAATCAGTCCTTATAGGATATCAGGGTTGGAAGGGACCTCAGGAGGTCATCTAGTCCAACCCCCTGCTCAAAGCAGGACCAATCCCCAGACAGATTTTTACCCCAGTTCCCTAAATGGCCCCCTCAAGGATTGAACTCACAACCCTGGGTTTAGCAGGCCAATGCTCAAACCACTGAGCTATCCCTCCCTTCTCCCTTGTGGGATCCCCGTGAAAACCCACCTTCTTGACGATGAAACCTCATTTAAAAAGACATTTTGAGACCTATCAGTTAGCCAGTTTTTAATCCATTTAATTTGTGCCTTGTCATTTTCTATCATTATAGTTTTTTTAAATCAAAATGTTGTGTGGTACCAAGTCAAATGTCTTACAGAAATCTAAGTAGGTTACATCAATACTGTTATCTTTACCAACAAAACTTTTAATCTCATAAAAAAAATACCAAGTTAGTTTGATAGCATCTATTTTCCATGAAGCCATGTTGATGTGCATTAGTTATATTACTCTCCTTTAATTCTTTATTAATCAAGTCCTGTATCAACCATTCCATTATCTTGCCTGGGATGGATGTCATGCTGACAGGCGTATAATTGCCTAGGTCATCCCATTTACCCTCTTTAAAAATTGGCACATCATTAGCTTTCTTCCAGTCTTCTAGAACTGCCACAGTGCTCCAAGACTTATTGGAAATCAACATTAATGGTCCAATGAGATTCTCCGCTTGTATCCAAGCATTTTAAAAGAACTGGCTATCTCAACATGCTGATTTTAAAATGTCTGACTTTAGTAGCTTCTGTTTAACATTCTCTGGAGATACTAGTAGAATGGAAAGAGTGTTGTCATCACCATATAGTGAGACTATATCATCTGTTTTTCCTTTCAAATACAGAACAAAAATATGTATTGAACACTTCTGCCTTTTCTGCATTATTATTGATAATTCTGCCATTTCCATCTAGTAATGGACCAATACTATTGTCTGGATTCTTTTTGTTCTTAATATGTTTTTAAAAACTCCTTACTGTCCTTAACCCTGCTGGCTATATATTTCTCCTTGGATTCCTTGGCTTCCCTTATCAATTTTCTACAGTTCCTAGCTTCTGACTTGTATTCTGATGTATCAACTTCCCCTATTTTCCATTTGTTATTTTAACTTATTTTTTTAACAGCTGCCTTATAAACCAGGTCATTTTGTTAACCAGCACAGCCGCCTTCTTCAATTGAGGGATTGTATATAGAGCATAGATGAGAGGGCCTTTTGGGAAGACATCTGTAGCACGGGAGCTCTGCTTTGAATGGGCCTTGTAAGGTTTGTTGGAGCAGGATTCTTTTCATATGCAACGTACACACCAACCTCATTTAATTGGTGATGTTCGTTCAAAAAACCTAGGAATTTCCCAAACCAAAAAAGGTTTTTAAAAAAGTAGTAATAGTGGGCAGTGAAGTATGGCAGTGAGGGAAAGGCTGTATCCCTTGTCTGATCGCATATTTGGAAACACAGTTTTTAAGAAGGATAATTTTGGCAAACATTGTTTTTGGGTCCAGCCTTAGCTGTTTTCAACCAAGTTTGTTTTGTTTACAAGTAAATAGTTTGGGCGGTTCATTGAGCCAAGCGATCTGATTAGCTGACCAGACTTTAATGCTACTTAACGCTACATTGTCTTGCTGAGTCCTTTGCTTTCCTGCTAGCCTGGACTGACACTTAAATCTTTCTGGTCTGTTGGAAGAGAAAGTATATTTGCAAGAATTCAATCTTACAGAAAACAAGCGAGGGAAAACACAGACTCTTAAGTGTTTTAAGTAGAGAAAATGGAAGAAAGAAAATCAAACTTGGTGAAGTATGTGATTTATGATGGGCCTGACTAAAATCTCAGGTCACTAGTTAAGTTATTACTGTTGAGTAGTCAGTGGATTTAAAGGGGAAAGCCCAGACACAATCATTGCCTAACTCAAGGAATCAAACCTTTTCCTAGAGCAAGACTTGGGCTCTGACCATTGTTAACACAGACCGTGGGATTCTGCTTTTGAAGCTGTCACTGCTGTTGGCAGCTGATCTTTGGCAGCTGCTACGCTATTTTTAAACATACATTTTTGTAGTGTCCCTCTATCCCCTTTTTTCATTTAAAATTGTATTCCCTTCTCCCCATCCTCCCCCATGCAGGAGTGGGAGAAAGACAACCCTCAACCTTGTGTAGTCAAGGTTATGGCGATAAATTCTGTTGCATTGTCACTTCTATTCGGAGTAAATTGGCTGGCCGCTTTCGGGCTGAAGGGAAGATAATTTGCTGTAGTATTTCAAATGGATTAGAAATGGATTTGAAGGGAAAGTTCATGCCTCCCATTACAAAGGGTAGAAAGAAGACTATCTTAAGGCACTGTTCCCTCTCTGGCCTTCATTATCCACGCTTAATACCTTTCCTATTTTCCAGCGTTAATGAAATTTCCTGCCGGAGCAGGCCTGCTGGACGGATGGGAAAAGTCTTTAGATCGGAGAGCTTGTGTTGTAGAAAAGGAATTACAAGCCCCTCATGTTGAGGGCCGGCGTATTCTTCAGGTCCTTGGCCCAGCTATTATCTCATTAATTTTATCCTCTCTTCTCAATACAGTTAGTTTCCAAAGGCGATCCTTTCCATTAGGGTAACAATTGAGTAGAGTGCTGTGACACTGCTGTGAATTAAAAGCTACATGCTGTTTTTAGAGGCACCCTACCCTTCTTTAGATGTGTCCTCCTTCCTTCACACCCCCACTTACCCCATGCTGCCCCTATCTCTGCCTTTTGCTCAGACTTTTAGCCGATGGGGCGAATGTCACTTTAAGCAGGTGTAGGAGAGACAAGCCGAATATTACTGCCAGAGCTAAATACCCATTTGGAAGACCAATGAATCCAGCTTAAATCTGTAGAGCCTGCTGTAGGAATGGAAGGCAGCTTTTATAAAGGCATGATTGGAACGATTAAGTTCTAGGCAACACCCTCTCCCTTCTATATGGGAATGGCTTATATGTGCTCAGCAAATTCACATAATTATTCTCTTTCTCCCTCTGATACATGGCGCATAATGGATCTTTTCCAGTCAATTTCTGGATATCTTATGCCACCTGAAAATAAGATAGCTGGAGCCAGAGCTGAGCAGAGGTAGGCAGTGTCTGAACGTCCCGTTCCAATCTCTCACAGCGAGATTCAGGCCTCCTTGCACACAAACCTGTGATCTTGGACAGCTCTCTGTTTGAGAAAAGACCTGATTGTGTAAAATCCTGTTGCAGACACGTATCCACTGGAGACTAGATTGACTCCTCCAGACTCGTTTGACTGGTAACCCAAGCCAAATGGAAACCTAGGATTCCTGAGGGTGAAAGGTGAAGGAATTAACCTCCTGGTGCAGCGTGAAATGCAGAAATTAAAAATAACTCTCGACATGTTTAGTGTAACCATAGGTTATCAGGGTTCCCATGCCTAGCACTCTGTGCAGTAAGGTGAATTCAGGCAGAGAGTCTTCTGCTCTCCCACCCCCACCTCCATGTACAGTAGGTATTCTGTAGCATTTCTGCACCAGTCTGGACTGTATCTTTTGCAAGCAGGGTGAAGACAGATAATAAAACTGAAGCAGTAATGTAACTTCCTGGCGCCTTTCCCTCAGTCTTTCTGTCTCCAGCGGGGGAAACAGCTCTAAAGGTTATTGGAGCGGATTACAACTCTATTTGGGAGTTTTTCCCCCCATTAACTTTGACTTTTCTAGAAATAAACATTTTTCAGGTCATAAGCCCTAGCTGGTAGGTAACCCGGTCTTCCTGGAGTCCTGGGGCTGTGGGCATAGGGCACAGGTGGAAGCAATGTTCAGAGAAGTTACTATTCAGAGTCTTCCTGGCACAAAGAGAATGGGAACAAAGGCAGAGATGATTCCAGCAATCACCACTGTGGCACAAAGCTTCCCTCGGCCAGCAACACTGTCATGTCCTCAGGTTAGACTTCGACTTTATGTATCTTGTCCCCACAGTGTCTTCAGATATGTGTCACCCACATTAGTAGCACAATCTGTGGGTATGCAAACACAGCATGTATGCTAACGCATGTGTGTGTTCAGAGTGCTGCTGAGATTTCACTGCTAGGGACTTGGGAGGACCATGTTATATTCTGAAACGGAGGAGCTAAGAATGCAGTATAAAGGCCTCTCTGTCTGGCCTATCTGTTACTATGTCACTCCTACCCCACGCAAGTGCAGCTCTGAGTCTCTAATCTCAGGAGAAAAAGAGATTCCTGTAGCACGTGAAATATTATTTGGTCAATTGGCTATGAAGCTTAGTCAATTCCAGGATCTCTCAACCCCAGCAGAATCCGACACGCTGAGCTACCAGTTCCAGAGATTTTCTCCTAGCTGAATTTGAATGGGCCCCACACTTAGGCCTCAGTCCCACAAGGGGAACAATGCAAGCGCATGGTCTGCCTGTGTAGTTCTACTTAAACATACCACGCCTTCATCCTTTCAAGTTAGTTCAATTTTTCCCCAAGATTCCAGCAGTCTGACTAGTGGTTCTGAAGGCAGAATGAGGAACAGTGCTGTTATCCTGTTCTGGGATCTCCCATGTGATATGTGATTCTCTTTGGCCTGGTGTTCTCTTCAGAAGCCTTCCAGATGTCACTGTGGTGGAACGTCTCCAACTGGGGTAAGACAGCTTAGCTTAGGTGGCCCGTCGGTGGTTCTGAAGCTTACATTCCAAACTCTGCCTGCTAGTTAAGAAAGGCAAAGTACGCTGAGGAGCTCTCCAAACTGTGACACCATCCATAGCATTTAAGTAGGGTTGTTGCTCCCGAGATGCTAGCCTGGTTTCCTCGGATGTGCTGGGCGCTGACTACTGCTTTCTCTTCATAAAGAATTAAATATTTATAAACTGCAGTGGTTGCTATGAGGGGGTTAGTATTTGCTAACAGGTACTGTGCAGTTATTCTCTGCTCAGTCACAAGGGAAACCTGTGGTGTTTTTCATGGAGTGGTAACAATTGGGCAAATGGCGTCTTTTGAACAGGAATCACTGTAGTTTGTAAACATTTAATAGCTTGTAACTCTGTGATGAAGAGAAAATCATTGTCCAGAGTGGTCAGGGAAACTGCTGGAACTCTGGGAGCAACAGCTGGGCTTAGGCTGGTTGTTAGTAGCATGGTTTGAACTGCATGGAGCGCAAGCCCTTCGCTCTCGTCTGCACAGGCCTTAAAACTGTCACTTTAACCCAGTTTTAAATGAGCTCCGCTTAGACGTAGCTTAGCCAGCCTGCGTGAATAGGGCCAGGTAGGGGACAGAAATCGTGCTCCTGTCACTGAGGCTGCATTTGTTCTAGAGAATTGAACTGATGGGCTTAAAGAGCTTTAAACACAAGCCGATCGCTGTGTGCACTTAACCATACGGGCAGAAGTGCTGCAGCTCTTGGCTTTGTATTCAGGATGTTTAGCTTTCAAATACAGATGAGGTACAAACACTTCTTTTCCTGACCTGAGTGAATGTTTTGGGGGTAAAAGGATTTTCCTCCCAGTGTAGCCAGGGCTCTGTTCCCCCGTAGTTTTCTCTCACTCACCCATGTTATATTGTGTGTAAGTGGATGTTAGTTTTTCAGACACCAAGTGGTGTACAACACAGTTCAGTGATCGTTGAGCTGCTAAATTAACCAAGTTACTTGTCAGAAAAGCAAAGACGGGGGCCACAAGTGATTCCACCGAGATTAATATGGTTTCAGCATTCAGTTCCAACTCGCAGGAAGTGGCTTGGCTTATATACATTTTTTTCCCCCGGTGAGAATTACCTAGTGTCTTGACAGGGACAGCTTTCACTTCAGCAGTTTGCACACACACAATTTGCTGCTAACACAGGGGGAGAAAAATAAGCGTAACTTTCAGTAAGCTTCTTTTCGTGTTCTTTGCAACATGATAGATGTAAGATATTAACACAGCAGCATCTGTATGCCCTGAGCACTGCATCAGCTTCACTGAATTCTGTGCATCTCTGCTGGCAAGCCGGAGATGGAAATTTAAATGAGCATGTGGGTTTTTTCTCCTATCAGAGACTAAAAGAAAATATTGAAAGTTCCTGTATCAGAGTAATTTTGTAATAGCTGGGCCTTGTGTCTCGATCAGTGATGTTTTATAGGCATTCTTTGATGTTTTATATGTAGAAATCAAAGTAAATACGTCCTGTATCGCTAACCATTCCTACCATGCTGCTTGTATATAGGGATTATGGACACATCCCTCTCTCTGAGCAAGCAAATACTCTGTTTCTAACAACACAGTCACATAATTCCTTTTTTAGTGTCAAGTGTGTGTAGTTCTTAGTTTCTTGTAGGCACCTCTCTTGGGTTGAATTTTCTTGTAAGGATCTTTGCTGTTATACATGATTTCCAATTAAGTTGTGGGAAAGCAGCTTAAGTACTTTCAAACAATATTTGCTAACCTGAAGGCTCCTGTATTTGATTAGTTTTTACACTTGGGTTTGGTTTTATCTCGGGTGGAAGTAACTCCATGTTCTGTTAAAAAGCTGTTTGTCTGCAGTGTTTAGTTTTAATCACAGCTGTAGCATATTACAACTATCATAGCTAGTGAAACCAGGCAGCATTTACCTTTTAGCTAGCATACTTTATTTAAAGGAAACTAACTGCAACAACCACTTTAGGGTGGATAGCTTTAATGAGGCCTTTTCTGGACATGTTTTCCAGAGAAGGATTTACTGAGTCTCTGTATTTAGAACAATACTGAATGCAGGTGTCTATATTAAGGATCTTCCTAGTAAAACCCTGCAATCTAATGCAAATCTGAGCAAAGAGCCCTCAAAGTACAACAAACTAATTGATACCTTAAGTACAGGCCTGTCTATGCAAGCCATTGTGTAGCTCTGAAAGAGGCTTGTGCTCTTTGAAGGTGTGTGTTTTTATAGGTACATGAGAGAGATGCTTTGAGCATCTATTGTGCTTTTCATAGAAGGATCTCAAAGCACTTTACAAGCATTACAACATTTAAGCCACTCGGCCTTCTTGTTGGTACAGGTGAGGGAAACTGAGGCACAGTTTAAACAATGCCTGCAAGGTCACATAGTTTGGGGCAGGACTGGGAATAGACTCCACATGCCCATTTCAATCCTTTAGCCCCCAAATCACCCTTCTCCTGTAAATTCAAACCTTCACTTTAGCTTTGAGTTTCCAGTACCCCATGCAAAAGGTGTGTGACTTCAAAGAACCTGTGGTTTTGCAGCAAGGAAGTTAGTCTGCTAGCTACAAATGCCATATAAATAGTATCTAGCTCTGAATTCATTTCATTTTGTGCAACATGGTTATCTTTAATATTTCCTGGGTGTGGAAAGTAGGCAGCGTAAGTGGAGATGTAATGTAGATGCCTTGACTCAAAATGTTGTGTTGTTTTTTTATTCTGAGCCCCTGTAGTCTGTCAGTGACTGTGGTCCACAGCTCAAGACTAACACAAAATGGGAACGTAAGAATGATTAGCATGTAGGCCCACTTGATAACGCGTTGCTCCAGGTTAAAATATGGAGCTGTTCGAGTGAAGGAAGTGGAGGTGTGTAGTTCAGGTGGTCTCTCTTGCCCAGGGAGTGTTGATATTGCTTTATGGTTATGAAAACTTTGTGTTTAACATGTATTATTTGTGTGTTAACATAATAAGGTGTCCATCACTAAGGTATCAGGATCCATTCTTAATGTATATACACTATAACTCTATGCATCCTCTCACAACATCTAGTTCGGTTCCCTTAGATCAGATCGAATAGCTAACCAGCTAGGAGACCAATTTCCAGGGGATGCTAATACTCATAATTTTGCTAGAGCCCACACAAAATAGATGCACCTTGAAGATAAATCTCTGGCTCTGATATGTCTGTGCTGTGAATGAATTTGACAGCTGAAGCCCTGCCACTGAGAGGCCTTTACCGCAGGTCTTTGGAATTCTGCTCTGGGAACCAACAAACAAAGCCTTGGCTGTTTACCTCTGCCATGATGGGATTCAGGGGGAGAAGAGGTGGTTCCTGAGACAGGCACTATGTGCCTTCTAGAGGCTGATCAAAGTCTTGAATTGCACCAGGAAGAGCATGGGATTAACATGCGATTATTATGGTGTGTCCTATCTCCCCTGCCTAAAAGGAGAGTAGCTCCATCCTGCACTAGGTAATGCTTCCAAATGCCCCACCAGGGGAGTACCACAGAGCACACGTTGCAGTGTAGTGTAGCTTGGAGGTGAGGAGATGAGGTTCACTCCTGCCAGGCCTTGTGAATTTCAGACTCTGCATTGATCTCCTAGTGACATTAGAGAAGTTTCTTAAGAACCAAATGTTATGCAAACCAAGCACCTCTGATCTCTAAAGAATCCTGGGTCCCATAGACCAGTGGAACTAGATCTCTTTAGCGAGAAAATTACTTCCACGTTGATTTTTGGTATGGATGAACTGAGAAAACAGATTGGAACCAAGCTGACAAACTTCTGAAATGCAAAAGATAGGGGTTGTGTCCCATTTGCAGGCTGATCACGAGGCTGTAACCTGGCATAGTCAGGCTTATTATTGGGGGTACTTAAATTGCCCCCTTTACCGTAGTAATGGAGTGCCTCATAATCTTAATGCATTTATCTTCACAACACCACCGTAGGGTGGGGAAGCGCATTTATCCCCATTTTACACACAGGGAACTGAAGCAAAGAATGATCATGACTTCTCCAAGGTCACACAGCAAGTCTGTGGGAGAGCAGGGTCCTGAACCCAGCTTTCCCAGTTCCCAGGCTACTGCTCTAACCCCTAGGCCATCCTCCTTCTCACTGTATCACAGATTTGCACATTAAGACGGCAGAGGTGAGAAGCTCTGTGGAGAGAATCCAGGAGGAAATCAGGTGCCGCTTGCTTTCATTCTGCATCATGATCCAATCCCCACACACCTGTCTGGCCAGTCAGTGATCCCACCTGGGCTTATGCTGTTTGTAGCCCCATTAGAAATGCTAACTTCACTGTACGAGAATGACAGGGAAGTTCCTTTCTCCATTTCATGTGAGTCCCTTGCTATAAACACAGATTTTTAGACCTTTAATAAGATGAGTACGTCCCAAAGGCACGTTGAAGGGCTTGCCAAAGAATCCGATTGCAGATTGCTGCAGCATAACCGTTCATTCTAAGGTTTCTCCCACCCTGCGTCTGTGGAAACTCGCTAGCAGATATGTAAGGTGGGTAGCCAATGGCAACAGCCATATTAAATGAATAGACTGTCAAACTAAGCACTAATAAATGTAACTATTGCATTTTACAGTTCTCTTTCTTTGCAGCACATCTTCATTTAAAGGTAATGCTCCCAGGGTTTGTGTCCTGCTGATAGGATGCCAGGCCTTAATTTACAGATATCCTTCAATAATGGGCGGTTTATATACGTTCTGTTAATAGCGTTAGGAGCATAAATTGTACTAATACAAAATTAGAGCTGTAATTTGCATAAACAAATTATTGTTTGGATTAGTGGTAAATGGTTAAGAGGACTGCATATTTGAGTGGATTTGATTTGGCTGCAACAGCTCTGGTGTGCATAACAGCGTCAGTACAAAAATGAGGCACACGGCTTTACTCGGTTTGAATGCAAGCTGGCATTACATAGGAAAAGTCAGTCTGTCAACTGGAAGGGTTTCCTGCAGTGAATGAGCACATGGAGGGTAGAGCTGGTACTAAGGTATTAGTTCACAGCCTTTATCAGCAGCTGTTCATCTCATGCAGCTGTCAACAGGCCCTAGATTAATCGTACCCCAGTGTCCTAAAAGCACCAGGGCCATGTGATTGTGCTAACCTTTCTCCCTCTGACTGCTGGGAGGTAAGGGGTGTCACTCCATTCTTATCCCTCTCACTGGCTGCAAGATCTGCTCTTATAGCAGAGGGGAAAGGGGCTGGGAAGTTGGTCCCAGTAGCTGTCTGTGCTACCACGTCTTTTGGTTCCCAGTCTCCGCTCTCTGCTATGTAGGCCCTAGGCAGGTCAGTGTCTGTGCCTGGTGTTAGGCAGAGCACTGATTAGACGTGCAGGCCCTGCAGGAACCACTTGTAAGGCCTTAAAGAGGTGCAGAAGGGCCACAGTTTTATGGATCACTTTTCTCTAGCTTTAGGGCTCCAGTGAGTTTGGTTACACTCAGTTCAGCTGCGGAAGTGGGGCACAATCTGGTCACTGTTTGTCCCACCTGTCTGTGGAATTCCAGGCCTACATCTGTTGCCAACTGCTTATGATTGCAGGTGGGTCTTGGGCTGCCGGCCTCATCTAGGCTGCCCCAACACTATCATCTGGCTAGGAAGGACATCCTTTCTTGGGGAGATTTTTGCAGAGAGGGCATCTTCTCCTGCACTGGTGCAGAACAGGGACAACCTGGAAAAGGGGGCTCCTCAGAGAGAGCCAACTTCTGGCTTTAAATGAACCATTGAGCTTGGTTTTCCTGCCCTTGGCTGCTATGGATCTTCCATGAGCCAGGGCTTAAGGACAGGATGTTCCAAATCAGTGGGCAGCTGAGCACTCGTGTGCCCAGTTTCACTGGGATGGTTGTGTCCACATGTATGTATTTTGGTAGCAGTAAAGTTGGCTCTGTATTTAGAAGGCACACAGAAACCTCGATATGCTATATGCTGTCATGCACTAATAGCCACAATACAGCCCAGGTTTTAGCTGTACTTTAGGTTGAGCGTTGGAGGTCCACGGTATCAGTCAGCAATATTTAGGGCCAATGAACTGGGCTGGGTCAACCAAAGCCAGGGTGCCCTGAGAAGCCATTTGATGTCCCTTAGCGCCCCTCAGCCAGCTTCAAGACCCAGAGTTCACTTCCCAGGAGCACTTCCCCCAAACTTCTGTTCCAGCTTGGAGAGGAAGGGGCTTCTCAGGCCTGTAGGGAAGGGGGAATGAAGATGTACTGTGTCCTGAGCTGAGGAGCGGAAGGGCCTTAAAGGGAGTAGTCAATAGATGTTAAACAAGAGGAGTGGGGAACCTATGATTTTCCTCTGCCTGCAGGAGAATATAGCCCCTGATTCCTCCAGTTATTTAGAGCTCTCCATCATTGTGGTAGTACAGAGCATGAGCAGGAAGGATCCAGCTACTACAGCAAGTGGCCCTAAGTGGGGCTGGAGACTCCCTCCATCTGTAGGGTTGTCCATGAAATCTGAAGCAGAATGGATACCAAGCTCACTTCTTCTCTCATTTGTGGCCTTTCTTTGTCTTTTTGCAGGTCTCTGGTATTAAACCAAATGCGCCAGTCACCCCTGGGCAGCAAATCCCAGCAGCTGCAGCCAAGATGGAGGAACAGAGGCTTTTGCTGTATAGGAGGCGTGATGTACACAGTGTCAGCCAATAAGCTCTCCAAAACCTCCAGCTCCCCAGTCAGGGGTGGCGACCTGAGCAACAAGCTCCACAGTAGAACAGGTAGGTGATGATAAGGCCTCTGTGTCCTGTGCTGAGAGTTTGCACGTCTGTGTGTGTGAATTCCCAGTGAGACAAACTGAGCAACATATGTCCACATTCACATCTCCATCATGTGGCACCTTCCGCTGCGCTTTTGTCCCCCGCTTGCTCCTGAAGGGTCCCAGCCACCAAGGGGCCAGTAAAAACCAGAAATCAAAGTGGGAGAGGAGCAAACTAATGCAACCATGCAGGCCATGGATACTGTGTCCTCTAGTCTGATTGAATGAGAAATATGGATGTTTCTGAATGGGATGAGATGGTAAGAGCAAGGTGAGGCTTACAGAGATGTGACACCACTTTGTATTAAAGCTCGCCAGCCCGGCGGTGTTCCCGCAACTGCTGCTTCTCCCCAGACATTCTTGTTGCTACTCAGTGTGACTATTTTAACTCTTCCCAAATGCATCAGCATCCTGCTGGAGCATGTGCCTGAACTATCATTTGGTTGTCACCCTCCCATAGCCTGCTTGACAGCCCTACCCATAGCTGTTTACCTGACAAAGGGAAGACTGCCTGAACTCAGGTGATATCATCCCATTCTCCTAAACGCCAGAGGTGCTGAGATACTACTCTGACGGGCACCCTATAGCTGCCTAAGATAGTGCTGCCTGTAAATGGCTCATCCAGTTCAAAGGCATCTGTTGGGTTCACCAAATTAAACTTAACACTGATCTAAGTAGATCAGCCGTGGCTGTTAACTGCTTCTAGAGATATTTGTCCCAATCACATTGGTTTCCTGTCTTCATCACTTTTGTTATAGAAGTGTCAGCTGTTGGTTACTGCTGGAGGTAAAATGACAAACCTAGATTGACCAGTATCCTAGTCTAGAATGGCCTGTGTTCCTATCCCAGGTGTATTTGACAGCTCGTCTTATGTACTTCTCTTAAGCAATCCAGGGCTTGAGGACCTTTTGTGCATTTTCCTCCATTTCTATCTGTGCTCAGCAGGTGTTTATTCTGTAACCACTGTTGTAAAGGAAAATCAGGGATAATCTGGCTGTCTCTCTCAAGTATTTGTGTCGCCCCATCACTGTAATACTGGAGCCGCTCACAGTCTGTAATGTATTTGTCTTCACAACCTCACTGAGGTGTTGTGAAGTTCCCTTCTCATTGTACATGTGGGGAACTGAGGCACAGAGACACTGAGGCTATGTCTACACTGGCGCTTTTGTCTGCCAGGGATGTGAAAAAACACGCACCCCTGAACGACATAAATTTCACCTACAAAAACGCCGGTGTGGACAGTGCTATGTCGGCGGGAGACATAGTTACTGCCACTCATTGAAGGTGGTTAAATTATGCCGACGGGAGGGACCTTACAGCAGCACAGCCAAATCCAAAGCTAGTGCCCTAACTACTGTACGAGTCTGCCTTGCTAACTATGATAAAGCTCTGCGAAGTCAGATGGATGGTATGTAGAGATTTTGGTGGGAGAGGGTTGAGTTTTGGAGAGATGGAGGGTGAGTGTATAAGTTAATGTTACTATACGTGGATCTGACTTGGTCCCTCCGCTACAGAAAGGATGTGGACAAATGGGAGAGAGTTCAGCGGAGGGCAATGAAAATTATTAGAGGGCTGTGGCACATGTCCTACGAGGAGAGGCTGAAGGAACTGGGGTTATTTAGTCTACAGAAAAGAAGAGTGAGCGGAGATTTGATAGCAGCCTTCAGCTACCTGAAGTGAGGTTCCAAAGAGGATGGAGCTGGGTTGTTCTCAGTGGTAGCAGATGACAGAACAAGAAGCAATGATCTCAAGTTGCGGTGGGGGAGGTTTAGGTTGGATATTAGAAAACACTATTTCACTAGGAGGGTGGTGAAGCACTGGAATGGGTTACCTAGGGAGATAGTAGAATCTCCATCCTTAAAGGTTTTTAAGGTCAGGCTTGACAAAGCCCTGGCTGGGATGATTTAGTTGAGGTTGGTCCTGCTTTGAGCAGAGGATTGGACTTAGATACCTCCTGAGGTCTCTTCCAATCCTAATCTTCTATGATTTTATGAATTGATACAAAGGCGAGGATTTAATTTTAAATATAATGTAAAACACTGGGAGATTGACAGGTTAAAAAGAAAGCTCAGGACATGTGAAAGTGGGTACAGTAAGCTTATTTGAAAGGTCTAGGCTACTGAGGGGGAGGACATCTCAACTGTCCAGACATTGATTGGGATAACTAGAGTGGAATCAGTTAAAGGGGAAATGTTCCCAGAGGCTCTCATAGAACTCTGTTGCCTGGCATAGTTGGGGGAACATCCCATCATTTTAGGAGGGTTTTTCCTCTCCCTTCTCTTGGTCAACGGAAATAACTGAGGTAGGATAAACAAGAAGTTGATGAGCACCTAGGGCCTGCTGATTACAGTGTAAACAGAACTGAAATGCTTCTCTCACTGCATCCGAAAGTGGCATTTCGGCAGCGCGCCCACAACTCCCAACTTCACAGAAGTGCAGGATGAGGTGAAGGAAAATCTTTGGAATCGATTATTGTCCAAATTAACTCAGGAAAAAATCAATCTACATCTAATTTCCCTCTTTCCCCTCTTGAAAACAACCCAAAAGAGAGCAAAAGCTCAAGGCAAATAAAATATTTAAAAGGGACGCTGGCAGCCAGTGCAGTTAAACAAACCTATAAAGAACGGGATTAGAGAGTGAGCAAGTGAGAGAGCCTTGAAGAGGCACAAAACTCCTGTCAGCAGAAGAACTCAGCAGCCTCGGAACGTTTTTAAAAATGGGCAGAAATTAAGAGCAAATGGCAACATCTCAACAAAGAGTAAACACCCTCCCACCCTCCCCCAGCTTACATGCAGACGGTAAATGTGAGAGAGAAAAAATTGAGAGTGGGAAATTAGGGATAGGCTGGAGAAGTAACTGCGGCGATGAGAAATGCTTACGGCACATCATCTCCGTAGGTGAAGAGGGCGGAGATTTAGCTTAAACCAGGGATTAGCTTCCGAGGCCCTGCCGATGGGAAATGAAGAAGTGTGCAGATAATGCCAGAGATGATAATGCTGAGGAGGTCAGAGGGGTGGAAAGATGATGAAGCATCATTTCCAGGTAATCTGCCTTCTGAGAGCATTAAAAGAAGTCTGGCCAGCAGTTTGGGAAGGAAGCTGTAGTTGGCATTTTCACAGCTGAGGCCTGTTCAGGACAGAGACCCACCCTGTGGCTGGCTACGCAGGCAGGTACTGTGCAGTGTCTTCCCTGCTGCTGTCTCTGCACCCACACGCACAGGTTCTTGTTGGTTTAAAAGCACTTGATCCCACCTGTAAGCTGTTAACTCATCACTTTGCTACCCACAAAAGCTCTTGCTCCAATACGTCTGTTAGTCTATAAGGTGCCACAGGACTCCTTGCTGCTTTTACAGATCCAGACTAACATGGCTACCCCTCTGACACTTGAGACTTTGCTATGGTGTATGGGAAAAGGTACGGGGGAACTTTGTGAAGAGGGAAGCAGGTGGACCAAACCGTAGACCAAACCAAAGGGAAATCTTTGTTACCGGACAAAAAACTGTGCAGTGTTTATATAATATATGGGTGTGTGTGTGTGTGTGTGTGTGTGTATGTGTATATATATATATATATAATATACACACACACATACACAGTATAAGTTTTAAACAGACAGTTTAATACTGTGCACAGCAATGCTGATTGTGAAGCTTGGTTGAGGTGGTGAAGGAAGAGGGTGGGATATTTCCAGGGAATGCCTTTCCGCTAAATGATGAACTAGCTGAGCCCTCAAGGGTTAACACGTTGTTGTTAATGTAGCCTCACACTCTACAAGGCATGACGAATGGAGGGAGGGGAGACAGCATGGCAGAGAGAGAGAGAGAGACACACACACACACACACACCCCTGTGTGTGTGGGGGGGAGAGAGATGTGCATTGCCCCTTCAAGTACGCTGATACCACTCTAAGTACATTGCCTTTAAAAAGATCAGGAAGTTGAGACAGCAGCTACGACCAGCAAGCTCCCTGTCCTGACCCCTGTCATGTCCCCCCCCTCTCTATATGGAGGAGGGGTAGGTGGGGGACAGGGGGGAGGGGGACACGCTAACATTAGTCCCCCCTCTTCTCCTCCTCCCCTGCACAGCAAGCAGGAGGCTCCCTGGAGCCAGGGGCGGCTCTATGTATTTTGCCGCCCCAAGCATGGCAGGGAGGCTGCCTTTGGCGGCACGCCTGCGGAAGGTCCTTGGTCCCGCAGATTCGGCGGCACGCCTGCGGGAGGTCCTTGGTCCCGCAGATTCGACGGCATGCCTGCGGGAGGTCCACCAAAGCCGCGGGACCAGCGGACCCTCTGCAGGCATGCCGCCAAAGACAACCTGCCTGCCGCCCTCGCGGCGACCGGCAGAGCCCCTCCCTTGGCTTGCCACCCCAGGCATGCGCTTGGCGTGCTGGGGGCTGGAGCCGCCCCTGCTTGGAGCAGCTCCAAGGCAGAGGGCAGGAGCAGCACATGGCAATGGGGAGAGGGACAGCTGAACTGCCGGCAATTGATAGCCTTCTTGGTGGCTGCTGCACAGAGAACTTAGGTGAGCAGGGAGCTGATGGGATGGCTGCCGGTCCACCCTGGTTCCAAGCCCCCACCAGCTGGCTGCAATGGGCTGCTCTTCCTGCAAAAACAACGTTGTAAGGGAACATTGCACAACTTTAAACGAGCATGTTCCCTAATTGCTCCGCAACGTAACATTAACTGGGATGACTTTAAGTGAGGAGTTACTGTACAGTGAATGCTGTGGCGGGTGAGTGATCTCTGATTTGGGGGAATTCAATACTAGTAAAGGTCCCTTAGTTTTGAATCCCTTCTGTTCTGAATGGCCCTTTAACCCCTGCCATGTGAAGCATTCAGTTTTTACCCCTGTAGCTCTGTCTCTTTGTGTGACTTTTCAGCCCTCCTTTGGAATGTAGCCATATCATCTCCTGCTTGGAAAGGGTTAATTGCATTGAATATCAGAATTCCTTCCTTCAGGACAAGTGGGGCTGTCAGGCTGCAAAATTGTGTTTATTTGTCATATATAAGACTCCACATATCCTCTTAAGCTTGATCTTAAGCACTTTAAAAGATATATTTAAGAGAGTATCAGAGGGGTAGCCGTGTTAGTCTGGATCTGTAAAAGCAGCGAAGAATCCTGTGGCACCTTATAGACTAACAGACGTTTTGGAACATGAGCTTTTATGAGTGAATACTCACTTCGTCAGATGAATGTAGTGGAAATTTCCAGGGGCAGGTGTATATATATGTAAGCAAGCTAGAGATAACGAGGTTAGTTCAGTCAGGGAGGCTGAGGCCCTGTTCTAGCAGTTGAGGTGTGAAAACCAAGGGAGGAGAAACTGGTTTTGTAGTTGGCCAGCCATTCACAGTCTTTGTTTAATCCTGAGCTGATGGTGTCACATTTGCAGATGAACTGAAGCTCAGCAGTTTCTCTTTGAAGTCTGGTCCTGAAGTTTTTTTGCTGCAGGATGGCCACCTTAAGGTCTGCAATAGTGTGGCCAGGGAGGTTGAAGTGTTCTCCTATAGGTTTTTGTATATTGCCATTCCTAATATCTGATTTGTGTCCATTTATCCTTTTCCGTAGCGACTGTCCAGTTTGGCCAATGTACATAGCAGAGGGGCATTGCTGGCATATGATGGCGTATATTACATTGGTGGACGTGCAGGTGAATGAACCGGTGATGGTGTGGCTGATCTGGTTAGGTCCTGTGATGGTGTCGCTGGTGTAGATATGTGGGCAGAGTTGGCATTGAGGTTTGTTGCATGAATTGTTTCCTGAGCTAGAGTTACTATGATGCGGTGTGCAGTTACTGGTGAGAATATGTTTCAGGTTGGCAGGTTGTCTGTGGGCGAAGACTGGCCTGCCACCCAAGGCCTGTGAAAGTGTGGGATCATTGTCGAGGATGGGTTGTAGATCCCTGATGATGCGTTGGAGGGGTTTTAGCTGGGGGCTGTATGTGATGGCCAGTGGAGTCCTGTTGGTTTCTTTCTTGGGTTTGTCTTGCAGTAGGAGGCTTCCGGGTACAGCTTTTCAGTTCTCCTTCAGTGCAAAACATAGTGTATTTTGGGCTACCAAGGAGATGGGAAACACTCTGGACAATTTAATAGCTTGGAATTTACTTAAGTTGGGTTATAATTTTGCCTTGTGATTCTGCTCTTCGTCTGAATTTATTGGGTTAGTATTTTGTCTCCTCCAGGCATGGCTACAATTAGAGTTATGATAAAATTCTTTCATGTCCCTACCTGCAAATCAGATGGGCCACTAATCTTGTGCTGTGCGCCAGAGTAGCTTCTAGCGAGCAGATGCTGAAATCTAAAGAGCAGAATGGAGAAGGAGTTACTTAGTGCGATATGCGCTGAGGGCGGGTGCCACAGGTCTCACGTTCAAGGTAGTGTTTTCTCAATGTTCACCTCAGACAAGAAGCAAAATATTGAATTTCAGTAGGTAGTTAATGCTAAACAAACCAGGCAGGCTACTGCTTTATCCAGGAGTCCCTCCCTTTGTACGCGCTGTTGCCACACTGTGATCCTTTCATTCCATCATGTCTTCTACCACCACTGTATGACAGCAACGGACAAGAATTACTGAGTATTATTTAGTCCGCTTTGTTCACACTGTCTTGCTATGTGCTCTGCCAACCTTTCCCCCCCAGGCAGCTGGACCATTCCAATTCACTTCTGCTGTCCAGGCCAAATGCCTACTTTAACCACTGAGCAGGTTAGAATTTGGTCTTGGGGCTGCGTCTATTCCAGCCCTATACAATCTCAGTGGCCAATCACAAGGCTGCCAGAAATGATAAAGCAAGTCATCTGTCTCCCTAAGTGAGAGGGAAACCAGGAGTTTTACTCCTGCTTGTCTGCAATCCACCTCATTACCATGAAGACGGCGAGCAGTAAGCATTGTGCCAGGCACTTTTGGGGCAGGAGAGCAGTGGAGGAGTGGGTATGTGGGTTTCTTTATGCCGAAACCTGAACTGAATGCACACAGGCAAGAAAAGGGCTGGTCTGCACAGCTGAAAATGGGTATTAGATCGCACCCTTCCATTAGAATGGATACCGCTGACCCAGGGCCAGATTTTGCTCTTAAATCCTTACAGTCCCGCTGACTTCAGTGGAGGCTGCACAAAGGGAACCGAAAGCAAAGTCCAGTTAATGGCCACCAATGGCGCTGTGGCGTCTCAGTGTACCTAGCTCATGGCTCCCTGTGTGGTAGAGGGGTGAGGGCGGCAATCACACCTGCACGGTGCTGGATTTCATCCACCTTTTCCCCTTTCCTCCAGCTCTCAAAGGAGCATTAAACTTCTAACAACTCTTAGGAATCCCTTGCATTTTTTTCAAAATGGGTGTGTCGAGGCTGGTAAGGAGAGCGACTGGGGAGTGTGAGAGAAAGACCTGTTCCCCCCTTTCTCCTGGACCCAGGGCTGTGTCATCAATACAGCAGCTAAAACATCAGAAGCCGCTAGAGCTCCTGCCCGTGCAGCTCAACTGGTGTGAACCCAGGAGGAAGTCATTTGTGAAATTCCCTTGTATAGGTGTGGCCTCTGGCAAGGGAATTGCAACTTTTCACCCGTAATTCCATTTTTAGATGTTCCCTTAGCCTCCCTTTAGTATTATGATGTATTATTTATTTGCATTACAGTAACATGTAGGAGGCCCAGTCCTGGATCAGGGCCCTACTGTGCTGGGTGCTGTACAAACAGAGCACAGATGGACGGTGAGCTCTTTGAGGGGAGGCTGAGTGTAAGAGGCCTTCCCAGAGCTTAGAGAATTCCATTTCCTTCCCTGTGGAGTGCCCTGTGGTGTTAGAGGTGAGAAGTCACCAGTAGCTCTGTACAGATTGTTTATTGAACATCAGGAGGAACAGAAGCCCAACTAGCTCAAACCATTGCGGTAAACGTACCTAGCTACCTCCCAAGCCTAGTTACAGGGATACTGTTAAGCAACATGAAAGCTCCTTACGTCTCAGGTAGCCTTTTTTTTTCTTTGCCTCACTGGGGAAGACTTTAATAATAAGATTGAGCAGTCCTATCCATGTAAAGCCCTGCTTTACTGTTCAGTTGTTCCTTGCAATAATACCGAGGCCCTGCGTAGGGGGATCCTCTCCTCGTTGCAAGAAAAAGATCATTTTGAAGGACAGGAGTGTCTCACTTGCATTGTATTTTACATGAAAGCTCTGCAAATGTTCGCCTGCTAATGGTGAAATAATTGTGTAATTTTTACCTGTAACTCAATAATAATAATTCTTTGTATTTACATAGCACCTTTCACCCAAAGATCTCAATGTGTTTTACAGACAATAATTAACTACCCTTCGCCACGCTCTCCCTTCCAAGTAGGCAAGCACTCAGCTCCTTTGAAAATCAGGCCATTGATGTAGGTGCTGACATATCTATGAATTTGGAAGCCTCACATTAAGTGACCACATGTGAGAACTTTAGCCAAAGCGTAAGGTCATGGAGGAAGTTGGTGGCAGAGCTGTGCCCCCCAGTCCTGTATCCTAACAATCAGACCATCATTTCTCACCCTTCTAACTTTCCATTCACCTTTCATAATTTCCCATTCTCAAAATCCACTGGTGCAGAGTTCTGGCCAAGCAAAGTAGTGATAACCTTCAGATACAGTACTGTGGTTCTGATTGTCACAGAAATGCCATATGAAGATAGTATAGTTAGCTTTGCATTTGTCCTGAAATCTTAATATATCCTAGGCTGTAGTTGAGTATGTATCTTCAAAGTTTCTTTCCCTTGTCTGGTTTGGTAAATTATTCCAGTTTTCCTGTCCTGGAATCAGTAGAAGAGTTCAGCAGTTTAGGAAGCATTTTGGAACTATTGTGAACAGAACCATGATAAACTTTAATGCACTGTTGGCTCCATTGCCAACTGCAAATTCAGCCTGGGATCTCAAAGCCAAGCTGGGTTCTTTCAGGCTCAAGCATTATTGCTGTTAGTCAAAATATCTGTAATTGGAACATACATAATGGTTTCTTTTGCTGATACACAAGCCAGACTAGACCATCTTATCCCATAGTGGTGACGGTTTGGGCAGGCCTTGGTGAAGTGAAAGCTTATAAAAAAGCATGTTTGTGTGGGGAAGTCATCAGATCTAGTCTTTTAGTCAACAGATCTGATCTCCAGGCTGTATGGAAAGTGCAATTTTTATGATAGACCCTCATCCGATTGTAGTGGCATTTTAATGCTCTTTCTCAACAAATGTGATTTTCCTTTGAACTAAGATAGGCTATGCCTATAAAGGGAGTGGATTCAGTGACCACGCTCAGTGTGTGTGTATGCACTTATCACACACATCACTCTCAGCTTTCTTTTTTGTTTGCTTAGCAAAATTCTCTTACAAGATCCATCTGCCAGCACAGATCAGAACATGGATGTAGCATGGTAGACCGTTGAGGTAAAGGGAAAACATCCAAGTAAAAATGCTGACCTGGTTACAGAGTCACTCTGCTACTCCATGGCAGCCAGTGTGCGTTGGAGGCATGCTGGTCAGAAACGAATGAACCTCTAACCTTGGGCTCTTGACAACTACATTTCATTTCATTAGTAGCCACCTCAAAGTGGTGAGTACAGAGTTTATTTCAATTCGACCTCTGAAACAAAGGAGTATGAACTGAGCAGCAGGTTAAAACAATCTATGCCCACGTATTTTGCAGCTAGATGTGTCTCTAATTGGACAGGCTGATAAGTTGTATTTGCTCACAAAGAACCTTGCCTCTGCTCTTTTCACATCTTACAAAACAAAATTGAGGCATGTAAGGAATTTCCATGTCCGATTGTGGAAATGGGGAAGAGGTCCTGGAAAAGTACCTTTTGTTTTTTTCATAAATTCTAAAGGAAAAAAGAGCAGCCCCGGTACAAGATTGAAAGCAGCAGAAACAAAATTAAGGTTTGACTTTGTCCGGAAAGCAGCCCTGACCCCAATCTGTTAAAGAACTGCTCCTGGTTACAGTTAAAGCTATCAGTAACATGATGGAATTGAAGGTGCACAGAGAGCTGATTTCAGGCTCTCTTCCATGCACTGTTTAGTTTCTGGGTCTCATCCTTGTAAAGTCCCCCTGTCCGTATTTACCCACATGATGCCCTTTGTTAGATACGATTGAGTGAGTCCCCTCCCAACTCTAATACAAATTCAGGAGGCGAACTGAAGCAATGGCCAGTGCTTGCAATTTTGTTTAAAGGGCAATTATAGGCAGAATGTGATTAATGAGAAATGGCCCCTTTTGTTGTAGTTAATGCTAATTGAATAGAGCCAGAGGGATTATATGCAGTACATACAGGAGAACACTAGAGGGAGCTTAGCAAAAGGAAGGACTCCGAGCAAAACAAAATGGTAGAGCTGTGATGGGTCTGGAGCACTCAGACTATATCCAGTGGAGCACATATTAGATACAGCAGCTTGAGGGCTGCACCTAATTTACCTGGTTGGGAACAGATTGCCTTTTGAATTTCAAGCTTTTCTCTGTAATCACAAAGGCTAGAAAGTTATCTTTTTCATTTTAATGAAGGCTGAGATTCTTCCATCATGAGAAGATTCCAAGAGCTGGAGTTATAAGAAAAACAGAAAATACCATGAGACTCAGAATAAAATCATGAGAATTTAGCAACAAGATGATTTCTCCCATACTTTGGGAAAGAGTTGAGAGGGAAAATGTATTATTTATAAATACTTGGGTATGTTCCAATAGTACACAGGTGCTGGGTAAATACCTAGATAGATTCCCAACCCTTCGACGGGTTCGCTGCATCACACTGAGACTGCCACTTCCCCTCTGTGGGCCTCAGTTTCCCCATACAGAAAAGGAGGATGACGATACTTCCTTCCCCCCCCAGTAGAATTAAGGAGTCAAGACTCATTACCATTTGCAGAGCACTTTGAGCTCCTCAGCTGGATGGTGCCAGAGGAGGATGACTAATAATAATAAACATGATTTCAAACCCAGCAGGGGAACTCCATACTGAGGTGAAAGGAAGGGGAAGAAAAAAAATTCCAAGCCAAGCTGTCAGCTGCCGTAGCAGGGAAGAATGCATTTGTAGAAAGTGCACTATCTGCTGGTTGTTTACCAACTCGTTTTAGAAGTGCTGAGCGCCACAGAAATGCACTTTCCACATTGGCACAGATGATAAAGTGCTCAGCACCACAACCAAGCTGGTGATGTCACCGAGGGCTTGTGTGAACAATCCGTTCTCTAGTGCGCTCCTTGGCTTTAGGCCAGCCCTTCGAGTTTAATTTGTTTAAAAAAAATGAAAAAGAAAAAAAGCTTTAAAAAGCTGAAGTCCTTTTGACACAACTTGCCCCCTTTTCTTTCCTCTTATTAAGCTCTATTAGTTGCTGCTCTGACATGCAGAGACAATTTCTGCAAATGAATTGTGGGCTCCATGTCTGCTCCTGTTAAATATCGCCCTGGCCCCGATTGTGCCTCTTAGTGCAATAGCTGATTTTTTTGCTCTCACTGATTTTCTGAGCCCAGGAACGATGCCAGCCTCTCAGTCACAGAGCCGGCACGGTTGATCAGTGAGCTCACGATTCCTTGTTCTAATCCCATCTCAGATGCTGACTGCCTCTGGTTTGGGGCAATTTGCTAACTTCTCTGCCTCTCTTTCTGTAAAATGGGGATAAAGGAGTATTCTGGGAGGGCTGAATGGATGCAGAGTGCTATGTAAAAGCACAATGTTTTTGGTGTTAACTCTGAGCCATCTCACAAAAGACTTGTAGTCCAATATGATTGGCCTTTCAGTGCTCATCCGTCTCTAGTACTACAAGCTGGGCGTCCAGCCACCCTCAAGGCTGCAGGAAATGGCTGACTTGTAAGGGTGCAGTCCTACAAGCTCTCTGCTAGCAGATCCCCAGTTGAAGTCAATGGGAACTCTGTGCATGGAGGCCTTTCCAGCTCTGGCCTTGAGTTGGTGATATAAACAGGTGTCCTCATCTCTTCCTAGCCACAGCCATTGTATGTACTGCATAGGCTCTCTCATACCTGCAGGAGGCTGAGTACCTCAGGGCAGAAAGCAAGAAAATCCTTTAATTTCTTATACATTTCAGTTTTGGGGAGAAGCCTGATGAATTGTGCTGTGAGGAAAGAGGCTTTGTTGCAAGCTCCTAAATACGGTAGGAAGAGCTGAAAATAGTGAGACCCGTTCGCCCTTCAGCGATTTCACTTTGCAGAGCCTCATGCAGGCCTCTTTGGCATCACTTCTGCGGGGCTCAGCCTTGCCTCCCAAGCCTGCAGTTGTGCTTTGAATTGATCTCAGAAGGGTTTAATCAGGGTCTGCTGACTCAGGGCTGAACCCGACTTGCTCTGGTCTACGCTGAGTGGTAAATTGTGCTCAGCATCCTGCCAGCCAGCTTGATGTCTCGCCATCTTATTCCAATATGATGCGATGTACTAGAGACAGTACCCTTACTGCAAGCTCTTGCGGGCGGAGACCTTGTCACCTAATTGTCTAAAAGCACCTGCAGTTTTGTAGTGCATCATAAATAATAATCTTATGGCTGCATGTGGCCCAGTTTGGAGTTTGCCCTGAAATCCTGAGCATGTTGGGTGGTTTGGGGGTTCCTTGCAGAGATTTCCAGAGCCATAATATTAATAACCTGGAAACAAACAAGTGGTTTTTTATTAACTTAATCTCAGGCTTGTTTCTGTAATAACAAAATGCTCTGGGATGTAGTTTGTATCAAGGCCGTTGGTGCTCCTCCTACAACTCTGTATGCAGCTCACTTAGGTCAGCAAGGAGAAAAGTTTGGCTGCTTGGCTTTAATGGTACCTTCTACCTGGTTTTGTCATTACCTCATAGGGAATGAGGCCTCTCGCTGTCTGGTGAGTAAAATAAATTACCCCCAGCAGCCACTAGTGCTGATCATCTGAAATGGTGGAACCCACTTAAATGAATAATAATTAAAGAAATAAATTTCCTCTGCACCAACCTAAAAACTTTTTGTTCAGCAATAAAGGCAGAGCCCTCTGCAATGACTCGTTCGCTGCACGAGAAGTAGGGCTGCCTGTGCAGCAGAAGAGAAAGGAACAATGATAATGTGACCTATTAAAGGAATCATTGTGGTTAAAAGAATATTCTTCCTTGGTGCCAAGGTCATGCATTAAACAGGTTTAGCAGAACAAATTGTGTTTAATGGTGCAGAAGTACCACACGGGGACGGATGAAAGCTGCGCCGTTTGGTGGAATCTGCATCAAAAGTCCTTTCCCTTTAGAAGTAGGCGAAATAATGGAAACCTTGGAAAAACCCATTAAGGTAATCCAAGGAGAAGCCCATCAGAGGGAGCATCTGTCAGCTGTGATCACCTGTGCGGAGTGTTAATCGCTCCTGGTACGTTAATTTCACTTCCTTTGTGGGGATTTAAACAAGTAAAATGGATTTTGTGCTGGTGAAATGTAGGAGAAAACAACAGCTCTGGGCACCAAAGTCCGCTATCCACAGAACAGGCAGGGTGGTGCCTTTACTCCGGCCACTCGGCCTCCACTCTGACCTGGAGCATTCTGCCTCCTGAGAGGAGAGCTGAGTTCCATCTGTGGCCCATTCGCTCCTTGATCTCTGCTGCAACTGTATGTGGTGACCAGCTGTGCTTTCTTAATGTGCTCCTATCAAGGGACTCTCCCAATCTTTTTTGGTAAATGGGAATGTTACCTTTGTATGGTACCCTCCTCCAGTGCTAGGCATCCCTGACTCAGTAAGTCCTCCATCGGCTCCTCTCAAGCTTTTTCTATGGAAAATCTGATTTCCCTATATATAAAGCAATAGCGTATACAAAGTGTCCTTCACATCTTGGATGCTGGCATTCTTTCCTTCCTAAATAGTTGGACTGATAATTAACCAAGCTGATAGCATGCAATAATTACAGCTAATATTGGTGAAAAGGAAAATAGTCAATGTACATCCAATTTGTGTGTGTGTATGTGTGTGTATATATGTGTGTGTGTTAACTGACCTTCCATCTATTCCGATCTATTCAATATCAGTTCCTATACTGCACTCATCACCGTAGTATCTGAGTGCCTCCCAGTAGTGTGGTAAGCAGCATGTCTAGTGGAGTGTCGTATTTTGGGACTTGGTGTGGTGAAGTTTGCGATGCGCCTTTAGTTCCTGGGGGAGTTCGTTCCACAGTTTCAGGTCAGTCCCTAAGAAGGTTCTGCATACAGCTCTCTAGCTAACACATTTTATAAGACACTGAACATTTTCTCCCAGACAGCAGTCATGAGGCTGTCTGTGAAATTATCCAGTGCCCCTCCCCAGGGGCTATGGAGATGAGGGTAACAGGTGAAGGATCTCTTGATTGTTGATCAGCTTTATTTGTGTCACAGTTGCTGGGATGACCTTAAGGGCGAAGATCGGCATTGATGTGATGGTGTTGGAAGAGAAACACTGTGTTGGAGCCCACTGGTTGTAAATACGTTTGTGCTTGCAGAACAGCTTAAGCAGAGAGAAATCCAGACTTCTTTGTCCTTTTAAAATAAAATTACCAAAAAGTTGAGATACTTTGTGATGGACTCAGTAGAAAATCCTCGAGTAGCTGGATTGACAGGACAAGGCTACTGTGCAGTTTGGCTGATGATTCATTCAAAGGATTGAAAGAAAAGTCGTTAGGCTTTCGA
The DNA here is from genome assembly GCF_025201925.1 of Gopherus flavomarginatus. Taxonomy (NCBI): domain Eukaryota; kingdom Metazoa; phylum Chordata; order Testudines; family Testudinidae; genus Gopherus; species Gopherus flavomarginatus. The sequence goes on along the minus strand of NC_066618.1, from coordinate 298,525,054 downwards.
CCCCACTATTAATCATAGCTGTAATCATGCATTTAATGAACATGACAGTTCCTGTTCCCTCCGGAGAGACGCGAGGAGTCTCGCAGCTGAGTTAGGTACAACAATCACTTTTCAGCGCACTTGCTTGATAACGCTGAGAACTGCCAGAGCAGGCGGTGTCAGGTACAGATGATGTATTGAGGAACAGCCCCTTTACATGGGCTGTGTATTTTCTTACAGATGATGTGCCTCAGATGGACAAAATCATTAATTTAAAAAAAAGATACAGTATCCCCTTATGCAAGATATAAAATACCAAGCCCACTGCGGCTGTGCTTGTGCAATCAGTTAAAAACTCCTTAACGTGCAGTTCCTTGATGCAATCTGCAGCAGCCTTTCTCCCCCCCCCCCCCCCCTTGTGCTCACTGCTGCCTTCTGAATGTACGCCTGGGAGGGAGTGTTATATGCATCTGTTTACATCGGTACATCAGGAGCGTTCCAGGTTATGGGGGAAAGCAGAATCTGGCATGCGTGACTTGCCATGCAGATCCAAGAGCAGTATTTACTCCTGGATTTGAAGTTAGACCAATTGTTGAATCAGCTCCCAAGTTGCTGAGAGTCATCTGTCATTTAGAGAGAGGCCCAAATCGGAATCTGATCTTCTTATTATTTATTAATTATTTGAATAAATAATTACACCTGGGAGCCCTAGTCTTTCCCCTGGATCTAAACCCATCACTACAGCTTTGTGTTCCTAAAACTTGAAGGAACCTGTTTCCCATCTCTGGTTCTACTACAGCTCAATATGCAGAAATTTTGCAAGGCCAGCTCTGATTTCATCTCACACACAATGCTTTGGATGAGAAGGAGACATGTCAGGTGTAGTCCAGTCTCCACCTCTGACCATCAGCACTAAGCTGCCTTTGGGTTTCTCCCCCTTCTTCTCTCTCTTGTCCCCCTCCCCCTGCAATTGAGGAGGGTTTATAACTTCAGAATCTTTCAGAGACATCTGAGTAGGTGAGGGCGAGCTCTGTGTAAGAGTTTGCACCGTGATCACCAGCATTAGCAGGTTCTTTTAGCAAGAGTAGTGAGAAGAATCAAGAAAGTAACGACTTGAGTCATTACCACTCTTTACTAAATTAACCCGGCCCCTGCTCCTTGCACCTGCTGTGTTGATGCCACTGAAGCGGTTGGAATGTGCGGTGCAGCGGATGGGCCTGTTCTGTGTATGCTCTGCAGTGACGAAGGCTTATCTGGGGCACCCTTCCTGAACAGAGCTTTGAGAGCCAGGAACTGCTGAGTTCTAATACTTGGCCTTGCACTGACTCCCACTATTTGGCCTTTCTCCCTTAGTTTCCCCATCTGCAAAATAGGCGCAATCTATCCCTTGCAGCGGTGTTTGCAGTGTCCATTAATAACTGAAGTGCTTTGAAGATGAAAAGTGCAGTGTAAATACTAAATATTAGCAGCCCAAACTTTGTGATTTTTTTTTAACTGCCTCACTTTTTGATTGACTGACTTGAGATACTTTTAAAGAGCTTGATTTCCAGGGGGTAGGTGTTCAGGATTTGTCAGACCCCTTTACAGTTGCCTAGACAAACACCTGCCAAGAGTGACCTAGGTATACTTCATCCTGCCTTGGTATGAAGGGGTGGACTAGATCAGGGGTTTTCAACCTTTTCCTTTCTGAAATCTCCCTCCTTCCAAAACATGCCTCAAAACTCCACAGCCCACCTGTGCCACAACAACTGGCTTTCTGCATATAAAAGCCGGGGCTAGGGAGTAGCAAGCAGGGAGATTGCTGGGGGCTCCATGCCACAAGGGGCACCACGAGGGTAAGTTGTTCAGGCTTCTGCTACAGCCCCAGGTGGCAGGGCTCAGTGTCCCAGGCTTCAGCCCCATGCAGTGGGACTTTGGCTTTCTGCCCTGGGCCCCAGTGAGTCCAACGCTGGTCCTGCTTGGCGGACCACCTGAGACCTGCTTGCAGCCCCCAGGATCCTGGTTGAGAACCACTGAACTAGATGACCTCTAGAGGTCCCTTCCAGCCGGGGCTTTGGAGTGGAGCCCGGACCAGTAGGTTTTTGCCTGGAGCTGGAGCGGAGCCGGAGCGGAGCAATTCAAAAATTTGATTGCTTCAAATCCCTGCTTCCAGCCCACATTTCAGTGATTCTGTGATAAACGGCTCCTAAAGTCAGTAATCAGATTTGAGAATCTGGGCCAGCGTTGTTAGGTAGATGGATGCACTTGCAGGATTGTGGCCACAGATTGTATCTCTGACGTGTCCTCTTGTGTTGTTTTTTTTTCCCCAAAGATTTGCAAAATATGTTGCATGTGTTTTAAAATTCTTTTTGCACAAGAGAAGCACTTCAAAAAATTGAGACATTTGTCCTGGGTAAAAGCCTAGCGTATTAAACCCACTTCCGGACTGTTAAAGGCTAATACATAATGATGCAGTTTTTTTAACCAAGAGCATTAAGTAAGCAATGGACTGTTTCCAACTGTGTAAATGTTTAGGCAGTTTTTAAATAGTTTTCAGAGCAGGTTCAGTTTGTGTAAATAATTAGGCAGCTTTCTAAAATGCAAGTAGCGCTATGAAGCAATTTCTGTTCCAGCTATCTGTCTATTGGTTTTTGTTCTATCAGTTAAAAATTCAGCCACACATTTTTCTAACTTTTGCAATAGACAAGAATGACACTGGGTTGTTGTAACTCTGTGTTTAGGATGTTAGTTATTTAGAGTAAAATCCCTTAAGGGGAAATATGCACTGTTCATGCATCGTAGCACGTTTTTAATCCTCAATCTCTTGACAGTTTTAAATGTCCATATAATGGTGTGGCTCCTTGCCAGACCGCATGTTAGAAGAGTACAAAAGTTATGTAAATAGCATAGATAGATAGATAGATAGATAGATAGATTTTTTTTCACATAGACACTTAGAATCAGCTACGTGGAAATTGTTAGCTCTATCTTTTCATAATGACTCTTGGCAAAGACTTGGTGGGTCAAATTACTTCAAACAGCAAGCTGGTTTGCAAGCACAGAAATGCATATGCAACTGACAGTCTACATTTGCATGCGATTGCAGATGAGAATCAAATAGAGGCATTTTATGCAGCATTTGGAGAGATCACTTTGTCCAGTTCTGGTGTCCACACTTTAAAAAGGATGTTGAAAAACTGGAGAGAGCTCAGGGAAGAGCTACAAAAAACCCGTCAAGATCTAAAGAGCAGGGCTTACGGAGGGAGGCCTCAGGAGCACATTCTGCTTAGCTGATCGAAGAGAAGGTTACTAGGTGACTCTTGAACCCAGGCTGTGAGCACCTACTCTGGGAAGAGGGAGCTGATATCTACCAGATATCACGAGAGCACGGCGTTGGAAGATTAAATTAGGCAAATTTAAACGGGAAGTGATTTAACAGTCAAGGTCATGAACCATTGGTGCGGCTTCTCAAAGAAAGAGGTAGATTTTCCATGACTGACAGTCTTTAAATCCAGCTATTGGGTGTCCTTTGAAAATATCTGCTCCAGCTCAAACATAACTTATTCGGCTGGATGCGGCAATCGCTGGGTGATGTTCTCTGCCTGTGCTATTAAATCAGTGGTTCTCAACCTACTTCCCACTGTGGGCTGCACATGCAGCTCTCTGTGTATTATGTGGGCCACATCCACACAATATATATACTACTTGTATGGCCACGAGGTGGTCACATGGGCCGCAGCTGTGTGCTGATTGGGCTGCAAGTGGACCGCGGGCTGCAGGTTGAGAACCAATGGACTAGATGATCATGATGGTCCCCTCTGTCTTTAAAATGTCTGACTCTAATGGTAGATCAGGAAACTTAGGTTCTAGTCCCAACTGAGCCACTGATTTGCTGTTCGCCTCATCTCAGTGTACCTCAGTATTCCCATCCATAGAATGAGATCATAAACCAATACCCACTCTGAGGGTGTCTGGCGGTTCCGGGATGAAAGGCGTTCTGTAAGTGCCCTGTATTCTTTATTGATGAGGAACATTCAAGTGGCTATTCTATGTGTGCAAGCTTCCAGTAGGCTTATATGATTGTGCACAAAGGGAAGTGCTCAAATTTAGCATAATTCGTCCCACAAATGGGCCTTTCATTCCCCAAATAAGAGACCCCCCCACAATTCCTTGGGCCTGGCTGGCAAAACTCAGCATGAGTTGGATTTGTCCTCCTGTTTGATGAGCCTGATATCACTTAAGAGCCCAGTGGCTGAGCTGAGATCTGTTTTGCCTCTGAATAGCTGAACGTCTCTACACAATCACCTCCTTCCCTCTCGTATTAAGTTGAGCCTGAGAGAGGTAAGGGGGGAGATGGAGAGAGACAGGAGGAGAGTGGCTCTGCAGATTGGCTGACAGCAGGCGATGAAGAGCCCAGCAGCCTGACCTCCCGTTCTATATCACTCCATGGCCCAGGGCACAAGTTCATTCCACATCCTCGGTTTGTCACTTAGCAGCTCAGTATATGGCATTGCACCACCAGGCCCAGTGCTTTGTCTAGTGGAATCCCATTTGTCTCCATAAAGTCAGTTCTTACAATGTAAACTGGCTCCCTGCTAAGAGACGTTTGCATCCGCAGCTGCTAGGTGTTGGCACTGGACTGTAATCGCATGTCAGAACGATCCCTTCAGAGCTGGCCACTGTCTTCCCCCCAGCATCAGGTTTGTCAAGTCAAATGCTTACCTGGCTGCTGGAAGCCTCACAAGATGTTTGCTGATTGCAGATGATCTGGGGCTGGGGCTCAGCATGTGGCCTTGGTGGAATCAGACCCATTGGACAGACCTGCCTCTGGTGGTTAGTCAGGGTCTGGAAGCCAGGATTCCTGAGTTTTATTCCTGGCTCTCCTGGTGACTCACTGTGGAACCTTGAGGCAAGATATTTAACTCCTCTTTGTACCTCAGTTTTCTTCTTCTGTAAAATAGGGATGATGATGTTTCTTAGTTTGACGCTTCTGAGGTGTTTGTAAGACCGCTGACGATGATTGATTGGATCCAAGGTGCTATAGAATTGCAGAGCAATAACACTTCGTTAGCAGATAGTATTATGCAGGTGAGGAAAGAAAAATGCAGCTGTAAGTGGGCTCCCGACCTCTCTTGGAGAGGAGAGACAACCAACCATAATACAAAACACTGGAGCATGTGATAGGGAATCATCTGCGCTGACATCTGGTGTCTGAGCAGATAGATGCATTGGCTAATCTTTTCCGCCTCTGACTACTGCAATTCTATGAAACTATCACCAAAGCCATAGTCATTGGTAACGATCCTTTCTGCAAACAGGGCTCATGAAATCAAGAGATTGTTCCTCTAAAAACTGGTTTCTCCTTGTTACACCTCTACTGCTTTTGGAACCAAGGGTGGGCCCATGCTGCAGGTGAAGATGTAATGATACAGGCTTTAAAATGTAGCTTTCATCTAGCTGGCGGCGGTAATGGCATTAGTACAAGTGCCAGGGATTCTGGATACACAGTTGGGCAGCTAGTCCTCAGATTTAATCTAACACAGGTAACGCGGTCTCACTGCAGTTACACCCTCAGTTGCAGTGCTGGAGTACCCTAAGGGTATGTCTACACTACGGGATTATTCCGATTTTACATTAACCGGTTTTGTAAAACAAAAATTGTATAAAGTCGAGTGCACGTGGCCACACTGAGCACATTAATTCGATGGTGTGCGTCCATGTAATGAGGCTTTCGTCGATTTTCTGGAGCGTTGCACTGTGGGTACCTATCCCGTAACTATCCCATAGTTCCCGCAGTCTCCCCCGCCCATTGGAATTCTGGGTTGAGATCCTAATGCATGATGGGGCAAAAACTGTGTCGTGGGTGATTCTGGGTAAATGTCATCACTCAATCCTTCCTCCGTGAAAGCAGCGGCAGACAATCATTTCGCGCCCTTTTTCCCTGGATTGCCCTGGCAGACGCCACAGCATGGCAACCATGGAGCCTGTTTTGCCTTTTGTCACTGTCACCGTATGTGTACTGGATGCTGCTGACAGAGGCGGTACTGCAGTGTTACACAGCAGCATTCATTTGCCTTTGCAAGGTAGCAGAGATGGTTACCATCCCTATTGCACCGTCTGCCATTGTAAATTGGCGATGAGATGATGGTTATCAGTCATTCTGTATCATCTGCTGTGCCATTGTAAATTGACAATGAGATGACAGTTATCAATCATTTTGTACCGTCTGCTGCTGTCATGGGTGCTCCTGGCTGGCTTCGCTGAGGTCGGCCGGGGGTGCATGGACAAAAATGGGAATGACTCCCTGAGTCATTCCCTTCTTTATGTTTTGTCTAAAAATAGAGTCAGTCTTCCCTAGAATATGGGGCAAGTGTACTAGAGAGCCAGAGAGCACAGCCGCTCCGGGACAGAGCCCCAGAGATCCCGCAGAAATGATGAGCTGCATGCCTTTCTAGAGGGTACTCCTGCAACAACCTCACCCGTTGCTTCCCTCCTCCCACACCCCTCCTGGGCTACCGTGGCAGTGTCCCCCCATTTGTGTGATGAAGTAATAAAGAGTGCAGGAATAAGAAACACTGACTTTTTAGTGAGATAAAATGAGGGAAAGGCAGCGTCCAGCTGCTATGATAGTCCAGGGAGTACAGAATCTTTTCTCTAGACACGAAAGGGGAGCGGGGCTGATGGAGCTCAGGCTCCAGCTGCTATGATAAGGACGGTTACCCAGCATTTTGCACCGTCTGCCAGGAATGACAGGGAGTCATTCCCATTTTTACCCAGGCGCCCCCGGCTGACCTCACCAAGGCCAGCCAGGAGCACTCACAGGATGACGACGGTTTTCCACCATTTTGTACCATCTGCCATCAGGAAAGGAAGGGGAGGGGATGCTGCTGTTCAGCGCCGCAGCACCATATCTACCAGCAGCATGCAGTAGACATATGGTGACATTGAAAAATGGCAAGAAACGATTTTTTTCCCTTTTCTTTCATGAGAGTGGAGGGGTGGTAAATTGGCGAGATATACCCTGAACCACCTGGGACAATGTTTTTGACCCTACAGGCATTGGGAGCTCAACCAAGAATGCAAATATTTTTCGGAGACTGTGGGGACTGTGGGATAGCTGGAGTCCTCAGCCCCCCCTCCCTTCCTCCATGAGTGTCCATTTGATTCTTTGTCTTTCTGTTACGCTTGTCACGCAGCACTGTGCTGAGTCCCTGCTGTGGTCTCTGTCTATCATAGCCTGGAGATTTTTTCAAATGCTTTGTCATTTCGTCTTCTGTAACGGAGCTGTGATAGAACAGATTTGTCTCCCCATACAGCGATCAGATCCATAGCTCCCGTATGGTCCATGCTGGAGCTCTTTTTGGATTTGGGACTGCATGGCCACCCATGCTGATCAGAGCTCCACGCTGGGCAAATAGGAAATGAAATTCAGAAGTTTGCGGGGCTTTTCCTGTCTACCTGGCCAGTGCATCCGAGTTCAGATTGCTGTCCAGAGCGGTCACAATAGTGCACTGTGGGATACCGCCCGGAGGCCAATACCATCGATTTGTGGCCACACTGACCCTAATCCGACATGGCAATACCGATTTCAGCTCTACTCCTCTCGTTGGGGAGGAGTACAGAAACCGGTTTAAAGAGCCCTTTATATCGATATAAAGGGCCTCGTTGTGTGGACGGGTGCAGGGTTAAATTGGTTTAACGCTGCTAAATTCGGTATAAATGCATAGTGTAGACCAGGACCTAAGATACACCCCAAGCTCTAGCCACCCATTCAGCAAAGCACTCAAGCATGCTTTTAAAGTCCATCCTTCTTCAGGAAAGCATTTAAACGTCAGTGTAAAAGTAAGCAGTTGTTTAAGGGCTTTGCTAAATTCATGGCCCTAATCTTAGGATATATCGACGTAATGCTGCAATTAGACACCTGCGGCAGGCCTGTGCCAGCTGACTCAGGTTCACAAGGCTCGGGCTAAGGGTCTATTAAATAGCCGTGTAGATGTCCAGGCTTGGACTGGAGCACAGGCTCTAGGACCCAGTGAGGTGGAGGGCTCCCAGAGCTTGCCTGAACGTCTATCACAATTAAACAGACCCCAGGCTGGAGTCAACTGGCACATGCCCGCGGTGGGTTTTTAGTTGCAGTGTAGACACGCCCGTGGCAGATTCCGAGTACTGCTCTCACTGAAATATACAAGTAACTTCAAAAGGAGTGTGTGAGCTGTATTTACTCTGCTATAAGTGTCCCTTCTCCAGGGACTGCATTGCTGTGGCAGGGAATAAAATGCAGTTCATTATGTAGGTTCAGCTTCATGCTAGGGTTTGTGCCATGTACACACATCAGGAGCCTCACGCAGGGATCCCTATTAAACTAGAAACAGTCAGGAGGCCTTTATTTATTCGTTTAGTTAACATGGATTTCTGCTTTTAATTCCCCAAGAAGTGAAGGTTCTGCAAAATGCTAAACACCTTCTGCTCTTTAGGTTCAGTACAGAATTGCTTGAACTTTTTAGCACCTTTCCACTCCGACATGTTTTGGTTTTAGTGCCTATTTTCAAGCAAGCTAGTTTATGTGCATTTTTTAACACTGAAAACTATTTGAAAAGGTGCCTGGCTGTTCTTGTCAAAACTCCCACAGTGAGGCAGGCTCTGCAGAAGGGGAAAGGTAGAAACAAGCAGAAAGTAAAGTTTAAAAAAAAAAAAAGATGCAAAATAAATGCAGCTGCAACTTAAGCGACTGGTTCATATTCTGTTAGATTGCGACAAAACCAAATCCAGTTGTCGGCAAATTGTATCAGTCTGTTAGCTGGCCAGATGTTCGCAGTGACTGCTTTCATTTTCGCCCCATGACTGGGATATTTGATGCCTCTGATAGACAGGCATGTGACACCCACTCCTGGATTGCGACTGCACCAGCGTTTTATTTGCACACGGAACAGATGGGGCTATGCCGTCACCGGCAGGCCGAGTGACAGCTCGAGCGATGGGAAAGCTCATTGACACGCTATCAAATTCCACTCGCTCACTTGGTAACACACTCGGGCTGGCAGGTGAGTGACTGAGCTGCACTCTTACCACCTGGAACTCCAAGATACAGGCCTTTTTTCATTTGATTTTAATTCACTCTTTCATGTGCCAGTCAAGGGCAATTTAATTATGTGTGTACACGTACACGAGTCAGTCTGAATGTGAGGGAGCGCGGGGCATCCCCACGGTTGCGACAACAGGGATTTGGAGGGCTCTGAAGTGACTCCTGGCATTCTGACTCTCAGGCACGTGGCTGCCTGGTTCTCTCACACACGCTCAGGGCCATGTGTGGGGCTAGGAAGGAATTGTGCCCCAGGTCAGATTGGCAGGGACTTTGTGGGAGTTTTACCTTCCTTGGTAGCACAGGGGGTAGGTCACTTATAGATTCATAGACTCTAGGACTGGAAGGGACCTCGAGAGGTCATCGAGTCCAGTCCCCTGCCCTCATGGCAGGACCAAATACTGTCCCTGATAGACACAGCAAATAATGTCCCTGATAGACATTTATCTAATGTCTAATCACTTGCTGGGATTTACCTGGGTACTTAATAATTGAGCTGCCATAGTGGGGCCTGCAGGCACTGGTGCTCCTTACGCAAGCAGGGAGGGGCTTACAAGATCAGGACTGTGTGTCCTTTGAGTCGATTTGATACCCAGCCTGCTCCTCAGAGGAGGATTTTGCGATGCTCCTTCACACCAACCTGAAGGTCCAGAGCGTTTTTGCTCCAGTGCCAACCCAACCCTCTCCCAGGTTCCTTGTTTCCTTCTCTCTTGCTGTGGAATCTCCTGAGGCACCAGCAGCATCCAAGCCCACAAAGAGTGTATTCACCCCTGTGTGAACTTTGCATGCCACCTCCTGTATGTTAATCAATAAGATATTGAGTATCTCGTGAATTCCAGCTAAATTCTTGGCTCTGAATGAATTGTAATGAGTGTGTCTGTGTTTCTTTCTCTCTCTGAACAGCAAGGTTGGATTGTACAGCCGGCAGCCTCGGTTATTCTCCTCCCAGCTGTCTGCACAGATCAGCTACAAGCCGATACATTGCAAGGTCTGTACTCCCAAGAAAGAATGGCAAGATCCGCTTTCGCAGGGTGCCCATGATGTATGCACATATTGGTGCAAGTAGCCTGATATCCAGCTGTTTAACTGGCCATTTAGCTGATGGGGCTTCTGATTGCTAAGCTGCTGGTTTTCTCCTGCCGTCTGCTATGAGTTTGCAATAAATGAGACAAAACGACATGGTTTCTATTTTGGAAGCTTGCATCTAGTGGCAGTGTCCTGTGCTGAGACCCAACTCCTGTCCTGGGCACAGAATGCAAAGTTACATGCCTGCCCCTTCTGAATAACCCCTTTCACAATGACTTTCCTCTAGGTCCAGGTTCGGTGTTCTCATGGGACAGCTGTATCTCTGTCTTGAATATTTCAACAGTCCTCATATAGTCAGAATATAGCAGTAGAGATATATTACCGACCACCTGACCAGGATGGTGATAGTGACCGTGAAATGCTCAGGGAGATTAGAGAGGCTATTAAAATAAAAAGCTCAATAATAGTGGGAGATTTCAACTCTCCCCATACTGACCAGGTACTTGTCACCTCAGGATGGGATATAGAGATAAAGTTTCTTGACACCTTAAATGGCTGCTTCTTGGAGCAGCTGGTCCTGGAACGCACAAGGGAGAGGCAATTCTTGATTTAGTCCTAAGTGGAGCACAGGATCAGATCCAAGAGGTGAGTATAGCTGGACCGCTTGGTAATAGTGACCATAATATAATTAAATTTAACATCCCTGTGGCTGGGAAAAACACCACAGCGGCCCAGCACTGTAGCATTTAATTTCAGAAAGGGGAAATACACAAAAATGAGGTTAGTTAAACAGAAAATAAAAGGTACAGCTCCAAAAGTGAAATCCTTGCAAGCTACGTGGAAACTTTTTAAAGACCCATAATAGAGGCTCAACTTAAATGTATTCCCCAAATTAAAGAACACAGTAAGAGAACCAGAAAAGAGCCACCATGGCAAAACAACAAAGTAAAAGTAGTAGTTAGAGGCAAAAAGGCATCCTTTAAAAAGTGGAAGTTAAATCCTAGTGAGGAAAATAGAAAGGAGCATAAACTATTAGCCAGGATGGGCAGGGATGGCGTCCCTAGCCTCTGTTTGCCAAAAGCTGGAAATGGGCAACAGGGGATGGATCACTTGTGATCACTGTTCATTCCCTCTGGGGCACCTGGCATTGGCCACTGTCGGCAGACAGGATACTGGGCTAGATGGACCTTTGGTCTGACCCGGTTGTTGGCCATTCTTATGCCCTGGATGGCTATTGAATGCAGCCCAGTTTGCTTTAGCATTGTCAATATCTGTGCTCCCCCCTTTCTCTCCAGTTCCCTAGTGAAGGAGTTGGGTGGCTTTTCCAAGCCATGTTGGTTGTGTTGGTGGAACCTGTTGATCAGGGTGCCAATACGTGTGCTGTTGCTACCAGTAAATGGCAGATCATCAGCCTTGGCAATCAGAAAGCAAAGTGTAAAGGGAACGAGATTGCTTATTCCAGCCACGTAATGCCCTGATGACCTTGATTGTGCCTGTCTTTTCCTTTGTGCAACAGACATGAAGTCTTTCATAGATTATTTAAGCATTTTGAACTGCAAGCAATGCTCTCTTTGCTTATAATAGATTAAAATGGCTCCAGAGTTGCATTGATTCCATGGTATAATTCCTAGCATAATTCCTGGCTGCATCTTGTTGTGACCTCTCTTGAAGGCGAGTGATGCACCAGTAGTTTTCAGCAATCTGTTGGATAGTCCATCAGGTGTCTGACTGTTAGGTATATGCTGCGTAAAAGAGATTATCCTCTGGAAAAATTACTCTGGAAAAAGGCATTGTGGGGTTCCTTATTTGTGTCTTGATGACTCTGGAATAAATTTCCTCAGTATGAAAATTAAAGAGTGGCTTTTTAGTCTGCCTAAAAAGCTTCCCCTGGGATCGGAGAGTCAAGCTGGGTTCTTTTCTTGATTGTGCGTCACTACTATGAAAAAAAAATCTGCCATCAGAATTTAGCCAACAATAGAATCCAGCTCACCAACTGCGGTGTGACTATGCAGCTCTCATTGGAAGAAAATGAAACAGTCACTTATTTAGGTCAGTAAATTCAGCAGCTCTGGCTAGATACACATTAGGGAGATCTACTGAGTAAGAAGGAGCTGTTTTTAAATAATCACTTTCCGACCAGAGTCTCAGTAAAGAATTGTCTCCTTTTGGAGGCTCCTAAAGCCAAACAGTCACCTGCCTTGCAGCAGTCATTTAGGGAGCAGTGCAACAAATCTGTAATTGCTAGTCTGCCTTGACACATGTTTTTCCAAGACATGTTTTGAAGACAGCCATTTGCAGCTGAAAAGTTGACTACTCCTCTTCTGCTGCAAGGGGGTGGCGGGGAGTTTGACTTCAGAGAACACTAGACAGCAAGTAAATATTGACTAAAAATGTATTTTCCCCAGGTAGACACCTTATGTCAATGCTGATCCTGGAGGATATCAGTGTTATCAGCCTAGTACATATTCTGACACCCAGTGGGACTGGGAAATCAAGACTGTGGAGGGATATGGTTATCCCTGATCTCTGAAGAAGCAACACATGCAAAATGGGAAGCAAATTGGAAGAATTTAGTTTTGTGTGCACCCATCAGAAGTATGGTGCTCTCTAAAAGCTTTGTTCAGCTCTTTTCTTCCATGTAATTAGCTGCACGCAGAGAAATCAAACATCAGCCCTCTCACTCTGTTTTACCAGAGACAGATCTCGATGCATCCCCTGGACCTACTGGTCTCCTGGAACATAGGAACTCTATAGTCACCAGGTAACTACAGTAAAGCTGTGTTATCCGGCACTTTACCAACCATAAAACTCTAGAAATCGGCATTTCTGATATCTCCATAAAAGTTTGGTTGGCTCAGAGCTGGCAATCTCCCTCCCTGGCTTCGCGTGGCTCCCTGGAAGTGGCGACATGTCCCTGCTGCTCCTAGATGGAGTAACAGTCACAGGAGCTCCGTGTGCTGCCCCCATCCCGCCCTGAGTGCTGGCTCCACAGCTCTCATTGGCCAACAGCTAGTGGGAGTGGCAGGGGCGGTGCCTTTGGGTGGAGGCAGCGTGCAGAGCTGCCTGGCTGTGCCTCCGCCTAGGAGCAGCAGGGACATGGTACAGCTTGTGAGGAGCTGCCCGAGGTGAGCACTGCCCAGATCCGGCACCCCGAGCCCTGTCCCACTCCCCAGTCCCCTGCCCCGAGCCTGAACCCTGCACCTCCTCCCTTGCTCCCAGCCCTGAGTCCCCTCCCTCGGTAAATATAACTCTTAGTTAACTGGAATTTTTGACTAATTGGCACCCTCCATTTCCCCAAAATGCCGGATAACAAAGCTTTTCCTGTACCTGGATATTCCTGTCTCCTCAGCTGGAAGTTTATCACAGGCTCCAACTGTCACAAGATGTGGGCTAAGCAACCTTTGAAATACTTGGTAGCTTCCTCTGGTATCTGCAGGTGGTGGGTTGTTCACTGATATTTGGTGTTATCAGGTGCTCCTACTAGGAACATGTAGGTCCCAATTCATTGAGGCCCTTAAACATGTGCCTACTTTTAAGCGCATGAGAACTTGGTGGAACATCTCTCATGCTTAAAGTTAGGCATGTGCTGCAATACCCTCCAAATCGGGACTTTAATTATTGTTCACATGCTGTGTGATGTATACGCACAGAGCAAGACGAGCTGCGATCTGTGCGATGTCGTGTTTATAAAAATAGGTTGTAGTTCTTCAAAGCTGCAGTCAGCTCTTCCCCTATCCCAGAGGCATCCTGCAACATGGACTTCATAGGGCAATTTTTTAGAAATACTGGGTAAAATTTTCAAAGCACCTAAGTGACTTAGGAACCTGAAGCTCATTGAAATTCAATGAGACTGAGGCTCCTATGTGTTTAAATCACTTTTGAAAGTTGGATTGGGCTTCTGTGTCACATAGGTACTTTTGAAACATTTACCCTAGACTCTTGTGTTTGATGGAAAGAAAACTTCCCAGTATGTTGTAAGGATGCTGCCTTGAAGTTAGCAATGTTATCTAAATATCTCTTTGTTCCTCCATTTAGCCGAGCTGTTCAGCGGAGTTTAGCCATCATTCGTCAGGCCAAACAGAAGAAAGTGAAGGAGTATTGTATGTACTACAACCGCTTTGGCAAATGTAACCGTGGGGAGAGCTGTCCCTACATCCATGATCCGGAAAAAGTAGCTGTCTGCACCAGGTGGGTGCATGAACACATAACTTTTCTTGTCGCAAGCGCATACTTGTGCTTCATCTCAATATGGTTGGACACAGAACTCACCTGCAATCAGTCCTTGCCTCTGTCGCACGTTTTAGTGAAACAGACCAAACAGTAGCAATACTTTGAACTAGTATAGAATTTTATATCTTCAAAGTGCGTGTCATGCCAGTAAAACATTATTTGAACTGGGGAGAGTGTGAGTGAGAAAGAGAGGGAGAGAGATTTGCTTTAACTACATGTAATGATGGCCTTAAATCCGGAGCTTGTCTTTCATCCCAAAGGATGCCAGAACATTCTTTGGTAAGTTTTTAACAGGAACCACAAACACACAGATTTCTGAGAATCATAGCAACGTTGGGTTGGAAGGGGCCTCGAAAGGTCATCAAGTCCAGTCCCCTGTGCTGAGGCAGGACCAAGGAAACTTAGACCATCCCTAACAGGTGCTTGTCCAACCTGTTCTTAAAAACCTCCAGTGATGGTGATTCCACAACCTCCCATGGAAGCCAGTCCCAGGGCTTAATTATCCTTATAGTTAGAAAGTTTTTGCGAATATCTAACTTAAATCTCCCTTGCTGCACATTAAACCGATTACTTCTTGTTCTACCTTCAGTGGACATGGAAAGCAACTGATCACCTTCCTTTTCATAACAATCCTTAACATATTTGACGACTGTTATCAGGACCCCGCCTCAGCCTTCTTTGTTCAAAATGAAACGTGGTCAGGTTTTCTAAACTTTTTTTTCATTCTTGTTGCTCTCCTTTGGATTCTCTCTGATTTGTGCACATCTTTCTTGAAGTGTGTTTTCCAGAACTGGACAAAGTACTCCTGCTGAAGCCTCACCTGGGCCAAGTAGAGCAGGACAATTATCATCCACACTGACATGCCTGGTTTAAACACACATTAGTAATAATTCCAGCATATATCCATAAGTCTTGATACACACCAAGTACATACATCACACAAGAATATCATAGACTATCAGAGTTGGTAGGGACCTCAGGAGGTCATCTAGTCCAATCCCCTGCTCAAAGCAGGACCAATCTCCAACTAAATCATCCCAGCCAGGGCTTTGTCAAGCCGTGCCTTAAAAACCTCTAAGGAAGGAGATTCCACCACCTCCCTAAGTAACCCATTCCAGTGCTTCACCACACTCCTGGTGAAAAAGTTTTTCCTAATATCCAACCTAAACCACTCCCACTGCAGTTTGAAACCATTACTCCTTGCTCTGTCATCTGGTACCGCTGAGAACAGTCTAGATCCATCCTCTTTGGAACCCCCTTTCAGGTAGTTGAAAGCAGCTATCAAATCCCCCCTCATTCTTCTCTTCTGCAGACTAAATAATCACAGTTTCCTCAGCCTCTCCTCATAAGTCATGTGCTCCAGCCCCCTAATCATTTTTGTTGCCCTCTGCTGGACTCTTTCCAATTTTTCCACTTCCTCCTGTAGTGTGGGGCCCAAAACTGGACACAGTACTCCAGATGAGGCCTCTCCAATGTTGAATAGAGGGGAATGATCATGTCCCTCAATGTGCTGGCAATGCCCCTACTTGTACAGCCCAAAATGCAGTTAGCCTTCTTGGCAACAAGGGTGCACTGTTGACTCATATCCAGCTTCTCGTCCACTGTAACCCCCTAGGTCCTTTTCTGCTGAACTGCTGCCTAGTCATTCAGTCACTAGTCTGTAGCAGTGCATGGGATTCTTCCGTCCTAAGTGCAGGACTCTGCACTTGTTCTTGTTGAACCTCATCAGGTTTCTTTTGGCCCAATCCTCCAATTTGTCTAGGTTCCTCTATATCCTATCCCTATCCTCCAGCGTATCTACCACTCCTCCCAGTTTAGTGTCATCTGCAGACTTCCCGAGAGTGCAGTCCATGCCATCCTCCAGATAATTAATGAAGATATTGAACAAAACCGGCCCCAGGACCAACCCTTGGGGCACTCTGCTTGATTCTGGCTGTCAACTAGACATGGAGCCATTGATCACTGCCCGATGAGCCCAATGATCTGGCCAGCTTTCTATTCACCTTATAGTCTGTTGATCCAGCCCATACTACTTTAACTTGCTGGCAAGAATACTGTGGGAGACTGTGATGTAGTAGGTACTGTCTGTGTGGGGTGTGGGAGAGCAGGGGAGGACTTTAGGGGATGGACGATGCCAGAGCCTGTAACCTGAGCTAGGTAAGGGAGGGGAAAGGCCAACACCTTTACCCGGGAAGGGGACAAAGGAAGGGAGTGGCAGGAGGGAAGCAGTTTGAGTTTGGGCTTGGGGCTGTGTGGGGGGAATTCAGGGTATCCTAGCTAGGATCCAAGCACCCTGAAAGCCCAGAAGGACTCGGTGGAGGGGTTCTGACTGTGCCTGCAAGCCCTGCTGTAACCTGTGTTCCTGTTGTCCAATAAACCTTCTGTTTTACTGGCTGGCTAAGAGTCACTGTGGGTCCCAGGAAGAGGGGTGCAGGGCCGGACTCCCCCACACTCCGTGACAACTGGTGGGAGCGGTGGGATATACTGCACCCCGTGGACGGCGGTTCCTGCAGTAAGTGACTGGGGAGCAGTAAAACGAAGGGGTGGTTAACCCCTGGGAGTGTGTGCCCAGTGAGAAGGACTTTGCAGTAACAGGGTCCCCTGGGGGATTGCAGCGAGCGGTCCCAGGGGCGGAGGAGTCTGCAGCTCGACCCCGGCAGAGAGGTAGTGACCTCAAGAAGGGCTGGTGCACCAGGGGTCCCCCTGGAAACCGTGGGGAGCGGCGAGCACCCCGGCCCGTGAGTGTCCAGCAGGAAGATGTATGCCAAGCGGCGCAAGTGTGACCTGGTGGAGCTGTGCAAGCAGAGGGGGCTGCACCCAGGGAGGCTCAGCAAGGACCAGCTGATTGCCCAGCTGGAGCAGGGAGACAGCATGAATGAACGGAGCCCTGTGTCTGAGGGAAGCAGCCGGGCAGATGCAGCGCAGGCACCAATGTCTGTCCCCGCTGGGAGTGGTCAGCCGGCGGACGAGGGCTTCCCGAGACCCCCCCTTCCTAGGCCTAGGGGAAGGGCGGGGAGGAGCCCAGTGTATACCGAGGGCACCGTGACACCCCCGGCCAGCAGGGGATCCGCCCGGCGAAGCTCACCCCCCAGCAGGGGATCCTCCCGGCAACGCTCGGCATCCGTGGAGCGGACGCGGCTGGAATATGAAAGGGAGCTGAAACGGGAGGAGCTCGAGTTAAAGAGGCAAGAGCTGGAGGAGAAGGCGAAACAGCGTAAATATGAGGAGAACCAGCGCCAGCGTGAGTGGGAGGAGAAGGAGAACCAGCGTAAACATGAGCTGGAGCTGGCCCGGCTGGCGAGCAGTGGGGCCCTGGCTGCGGTGAGTGAGGGGGGGCCCAAGCCTACAAAGAGCTTTGATAAGCACTTGCTGCCCCGGCGTAAGGAGGGGGAGGACATAGATACCTTCCTGACGGCCTTTGAGAATGCCTGCGAGCTGCACCGGGTTGACCCTGCAGACAGGATCGCAGTTCTCACCCCCTTACTGGACTCCACAGCCGTGGAGGTGTACAGCCGACTGAAAGGGGCGGAGGCAGGGGACTAGGAACTGTTCAAACAGGCCCTGCTACGCGAGTTTGGGCTGACTCCTGAGATGTACCGGAAAAAGTTCCGGAGCCAGCGTAAAACCCGTGAGGTCACATACCTACAACTGGTCAACCGGGCGCAGGGGTATGCCCGCAAGTGGACAGCTGGGGCCCAAACTAAAGAGGACCTGCTTGACCTATTCATACTGGAGCACCTGTATGAGCAGTGCCCGTCCGACTTGAGGCTGTGGTTGATGGACCAGAAGCCGGAGAACCCACAGCATGCAGGCCAGCTGGCCGACCAATTTGTGGACAGTCGGGCAGGGGATGGCAGGGAGGAGTCTCGAAGGAGCAAGCCTGCCTCAACGCAGAGAGAGAGTCATCATGGGACCTCCCAGCGGGGTCCTATGGAGAACCCCCCCAAAACGGGAACATCCAGCGGCAGGTCCCTCCGACCCACTCAAGGGGACCCACGAGACATGGGCTGCTATCGCTGTGGCCAACGAGGTCACATACGGGCCCAGTGCCCCAAGCTCAGGGACAGACCAAGCAGACCCAACCTGCAGAGGGTGGACTGGGTAAAAACCCAATTGGAGGAGGGGCTACATTCCCAGGAAAGGGGGGCTGGCAACGTACCACCTGTGGATGCTCCAGGCTCCGGGTTTTTGGTTTACCGGGTGGGCGCAGGGCTGCCCCTCCGGAAGGAGTGCATTGTTTCCCTGGAGGTTGATGGGAGGAAGGTCACTGGGTACTGGGACACGGGCGCAGAAGTGACGCTGGCCCGGCCCGAGATAGTGGCCTCAGATCGGATGGTGCCTGACACCTACCTGACCCTGATGGGCGTGGGCGGGACCCCATTCAAGGTACCCGTGGCAAGGGTACACCTGAAATGGGGGGCCAAGGAGGGCCCCAAGGATGTGGGGGTACACCGATATTTGCCCACTGACGTGTTAATGGGAGGGGACCTCGAGGACTGGCCTAGTAACACCCAGAGTGCCTTGGTCGTGACTCGTAGTCAGAGTCGGCAAAGGGCACTGCACCCCGACAACGGGGAAGGTACTCGACCCGAAGTGCAGGACCCTAACCCAGGGAGCGGGGAACGCCCAAGGGCACGGTGCAGAGAGGCTGCGGCCTCAGACCCAGCCAGCAAGAGAGAGCCGGTCCCCATTCCTGTCCCAGCTGCTGAGTTCCAGGCCGAGTTGCAGAAAGATCCCTCCTTGCGGAAGCACCGGGACCGGGCTGACCTTAGTGCGATACAGACCATGAGAAGAGGTTGCAAGGAGAGGTTCCTGTGGGAGAAAGGGTTCCTGTACCGAGAATGGGCTCCCCCAGGGGAAGTAGAGTCATGGGGGATCAGGAGGCATCTGGTAGTTCCCCAGAAGTTTCGTCACAAGCTGCTGTACCTGGCCCATGACATCCCTCTCGCAGGGCACCAGGGAATCCGCCGCACCAGGCAGAGACTGCTACAGAACTTTTACTGGCCTGGGGTCTTTACCCATGTCCGACAGTACTGTCAATCCTGTGACCCCTGCCAGAGGGTGGGGAAGGCCCGGGACAAGGGGAAAGCGGCTTTGAGGCCTTTACCCATCATAGAAGAACCTTTCCAGAAGGTGGCCATGGACATAGTGGGACCCCTCAGCAAGATGACCCGGTCAGGGAAGAAATACATCCTGGTGGTGGTGGATTTTGCCACTCGCTACCCCGAGGCGGTGGCCTTGTCCTCTATCGAAGCAGACACAGTGGCAGATGCGCTGCTGACAATTTTCAGCCGGGTGGGGTTCCCCAAGGAGGTCTTAACGGACCAGAGGTCCAACTTCATGTCGGCCCTGCTCCAGTCCTTATGGCAGAAATGTGGGGTCCAGCACAACTGGGCCTCAGCGTATCACCTCCAGTCCAACGGGCTGGTAGAAAGGTTCAACGGGATGCTGAAGATGATGCTAAAAACATTTCTGAACCAGCACCCGCAGGATTGGGACAAATACTTACCTCACCTGCTGTTCGCGTACAGGGAGGTGCCCCAGGAATCTACCGGGTTTTCACCTTTCGAACTGTTGTATGGAAGGCGGGTAAGGGGGCCCCTAGACCTGATGAGGGACGAATGGGAGGGGAAGGCCTCTCCCGAGGGAGAGTCAGTGGTGGAGTATGTCCTGACCTTCCGGGAAAGACTGGCCGAGCTCATGGTCCTGGCCAGGGAGAATCTGGCCCGAGCCCAGAGGAGGCAGAAGGTCTGGTATGACCGCACGGCACGGGCCCGTGCCTTCGCCACCGGAGATCAGGTGATGGTCCTCATCCCCGTGAGGAGAAACAAACTCCAGGCCGCCTGGGAAGGGCCCTTCAAGGTTATCAAGCAACTGAATGAGGTAAACTATGTGGTGGAGCTGTCAAACCGGGCACATCACCGTCGGGTGTACCATGTGAACATGATGAAACCATACTATGACAGGGGGAATGTGGTGTTGGCCGTGTGTGGACATTGGGAGGGGCAGGGAGATGACCCCTTAGTAGATCTATTCCCTGGGACCAAAGCGGGTTCCCCCCTGGAGGCGATTCCCCTCTCTGATCAGCTGACCCCGGGCCAGCACGCTGAGATCGGGGGGGTGCTGCATCTATACCGACAGCTGTTTTCCAACCAGCCTGGACGCACTAATTTGACTGTCCACCGGGTGGAGACCGGGTCACATCCCCCTATAAGATGCTCCCCTTTTCGGGTCACTGGTAAAACTGCCCAGGATCTTGAAAGAGAGGTCGGGGACATGCTGGCTTTGGGGTGATCCAGCCGTCTTCCAGCCCTTGGGCCTTGCCAGTGGTGCTGGTTCCCAAGAAGGATGGGTCAATCCGGTTCTGTGTGGACTATCGAAAGCTCAATGCCATCACCGTATCTGATGCCTACCCTATGCCCAGGCCTGACGAGCTCCTAGACAAACTGGGAGGTGCTCGGTACCTCACCACTATGGATCTTACCAAAGGCTACTGGCAAGTGCCGCTGGACGCAGATGCCAGGCTGAAATCGGCCTTTATCACCCCTCTGGGGCTCTATGAGTTTCTGACCCTGCCCTTCGGCCTCAAGGGAGCACCGGCCACCTTCCAGCGCCTGGTGGATCAGCTACTGAGGGGGATGGAGAGTTTTGCCGTGGCATATATTGACGACATCTGCGTCTTCAGCCAGACCTGGGAGGACCACATGTCCCAGGTTAAACAAGTCCTGGACCGACTCCGAAAGGCTGGGTTAACAGTAAAGGCTGAGAAGTGCAAGGTGGGGATGGCTGAAGTATCTTACCTGGGCCATCGGGTGGGGAGCGGCTTCCTGAAGCCGGAACAGCCAAGGTGGAGGTAATCAGAGACTGGCCTGCCCCCCAAACCAAAAAGCAGGTCCAGGCCTTTATTGGGATGGCGGGGTACTGTCGAAGGTTCGTGCCCCACTTTAGTGCCATAGCTGGCCCCATCACTGAACTGTGCAAAAAGGGAAAGCCAGACAAGGTGATCTGGACTGAGCAGTGCCAGGAGGCTTTCCGGGTGCTGAAGGAGGCTCTGGTTAGTGGCCCAGTTCTGGCAAACCCAGATTTTGACAAACCCTTTATGGTGTTCACCGATGCCTCAGACACGGGACTGGGGGCACTGTTAATGCAGGAGGATGAAAAGGGGGAGAGACACCCCATCGTGTACCTGAGTAAGAAGCTGCTACCCCGGGAACAAAGCTACGCGGCCATTGAGAAGGAATGCCTGGCCATGGTGTGGGCCCTTAATAAGCTAGAGCCATATCTCTTTGGGCGACACTTCACCGTGTACACCGACCACTCTCCCCTGACCTGGCTGCACCAGATGAAAGGAGCCAACGCCAAGCTCCTGAGGTGGAGCCTGCTCCTGCAGGATTATGACATGGACGTGGTCCATGTGAAGGGAAGTGCCAACCTGACAGCGGATGCGTTGTCCCGGAGAGGGGGCCCTGAACTTCCCCAGGTCACTGGGCAGAGTGACCCCGCTCAGTTCAGTCTCGAAGGGGGGAGAGATGTGATGCAGTAGGTACTGTCTGTGTGGGGAGTGGGAGAGCAGGGGAGGACTTTAGGGGATGGACGATGCCAGAGCCTGTAACCTGAGCTAGGTAAGGGAGGGGAAAGGTCAACACCTTTGCCCGGGAAGGGGAACAAAGGAAGGGAGTGGCAGGAGGGAAGCAGTTTGAGTTTGGGCTTGGGGCTGTGTGGGCGAATTCAGGGTATCCTAGCTAGGATCCAAGCACCCTGAAAGCCCAGAAGGACTCGGTGGAGGGGTCCTGACTGTGCCTGCAAGCCCTGCTGTAACCTGTGTTCCTGTTGTCCAATAAACCTTCTGTTTTACTGGCTGGCTAAGAGTCACTGTGGGTCCCAGGAAGAGGGGTGCAGGGCCGGACTCCCCCACACTCCGTGACAGAGACTGTATCAATAGTTAATCAATATTAATGGTCAGTCACCTATTAGTTTTCAAATGATGCCTCACGTGGCATATTTTGTACAAAGATTATTGCCATAGTGCGTAGGGTGTGAATACGGGGATGCGTAGGGTCACAGTCCCCCAGAATGGTACTAGCTTTTTCACAACTGCTTCGCATTTCTGACTCACATTCCGTTTGTGATCCGATATAACCCCCAGATCTATTTCATTAGTACCAGTGCCTAGCCAGTTATTCCCCATTTTGTAATTGTGTATTTAATTTTTCCTTCCGAAGTGCAAAGTACTTTGCACTTGTCTTTAGTTTATTTCACCTTGTTGATTTCAAACCACTTTTATAATTTGTCAAGGTTGTTTTGAATTCTAACCCTATACTCCAAAATGTTTGAAACCCCTCCCAGCTTGATGTCATCCACACATTTTATAAGTGTACTCTCCACTCCATTATCCAAGTCATTATAGAAAAATGTTGAAAAATACCAGACCCAGGACAAAGGACCCCACTAGATATTACCCTCCCCAACTCCCTCAGTTTGACATTGAGCCATTGATAGCTACTCTTTGAGTACAGTCTTTCAACCAGTTGTGAACCCACCTTTTGTAATTTCATCTAGATCATATTTCCGTAATAATTAAGTTGTTTTCCTATGGCAAAAGATCAAAGGAATAACTCGTGTATGCTGTCTGAGAATCAGCATTAATGTCAAATCAACATGTTCTCTGGCTAGGGTGAAGTTCTACAGCCCTTAAATTTAATAGTAAAGCTTAGAACTTACTGTCAAGCACTGATTCTTCTCACCTCTGTGAGGCCAAGTATTGTCTCTGGTGGCTGGGGAAAGTGAGGCAGAGAGTAAATGGTTTAACCAAGGCCACAGGGGGGAGTAGTCCCACAAGGGTAAGTTCTTTCACCAATCGTGTTCAACATGTACATGCCGCCACTAGGTGAACTGGGCAGGTGACACAGACATCAGAACAGTGTGGGGTTTTAGCTGCAGGACTCGTTAGCCTGCACTTTACAAAAGTCTGTCATCTTCTTCCTCCTGTCCCATGTTTATTTTATGCCAATGGTTTTAAAAAGATTATAATCCAGTTTAACAGATCAATTATAAAACACCTGTCCTGGGGAGAGTATCTAGAATTCAGTAAAGGAGGAATTGCTTCTTGTTTGACATCTAACAGGTGTGAGCTTCTCTGCCTCTCAGGTTAGGTTTTCCCCTTGATGGAGCATGTGAAGATGCAAGATATTTGGACTCTGTTGCAACCACCCTCCTCTCCAGCGTGCGCCATATGCACAAACCTGCTTTCAGCCCAGTCTGTTTTCCTGGAACTGAGATGCTGCGCATACAAACACATTTCCTAGCGCCCCTCACTGTGGGCTAGGCCCTCTGAACAAACCACTCTGTGATTCTGAATCTTGAGGGGGGGATGTTCTGAAAATGCCTCTGAGATGGGAAAGAGACTGTGCTGCAGTCAGACATTGTTGTATAGCTAATCCCAGGTAACAAACAGTTAAAGTTGCTTCAGGACCCATCCACTGGCCCAGACCTTTCAGAACAGGGGAATGCCAAGCTAAGGGAAAAGTTCCCAACATTCCAGGCCACCTGGACATCTCTGTCAATGACCCACATGCAGACATCGCTTCTGCTTTCAATTCTGACCACCTCTGCTCCTCACAGAGCACCAACAGACCTTGCTGGAGCTGCATGCTCACACATCCAAAGCTGCTGCAGATTGCTGCTGCTAGGGTTAGGGCGAAGGTTTGGCGTTAGTGGTTTGCTTTCTGTCACACAGTAGTTGTGCTGACTCCAGCCTTGCTTATTGTCCTACACGCTCCACCGAAAAAAACTATTTTACAAATGACTGATTAGACAAGTAACATATTGCAGACCCGTTCCTCATGCCTCCTCCTGGGGCCCAATCATCTGACATTCTTAAGGCACTCAGTGCCTTGCAGGATTGAGCCCTACGATTCTGGGTGCCAGCAAATGAGCCCTGTGGCGTTAGATGCTGGGCGAGCATGTCTGAAATGAAGACATGAAACATTTTTTAAACCAGGGGTCTGTGGTGCACCTATTTCATACTCCACTTCCAACCTGTGCCAGTACAGAGGCTCCCCGACTTACACCATCATTCTGGTCCGGAAAGCCTTGCGTGACCAGAATTTGACGTAAGTCGGAAACATATATTGTTCAAGCATAAAAAACAAACAATTACAACAAAAAGATTGCGTTGACCTTAATTCTATTGTTATCCTGGCACACTGAAGGCTGCATTTTGGTAGTGGATGACAATGGGCTTAATTGGAAGATGAGGAAGGAGAGGAGGAGACAGGCATGATTTGAATGAAATAATAGGGTGAAATAACAGAAATACAGTGTCACTGAAATAACATGAGACTGAGAGGCTGTGAGAGCGCAAAGCCTTCCCTTGTAGGAGATGCTACTGCTGTATTCCTCCGCACACCACACTACAGTTACTTTGTGTTCCCGTACGCTATGCAATATTTTCCACAACTCAAAAATTTTATTTATGCCTTATGGAACTTTTTTGCGTAAGTCGAGTCTTGTGTAACCCGAGGAGTGTCTGTACTGTGCTTGTTAAACATTTAAGCCTGATCCAGGCAATATTTTCCCCAGGGTTAGTCTGACTTCATGTAAACCCTCCAGTAAATCCATTATTTTTTCCTCAAAGCACAGGCGACAGTCTCCAGTAGGGGATGGCAGCCCATTTCTGTCCTGAACTGTGTAATTTTGAATGCTGCTGCACACTGAGATGTTCCTCTCCGGAGGATGCCATCTCCGTACATATCCTTTTGTAGCAACATGCCAGGAGTGGAGAGGGATCATACCTGTGTGGATCTTACATACCACTGACCTGAGGAGTCATTCTCTGTGGCAACACTTGTGGAGCTTGTCATGCCAATAAAACCTCATTGAATTGAACTGAACTGTGTGTGTCGGTTGCGATCTGGAAAGTACTGTGAGATGCTACAGGTTGAGATGATGTGTAGCTGGGAAAGGATATTACTTTATTACAGAGAAGCATTGAAGACTGGTCCCAGCTCATCTTACTTGCCCCTGTTGCTGTAAAATGTTTGAAAAATGAACAGTTTTGCTAGTATCATTTCTTACCCAACTGTTGATGTTATGATATTATTCTTTTAAAAAGTCATCTTAAATCATTTCTCCTTTAAGAAAATGCCTCTTCAGATCCCCACTCCTGCTGCTAGAAATCATTTGGATCGCATCCATAAACTTACACCGTGCTTTACAGAGATGAAGGCACGTTCCCTGCTGCAATAAATGGTTAAGTCATAGCGGCACAAGCAGTGCTGTGTAACTCCAAGCGGGTGCATAACATCGAGAGACTGTATTTGGAGGATTCCGGTAACTGACAGAGTTGGGTCTGAATGTGTCTGTCTGAATTTAAAAATCCACTATCGCTGTGATATCTAAATACTGATTAATCGGAAGACGCTGGCTCTAAATGCCTACACATATTTTAGGGTCTTGTTTTCAGAATCTTGAGCTCTGATCTTCATCCAGAGTTCATATATTATCCCCCATGTCTTTTGAATCCAAACCTTAAATACCCCTGAATGGGGGACCAGGCCTTCCTTTGTCTCTGTTCACTACTGGGCACAGTAAAGTCCCAGTGCAACTGGATCCTTTGGGCACTGCCAAGGTATGAGTAATCCTCCTGATAACCGCAGGGTTTCAAACACTCCATCTGTAGTTTGTTGCTCCGGTCCCTCTGGTTACTGATCTGCAACTTAGTTGTCTAGAAATCGTTCATGAGCCATCACTTGCTCTTTTAGGGGGAAAGATAAGTACCAATTTAATATGTGAAATGGGCTTTAATAGGAAATGTATGGAGCAGTTATGTAATGTTCACTTGAACTGTGCCTCAGGCTAATACAAGTATGAAATGGTGAGTCCGGGGATATTCTCTGTGTTTAAAATAGCATGTTTCTGTTTGTAATACTCTGGATCTGTCTCTAAACCCTTTTCTGGTTCTTTGGCAGATTTCTCCGTGGCACATGCAAGAAGACTGATGGGACATGTTCATTTTCACACAAAGTTTCTAAAGATAAGGTCTGTATGGTTTTCTAATGAGCACATTCCAGCTTTATGAGAGAGTTGACCTAAGGAAGCAACACTTCTGCTGGTTGTAGGGAAGTCTATGCTATAGAGTGTTTCAAATTGAGTTCATCTACAGTTTGCTTGCCAAGCTGTTCAGGCTCATTACGAGGTCCTAGCTTATAATGAGAGAAGAGTGTGCCTCTTAAACCAACTTGGTGAATCAGTATATTAGTGCATTAAGCAGCAAATTTGAGACTAGAGCACCTGGGGCTGTTTGCAGTGCTGGTAACGTGTCTGGTTAAGGGGTATTTAAGCTCTTGAGATCAGAACAGAAGCACACGGAGTCAGAGCATTTGCCATCTCTTTAAGACTGTGCTTCATTCTACGGGCTTGGCTACACTCACACTTTACAGCGCTGCAACTGGGGTGTGAAAAAACACCCCCCTGAGCGCTGCAAGATACAGCGCTGTAAAGCGTCAGTGTAATCAGGGCAGCAGCGCTGGGAGCACGGCTCCCAGCGCTGCACGCTACACCCGTAAGGGATGTGGTTTACATGCAGCGCTGGGAGAGCTCTCTCCCAGTGCTGCCGCTCCGACTACACTCACACTTCAAAGCGCTGCCGCGGCAGCGCTTTGAAATTCCAAATGTAGCCATACCCTAAATCACTCCACAGCTGGGGTCAGACTGAGAGGCTGTTGGAACGTACCGTAGTTAGGAGACATAAATTAACCTTTTTTTTAAAGAAAAGCTAGACAATGAAACTGTCTGGCAGAATGATTTTTAATTTCATCATTTTCACTCTGCTTGGAAGTATTCGGAGCTCTTTCGTTTTATTACACAGACTAAGGTTGAGAGATAATTAGATTTTCTTTTAGCGATTATTGGCTGATAATTTAGCAGGTTAATCTTCATTCGCTGGATAGGACTTCAAATTGGAGGTAACTTGTGAGGTCTCAATCCGGCAAAGCATGTAAGCACATGCCTAAATGAAACCCTGGGACTTAAGAATGTGCTTAACTTACATACTTGGGTTCTTTGCTGAGGAGGGTTGGACTTTGCCCCTGTTGAGCACACACTTAAGTGGTTTGCTGAGTCAGGGCCTGTATGAATGAGAGAGAAGTTCTCAAGCCCTAGACAGAGAGTCAGAACAAAAGCTAGAGGGGCTAATGTCCAAGCCAGAAGGGTTTTTTCCCCTAGGAACCCATGCTCCCACAGCAGCAGGAATCACGGTATCAGAAGCAGTTCGGTCTTCATGTTCCGCTGTAGTGATGGAGGTGCAAGAGGCTGGGGTGTGAAAGGGAAAAGATCCCTCCCCAACAGTCCATGAACGCTATGCCTCCCCAGTCCATCGTGTCACTCAGTAATTATTCCAGCCCCACTGTGCATAATTCTGGCATGTAGTTTGCCTACATCAGCTTTAGTGCAACTTTAAGGACAGGAATCAAAGCACCAGAAAGCTGTCAGATCAGGAAGCATTGCTTTTGTTGCTTGTCCCACAGATCATCCAAAGATACCGCCATAAATCACCCTGGAGATGCCACCTTCCGGTCTCTCCTTTCTCCAGTCCCTATTGGTTAAATGTCTCTCTCTTCCATTCATAGTCCATCACGCCATTTATGTAATCAAAATGTATGACATCGAGCTTTGACTAACCCAGCGATACTGCCAAAGGATTTAACCATCAGCCCTCCATGTCTAACCAGTGTTTGAAACAGAACCATTTTCAACAGCTCTCGTCTCTGGATGCAGCTTACTTGTTTTTCTTTCTCTCTGGTGGTGGTTGATGGGTAGCTCCAAAGTGATCCCAAAGGCCATCTGACTCGTACTCTGAATTATTCACCAAAGTGCCACGTGGGGCTTTTTGTGCACACCGCACTTGTAGTGCAGTCATTTAATCATCAGTATGTAAAACTGTGTATGGTCTAGAGCAGGGGCGGGCAAACATTTTGGCCCGAGGGCCACATCAGGGTTCCGAAACTGTGTGGAGGGCCGGGTAGGGAAGGCTGTGCCTCCCCAAACAGCCTGGCCCCCGCCTCCTCCCGCTTCCTGCCCCCTGACTGTCCCCCTTAGAACCTATGACCCATCCAACCCCTGCTCTCCTTGTCCCCTGACTACCCCCTCCCGGGACCCCCCGCCCCATCCAACCCCCCCCGCTCCGTACCCTGACTGCCCCGACCCCTATCCACACCCCTACCCCCGACAGGTCGTCCGGGACTCCCACATCTATTCACCTCCACCAGAATCTCCACCCCATCCAACTGCCCTCTTCTCCCTGTCCCTTGACTGCCCCCCAGGGCTCCTTGCCCCTTATCCAACCCCCCGCTCCCTGCCCCCTTACCATGCCGCTCAGAGCACCAGGACTGGCAGCTGTGCTGCCCTGCCGGAGCTAGCCACACCACCACCCAATCTAGAGCACCGGGACAGGCCGGCGGCTCCTGCAGCCCCGCCGCCCAGAGCACTGGTGACATGGCGAGCTGAGGCTGTGGGGAGGGGCCAGGGGCTACCCTTCCAAGCCGAGAGCTCCAGGGCTGGGCAGGAGGGTCCGGCCTGCGGGCCGCAGTTTGCCCAGCTCTGGTCTGGAGAGTGCAGATCAGGAACTTCTGTCCTCCCTGTCTCAGAACACAAGAACAAGGAGAGATTTGATGACTTCAAAAGTCGGGGAATTCAGAACTGATAAGTGAGTTTTTTTTATACAGCGTGTAACTGGACTGTGGAAGTCATTGTTGAGACCAAGAACTTAGGAAGATTCCGAAAGGGACTGGATGCTTATGTGGAGAGCAATAGTATCCATTGTTACAGTTAACGCTAACAGCTGTTTTGGAAGGAAATTACTTTTCGTGCTTCAGAGCCTGACCCAATCTCCCACTCTTAGAGATCAGAACGAGACCAAACGTGAGGGGACGTTTATCCCACATTTGCTATTGCTGGTTCCTGACAGCTTCATTTGAAGTATCTAGTGCCGATTGCTGTCAGAGACCGGACAGTGGACTAGAGGGACCTGGGGTCTAATCCAGTCAGGCAGTGTGTTAGCACTAGTGTATTGAGTAGAACTACCCACACCTGTAGTCATGCGCGTGTGTGTGTATCCTGCAGTGCTTAGAGGCATGTTGTGATGGCATTTCTCATACCTAGTCATGCCTAAAATCTCTGTTACACTGTAATCCTTAGCATTTCCCCCCTTCCACTACATGCGTGCCCTGACCGAGTGCTTGTCTCTGGGATCTCAGGAACGCCGGGACAGTGAGGGTTAAAACAAGTAGCTGGTGCCTTTTTTTTTTGTTTAAGTAACTGTTGCAAGTGTTTCAGTGGAGTTCTGTGAACACCCCAGGCAGCATTACTGAACATGTCCAACCTCAGAGAAACCCCCTAGAGTGAAATGGCTGGAAATGATCAGCCAGTTCCCCAGAGCCTCCACCCAATGTACACCCCCACCCAATCCTAACTGTGTCCCTAAAATAACAGCTTGACCTTTTGCTGCCGGTTTGCAAAGGTGAGACTCTCCCATTCCCAGAGCAGGTAGCACAGCTCCATGCCATGCAGTCCCTCACCTCTATGGGAGGCAAGTTTGTAGAAATTTTGGTGGTGCCCAGAACCCGCCCCCCCAACTCCGCCCCCTCAAACTCCACCTCCACCTGCCTAAGGCTCTGGGCGAGGTTTCAGGGGGGAGGTCTGGGGTGCAGGTCCTGGGCTGGGGATTAGGGTGCAGGAGGGATGCAGGCTTTGGGAAGGAGTTTGGGTGCTGGGTGCAGGCTCCGGGCTGGGGCACGGAGTGGGTGTGCAGGAGGGGGTGAGGGGTGCAGGCTTTGGGACGGAGTTTGGATGCAGGCTCTGGGCTGGTGGTGGGGGTGTAGGAAGAGGTGAGGGGTGCAGGCTCTGGGCTGGTGGTGGGGGTGTAGGAAAGGGTGAGGGGTGCAGGCTCTGGGAGGGAGTTTGGGTGCTGGGTGCAGACTGGGCTAGGGCAGGTGGTGGGTGTGCAGGAGGGGGTGAGGAGTGCAGGCTTTGGGACGGAGTTTGGGTGCAGGCTCGGCTGGGGGTGGGGGTGTAGGAAGAGGGAGGTGGTGCACGCTAGGGCAGAGGATCAGGCTGCAGGGGAATGAGGGCTGGGGCAGAGGATGAGGGGTTCGTGCTGCGGGGGGGCTCAGAGCTGGGGCAGAGGCTCAGTGTGCAGGGGGATGAGGGCTCTGGCTGGGGATGAGGATCAGGGTGCGGAGGGATGAGGGCTCTGGCTAGGATGAGGATTAGGGTGCAGGGGGATGAGGGCTCTGGCTGGGGATGAGGATCAGGGTGCGGAGGGATGAGGGCTCTGGCTAGGATGAGGATTAGGGTGCAGGGGGATGAGGGCTCTGGCTGGGGATGAGGATCAGGCTGCAGGGGGATGAGGGCTCTGGCTGGGGATGAGGATTAGGGTGCAGGGGGATGAGGGCTCTGGCTGGGGATGAGGATTAGGGTGCAGGGGGATGAGGGCTCTGGCTGGGGATGAGGGCTCTGGCTGGGGATGAGGATCAGGGTGCGGGGGGAGGAGGGCTCTGGCTGGGGATGAGGATCAGGGTGCCGGGGGATGAGGGCTCTGGCTGGGGATGAGGATCAGAGTGCAGGGGGATGAAGACTCTGGCTGGGGATGAGGATCAGCTTGCAGGGGGATGAGGGCTCTGGCTGGGATGAGGATTAGGGTGCAGGGGAATGAGGGCTCTGGCTGGGATGAGGATCAGGGTGCCAGGGGGATGAGGGCTCTGGCTGGGATGAGGATTAGGGTGCAGGGGGATGAGGGCTCTGGCTGGGATGAGGATTAGGGTGCGGGGGGATGAGGGCTCTGGCTGGGGATGAGGATTAGGGTGCATGGGGATGAGGGCTCTGGCTGGGGATGAGGATTAGGGTGCAGGGGGATGAGGGCTCTGGCTGGGCTGAGGATTAGGGTGCATGGGGATGAGGGCTCTGGCTGGGATGAGGATCAGGGTGCAGGGGGATGAGGGCTCTGGCTGGGATGAGGATTAGGGTGCGGAGGGATGAGGGCTCTGGCTGGGGATGAGGATTAGGGTGCAGGGCGATGAGGGCTCTGTCTTGGGATGAGGATTAGGATGCAGGGGGATGAGGGCTCTGGCTGGGGCAGAGGATTAGGGTGCAGGGGGATGAGGGCTCTGGCTGGGATGAGGATCAGGGTGCGGGGGGATGAGGGCTCTGGCTGGGGATGAGGATTAGGGTGCAGGGGGATGAGGGCTCTGGCTGAGGATGAGGGCTCTGGCTGGGGATGAGGATCAGGGTGCGGGGGGAGGAGGGCTCTGGCTGGGGATGAGGATCAGGGTGCCGGGGGATGAGGGCTCTGGCTGGGGATGAGGATTAGGGTGCAGGGGGATGAGGGCTCTGGCTGGGGATGAGGATTAGGGTGCAGGGGATGAGGGCTCTGGCTGGGATGAGGATTAGGGTGCGGGGGGAGGAGGGCTCTGGCTGGGATGAGGGCTCTGGCTGGGGATGAGGATCAGGTTGCAGGGAGATGAGGGCTCTGGCTGGGATGAGGATTAGGGTGCAGGGGGATGAGGATCAGGGTGCAGGGGGATGAGGGCTCTGGCTGGGATGAGGATCAGGGTGCCAGGGGGATGAGGGCTCTGGCTGGGATGAGGATCAGGGTGCCAGGGGGATGAGGGCTCTGGCTGGGATGAGGTTTAGGGTGCATGGGGATGAGGGCTCTGGCTGGGATGAGGATCAGGGTGCAGGGGGATGAGGGCTCTGGCTGGGATGAGGATTAGGGTGCGGGGGGATGAGGGCTCTGGCTGGGGATGAGGATTAGGGTGCATGGGGATGAGGGCTCTGGCTGGGGATGAGGATTAGGGTGCAGGGGGATGAGGGCTCTGGCTGGGCTGAGGATTAGGGTGCATGGGGATGAGGGCTCTGGCTGGGATGAGGATCAGGGTGCAGGGGGATGAGGGCTCTGGCTGGGGATGAGGATTAGGGTGCAGGGGGATGAGGGCTCTGGCTTGGGATGAGGATTAGGATGCAGGGGGATGAGGGCTCTGGCTGGGGCAGAGCATTAGGGTGCAGGGGGATGAGGGCTCTGGCTGGAGATGAGGATCAGGGTGCGGGGGGATGAGGGCTCTGGCTGGGGATGAGGATTAGGGTGCGGGGGGATGAGGGCTCTGTCTTGGGATGAGGATTAGGGTGCAGGGGGATGAGGGCTCTGGCTGGGGCAGAGGATTAGGGTGCAGGGGGATGAGGGCTCTGGCTGGAGATGAGGATCAGGGTGCGGGGGGATGAGGGCTCTGGCTGGGGATGAGGATTAGGGTGCGGGGGGATGAGGGCTCTGGCTGGGATGAGGATCAGGCTGCAGAGGGATGAGGGCTCTGGCTGGGGATGAGGATTAGGGTGCGGGGGGATGAGGGCTCTGGCTGGGACAGAGGATCAGGGTGCGGGGGGATGAGGGCTCTGGCTGGGGCAGAGGATCAGGGTGCAGGAGGATGAGGGCTCTGGCTGGGATGAGGATTAGGGTGCAGGGGGATGAGGGCTCTGGCTGGGGATGAGGATCAGGGTGCCGGGGGATGAGGGCTCTGGCTGGGGATGAGGATCAGGGTGCAGGAGGATGAGGGCTCTGGCTGGGATGAGGATTAGGGTGCGGGGGGATGAGGGCTCTGGCTGGGATGAGGATCAGGGTGCGGGGGGATGAGGGCTCTGGCTGGGATGAGGATCAGGGTGCATGGGGATGAGGGCTCTGGCTGGGATGAGGATCAGGCTGCAGAGGGATGAGGGCTCTGGCTGGGGATGAGGATTAGGGTGCGGGGGGATGAGGGCTCTGGCTGGGACAGAGGATCAGGGTGCGGGGGGATGAGGGCTCTGGCTGGGGCAGAGGATCAGGGTGCAGGAGGATGAGGGCTCTGGCTGGGATGAGGATTAGGGTGCAGGGGGATGAGGGCTCTGGCTGGGGCAGAGGCTCAGGGTGCAGGGCCGAGCGTTGGGGCTGAGGATGAGGGTTTGGGGCGTTGGAGAGGCTCAGGGCTAGGGCAGAAGAGCAGAGTAAGGGCAGCCTGCCTTGCCATTAGCGGCTGGCAGGCACTAGGACCCTGGGGCAGCAGACAGCAGTTGTGCCAGGAGCAGTCCTCTGGCAGCACGAGCAGGCAGGGTCGCGGCGGGGGGGGGGGGGACACACAAGGGGAGGGGTGGAAGGCGGAGGCCGGGACCCACTCCAGGCAGGGACGTGGCCGGGGGAGACCTGCGGGGGCCGGGGCCCAATCCGGGCAGGGCCGGGGGAGAGACCCAGCTCCAAATATTGCTGGAGCAGGGCACCCGACCCTGAATATTCCTGGAGCCCGGGCACCTCGAGCCCATATAACTCGTCGCCTATGCTCACCTCCAGTCCCTCCAGTCTGTGTGCCTCTCATCCACTACCCACTTAACCATCCCTTCCACCCCCACATTCCTGCCCTTCCACATGTCCCCCTCTGTCCTGCCAACTCACCCCCAGTCCAGGCCTTGAGTCAGGAGCAGGTCAGATTTTATTTCTAAACACAGGGTAAAATGATTGGACCTTTCTGGGTAGTGATGTGAAAATAGCTCTGGGCAATGCAACACGGGCTGTAGGCTGCAGGAATGGGATGTAGGTGACACGGGAAAAGAGAGAAAATACTGCATGGTCACTTTAAGGCGCACACAATCCTGTCCAGGGCATTTTCACTACCCTGGCCTACTGAGAATCAGGACCTGGGCTGTCTTCAGCCTGGCCCAACCTCCCCTCCCCCAGCAAGCAAAATAAAGCTTAAGCTGTGTCAGTTGGGAAAGTCCAGAGTCCTTACCTTACCCAGTCTCTTCCTTCTGGCTCCCTGACCACTTCCTCATCTTTCCCTGCTCCACTCCCCTCCATCAGCATCCCTCTGTTTCCTCTAGAGGCCTGCCTTAGCCATCCCTGTTCCAGACAGCACTGGAGCACAGGCTCATTCTCTTCAACTCCAGGGAAGGGACTGTGTCTTGTATTCGTACAGCTCCCAGCACGACGGGCCCTGATCCTGAGGGGGCTTTCGGGGGCCACCACAATCTAAAGCATAATCATGATACTTAAAGTTAAGAACGTACCTAACTGCTGTCCTGAATGATGACACTTCCCTGATTCAGGGCCTTAATATGCCCCTGGCCAAAGTCCTGTCCCTGTGTGTCATGCAGGGTATCACAAGTGGGTTTTGTTACAGTGTAGGCTTCTGTTGGACTCTGTCCACCTGTCGGTTTCCTTTCCGGGGATAGTTTTGTCAGCGAAGCCTTCTCTGTACCCAGAAGCAGTAACTGTCATAGCAGTGAGTCTCGGACATAGAAGAGCATGCAGGACTTCCTGTACATCTGAAAAACCAATAATGTGAAAAAGTCCATTGTGCTACCAAACGGGGAAAGTGACTGTCCCCAGCATTAGTCTCCCTTAAATGGTTCAAAGGTCCCCGGTTGCCATCTTGTAGTCAGTGTGGGCTGGAAGAGAACAGCCTTCTTTGCTGAGTTCAGAGCCCATTCACTGTGATTTATGGCTGCAGGAAGCAGGCTCCCCAAAGCAAGAGGCGACTCCGACATTCACTTCTGTAGCTTCCTGTTAACCTGTGTAATTACTAGCAAAGGTGATGTTAGCCTCATTTATCAAATACAAACCCAAAGAGAGAGACAGGTGAATTCATTCAGCACAGGAAGAAAAGTGGTTTTCTGCTGCTTGGAGGCTTTGCTATGACCATGCAGAGCAAATTCCACTTGCTTTTCAAATGAGGAGTTTTGGGGGGTTATTTTTTGTTTTAACTGTTCGAGCTGAGCTTTTGTTTGTTGATAATGTGACTTTCCCTTGGCACTGTTAACTTCAATGGAGGGTGTGGGTGAAGAGGTACCAGGCTCCATCCATATCAGATCTGGGGTTGATCACTGGGCAGATTCTTGTAGAGTAAATTGCCAGGAGATCAGTGTAAATCATCCTAAATTGTAGGGTAATAAGATTCTTTCCCCCTTGCTGCCCCCGCCCCCAGCAGTCCAGCCCTAAATATCTGTGCTCTGAACATACACAACACTTGCTGGTACCCTCTGAAGCTGGATTGCTTGGTAAGCTTCATAGTCATATCCTGCTTTAGCCAGCCGTTCCAGCTTTTACAGCTGTCTGTCTTGCCTTCTCTTGCGGGGCTGGTGGTCCTCCAGCACCCTTACAGAAATGTACAGCGCCTCAGACAGCCTGGAATATACCCAGTTTAGATTGTGCTGCTTAAATCATCTGTTCACTGTGCCACAACGTCCATTTTGCACCTTCACATGTTAAAGCCTCGCCTCCTCCTCGTTGTACCACATAGTTTGTGGCTGTTACTGGTAGGCATTCACGGCTATTATCCATAAATCACTAACCCACCTCTCTCAGCCACTGATGCTCCCAGATGCACCTTTCCCACCAGCTCACATGGGAGCAGTATGTCTCCTGTGATGGTTCCCCTTAGCACGAGTGAGGGTAAAAAGAGCACAAGGATGAGGGCAGTTAATGTGGTCTACTGTAACTCAGGCTTGTCAATGCTCCTAACCATCTGTCATTAATATTTATACGCAGGAGTGTGCGTACGTAGAGGGAGCCTGCCCAGGCATTGTCTGTGCACAGTAGGTATTTCTAACGTGCCCAGTACTCTGGTGTTTGAGTACATGGATTTTATATCTCGTTAGAGCTCTGTGTGCATAAAGCTCATGTAGCTTTTCAGGAAAACAGGCGCACAAATCCAGGCTGCTTCAGCCCTTGAAAATCCACCAGTTTGGCAAGGCGAGCGGAGCATTCCTTTACCTGCTGACGTCTCCAGTGGCAGCCGTAGGTCAGTGTGTTTGGTGGATGGTTCGTCGCGTTGTAAGGAAGCGCCCATTGGTCCTTTGCTGCAGCTGATGGCCTAGTCAGTGGAAAAGTTACTGCAGCTGTGGAAACCCCTAGTGGAACGTGCACATGAGCACGATATTCTCGGGACATTGGAGCGGTTGCTCTGCTTGTATCCTTTATGTGGGAGGAGGTGTTCTGTTGAAAGTACCTTAGTGCATTGTTGGTTGTTTACCAGATAATAAGTGGTCTAATGACTGTGAATGGTGCATGGGATTTTGCAGTTGCCCTCTTTTATTTTACTCTGATTTACCTTTTGTTTTTCTGAGTGGGAGTGAGACGATTAGGGCCCCACCAGAGGAGCCTTGCTCATTTTCACATGAGCCATTGTCCCGTATTGGTCTGAGGTAATGTGAAATCTCCTTGGGGGCCTTACCCCCAGCGGTGGGAGAATGGGCTAGTGGTTAGGGCATGGGGTTGGGATTCAGGATACCTGGATTCAGTTTGTGGCTCTGGCACAGACTTCCTGTGTGACCTAGGGCAAATCACTTCATCTGCTTTGTGCCTCTGTTCCCCATCTGTAAAAGGGGGATGACCTGCTGTACCACAGAGAGGTGTAGCAAAAGTTGCTCCAGTAATTATTGTGAGGTGCTCTGATAATACGACCATGGAATTACTTCGATAGTTAATTAGACCCTCTCTTCTGACACATTGCGTGGTGCACAGTGACAGGCCTCTACAGAACAAGTAATCAGGACCATTTTTATTAATCTTCTGCTCAAAATTTGTCCAGCCCTTTGTGCCTCATGGTGGGCAGGTGTGACACTTCAGGGATATCCAGGGCTGGGAGGCATCTCACTCCACCTGCCCTTAGTGTGAGGAATCCTTGTCTGTCCTTGCCTGTCAGGGGTCAACTCCCCAGCTCCACTAGCCACGGGCAATACAAGCACTCCCATCTGGGCCTCACCAGCCCTCTTCTCTCTCTGTCTACCAGTTAGCAATTGGCACACTCCAACTCCTGAGCCCTCCAAGCATCTCCATGGAACATCCAGCCCCTGGTGTCCTATACACTCACAGTGTTCACATATTCGCTGCTTCGAAAGGAACAGTGCACCCCAGCTCACGAGTTCCACCTCAGATCGCAGCTCAGCTTAACAAGCAGCCCTTAGATATGTTTGTGACTGATTGGACCCCTTGTCCGGGATGTCACCTGATGCACTGGGGTTTCACTGAGCCTGCCTGCTCCACTAGCCTGCGTTCCCTCTCCCTGTTTTGCTGAATCAGGCTTTTCCTGTCTTGCACAAAACAAATCTTAGTTATACCGTATTCATATCATAACAATCTTTCTATGAAGATTATGGAGTGTAACGTCAGTGTTTATAGTGTTTATATGTTTATTTAGCAGAGCACAGAGATTCAAGTGATACCAAGTAGACGTATTGGAAAAAGTGCTACAGGTGAAATAAAATAACACGCATTCTATAAACTAGACTTAGTTAACTAGCTACTCTTGTATCCTATAGAATAATGCTCACCCGAAGTCCTTGCAGCCTTTTACAGCCAGGCTTGGCATGGATCCTTCTTCCGTGAGACAGACACACGGGGACAGCTTACCTCCTAGGTGAAGGACCCAGTGTGTTCCTTTGCATCCCAAGACATACAAGTCCCATCCTTGGTCTTCATTTGTTAACAGGGTACCTCCCTGCCCCACTGTTTTGTTTCTTCCTATAGATTTTCTCCTTTGTAGATTTCACAACTTTTTGACGGGCACCTGGCTCAGTAGGCAAACAGGCTTCCAATGGGAGGCAGATAATACACATATGACCGGACTGGGAGATCAGTGTCTGGCATTTCCTGCTGGAAAGGAACCTGTCTGAGATATGTCACCTCCTGGTGACGGGCCTTGACTCCATGATCTTAAGAACATAATTTTCATGATCGATACATAACTTCTGAAATCATATCCATACATACATTTTACAATGATTATAATGGGCTATCGGCTCTCAGTAGAGACCTTTCATGCCACTCTTTGGTGAACTATTACGTATATATCTGACCCAGGGGAACATGTAAAACCCTCTTTGTCCTCTACTAGTTGGCACCAATTGGTCTCTGGGTTATAGCAGATTCTTTTCCCTGGTCATAAGCTATAATCCCTCTAGCATAGATCACATGACAGGCATGACATGGGGCTGTCCAAAACAGAGATTGGGACAATTTTGGTATTTTGCTGTCCTGGTAAGGGGAGAATCATAGAAATGTAGGGCTGGAAAGGACCTCCAGAGGTCCATCCCCGGCATTGAGGCAGGATTAAGTAGACCTAGAAGGAGATGAGTTTCATTTGCACTGGTACCCTGCATACAGTCTGAAAAGCAAAGCTGCTGTTAGAGTATCAGTGGCAGAGAAAGCGAGGGAGGTATTGACAGGAGGGCAGGTAAAGGTGTGGGATGAAGGTTCAGCCGTGGCCCCTTTGAGGAGAGGCATCCAGAACAAAGCCATCTTGGCCAAGAGTGGATCTGAAATTGCTGGTGTGTTGTGGGACTATGTGGAGAAGCAGGCCGTACCTCTTCCTGATGATTTAGGGACAGCAGTAAGTGTGAATGAATGGGTTTGCGAATGAAGGTTAGCGAGAGGCTAGGACTTGGGCAGAGGCATGCTGCTGTTACAACAGCTTTTCCCCTTGAGGAACTTGAAAAGAATCAGCATTTTTCTCCCTAATAGAGCTTCAAAACTCTGTTGTGAGCAATTTGAAAATTCACGTTGAGTTTCGGGTTCATTAGCTGCCAGCTCCAAAGCATGTACATATTCAAAGCTGTCTCATATGGAGGCCCCGCACCAGTGCCTTGAATTAATGTTATTGTTATTTGCCTGGACGTAGTGGGGTGCAAACAAGGTTAATTGAAATGCGAATGTGGCTTCCTCTTGATAATGGTTCAGGCTTGACAGCTAGGAGGGCTTTGTTTTTGTATAAGAGCTGGCTTTATTATCCCTTTTTATTAGAGCTAATTTGGGTTCTATATCAAAAACTACATTAAAGGAATCATTTACGGTCACAGCACCACCAACAGAAAAGCTAGCCCCAGAGCCTAGTCCTTTATGCTAACGGCTGCAGTTAAAAGACAATTAAAAATAAACTCTTCCCTTTTGTTTTCTTTCCTTTGTGCTTCCCCCACGCCCACCCGCTCTGTGTGTCTCACTCAAGTGAGCCCATTTAGTGAAAACCCTAATCTGTCCTTCAGGGAAATAGACTTTTCCATAGAACATCAGCTGCATTTATTCAGAATTGTAAGTATTGGGTTGGGGCTCTTCGAACCTGCAGGAATAAGGTGATACCTGTAGCTGAGGGATTGATACACTGCCATGCAGTAAGTAAATTTTGCATTTAGGTGAGCAGTGTGTGTCTGTGTGGTGAGGATCAGGAATGAAGAGCAAAGTACGGAGAAGGGAGAACAAATGGATCATAGCAGCAATTTCGGAAACTGCACGTTGCCATCTGCGACTAGGGGATCGGCACAGATCCAAAGGGCTACATTCTCTTCTGGGGAAAGCACAGATTTGTAGCTGGCTAGTCAGTTTTGGCGGTTGTATGCCATAGCCGGTGACTGAAAAATCTAAAATATCACAGCAGGCTGGTAATTTGTGTTTAATATAACAGCTGGCTGAAGGTAAAGTTTATGGTTTGAGGCATGACCATAAGGATCCTTGATTTCTCACTGTTTCACTTTGCTTGTTGTATTGCAAAACGACTGTAAATAATGACTTCTGGAATGTGCATTCTGTCGAGAGCTGCCTGCAGATCTGAGGCATCAGTTGTCTGACACACTTGTATGTCATTGCAGAATGAGAGAGAGCCCCAGCGAAAGAATCAGACCAGTCCTTTTACTTTCACTGTTCCCCATGGCATTCTGCTCCATAGTCGCCTTTTAAAGCAAAGAAACATACACTGTAGTGTGTATCCTCTTCCTTTTCTAGCCAAGACAGAGACTTCCAGTGGCCTAGGTCACCACAGGTCACACACCTAGGGAAATCCGTTCTGAAATCTGGGTTTGAAGCGAGACTGTTGCTGGTGAAAGAAAAAATTAAAATGTGTTAGAGGAGTGATTCTCAACCTTCTCCATCCCGGGACCCCTTGATGGCGCCCTCTCCCTTCTAGCCAAGCCCCTCATTCCTGACTAGCAACAGGAAAGATCAAGGTGAAACGCCTCTATTTCAACTCCTTGGGGGTCATGACCCTTGGGTTGAGAGCCTCTGTTTTAGGACCAAGCTGTCTGAGGTTCCTGAAGTTCCATCTCCGGGGAATGCGGATTCAGTGTTCCCTGAAAATGAAATGTGAGCCCCGGGCAGTGAGACTTCTGCTTAAAAACATTGAAAGTGAAAGAATCTAGAGAGCAGCAACCTGCTTCTCTCCAATTCAAGGTTATTCAGGAGCTTTAACTGCTTTTTGGTGGTGAAGGAAGCGCAATCCGACACGGAGCCTGTGCCAGTAAGGCCCCGCCAGTGACGTTTGAGTTATTAGCGACTCCCCCATCACTTCGCTGTGTTGTAAAGGGGCACTTTTCACCACAATTGCAATTTCATTAATTTCACCCCATTCTGAGCTAGCCTGAAGGATGCTCAAGCAGTATGTTTGCCCCCTGCAAGTATACACTGGGACCACGTAATGTCAGAGAGCTTTGTTGCAAGAGACCAATAAAAGATCTAAAAATACCCCCGGGATCAGCGGCTGGCAAAAGGCGTATCTTAATTTTATGCATGTCATGGTTTTATTTCAGTTCTGGGTGTTGGAACGGCTCCTAATCTATGCGGGAGGGGTAACGGTTTGATCATCTTCTACCCGTGCAGATGCCAGTGTGCTCATACTTCCTGAAAGGAATCTGCAACAACAGCGACTGCCCCTACAGCCACGTCTACGTGTCCAGGAAAGCTGAAGTGTGCCAGGATTTCCTCAAAGGCTACTGCCCCCTGGGCGAAAAGGTAAATAGGTGACTGGCTGTCAGTGCATCTTTCTCGGTTTCAGTTGACTGTGGTGATTGATACGCGGTGCTGAGTCCCTGCAGGAGGGAAGGTAGGGGTGTTGGTAACCCACAAGCTGTTTTTCATGCTGGTTATGACACTGAGGGGAGTAGTAGAGCTGAAAGCTGTGGAACACCTGGACGTGATGAACAGCAGTCCTGTGCATTTCAAAAGGTTTATGGGCAAAAGGGCTGTTTCCTTACACGCAGAGAAAAGAAGGAAGGGGGCTGCAGTGTGGTGCCATCAGCGTATTCTCCTATCAGATCCACCTGGGTGGAGTTCTTCAGGGGTTCTGCAAAACTTCCAACACTTAGTGCTGCTGTTGTCGGTTGTATAATATTACCATTGCACCTAAAGGCCCAGCTGAGATCGGTACCGCACTGTGCAAGGTGCTGTATGCATAGTAAGAGACAGTTCCTGCCCTGAGGAGCTGACAGTCTAAGTAAATAACACAGGCAAGGGGTGGGGAAAAGGAAGGAATAAAACCTCCCCTGTTACAGAGAGGGAACCTAGACATAGAGGTTCTATGTGATTCGCCAAGGGCACACATAGGAAGTCCATGGCAGAGATGAGACCTGCAGCCCTGTCTGTTTGAGGCCACCCTTCCTCACTGAAAACAGTATTGTGAAACGTCATAGGACTTGGGAAATTTAACTTGTATTTCTAGCCATCTGTCTGCCAGTTTTGTCCTGGTGGCCATAACCATCCTGTCTGGATGCCTCCCATGTTAATCAGATTGACATAGTGAGGTCCCTAGTGGGCTTCATAGAGATCTAGAGTGGATATGCAAAGCTGTCCCCAAGCTCCCGACACTTCAATTGATGACCCTATGCATAGGAAAAGCAGCAGGATAAAGGAACATGGTCATCCTGGAGAGAGACATGGAGAAGTCTCAGAAACTTCTGTCTAAAAAGGAATGATTTGGGCATCATGCAATAGAAATAAAAGTTGAGCTTGGTCTGACATCTTTCCACTCTGAGGCCTTCCATGGTCTCCCTCTGCTGCTTAAGGAGTACGCTACTCAGAGGTCCAAAGTCTGCTTAATTTCTCAGTTACTTAGAACCTGCATTGCATCTTTTCCCCGCATGCTGTCTTTGGCAAGGCTGGGAAGATTCGCTTGGTAAAGCCAGAGCTTAGCAGAAATGCCTGGCTTTGAGGATGGAAGGTGAGTCCCTCCCTCATCCTCCCAAAACCTTCTCAAAGGGCTGGACTGGAGATGGTGCGAGTCACTGAGTCTTCAGGGAAACCTGTGCTCGCAGGTAGTGTACAGGAGAGCTCTGTTCTTCCGATTCTGTGCCTGAATAGCTCCTCTTCACCCACATTTGTGCTGTTGGTTAGAAGAGTCACCAGGAACTTTGTCTGCTTTAAGCTTTATAGAGCTTTCTTTTCTGGGCGGCCGTTACGTGGCTTGGTTGAACTAAATGAAAAAGGCAACCGGTATTTCCCTTTCCCCACTGTGCCAAGACACATGGCTTTACATACTGCTGCGTAGTTCTGTTCATTCGACTGCTGGTTTGGCTAAAAGCTGCAGTGATTTTCAATGAGGTCTTTGCAATTACATGGCTCAGTTACACAAATAACTTTTTAAAAGGCATCTTACCTTGGCCTCCACTTTGTGCTAGCAAATAACCGAGTCCAATTTCGCAGGTGCTTGTGAAGCGCCAT
The DNA here is from genome assembly GCF_025201925.1 of Gopherus flavomarginatus. Taxonomy (NCBI): domain Eukaryota; kingdom Metazoa; phylum Chordata; order Testudines; family Testudinidae; genus Gopherus; species Gopherus flavomarginatus. The sequence goes on along the minus strand of NC_066618.1, from coordinate 298,482,272 downwards.
CAGCAACACTGTATTTACTGTGTTAATTGCAGGCACAGATGTGGACACGAATACTTTTAACTTATGTTATTTGCAAATGAATTTGCACCCGCAGATTGTACCAGCAGCTATTTACAGATGCAAAAATAGAAAGGAATTTAAGTCAGGTTTCTGGTATGAGAGTGACAGTGTAAAACTATCTAACTATTGTTAACAAAGTAATAATTATAAGATCATTCACAAATGCATGTGATCATCAGTCTTACCTAAAGGTCTGAACACTCTGAACTTTGATACATTTTGATTAATGGAAATAGAAATTAAATATCAATCGGAGGAAGCTGTAGAAAATAAAATGCTTGTGATAGAAGTGTCACAATTGCATGTATGAATTTTAAACAGGGTGATCAAAGCTTTCTGAATAAGCTGTGATAAAACCAGTGAGCTCAGTACTTAATCCTCTAGAAGTCTAAAGTCTCGTGCCAGATAATGGCTGTTATAGTCTAGGGGATCCCAGCCATTCCCTGGTCTAATTCATACTGTAATAGAGAGCATCTCTCACAGACTCCAGCTCCTCCCATCCAACATCTCACAGTCCAGTGCCCCCTTCCCATTGTCATCATGTAATTTCTAAGAGACTGCCTTGCCTCTGATCCCATAACATTCCTAAGGCAATTGCTGGAAATTAGTATCAGGGAAGTATTGAATAGATCTGTAGATGGTCTTAAAGTGATATACAGCAAATGAAAATAAGGAGAGTCAGTACCGCGTGACCAGCTAGAACTCTGAATAACTCGTGGTCCATGGACCGTGGCTTGGGAAGTACTGAAACAGACCAACATTTTCTCACACATTCTGCAACTATAAGATATTAATTTGTTAAAAAGTTATAGACTTCAAACTGATGCCACACTGAGGTAACATCATATCTGTGTGATCAAGAGATTCGTGTTTTCAGATTTCACTTCTAACATGGCTCACAGCTTTCCCATTGGATATTTAGCACTTTAGCCTAGAGGGGGCAGACAAACAAGGATGGACATTTTGGCCTGGTCTACACTAGTGTGGGGTGTCGATGTAAGATACGCAACTTCAGCTATGGGAATACCGTAGCTGAATTCGATGTATCTTATTCCGACTTACCTCATGGCGCGGGATCGACGGCCGCGGCTCCCCCGTCGACTCCGGTACCGCCGCTTGCTCTGGTGGAGTTCCGGAGTCGACAGGGAGCGCGTTCGGGGATCAATATATCGCATCTAGACGAGACGTGATATATCGATCCCCGATAAATCGATCGCTACCCGCCAATACTGCAGGTAGTCTGGACGTACCCCTAGACTCATATAAGACCAGACCTGATCATTGTCCAGAACTTGTCCCAAACTATTTTTGAAGTTCAGAATTATTCAGGGAACAGCTTCTGTTTAGAATTTGGTATGCCTGTGTCTTGCACTTGCTAGCTTCAGCTGGGCCATGATGTAGAAATATGACATGCTAAGAGAAGAGGTCGTTTCTTTATTTCTGTCCTTGAAATTCTGGTGAGAACCTGATCTTGTGAAATTTCCAGCTGCATTTCTAGACCATAGATTTGCCTCAGTTTGGGGAAACATGAACCTCTGAACTGTTTGAGGTTCAACGTTCATTAGAAAACAAATGTGTGTTTCAGACAGAGCCTCTCATTTAGAATGTTGCCTGTAGTTGTTGCAGATTTGTTGGCTGGGAAAGGCAGGTTGGTTGTAATTCCTTTCCCATTCATTCAGTCATACTGCTTTTCAAACCCGCGCTTTGTGGGATTGGATACATTTTCACAAGCTCCAGCCTTGCAGAACGCTACAGGGTGCCTCCTGCAATACTGAACCCTTGTGGCTTTCTACCTCGAGAGCTAGACGTATCTGCTAGAGTGCTCCTTTCTTTGTTTAAGGTTCCTTTCAGTCTACTCACATTAATTCTGCGGGCTTTGCTTCATCTTTTAATATAACAGTTTCCCTTTCATCTCCCATCTCTTACCGCTGTGGTGAGCAAGGATATGAACCGACATTTCTTGTCCTCTCGTTCTCATCTCAAGACTATGCTTTCCAAGGATGTTGTCATGTGAGAGCTTTGGAAGCAGGAAGTCATAGTTCATAAAGAATTGGGCAGTTGATTTTCAAACAGAATAAACAATGTCTTTGCCATTTTCAGCCAAAGATTCTGAAAGACATCCAGCCCCCGCTTCATTTTGCCCTTTCACTATGAATCTGAACCCTTTGCCTGGTCTGTTGTAGCATAGGCTACTGCGATGGGTTTTCTGATAGGCCATCTCTCCACTGGCTGCATTATGTCATTCTGTCCTGTAGAATCCTACACGTATTCAGTTAGCTTCTGTTCACCTAGGCTGCCAAGAAAAGTTGTCTATTCCTGTCCACGAAATTTCCCCATGATAGGACATGTTTTGGAAGCCTTTGGTAGAGAAAAGATGTCAGATAAGTGCCTCCAAAAGGGCTTTTTCTCTTGCCACAGCTGCTTTCGTTCATGAAAAAGGAGGTGTATATGCTGTCAGGTATGAAGTTCAGGGAAAAGCCACCTCCCCCCAGTTAGAGAACTTGGACACCATATTTAAACCTGACAGGAACTTTGCAAACAGTGTTTTGCACTGACTATTCGGCTGAAAAACAAACTACTAACGAAATAATAATTTGTTGATATTGGGTGTGCCAAACCTCAGGGCGCCATCCCGATAGGATGACCTTATTTTATTGCATTTCATAGATACATGTGAATAAGCGTTTGCCTAGGCACAGTTTTGCACACTTGTTGGTCTTAGAAGTTTTTCCCCCTTACATTGGGGACTTAACCATTGTATACTGAGCATGTGCTGCTCTGAAATGGAGCCTGAGGAGGCCCGATTCATTTTTCCTGCCCTTTGGTCTAGGTTACAACTCTTGCAGCCAAGACTACAATCCAGAAATTTGCTGCTCTGCTCCGAGATGGTTTCTAAGCAGTGGAGTTCAGCCCCATGGAGATGAAAGCTCCAGTAGATTTACTCCCAGGGCATAACCCGATAACTGTGGCTGTGGCTTTTCTCTTGAGGGTGGGTAGATATCCGTTTTGTTTTGGGAAGTAGAGAGGCAGAGTTGGAGCAGCAGGTCCTCAGATTCTGCGGTGAGGGGAGGGAACCACTGTTTCCCCATTAATGGAGCAGGCACATGCACTGTCACAGACCATGTGGCAGTTCAGCTGTGACATAGGATTGTGCTTGATGGATTTGCTAAAGCAGCATGAAATATACAGATTCCATAGGAGAGACAACTGCAAAACAGAACTGTCAAAGAGGAGGAAGAAGAGCGAAAAGGAAGAGCTATAAGGTGAGTGGAATATCAGCAGCAGAGGAGAAAAATACTAATAAATTAACCTTTGGCCTAGTTACATCTTGTGGCAGTACAGGGAGGGGACCGGGTGAAGAGTAAACGTTCCCTCCCAGGTGAAATAAAGTAATCTGGCAATCTCCCTCTAAACGCAGTGCTAGCCATCCAGGCACTGTGTCTACAATTATTTTAAAATATTCCAATTTAAATGAAAATATAAAAGAGATAGTTAGAATATTTATTCTATTAGTAAAAGCGCTTACTGCGTCACTTCTGGAGTGTCAGAAAAGCATTCTCCTACAGATGATGGATAGCAGCCTGTAATTATATATGGGAGGGGAATTGCTGAGCGTGCCATATTTAACTGGGGAGGAGTAATACCAGCTTGGGCCATTGAGGGTTAATTTTATTCTCTAAATAATATAAAAAGTGCTGAGTCTGTTTCTTTTGCTCGAAGAAGAAAGTCCTCAAATGGACCCGTGAGAGTTTATAATATTCTACTGAATCAAGTAAAAACGTTAACCTTGCTTCATAAAACGATGGCTTGTTAAAGATGCGCAGTCCCTTTTCTTTTGAATAATTTAGGACGGGAATAAATCGCTTCTCGTTCTGTGTCCAAGCTGCAGCATAGCCCAACCGTCTGCAATTTTAACTGTGAAAGGACAAGGCAAGGAAGTGGGGTTGGGGTTGATGTAGCATCATGTAAAAATAAACTTAAAAAAGGATGTTCAGTTATTAGAAAATTAGCTGTTTGGGTCCTGAGGTTCTAAGCTGCTTCTCCTGCTCTTCCCTGCAGTCATGTGGACCTCGCAGTGTTTCGCTGAGGAAGTTCCACTTGTGGTTTTTATTAGATGCCCATAAAAATATCCATTATTATTTATAATTTATTGCACGCTGTTTCCAGTGCCTCGTCGTAAGGACTTTTGAGAATTTCTTCCAGAACACTCAGGATGACAAGCTCAGCCTTTGCTCATCTCCCAGGTTATAGCTTTGGGATGCACACGGTGCATACACATATGAGCTTTTAATGAAAATGATGCCAGTTGTTTTAAAGTATCTGTGCCCTGTGACTTAAACAGTAACTGCTAAGAAATGAGATGGGATGAGGGAGCCCTAATCGTTCTTTCCCAAATTGCCAACATGTTTTCCTGTTTGTAGTTGTGTAAATTGTAGAGATTAGAAGTCATCTGATCTATTAAAGATGGAACAATTCTTATACAAATGTACACACTAGTCCTTAATAAGGCAGCATTCTACACACTGTTAATAATATACAGGATGGAATTAGTAGCGAGTCTAGAACCTGGATCTCAAGTGTCCTAGCCAATTGCACTCTCCTTGAGTTAACAAAGCAAAGGCATTAAGTCGTGGTGGTGGAAAGACTCATGCTAGGGCGTACGTGTAACTTACGAAAAGGGAGCACAGATCAAATATCATGGTGGCTGTGCGGTCAGTGGAAGTGTAATTGTACATACTTTTCTCTTCTGATTTCATGTAATAGGATGTGGTGCTGGAATATGTATAGTGGGGGTGGTGAGAGCCATTGAACCAAACTGTGACGCCTGTATATGATGGAAACCACTTCAAGTCGGGGGTGCTGCTGCGTCCTCAGAACCCCTAGTTCTAACACCTGGAAGTGCCTATATAAGGCTGATGCCTCATCTCCATCTTGTCTTCAATCCTGTTTCTTACCTCTGGAGGGACTTTGCTACAAACTGAAGCTCCAAACAAACGACTGAATGACCCATCCCAGCGGGGGATGTTCTCCAGAGACTTGATTTGAACCTGCAGTTTACTCCATCACTGCTACAAGCCTGAACTAAGAACTTTGCCATTACTGTATGTAATTAATTCCATTTAACCAATTCTAGCTCTCATCTCCACCTTTTTCCCTTTATGAATAAACTTTTAGAATTTAGATTCTAAAGGATTGGCAACAGCGTGATTTGTGGGTAAGATCTGATGTGTATATTGACCTGGGTCTGGCGCTTGGTCCTTTGGGATCGAGAGAACCATTTTCTTTTACTGGGGTGTTGGTTTTCATAACCATTCATCCCCAGGACGAGTGGCACTGGTGGTGATACTGGGAGACTGGAGTGTCTAAGGAATTTGCTTGTGTGACGTGTGGTTTAGCCAGTGGGGTGAAACCGAAGTCCTTTTTGTCTGGCTGGTTTGGTTTGCCTTAGAGGTGGAAAAACCCCAACCTAGGGCTGTGACTGCCCTGTTGAAGCAATTGGTCCTGAATTGGCACTCTCAGTTGGGTCCCGCCAGAACTGCATCTTCACACTTTGTGTCAAGGTGTTGTAAGCCGCTCTCCAGATGTCGAGCTGGGCACTCTTCCACCATGGGAGTTATTGCCTGCAATGCTGCACCATAGCAGCAGCATGGAGAGGAAACTGGGCCAATCCAGTGTGTAGTTATGGCAACTTCGGATGAGCCAGAGCTTCTTGAGCCTGGTCAAAGATCGACAATCAAGTGGACTAGGAGGCAGTGCAGTGATGGACTCCTGAATGTACTTAGTGTGTTAGACTCTTTCCCAGCTGTGCTTCCAATCTATACAAAGGTTGTTTTCAGCTCCTTGGAGCTGCTGATCGTCCATGCATGGGAAGGGGCCAGAAGCACACTTGTCCAGGACTACGTGAGCCGCTGTAGCAAAAGGGTGGAGAGTGCATCCGTGATGTCCCACTCCTGTCCGCATGAGTGGGATTCCTCCTTTGGACGTGAGCAGACCTACGAGCTGGCACTGCATGTTGTTTCCTGTCCAAGAATGCGGCATTGATCAACAGGAAATGTGGCAGGTTGGTTCCATCTGTCACAGCTCTCCAGGCGGACGTAACAGTAATGGCATCTCCTCAAAGGTCTGGTGGAGTTCTGTGAGCTAGCACATACAAACTGGAGGTTGCTGTAGATTTCAAGGAGCCACTAATAATACAGGTTGCCAAATTCAGTTGTGTCGACAAACTGAGTGTGGCAACTGTGCCCCAAACCACAGAGCAGCCATGGCTGGAGCAAACAGCAGGGCCAGTCCAGATTTGCGAAAGACCAAAGGGTCTTCTTGCTGGGCGTTTCCTAATAGTTTTCGTATCAAGGCAGTACGGAAAGAGATCTTCATTTTCAAGTATTCCAGGGGAGGCCAATATGTCAGGCTACAGTTGAGGTTCACTCCCAAGTATATGACAACTGTTGGGAACGACAGTAACTGCCCTTGTTCATGTTCCAAGAGGAGGAGATTAGCAAGAACGTGACATGAGGACTGGAGTTATGCAGTCATGAATGGGCTGGGAGATGTGTGTGCGTGATCTGCAAACAGTGAATGGTGGAGATTTGCAGAGGTGAGTGGGCAGGAAGGATCCACAAGACAATCTCTCCACTAAGCTGCTGTGCAGACTGACCTTTCTGCACTTTATCAGAGAACTGTCCATGACAGATGAGAGGCAGAGATGGAAGGGAAGACCAAACAGTACAGGCCTCATATTTCATTTATTTTTCACACGTGGTGGGGGCAGCCAGGGGAAGGAAAGGAGTACTGACCCTGGTACAGTGGCATTTTTAAAGTAGGATTGAGAAACCTACTAGAGACCCATGGGAACTGATACAAGCCCCCGCCCCCCCCTCCCCCCCCGCAGGAGCCAGCAATCTGCGTACTCTTGCCCACCCCCCTAAAGTTTACCCAGACAGCAAATTAGGTTTTTAAGGGATTGGGAGGGGGGAAGGGAGTCAGACTTTGAGAAAGAGTGGTCACATTATAGACTTATTCTGGCATGTGTGGAAACAGAGAAAGGAAGAGCTGATGTTTCCATGGTCTAGCCACACAACTGTGCTTAGCACCAAGCTTGGTAGCATACACAAAGATATTTCAGGAAGGATGCATACAGAGTGAACAAACATGCACCTGAAGGGATGAAAGCAATCAGATGCCATATTGCCAACCTTAACTATTCAAAAATCATAAGATGGACTCACAAAATCATGAGATTGATTTATGAGATTTTTTTTTAAATAATCTGAGTTGTTTGTATTTGCCTTCTAGTTTTTGAGACTGTAGGGTTCATGTTTTCAAACTTTTCTGTACAGAGACTAGAAACTTGCTTTTTTTTAAAAAAGGGAACCTGAAATCCTCACATATTCACAGGACTCCAGAAGTTGGGGCTTTAAGTAAAACACAAGATATTGCAATATTTGCAATAGAATGATGAGAGCTGGCAGCACGTTTTACAAATTCATTTCTGCTCTTGTGAAGCCAACAAACACATCCGTATTCACGCAGTGAACTGTGCGTCTAGGTACTTACCCACGTCACACACACAGAGTAGTTTCAGCTATCACTGCTTTCAGCCGCCAGAATGAGAGGGTTTTAATATTGTATGGACCTGTGCTCGGTGCCAATGTTTCTAAGGGTAGAAGTGCTCTACAGGACTTTATATGACTAGAAATTTTTTCATTACTTCAAAAATTCAATTCATACTATTTGTATTTTTAAATGTCAACATTCCCTTGCTGTGTGGCAAATCTATCCAGTGGCCTCATGCTAGTACATAGGATCCAGGAAGGAAGAGGGGCTAGAAACAGGAAGTGAAAGTTATCAATCTAGCTTCATTCCCCAAGCCTAGTAAAGGGTAAGAAAAGTGAACAGGAGGGTGTGGGGCTTAATGATTAGAGCAGAGAACTTGGAATTAAGTTTCCTGAGTTCTAGCCCCAGCCCTGACAGATTCACCATTTGCCCAAAGGTTACCTGGGCCAATAAAGACTCCCCGTCAGGCGGACCCATGGAAAGCCATGTTGAGTCCGTCGTTCCTGGAAGCTGCTCTTTGTGTGCATCTCAGTTATAATGTCTAGCCTTTATTTGTTTTTGCAACTGCACACAACTCAGAAACAACCTGAGAAGCTTCCATGATGTTCTGTTAATATCAGGACTCCTGCTATGTCCCGATTCTTCAACCTGATTTACGTCCATGTAGAGACCCGCTGAAGTCAATTGGGCTTAGCATGGGTGTTGGGGTCTGTCTATGAAGATTTGATTTAAGACCTCAAACATGCATGTGCAATATTTTTTATTCCAGTCACCAGACCCTTTCACTAGCGTCCGTTCTGCAATACACTGACAGACTTGCATTCTGCTTTGAATGGCATTTCATTCTCTCAGGACTCAGCAAAACTTCACTGTAGTCCATTATTTTCAGGCACCCAGCACTCTGGCATCTGGCTTCTTGCTTTGGTGTTTAATTTAGTTGTTCCCAATAGAGAGAAATAGCACTCAGCCTCCAACCCCTTGCTCTACAGAAACTTGTCATGGGAAAACCCTCCTGAAGCTATGACCCATAGTCAAACAAGTAGCTGACCAAAAAGATATGCCTTTTGCCATGCTGAGAAGGCTGGTAAATACAGACTCTGATCTCCAGTCCTCAAGAGCACACCTCTAAGGGCTTGTCTACATCAGAAAGTTGCAGCGCTGGTGAGGGAGTTACAGCGCTGCAACTTTGAAGGTGTACACATCTGCAGGGCACCACCAGCGCTGCAACTCCCTGTTTGCAGCGCTGGCCGTACTCCCGTTTTGTCTCGGGTGTAGAGGATCCAGCGCTGGTGATCCAGCGCTGGTAATCCAATGTAGACACTTACCAGCGCTTTTCTTGACCTCCGTGGAAGGAGGAAGCCTCTGGTAATCAAGCTGGTCTCCTTTCCCGGTTTGCTCTCTCGTTCCCGGAGCCCAGAGCAAGCAGGTCTCCTTCCCTGCGGTTTGCTGGGTGGCTCCGGGAACTAGAGAGCAAACCGCGGCGAAGCGGGTCTCCTTTCCCGGTTTGCTCTCGCGTTCCCGGAACCCCCCTTGAAGCCGCCCAACAGCGCTGCAGTGTGGCCACATCTAACACCACTTGCAGCGCTGGTTGCTGTAAGTGTGGCCACTCTGCAGCGCTGGCCCTATACAGCTGTACTAATACAGCTGTAACAACCAGCGCTGCAAAACTTTAGATGTAGACAATCACTCAGCTGATGCCAGCTATCATGATGGTGCATGGAGAGAGGGGCGTTTCTAAGGTAGTACAGAGTGTAATATGAAGAGGGTCTCAATAATATCACAAAGTTAAGATACATACAGCCTCGTGTTACAGCTCATTGTACTATCAGATAGAAGAGATCCTATCACCGTAGGTGCTTGAAGCTCTTTGTTCTTACTGTGGAAAATTACAGCAAAGTGGAGTCTGGAGTCACATGGGCAAGTCCCTGCACACCCTGCTGAGTTACAAGGCATATCTGCCTCCTCTCCATGGGTCAGTTGTGTAGCTGATGGTCCTTAATGGACCATCAAGCAGGCTAGGCAGAGCTAACACCAACTTGTCTGGGGTGTCTCCCAGAAGCACAGCACAAATTTGAAATACAGACAGTATAGAGCCAATACTTATAACTTCAACTACATAATGATACAGACATACAGACAGCATAATCATAAGCAGCAACCCATAACCTTGTCTTAGACACCTTATATGACCCCCTTTACATAAGATTTGGTGCTACCACAGGACCTTGGTTGCAAACCATGTTCTGTATGGTCCCAGTTTATATCAATAACACCACATGGAGGCTGTCCTCTGGTTACAGAACCTGGACGTGTAGCCCCGAAGTCTGCATGCAAGTAAAAGAATGTAACACTCCCTGACTCCCTTCCTCCAGGATTTGAGGATTTCCAGTGAGCTGCTCCTGACAATTAGCACTATGTGAATCCACATCTGGACTGGACCTTTTTATGATGTGATAACGTTCCATGGTAAACTATCTGCCATGGTTCACATTCTCTCCCATCATCAGGAATGTGCTGGCTTTCACTGGCTCTCAGGAACATAAGAATTGCTACATCGCACCAGAGTTGAGCCATCTAGTCATATCGTGTCTCTCTGACAGTTGCTTCTACCCAGTGCTTCAGAGAAAAATGACAGGGGAGCAGAAAACAATTGTTCCAGGACCCCTTTACACGCACAGAGCTGGAAAAGACCTTGCAGGGCATATCCAATCCATTGCATATCATTCCTTAGGATTTTCAAGCTATCGTTCATATGTCATTCGGTCTGAACTTCATTGTGAAACTGCTTCTGTCTCAATGGGGAAGAGTCCATCGCTCTGCAGGCACAGATGCTTTCTGCTAGATACAACCTGGTCCCAGGCTTTCTTTAGCGTTTCCAGAGACTATTTTAGCCAAAGCCAAAAGCCCTTTCCTGCATGGTTTTGTGGGTTGTTGCATGTCAATTCAGCCATGCTCAATCTGGGAACTGAGATGAGACCCAGATGAGAGAGGGCAGGAGACACGTGGGGAACAGCTCAGTGACCTGAAGAGCTGAGAGCAGGCAGGCTGCAGCTCACAAGGCTAATAAATTTATTAATAAAGGTACCCGAGGGAGTAAACAGCTGACATACTGTTAAGGATAAATAAGAAGCGAGGAGTAGCTAAAAAACTAGAAGTCACTGCTTAATGCTGTCCCTTCGTTACATCATAACCAAGCACTCTTGTTGCCTACATGTAGGCTTAGGGGTTGGGTGATGAGGTTGCCACAAGAAGACCTTTCTCTCGAGAATATTTGCCAGTGATGTATGTGTGTGAAAGACCCTGCTCTTCACCCACCGCCTCTGGGTCCCATCTAATTTCTTTCTGAACATTTCCATTGCTAGGGCCTGAAAGCCTTCCCTCGGCAGCCGTTCTGACAGAAGTGAATGGAGCTGATCCACATACGGGCTGTCCCGTTGTCTGAGCCCTGGACATGAACAGCTTCCTGGCCTCCAGCTCGAGTCTTACGTGTCAGGTTATGGCAGGCTAGTCAGGGCGTCGATATCCACTGCTGCCATTCTGGCAGGCACCATTATTATTATAGCCTAGCATTGCTCTATATGCCTGGTACTGTGCAGCCATAGAGAGAGACTCCAGCCTTGATCAGAGGAACGTGCAGTCTAAATTAGAACCAGGCGGCTCTGTTCCAGTGGATCTGGCTTAGGTGTTTACGGAATGCTAGTCACTGTAGCAGTTAGATGCTGTTTTGTATGCTATGTATACTGAGAACCATATCCTCAGCTGGTGTAACTCAGCCTGGAAGGAACTATATTTACTTACGCACACCGAGGGGCTGGCTCTGGATGACTGATCTTAAGTGATATGTTTATAAATGTGTGTGTCTATGAACGAATGTGGTCAGGGGTGAAAGTAACTCAGGAAACTTACCGGTACGGTGCCGGGACAGCTCTGGCCCCCAGAAGGGGCAGGGCTTTGGGCAGAAGGGGTGGGGCTGGGGGTCAGCATCCCCCAGCCAGTCTTTCCAGGTTGCCTGGCCCGCGCCGCCCAGGGCTCCCATGGTGATTTAAAGGACCCGGGGCTCTGCACGCCTTTTAAATCACTGGCCCCGGGGCAGCTGCTCCCTTAGCCCCCGTCCCCGCCCATTGGCAGCCGAGAGGGGGCAAAAGGGGCAGGGACATTAAAGAGCTGTTGCGGCAGCAGTTAAATGTGGGCTAGGTATGAGCCAGTGCAGGTCCTCGCCAACTGGCCCATACCGCCTCACTTTCACCCCCCGGATGTGGTTTAAATAGGAGCTGTGCCCTGGCTGGCACATGGCTCCTTGCAGGACTAGAAGAAGACAGCAGTTCTCAAACTGTACTCCAAGGATGCCTTGCCGGTGGTCCAGAGTGCGGGCGAGTCGGATGGTGCTGACTCTCCTCGTTGTGCCCACCAGCTGTATTGCATTAAGAGCTGGTTCACGTGCACTAAAGACTTGCCTGGAGTGAACTTTCCAGGTGAGGCTGCAGGTGCAAAGGAGCTATTATGCGATCGTGAATGAGCTGATGTGGGGGTGTGTAGGGAGAGGGATCTTCACACTTGTGAAGTGGTGGGGTGGGACCTGTGAGACAGCCTCTGTGTTGAATGGACAGCAACATATTTGGGGACCCCTGAAATAATATCCAGTATCAGAGGAGTTTACAATCTAAACCAATGGTTCTCTCCTTATTATACATGTGGCCCACAATGTGTTACCTGGGCTGGGTGGGAGGGCAGCGGCAGCCTGGACCCCCTCCCTGCGCTGCCGGCTGGCTGCGGCAGACCTCTCCGCGGTGGGCAGCCGGGACCCTGGCAGAGTCCTCCACAGTGGGCAGCCGGGACCCTGGGTGACCTCTCCGCAGTGGGCAGACCGCGCTTTAGCACATAGCTGAGCTGGGCCACAGCTGTGTGCTAACTGGGCCACGGGTTGAGAACTGCTGATCTAAATGCACCACATCCAAAACACACAGCGACTGGGGGAAAATCTGTAGGGCTGGGAGTTGGCTCCTGGTTTGTTGATGTGCTTTTCTGTGGTCAGTCACCCCACCCCCCACAGCACATCAGAGAAAGACAAGTGGGTTAAATTTTGTCTCCCTCAACTGCTGCATTAGTAAAGCTGTTTTTATTAACTAAGCTCTTCCCCTCCTCTCCCCCACTCCCCCGTGGTGTAGGTTAGCAAATATGGTGCATTAAATACCTATCTTCATATTGTTTCCATCAGCTGCTTTGAAGCCTGTGGGTACATTGTTCCCCCTCTGGAACTGTTAAACACTGAGACATGGTGAGATTAAACAAGCAGGCTACTGTGAAAACACACGGGGAAGTGCATTGGAATACATCATGGTGAAGTGGAGATCTGTGATTTGTTGTTTGCCAGCTACCCTTCCTGTCCAGAACAATAACACTATTTAAAACAGCTTGCCACTGCTCATCAGATGCTATTGGCAGAGCCTAACCCTGAGGCCTGCCTGCAAATTCTATTGTGGTAGAAGATGCTAACTGGCAAACCATGCTGGAGTTTGATGAAAATCTCCAAGCTCGTTCTTTCTTGCACCTGGCCTGTCTGGTAGCTCTGTGCTGTCACACTAAACACAGGTTTGATTTCCATTGTGACCAGCAGAGACTGGAAGTGTAGTGGTGAGACCCTGAGATAGCCAGAAGGCAGTGGAATAGCAGAGGTACTGCAAGTTGGTATTGAAATGCATTGGCAGAGCTATATAGTGTCCAGAACAAAAGTAGCCTTCGTTCTGCAGCTCTGGATTGAGGTGGAGCAGCTTGATATACAAATGCAGCTCTTTAAAGCTTTTTACCCAGTTGGGTAATTTTAGGTCTTGTTCCCAGGGGAAACCATGTCACGCCAGAAAAGTCCAGAGTCATCTTTTAAAAACGGTCTAGTTTGAGTTTGTATCAGAGGCCAGTGATAGATGTTTGCATTTTAGTTTAGAAACGGGTTCTGAGAGGAGTCACCCAAGTGATGTGTCTGAAATTCCTATACAGGGTTTTATTTACATAAAACTATAACAAATCACCATTGGCCAATAAAGTTTAGTTAACCAGTGCTTCCTAATTAGCTGCCACTCCTAAAGAAAACCATCCACATCCCCAGATGCAGTGTTTTATGGTTTAGCAGTAAACTGCTTTATTCTCTGCAAACAATTTCAGTAGGTGACTTTCGTTGTGGCTCAAACCTCATTCTCTTTTGTATCCATCTAGTTCCATCAAGCCTTAGCACAGTTTTCCTGTTTTATTGGAAATTTCACAGATTCTTAATAACATTTATCAGATGCATCTAACACACTAAATTTAAAATCGCTCCACTTCCAGGAAAATCAGCCCTAGCTTAATTAGCCACAACTACCAGTAATATGCCTTAACAGTGGATTTTTAAACAAATAACCACAGTTTGGCTCAAGATGGAGCACTGCATGCTGGGAACTCCAGTCTCTTTGGGTGGCAAGATGAAGATGGTTGTAGGTTACATTGTCCCAGCCCATTTTGATGTCCTCTGCTGTCAGCTAACTGGAAGCACTGCGTCTCTTTGGTAGCGCTCCGTTAGTATAAATTGCCTTTGTATTCACTCATTTATTTCTGTGGTTTGCAGGTATTCCGCTCTGTTCTATAATTTGTTGAGATTCCACAAGCTAAGCAGTGCTGTGCTTATCACCATCTTTGAGAGATCAAGGCACACCAATGTTCTGCAGGGAAGTTGTTCCTTTTTCAGTAAGTGGCTCTCTTTCCTCTGCATCGGTTCTGAGTTAATTCCTCAGTCGGCTCCTGGCAGAGACATCTTTTTTTTGAGACATAAAGCCAAGGCCCTGAGCGTATGTGCTCATTTAAGATCCCATGGTACTTTTTTGCAAGAACAGAGGAGTTCCTGGCCAAATTCCAGCTCTGTAATTGCATTCTCCATCCCTAATTTCCTCCTGCAGTTTCATTTGGATACATTATTTTTCACTTCCTGTCCTAAAGTGTTGTTGTTGTTGAGCTCTGTTACACATCTGTCCTGTTCCATCTTGGAGATGGGTGAAGTCATCCCGATCTCATTCCAAGAGCATCGGGAGACCTGTCTAATTATTGTTGGTAAAGCACTTTGAGATGTTTGGATGATAGAAACTCCACAGGTATAATGAATAACAATGAATTACTATTAATTAATAAGCTGCTAATTAGAAATCTGTTTTAAATAATTTGTGGCTGCTGTTTCTTGCTGTTCTTTTACCACCAACTTTGATGACCCTTGTGGTGGTGTGCACCATACCTGATCATCCCCACCCCCAGAAGGCTATGCCAGCCCTAAGATCTCTGCCTCTGCCCTTTTGGTTAATGGGAAAGCTGGAGCTCTTTCCCTGCTCCCATGCTCTGCCATTTTAGAAGTAGGAGCATGCTCCCTAGCAGCAGAAGCCAGAGCTCTTCCCAGGAACTGTTTGATTTCCCGGATGTTGTAGTTATTTCAGAGGGCTCTGACTGAGGCTCCAGGGTTTGGAGTGTTGGTAAAGTGGGAGGGAAAGTTCACTTGACTTTGCAGCAAGAGATGATGTAGCACCACCATCTGGTGTCTTGCTCCAGGTTAACGGGTAGTGCTAGCATTTTGACAGGCTGTGGCTTAGAGTTACAAAGAAAAGAATTGGGGAATGTGTTGGGTGTGTGTGTGTGTGTCAGAAACAGATAGCTAAGGGTTAATGTCTCTTTCACCTGAAAAGGAGTAACCTGAAACACCTGACCAGAGGACCAATCAGGAAACAAGACTTTTTCAAATCTGGGCGGAGGGAAGTTTGTGTGTGAGTTCTTTGTCTTGTGCCTGTACTCTCTCGGCTATGAGAGGATTTTTCTGTCTCCTGCTTTCTAATCTTCTGTTTCCAAGTTGTGAGTACAAAGAGATAAGACAGTGGTTTATACTGGTTTTTTTTTTTTGTATTTACATGTGTGTAGTTGCTGGAGTGTTTTGAATTGTATTCTTTTTGAATAAGGCTGTTTATTCATATTTCTTTTAAGCAATTGACCCTGTATTTGTCACCTTAATACAGAGAGACCATTTTTATGTATTTTTCTTTCTTTTTACATAAAGCTTTCTTTTTAAGACCTGTTGGAGTTTTTCTTTAGTGGGAAACTCCAGGGAATTGAGTCTGTGCTCACCAGGGAATTGGTGGGAGGAAGAAGTCAGGGGGAAATCTGTGTGTGTTAGATTTACTAGCCTGACTTTGCATACCCTCTGGGTGAGGGAGGAAGAGGAGAGATTAGCTCTCTCTCGGTACTTGTGTTTTCCAGGACTGGAAATAGGGAGGGTGGAGTCCCTCTGTTTAGATTCACGGAGCTTGCTTCTGTATATCTCTCCAGGAACCCAGGGAGGGAACACCTGGAGGGGGGAAGGGAAATGGTTTATTCCCCTTTGTTGTGAGACTCAAGGAATTTGGGTGTTGGGGGGACCAGAGTGCCCCAAAACACTCTAATTTTTTGGGTGGTGGCAGCTTTACCAGGTCCAAGTTGGTAATTAAGCTTGGAGGTTTTCATGCTAACCCCCATATTTTGGACGCTAAGGTCCAAATCTGGGAATATGTTATGACAGTGTGTGACTGCACAGTGAGCATTAATATTCAGAGTTTGTGCTGTATATGTGGGACTTTTTGACTTCCTGCTGGTGTGGGAATGGCGGTCGTGTTCCTTTCCCTATGGCCCTTTGGGTACTTGAAGAGACCATAAACGCTTAACTGGCTGGGTCATTACACGAAATGACTCTATTTCCCCATATTAAGTATCTTCACACCTTCTTGTCAGCTGTCTGGAATGGGCCATCTTGATTATCACTACAAAAGTTTTTTTTCTCCTGCTGACAATAGCTCATCTTAATTAATTAGCCTCTTACAGTAGGTATGGCAACTTCCACCTTTTCATGTTCTCTGTGTGTGTATATATCTTCTTAATGTATGGTCCATTCTATGCATCCGATGAAGTGGGCTGTAGCCCACGAAAGCTTATGCTCAAATAAATTTGTTAGTCTCTAAGGTGCCACAAGTTCTCCTGTTCTTTTTGTGGATACAGACTAACACAGCTGCTACTCTGAAACCTGTAACCATCTAGTGAATCATGTGGCACATCCCTTTACACTATGCCTGCAACGTCTGTGGATCAGCGAGGAGAATAGTTTTCCTGTAGGATCTTGCTGCCGCTTACATCAAGAAGTTTGTAGAGAACTCTGTGCTGTAGCCCAGACTTCCTGCTAGCAGGTATTTCAGAGCTACCTTGAGGGCTTGTCTACATCACAAAGTTGCAGCGCTGGTGAGGGGGTTACAGCGCTGCAACTTAGGAGGTGTACACATCTGCAGGGCATCACCAGCGCTGCAACTCCCTGTTTGCAGCGCTGGCCGTACTCCTGTTTTGTCTTGGGTGTAGAGGATCCAGCGCTGGTGATCCAGCGCTGGTAATCAAGTGTAGACACTTACCAGCGCTTTTCTTGATCTCCGTGGAATAAGCAGGTATCCCAGCATACCTGAGGAAGCCTCTGGTAATCAAGCTGGTCTCCTTCCCCGGTTTGCTCTCGCGTTCCCCGAACCCCGAGCAAGCAGGTCTCCTTCCCTGCGGTTTGCAAGGGGATTCGGGGAACGCGAGAGCAAACCGCGGCGAAGTTGGTCTCCTTCCCCGGTTTGCTCTCGCGTTCCCCGAACCCCCGAGCAAGCAGGTCTCCTTCCCTGCGGTTTGCAGGGGGGTTCGGGGAACGCGAGAGCAAACCGCGGGGAAGCTGGTCTCCTTCCCCGGTTTGCTCTCGCGTTCCTCGAACCCCCCGAGCAAGCAGGTCTCCTTTCCTGCAGTTTGCAGGGTGGTTCGGGGAACGCGAGAGCAAACCGCGGCGAAGCTGGTCTCCTTCCCCGGTTTGCTCTCGCGTTCCCCGAACCCCCGAGCAAGCAGGTCTCCTTCCCTGCGGTTTGCAGGGGGGTTCGGGGAACGCGAGAGCAAACCGCGGCGAAGCTGGTCTCCTTCCCCGGTTTGCTCTTGCGTTCCCTGAACCCCCCTTGAAGCCGCCCAACAGCGCTGCAGTATGGCCACATCTAACACCACTTGCAGCGCTGGTTGCTGTCAGTGTGGCCACTCTGCAGCGCTGGCCCTATACAGCTGTACTAATACAGCTGTAACAACCAGCGCTGCAAAATTTTAGATGTAGACATACACAAAGTCATGATGCTGAATTATGCCAAATTCAATTGAAAATAAGTCCCTCAATGGTTGTGTGTTAGAGGGGGTGTCTGAAGTGCTGTCGTTAATGCAGCAAGTCCTAGCAAACTGTGTGCGCAAAGGGGATTAAGTGCGGCGCTTCACCTGAATTTTGTATTTCTTGACCATTTCCAAGGTTGTTTTTTTTTTTCCATGGTGCCCATCATAGTGGCTTCCTAGTTCTGCTCGTCTTTGATGCAGAAAAAGCCACGGCAGGATAGGGTGTGCTTGCGTCTTTCACCAGCTAAGAGCTGTTATCTTCTGGAAGCTAGTGTTTGGGAGGTCTGGGAGCCTTGTAAAGCAAAGAAGGGTCACAGAAGCATTTCTCTTGTAGAGTGAATCCACAGACCTCCTGATGTTACAACAGTCTGGAAGCAAGGTAGCTTGGAATGGTATTCCTTGATGTAAATCAGTTTAGTGGGTGACCTTGTCAAGGGGTGAGGAGGAGGAGACCTTGTGCTACTTATTCCACTGCTCAGATACACATTCCTTCTCTCTCCTTTCCTGGCAAAATCTTTCAAGACATTCAGGATTACAATGGGCTCATACAACTCTGATGCACTAATCTGACTATTCCATAGCTGGCTGTCACCAAACGGATCCTGAAATTGGGCTCCAATCCACTACGATCCTATAAGAATTAAATAACAAATAGTTGAACTGTCTATCTCTTTTGAACCTTAGCGGCTCAGCATTCTGGGATCCATACCTCTGCGCGTTGCCTCTTCTGTGGAGGTAATCTCCATGTTACGCTTCCGAAAGAGCGATTAGAACTGTAGCCTTAAAGGATACATCTGCACTGCAATAAAACATCTGTGGTACTGAATCTCAGAGCCCAGGTCATTTGAATCAGGCTCTTGGGGCTGAGGCTGCAGGGCTGAAATAGGAGTGTAGACATTAAGACTTAGGCTGGAGCCTGAGCTCTGAGACCCACCCCTAAAATGTCATTTCAGAGCTTGGGTTCCAGCCTGAGCGCCAGTGTCTACCCTGCAATGTATAACCCCACAACATGAGCCCAAGTCAGCTGACCCTGGCCAGGTGTGGCTGTGCCATGGCCTTTTATTGCAATGTAGACATACCCAAAGTGTCTTGGAAGACTGACCCCTGTGCACGGGGTGAAGAGCCATTTAAGATTCAAAATAATCTCTTTCCCACCTATACCTGGTGATGTTGTCTCAAGTTGAGGACTGTTGTCGGAAGCGTTGAACATGGGCTATAGAGATGTTACTGACACAAACGAAAAGAATTGCTCATCATTGTAAACTCTCTGCATTATTTTCTTCTCCTTGTAATTTCTTTAGGGCTTTGTGCCACACTTTGGGTCTTGGAGGGCTGGACGTTAGTTTGTGATACAGCCAGTAAGACTGCTCAGAAACTTTACTGAACGTGATCTGGGAATGCTTTGTCATACTGGGACCATCTCTAGAAGCTTGGTACTTGTGCATGGGGTGAGGGTGAATAATGAATTTACTGAGAGAGATTTGTAGCAAGTCACTTTGCCTGTTCTTCATTAAACCTAAACTTTCTTTAAAAATCAGTACAGTGAAATTGCCAGATTGTCATCTATGGGATCTGACATCCTTCAGTTATCCATAGTACAGGTACATCCCAGACAAAAGCTGTGCAAGCAATACCTCACTACAGACCGTCACCCTGACTGCGACGGTCCATCTTGACGGGGGAGAGGAGAATTCAGTTCCTTCAATTCCATGCTGATCCTTATGTATGGCCCACCCTTCCTTTCTCACCTCTTCCTATCACACCTAAAGACCCACTTCTGCAACATCACCTATAGCGATCGCTTTAAAAAAAACAGACCCACTAAAACGTGCATATCTGGTGAGCAACTAGGTCACTGTGTCTCTGTAACCCTTCCTGGCCACTCTCTTTCCTACTATATGCTTTTCCCTTCATGTCCCCCACTGAGAGTGTAAGATCTCCGTAACATGTTCCTATTTCCTGTATGTTTCCCGTGATGCCCCAGATGCACTTGTAGGCCATATCCTTGTGCGTCTCTCTCTTAGCAATCAATCCTTCAGCATACTGAGCGGCTATAAAAGAATAATTATTAATCCTTGGCCTGTTTGCCGAGACTGCCACCAAAGGGACAAATTAATGCCCTAGTCCACGAGGAACTGGAGTAAATCCCATTAACTCATAGGTCACCGAGCAGCTGTCAGAGGGATTTTTGGTGATTAGGGGCCTGGGTTGGATTCTAGCCAGTGGCCAGGATCCAAGAGGCTCTGAATCCTATTATTATTATTACTCCTCTTGGCCATCCAATCGTTAGAAATATTGTAAAAGCTCCCCATGAAGATGTGCTCTTAAATCATTTCCCTTTGATCTTAGGTAGGAAGCACTTCCCCTGAAAGTTGCAGAGAGTAGAGGAGTTGGACTGATGACAAGTTATGCAGCTCTTACCAACAGTTTATGAAAATTAGCGGTGATTTCCTAGGGATACCATTGGAGGTTTAGGCCCTGCATTCGCAAGTAGTTCAGAAGTAACTGATGAATAGCGCTGCCTTTGATAGCTCTTTTATAGTCCAGTGCAGCTGTATGAAAATCAATTACAAAGGCAACTTAATTTTGTTTATCTTTAATTTTGGCTTTGGTTAGCAGATGTTTTCTGAGTCCCATAGTAGCCAGCTTAATTTGTTTTTCCTACAATGTGTAGCAGATATCTTCAGTCAACGAACTGATTCGTAAGTAAATTCTAATTTTTTTTTTAAAAGGAGGAGTAGGCTGCTTAGTGCTTACAAATGTCCACTCTCAAGATCAAGAATGTTAATGATGCTAGGTTTGACACGTCCACTTGTGCACCTGTTGGCTTGCTATAGAGAGTGAACTATTCTGTGTTTACCTGGGAACATAAGAGGGAAATGCACAGACTGTCACCTCTGGGTGGGTTAAAATGCTGGTTTAGGACACAACACACAGAAAGAGCTTAGGGTTTCATCCTACTGTCCACCTCTTAGCCTTATGGCTACAGTATTGGGCATAATTTAGATTGACTGGCTGTCTTTGCTCATGAGTGACTGACAGTGTTGCAGCTCAGAACAGAGGTGCGTTAGCAGATCTGTCACAGAACTCAAATAGCGGAGGCTGTGGTGGGCAGGCCTGTGGGACGCTGATCGCATTGTATGGAAGGTTGTACACAATCCCTGCTTGCACAGTGCTTAGCTCCTGTAAACTTTGCCAGTCATTCCCTTCTGAGCACCAGACTGATTCTCAACTGTACAAAATTAAAACAACCACAACAATTGTATTACTGATAGTAACAGATAAACCTCAGGATTGGCAATGAAAACTTTTCTTTTAAAATGCTTAGTAAACTATAGAAGAGCTTGAAAGACTAATCAGATTTCTTGTCCATCCAATCCTATCTTTCTATCTCTGCAGAAATCTTTGTGGGTTTCAGTTGCATCTTATTTTTCATATGTTGTAGTGGTATAATGAGTGCTCCTATTGTTGCACTAATTTAACTGTCATATCTTCTTCAGCATTCAGCTGCTTACGTTAAAGATGTTGCTTATCAGGGCAGACTTGAACCACTGAGTAGCTTGGGCTAGTTTGATGAAAACATTTTGATAACAGTCTTGTGATTTTTTTAATTTCTGTTTTCTCTTCCAGCATTATAGTGTCCCTCTAGGAAATGGTACTCCACACACACTGATAGAAACACTGAAATGTCGAAGTTCTGACTGTCTAAAAATACTTTTCAGAGTAAGGGTAGTCTCTGAATCACAGCTGCTTAGTACCTGGGGATGTGCTAGTGTGACAAAGGGTTCTTGATATCTACCTTAACTTCTTAGTATCTGTGGAGAGACGGACACTAATATGGTTGATCCATGTATTTTGTGCCACTAGGTTTGAGGTTAATAATAATACTGCTATAGCACTTCTGGGCAATAGATTTCAAGACACTTCGCAAAGGAGGTCGTTATCACCCAGTTCAGTCTCTTTCCCATTCTTCAACTTTTGTGTCCCATCAGCCCTGTCGAGCTAAACAAAAAGACATTGCAGAAAACATAGGCTGCAGGACTCGTGAAAACCACCATCCCAGCTATTTCAGGAGCATTGCTTGATCAGTTCCTTGTACCACCTGGGAAAAGGTATTTGGCTCAGCCAGTGCAGTCTGGGATGGTTTCTTCTCATTGTAAGGGGGAAGCTGTAAGTGATGTAGCAGCAACTGTTCAGCTGATCCTCCCGACTCCATCCCAAGCCACGTGCGTGGAAATGAGTCCCTGCCCCCAACATGGGTGCTGAGCATTACCGATGGGTACTTCAGGGTCCCAGAGTGCACTGGTACCACCACAATTGTACGGCATGTTGGGCGAATGTACCAAATTGCTCCGGCAGAAACAGTGTTTCTGAAGAGATGTGTGCTGAATAAAGGGAGGCAACAGACCAGTTCATACAATCATTCCTGCACTGGTTTTCTTGCTGAATGTCATCCATTACGTCCCACCAGAGAAGGGGGTCATTCTGGGGGGTTTCTCCTTTCCGCCTTACATCCTTAGCATTTGTTGTACAATACCCAGTGTATGCCGAATGCTTTAGAATTAGGAGTGGTGGTTGTTCTTGGTGTGCCTCTGTCCTTTTGGGTTATTTTTTTGTGTGTGTGGATGTGCTGCTTAAAGTATAGCGGGACTCTTGGAAAGGGGTGTCTAGACAGCGTCCTAGACTGACAGAAAAATATTAATCTGACCAAAACCAAGCAAAGAAAGATCCAGATTGTGATCTTTGCACATTAGAAACAAAGCAGTTGAAACCTGCTGGGGATTTTGATCAAAGCCGTAGAATTAGCCTGGGAAGTATTCCCAGCCAAGAAGATATGATGTAAACTCTTTATGATGACATTTTGGCTCTTGTGCTTAACATATCCTGTATGTGTCATGTGCATACACAGAGAAGGTTAAACGAATTATCATCTTTGACAAAGTTTTACTATATGGAACATTCCAGCTACAGAGGAATTTGTCACAGGGCATAGTATAAAATCAACTGATCCAGATTGAAATAGTCGTAGTTGGGCAATTCATCAAAAGGCTATTATCATTCCCGCCCCCTGTGAGTTTTATTGAACTTCCGTGTCACTGATCAGTTTGTTTCCAAAAACTTGAAGAAATCATTTTTTCCCTCCCACTTCCAAAGATCCATGTTTGCTTGGGAACGGATAGAGTGACTCCCAAGTATCCCTGAGTTCAAGGGACATCATGCAGTTGAGCCTCAGGGTTATCCATGTGCCACACAGATTTGATATTTCCACACTTACTGTTGAATTTTATTTAGAATCATGAAGGTGATGTTATAGAAAGAGTTGTTGACGCTAGAGGAAAGCGATTCCCCGGAACTTGATTTTCTGTGTAAATAATTATTTGTGGGTCTGTCACTCATTGCTTCTCACTTTTGGGCCTTGTCAAGCTGAGATCTGAGATCTGACTGGGAATAGGCATGGTTTTCTGAAAAGTGTCCCTGGCAGACAAGCCATGGAGATGAAAAGCAATACTATAGAAAAAGCCATCCTAGATCAATAGCAGCAATCCGATGCCCACACACCAAGCTGTACAGTGTGTTCTTCAGCAGTGAAACTGGGCTAGGGGACACTGTGCCCGGTAGATGCTCTATTAGCACAAATATCATACGTAAGAGTCAGCAAAACACAGATGCCAAATATCAGAGGGGTAGCCATGTTAGTCTGGATCTGTAAAAGCAGCAAAGAATCCTGTGGCACCTTATAGAGTAACAGACGTTTTGGAGCATGAGCTTTCGTGGGTGAATACCCATTTCATCAGATGCATGTAGTGGAAATTTCCAGGGGCAGGTATATATGTGCAAGCAAGCTAGAGATAATGAGGTTAGTTCAATCAGGGAGGATGAGGCCCTGTTCTAGCAGTTGAGGTGTGAAAACCAAAGGAGAAGAAACTGGTTTTGTAGTTGGCAAGCCATTCACAGTCTCTGTTTAATCCTGAGCTGATGGTGTCCAATTTGCAGATGAACTGAAGCTCAGCAGTTTCTCTGTTCAGCCAATCACTAAACAACAGATGCCAAAGAGGCTGGAGCAAGAGGGAGGCAGAGCAATACAAGGGGCAACGGAAGGAAATAGTCAAAGGTTTAGACTGAACATGAGGGAAGATTTATTACCAGGGAGACACTAAAATAGCAAAATAGATGAAAGCGCCATTGCTTTGGCCACCTACGTCTAGACTGGACAAAGCCCTGGAGATCAAACTGTGAGGAGAAGTCCTGCTCCATTCCCCAGGGAAAGCTGCTAGTTGTCTTCCATCTCCAACTTCTGTTGCTCTTTGGGATTTTTAAAATAGCACCAAAAGACGAGCAGTGAGGATGAGGCAGCTTCCCTGTGCCTACTGCAGCTCAGAAGGTCTTTAATGTCCTATGCTGTTTTATCACCGGAAGATACCTACACAGAGCCCAGGGGAGCTGGAGGGTGAGTGGCAGCTTGACTGAAGTGTATTTGCCTTTGTCAGTTTAACTTAGGACTCTTAGCGCTTCGCCAACGTACGTTTGATGTGTACAACATCAAGGGAACCATCTAATCCAATGAGCAAAAGATTCCCTGTGGTAAACAGAATGCTAAAGCACTCAGTAAATGAAAGGGAGTATTTCTTCACACAGCCCATAGTCAACCTGTGGAACTCTTTGCCAGAGGATGTTGTGAAGGCCAAGACTATAACAAGATTCAAAAAAAGAACTAGATAAATTCATGGAAGTTAGGTTCATCAACGACTATTAGCCAGGATGGGCAGGGATGGTGTCCCTAGCCTCTGTTTGCCAGAAGCTGGGAATGGGCGACAGGGGTTGGATCACTTAATTATTCCCTGTTCTGTTCATTCCCTCTGGGGCAGCTGGCATTGGCCGCTGTCGGAAGACAGGATACTGGGCTAGATGGACCTTTGGTCTGACCCAGTATGGCTGCTCTTATGTTCAATTATAACACAGAATACAAAGTGTATATTATTTTTTATTACAAATATTTGCACTGTAAAAATGATAAACAAAAGAAATAGTATTTTTAGTTCACATCGTACAAGTACTGTATTGCAGTCACTTTGTTGTGAAAGTGCAATTTACAAGTGTAATTTTTTTGTTACATAACTGCACTCAAAAACAAAGCAATGTAAAACTTTAGAGGCTACAAGTCCACTCAGTCCTACTTCTTGTTCAGCCAATCACTAAAACAAACAAGTTTGTTTACATTTACAGGAGCTAATGCTGCCTGCTTCTTATTTACGGTGTCACCTGAAAGTGAGAACAGGCATTTGTATGGCACTTTTGTAGCTGGCATTGCAAGGTATTTACATGCCAGATATGCTGAACGTTCGTCTGCCCCTTCATGCTTTGGCCACCATTCCAGAGGACATGCTTCCATGCTGATGACGTTCGCCAAAAAAATAATGTGTTAATTAAATTTGTAACTGAACTTCTTGGGGGAGAATTGTGTGTGTCCTGCTCTGTTTTACCCACATTCTGCCTTATATTTCATGTTCTTCTTCGAGTGATTGCTCACATCCATTCCAGTTAGGTGTGCGCGCTGCGCGTGCACGTTCGTCGGAAACTTTTTACCCTAGCAACTCCAGTGGGCCGGCAGGTCGCCCCCTGGAGTGGCGCCGCCATGGCGCTCAATATATATCCCTGCCGGCCCACTCACTCCTCAGTTCCTTCTTACCGCCGTGTCGGTCGTTGGAACTGTGGAGCGCGGCATAGCTGTCCTCCACGTCCCTAGCTCTCCTTGTTCTCTATCGTTTATCTCTAGCACTATTGTAGTTGTTAATTAGATTGTTAAGTGTAGATAGTAGTAGTTAAGTTAAGTAGTTTGTAAATAGTTCTTCGCCGGGGGCTTAGCCCTTCCCGGCACCCGGCACCAGGCTCATGCCTGGTTCGCCGGGCTTCAAGCAGTGTGCGGCCTGCAAGAAGCCCATGCCCACCAGCGATCCCCACGACGCGTGCCTGAAGTGCCTGGGGGAATCGCACAGATCCGACAAGTGCCGCATCTGCAAGGCTTTTAAGCCAAGGACTAAGAAGGAGAGGGATCAAAGGCTCCGGACTCTCCTTATGGAGGCGGCACTTGACCCGGCGGCTTCGCAGGCCGTGATCTCGGCGCCGGCACCGGATCGCACCGGCACCGAGAAGACTCCCCGGCACCGACCTTCTCCGGCACCGGGGACAGAGCCTAGGCCGTCGAAGTCTATTACTCCGGCCAGGCAGACCCGACTGGAGCGCCCGGCCTCAACATCGGCCGCGGCGCCGCCGGCACCGTCGACTCCGGGCCCAGCGGGTCCGTCGAGTCCGGTGCCGCCAAGCTCCCCCATGACATCTGGGGTTGAGATAATGGTGCCATCCACACCAGAGACCTTCGCCTCGGCACGGGACCTCATAGCCATGACTGAGCCCACTCAGCGGCCACCCCCGGTACCGCCGGTGCGGGTCGTGTCCAGAGGAAAACCTATGATGTCGGCACCGTCCCGGGACTCACTTTCTCGATCCAGGTCCCGACGTCACGGTCGCTCCAGATCCCGCCGCCGCTCGCAGTCCCGGCACCGCTCCCCTCAGCGGTACCGGTCGCACTCGCGGCACCGGTCGACATCACGACGATCGCGTTCGGACTCCAGCCGCAGATACCGACACCGCGATTCCAGGAGCCGATCCAGACTTTATTCGCCGCACCGGTCGACCTCCCGGCGCCGAGCTGGTGGCAGGTCCCGGTCCCGGTCGACCTCCCGGCACCGAGCTGGTGGCAGGTCCCGATCCCGGCACCGAAGCGGCGCCCGGTACCGGTCCAGATCCCGGCACCGTGACAGAACCCGGTCCCGGTCCCGGCACCGATATGACTCCCGGCACCGGTCCCCGGCACCGAGACGATCGTCCGTGCCAGCCCGCGCGGACCCTTACCATCCAGGGTCCGCCCCGCCATGGCCCTCCAGACAGCCGTCCGTATCCTCGCTGACGGACAGTGGGTACGCGCTGGGCACCGACCGGCAGGCGGCGCTGTTCAGCAATCCGCCACAGCAGGACCAAGGCCCGCAGCAATGGGGATTCTGGACACCCTGGGCATATCATCAGGCCCAGGGCCCCCAACAGCTCCCTGCTAGGCCGGCGACTGCGGAGCGCAGGGCACCTGAAGCCTCGTTGTCTCGCCCCCCTCCCTCCCCGGATGGGGAGGAAGGGTCCAAGCATCAAGACTCCGCTTTGGCTCCTGAGGCAGAGGCGAGGGCCGAAGGAGACCCGCCGTTAGACACTCTCTTGCTGGGGGTCTCCTCATCCTCCTCCCCGGATGAAGCGGTGGCTGGGACCTCCTCCAACAGCCCCCCCCCGCTGGACCTCAGGGCGCACCAGGACCTCCTCAGGCGAGTAGCTCAAAATCTGAGTCTGCAAGCCGAGGAGGTCTCGGAGATAGAGGATCCAATTGTGACCATCCTCTCGGCAGACGCTCCCACCAGAGTCGCCCTGCCGTTCGTACGAACCATCCAGGCCAACGCCAACACCATCTGGCAGTCTCCGGCCTCCATTCCTCCCACTGCGAAGGGCGTAGAGAGGAAGTACATGGCTCCTTCTAAGGGCTACGAGTACCTCCACGTGCACCCGACCCCGTGTTCCCTGGTGGTCCAATCAGTCAACGATAAAGAGCGTCACGGCCAGGAGGCTCCAGCCCCCAAATCCAGGGAGGCCAGGCGGATGGATCTCCTCGGCCGTAAAGTGTACTCGGCTGGGGCGCTGCAGCTCAGGGTCTCCAACCAGCAGGCCCTGCTGAGCAGATACGCCTTCAACTCCTGGGTGGCAGCAGATAAATTCAAGGAGCTGCTGCCACAAGATGCTCGTCAGGAGTTTACGGCCATTTTGGAGGAAGGCAAGAAGGTCGCACGCACGTCCTTGCAAGCCTCTTTGGACGCTGCGGACTTGGCTGCCCGTACCCTCGCGTCGGGTGTAACAATGCGTCGCCTCTCCTGGCTGCAGGTTTCTGGCCTTCCGCCGGAGCTCCAGCACACTATACAGGACCTTCCTTTCGAAGGCCAAGGCTTATTCTCGGACAAGACAGACCCCAGACTCAAGAGTCTGAAAGACAACCGAGTCATCATGCGGTCACTTGGGATGCACACACCAGTGACGCAACGCAGACCCTTCCGGCCGCAGCAACAACAACAACAGCGCAGGCCGTATTCCCAGTTCCGCCAGCGGCAGGACCTTAACAGGCGCCGCGGCAGGAACGGAAGGCGCAGGCACTCGGGGAACCAAGGGGGGCAGAACCAAGGCTCCTCTAAGCCCCCGCCTGGACCTAAGCCTTCATTTTGAAGGTGCGCCCGAGGGCGCAGTAACAGTTTCCCCAATGGATCCTTCCCCCCCGTTTTCCAACCGCCTTTCGTTTTTCCTCCCGGCGTGGTCCCTAATAACATCAGACCGCTGGGTCTTACGCACGGTGCAGTCGGGATACCGCCTGCAGTTTGTTTCATTTCCTCCTCCCCGCCCCCCTTCCTCGTCCCTCTTCAGGGACCCCTCTCACGAGCAATTCCTTCGGCAGGAGGTGCAGACGCTCCTCGGCAAAGGAGCTATAGAGGCGGTGCCGGAGAACGAGAAAGGCAAGGGGTTTTATTCCCGCTACTTCCTGATCCCCAAGGCCAAGGGGGGCCTCAGGCCTATCCTCGACCTGCGAGAGCTCAACAAGTACCTGGTGAAGTTGAAGTTCCGCATGGTATCCTTGGGGACCATTATCCCATCCTTGGATCCGGGAGACTGGTACGCCGCCCTCGACATGCAGGACGCGTATTTTCACATTGCTATCTGGCCACGTCACAGACGTTTCCTTCGCTTCGTTGTGGGGTCTCTTCATTACCAATTTGCAGTCCTCCCATTTGGCTTGTCCATGGCCCCGAGGGTGTTTACGAAGTGCATGGCAGTTGTTGTGGCGCAGCTCCGGCGCAGTCGTATCCACGTGTTTCCGTATCTGGACGATTGGTTGATTCGGGGCACGTCGGAACAACAAGTCTGCAGCCATGTCCGCGTGATCACCGACATGTTCGCCACTCTGGGCATCTTGGTGAACACAGACAAGTCCACCCTGGTTCCCACACAAAAGGTGGAATTCATCGGGGCCGTCCTGGACGCCACTGTGGGCAGGGCCTTGCTGCCATTGCAGCGGTTCCAGGCCTTGTCGGCGATCGTGCATCGGCTGCGGACAGCCCCCTTAACGTCAGTGAGGACATGTCTAACCCTGTTAGGCTCATAGACTCATAGACTCATAGACTCATAGGTCAGAAGGGACCAATCTGATCATCTAGTCTGACCTCCTGCACAAGGCAGGCCACAGAACCCCACCCATCCAATTTTATACAACCCCTATCCCAGGACCGAGTTATTGAAATCCTCAAAAATGGTTTGAAGACCTCAAGCTGCAGAGACACCACCAGCAAGCGACCCGTGCCCCACGCTGCAGGGGAAGGCGAAAAACCTCCAGGGCACCTGCCAATCCGCCCTGGAGGAAAATTCCTTCCCGACCCCAAATATGGCGATCAGCTAAACCCTGAGCATGTGGGCAAGAGTCACCAGCCAGCACCCAAGAAGGAGTTCTCCGCAGCAACTCAGTACCCATCGCATGCAACATCTCCCCGCAGACCATTGAGCAGACCCGTCTGGTGGTAATTCAAGATCAATTGCCCAAATTGACGATCCTATCATAACATCCCCTCCATATACTTATCAAGCTTTGTCTTAAAGCCAGGAAAGTCTTTTGCCCCTACTACTTCCCTCGGAAGGCTATTCCAGAACTTCACTCCCCTAATGGTCAGAAACCTTCGTCTAATTTCAAGTCTAAACTTCCTAATATCCAGTTTATACCCATTCGTCCTCGTGGCTACATTAGTACTAAACTTAAGTAATTCCTCCCCCTCCCTAACGTTAACCCCCTTGATATATTTATATAGGGCGAGCATATCCCCCCTCAGCCTTCTTTTGGCCAGGCTAAACAAGCCAAGCTCTTTGAGTCTCCTTTCATAAGGCAGTTTTTCCATTCCTCGGATCATCCTCGTAGCCCGTCTCTGAACCTGTTCCAGTTTGAATTCATCCTTCTTGAACATGGGACACCAGAACTGCACACAGTATTCCAGATGGGGTCTCACCAACGCCGTATACAACGGTACTAACACCTCCTTATCCTTGCAGGAAATACCCCGCCTGATGCATCCCAAAATCGCATTTGCTTTTTTAACAGCCGTATCACATTGGCGACTCATAGTCATCCTGCTATCAACCAGTACCCCAAGGTCCTTCTCTTCCTCCGTCGCTTCCAACTGATGCGCCCCCAACGTATATCCAAATTTCTTATTATTAATTCCTAAATGCATGACCTTGCACTTTTCACTATTGTATTTCATCCTATTTCTATTACTCCAGTTTACAAGGTGGTTCAGATCTTCTTGAATAGCATCCCTGTCCTTCTCCGTGTTAGCAATACCCCCCAGCTTCGTGTCATCCGCGAACTTTATTAGCACATTCCCGCTCTTTGTGCCAAGGTCAGTAATAAAAAGGTTAAATAAGATCGGTCCCAAGACCGATCCTTGAGGGACTCCACTGGTGACCTCCTTCCAGTCCGACAGTTCACCTTTCAATACGACCCTCTGGAGTCTCCCCTTTAACCAGTTCCTTATCCACCTTACAACTTTCATATTCACTCCCAGTTTTTCCAATTTAACTAACAGCTCCCCGTGCGGAACCGTGTCGAACGCCTTACTGAAATCTAGGTAAATTATATCTACCGCATTTCCTTTATCTAAGTAATCCGTCACCTTCTCAAAGAAGGAGATCAGATTGGTTTGGCACGATCTACCTTTAGTAAATCCGTGTTGCAGTTCGTCCCAATTACCATTGACCTCTATGTCCTTAACTACTTTCTCCCTTAAAATTTTTTCCAAGACTTTACATACTACAGACGTCAAGCTAACAGGCCTATAATTACCCGGATCACTCTTTTTCCCTTTCTTAAAAATAGGAACTACATTAGCAATCCTCCAGTCATACGGCACAACACCCGAGATTATCGATTGCTTAAAAATTCTCGCTAACGGGCTCGCAATTTCACGCGCCAGTTCCTTTAATATCCTCGGGTGGAGATTGTCCGGGCCCTCCGACTTCGACCCATCAAGCTGTTCAAGTACGGCCTCTACCTCAGTTGCAGTAATATCCACTTCCATATCCACATTCCTGTTTATCATCCCTCCATCATCGCAAGGTTCCTCACTAGTCTTATTAAAAACCGAGGCAAAGTACTTGTTTAGATGTTGGGCCATGCCTAGGTTATCCTTAACCTCCATTCCATCCTCAGTGTATAGCGGCCCCACTTCTTCTTTCTTTGTTTTCTTCTTATTTATGTGGCTGTAGAACCTTTTACTATTGGTTTTGATTCCCTTTGCAAGTTCCAGTTCAATGCGGCTTTTAGCCTTCCTCACTTTATCCCTACATGTTCTGACCTCAGCAAGGTAGCTTTCTTTACTGATCCTGCCTTCCTTCCACTCCCTGTAAGCTTTCTGCTTTTGTCTAATCCCCTCTCTGAGTTGCTTGCTCATCCAGTTTGGCCTGCAACTCCTGCCCATGGTTCTTTTCCCCTTTCTCGGGATGCAGGCTTCCGACAGTCTCCGCAGCTGCGACTTAAAGTAATTCCAGGCCTCCTCCACATTTAATTCCACTAATTCCTCCGTCCAATCCACTTCCCTAACTAATTTCCTTAACTCTTTAAAATTAGCCCTCGAGAAGTCAAAAACCCTAATGGCGGCTTGTACTTTTGTGACCAATTACGCTCGGCTCCGCATGAGGCCCCTCCAGTTGTGGCTCATCAGTCATTACAGGCCGACAAGACAGCCGCTAGATATGTTAATCACAATCCCCCAGAGGGTCCTCGATTCTCTCGGCTGGTGGCTAGACCAGTCAGTGTTGTGTGCGGGTCTCCCCTTCCACCCATCTCAGCCCTCGGTGTCCCTAACAACGGATGCCTCAGATCTCGGCTGGGGGGCCCACGTAGGGACCCTGAGGACGCAGGGCCTGTGGTCCCAGGAGGAGGTGGGGCTACACATCAACATGCGGGAGTTGAGAGCGGTCCGTCTTGCTTGTCAAACGTTCTGTCATCAGCATCAGGGTCGCTGTGTCGCGGTGTTCACCGACAACACGACGACCATGTATTATATCAACAAGCAGGGCGGCACCAGATCCTCCTCCCTGTGCCACGAGGCGATACGACTCTGGGACTTTTGTGTAGCCCACTCCATTCACCTCATGGCTTCCTTCCTCCCCGGAGTACGGAACACGCTGGCGGATCGATTGAGCAGATCCTTCCTGTCACACGAGTGGTCCCTTCGCCCAGACGTCGCCCTCTCCATCTTCCGGAGGTGGGGTTATCCCCGGGTGGACCTCTTCGCGTCCAAGGGGAACAGGAAGTGCCAAGTGTTCTGCTCCTTTCAGGGCAGGGAGCCCGGGTCGATAGCGGATGCCTTCCTCATCCAGTGGTCGACCCACCTGTACTATGCGTTTCCCCCATTCCCTTTGGTCCACAGGGTCCTTCTGAAGGTACGCAGGGACAGGGCTCACGTGATCATGGTAGCCCCGGCATGGCCCAGACAGCACTGGTACCCCATGCTGCTGGACCTGACTATAGCCGACCCAGTTCCCCTGCCCCTTCATCCGGACCTGATTACCCAGGAGCACGGGACCCTCTGTCACCCGGACCTGCAGTCGCTGCACCTAGCAGCGTGGCTCCTGCGTGGCTGACTGGCTCTGAGCTGCGCTGTTCCTCGCCGGTGAGGGAGGTGCTCTTGGGCAGCAGGAAGCCGTCCACAAGAGCGACATATTTGGCCAAATGGAAGCGCTTCTCCTGTTGGTGCGTGGAGAGAAATCTCCGCCCTATGGAAGTTTCGGTAGCCGATATCTTGGACTACATTTGGTCCCTTAAAGGGCAAGGTCTGGCCATATCGTCGTTGCGAGTCCACCTAGCAGCTATCTCCACCTTTCATCCGGGTGCGGATGGTCGCTCTGTTTTTTCTCACCCGACGGTGTCTAGATTCCTTAAGGGGTTGGAACGTTTATACCCTAACGTCCGTCCCCCTGCTCCAACCTGGGATCTTAACCTGGTGTTGTCCCGGCTCATGGGGCCCCCCTTTGAGCCGTTAGCCACTTGCTCCCTGCTTTACCTCTCTTGGAAGACGGCCTTTCTAGTAGCTATCACCTCAGCTAGACGGGTGTCGGAACTCCGGGCTCTTGTGGTAGACCCCCCATATACGGTCTTCCACAAGGACAAGGTGCAGCTGAGACCACACCCTGCTTTTCTCCCCAAGGTGGTCTCAGCCTTCCACGTCAACCAAGAGATATTCCTTCCGGTTTTTTTTCCCGAAACCTCACTCCTCAGGCAGGGAGCAGCAGCTCCACTCGCTTGATGTCCGTAGGGCTCTCGCGTTCTACGTGGAGAGGACCAAGCCCTTCCGCAAATCCCCCCAGCTTTTCGTGGCAGTAGCGGACCGCATGAAAGGGCTTCCTATCTCCTCCCAGAGGTTATCCTCTTGGGTAACGTCCTGCATCAGGACCTGCTATGACTTGGCCCATGTCCCTACGGGCCGTGTGACTGCGCATTCTACCAGGGCGCAGGCGTCGTCGCTGGCTTTCCTCGCCCGTGTGCCCATCCAGGAAATCTGTCGGGCAGCGACCTGGTCATCGGTCCACACCTTTGCTTCCCACTACGCCCTGGTCCAGCAGTCTAGAGAGGACGCGGCCTTTGGATCTGCAGTGCTCCATGCCGCGACTTCTCGCTCCGACCCCACCGCCTAGGTATGGCTTGGGATTCACCTAACTGGAATGGATGTGAGCAATCACTCGAAGAAGAAAAGACGGTTACTCACCTTTGTAACTGTTGTTCTTCGAGATGTGTTGCTCACATCCATTCCACACCCGCCCTCCTTCCCCACTGTCGGAGTCGCCGGCAAGAAGGAACCGAGGAGCGGGTGGGCCGGCAGGGATATATATTGGGCGCCATGGCGGCGCCACTCCAGGGGGCGACCTGCCGGCCCACTGGAGTTGCTAGGGTAAAAAGTTTCCGACGAACGTGCACGCGCGGCGCGCACACCTAACTGGAATGGATGTGAGCAACACATCTCGAAGAACAACAGTTACAAAGGTGAGTAACCGTCTTTTATAGCCGTCTCGGATGATGGCTTGTTCATTTTAAGAACACTTTCACTGCAGATTTGACAAAATGCAAAGAAGGTACCAATGTGAGATTTTTAAAGATAGCTACAGCACTTGACTCAAGGTATAAGAATCTGAAGTGCCTCCCAAAATCTGAGGGACGAGGTGTGAAGCTTTCAGAAGTCTTAAAAGAGCAACACTTTGCTGCTACAGAACCTGAACCAGCAAAAAAGAAAATCAACCTTCTACTGGTGGGATCTGACTCAAATGATGAAAATGAACATGTATCAGTCCATACTGCTTTGGATCGTTATTGATCAGAACCCATCATCAGCATGAACGCATGTCCTCTGGAATGATGGTTGAAGCATGAAGGGACATGAATCTTTAGCGCATCTGGCACATAAATATCTTGCAACCCCGGCAACAACAGTGCCATGCAAATGCCTGTTCTCACTTTCAGGTGACATGGTAAACAAGAAGCAGGCAGCAGTATCCCTGTGAATGTAACCAGACTTGTTTGTCTGAGCAATTGGCTGAAGTAGGACTGAGTGGACTTACAGGCTCTAAAATTTCACATTTTTATTTTTGAATGCAGGTTTTTTTGTACATAATTCTACATTTGTAAGTTTAACTTTCATGACAAAGAGATTGCACTACAGCACTTGTATGAGGTGAATTAAAAAATACTATTTTGGTTTTTTTACAGTGCAAATACTTGTAATAAAAAATAAATGTAAAGTGAGCACTGTACTCTTTGTATTCTGTGTTGTTATTGAAATCAATATATTTGAAAATGTAGAAAACTTCCAAAAATACTGAAATAAATGGTATTCTATTATTGATTAACAGTGCGATGAATTGAGATTAATTTTTTTAATTGCTTGACAGCCCTAGTTGATATCTGACCTGATTGTACAGAGGTGCTGTGCAATGCAGCTGCCATTAACTCTGGTTGAAGCTCCACTCCTCTGGAAATTCAGGTCTCTTGTTTGGAAGTAACTATTTGGTTATTACTGGAATCCACGCAATCACCTAGGCCAGGCTATGGAACTAGATTCTGTCACAGGTTAAAGCACAGGCATATGACAAAGAGATGAACAGCATCTGTATTATTACTTATTCGTATTAAGGTGGCACCTAAAGGCTCCAGGCAGGGATTGGAGTCCTGTTGTGCTAGGAGCTGTACAGACACTTGTGCATGTGTGTGCGCGCTCTCGCTCTCTCTCTCTCTCTCTGAAAAGACAGACCCTTCCCCAAAGATCTGCTTGGGTTTCACATTTTTCTTTGGTTCCTTGTTTCTATACCGACTTAAAAAAGACAGTAAGCCCCAAAGGTACCCTTAATGTAAGGGTTAGATGTCAACAAAGCCGAAGAGTTGTGTTTATGTTGAAATGCCTTCAGAAATGTAATCCTGTTGTGCCCTAGTCTTGCAAAGCTCTCTGAGCTTGGGGTGGGCTTTCACCCTGCTAACACCACCCAGGCTCAACAGGGTGAGTTTCAGTTTCCCTTGCTTTGTACTGTTTAAGTGGAGCCCTTCTTGTTACTTTTCCCAGCACAAACCCAGCTCCACTGCCCTGTATTAGGTGATTACATGGGTCCCAGTGGTAACTAATTAGTTGCTTTCAAAAAAAGGCAAGTGAGGGTTGCACCGTAAAATGGAAATATCCAAGCATGCATTGCACCTTATTACTCCTGCCTCCTCGGGAGCTGAGCACTGAGTGTTGTAAAGAGGTGTGGTTATAAATAATGAAGGTAATTAACACAGTCTTTTGTAGCTGGGCACCAAGGGTAGAGCGGGCTGGGTGCTCCCAGGGGTTGGTTTTTCAGCTCCGTGTCAGGAAGAAAGTATAAAATAGAAAGTATAAAACTAGGTTTTTGCTGTTTGCAGCTGAAGATGAAAAGGCACAAACAATGCTCCATGTGTTGGATGAATTTCTCCATTATTATTCCACAGACTGTACAATGTTCAGATGTATTGTCTTCCAGGTTTTAACGACAGGAAGCTGGAATTTTTAAGGCTGCTTCCATCTGCACCCAATTATAAAAAAGCCATGAAAAAAGCTATTTACTAGCTGTCAATTCAGAACGACTTCAGAAAGCAGCCCCTCCACCTTCAATGATAGCTTCCCAACAGCCACTTAGCGCTAGGAAGTTGTGGGTAAGAGGTACATTAAAACAGCCTAACATCAATCCAGCCAGTTAATCCTGTAACTTGGAGATGGTTCTACCTGTAACAGCTCAGAAAAGCTTCGAGGATGTTTGGTGTGGCTTTTAAAATCACTTGAGGCACCCAGTTTTCGATTTAAAGACACAGAGAACTTTTATTATGGTAGCACTCAGTGTCTCCACTCAGGATTGGGGTCCTGTTGTGCCAGGCGCATTGTGCAAACATAGAGGAAGATGTGATCCTTCCCCCAAAGAGCATACGGTCTAGAGACAGATGCAGGATGGGGGAACAAGACATAACCTATGAGAAAAGTGACTGAGTAATCAGGGATTGGTACGCCAGATGGTTTGTGTAACACGTTTACCCAGATGTCTTACTGTGGAGTTGGGACAAGGAAAGGATTGTGGGAGGAAGAGAGTTGGAGGGAGGTGAAGAGGGAAATAGGGTGAGGAGGAGGAGGGTGGGGTTGGGCAGCTGAAAAGGCTGTAGAGGAAATAGGAGGAGGTGAGAAGAAGCTGGTGTACTACAGTCAACAAAGAAAGAAAATCTAGAGTCCACATTGCAGAGGTGGGGGAATCATGATGTCAGGCACCTGGGAAGGCTCCTCCAGGCTTCTGCGGGTGGAATCACTGTTCTGGAAGGGTCCCGAGAGCGAGTAGACCATGGGGAAATGAGAAGCTGGGAGGCCCCAAATTCCCTGCTTAAACTAAAGCGAGGCACAAACGCTCACTGAAACCAAACATACCATGTTCTGCTTCCCACACGCTCTCCCTGCCTGTTAAAGGGCAGGACAGCTGGCCAGGGCGCTCAGATCCGTGCTGTCTGGAAACACCTGGTTCTGTTGTGGCCCCTTTTGGAGAATATGCACAGGGAAACCCAAGGCTTAACACAGGGTGCACAAAATCAGTGTGACTAATACATCTCAGTCCTTGGGGACAGACCAGCTGGGACCCCGTGAATCTGGGGGGATGGTGTATTTCAGCCAGATCCCTCCTCAAACCCCAAAAAACCAGAATAACCAAAACTATTACAAATCGTGCTGCCCTTATCTCTGTCTGATACCTCCCCACATGTGTATGCTGGGCCATAGTGGTGTTCTGAGCCCACTGCAAATGCCAAATACACTGTGTGTACAAAGTGACAGGGCCAGGCCAGCTATTTTATCAGTATTGTATTTATTTGTTTCAGCCATTTGTATGGTGACCATCACCGCTGCCTCTGGGCACATTGTACCTGGGTTATGTTAAGGCATCTGTCATTCCCATACAGAAGGAGCTAATAATGTGTAAACCCCTCACCCCCACCCCATTGGCACAAGGAGCCTAAAAGGGACAAATCAAGAAGGATGTGAGGTGATGGGGGAACTAAAGCAGTGGCTATGTGAGGATTTGGTTGAGAGGTCTTGACTTCAACAGATGTCCAGGTAGAAGCATGTTCCCATGATAAATAAGCACTGGCCATCAAGAGCAGCTGGCCCCCTCCAGTTTCGTCCGTGAGAGGGTTTGCTTCTTCCTCCGCCCTGCACCAGAGCATTGAAGCAGACGGTCTCTGAGACAGCTGCTCCCTAGACCATTTAAGGCTTTGTGCATAGTGAGCAAGACCTTGAATTCCGCCCAGCGTTCATTGGTCTCCAGTGTGGAGGCATAGTCCCGACTGTGACGCACTGTGGGCCCAGGCTGGGGTTGCGACAGAAGCAGAAGGCACCCTCTCGAAGGGCGAGGGAGCCCCATGTGGCTGAGCAATGACCTTCCCGACCAGCTTCGCAGGGAGCTGTATCTAGTTGGCCTCAGCAGACTGGGGCATGAAATGTACTAGGGAAAATATTAACCTCCAACTTGAGCTGGGGCTGAGCTAATATCCCCCAGCCTTTGGGAGTCTGTAGAGCAGGGGTGGGCAAACTATGGCCTGCTGGCTGGATTCGGCCCATCAGGGCTTTGGATCCGGCCAGCAGAATTGCCACCCAAGTGGTGCCACGGGCCCTGCACCGCTCCCAGAAGCGGCCGTAGGGTGAGCAGATGTCTCAATTTTATAGGGACAGTCCCGATTTTTGGGCCTTTTTCTTATATAGGCACCTATTACCCCCCACCCCCTGTCCTGATTTTTCACATTTGCTGTCTGGTCATCCTAAGCGGCCGGCACCAAGTCCCTGCAGCCCTGTGGGGGCGGGCAGAGGGCTCTGCATGCTGCCCTCACTTGCAGGCACCGTCCCCCACACCTCCCATTGACCAGGAGCGGGGAACTGTGGCCAATGGGAGCTTCGGGGCAGGTACCCACAGGCAAGGGCAGTGCACAGAGCCCTCTGCTCCCCCCTCCCCCAGGGGCTGCAGGGACGTGGTGCTGTCTGCTTCCAGGAGTGGTGCGGTGCTAGGGCAGGCAGGCAGGGAGCATCCTTGTCCCCTCCGAGACTCGAATGGGTTTTTGCCCTTTGTGTTTGTGTGTCTTCCCCACTTCCCAGAAACTTTTTGGGGAGGTCTCTGGTTTTCTGAAGTCTCCACGTAACTCTTCTGAGAATGACCAGATCATCTTCTCTCTTTATGGTACAACCTGCTAGTTGGCTGGGATCCAGCTGTGCGTATAATTAGTCGCACTGACAGGTGGAAGAGATCGGATAGCTTACGGAATGAGGTTGCTCCCTTGCCATCCTAAACTGAGTCCTCTTCACCTCAACTGACATGTGCAGGGCAGCAAGCAGGTTTACTGAAATCCAATCCTTACATTTTATCTGGCTTTAATACCCTGGGCAAGAGCAGAACATCTCACATCGCTCTTCCCCTCCCTAAGGGTCTTCTCCATACCCCACTGTCCTCAGCTGGAAAGCAAGCAGGGCTTTGCTCTGCAGATCAGAGTGCGCAGAACCTGCCCCACTTCCCTGGCCTTCTCCCTGCCCTTTGGTCCCAGGGCTAAACTGATTGACAGGTGCACGGACAGGGCAGGTC
This sequence comes from Gopherus flavomarginatus, assembly GCF_025201925.1. Classification (NCBI taxonomy): domain Eukaryota; kingdom Metazoa; phylum Chordata; order Testudines; family Testudinidae; genus Gopherus; species Gopherus flavomarginatus. Next base: position 298,443,182 of record NC_066618.1, on the reverse strand, counting down.
TGCAGTGCTGTGGAAAGATGGCCAAGCATGGTGTCATAGCCTAGCACAGCCAAGCTGAGAATGGCTTGGAAAAATCATTAGAAACCTGAGCCTGGGACCCGATCTTGGAATTAGTTACGTGTGGTTTGTTTTCTTTATAAAACGTATATTGGAAAAGGCGCCAATCAGCATCCCTTAGTGCAATTATTAGCTTTGAGATTTGTAACCGAGGAGGTGGAGGGTTATTTGGGGCGGTGGGGACTTAACTTGCTAAAGTAAACATAGGCAGTTCCTTGGCCACAAAGGTCACCTTCCATTGGGGTTACTCCAGTAGGTGACAAGACATGAGGTTTTGTTTGCTGATGGGAAGCGGAAGAGAAGGGGTGTGAGCCTTGCAAATATGCCAGCACAGAACGCCATCCGCTGGAGGTATTTTGAACTGTGGGCTGGTGTGCTGGGAAGAAATGTCCACGTTTAGAGGCTGTTAAGAAGAGCTCATTGCTCTTGATTCCCAGCAAATAGCGGGCCTCCAAGCCATTGAGCAGCGTGCTAAAATGACCTATATGCCAATGCAGATTTTGATCTGCCTCGTGGGGCTCTGAGCTTTCCAGCTCTCATTGCCTCCAAAAGACTGGACCTGGTCCATACTTAGCCGAGAGATGGCCCAGGAGAACCCAAGTGTGGCAGGAAGGCATTCAGTAGGTGGTGCTCTTCCCTCCATCACCATTGAACAAGTGCTCTGGCATAACACTAGGGGCACTGTACTGGCAAGACATTGAATGTGGTCCCATCCTTAACGATCCTGTGGCAATCTTACAAGCTCTGGAGGTTTGAACCCTGCTGTCATGCACATTCCAGCTTCGGTCATTGACGCTGCCGTTTCAATTGGGTCCTGTCGTTTTTCACATTCCCTCCCAAACTGTTCTGTGCTGCTACACTTGCCACCACATCCCACCTCAGACGTGATAGGTGGAGATGGGCAAATAAGGGGGGGAACAGCAGGGTTTAGTTTGAAAAAAATAATGAAGTTCATCAGATTGCTACTTTGATTTGGAGTGACTGCATGGTCCAGTGAGCAGGATACTGGACTGGAGGCCTGGGGTCTGTTCTGAGCTCTGCCGCTAACCAGCAGAGACACCTTATATAAGTCATGTCACTTGTCCGTGCTTCTGTTTTGCCTCCCACCCTCTGACTGCCTTGTCTTTGTGACTGTACATGCTGTGTGTCTGTATAGCACCCCGCACAATGGGGCCGCAGTCTCGGTGCTACTGTAATACGAGTGATAACTAATAACTTATGAATATATTTGTAAATGGGGAAACACTGAATAATTTGAAATTGACTGAATAAATGGAACAGATAATGGCCGACAAGCAGCAGTGATGTGTGAAGTGAACGGATTCTGCTCTGTTATGAAGCCGTGTGGGATCCTGGGGGATGGAACGCACTGTATAAATGTAAGAGAGAGTGAATGTATCTCGGCTCAGCCGGACGCAGTGTTGTTTGCCTGCTGCAAAAGAGTTGAAAGGCCGTTATTTATGGTAATGGCATAACATGGTTTCTGGGTGTGAAAATCCCTGTGGTGATCCTACAGAGAGTGAATGGGCAAGCGAGAACATATGTATAAAGCACAACATGGGAATTTAGCCAGAGGAATCTCCTGGCTAACTCTCCACATGCACTTCTTGGAAAACATACTGCATCCTTTACGGTGGTGAGATGGGGAGTAGAGGTCTTGCTTTCTTATGCCCTCTAGCTCAGTCCAAGGTCTGCGTGTTGGTGGAATGTGGCTCTCCCACAGCAAAGATGTGATAGTGGCCAATGGCAAGTAACGCACTGGCTTGAAAGTAAAGCATAGTTTTCACGATGGCATCGTCCCCAAAACATATGGAGAGCAAACGTATGATAAATATTAGAGAGAGCTCTCTGCTAGTAAACTTTGGAGCATTCGCTTATGTAAGAGCGTGCCAACCAGCCAGGAAATGCTATATCCAGATGTGAATTAAAATAAAGGAAATAATTTCCCATGATCATCAGAGTCAAAAGTGTTCACTCCTTAGCCCCAGTTTTGATACGTCGTGAGAGTTCCCTTTCTCTCTCTTTTGGTTGAGGTGTAAAACCCAAGTCCCGGACCTTTGCCGTTGAAGATCCTACAGTGTTTTGTGTAGGAGTAGGAATGTTAGCCCCGGAGTTTGGCCTAATGCCAACTCCAGCAATCTCATTCGCTCTACACCCATTGCCTCTGCAGTTTCATTTTGATACAATATTCTTCGCTTCCTGGCATAGTCCGATATGTGGATGTTTAAACAGCGGCTATGTTCCTCCCAAAAACTGGTTGCATTTCATTGGTGGGCAAAATGACCTGTGTGTAGCATTTATTTTACTTACATCCTAGTAATGTTAAGAGGTTGAATGTTAGTTTTGTAAAGCTCTTCAAATCATCTTCTGAGACTGTTCACACGACGGGCAGCAGCACCGAGGGATGTGTAGCAACTCGCTGCAGTGAAAAGCAATCTGCGTCCACGCTGCGATGTAGAGATATGTGTGTCAGTGAAAGGCTCTGGTGGGGGCAGCGCAGAAAAGTTTCAGCAGTTCCCTGCTGCCAGAGCCTTTCACTGCAGGGAGGAAATGCTCTGGCAGGGAGAAGGCAGCTGGGGGGAAAGGCTGCAGAGCAAGACACTGCACTGCTAAAAACAGCAGTGTAGAGGGGAGGTTAGGGTGAGCAGAGAACTGTGTAGGGTGTGTACTCACGTGCCTCCCCACACCCTTATGGCATGTCTTTACTTGCCTAAGCTGTTGCACTGGCCACAGTGCTCTTCATACCTGTGCCAGCTGCCCATGTGTGTATGGACTCAGTGTGCCCCCAAAAGAAGCCTGCAGTGTAGATGTACCTTGAAAGGTGATGCAGATGAAAGGAATTTGTTATCTTCTATAGCACTGGCTGGAGGGCATTGCCAGCTGCTACAGAGGATGGCCTGGTCCTTCAGGCACCCAGCCCTGCTCACCTTGATTTTCCAACTCTGTCATCTTCACTATAATCCATAGCTTTATTCCTAGGAACATCCTTTCCAGGGGATGGGAGGTCAGAGTGTGCACCACCCAGCCCTGCTGGATAAGCACTATGCCTGGGTGCTTCTGGTACTGACATGGTCACTTGCTGGTATTTAAATGGCTTCCTAGTGAACACCCTAATGAGGTGAATGGGGTATGGGAGGAATTAAACGGTGGGAAAGTCTCCCAGCAGGAGTAAAGGAACCCCCAGCGTGGGACAATTAGTACAAGCCTGGAGGATGCACGGCAGGGAACAATCCTGCACTGGTTCCCTGGCTACGGACTAGATGAGCTAGGGCCTAAGGGTTTTTTTTCCAGCTCTAATCTGCGTGAAGTTCATACCCTCTCAGTGCCGCTGTTGCAGTCGGTTTGGCTGCAGGCTCAGCATTTTAACAGAGTATCACTGATGTCACTGTGGCTTTTGGCAACCAAAAGAGGGAGAGACTTTTTTAGTTAAACTTTAGGTTCCAAGGAAATAGAGCAAAATCTGCAGGCAGCCCCAGATGCTCTAGCACTTCAGGATGCTGCGTGAAAACGAGCTGGTGGATCCTCACAACACTTCTGGACAGGCAGGGCTTTTATCCCCCATTTTGAAGCCAGGGAACCTGGGGCACAGAGAGACTAGGGGATTTGCTGACAGCCACATGGGGAGTCTGTCAGAGCTGGAATTGAAGTAAGAGTTCCTGGTTTTCAGACCTCTGCTCTAGTCAGTAGACCATGAGAACCCTATAATTTGTGGCTGGGCAGCACCTTCCACTGAGATCTATCAAGCAAAAGCCTTTGCCCCCAGACTGAGTGGTTCAAAGTACGTGACGAGAGAGACTAAACTGCTTTGCAGAACTGCAAGGAGACTGCTGATGAACAGAGCATAATGGGTGGGAAGGGATAGCAGGATTCAGAACCTAGGAAGCATGTTACCCGGTGTCTTATATCCCATTCATACAGACAGTCCACCTTCAGCAAGACAGACTGGAGCAAAGGCTTGGTAGCCTGTTGGTTACTCTTCTTAGTAAATAGCTCTGTATTTTTTTATCCCCAACCCCACTGGTTAGTAACTCCCTTCCCTTGCTTTACTTGTCGCGTAGATTTCTCATGGGATGCAGGCTCATGGCTAATTTTGCTTCACTTTCTTTTAAAGCACTTCAAGGATTGACTTTCCTTTTCTTTCTTTTCACTGATCCATGATTAGCTGTAGAGTCACAGCCTTCCCAAAGCACTTTGGATATTAGCCTTTTCCATTGAATTCCAGCAGCCAAAGTCTCAGAAACAGCACCCGTTAGAACGAAACATCCTGGGTCATTCAAAAGCTGGGCTTCCAACTCCAAGCTAGTTTTAAACCTTTCATTTCTAGCTCCAGGAGTTCAGGAGGTAGCAGCTCTAAAATGTTGGAATTGAAGAAGTTTTAGAAGCCGAATGGGAGGGTCCTCTTTGAGGGATGGTCCCTGTGTGAATTCCAAAGGTGGGCGTGGATTTTATATGTCCAGAATCCTGCCTCATACTGTGACTAGTGTTGTTGCCAGCTTTCACCTGGTGAAAGGATTTGTGTCTAGCCCTGGCAGCGCATAGGATCTTACTGCTCTGTCAGCCCAGCATTGGTCTCTCTAGTGCAGTGAGACTGAGGGTTGCGGGCCACAAGTGACTCTAGTTTAATGTGTCTCCTGCAGCTCTTTGCAGCACATGATATTAAAACCGTGTGTGTTTTAATTATTACCCAACCAGGAGGCTTTTACTAGGTTATTAACAATGCTTAGTCATTTTGCTGTGAGAATAATGTATAAAAACTAAAGATTTCCCCTGCCGTGATTATATAGAACTCTGGTAAATGAAACATTGAACTCACACAACTGTGGCTCTGTTGGGTAATGTTGATCACTGATGTGGCTGCTGAGTTTCACTGCTCTAGTGATACTTTTACCGCACTGGTCCAGTCCTTGAGTACAGCAAGCCCTGGATCTTGGACCAGTGTAAGCCTGCGCTTCATTTTGCAGAGAGCCTGCTGCACTTTAAATGAACCACCAGGGTTATTTTTTCCTTTGTCAGAGACTCACTCTGAGGTAGAGTGAAAAACCACTGGAGCTGTTTCTGTGGCTTTTACAGTGTCTGGGCTTGTAAAGTGGTTCTGCTGCTGCTCTGCCTTGTGTTGTTCCTGCGGGGTGTTCCTCTGGTTTTCATGTTTTTAATTTCTGGCCGTCTCTCCACTGTAGCTGATGCCTGTTTCGTCCCAGATCCCCAGCTCTCCTGCTGTTTAACAATACTCTCTGCCTCCAGTTGACCACCTCTTTTGGTTGCTTGTCAGCTGCAGCAGTCTCTGCTGGCTTGTAGAAACACAAAGCCGCTCTTCCCTTTCACAGAGAGACACCCTTGATCTGTCACTGCTTGTACCTGTCAAATGGACTGTGGAGTAATTCCAGTGGTCAGCAGTGTGGATTGGCCTAATTCCCCGAAGTCTCTTGGAGAAAAAGGGCAGAAGCTTTGTTACATCCTACTGAGGGGCATGGAAGGACCTCCTTAGAGAGAGCTCAAATGCAGCTCCATTCCTGGAGAAGGGAAAAGGGCCTGAGGAGATTCCATTGAGTGCAATGTGCAGCCTGTAATCCTGGTCATGGGGAAGCCTTTAGCTGTGGATCTTCCCCCAAGAGAGGCGAGATCATATTTTGCTGCTGTTGCTAATGTGTTGTCAACCCTGGTATGGACAGAAGGTGTTCTAGGGGAGCAAGGGGATGACTTCACTATAAAAAGATATATAGGACTCTGCTTTAAGAGAAGAGGCTGTGTAAAGATATTTGAAATGCTGCTGTGTTGTGTATTATCTAGCTCAGGTTGCCAATGTGTATTGCTGTTTAGTGTGTGTTTGTGACTCCTGAGTGCACCTGGCTACTTGAAGTGACAACAAAAGAGAAGGTAATAAAACATGCTTGGAACCCAAAGGCAGAACGTAACATCAGATGGGTGTAAGTGGCCACATGCCGTCAGGCTTTCCGTATGGGGCATGAACAAGGCTTGGATGGCTCAGGAGGCATTCCTGTTGGCAGCATTGGAAGACTTTTTCATTTAGCCCTGGCCAACTTTTCTGTTGACTCTTTGAGGAAGTGAGTGTGTTAGCACAGAGTTATGCTTAGGGTGACCAGACATCCTGATATTTAGGCGTTTGGCCAGCGTCCCGACCGATGTTTGGTAGTACGCAGTTTGTCCCAATATTTTTTTTGCTCTACCGGCGACCTCCCCCATATGTCTTCATATTTTCTTCCTCTCATCTGGTCACCCTAGTTACGCTCAAAGGGAGGGGCGTTTGCATGGAGAGATGTAATTAGGAAGATGTTCATCCACCTGACTGACTCGCCCAGACACCTATTTGGAAATCTCTGAACTGCTCTCTTCTGCCTTCCTGGGGCCTGCGAATTTCTCTGTCCCTCTGCTGCAGTTTGTTGTTTAACTCTGGAAAGTGAAGGGGACAGCCTGTGTGAAAGATGCTGTAAAATGCTGGAGTATTGTCACTGTGGGACGCAGGACATGGGAAGGGGCATTGTCCCTGGGCTCAACAGGAGAAGATGTTTTTTGTCCTATGTGATACAGCTGTAGTCGGACCAGTGAACATCAGCGGACTGTAGCCTCTCCACTTGGCCAGGGCTTTTGAACACGCATTCCTTTCTCCCCGAGTGCGCCCAAAGCTGAGCCCACCAAGTCCTCGAAGGAACGACCCTGTGACTGCCCTTTTCCTGATGGTCAGATCAGCTGCATGTTATTATTGTTGGTGAACCCAGATCTGGATGCAGGACCAAGCCAGTGCTGGAGGACAGGTTATTTTCACAATGGTGTATTTTTCCTCTCATGATCTGTAACCATTTTGGACGGGTAACCTAGTTTTTAAAGTGGTTGTTTTAATGGTTTATCCGTATATAATCAGTTGTAATAATGCAAATCCTCAGTGCAAAAGCTGAAATTAAAACTGCAGTACGTTGCTCTACACTATTATGGTCGTTTGCAGCCTTAGGGCTTCTCTAGTTCATGCTTTGGAATATGAGGTTTCTTTATGACTGTGTCTGCATGGTTTGCTCACATAGTTGCTACAACTGCACATGCAAATGACCAGCTGGATGTCTAATTTATTCATTTCCATGCTAGGTTATTGTCTGTCTGTGTGTGTGTAATTGCAGTAATTGAACAGATTATGCCTGTGCGTTTTTGTATGCACATATATAAAAATGTGCTAAAGAAACCGTCTCTTCATGCTGATGAACTGACTTACCCTCTCTGTGCCTATCGCTTCTTGGTCATGTGGCAGCACATACTTGTGTGAGACCCTTTGCCAGGCTTCATCTGTGTTGCCTGCAGGTCTGGCTCAATTCAGTCTACTCACTCGACAAACACCACATGAACTCCAAGGTGACCATTCCCACTAGGATCATTGGCTCCTTGGCTTGGTGGGCAAACCCCGACAAGGTACAAGTTGGAGTTCCCTTTTCCACTCCACTCCCAGTGTCACCATGGTAATGGAGGTGTCCCTTCTGGGGTGGGGCACCCATCTGAACAGTCATACTGCGCAGGGCACATAGCCCATGCAGGAGGCAGGCTACATATCAACATCCTGGAGCTGCAGACAATCTCCTTTGCATGCAAGGCCTTCCTCACACTCCTTGTCTCCCTTCACATCCAAGTGATGTCAGACAATATCACTGCCGTGGTCTACCCAAATAAACAGGGAGGAGCAACTTCTCCTTTATCTGGAGGGAGTCGGGCTTTTGAACTGGTGCATCGGGCACATCACCGCCATCCAGGCAGCATTCAGTGTGGGTATTCACAACTACTTAGTAGGCGACCTCAGCCGCCATTTCTCGGCGGACCACGAGTGGGGAAATCCATGACTCCATTCTGACCAACATCTTCACGCGGTGGGGCACACCTCTGTGGGACTGCCTTGCTTTGCAAACAAACAAAAACCTCCCCCTACATTCCAGGGGAGCCATAGATCATGACTCCCAAGGTGGCACTTTCCTAGTCTCCTGGACAAGTGGTTTCGGATATGCCTTTCCTCCCATCCCACCGGTGCTGAGAAAGACATGTCGTGACAGGACCAGTGTCATTCTTCAAGCTTCTTGTTGGCCCAGGCAGTTTTGGTTCCCAGAGCTTCTGTCGCTGTCAACCCACCCTCCAGTCAGGATCCACCCCTCCCAGATCTCCTCATGCAGGACAAGGGCAGGGTCAAACACCCCGATCGGAGCTTGCATGCCGTGGTGTTTGGTGGACATTGGAAGTTGATTGCTCTTGTTCTCCTCTGTCCAGTGTATCCTTACCCAGAGTAGGAAAGAATTGACCAGAACCTGTTGTTCGGCTAAATGAAAACGCTTCTCTGCCTGACTACAGCACAGTCAGCCTTAGCCAGTCCCTCCAAGCATCCTGATTGTTTTAGACTGCTTCCTGTCTCTGAACAAGTCCAGTCTCTCAGTCAGCTTGTTACGAGTCCACCTCATAGCCACTCATGCCTTCCTCCCACTAGTAAACAGGCACTCTGTCTTCACCCACTCAGCTATGACTCAGTTCATGAATGACCTCACCAGAGCCTTCCTGCCAGTCATTAAATCCACACCACTATGGGATCTTCATCTTGTGCTATCAAAACTTACTAGGCTTCTGTTTTATCCCTTAGTGATGTGTTCCACATCCCACATATCCATAAAGGTGGCACTTCTAGTGGCCATCTCTTGAGCTAGGAGGGTCAGCGAACTGAGAGCCATCACGGCAGAACTTCCTTTCACAGTATTTCACAAAGACAAAAGTATCCCTTTGCCATCACCCTAAATTTCTACCCAAGGTTGTGTCTGAATTCCCCCTTAACTGGTGTATTTAGTTACTTGTCTTTTTTCCCAATTCCCGCACTTCTCCCAAAGAGAAGGGACTTCACTCCCTCAAAATCAGGTGGGGACCAGCCTTTTTCCTGTGAAGAACCAAACCCATCAGAAGCTCCTCTTCATCGCAGAGAGATCCCATGGCCAAGCTATCGCCTCTCAAAGGATTTATAAGTGGATTTCAGGTTGCATTATCGAGTGCTACAGGCTGGCTAGCTCACATCCTGCTTCCTGGTAGTATAACAGCCCACTCCACAAGATCACAGACTCCCTGCCCAAGGTCCTGCTGTAGGACGTATGCAGCACAGCCACCTGAGCTTCATACATGTTTGCTAGACACTCTGTACTGGTCCAGGTCTCTGCGGCGGATGCAATGGTGAGAATTGCAACTGCAAACATCTTTGCAGCCGAACTCCTGGCACCCACTTCCAGTCTGAGTACTGCTTGCCAATCACACACATGTGGAATACGCTTAGGGACCAGCACTTGAAGAAGAAATGGAGGTTACTGTGGTCCCTGTCTGTATTCCACTACCTGATCTCCACCCCCTCTGCTTCGGATCTGGCTGGATTCGTAGTAAGAGGAACTGAGAGGAACCTGCACTGCCTCTTATACCCTTGCTTGGGAGCACAAGCTGTACTGTGCATGTGCAGGCCAACAGACACTGCTTGTTTAAAATCTCCAGACTCAGGCACCTGATGCGCATATGTACCCCATATGTGCAATACATATAGGGACCACACATCTCAAAAAACTTCCAGTTACAGTAAGTAACCTCCAGTCACCTGATGAAATTAACAGGCACCAGAGCAGCAGATTTAATACAAACAAGAGGAAATACTTTTTCTCACAACACACGATTAACCTGTGGAACTCATTGCCAAGGGATGTTGTGATGGCCAAAAGTATAACTGCGTTCCAAAAATAATTAGCTAAGCTCATGGTGGAGAGATCCATCAGTGGCTATTAGCCAAGATAGTCAGGTAACTCCATGCTCCAGGGTGACCCTAAAACTCAGATTGCCAGCGGGGAAAGACAAGAGTTGGATCTCTCCAAATTACCTTCAGAGCTCTGGCACTGGCCACTGTCAGAGGGAGGATACTGGGCAAGATGGACTGTTGGTTTGACCCCGTATGGCCGTTCTTATATGAGACACATGGACTGCATCTCTATTCCTGCAAATACTGGAGATAGTTCACATTGTCCATGGGGCTCAGCCAGGCCCCTTGCATGAGAATCTCTGCCGCCGATGGCCTAGAAAGCACCACTACTCGGCACTCCCCACCTTACCCTTTAGCATCCCTGCTTGTAAAGTGTATTTGGGGCAGGAGTGAGCCAAACCTCCATCTCCACACCCCCAGAGGATTAGTATCTGGAGTTCTGTCCCCAGAATGAGACTAGCCTCTCAGGAGCTGCAGAAAATCTGCCATGGAAATCAGTCAGCTCCAGGAAACCTGGTGTGCCAGCTCTTCTGAACAGCCTAGATTTGGCCTGAGACTTTCCACTTCTAGCATGTCAGCTCTAAATGGGGCCACAGACCCAGCTTTGTTTTACTTCCTGCTCGATTTCCTGATGGTATCAAGGTTCCTACAGCAGCACATCTATCCAGGCCTCATTTCGGACTGTATTCCTCATCTTTGATCTACCCACATTGCCTCAAGCTCTGACTGCCCAGCCCTTTGAACCATTCCCTGTGTTTTCCTCTCCATAAAGACGTGCTTCCAGGCCGCAGTCTCCTTGGCCAGAGGTCTCTGAAATAGTTGCTCTTAGAAACCTTCTTGCAAGGACAATATGCGTATTCCCAAGTAATCCCTCAGCAGGTTAACTCTTCACTGCCTTCCAGTAAATCACTCTGCCTTCGTTTCCCCCAGAGCTTCAGCACCCAAATGAAAAGGGGTTCTGTGTGCTAGATGTGAGAAGAACTGTTGAGATTCACCCTAGTAGAACTGTCCAGTAACTCATCGTCTTTATTTGTTTTCTTTCATCCCCAAATGTCTGGGCTTGAAAGCACCTGAAACATCAATAGCTAGAAGAATCAAGTGCTGCATCTCTAAAGCCTCTGTAGCTACAGACACTGATTTCATTACACAGTGCTTCTCAACCATAGCTATTCTGGAACTCTTTTTTTCATATCTTGAGTTCCCCCTCACCCCACCTCCAGACTGCCCGGAGACCCACCTTCCATCTAGCTTGGATTTCCCTGCCACTTAGCAGTGTGGGAAGGGCGAGGCAGTTTCGACACTACTACCCCCTGTGAGGACCCTCCATAACAGATGAGAACCTCACCAGCAGCCTTCTTTGGCAGGAAGATGCTCCAGGCAGCAGGCCCAAACTCGGTGAATTTTAAGGAGGGGGACGCTTATCCTTTCCTGCTGATCACTCCTTCCCTAGTCACTTTTCCTCGCTGCTCACTGAATCCCAGATGTCCAACTGAGAGGAGAGGTCACGATCCCAGAATGGAAAATTTGTTTCCTAATTTCCTTTCTAAGACTACACCTCTTCCCTAGCTCACCCCACCCAAGTTAACTTCTTTGTGTCCCTCTGTAATAATCTCTTCCTGGGGAAAGCCTTGCGGTCAAGAGTTTACCATTAGCTACAGAGAAAGTTAAGGATTTCAATGACTAAGCATTTGGAACCTAGTGGACAAATCTGAACTGCCCACCAGATTTGCAGGAAAAGAGAGATAGCCCTGTGTCTTGGCCTGAAGAAAGGAAATCATCAGGTAACTCATTTTCCATTTTCTTTAGTGATCTGTTGGTGCCACCTGAAGGAAACAGCCTCTGTTAATTAACATTCCTTGCAGATATTTTGCAGAGCGAGTAGGGGCATTACGTTTGTTCACATCTCTGTATGTAGCTGCAGTGCCAGGAAGTTTTTCACAGATTTGTGTAATTTTCTTTTCAGTGCAAGAAGAAACACACACTGGTGTGCCCAGACTTTTCCAAGACCGGCATCTGTCCAAAGGGCACCCAGTGCAAACTCCAGCATCCCCAGAGAAAGCATCACCTCAGACAGCCCAGTACCGCAGGTGACTCCAACCAGGGCAGGTCATCGCCGAAGTGGAAGAGGCTGGGAGAGGAGGCAGTGAGGTAAGGGGAGTTAAAACACTCCTGTTCTTTCTTTTGCATAAATCCCTTTAATCGGTGATTCGGGAACACCATCTGGGCTCCTCTTCATCTGCACATGGTGTGATGCGTTTACCCTGCAGTTTCAGGAATCTGGCTGTATCCTATTTCTTTGAGGTTTTTTGGCTAAACCAATTTCCTGAGTGTCGTCAATTCAAATTTGCTCTAGTACCTGAAATTCAAGCCGCGCCTTTTGAGTTCCGACCATAACAGCCCAAACTACAGATTCCAACGTCAGGACACCCCTAGCCATTTTGTCAAAGGTACCACAAGACTTCAGAGACTGCCACTTGCTCTTTAACTCTGCAGGGCTGATAGCAAAAAGCTTTGTTTGAGGTGCTGGGCTAGTGATTGTACGTCTAACAGTGCTGATAGTGCCTTATACAAGGTGTGTAACAGATTGGGACTGCTGCTATGGCAACCTCAACAGATCCTATCAGCCAAGTCGAGTCAGTGCTTGGGCGGGAGACAGCCAAGGAACAGCTACTGATTAGCAGGGGTCACTCTTCTCTCTGAGTTAGAACTGACCCTAACAGGCATTGTGCTGCTAGACTTACTGTCTTTCAGGAGAGATGTAAAACTGGCCCCCAACCACCTGTCGTTGGGAAACACCTCTGGCATTTCTGACCAGGGTCAGGAGTATTCGCTCTGATGTCCTGGCTAATTGTTTTCTGTCCACCTGTGCTCTTGGAGCTCCAGGTGGAGGCTGTATTCTTTGCCCTCCTGTCGTCAATATGTAGAACTCCGTGAGCTGTTGAATTGTTACTGGCTTCTTCCCTGGAGCAGGGCTTTGTTTCATCGATGGGTGAAGTGCTCCCTGTGTGTCTGTGTAGTTTATATTCTCCAGTTTGGGCACATTGGCATCTTTGCCTGGATGGTGCCCTAGAGATGTTCCTGCCCTGAGCAGAGATGGTGAGTCCTGCCCAGCTGTCCAGTACTTTCTTCATGTGCATCGGAGTCTCTGGGCTCCTGAAGTTCAAAACTGTCCCTGGTTTAGGACCCAGGCCAAGTTTGTGCTGAAGTGAAGTCCTGTGTGTTAACCCAATGCACCCACCATGCCACCCCTTTTACCACACACCCATTGCAGCCCACTTCTTCCTGAAGGGGCAGGGTGACCAGCTCAGCTTCACTTTCCTCTTGTCACCAGTCTGTCTGATGCATGTGGGTGTACCGAAATCCCTGCTCCTGCTGTGAAGGTGCCAAACGCCAACTCGGTGCTGACAGCATCTCCCCACTGTCAAGCAAGTTCCCCTCTCTTGGGGGCAGCAGGACAGCTGTGCCCTCTGAATCTAGCTCTGGGGCATTCTCACATCTGGGCTCATTTGCAGCAGTATTTGGAGGCCTCTTCTTTCCCCGTGGGAAATCTCACGCTGTCAGACCAAACCCACTGCCACCTTTATTGTTAGGGACGAAGGAAAATGAGCTCCACAGCCTGTTCCCTGTCCCTCGGGCACGTTGATCCTATCACAGAGCTGTCTACGTTTGGCAGTGTTGTCAGCCCCTGCTCCGGAGCATTCCAGTGGGTTATTGTAGGCCAGGGCTGAAATGCAGTGGCAGGGCTGTATGGACTGGAGCCATGCGCCGTCTGGCTCTGTCCGGTGCTTGTAGTCCTCTGGTTTCAAATGCACTTAATTCGCTCCATGTTTTAAAAAAAAAAAAAAAAAAAAAAAAAAAGCATCACCCACAGCCTGGGACTGGATGAAAGAACTTGTCAAAAGAAAAGCAGTTTGACCTCTCTGATCTGGAGTGGTAACGAGTTGCTGTGTCCCTGCTGGAGCTCGTCAGCTTTCTCCATAGTCTACAGGCGGGGCTATGGAGTGACAGGAAGCACCCCATCCCCTGCCACAGGGGCCGAAGGTTGTGGAATCACAGGCCTGTCTTTGATTCTTGTCACATTAGTACTTGAGCAACTTCCAAAAATGAATAGATGTATTGACTTCCTCCTGGGAGGCAGGGAAGTATTATTATACGGTTGGAGAAACTGAGCCACAGAAAGGGGAAGAGACTTACCCAAGGTCATGCAGGAAATCTGTGGCAGAGCTGGGGACTGACCTCAGAACTCCCAGTTCTCATAACTACAAGATTATTCTTCCTCTCCGAGTCTCGTTTGGCACTCCTGCCTGCTTGGGAAGTAGTAGACATGTGACTCGAACCCAGCTCTCCTGTGTGTGAGTGCAGAACATGAGCATTAGATCCTGATCACTCCACGTTCTAAGTTAAGGCAAGGGAAAGAGAACAATCAGAGATCTGGGGCAACTGCGTGCCTCCCTCCTACCCATGCAGAGGCAGCTGTTAGAGGAGGCCAAGGTGGAGAAGGACGTGGAAATATAATAGGTGTGCAGAATGTCTTTGCTGTTGTGCTGGGTACTTTGTTAATCACATCAGCAACTATCAGCATAAAATGACTGTCTGAATCTGGTAGAGGTCATTGTCCTATGTGCCCTTGGGGGGGTCTATTGATTATTCAATTTTCATAATGCTGTGTGGCTGCAAGTTACCTAACTGGGCAATCCACCAAACCTGGCACCCAGAGCTATCTCCAGTGTTGTTAACTCCCAGCATTGTAATAGAGAGAAGAATTGTTAACGCTTTGTCAGCCGGGGACTGGACAATCGGTACGATGCTGAATAACTCCACCCCAATGTAGGAGCTCCGGAATCAGCCACAGCCAGGAAACTGGCCTTGTTTTTGAATTGCTCAGATGCCGGGAGTTGGCTGGCTGGTAGCCAGGGGTGGTGGCTAAAGCACTTGCCTTTCCTTCCAGGGGAAAAGGTTTGTGTTGAGATGGAGGGCATACAAGTTTGGGGGGCTTGTCTCTGTATCAGGGCCAGCTCCAGGCACCAGCTCAGCAAGCAGGTGCTTGGGGCGGCCAAGGGGAAGGGGCGGCATGTTGGGCTCTTCGGCTGCAATTTGATGGTAGATCCCTCGGTCCCTCTCGGAGGGAAGGACCTGCCCTGAATTGCCGCCGAAGAAGAAAGCGTCGTGGTGGAGCTACCACTGAATTGCTGCAATCGCTGGTTTTTTGTTTGTTTGTTTGTTTGTTGTTTCTTTTCCCGCCCTTTGGGGTGGCAAAAACCTGGAGCCGGCCCTGCTCTGTACCATCATTGGACATGAATCCACATCACAATGCCCATCCCACTGTTGGGCACGGGTTAGCAGCCTCCGCTCAGGAGATTGACCCAATGTGAAGAATGAGCTTCTTACCTCTATGGGAAACGGTCTCGTCAGACCAGAACTGAGGTCAGCTGTAAGCCAGTCTGAGGAAGCTTATATGGGCCTGTGGTGCAAAGGACAATATTGTTTCCTTGCCGTCCTCCTTCGAGCTGTCTGTATCCATCTCTGGTCTCATGTTTAGACTGTAAGCTCTTTGGAGAGGGTCAGTCTTTCTACTCTGTGTATGCACAGCGTCTGGCACGGTGGGCTCCTCGACGCTGTGGTAGTAACAAAGAAGAAGAGACGGAGGATTATCGGCAGTGAGACCTCAAAGTGGAACCCTCTGTTCCCGAAGCAATGGCATCTTCCTAGGACTGATCCTCACCTAGGGACCTGGGCCAGGAAAGTAGAGGGCAGGGCAAGAAGCACGCACAAGAAACCAGTCATGCCAGAAACAAAGGAGGCTATGAGAATATTGCCTTTAAGGCAAACTCAGCGCTGATTAATTGCTGCGAGGTGCTTATATAACGCTAGCAGACCCGGTCGTCGGCGGGTAGGATTGAACCAGGGACCTCTGGAGCTTAGTGCATGAGCCTGTATCACATGAGCTAAAAGCCAAGGCCCTGTTGGCTAAGGCTGTAGAGCAGACTCATTTTCTCTCTCTCTCTAAGTGGTCTCTGTGCCACTAGATGGGACACAACACCACACCCAGGAGATGTGAGGGTTACACTTAGGTACCACAATATCTACACGTGTTACAGCTGCCTAGCTGCATCTGCAGCATGGGGCAAAGGGAAGGCTGGTTCAGTCAGGCTGTGTACGGGCAGACATGTGTCTGACTCGTATAAGAACGGCCACATTGGGTCACGCCAAAGGTCCATCTAGCCCAGTATCCTGTCTTCCCACAGTGGCCGGTGCCAGGTGCTTCCGAGGGGATGAACAGAACAGAACAGTTTATCAAGTGATCCATGCCATCGTCCAGTCCCAGCTCTGGCAATCAGATGTTTTAGAACAGCGTGACCATGGGGTTGCGTCCCTGACCATCTTGGCCAACAGCCATTGTTGAATCTAACCTCCCTGAACTTATCTAGTTCTTTTTTGAACCCTATTATACTTTTGGCCTCCCCGCGTCATCGTTCCAGCCATGGGTTGGCTTTACTCATTCTCCTGCCGTTTCTGGGAAGGTACTGGCACACGCACTGGGTGCAATGCTTGCCCAGCCAGTACCAGGCAAGTGATCAGAGAGAGTTGTTCTTGCCTGTAGTGTTTGCTGTGAATTCTAGGGAGTGAGGAAGTTGAAGAGTGATTCCAGAAACAGCCCCTTAGCGGTGGCTTTTTATCAATGAAGGTAGCGCTGGTGAAGATGCCGACCCAGGATGCTGACCCTTCAGGACAGAAGGGGTAGTCGCCGTGCAGGCTTCTCTGTGTAGCTGTCTGGGGAGTCCAGCTTCTAGTGGGGACAGGGCAGTGTTCAGACCCAGCCATGCCTTAGTCTCTCAGCTAGCGCTGCCCTGCAATACCCAAACTGAATGGTGCCTTTTGTGTTAGGAAGATCTACCTCCATAGGCCGTTACTGAGTCTGCGCTTGCACCCGGGCCTTAGGGATAAAGGACTCGGCCCTGGGGCTGCCTGCCCTGCATAAAGAGTCATTTTAAGGCCAAGCTAATAGATCTGACTAGACTAGAAGGGGACGGCTACAGCCCTGTTGGTAGGAATCGCTTTATCCATCACTGTCAGCAGCCTGTCGTCTGGGTCCATCAGTGCCGTGGCCCCAAACACTTCCTGGCTCCATCTCCGTTTGTATTTTTCTATTGCCGTTTGCGTCACTTCTCTGGAATGTTTTGTTAACAGCCTCCAGTGGGTACTTGGGGGCCGGCGGAGCAGACTCTCTGCGCGGGGAGAATCTTCATACGCGTGAACCCCACGAGGTAGCTAAGCAGGGAAAGAGACAAACGAGGATCAGCCCAGCACACAGAGCCTGGGCAAGGAACTCTGCCTCCCTCCAGCAGCATTTCCCTTGCACTCCCCTCATCGGGATCCTGGGCCTAGGCAGTGTGGCCTCCTCCGTAGCGGTTCCTGGCCGCAGGTCACTGACTAGTCTGCTGTGGAAGTGATGGACGCTCGCTGCTTACGGACACTAATGCTCGCTGAGGAAAGCACTAGGACGTGGACCATATGGCACAACCCTGCACTGAATCCTGGGGAAGGGACTAGATGTATTTGGTTGTTTGCCCCTGTCGTTCCGCGAGAGCCGGGATTCAGCCATCTCTATTCTGCTCTATACAGGGATTTATGCCATGCTCATTCTCCCTCCCCAAAAATCAATCCTAGTCACCTGGCTGGAGACGGGCAGAGCTGAAGCACCAGCTCTCTCTGTATCCGGCCCCAAGACATGTCCTAGCAGTACACGGCCCTTTCTTGTATGGTAGCACCAGGCAGTGAGTGTGCAGTGGGCTATGCGAAGCTATCTAGGGTGACACAGCAAGCTTGGAATGACATGCAGCTCCCGGCCCCTGGACGATTGAGGTATAAAATATTTCTTTGCTCCTTTTAGGTGGGAATGGGATGTGTAGAGCTGGCCAGCGGGGAGGAGAGCTATGCACGGCTCTTTCCATCCCCTTTTCCTGGAAAGGCCGGCAGCAGCCTCTGCCTGAGAGAGAGAAGATGCCGGGTTCAGAGAAGCTTTAAACTGCTCCAGCTTTTTTTCCCCTTTATTAGCACCATCAGTGTAGATGTCAGGCTAGGTAAAATGTCCCATTAGCCATCTGTGCACTGAGGAGTGAGCCAAGAACACTAACACAGCCAGACGTGGAACTGGAGGCCGCTCAGTCCCTTACGCACCTGGCTCACCCCCGTGCCCAATGCTCCAGCCTTGCTACCTTAACCCCACTCCCTTCCCGTTTGGCTCAGATCTGTGACCCAAACAAATGAAGGTGATGCAGCCACAAGCTCATATCTAAAGGGCGGAAACTTCCTTCAGGGGAGAATGGGGATTTTCTGGGATGTAAATAGGAGTAAGGGGATCTGGCCAGCCAGAGAGAAACTAGCAGTGGGATGGATCAGGTGAAGGGGCAGGCATGGCATCACTGAGATCATTTAAAACTGGGGAAGTGAAGCCTTTGGAAGTAGACTATCGGGGACAATCCTTGCCTGACAGCTGGAAGAGTTAATGAGTCTCTTCATCTCTATCATCTGAGTCTTATCTCACTAGAACCTATTTTACTATTCTATGTTGGCATGGCTTGCTGACTCACATGGGATTTGCTGCTGTTTTCATACTTATATGGATGTGTTTTTTAGGAGGGATGCAGCCAACCTCCAGGATGATGGGGAGATTCCCGGACCCTCCAGCGCAGAGCAGGGGGTAAAGCTTTGGAGTGACACAGACACCCCAGCATGCAGCAGACTTCAGAAGCTCCCATCTTTCATCTCTCTCCAGTCACCTACCTCTCCAAGTGCGGTGGCATGCACAGCTGACAGAGACAAGACAGGGGAGGATACAGGTACAAGGCTGTTGTTTTGTGTTGCATTCTCACAAGCTCTGGGGCTCCCTGTAGTTCATCAGCCAAAGCCGAGTGAGAGCCATGTCCCAGTTGTAACTTCTCTAGCTGCTCCTGCCCTGGGCACAGTACTGTTAGGGGCCTTATTCCTTCACCCTCTCACTTCCCTGGTCCTTCTCGCATGAACAGAGCAACAATACCCGAAGTCCAAAGGCACAAACAATTCGATGTTTATTGGGGAGAACTTCCAGCAAGCATGATTCCAGTTTCCTTCCTTAGTGTCCCCCTTCCCAGCTCTGACACCACAGAGCCTTGCCTGTGTCCCTGTTCCTGTTCCCATCCCCTGTTCCCATTCCCCCTTTAGCAAAACATGATCCCAATTCCCCCATCCCCAGCCCCTGTTCCCATTTCCCTCCCCCTTCCTGATTGACTGCAGACTATATAGTAAAACCTGAGTTTTGCTTAGCTATTCCTTAACCAATCATTTTACTGAAATTTAACTAACCAATCCTAACATATTGTAACATGGTTATTTAACCAATTATATCCCACCACCTTCATTGGTTTACACCCAACAAAATTAATTATACAGCAGACAGAAACAATTACAGAACCAGACAGAGACCATGCAAATAAACATACAAAACAATATAGAAGTGAGGATTTCACAACTACATCTATACAGACATAAGGGTTCTCAGCTGTGTCTATTGATAAGTGAGTTCTTACCAGACAGGATGCTATCAAATTAAGTTTCCTTTTAAATCTTCTAGGCTCTTCTCTTTCTCTGGAGGTGATAGGAATATCAGGGCAGGATTGTGTTCCCAATAGCACCTTATTTCAATGTGACTTGTTTGGAATGTGAGGATGTGACCAGACACTTCCCAGCTTATGGCTGCCTAACTACATCTTAACTGAAGGCCTTAGCCTGTCACAGTAAGAGAAGGCCATTACACAGACAGTGATTTTGATTCTTTCTATTATACCTCTAGAACTAGCTAAGTGATAAGAATACACCTACATTCTTAAAGTATAGGCCTTTGCAGACCGGCCTGAATATCTATATCCTAACAAGTACTCCTTCAGGGCAAGGGAAGCCCGGCTGTGTGAATTCAGTGCTCCACAAAGGGGAGAACTGGAGTAGAATTGGGATGGTGCAGTCGTGCATCCCTACACAGCTCTGCTGGTATTCTCCAGCTCTGTCAGTGCACCTTAATCCTGGCTTTGGCTCCTCCTGCTTGTCACTCCTGGGACACACACAGCTCGTCCAGTGCGCTGCAGTCCTGACCTGCAGCATCACCCATTCTATTCTAAACCAGGCCTTAGGGAGAGGATAGTATCAGCTGGAGAATTGCGGGCTAGTGTTTTGATGGGACCAAGAGTCCATTGGGCACCATCAAATAAATTTACTTGAAGCCTGAGCTGGGGTTAGAACCCATGTGTCCAGAGATGTTCCTGAGCCGGGGTTAGAACATGTGGGCACCTATAACCCATTCCACCACCCCATTCCCTCAAACAGCATGCACTGAGCTTACAGCTGCCTTTGCAGCATAACTGCTTTCTTAGGCCCCTCCCTCCCAAAATCTAGTCCTGTATGTTACCTTGAAGGACATCTCCAAACTGCAGTCCCATCTCTGTGGTCACACCATAATCAACTCCAATCAAGCATCCTTCTGTTTTAACTCCTCAGCTTCCAGTGTGTGTGAGAAGGAGAGACCGGGGTATATTAGGATTAGAGATCCGGTAGTTCAGAAAGTTGCTTAGCCCTTCGCTGTCCTTTACAAATCTCCCAGCATTGACTGTTGGGGCCAGTGCCTGCTTTGTGAAAGAGAAACAGCCACTTGTTCGGTGTGAAGCGAAGCAGTAAAACAGGAGGTGAACAAGTGGAGTCTCTTCTGGTGTTCCTGGGCCTGTATGAAATGACCAGGGTCTCAACCCAGTTCCATGTGGAACAGCATGCGTAGCACATAGACTGGCACCACCTCTTGCTGCCTGCACCTCCCGCTTCTTGGGCAAGGTCTGAATAGATCCTGGGGACTACCCATCAGGGTTTGAGGGGCACTTCCAGAGGTGAGGACAGGGCAGTGTGCTATATGACTGCCCCACGCTATCCTCACCGTTAGATAAACACAAGGCTTCAGGGCCGTCCATCATGCACCTTTCAGCTGTGTGAAATTCACTAAGAAACTTGAGACTAAACATGGTGATGAGTGGGGCTTTCAGCAGCAATTGGTTCAAATGCCAAAATCAACTTGCTGACTAACACAAGGCAGCCTCGAGGCGAAGGGGAGTGAGAGTTAAGGTCCCCCAGCTGCTGATATGGGAGCAATGCTTGGCTGGCTCCTCAGTGAATCCTGTCCATTTCTCCTCTGCTAGAAGCCTGGCCGTCATGGCATGGAGATTCAGGGTTGGCAGTGGGGTTACATTATTTTCCCCTGCCCTCCTCCCATTCCCTGGAAAAGAGAGGAACACACACATTTCTCTGGGACTAATTTCTACTTAGTCTGAACCTCTTCACAGAAAGTTTCACTATTTAGACACAGCCACACATGGCGGGGCTGGAACAATTTTTATAGTGGGGGTGCTGAGAGCCATTGACCAAACTGTAAACCCTGGATTTCAGGGTTGGCAACCTTTGGCACGTGGCCCATCGCAGTAATCCACTGGCTGGCCACAAGACGTTTTGTTCACGTTGATCAACTGCAGGCACGGCCCCTTGCAGCTCCTAGTGGCTGAGGTTCGCCATTCCCGGCCAACGGGAGCTGCGGGAAGTGGTGCGGGCCGCAGGGATGTGCTGTGAGCTGTAGGAGGCCGTGCCTGTGGACGGTCAATGTAAACAAAACATCTCGCGGCCCACCAGCGGATTACCGTGTTGGGCCATGTGCCAAAGGTTGCCGGCCCCTGCTGTATATAATGGAAACCATTTCAAGCCAGGGGGAGCAACAGTTCCGGCACCTGTTGCCACAACTGGTCTGTTGTGCTGTGAGATCAGGTGGTAGGTTAAGGGAGGCGGAGAGACTCAAAAGAAAACCAGACTTTCTTTGGAGTGAAAGATGATGGTGAGAATGCTAGGTTGAAATTGGGGGACGAGATCCCCACGAAATGCACAGAAAACCATCTGTGTGGGATCACTCCATTCAGAATGCATTCAGCCCGTTCCCCTGGCTGGGTGCACTGTCTTGGAAACAGCAGAGCAGCCAACTCCTCTGGGACTGGCAAAATCTTCCCAAGTGAGGCAGGGGATTTTGCCTTTGGGTTTTTTTAGTTCTCATTTTGTCTCCAGTAAGTCACTTGGAGATTTTTGCGATTCCTTACTCCTACTTAGTGCCCAGCTCCTCTAGAGAGAGGATCTGCTTATGCTGCTTTTGGTGTGTGACACGCAGTGCAGTACTTTAGAAGAAGAGGTGATTGGGGAGGGCACAGGGGGCCAAATATTCAAATGTCCATTTAGGACCCTAAAATTAGAGCTTGTCCAAATTTTGTTTTAAACTGAAAACTTTTTTCGATGAAAAATGCCGTTCCGTCAAAATCAAAGTGTTTTGCGAAGACAGGCTGATTTCAGTGAAATGTTTGGGGTTTTTTTCAAGAAAAAATCAAGTAAAAATATTTTTTTTTCATTTTGAACTAAAATCAAAAGCATGGTTTTTGTTTAAATTTTGAAAATTTTCATCAAAAATTAAAAATTTTCACAAGAAAAGTATGGAGATAAACTTTCTGATGGTAATAAAATTGAATTCTTTTGACCATCTCTACCCCAAATGGGAATGGCCTGCCTAATGATGGCACTTACCTGTAGGCGCCCAGGTTTGAAAATAGCCAAAGATGACACTGCTAACTCCAGGGGTATGGACATTGTCTCCAAGAAGGTCCCTCAGTTTTCTAGCGCTCTATGAAGGTCTCTAGCACCTGCTGGGGAGCGGGAGAGGGAGATAATGAGAAGGGGCCCAGAATGCAGCATAAGACAAAACCCAGGAGCCACCTCTTAACCTACTTAGACTGCAAGTTCTTTGAGACGGTGTGTGTTTGTGTGTGCACCTAGCACAATGGGGCTCTGGGTGCTCATGCAATGCCAATACCAATTCAGCCTGCGTAGAATTACTTGGCCACTGTGTCAGGGTACTGAGGGCCCCCTTTAGCATGCCATCTGCGGGGGTGGGTGGGGCATACCTAACTCAGACGTCCTTTGATCTAGGAGGAGGCAGGAGTGTAAATAATGTTCTGCCATGTTGGCTGCTTCTGTCTCTCACTCCTGCACCCTTTTCTGTAGTATCCTATCTAGGGAATGAAACCAACATTTTCCAAAGCAGGGGCTTAAAGTTAGGTATCCAAGTCCCCATACAGTGGTATCCTGCTGTTCAGAGGCACTGAGCCCCGCAGTCTCCCGTTAAGTCAGTGAGAGTTGGGTGGGGCTCGAAAGCTTTGAAAATCAGGCCGGTAGGTTATAACAAATTGGCCACGTGCTCCAGTTAGATCCCAGAGCGGGGACAGCCTGAGAAATCCCAGCAACGCGCTGCGAACTCACCCAATTCAGTAAAACACCCCCAAGGGAACTGAGTATTGAGCTGCCTCCTGAGGATGCTGGAGAACTCCACCAGTCAGCTGCTGATGGAGAAAGCCTTCTGGAGGTCACCCAATCACACCTGCCTAAAACAAGACACAGTCGGAAGGATTTATGGAGCTTGTCATGCCAAATGTGGCTGCTGGACTGGATGGCCCAAGGCTTGGGTCTGTACAAAGAGAAGGGACGCAGGGAAACAAGCCATGCCAGGAGCACAAATCCATTTCTTTAACTTTTCCTCTCTGCTCCATGTCCTGTTTCTGCAGTGTCTTCTGTATCTCGTGTCTAATGGCGGTGAGATCACCCTGCAATGAGGGCCAGCTGAAAGCTCACATGAGCCCCCTTCCAGCCTCCTGTGCTGGAGAGAGACGTCTCTTCTGCTTAATGCTACTTTGGAGCTGTGATCAGCCTGGCAGTGAAGTGTAAAACCCACTTCAAGGCTGGGAAGTTTCAAGGCATCTTGATGCCTGGGGGGAAAGAATTCCCGGGATTAGCAACATATTCCTTAGGTCGCTGGTGAGCATGTGTGTTCGGAAGAATGGCTGCTTGGCTGCATGCTATTGAAATGCTAAGCAATGGGCGTGCAGGGCAGTCGGTGCCCTTTCAGCAAGGATCATTGCTGCTATAAAGGCTTTTCTGCGCAACATGGAGAGAAGTGCTTGGCTTCCCTTTTGAATCACAGTGATTTCTTCCCCCTCCTTCCTCCTCTTGGCCCCGTTTCAGCTCCTTTTGATCTCAGTGGCAGGGCTGCTGCTGTCTGCTGTGGAAAGTGCTCTTGAACCAGTGAGTTAATCTGGCTTTTTTATCTCTGCCGTGAAGATGGAGCAATTAATCCGCAGAAAGAAAGCTGTTGAAATGCCATGAATTGCACTTGTCAGCCTGGAGTAACTCAGCCTCTAATGGGTCAAGGGAAAGGGTGTCAGATGGAGGATAAAGATGCAGTAGCAGAAAGGACATCTGGGAGGCGAAAGAAGCATTTCTTTCTAACTCCTGGTTTTGGTCATCGTAGGAGGAGAGTGCGTGCAGAGGAAGTAGCTGGTGCTATCTATGGCCTGGCCTGGCTTCTCTAGTGGAAGCACCAGCCCAGTGAATAAAGACCTCACACCTGCTCTTGAAATGGGTAATCTGGCTCCTTCCTCCTCTTTCTCTGTCTTCCCCCTACGTTAGCAAAAGCACTGGCTGTGATGCCCCACACAGGTCCTTACAGCTCATTTCCTGCTCACCTTCTCTGGAGACGAGGGAACAGCTCTCATAGCGTGGTGGGCCCTCGAGCCCATTCAAATCGGCATGGCCTGCGTTCGGAGGTGGGGCTGTGCTAGAGAGCCAGACAGGGGAGTTGCCAGGGCTGGTGGAGACAGGATGCGAGGGTAGGAGATCCAAGTGCAATAGGATGTAACTGGTAGCCCACTCTCCGCATTCCTTGCCCTCTCCCTTCCCTCTGAGGCAGGCACCCGCCCCTCCTCCAGTTTCAGGGGGGCAGTCCCTTGCTGGAAGTGAGACGCCCAGGCTGGGGGCGCGGCTGGAGACTCCTTGGAGAAAGTGTAGGTGTCGGGACTCACAGGGAATTGCAGCTGTATCGAAACCATTTTGACGGGGAGTGTGTTCTCCTGCCAGAGATGAAGTGATTGCCACGCTGTTGATCCATAAAACACACAGGCCTTGCTTGGCACATGGGCTGGGGGAGGTGGGGTGGGGCTGTCTTCTGGTTGTGGTTGTCACCAAGGGAGTGGGCAGGGGGGACTCCCCTCCGTATTTGCTGCCCTATCCCTGCACTCACAGAGCATGCATCCTGCAGTGAGAACTGCAGTCCAGAGATGATCTGTGCACAGCAGGGCTCCTCAGCCACTTACAATGGGCCAGGTTTGCTGACAGGAGAGATGCAACTTTTGTCATTGCTTTCATTCATTCACGGTGGGTGTGTCCTCAGCAACCACTCAAGAGACCAAAAACTCCCATGTTTAGTGGTGGATGGTTGTCTTGTCCTGTGCTCTGTCCACACTTACGAAACCACCTCAGCTTATCCCCGAAGATAAGAGGTTGCCCAGTAGGGTGGTCAGTTCCATGGGTTGCCATGTGTGTCTAATTATTAGATAAATGGTGAACTGCATTTCTCATACCGCTTTGGCCAGCTCGGCTTTTCTTTACCCACCATATTAGGAAAAACTTTTTCACTAGGGGGGTGGTGAAGCACTGGGATGGGTTACCTAGGGAGGTGGTGGAATCTCCTTCCTTAGAGGTTTTTAAGGCCTGGCTTGACAAAGCCCTGGCTGGGATGATTTAGTTGGGGTTGGTCCTGCTTTGGGCAGGGGGTTGCACTAGATACCTCCTGAGGTCCCTTCCAACCCTGATCTTCTGTGATTCCCTGAGCCTTGTTCTAACATCACTACAGCCTTGAGGAACTGCAGGCAGCCATCCAACCCCAATAGCCCCCTGGTTCGACTGGTCTGGGAGGCAGGAATGGCAGTAGGTGCTGATTAAAGGTCCAATATCTCTCAGCCCTGAAGGTTTACTCATGGGAACTTCATGCTGCTGAAGAGGGGAGCTCTAAACTGGCCATCAACAAGTTTAGGCTCAAAATTAGGCAAAAGTTTCCAACCATCAGAGGAGAGAAGTTCTGGAACAGCCTCCCAAGGGGAGCAGTGAGGGGCAAAAAAATCTAACTGGCTTCAAGGCTGAGCTTGATAAATGTCTGGAGGGAATGGTCTGAGGGGCTGCCTACAACCGATCTGCGAGAGCCAGTAGCAAAAATCCTCGACTGCTGGAACTGGGACAGTAGATGGGCAGGGCTCTCAGTTACTACAGAGAATTCTTTCCCAGGTACCTGCCTGGTAGCTCGTGCCCACAGGCTCAGGGTCTAACGGGCCACCTTTGGGGTTGGGAAAGAATTTTCCCCTGGATCAGATTGGCAGAGACCCTAGGATTTTTTTGTCTTTCTCTGCAGCATGGGGCATAGGCCACTTGCTGGTTTAAACTAGTGTAAATGGTGAATTCTCGGTAACTTGAAGTCTTTAAACCAGGATTTGAGGACATCAGTAACTCAGCCACAGGTCGTAAGCCTATTACAGGAGTGGGTGGGTGAGTTCTGTGATCTGCGATGTGCAGGAGATCAGACTACTGATCATGATGGTCCCTTCTGACCTTCAAGTCTACGAGTCTGAGATTCTCAGCTGTCCAGTGGGATACTCAGCTCTTGCTTGTAGCCCTTGACAGTCCCCAGAGATAAAGACAGGACATTTTTGTGTACAAAAAATTATTTCAGGCCATTTGTAAAGGAGCTTTAACCTTGTTAGTTTCTATGTTCCTGGTGACTTACCGGTAGAGGGCTATAAGAAATTGTGTGTGTATCTGTATCTGTATTTTAAAAATGCATAGATACTTTGAAATATAGGGAGGATTTTTTATAATAGCTGCCCTATGTGACATCCATGGAGTGAGGAGAGTTAGAGAGACGTGATTGGTATGAATTCGAGATGACTGCTCGTTTGTAATGCAACGGTCTCAAACGTGGGCTTATTACACTACGCAGCCATAGGTTCTCTATTAAATGTGCGTGCGCATCTATGAAACATATCATTTGGTGCACGCTCTTTAAAAACTCTTCCGGCTGGAAAGATTGTCATGGAATTCCCCATTTTAAAGATTTTGAAGCTGCCACAGGAAACATTTCTGAAACCAGCATCACTTTTCAAACTAGGAGAACTTCTTAAGCACATCCCCTATGTGTGGAAGATCTGTCAGCCTACGCAGTGTACAAGGAAATTAAAGTATTTGTGTCTCTGCAGAAGCGAGTGGAGTTGGGAACAAGTATATCACCACTCTACGTTCAGCCCAGGTGGCCTCTGTTGTGAGCATGCAGTTAACGTGCCCAGCAGCCATTGAACACCCAGATAACAGTAACGTGTGTGTACTGGGTATTCTGAGAGAGAGGACTGAAAACTCATGTGGTTTATGACCTAAGCCCCTATCAATTTAATAGGAATGTGCATGCTCCAGGGTGGACAATATTATGCTTGTACTAAAAATCAAGACTGTAAGAAAAATGTTGCATTTATTTTCAGTGCAGGGCCTTGGACCATCAGATTGCAGGCACTCTTCTCCTCTGTCTCAGTTTTGCAGTTTAGGCTGGTAATGACCCTTAGCACTTCTATACAGACCTCCAGCCAAGAATTTGGAAGTGCTTTACAAACATCCATTCGTGCACGTGCTCCCCTCTTCTGAGGCAGGTCAGCTTTACTGTCCCTATCTCGCTAGCTGGGAAGCCGAGGCACAGAGAATTGAAGTGATTTGCCCATGGCCACACACGTAGCCAGCTGCAGAGACCGGAATAGAACCCACAAGGTCTTGGTGGGAAGTCAGTTGTTCCAATCCCGGATCACATTGCCTCCTTTGCCAGCCTTCCCAGGGGAGGGGTGGAAGTTCCATCTCACGAATCACTTCTGGCAGAGCGGAAATAGTTCTGGAGTGTGCTGGAGGGAATAACCCCACACTGACAGGGGTAGGGAGATGAACTACATATCTCCAGAGATCTGTTCAGTCTCTAATTTCTGTGATTGTAGGAACAAGGATTGGTTGCTCCCCCTGAGCAGTGACTCCATGCTGGGACCCAGACTAGACCTAACCCCCTCCAGAGGCATTATCTGATTCTGTGACTGAGGCTGTATTAGCTTTACAGCCATGCCTTGCATGATCCTGCTAAGTCTCCTTGCCCCTGTGTGCAGGGCCTGACTATAATCCCACCAGCTGAACCACTCACTCTCACTTCTCTGCGATCTTAGAAGCGCTACTGATCTGCTGCTGGGGTGGCCGTGCTTGGTGCATCATAGATGGGTTTTCAGAAGCACCTCAGTGACTTGTGCCCAGGATTAATGCTCCTGAACCCTTTAGGTGCTCTTGAAAACGCCATCCCATCCCTTTTCATGCCTTTTCCTGTGCACACTCGGGGAAGAGTTTGGTGTGGTCCATGGCCTAGCACGGACTCAGTGACCTGGCCCTGTTAATACAGTCTCAGAAGTTAGAGACTGAACAGACCTTTAGGTATCAGAGGGGTAGCCGTGTTAGTCTGGATCTGTAAAAGCAGCAAAGAATCCTGTGGCACCTTATAGACTAACATGCATCTGAGGAAGTGGGTATTCACCCACGGAAGCTCATGCTCCAAAACGTCTGTTAGTCTATAAGTTGCCACAGGATTCTTTGCTGCTTTTACAGACCTTTAGGGATATCTGGTCCATTTTCCCAACCCTCTCAATGTGAGACTGTTCTCTCCAGTGTGCTCCAGACATGGGGAAAGGTATCTTCTAAACGGTGTCAGCTAACACATTCTAGCACTCTAGTGTAGACATGGCAAGTTGTACTGAACTTGCATGAGCTGGTAGGGGTCGACCCTAGGTGTGGAGGGGCCCAGGAGTTAGCTACAGCTTTCATGCTAGTCTAGGCATGTCCAGTGTCATGTTAAACCTGTCTCCTGTGCAGCATCTCAGTGCTGTGACTGTCTGAGCCGCAAGACTTGCACAGAACAGGACTGACCCATACCAAGAGCCTCTGCTCATCTAGCTCTGGGATGGACGTGCTCTCCACTCCCCGGGAGTGGTGTTAATGGGGACCAGTGTGCCTTGCAGGACTGTGATATGGGGCTTTCCCCAGCAGCCTGCTCTGTGACTCTAGGAAGCGGGCCTCCTGCTCCATTGCCCTGGATGCTGGCTGTACACTGTGCCCAGTTACGGGGCCTCATGTAGCGTTACGTCCAGGCAAAGCACGCCTTCCTCCCTGGCTGTGCCGACGCAGCAGCAGATTAGTGCGGATGCTATCACTTCCTCAGTGCCACCTTTGTGTGACTAGCTCTGCCCTGCGCAGAGCCTTCTGCTGGGCGAAGGGGACGGCCTGGCTCTCATTGGCAGCCTTCCCTTCCTGTGTGCGGCAGGGAGAAAGCTCCTTTCCAGCAGCAGCCGGGGACACAGGGAGAGCAGCTACCCCCTAGATTTAGTTGCAACATTTGTGTCCTTCACCTTGTTTTGTTCTTACAAAACTGGGGAAGCATCTTTGTGGGGTTGGGGGTGGGGAGAGATAAATCTATTACACCCTCCCCTCCTGGAAGTGTTTCCGGATGGGGGATACACTTAGCCACCCTCCCCTCCTGGAAGTGTTTCCAGGTAATGTGCTTTTCCATATTTCACCTTCCAGTTAAATAGCCTGCACTGGAGCTAACTGTCCTCCCTGCGATAATTGTAACCAAGCGCACCAATGCAAACCATTCCAATCGAGTGCTAATTTAATTAGAAAGCACCCATTTTAGTTAATTTGTTCGAGAAGATCACTGAAAACTCCTGGAGAGAACAGATGTTCCCCTTTCCCCCGATGAACATTCAGGGGTTTGTAAATGGCTCCACTCAGCCTTGTTTAGGAGAGAAAAGAGGATTTTATAGCTGCAAACGACCCTTTCTGTAAACATTTTACAGCTCTCTGCACGTTTGAGTGACGATAAACCCCTAGCAACTCGGCGGGCTGCAAATTTGCGACCATACGGCTATCATTTTATTGTCATATTTCACAGTCGTAACGTTAATGGAAGATGCTCGCTACAGTCTTTTTTAATGGCTCCGCTGAGCACGCTCAAACACTTTTGCTTTGGAAAATTCATTGAGGTGCAGTGCTTCTGTTTTTGTTTACAGCTTTCACTTCTGGAGGAATAACTTTGAAAACATGGATCCCCTCCACGCACATACCTCCCTGCCATGTTCAGATTTCCGAACCCAGTTCAGAGTTCCTGGCTCCCCCGGCTCCCAGGGTTACACACACGGGCGCTGCCTTCCTGGGTTAAATGTTCCCATTTCTCACTGGACCAGCCACATGTTCCCTTCACCTGCTGCCACAGGTGAGGGGTTGCAGTGGTGAAAGCCTGAGCAGCCAGGCTGTAGCAAGTGCAGTCTCTCCCCCAAAACTTTATAGATGTGCTGGAGATCAGTAGCCTTGAATCAGGCAGGGTATAGGAGGGGACTATGCCCATCCTTCATTGTATTCATCAAGCCCCACATCATGATGGAATGTAAAATTTT
The DNA here is from genome assembly GCF_025201925.1 of Gopherus flavomarginatus. NCBI lineage: Eukaryota > Metazoa > Chordata > Testudines > Testudinidae > Gopherus > Gopherus flavomarginatus. The sequence continues at coordinate 298,412,924 of NC_066618.1, read as the reverse complement.
AAGACAGCAAAACCCTTTTTCTCTGAAAGCCACTATCTGTTGTTCAGTTCAGTGGCTATTTATTTTACACACACACACACACACACACTCTCTCTCTCTCTCTCTCTCTCTCTCCCCCCCTCATCTTGCACAAGAAATAATGTGATTATTTAAAAGACCCCACACCTCCTAACCCTAAGGCCATGCTGCACATACAGCTCTAGGCAAGCAAATCGCCTTAGTGTGGGTGCTCCTGGCTCTCTCTCATTCGTCATGTAGAAATGCTAATCAGGATTTCCTCTGCCTGCAGGCGTTCCTGAATGCCATACCTCTGGTGCTCTTGCAGTTTGCTCGGCACTGGGTGGGTCAGGCCGGCTAGGTGAGGCAGGGTAGCAGAGGATCAGCCTTGAGACCTGGGCCTTGGTCTCGCCAAGCAAGGCCTGGGCACATTGCGGAGCCAGTACTTTCACCCTGGGGAATGATCTCACCTGTGTTCTCCTCTAATGATCCTCCCAGGCCATCGTAGGAAATAGCATTTGGGAGTCTCTCTAATGCCACTTTGGAATATCTTTACCTCCCAGAGCTTCTCGTCTCCCAAGCACTTCACAGGCATTAACTAACGTCCCAGCAGCTCCGGAAGGCAGGTAAGAGTTACCCCAATTTACTTACAGCGCTAAGCGCAATGAGTCCTGTCCATGACGGGGGTTCCTAGGCACTACAGTAAGACAGAGAATAAATAATAACAGGCTTAAGCTAAACTGAACCAGAGCAAAAGTGTTCACACTCAAGGAGTGGCCCCAGTGTAACACAATCAGTTTCTAAACCAAGGTAGTTAAATTGTAGTTTTTTAGTGTCAGCAGCAAAGAAGCATTGTCCAATGGATAAAGCACATGACTCAGGGCATGTCTACACTACATCTCTAAGTCAACCTATGTTAAGTCAACTTACAGCCGCTGCAGTGATTACTGCAGTGGCTGATGTCCACGGTCCCCTCCTGGGTCAAAGACTCCAGGGTTATGCACACAGGGTGTGCGTCCTCACCAGGAGCGCTTCCACTGACAGAAGGGGGCAGTGTGGGGGAGCTGAGAGGCAGGACTTGCAGCTCCCTGCTGGGAGCCCGGCTGCCCCCCAGGCTTCTCACTTCCCTGCTCCCAGCTGGGAGTGCAGGGCCAGGGGCAGCTGGGCTTTAGTTTCCCAGCTTTCTTGTCAATTTCACAACTCCACCATGGAGCCCTGAAATTGCTAAGACAGCTGACACCCAGTGTACCTAATGCAGCGTCTACACAGACACTGCGTCATCCTAACTGCATCTTTCATGGGAGTGAAGTAGTTATGTCGGCGTAGTGGGGCACTTACATCAGCAGGACAAGTTTGTCGTGTGTGGGCTGACATAATAAGGTTAACATCAGCTGCTGTATGTCAATCTGTGTAGTGTAGACCAGACCTGAGAGTCCAAAGATCTGAGCTCTTTCCATGCTCTCGCGAGCTTCTCTTGTGACCTTGGACACGCCACAGAGATACCATGGACTTAACATCTAAATCTGATTAGTTTAAAAAAATGAGTTCAAAGTGGTTTTGAGTCCTAACTTGGGGCTTTGTTCCACTACCCGTCACTGTGGCCCTTGAGCACCTGTGCCTGAATCACTTTGCCAGTTTTTGCATTTTGTGACCCTTTGTTGTTGTCGTTAAGAAGAGCGGGTTTTTGTCTGTTGCTGTGTCAAACTCACACAAATTGGGGCGAGTGTATGCGTGAGATGAGCTGACTATGCCGGAGGAAGAGTGATTCTGACTGTACGTAGAGTGCAGTCAAATTTACTAAATAAACACACTGCCAGGTCAAAGCGATAGCGTCCCTCACCTCTGCCATTGCAGTCATTTCAGACTTGGTGTGTAACAATAACAAGTACAAATGTTCAGATGGAAGGGTGGCTTTTAACATAAGTGACTCTGTAGCTGCTCTGTGATTCAGTTTCCCTTTTCTAAAGTGGAAGGAGTACTTCCCTACATGGCAGAAATATTAAGGCTTAACTCTGTGGGTGCAGTGTGCTTAGAGACCCCTGGTTAGAGGAGCGCATGTTGTTCTCTGTCTGTATCTCAGGTAGGTAAGAGCGCTATCAGTAGGTGCATTAATTTGCTACTTGCCAGTGACCATGTGCCCTTGGGCATATCCCCTCCTTGCAGGGGGCTGCTGCTGCCCTTGACTCATACCTTCCACCCTAGTCTGGGCTTCTGAGCTCACTGGCAGGACTGGAGTCTTTGCACAGAAACATATTTCTCTTACCTTGTTTTGAGTACTTGGCCTTTGCTAGGTGTCTCCCGACCCCCAGTTTGCAGTGGGATCTAACTGTGCTGGGAGCCTTCCAGGCACTAGCAGGAGTGTGTTCCTGCTTCCGGAGAAGTCTGGGGTCTCGTACAGCCAGAGCCACTGGGTGGGCTGCCAGAGTCCTGCATTTCACCACACTAACGCTGTTGCATCCCTCGTGCCATCTGCCTCTTGTAGCAGCGTAGGTGCTGGCAGAGGAGCAAGCTGGTACCCCGGGGGCTCCCACAACTGAGATCTGCTGCAGCAGATGCTGCTAAGGGCCATAAAATAGAGAAGGGGGGAAAGGGAAAAAAACACCCAGCATCCCTTAAGGACCCTGTCCTCCGCCCATCGAAGGTAATAGGAATCTTGCTGCTGACTTGAAGTTGAACAGGATCAGATCCCAAGTATAAAGGGATGGAAAAAAATGTTCGTGGCCCCTGCCGTAAGCCCTCAGTCACACCGGCAGATGTGTGTACAAGGAGCTGCCTCTCCGTTCCCCACCCTTGCACTCACTGAGGGGCAGCTCCGTCTGCAGCTCAGCACTGCTCTGCAACCAGGTGGGTGAGGTGCTGTGCCATGCCAGCCCCTAACCCCACAGGGACACAGGGCTGTTCAGTCTTGTCTGGCGGGCTGATCAACCTCTGAAGCCCAGAGGGGCACAACCTGCTGAGAAGACACCACGATGGGCGGAGGAAAGCTAGGCTAAGGGCTTGTCCCTGTGTGGTCTGAGAGCTCATTGCCTGTACTCACATGTGCTGCCCCGGTACTGTAGTTGTCTCTTCCCATCAGTGCAGAGGATATGGGCGTGGCCGGCTTTGTACCCAGCCAACTCCCCTCTTTAGCAGCTGTGACACTTCCAGTCACCTGCCCCCATTGGAAGGAAGGACAGACAGTGTGGTGCCTCAACTCTTCGCACAGACCTGGGTTCTATTCCCAGCATGGCCACTCACTTGCTGTTGTCACTCACCCTCCCTGCCTTTGTTTCCCCACCTGTAAAATTGGGCTAATACTCCCCTACCTCATGGGGTGGTTGTGAGGCTTTCTGCAAAGCACAATAAGGTCTTTGCATAGAATGTGCTCTGCACCTGCAAGATGTCATGGAGGAGGTGGTTATTTCTTATTTCAATGGAGCCTGAGACCCTGAGTTACCGACCAGGACCGTGCAGGCACTGTACGAACCCAGGACACAGGTGGTCTCTGCCCTCCAGAGCCTGTCTCTAATGAGGAGACACTGGACAAATGCATCCGATTGTGAGGCACTGAGGTACTGTGGTAACGGGCCGTATAAGTACCCAGACCATCAGAAATTGAGGTCTCCCCATTAGCATCACAACTCACTGGGCCAGACAGTGTCAGGCTGGCCTGCTACACAGGGAATTTCAATGGCAACGCAGTAAGATTTGCCAAGTTTGCTCTTGAATAGAAAGTTTGAGTCAGAGACTAAAACAGCTGGTCAGAGCGGCAGCAGATTGGACCAGTTTGTTTCTTCCTCAGCACGGGGGAGCTCCAAGTGCTGAGAGCTCGGTGTGCACTTCAGACCCAGGCAGCTGCTTCACTTCCTGGAGAAGTCATGGGCTCTGCCTACCGTGCAGCTGTTCTGTGAGGAGGGGAAGCGAGCATGGTGCTGGGGAGGGAGTCCAGAGAGGGCAGTGGTGACCCAAGTGCAACTCCACTCCAGCATCTCTAGGGACCAGTGCAGGCGCCTGGGGATGGTCTTTTCCACTTTCAAAAAAGGGAGTTGGGTGCATCACTGCTTCATCTGGAGTCTCAGGTAGGGACACAGAGTCACAAAGCTTAAGGCCAGAAGGGACCGTCAGATCATCTAGTCCGACCTCCTGTAGATCACCGGCCACCAGCACCACCCAGCACCCACCCACTAAACCAACGACCAAAGTATTACAGCTGGCTGATTTCCTGCCCTTTGCTGCCTTCTCCAGAGGTCGCCTGACTGGCCAGGATGGTTTAACGGCATCCAGAGGCAGGGACTGAGCTTATCAAGGTAACCCCCCCAATCTTGGGGCTCACTATCCCCACCTGAGAACCTTCTTCAGTATCTTTCTGGTTACGAGCAAATTCCACTGCGGAGGACCCTTGAAGTCCCTGATGTCGCTGTCCCCCTTTGCAAAGGCGTTTGCTGGGCTGGCGGTGTTAGTTGACCATAGCAGATTTCTCTTGCAATTGAACAAGTTTATCCTGTTAATGCTCATAGGTCGTGGTGGCCCCCAGCTTTGCTTACCCCAATTGCACTCCAGGGAATGAACTCCCATCGGATGTCTCATCTGGCTTCTGCAGGCAAGTCCCAGGGAACCCAGGAAAATACATGTTTCATCAAGCATTCAAAACAAGCTAATTGGAAAGCATCAAAACGCCTTTCATAATTGAATTAACAAACCTCTAATATAATTGCTTTTCTAATGCAAAACCTATCGAGTTGCAGGTAGTGCGCACATGCTCCTTCTTACGGCCAGGCACTGCATGTCAGTCTAATTGGTTTCTGTTCGGCACGCTGGGTTTGTTCAGGTCATTCATGATTGCAGCCTTTACTTCTGCCATCGGCAGGTGGACAAAGTGGTTTTGGGGTTGCCTGCCAGTGTTCCCCAAAGCTTTAGGAGTTTAGCTGCTCTGAGTGATTTTCTTGGTTCCTTTGGTTCTGGATGCTAACTCTGTGAAAAGAGCTGGATAACGGGGGCTCCCCTCTGTGGGGGAGAGACATATTTGAGAGGAAGGAAGGCCTGATGGCCAGCATACCGGGCTAGGACTCAGAAGAGCGGGGTTCCCAGTTCTGCTACAGACTCCTTGTGTGATCTTCCTCGACCCGTACCTGAGTTCCCCAGCTGTGAAGTGAGAAGAGCAATATGTCCTTTGTCTTGCCTGTTTAGATGGTGAGCTCCCCAACCCAAGGGACTGTCTCACTGCGTGTCTGTACAGTGCACAGGGCTGATGGGCCCGGATCTCGACTGGGCCACTGTCGTACAGTGCTGAGGCCTGGGTCTCACTGCACCTTTGCAGTTCTGGGAAAGTGCAGAGGCAAACAACTGCGCTCACATTTGTTTTTGTTGTTGCCAGGGACACTGAGTTGCTCACTTTAAATGAAACTTCCAGTCATAAACCAAACGCGAAGGACATTGTGATTCCATATTGGTCTGAACCGAAGCCTTCATTTCTTATCCCACAGCAAGACATTTGCAAATACTCTTGGTGATAGTTATTTTTTTTGCAGGGATCTAATTGCTGTTTTCCAATCCTCTTCCCTTATTGATTTGCAGACAAGTTTTAGACCTGGCAAGTCTCACTTATTTGCTGGGATTGAGACTCACTCCTTCCGGATTAATCTTCCACACATGTTTAAAAGTCTTTTCCTCTTGTGGTGGAGGGCCTGGCAATGAGACCTTTTAAAATCTCACCTGGGCACTTTGGAAATCGCTTTTGCTCAGATTCTTACAGCTTGACAGCCCTGCAATTTCCCCACCTGAGTTATTGAGTCTCATAGTAATTAGAGATGGAAAGGATCTCTGAAATCATCAAATCCATTACCCTTTCAGGATAAACTGTCACCCCCTGGTAGAGCGTATGTCTGATATTAAATTAATACTATGCTTGATCCTAGACAAGAAGAATTAAAGTGACTTGCTGTGTACTGTGTCAAACAGAACATAAGAATACTCCCAGTATTGCGTTCTCTCTTAGGGTATGTCTTCACTACCCGACAGATCGGCGGGCAGCGATCGAGCCAGCGGGGGTCGATTTATCGCATCTAGTCTAGACATGATAAATCAACCCCCAAGCGCTCTCCCGTCGACTCCTGTACTCCATCATCGCGAGAGGCGCGAGCAGAGTGGACGGGAGCAGCAGCAGTCAACTCACCGCAGCGAAGACACCACAGTGAGGAGGTCTAAGTATGTTGCATAACTCAGGGTACGTCTACACTACAGGATAAATTCGAATTAGCTTAAACCGATTTTATAAAACATATTATAAAGTCGATTGTACGCGTCCACACTAGGCACATTAATTTGGTGGTGTGCGTCCGTGGTCCGAGGCTAGTGTCGATTTCTGGAGCGGTGCACTGTGGGTAGCTACTGTAAAAGAATGAGACCAATAACGTCGATTTGTGTCCACACTAACCCTAAATCGATATAGTAATATCGATTTTAGCGTTACTCCTCTCGTTTTGTAGGAGTACAGAAATCGATTTAAAGAGCCCTTTAAATCGATATAAAGAGCAGTGTAGTGTGGACGGGTGCAGCGTTAAATCGATTTAACGCTGTTAAAATCGGTTTAACAGCGTAGTGTGGACCAGGCCTTAGATTGATTCTTCCTCCCCCCTAGTGTAGACCAGGCCTTAGTTGTGGTACAAGGAAGTCTCACCTGTAGCGTGTAAGCGTCACATTTCATCACTGATAAATCTGGTGCGACACTGCGGCTTTTGAGAACTTACTTGAACAGACGAATAATCAGTGTACTTTTGTTCTACCATAACCCACAAAACTGTATTTGTAGACAGGCTCAAAACTCATGTGCTCTGGATTAAAGCCTCTTGCGTGAATCTGAATCCAAGTGTTGGCGAAATCAGGGTATGTCTACATCTACAATTTTGCAGCGCTGGTTGTTACAGCTGTATTAGTACAGCTGTATAGGGCCAGCGCTGCAGAGTGGCCACACTTACAGCAACCAGCGCTGCAAGTGGTGTTAGATGTGGCCACACTGCAGCGCTGTTGGGCGGCTTCAAGGGGGGTTCGGGGAACGCGAGAGCAAACCGCGGGGAAGCAGGTCTCCTTCCCCGGTTTGCTCCAGTGTTCCCCGAACCCCCCTGCAAGCAGATCTCCTTCCCTGCGGTTTGCTCTCGCGTTCCCCGAACCCCCTCCGTGCAAGCAGGTCTCCTTCCCTGCGGTGTGCTCTCGCGTTCCCCGAACCCCCGAGCAAGCAGGTCTCCTTCCCCGCGGTTTGCTCTCGCGTTCCCCGAACCCCCCTGCAAACCGCGGGGAAGGAGACCCGCTTGGGGGGGGATTCGGAGAACACCGGAGCAAACCGCGGGGAAGGAGACCTGCTTGATTACCAGAGAGGCTTCCTCAGGTATGCTGGGATACCTGCTTATTCCACGGAGGTCAAGAAAAATGCTGGTAAGTGTCTACACTTGATTACCAGCGCTGGATCACCAGCGCTGGATCCTCTACACCCGAGACAAAACAGGAGTACGGCCAGCGCTGCAAACAGGGAGTTGCAGAGCTGGTGATGCCCTGCAGATGTGTACACCTCCTAAGTTGCAGCGCTGTAACCCCCTCACCAGCGCTGCAACTTTGTGATGTAGACAAGCCCTCAGTTTAGTGCGTGGGGTTGGGGAGGCAAAGGCTGTGGAACTGGACAGACAGGTCTCAGCTCCATATGCCGCAGGAGGTTGAATGAAATAGACTACTTTCCCGAGTAATCGATAGCTCCTGGGTGTTTGCTCTGTGGATGCTTTTTGTCAGATAACAGGGAGATAAGACAGGGTGCTCATCTGCCAGCTTTTCTGGTCATTGAGTTGCAAAACTGAACCATTGTGTTTGTGAAAGAGTTGACAAGTAGAATTGAGAGGCTGTGAAGCATTCAGCCAGTTCTGCAGCAGACATGTGCTCCTCTCCCTCCCCACCCAGGAAATATTTTTAGGATACAATCATTCTGCTAGGGATTACCCTCTCTGCTTGGTGTGACTGCCATCCGAAGAAAGCTGTGTACGTGACAATGAATCCCGACCCAGCGGAGTAGTCTCATCTCGGGTTAGAGTGCCCCGAGTTCAGGGCTCCAGCTTAGTCTGTGGTGGATGTTTTTTAAAAACTGCAATTTAAACAAATTGTTTCTCTTGTGTGTTAGATGTTACACTCTATTTATAGAGTTTAAGGCCATAAGGGCCCACTAGGTCATCCAGTCTGACCTCTTGTATCTCACAGGCCACCGACAGCACCCACACACTAAACCCAACAGCCAATATCAGACCAAAGTGTATCAGCCCCCGGGAGACTGGACTTCTCTGTCCTACAGGAGGGACCAAGGTGCACCAGTGCTCAAGGCCCTCACAATGGCAGGACAATGATTAAGTGAGATATATCAAGATAATCCTGGCGAGTGACCCCCACCCACATGCTGCAGAGGATGGTGAACATCCCCCGCCCCCCAGGTCCCTGCCAAAATTCCTTCCCGCCCCCAGCTATGGTGATTAGCATATGAGCGAAAATCAGCCAGCCAGGCACCTGAGAAAACGCATGTTCAGTGCCACCTCAGAGCACTGACCGAACCCCGCTCAGTGTCCTGTCTTCAGCTGTGGCCATCCCTGATGCTTCGGGAGGAGGAGATATAAAACCCAACAGAATCCAAAGGGGTGGGGGCATCCCTTCCTGACCCCCAGAATTGGCCAGCTGGAAACCTGAAGCATGAGCTTTTGGGAACAGAAGACATAAACTGGAAGTGAGCCACAAAGCTGCCAAGCCCTGCCCCTGACCATCACAAGCAATCTCGTCATACAATCACACTCATAAATTTGTCCCGCTTTCTCTTCAAACTGAATAAGTTGTTTGCCCCCATAACTCCTGTTGGGGGGCTGCTCCAGAGCCTCCTTCCTCTGATGGTTAGAAACCACCTTCTAATTTGAAGCCGGAATTTGTTCATGGCCAGTTTATCCCCATTTGTTCTTGTGCCGACTTTGTTCTTTAGCTTAAATAGCTCTTCGCTTTCCATGCTATTTACTCCCCTGCTTGGGGATCACATGCAGAAATCTAAAGTGAATGGCACATTAAGGTTGAGAAATCAAGTGCACAAGTCAGATAGATGTCTATTGTGCTAACTTGATCTTGTTGCAAGACCTGTGTGTTTTTGTGGCAGATGTTTAATGTGTCAAAGTAATACACTGTTTATATTTAACAATTAAACCATCAAAAGGAAACTTCCCACGTGCAGTGTGGCTAAATTGGGGCTGCCTTAGGAAAATCAAACTTATCATTTCTGACTTTGCAGTGTTGCATTAACAGTGGGTTTTATTGTCTTTTGACAAAGAAACGAAAGGAGGATTGAAGATCAGCGGAAAAGTGGATGACAAGTGCAGATGTCCTGCACACACACAGCTCTGAACCACAGTAGCATAAAAGCTAGTAGAAAGTATTCTAACAAATAAACCAATTTTAAACCTCCCTAACTTTTAAAATATTGAACAGATTTTCTTCACATTTGAGCTTTTTTCCTTCCTCAGTGAGGACTCTGAAACAAGCCAGCTTTGACGTTTCTGGCATGAGCTATTTGAATTACAGAGGAGAAGTTTTAATCCTAACAAGGTATTTTACTTTATAGTGTTTAACAAATGTGTAATTCAGAAATGGCTGAATTGATTTAGCTCAAATCTTCCATAACAAAGTCTGCCTTTGGGCTGACCCCATGGATGGAAGCTTTTGACCCAAAAACAATTTGTATGAGAGAGTTTTAAAAGCAACTGAAAATGGAGAGTGAGATTGGAACACAGAACTCTGTCAACAATATCGTTTACTCCCCGCGAACGCTGGGGCTGCCACCTATGTATTTATTATCTCCACGTTCGGGGTATTGAGACCGTTCCTGTTTGTGTGCGATGATCTATAATCCTCTGCCTGCCTTAACTATATACAACAGTGTGTGAAATTGCTCCTGACGCCTTCTAGTGCTTTTGTCTCAGCATTCAGTGTAAAATCATTTACTTTTCTACATTGGGGTTATGAGTGTTGGGGGGCGGTCTCCTTCTTCCCCCACCCCCTTTTCCAGTAGCAAAAAGAAGAAATGGGGAGGGGAAATAAACAGGAGAGGAAGTAGGACAGCACCACTAAGAAAAACCATAACATTCATGGAGGTCAGGCCCATCAATGGCTATTAGCCAGGATGGGAAGGAATGATGTCCCTAGCCTCTGTTTGCCAGAAGCTGGGAATGAGCGACAGGGGATGGATCACTTGATGATTCCCTGTTCTGTTCATTCCCTCTGGGACACCTGGCATTGGCCACTGTCAGAAGACAGGATACTGGGCTAGATGGACCTTTGGTCTGACCCAGTGTGGCCGTTCTTATGCTTTTATGGAAAAGATTGTGCAGAAAACTCTCAATTTTCACCCTTCTGCCTCTCTTTGCTCTTCCTTTTAAAAGGGCCTCAAGCTCTCTCTGATTGAAACTTTTCCTCCACTGACTGGGCTGTGCGTTTCCCCTGAGAAAGTGAAGGCTAGCGCCTTGCCAAATTTCACCTTGCAGCTCCCTGCAAGTTAGCCCACAGGGTGATTTGAAAAAGATGTTTCTATAATGGGAAAAGTGTGGAGGGAGGGGGTTACTTTCCTCGCATTCAAAAATGGTTAAACCATTTTCATTCACACTTCACACGCACACAGGAAATGCCCCTTTTAAGGCAGGGCCAGATCCTGGACAGTTTCAAGACTTGCTGAGTGACTGCGAATAGAGGATCCAAGTATGTCACCTTCTGCTACTTTACAGAGTTCAGTGCTGCTCTCACTAGAGTAATAATGTGAGCCTTGTTGGGCTCACTCTGAGCTCTGACTGTTAATTAAAGCCATCTCATTAGCCAACTTCTCCTTCAGGGAGAGGGAGTTGTTAAGAAGATTGCAAAGATCTTCTGTCTGGCTCAGGATTGGCCCGGAAGGCCTAAAGGGAATGATGCAGCAATGGAGAAGCAGTGTTTCTATCTGGAACGTTGCAGTGACTGAAGCAGGAGGGATTCTTTTTCACTGCGTCTCTGTTTTATGCTGCCTCCCATCACCTTAGCCTCTGGGCACCTTCCACGTAAAATCATTAGCAACAATGAAGTCCCTAGTGGACTTCATGGAGGCTTTGGCGCTTCTCCCTGTTGGGTGGCCTGTGGCAGCACTTTGGTCTGTCAGGTGTCCCTGCTCATCGGGGGTCTTTAAATCTAGCATTGAGGATGTCAGTAGTTCAACCGGAAGTTAGGAGTCTATTGCAGGAGCGGGTGGGTGAGGGTCCGTGGCCTGTGATGTGCAGGAGGGTAGATGATGATCAGGATGGTCCCTTCTGGTCTTAAAGACCAAGAGTCTGAGTCTTTCACAGAGCAGGAGGGGAGAGACTGGTGTTTGCAAACACAGGCCAATGCACTTACAGAAATTGGCCAGGGGATTCAGTAGCAGGTGTGAGATCCAAAGCTGCTGCTCACTTGGGTTTCGTTTTATTTGTAAATTGACTAGCATTCACGTTGGCGGTGTCCCTGTAAATCTGCCCCCCACCCATCTCGCAATGTGTGCTTGAAGCGAATTTTGTTTAACTTTCCCTTTGGCTGCAGATGAAGAAGCCCTTGCGGGCGTCTAAAGGATGTGTCTGAAGAAAGTACTTTTTTATTGAAAAATATAATGGTGCCACCTGAAGTGTGATTTACTGCAGGGCCCACTTCTCGGACTTGATAATATATTTCTATTAGATTTCTTTCTTTTGCTCTCTTTCCCTTTAAGAGTGGCAAGTTTCTCTGTCTGCCTGACACCTTCTTAGGCTTAGGCAAAATAAATGTTGATTTTCATCAAAAGTAAGAGCATTGGAAGTACTAATTCTCCAGTGATGCTGACAAGCTCAGCAGAAGCTGCTCAGGTTTCCACAAAGGGCTGGCGATCCAGCCCCGCTCTTCTCTTTGGAAGCAGTTCAATCATCATAATGAAAAAGGGGCTTCTTATCCTAGCTTTCGCTAACTAGAAATTATATACCTGATTCCCAGAAGATAGATTGCATTGCTCCCGAAATACAGAGGGTGGTATAGAGTGAAGGCACGCACAGTGCGCCACAAGATTGATCACACAATTTGCAGAATCTACCATGCACAAAAAAAGAGAATATATTTTTGTTTGCAGTTGTCGGACCTCTCTGTCTCTGGGCAAAGATATGGGAGAGGGCAGAGGTAAAATTCAGCCCCCTGTGTCGAGTTTTGACCAATGTGTTGTAGTATCACACAGAAATTAATTCCAACCCTGTCAGCTGTTTGTTAAAAGAATGAGAGTGGAGCCTGTTGTTCCAGTCAGCGCAGGCTTTCCATCCTCTGGATGTTCCCTTATTTGGCTGAATTCCTCATGTGCATTAGATTACATTGTATTTAAAAGCAATTGTTCATTTAGATGGGTTAGGGTTTTTAAAAACTTTGTATTGCTATGGAGATAATTAATATACTTCGAGTTCTCAAGGTGGAAGCAAAACTTTTTCAGTGGCCCCATATGTCTTCTGGAGGGGAACTGGGAGACCCGGGTCTAGGTCCCTGCTGTGCCACAGACTGACTGTGTGACCGTGGGGAAGACACAGGCCCAGAACCTCATAGGTATTTGGGTGCTGAACTTCCAATCAGCTTCCCATGTGTGCACTGGGGATAACAGCACAGCCCTGCCTCCCAGGGGCGTGCGGAGGGAAAACACATGAAAGATTATGAATTGCTTTGAGATCCACTGGTGAAAAGCTCTATAGAAGAGGGAGGGATTATTGTGTAATTTCCCCCCTGACAGATTTGAAGCCTGCCTGACACTGATTCACATACTGGCTTGAGAGGAGGCCAGGGCTAGTACATGTAAGAGAAAACACTCTCCCCTGTGGTCCTGGGGAGGTCTGAAATGTATTCGTGCAAGGACCAACCTAAGCAATGAATGAGGCAAAGGAACGCTGATTCCCCAGAAGCGCTAAGGAGAGCACCTGTGTCCCAATGGGAACCTGCCTGTAGGTTTCAGTGGGACGCCATGGAGGTGTTACGGGTCCACCTGCATGGATTGGATTGCAGGATTGGGGGATAGGAAGGATGGCCCAGTGGTTAGGGCACTAGCTGGGGACTCAGAAGACTGGGGATCGGTTTCCTGCTTTGCCACAGATTTGCTGTGTGACCTTGGGCAAGTCCCGGAACTTCTCTGTGCCTCAGTTCCCCATCTGTACAATGGGGATAATAGTATCAGAGGGGTAGTCGTGTTAGTCTGGATCTGTAAAAGCAGCAAAGAATCCTGTGGCACCTTGTAGGCTAACAGATGTTTTAGAGCATGAGCTTTCGTGGGTGAACACTCACTTCATCGGATGCATGTAGTGGAAATTTCCAGGGGCAGGATAATAGTGCTGTTGTGAGGGTCAAATCCATTCATTACTGCAAGGTGCTCAAATGCTGTGGTGAAGGAAGCCACCGAAGTACACGCCTCAGGGCCTGCTGGTGCGTTTGAAAAGTGGTGGATTGACCATGCTGATGCCAACTCAAGACCTGAGGATGGAGCTGATGCAGCTCGTTTAGCCGAATGGGGATGTGCTGGAAGTGATTGCTCCTGCCATTCACTCAGCCTACGGTGGCTGATCCAGCTCACGTTAAAGTCAGTGAGCGTCTTTTCTTCTTCAAAGCACCGTGCCACAGTTGGACCCTCACAGAATCCCTTTGAGGGAAGCAAATGTTATCTCCCCTCCTGCTTCTCATAGCTAGGTAAACTGAGGCAGAGAGATTAAGGATTTCTTCTCAAGGCAATGGCTGAAGTCAGTGTCAGAGTTGAGAAACTGGTTTAAACATAAAAACAGCTTCTCACTTGTTCTGAATGTTGTGTATTTTGAAGCACTAGTTGAGGCACTTGTGGATGCTAATTTAATTATATAATAAAATTCACACAGGAAAGCACCAAGTGTGTACAATATAGAACCAACAATCAATCCAACCAAACTATTTAAAAATGTGCACAAAGATCTGGAAGCTAAATGTGGTCAACAAAAGTTTCGTAAAGATGTTTTAAAAAAAATCTCTAAATTTCTCCATCCATTGTATTTATTGTTTCGATAGCTCTTTGCAAGTTCAAAGTACTGTACTGGTATTGGCTAACAATGTCTCACAACCCTGCTCTGCAGTAACTGGGCTGTTTGATTGTATCCCTGTTTTCCTTTGAAACTGATAAAAGGAAAACCTTGTATCCACAGCACATTGTTAACTAGTAGCACTCACTGCCACAAGATATTGAAGTCCTGTTCCATTCAAGTTGGTGCTGGGGAAAATATAGCCGAAGAAGAAATGAAAATGAAGGTTGGAAAAGAGCCGTAAACAGGTGGGAAGAGGGATGGAGAAGAGAAGAAGAACGGAAGAGTGAGTTAGACAAATAAGTCAACAAAGACGGTATTAGGAGATCCGTGGAAGGCTTGCAGACATGTTGGTGGGATGATGTGTAGTACTGGATACCCTCATCTCATATCTTCCTCCTTTAGGTCCTAGGTTGCTCATTCGGGAAAACGACATTTACTCTCGGTGCCTTGTGTGCAGTATGTAAAAAATGCCATGATTGGCTCAGAAATACAGTGAACGAAGCTCGCCACAGTATGAGATAGGGGACCCCACCTGCGGGGATTGGGAATTAAGCCTTTAACTTTGAGGTTGCAGGTTCAAATCCAGCTGTGGTCAGTTCTGACCAAAATCGATTGCTAGGACTGAGTGCAATTTCTGGCAGATCGGCATCCATGTGACGGAAACCACCATTACGATGCACATTTGGAGTCGTCTTGCTGGTCCTTCGTTCAAAGGTTGAATAGGTCATGGAGACTGAACTCCCCTCTGTCTCCTAGAGTGGGTTCAGACAGTACTGGGGCAAAGTTCCCTGGTGGGTTAGCGTTGGGCAGAGCACACTTTACCACTACGCTCTCCAGAGCCACTAGTCTGATATCTTTGCTGTCACCAAGGTGCTGTTGGGATAATCAGGTGCTTTATAACTGCCAGGGAGTTCCGTGACACATTGAGAAGAGACGAGCCACTGGATTGGAGAGCAGGTGGAGCCAGAGACTGGATTAACGCTGTCACTCCTTTCACTTTTGGAATTTCAGTAACAGTAAAGATCACTTCTCTCACCATGTTCCTCTTCAGTCCCCCTGCTGCCTGGGGAGACCAAGAGGAAATCATTTCCCTCATCGCAGTGGTTTCTCTGTTCTGACTACTACTAATTGCAGCGGTGTAATCGTGATTTAGCAATCATCTGAAGTGTTAAGGCTGGAAGCCACCTGCTCTTTGTCGGGATCACCTGGTACTGCCCATGCTGGGCCCGTGGGAGCTATTTACATTCTCAACAGTGTCCTTAGTGTAAAAAAAAAATAAAAAATAAAAAAAGTTTATCCCAGGTCAAAACTTCCCTGACACTTGAATGGTTCCTGCTGTGCTTTTGAAAGTGTAAAAAGTATGTTCAAGGGGACGACACAACCTCTGTTGGGGAAGATAGGATAGCAGATCAGTAAAAATCTTATGAACATTTTTGTCCCTTCAAGATGACAAATGGTTTTGCCTGGTTGTTTTTTGGTTTTAAATTACCTCTCCTCTGTTTGAGATTCATAATTAAGATCAAGCCGCATGTAGATAAGAATTTTGGCGATTAACATCCCATCAGAGCCTCTTGGGGGGAAGTGACAGGCGATTTTACAACATGCCTCTAAGAATTTCATAGCTCCTCATAAAAAATAAATAAATACCCTCCCGTCTCCCCGCGGATTTATGGCTGTGGGTCTGACACTGGGTGCTGTCCTTCAGCAGAGGAAGCAAACATACAGCATGATTAAATATCCCCCCGCTGATGGCTAAGAAAACACAGCTGACAAGAATGGTAAATACATTCTCTTAAGGTAAGTATCCTCTATGGACGGACTCTCTTGAATCATGTGGTCTTCACTCAGTTTATTTTATTCTACACCATCTTCCGGCATTAACTAACCTGCCAATATCATCGTTCAGAAATATTGCTGGGCTGGTTTTGCAGCAATAAATCTTAGTTTGTCTGTTTATATATTTAATGTCAAGCCTTGGGGGGGGGGAGCGGGATGCCTCTGCTCTTCCCCTCCATCCCCTTACCCCAGCTCCCTCTTCACCACTAATTAGTCCATCTGAAGTGGATTGAGTCGGATGGCTTGACTGCAGTTCTAGTTGGAGGCTCCCAATTTTAGTCCTTAGTGGTGCAGATTCGCTGAGTTCTTGCAAATTCTGCTTTTGCCATCAGATGTTGCTTGCCTCCACCTTTCTTCCTCCCAGTAAGTGCAGTGCTTGTGAGTTTCACAGATGGGTTTCCATTCAATCAACGCTGGATGTTAATTGTTCTTTCTTACTCAAGCATTGGAAGTGCGGACTTTGCAACCTACATGCCATTCTCCTCTTTGCTCCCTCCCTCCCCGACCATCCTTTTGTCTCTGTGCCCTGACCAGTCCGGTTTTATTTGGGTTATCTAAAGTATTGGCAAGGAGGCTTCTGGTGGCTTGTCTTCCAAGCAGGAGAGAGCAGACTTCTTGGTGTGGCTGTTCATAGCTCAGGAACAGATGGTGAAGAGCCAAATAAAGTGTGGGCAAGAAGTTTGATCTGGTAAATCAAACTCCTGGAATCAGGACTCCTGGGTTCTATTCACAGCGCTATTGATGACTCAGTGTGTGATCTTGGGCAAGTCACTTCCCCTCCCTGTACCCGTGAAGCAGGGATAATCGTCTATCTCCCAGAGAGAACCACACTGAAATCCTTGAATGGAAGATGGTACATAAGCACCTAAGTATTATCATTTTAGTCAAGTGCTTCTAGGGCCCTTCTGCAGAAGGGATAGACTGGAAAAGGTGCCCCTATGCAGACATATAAATACCTTGGTATATGATACTGCCCTTTATGGGGGGAGGCCCGTGGGATTGGTTGTTTCTCTGCCACTGTGCCTTTAAAGCTCTTAGTCCACATCACAGGTGACTAATTGCCGAGTCCCCAGTGACGGCCCTGCGTCCCTCTGATGTATGGGTGTTATATTAAGGGTGGAAAGGTGCTAAATGAGCCCTCTTTGTTTTACATAAATTAGCTCACAAGTCATGAATCAGTGCCACTGACACTGGGGACATTTGGTTGCCAAGTTTAACAAGGAAGACAGATAAGACTTCCCCAGCCCTGGCCACGTGAGTCACTGGAGGGCCAAGTGGGCTGAGGCACCTGAACAGACCCGTAATCATCTCCCCGCCGTCACATGAAATCCCAGCAGAGTCTGAGGGAGGAATCCCCCCGAATGCAAGGCAACGTTTTAGTGGACGTTCCTCCGGGCCCGTGACATCCTGGGCTCAGGTTAAGGTCCGTTGTGTAAATGGTCTGGGGTCTCCTGCCCTTGGAGCATGGAGACCTGAACCCCTGTAGCATCGACATGCCAGGAACCCACCAGGGGGTGTGCTCCTTGGCTTAGAGCCATCTGCTCCCCTTGCTTATGGGATTCCTCGTTCGCCAGTCTCCTGCAGTGTTAACTGGTGCAGCCTGCAGGCCCACACAAACCCAACCAGCCCTTTCCAATTGTGCATTTGTCTAACTAAGCAGCAAATTCCTGATCGCCCCAGAGATCCCCTTGACAATGTCCATCCCTGACTGTGTTCCTGTGGGAGGATCATTTGTTTCTACACATTCAAAACCTTTTAGTTCTCTCATTTCCCCCTCGGCTCGCCAGCATGCAAGCTGTAATGCGTTTTTAATCGGCGTCCTGAGCACTTTCTTATGGCCTCTGGGTCCAGGCTTCCTGCCATATGCGGACGCTGTCAGCAGGAATGGCCAGCTGTACAGCCCAGCACCCATTGTGCTTGGGAACAGGGTAACTGAATCCTACTGGCTTCAGCAGAGAGGCCTGAGAGAGGAGCCTCATTCCTCAGGATTTCTAGAACTCCGGAATTCCAGCCAGCAGGCTGGAGCTGGTGTGTGCAGAGCTGAAGCGTTGCAACTTCATGTCCCATCTGAAGAGCTCTTGGGGGCTGGGAAGGGAGTGGGGAGGGCTACAAGGAAGATGAGGTCAGGGGGTCTGGGAGTCCTTCGCTATGGAAACGCTGCTCCGACAGGTTAAGCTTAGCGCTAAAGCAGGGTCTCCAGGAGCGTGGCCTGCGACCTAAATGCAGCCTGCACCTCCCCTTCTCTTTTCAGCTCAAAATGGAGCATTGCACAGCGGGGCTGTGGTTTCTGTGAGCTGCACCCACACATGAAAGGCAGGACAGCTGTAGCCTGCTCCATTATGTGCTTGTTAGGTGCAGTGCTTGCTCGAGTGTTGGCTTTGATCTAATACTCCCTGTCTCTGGGGATGGCCGATATCCAGTTTGGTCTCAAATGGTCCCATCTCTCTGGTTCTAAGGGCAGGGTGAAGAGGGGACTTTCCAGCAGGAGCCACCAATGGTATTGGCCCTCCTTCTCCCTGGGGGGTGGGTCTGTTACCTAGTACGTTTTGGAGCTGTCTACGCATTTCCTGGGCTAGCTGGCTGACGGGTTCTGTGTCCCCAGGGGAAAGTTCTCTGATGTAGAGTGATGCACTAGGGCCACAAGGCAGTCTTGTTTCCATTGTTAATGCAGGGTGCTGAGAGGTACTTTGGGAGATTTCAGCTGATCAGGAGGGGTGGCCAAATGCTTTTAGGCAGTAACTCACTCCAGGCATCTGAACACTTGGCTCTTCTGTCACTTTCCAAGTGGTCCAGGAAGTGTTGGGTGGCAGAGCCAAACTATCCTAGTGCACAGATGCAGGGTAATAGACGCCGTACAAAATGCAAAGGACTACGCCCAGCCCCTGACATCCAGAAGCTGGAAATTTGGCCCAGCCTTCTGCACAGAGTATCATTCTCCATTCCTGTCCCTGATCTCTCCCTCTCTTCCAGCTCCACAGCTGTGGTCTCTCGCATCTGGCTGACTCGCAAGGGGTGCTGGCACCAGACCAAGAGGAGGCAACAGAGCAGGGAATGGCCTCTTGTAGGGGTGCCTGCAAATTGTGGCCTATATCCTGTCCAGCAGTGACTCTGGAGAGGATTTGAAGTGTCATGGTGGACAAAGAACTGACCATGAGCTCCAACACAATGCCGTGGCAAAGAGAGCTAATGCTGTCCTGGGATGTATGGACCAGGGAGCAGGCATTTGTGAGCAGCGCTAGGGAGACTGATGCTGGAGACGGCATCTGGTTCTGGTGTCCGCATTTTAAAAAGGGTGAGGAAAAATTGGAAAGGGTGCAGGGAAGAGCAACAAAAAGGACTCAAGGGTTGGAAAAATGCTTTGTAGTGAGAGACTTAGAGCTTAATCTTCAACTGACCAAAAAGAAGATCAAGAGGTGATCTGATTACCCGGGGAGAAAATGCCAGGTACTGAAGGGCTCTTTAATCTTTCAGAGAAAGAACCAGCGGCTGGAGGCTGAAGCCAGACAGATTAAGTTAGAAATAAAGCACAAATCTGAACAGCAAGGGCGATTAACCATTGGAACGAACCACCAAGGGAAGCGGTGGATTTTCTGTCTCTGGGCTCTGGCCTTAGTCCCCTTCTCCCTCTACACCTTGTCCCTGGGTAATTTCATCTGCAAACACAAATTCAACTACTGTATGCGGATGACTCAGATCTACTTCTCTGCTCCAGGCCTGCCACCTTCTGTACAAGCTAGTCTCAGCCTGTCTTTGTCCATCTTGTTCATGTCTGGACATGAGTTGAAGTTCAATGTGGCTAAAGCAGAGCTCCTAATCTGCTCCCCCACCTCCTTTGGCCTAAGTCCTCCCTGATACCGTCTTTCTTGACCATTGTGCTCAACAGCACCATCCTGCCCGTCACTCGGGCCCGGAACCTGGGCATCATCTTTGATTCTGACCCCTGTGTAGGTTTAAACATCCACTCTGTCTAAGCCTTGCAGGTTCATTCTGCATAACATCTGTAAGGTCCAGCCGTTCCTATCCATCCACACACAGAAAGTTCTTGTCCAAGCTCTCATTGTCTTGAGTCCCAATTACTGCGACATCCTGTTCTCCGGCCTTGACGAAGACAACCATGCCTCACGCCTATTGATTAAGAATATCCATTCTCCTAGCCCGTCGCCTGGAGCATCCTTGAGCCCTTCTCTTTGCCTCCCTCCACTGGTGGCTCCCCCTTCTTTAGCGCTTCAAACATAAGCAGCTTGTCTTCAGTTTCACTTCTTGGCCTGTGCCTGCTCTACCTGCCGTTTCAGTCAGTAGTGCACCAGCATCGATTGCCCAGTTGCTAACTTGTCTAGCAAGCCCCCTAGACCTTTCTCCCATGTTGTCCCTGACTCGTGTGAGGAACTTCCTGTAAACTTCTGCAAAGCCCCTTCACTGTTCACATCCCTCCTTAAAACTCTCCTTTGCTGTGATGCCACCGTGAATCACGACAGCAGTTAGGCTGCTGGCGTCCGGAGCCCACTGTCTCGCACACTGACCAATATTGGGTCATGGTTTCCTTGTACTCCTCTGTCTGTCTCCATCTGTTGTCTCTTGTCTTATACTTAGATTGTCAGCTCTGTGGAGCAGGGGCTGGCCTTTTGTTCTGTTTGTACAGCACCTGGCACAATGGTGTCCCAAGTCAGAAGCGTGACTCCTAGGTGCTATAACAGTACAAGTGATGATAAATAATAATCTCTCAGTGTCTTTAAAGCAGGACTGGTTGCCTTTCTGGAAGAGATGCTTTATGGGGTGAAATTCTGGGCCTGTGTTATCCAGGATGAGCTGATCTGGTGGTCCATACTGGCCTTAAAATCTGTGAATACCCAGCAGAGCTGATAAAGAGCAAACGGTCCAGCAGCTGTGAGGCCTTGGGACCAAACTCATCTCTCACAGCCCAGGGCAGTGGTTGATTCATGTCTTCTAACCCAGCGGTTCTCAACTGGATACCAGGAACTGACTTGCTGCCTTCCTAAACTGCGTCAGGGAGATCTCAGGGACCGGTGCCAGTCCATGGGCCAGTCTTTGAGAGATACGGTTCTGGGTGGAGCAGGACACACGGGCTCACATGGATCAATTGGAAGGAATCAATCTAGATCGGGGTTTCTCAAACTTCATCGCGACCCCCTTCTGACAACAAAAATTACTGCACGACCCCGGGAGGGGAACCAAAGCCTGAGCCCGCCCGAGCCCCACCACCGCAGCCTGAAGACCTCGGGCTTGGGCTTCGGCCCCGGGCGGTGGGACTTGGACTTCGGCCCCAGGCCCCAGCAAGTTTAACGCCAGCCCTGGTGACTCCATTAGAATGGAGCCCCAACCCACAGCTGGAGAACTACTGATCTAGACACGTAATAGCGTTGCCTAATTTACACAAACAAGATCTCATGCCCCTGTATTGCATCGAAAGTGTCAGCCTGATTTTCTGGGGGCGTTGGGGTTTTTTTGCTGAGCTGTCATTGCTGGGCAGTAAAATAGATCAGGGATTTTGGGGGTGTGCATCTGAAGTGCCCTTCCACCCCCCAGCTCTTTCTACAGGTGCGCTCTTGTGTGCTGAGCTGTTCTCCCCTTTGCTGCACAGCCGTGGTGTGCATTTAAGCATCGGCTTCGTGCTGGGTGTTTCCTGGGGTCTGCCCTACTGCTGTTCCCTCCTTCACCAGGGCGCTGGCTGTCTGTGACAGTGTGTGGCTGGGAGCAGAGCAGCAGGATTTCCCCCATTAAGGCCCGTTGTCTGCACTGCATTGCGAGTTCACTGCAGCTGGGGGGAGAGCTGTCCCTGCCCCAAGAACACCACCCAGAACACCCTGGCATTAACTCTCTGCTTGTTGGTGCTCAGATGCAGCTTCCAGCCCCTGCCACTATGTCGTTCTCAGAGCACTCAGACAATGTTAGTCCCTCAGTTTGAAGGTCCCCCCCCCCGGCTTTAATTCCTCTTTGGAGCATTTCTCCCCATGCTGGGGACTGAGCGGGCCCCTGACGTACTGCCCATGGCACCTTCTTGGGGACACAGATCCCTGGGGGAGCTGGAACTGGCAAATGCTTTGCTGCCTGCTTGTCAGGGCTTGGCAAACCCATTGACCCTCTTGCCCGGGGTGAGTAGGGCCAGGGAGCAGAACTGGGCGGGGTGGGGGGGGGAATTGAAACCCAGGAGCATTTGTAGGGAGGTGAGTATGGTGGGGGGGATGCAGCTAGGTGTGTATATGCAGGGGAGTGTGTGTACATGTGAGTGGGTGCAGATAGGTGTGCCTATGGACGTGTGGGAGTGTGTGTGTATGAGTGGGTGCAGACAAGTGAGAGTATGTTGGGGGGTGAGTGTGTGCAGATAGGAGTGTGTGTATGATTGGGTGCAGATAGATGTGCCTATGCAGGGGAGTGTGTGTACACGTGAGTGGGTGCAGAGAGATGTTTGTATGCAGGAGGTGGAGTGAGTGGGTGCAGAGGGGTGTGTGTATGTGGAGGGGTTGTGTATAAGTGGGTGTACACTGTAGTTAAACGCTGGAATAAATTGCCTAGGGAGGTTGTGGAATCTCCATCTCTGGAGATATTTAAGAGTAGGTTAGAGAAATGTCTATCAGGGATGGTCTAGACAGTATTTGGTCCTGCCATGAGGGCAGGGGACTGGACTCGATGACCTCTCGAGGTCCCTTCCAGTCCTAGAGTCTATGAGTCGATAAGTGTGCATATGCACGTGTGTTGTGTGAGTGGATGCAGAGAGGTGTTGGGGGGTGTGAGTAGTGCAGGGGTGTGCGTACATGTGAGTGGGTGCAGAGAGGTGTGGGGGGATGTGAGTGGGTGCAGAGAGGTGTGGAGGGATGTGAGTGGGTGCAGAGAGGTGTGGGGGGTGCGTACATGTGAGTGGGTGCAGAGAGGTGTGGGGGGATGTGAGTGGTGCAGGGAGGTATGGGGGGTGTGTACATGTGAGTGGGTGCAGAGAGGTGTTGGGGGATGTGAGTGGGTGCAGAGAGGTGTGGGTGGGTGCGTACATGTGAGTGGGTGCAGAGAGGTGTCGGAGGGTGAGTGAGTGCAGAGAGGTGGGGGTGTGTGTATATGTGAGTGGACGCAGATAGTATGTGACTGAGGGTGAGGGAGGACACATTTAAAAAGTAGTTCAGAGCGCAGAGAGAGGGATCTTTGCGGGGGAAAGCAGGAGGGACAGGAAATTACAGCAGAGCAAATAAAGCAGGGGTTCTCAAACTGGGAGTCGGGACTCCTCGGGGTCGTGAGGTTATTACATGGAGGGGTCGTGAGCTGTCATCCTCCACCCCAAACCCTGCTTTGCCTCCAGCATTTATAATGGTGTTAAATATGTAAAAAAGTGTTTTAATGTATAAGGGGGGTCGCACTCAGACACTTGCTTTGTGAAAGGGGTCATCAGTGCAAAAGTCTGAGAATCGCTGAAGTAAAGAAACCACTGTTAGCTCCCTGTGTGCTGGAGTACTTAGGGAGGGTGTCTGTCCCCTAAGCCCAGGGCTGCACCCCTAACCTGTAGAAAGGAAGAAAGTAGGCAGGATAGATAAGGAAAAGCGGGAAGAACACACGTTCAAACACTACAAAAAATGATATGGGTGTGACAGTGTGGAGAAAAACAGAAAGAAAAGCCCATCTCTGTTTGCAAAGTGTATGAACCAACAGGCAGACTGGTAATGCACCGTTAAACATTGCAAAGGTGGGGACCTGGTGTCATAAACAGATAGCTAAGGGTTAATATCTCTTTCACCTGGAAAGGGGTAACAAACAACACCTGACCGGAGGACCAATCAGGAAACAAGACTTTTTCAAATCTGGGTGGAGGGAAGTTTTGGGTGTGAGTCCTTTGTTCTTGGTCTGTTCTTTTTCTGGGCTCTGAGAGTGACCACAGGAATCTCCAGGCTTTCTAATCTTCTGTTTCCAAGTTGTAAGTACAAGGATAGTAAGACAATAGGTTTATATTGTTTTTTTGTATTTACATGTGTGTAGTTGCTGGAATGTTTTAAATTGTATTCTTTTTGGATAAGGCTGTTTATTCATTTTTTCTTTTAAGCAATTGACCCTGTATATTGTCACCTTGATACAGAGACCATTTTATGTCCTTTTTCTTTCTTTTTTATATAAAGCTTTCTTTTTAAGACCTGTTTGAGTGTTTTTCACTGATTAAGGCTAAGAAACGAAGGGAGGGAGAAAATCTCTGTGTGTTAGATTTACTAAGTGTGACTTTGCATACCCTCTGGGTGAGGGGGGAGAGAGATTTGATCTCTCGGTACTTGTGTTTCAAAGACTTGAAGCAGGGAGGGTGGAATCCCTTTGTTTAGATTCATGGAGCTTGAATCTGTATATCTCTCCAGGAACTCAGGAGGGAACACCTGGAGGGGAAGAGGGAGAAGGGAAGTGCAGTTATTTCCCTTTGTGGTGAGACTCAAGGAATCTGGGTCTTGGGGTCCCCTGGGAAGTTTTGGGGGGACCAGAGGGTATCAGGCCCTAAAATTCCTGATTGGTGGCAGCGATATCAGATCTAAGCTGGTAATTAAGCTTTGGAGGTCTCGTGCTAGCTTCTCATGTTCTGAACTCTAAGGTTCAGATCTGAGTAGGAGAGTTATGACACCTGGGCTAGCAGGTCTAGTCCTGAGGCTAGCAAGTGCTGTCATTTGCATTCAGGCTGTTCCATCTTCCCCCTCCCAGCAGTAATACTCCATGGCAGCACAGAACTGATGGCAGTTGCTTCTTGGAAGCTGGAGAATTTACACTCTGACTGAGGGCCCCGTGAAGTCACTCTTAGAATGTCCTTATTGAGTTGTTAATAGATAATTGTCCGTGTCATGTCAGCCTACCCCTTTGCAAAGGTGTCAGCTGTTTGATGGCGCAGCAGATGATTTGAGATGAGGTGGTGCCTTCTGATGTCTTGTACCTAAAGTCTGGGTATACTGGCCCTATGCAATGATTATGTGGTGAAGAGATGGAAGGGGAGGAGGGCATGGAAAAAGTGGGACTAGCTATAATTAGTATCCATGTGATGGCTTCTCGGTGAAATGTGTTCTCGAAAGCAGAGAACTTGTCTCCCTCGGAGTCCAAGTAGGGCTTTGAACTCTCCGAAATGGCCTGTCTCGTCCTGTGTGACGAGCAGGTGAATGCAGGTCTCTAAAGCACTCTGAGATTCTCAGGTGAAAGGGGTGATAGCAGCACAGAGTGTTATTGCCATTTTCCGTCCCTCTCCACGGCTGGTGTTTGCAGCTAGATAAAGTTCACTCTTTAATATCAGAATGTTTAATCTCTGATGATATTGAAGTCCTGGGGAAGTCCCTGTGTGGCTGGGAGCAGGGAGCCCTCAGTTTTAGACACATGCTCTGTCCCCGCAGGCAATTCGTCGTTTCTGCGCAAGGAGCAGCTCTTTTCATCCTGTACTTTCAGCCTAGAGCAGGCCCAGCAAACTAGCTGCAACTTTTTGAACACTTTGGAGTCAGTGGGTGCAGAGCACTCTTGCTCTTAATTGAAACATTTGCTGCATCAGGAAATCACAGCTGTTAACGTAGCCACTCGGGGACTCTGAGTATCACAGAGCCTGTGAAGGTCAGAGGTACCTATATACATAGATTGGCTCATTGGCATAAGCAGGTAAGGAACTAAGGCAATGAATCATCCAAGCCTGGTTTCTGTAAACATCACATCTTCTCTGTGGAGCCAGCCAGAGGGGGGATTGGGAATGGTATTTTACAGAAGATGGAAGATCGGCTAGTCAAGTTAGCACTGAATAGCAAGACTGGAAGAGACATCACTAAAGAATAAACATCTGATGGGAAGTGTCATAAATCTGAAGACTAAATTCCAACTCTTAAAAACTTACATGTGGCTGGCATTAAATTATGGCTGTGAAACGTAGACATTCAAACCCTCATAATAAATAAACTACAATCATTCAAATTATGGTGTTACAGAAGAATTCTGAAAATATCCTGGATACACCATGTAAGCAGTGAAAAGGTTTTGGAGATGACTGGAACTAGGCAAACAGTAATGAGCAATCTTTCGTAAAGAAAGATATGATTTGCAGGATACTTTTAAGAGGTCCCCGGGCGATTAATGTTTCTGGGCACTGGAAGGGAAAGTTGGTGGCAGAACAACACCAGGCAGAAGACGATGACCATGGATGGAGGGTGGAATGTCCCAAGTGGATCAAAAGCATTGTTCATCCACAAAGAGATTAGCAGAGACCTGCACGGAATGGGCTACCGTTATTGCAAACTTCCAGAAATGGAGATGCCACATAAGAACAACAGTATCTTCCAGCCCATTGTGAAAGAACCAGAAACCAGCATTTCTCAGCTGTGCTGTTTGCTGCAGCTTAGCCTTCCCATGAAGGAATCTTGTTACCATGAGGTGTGTGTAAATCCAGGGCAGTTTGGGAAGGACGACGTTTTCGGTAAGTGATGCAGGGACACAACCACATGGCTGCTTTTGACGTCAGTGGTAAGACAAGGTGGTTGAGGTTAAAGGGTCAGTCAGTCTAAAACGCCTAGAGAGCTGTTGCCATTAAAAAAACAACAAATAATTCCCAACAGTTTCCTAGCGCCAGGATGATGTACCTTCGTGTGTGGTATTAGCAATGCAGGGATGTACCACAATAAGGATTGGCCAGTCCTGATTCTCTAATGCTATTGCATTATTTTAAATGGAGCTGACAGATTTTCAGATCTTAATTATTTCTCCCCATTGCTGCTGTCTGTTTGCTTTCTGCACGTCACTAAAGTTGTACGCTGCAACTGGATTGGTCAGTTTCACTTTATTATCCTGATTATTTCTGTTCCAGGAGTGCCCAGAGGCCTGAACTGAGATCAGGCCCCCATTGTGTTAGGTGCTGTACCGAGACAGTGAGGCTCTGTCCCAGACTGCTTACAGTCTAAATAGACGAGAGAGACAAAAGATGGGAGGGGAAATTGAGGCACAGGGAGGCAAAGGTCACTTTGCAGGTTGGTGGCAGAGAGGGGAATAGAATCCAGGTCTCCTGACTCCCCATCAAATGCTCTATCCCCTGGGCAACTCTACCTCCCCATTAAGAAGTATGATAACTTGGTTTCTAGTTAGCTTAGCTTCCTAGCAGCAAGAGCAGATGTGGAAATACCCCCCACAAAACATTCCTGTGTTTGTTAGATTTTTGCAGCGCCCCCGTAGCTTGTGCAGCTCGCCTAAGGGCACAGGGGAGTTGCAGAGAAGGAGGGTTGCTAGGATGCTCTGGGGAACAGGGAACATATCTGATGAGAGGAGACTTAAAGAGCTTGGCTGGAATGTAGCAAAAGGAAGGCTGAGGAGAGACCTATTGCTCTCTCTAAATCCCTTGGGTAGGGGGGAGGAAGAAGAGCTATTTAAGATGGACAATGTCGACACAAGAGCAAACGCAATAAACTGGGCGTCAATATATTGAGGCTGGAAATTAGAAGGAAGCTTCTAACCCTCAGAGTGAAGTTGTGGAGCAGCCTCTCAACACTAGCAGCAGGGGACAAATAACCAAACTGATTGTAAGATGGATGATCTGACAGAGTTGCCTGTGATAGCAGGGGACTGGGTTCAGTGACCCAGCAGGTCCTTTCCAGTCCTCTGCTCCAGTGACAGAAGCAGGATGAGACCCCCTGTGTTCACACCACTGGCCCAAGCGCCATTCTCTCACTAGCCTCATAGCAGAGGCTCCCTATTATGGAGAATCTCATTTAATGATCATGTGCTTGGCACTACTAAGCCAGTCCCTGCCCCTGGCTGCTTACAGGTTAGGGCCCTGCCAGGTACGACTAGACACATTGGGAGATCCACGTTTAGGGTTATTTCAGTTTTCCAGTCTCCCTCCTTTCTCCTGTGATTTGACGTTGGGTGGGGAAGAGGTTTGCCATGGGATGGTGTTAGAAGCGAGCCTTTCGGGAAGGTTTGCGTGAAGAGAGGCTGGGAACCCAGCGGGCCCGGTTTGGGGAGTGGCTTATGGATGCAGCCAGCATGGAGGAAGGCATGACGATGAGAGTAGAAGGAAACCAAAGGGTATGAGCAGCAGAGTAAGGGGAGCCCAAAAGATGAGCTCTAGCCCCAAGTGGGACGGAATGAGACCCTGGGGCTGGGCCAAGAGTGAGAATGGATGTGAACTCTCCCTCCATGCCCCTTCCCCAGTAACACTGCCTGCCCACCCCCACCTCCAGCTCAGTGAAAGAGGGTTAGTCACACTGGCTTAGCAGCAGCTGCTGCCCCACTAAATGCCACTCATTTGTTTTGGGAGTCAACCAGATGGCATCTGCCCAAGGCTTGGAATTCTCCAGTGGTTCACAGCTGCCAAGAAATACAGGCTAGTGCAGTGTTGCTGTGTGTGTGTGTGTAAGTGTAAAATACATACACAGTCCCTAGTCAGAGCTGTAACATGGCCCTCAGTGCTCATCTAGGCGACTTTCCATTTAAGGATCCCAAAGCACTTTGCAATTACTAACGCTGGCAAGGGATGGAAAGAGGATTTCCAGTGTATTGATGAGAAAACTGAGGCTCTGAGGAAATAATGGTATTGTGTTAAGTGACGTGCCCAAGCTCATACGGCCAATGAGTATCAGAGCCAGCAACAGAACCCTGAGCTGTTACCCCTCGTCTTATCCACTGGACTGTCTGAAATGCACCCTGCATTGGCACAGCCCACGTGGACGCAGTTTGCTCAGAGTACAGCTTCCCACTTACAAGCTTTATGCTCTGCTCTGCCCAGAGCATCTGTAGGCACTCTTCATAGCTCACACGAGCCCCCCCGTTTTGGAAGCTGTGGTTCAGTTCCCTGGCAAACATTGTAGGGTTGGCTAGTGGTGGGGGTCTGGTGGCCGCTTCCTTCTGTGCTGAGTGTCGCTGCGAGGTGGCTTGTTCGGCCAGGTGTGTATTGCAGTGTTCTCGGAAGGTGAGATGGCCCCTGGGCTAGCAGCTTCCTGGCCCAGCGGAGGGTTTGAAGATGAGGACAGGGAGCTCTCACTGGCCTTAGATCTAGGCTAACCTCTGTTCTCATCACAGCTCCATTGCGGGAGTGGAGATCATGGCCAGTGGCTGAGCTCCCGCACAGTGTGCAAGTGGTGCTCTCCGAATCCTATTCCGCTGTGCAGGCGGGGCCCTGGCCTGGCCACAGAAGAGGGAGCAGAGTTTGGCCCTCTAAGCCCATATTATACATTGAGCATGTGCATAGCTATCTTCTCCAGTGCCTTGGCCCCTCTGCCCTTCCCATAATGCATCTGTGGCTCGCCTCTAACCACTTCCTCTGCAATAGATTTATATTCCCAAACTGCCAGCTACTATCGTCACCACAATCCTCACCTTCCGCTTTCTCCTTCTCTTTCCAGGGAAGCCTCTGCAGATCAAGCCCAGGCTGTGAGGTCAGCTGCCTGGATTCAGCATCTCTCCCGCCCACCTCATGCACTGGTCCATCCAACCATCCAGCAGCCGAACGCCTCAGGAAACACAGCGGCCAGGCCGGGCCCGGCACCTACCTCAGGACAGCAAGACAGGAGGAGGCCTCCTCCTGATTTGTGTTCCATTTCGATACGTTCATTTGACCCTGAACCTGGTAACAGTAAATGTCCCAGATTCCCCCAGCCCCGTCTTGCAGGGAGGCAGCTTTGTAAGCATTTTAATTTTGGAATAAATGATCTTTTAATCTGGTTTATTTAAAACAAACCCCTTCCCAAGCCCCTGTTTAGCTTCAGCTTGCCCGATCATTCTTGAGTTACCCGGGTTCTTGGTGCCGTGTTTGGAGCTTTGCAGTTGCCGTAATTCTCCTCACAGAGATTTGAGGAAGGGACAGGAGTTAAAGAAACCTAACTCTGTTTCTCTTTATTGCCAGGAAGCCGCATTGCCCAGTTGGGTATATTTCAATAGCACTGTCTGTTAGTGGGAAATTATACTGCATGATGAGAAGCTGGAGAACTTCAGCCAGCCAAGAAGTACAGCAATTGCCTAGAAATGAGGATGTGAGCTTCTTACAATCGTCAGGATAGGAATTTATTTTAGGGGTGAGGGGTGTGCAAGGGGGCTGTGGCTTCCTGTAGCCATGTGCTTAAGGGATGTGTGTGACCCAAACAGAACAGCCATATGAGGTGAGCTCCAAAGCCATTTCAGAGAAACAGTTATGCTCTTGTGCCAAGAAATTGTGTGTAGGTGGGGGAGGAGCGGGGAAGGAAGCATTTCTGAATTGATATGCAAGCTCCCTAATATCTAATGCACGCAGAGGAGTCTGTTTGCTAGTGATTTGTCTGCAGGTGATGGGGCCCAAGAAAATCCTGTGATCCTGCAATGTGTGATGGGGCTTTGCAGGGCGATCATCTTCCCCCCATCCCGGTACCCCTCCAAGAGGAGAGGAGACCACAAGGGATGCGGTGAGACTAAGAGGACAAGAGGTGAAGTCTGTAGACAGCACAGTGGGTTCCATGCTGCTGCTTTCAGTGAGCACTGCCTTGTGATCCCGCTGCTTTCCCCGCCTGTATCTGGTTCATGCAAAGAGACGAGGAATGCAATCTGATTCAGTATTCCAGGGAAAAACACTAGGCTTGTGAAAGCTAAGGATGACAGAGTATCTAGTTGGGAAAGAGCGAGGAGCCGAGGACTCTGAATTAGACATTTGTTAATGGTAGTTTCTCCTCTTCTCCACTGTGGCAATAGCAGGATGCAAGAAGACAGGCGCATATAGAGCGTAGGCCTCCCACGTAGGATTTAGTGCCCTTCTCAACGCGGGCTGAATTCCAGCTCCTTCAGTTCAGGTCCTGGGAAAATAACCTGTTTTCTTGGTTTAGAAGCCAGCATTCTCTGATGATCTGCCAGGTTCATAGAATGATTGTTTAGTGCATCAGAGATGCTGTCTGCTTAGTTCCCAAATGTACAGGCCAAATGCCTTCCTGGATAAATCCACCTCCACCCCCGGGGGGCGTTTGTAATATTCAGAACTCCTTGGTTGCTTTATTTTTAACTGGTGTGTTTACAGTAGGTCAGACTCGAATGAAATGGAGCCCCAGTGATGTGCTCGGAGATGATATAAACACAACAAGCATTTGGTTTGAATCTAGAGCTGACCCAAACCAGACCCCCAGAGCCGAACACCTGTACACCAGCTCTGCCTTTTACAGATACCCCAAACTTGGGAACATTCCAAATCCAAAGTGTGATCTGGGTCTGACTTTCACTCTCTTTAAATGGGTCCACCCAGAGCACAGCTTTAGAGCATTCAGAATCCGGATCCAGACGTAGCAGCCTCCACCTGTCTCTAGTTAAAACCAGACACATTTGCTAAACCAGTTTGCAACTTCTCAGCATGCGTAATATGGCACTAAATCGCTTGGTGCTGACACAGTTTATGTCTTGTATCCCTCTTGCCCCCAAGGAGATGCCCTGGAGCTGGGATAAAGGCACGGTTATCACATGTCAATTCCTTTCTCTCTCACGAGGTCTGATCGTCCAACAGCAGCACCCTCCTGGAGGATGTTAGTTACTCACCACGGTAGCATCTCTCAGTCACTTTGCATATCAAGCCAGCTGCCATGGAGTTTGATTGAAATTTTTGCAGTGAGCAGTGAAATTTTCCCCCTTCTGTGAATCTGCCTGGCTCATCTCCTCCTTTCACCACAGAGCAACAAGCTAATAAAAGATTGATTGTAACTATAATTGCAATCTGCCGAGGTCGGCATTTCCTCCCGGCTCCTCGCTGCACTGAGGGACAGAGGGAGCATGAGGGGGGTCGTTAGCAAACACCCAGTTGATTGGGCTGTTTTTATTCCCCCCACTCCGTTTCTTTATCTCCGTGATTTAGCATCCTGTCGGTGTGTGTTCCCGAAGAGCCAAGGAGTGCTGGCCGGGCAACTTACCGAGGGCGTTGCACATGCAGAACTGCAGGTTTTCTCTTTTTTGTCTCCATCATTTTAAACTTTAGGGGATGGAGGTGAGTTTTACTGGGTGTCACTAAGTTTCCATGGATAGCTCCAGAAATTCCCATCAGATTGAGCTTGCAAAAAGCACTGAGAACTCCATAAGGAGTCCCAGTGACATAACATACTTTGCAGTGAAGCCAAGGAGATCCATACAGGACACGTCACATCATGGGAGTGCTAGGACCTCAAGATCGAAAGCATCTACAGCAGCCAGGAAGATCCCCAGTAAGACTTCAGACTCAGGGAATGGTCAGTAAGAACGTTGCTTTGGTGGGGTTCCCTGGAATTAGGTCAGAGAATAGTCTAAGCATTCGGTCATAGTGAACCTTAGGGCCAGATTTGTCTCTTGGTCACTCCTATGCAAGACAATGCGGGCTGAATGGGAATATCTGAAGACAAACTTTGGCCATCATTGCTGCTCGGGAGATAGAGGCTGGAGAAGTAAATATTATCAAGGCAAATTCACCTTATGGCCAGGAACCAGCCTCAGTTTCTCCATTAGATCTTCCTGACGTGGGGAGATACAGAGGGTACAGGGCAAAGGAAAATCCTGAACTAAGAGGTCCCAGGAAAGATCAAGAGGGCCTGTCTCCTTCCAAACTCCTCCCACTTCTGGTAGGATGTCATAGTTATTAGCTTGGTATCATTAACTGGAAGTCTGGGGTAGGTGGTGATGATGGTTTCACATCACGTAGCTGGTTCAGTTCTCATTCCTCAGATGGGCAGCAGCCGGCGACACACACAATGGGAGGTTAGCAAAATCTCTCACCCTTGCGCCTGCCAAAAGCATACAGACTGCTGTGTGTCAATAAAACCCAGACAGGTATACGTGCCGACCGAGTGCTGCCTAACTTACTGCATATCCAGGAAGCAAACTGTATCATCCCAGTGTTGCCAGCATGCCCCCCATTGAAGCCCCTGGATTGCAAGGTCTGCATGTTTATCAGCGGAAGGGAAGAAATCAGAGTTAGTGTGTGAACTCTGAAATCCAACAGCCAGGCACTTTTTATTTTCAAGGTCTTTTGGCAACATATTTCCCTGGGGGAGCCGTGCTCTCAGATGCAGCATCCTTGGGTTCACAGTGACGGGCGAAGGGCCTGTAATTTATTCTCTTGGGGACAGTGAACTGCCAGATGAATCACCCTCAGGTTTGCAGTGGTTGCAGAGTGGTCTGTAATGTCTCTGTCTCTTGCCACTAAGGTTTCAACTGCTTTTTACCCCATTTTCTTGCAGGGGCGACAGATGCTAGGAGGCCGAGTGAAACTGAGGTCTTAGTAAGTCAGTAGCTGGTTGAGGTTAGATCCAGGGAAGTTTCCTGCCTTGTATATTTTATAGCCAGCTGTTGTATGTTCTGTGCCGTAGAGACTTTCTTGACCCTGCTCGTGTTACAAGTCCCTGCCTGGACAGTGCTTGTCTCTCTAGTGTGACTCTGCTCTGTGGTGTTCTCCTTCCTTGACTTTGTCAGATAAGGATCATGGCTGTCCCGATCTGTCCATGCCTCCCTGTAACAGCCATGCGACACGTTACCCATGAATCAGCATCGCTGAGACATACGTCTAGAAAGGTTTGACCCTGCTGGTGCGCCATCCAGGCCAAGCTACCACTCCGGGCCCCTGCCTATCTCAGCCATTCATTTGCTCTGCTCCAGGGTAGGATGACGTAAGTTTAATGATGCTCTTTAGGGCTTGATCCTGCAAGGGTCTGAGCACCCTTTGACTTCTGGTGATGGCCTTCACATGTGGTGCTCCCCACCTTCCACACCAGTCCCAGGGTCTGCTCTAGTTCCCTGCCCTCATCTGTGGCAGCGGGAATTGTGGGCCTGTTCGATCCCTTGGGGATCAATTCAGTTCAGGTGTTGGGGTGGGGACTGGCTCGTTCCTCTGCCAGGGCTTGGGATGGAGTTACTATCCTGTAACCGTATCGTTCTCTTTGGCACTTGATGTTAACATCACTGTATTTACTGCCAGGGCAGGACTGAGATTCCTGTAGGGGGGAAATGAAATATGCAGAGGCTTGGAAAACTAGTAGCCCAGAGAGCTTCTGACTTTTCAAAGTACCAACTGCCACTCTGAAACTTCCAGGAAGAAGCGTTTCTTTAAGGGGGCTGAGGCTAATTGTTTATAGGGTGTGAGTTACACTGCAGGATTTGTTCCAGGAGGGACTGACAGTGTGTCGCTCAACTGCCCAGCGTATCAGCTCTCGGATCATGTCCATTCACTGGCACGAAGTACAACCACAGCTGCCATGTAACTAATTTCCAAACCTGAATGCTTTGGCACACATTGCTGCTATCTTCGTGGGCCTGCTCTGTGCTCCGTAGAGGCAGGGAAGGGAGCATGGTCCAGTGGTTAGGGCAGGTCACTGGGAGTCCAGATAGCTGGGTTCTATTCCCACTTCTGACTTGGGCACGTGACCCCTCAGTTTCCCCATTGTGATGTTACACACCTTTGTGAAACACGGGGACATCGACAGCACTAAATTCAACCATTTGGGACTCTCAAAAATTCTGTGATTGCTGTACACCTGCCACGCGTACCCCGCTGCATCCTTGGTTTGAGTGAGACAACCCATCTAGGCATTGTTACACCTCAGCCCCTCACACAAGGGCTCTTTCATCCGAGGGCAATGAGCCCAGCACCCTGCTGCTGCCTTGCTGATGGTGCAGTCTGTCACCGCACGGCGTTTAAAAAGACATGGGAACACTGCGCAGAAGATTCTTGAGTGCTTTACAGTTATTCATGAACCCACCCTTGATCATGCCGTGTATTATAAGCCACCAAGGAGGGTCATGCTCAAAGGTTGCCTTCGGATAACACAGCCCACCTAGCTCCCGCCCTCAAAAGCGAATGCCATGCTCCCTCCCCGGTGAACTGTGACACTGAAATGAAAGCCAGAGATGACTCCAGCTTTCTGTGCTACACTCGCCTGCTGATCCAGGCAGGCAACGGGTAAATGACTTCCAATTTCCCCCTTAAAAAGATGTCCTTCCTCCCTGGGTACGTCTATGCAGCAGCTACACACCCGCGGCTGGCTTGTGCCAGGCGGCTTGAGCTCGGACTGTGGGGCTGTTTCACTGCTGTGGAGACATCTGGGCTCGGGCTGGAGCCTGGGCTGCAGAAAACAGCCCCGCAGCCCAAGTCAGCTGGTGGAGACCAGCTGCGCGTTTTCCTTGCTGTGTAGACATACCTTGTGAGAGCCGCTTGGCGTGTCCTAGTTTGCTAAGGAGCACCAAGGTTGCGGGGAGGGCTGGTCCGGAAGATCTTTAGCAAACAGGGGAGAGACGGCAGATTTCAGAGGGGCGAAGGCACCTTAAAAAGGCTAAATTTCAGCCAAGCTTACTTTGAGGCTGCCCGCTCTCTCCTTCCACGCAGTCTGGTTGTGGGGAGGGGGGAGGGCTGCTCCTCGGGGCCGTGGGTAAACGAATGGGAGCGAACCTCCGATGTAAGCTCTGAAGGCTGCAGTCAACTCCCTGCCGCTGCTCCTCATTCCCGTGCCAGTGGGAAGTATCTTGAGCATCCTCCGAATCAGGCAGCCCCAACGACTACACTTCTCAGGCCGGCTCCTCGGCACAGCTAGACGCATTGACACCAGCTAGAGATCCAGTGTCCATTTGGCTCTTAGAGTGTTTAAGCAGCCCAGCCTTATCCTGCTGCTTTGTTTCAAGGGAGTGGAGGAAGTTAGGCCAGGCCCTTACTAGAGATGCAATTATGTCTAACTGAACTAGCAGGCCTGGGAACGTAGTGCCAGTCAGTGTGAAGCGTTTGCCCTCGATGTCTATATGCATCCTACCGCTTGCAGAATCAAGAGGAGCCAGAGCACTGACTTGGGCAGCATAGGGTTTAAGGCAGCAGTAACAGGCTTCTGAACCACGAGAATCGGTGTCCATCACCGCTGGGGTGATGTTCCTTGGAAGAGCCATGAGACGAAGTATGTTCAAAATTACCTTTCGCCTTGGGTCTCTGTGCTCCTGTTGGGCTTTGTTTGGTGTGAAACTCTTAGCTGTGTTTTAAAGGAAGCTATTTTAATAAAGAATTCCATAGTTTCTGTTGATACTAAATGGCTTTTGTTAATTGGTGCTTTTTGATATTTAAATAAAGGTGAATGAAGAGTTTGTGCAACAAATTGCTTTGTGGCTTTGTTCTTCCTCTGATGTACGATCAAAAGTTTCTCCTTATTCCCAGCGCTACCAAGGTAGTGCCTGGCTGAATACTTTTCATCAAAACCCTTTTTTGGGCAGGGAATGAAGCAGAATTTTTTGTCAGAACCATTCCATTGTTGAAAGTTTTCAGGTTTTTGTTGACCAGCCAAAAACCTGAAAAAGGTTTGGCTTTTGACAACTGAAAATGCAAAATGTTCAGTTTTGGGGGAGTTTTTGATAAAAACCAGAGTTCCTGAACATTGACAAAAATTTCAGTTTTGTACATTTTTAGCAGAAAATAAAATCTAGTCACTTGCACAGCTCTAGTGAATGGGGTCTAAATATCTAATTTCCATGAGTGTTTAGAAAGGGGATGCATGCGCCGAGTGCAGGGAACTTGATTGTACATTTGTTGGAAGTAGTAATGGACACACACTGTATGTAGAGATTATCGAAATGTCTTGAAATTCCCCCACACACAGAAGGCATTTTCCTGGGGAGCTGGTGTGTACATGGTGAGTAAATCCTTCTCCTTCCGAAAAGATCCCTTTACATTTAGTTGTTCTGAACTTATTGACACCATTTATATTTCACTGGGCTCCCTCTCTGCCTCCTCTCTCCTCTTCCCAGCTGATTCTGGTTTCGTTTTTGTCTCCTGCAAGACTGTGAGGGAATTGTTAAATGGCAGCATGGTGGCATGGTCCAAACACAGGACTGGGAGTCTACTTACCGCTCTGACTTAGGCATTATCTGTATTGGGGGAAATCCTGGGTTCGGAAACATTAATTAAGCCATTGGAATCAGCACAGCGTAAAAGCCAGTTTTCAGTGGTCCTTGGATTCACAGATTTCAGGGCCATAAGGGATCATTGGGATCATCGGGTCTGATCTCTTGCCCAGTGACTCCTGCATCAAGCCCCTTGTTTCTGTTTAAGCTAGAGCAGATTTTTGAGAAAGATGTCAAGTCTCGGTGAAAGGCTCCCACATTGGTGGGGAGGAATCCATCGCCCCCCTGGATAAGTTGTTCCAATGGTTAATCACCCTCACTGTTACAAATGTGTACCTCCTTTCTAGTCTGGATGTGTCTAGCTTCTGGTTCCCGTCCTTGCACCGTGTTATGTCTGTCTGCCAGATCAGATCACGATTTGTCCTTTTGTGGGATGACAGTTGTGTTAAAAACATAATTAGCTGGTCATGGTTGACCAACCAGCTGCTACATTTGACCCCAGGACTCAGCACCACTACCGGCTTCGACGTTTTTAAACACAACTGCCCTCATTCACGCTAAGGGCAAAGTCGTCATCTCTTTGTTTTGTCTGTCTTGGGTTGGATCCTGTATGGTGCTGAGAACTTCCAATTCCTTTTGACGTTTAATTAGCTGCTCAGCATTCTGGGATTGGACCTTTCAAGGACAGAAACCCAGGGGATCCTGTAAGGCCCTGGGTAATTTTGTGGTATTGTGTCATGGATGGCTCGTGAGCTGAGATTCCTACTTCTGTGTCACCCTGCATAGTGCAGCTGGGAGGCATGGATTGGCCCGGCTGGATCTATAAACACAGCTCAGAGGCAGCGTGAGCAGAAGGCACCACTGGGAGCAGCAGTGAAGGCTCCTTAAGGAGCAGAGTAATGGGGATTAAGAATCCTGCTGAAATAATTAAGCTAGGAAATTACTCACTCATTTAATGCAGCCATTCTACCGCCCCCGGTGCCTCCACTCCTTTCCCAAGGAATAGTGTAATTTATTGCCAACTGCCAGTAAATAGATGCTTGGAGGTGATGAATTTCAGTGCGAGAGCAGGCAAAGTCCTCCTCTGGGCTGTCGCTGGGCCCAGAGGATACCAGCTACTTGTCCCATTCCAAATGGATACAGCCCCACTTCCTGGGTGTCCGCACGTGGAGATGACCCTGTGGCCTACAGGCCTTGTCTAGGGCAATGAGCTTTTATTTTGGGTGGCTTATAAACTGTGCTTCAAAGCCCTTGGTGGAGCTAAATAGAGCGACCAGGTTAAAGAGTCAGTGTCTGTCTAGTCAGGTTATACCAAGCCCATCACCCAGGTAGCCGGGCGACCCAGAACTGAACTGGCCAGGGAGATCCAGGCTTGGACAGAGGTGAAGTTCATGAAGCCGAGCGAATGGCAGAAGCTGCTGAGCAGGTTTCTGTTTTGATATTTCCTGGGGTGGTGGCGGTAATGTGTTACTAAGCAGCAAGTTGGTCCCATACCGCTGGAATTGGTGTTTATGATGGAGATGCTGACGCAGTGCCAGGGGAGGTGGTAGCAATGGAAATAATATCTCACTGCAACTGAACCGGTCATCATAGTGAAAGGTAGGTAGTAGATCATAATTTTATTAACCATAATACTTAGTGTTTCCACAGCACCTTGTCTCCGAGGATCCCAAGGCACTTCATACATTTAAGCCTCATACTCCCCCCATACGACCAGTATTCCCGTCCCCATGTTAAAAATGAGGAAATAGAGGCACAAGGAACCAAACTAATTCAGGGATCTACTGTAATAGGGATCGCTGTTATCAAGGTAGCCTCGAGAGGCCTCAATCAGAGATCAGAGCCCCGTGGTGCAAGGTGCTGTACACTCAGGTAACAAAAAGGAGGTCCCTCCCCCAAGGAGCTAATGTTCTTGATGAGATCGCAAGAGGCTGTGTCAAAGATAGGGGTGGAGGGTGTGGAAAGACAAGGTCCAAGCAGCCATCTCTGCACAATCATCTCTTCTATAGAGGCATTTCTGTGGTAGTCACTGCTGTAGCATGCAAACACTTCAGAAACATGGATGGGTGAAACGAAAAGAATAAGTGACATGTCCAAGGCCACCCAAAGTTCTGTGGCAGAGCTGGGAATGTCTCCCAGCTACAGTGCTGGGCATTAACCACAAGCCTGATTGCAGGATGTTCACCTAGTGTGTTACAGAGCAATCTGCATGGGTGTGTTACTGGGAAAATACCGTCCAGGAGCTTCTCGTTAGTGACCATGGCTGGGACTCCTAGAACTTCCCTGCTCTTTGCTAACATAGGAGTGTGATTACCCTGCCCTTGTGGGGACATCTGTACTGCTGCTGCCCAGCAGGATGGGTGGACCATGGGGACCATAAACCCCGTCCTGTTGGTGGGGAGCCCGTTGGCTGGAGGAGGTGTACATGGGAAGTTTGCTTTGCAGCTACTTCTGCTCTAGGAATACACAAAACAGCATGGATGCATGATCTGCTGTCGATGGATGGAGGGCAGACCCCCATTCTCCTCCTCCGCGGTATTCAGAACCGTTCATCATGAGACATAATTGTCTTGCCTGAGAGAGGTGGCTGGGATTTAGGGTAATGCACTAAATTGGTCTGAGTCCTTCCTGGAGGGACGCCCCTAATGAGTAGTGATAGGAAACTGCACCCCCACAACCAGACCCCCGTACTGTGGAGTCCCACAAAGATCAGTGCCTCCCCACGCCTAGTCAGCATCTGCATGCAGCCCCCAGGTGACCTGGTGAGATGAGATGGGCTCCGGTGCCACCAATCTGCAGATGACACAGCTCCACCTATCCTTCACTGCCTACAGCCACACCCCTGCCAGCAAGATGGCCCAGTGCTTGGATGAGATCAGCTTGTGGATGAAGAACAGCTGGCTGACACTGAACTTAAGCGAGACAGAGGCGATGCTGGTGGGCAGAGGAAAGCACTTCGAGGAGTTTGCAGCCATGGTCCCTTGGGGTTGAAGGGACACACCCAGAAATTGGTCAATTCAGTCCGTCGTCACGGAGCACTGGATTCCTCGCTGACACTGAGCTCTCACACAGCAGCTTCTGGCAGCACAAACAATTAATTAGATGTTGGGGACCTATCAAGAGCCTGACGTCCTCCATTAACCCATCGCCACCACCCCCAGGATAGGGGGTGACCAATCTTAGCTACGTGGCCATCATCACTCACCTAGCATCATCCACAAATAACACTTCCTACTCTGTCTGGTTGATTAGGAGACTCCACCCCATCCTGGCAGACAAAAGCCTGGCCTTGGTGAGATGCCTTTGTGCGTCCCATCTGGCCTGCCTCAGTACAATACAGCTGGCATGAAACCATCAGCTCTTGGGAAAATCCAGCTGGTACTGAGCTCCGCAGAGTATTCCACAGCAACCAAGGGCTACTGTGAACACATGACACCTGTCCTGCCCTCTCTACACTGGCTTCCCATTGACTAACATGTCACGTGCAAGGTCTCCATCCTTATCTTCAAGGCGCTGGGCCCAGCATATCTAAAGCTCCAGAATGAAGACCCGGAAATGGCTGGGCAGGTCTGCTCCTTGGGTCCAGTGGGACTTTCTGCCATACGGGTAAAGCTGGTCTGTGCGGGAAGCTGGTCCGAGACTCTGGAATGAACTTCCCCAGGAATCAGGCTCATCCTAAAAACCTCCACCGCCCCTTCCACTCCAAGTGCACGGTGCATTTCTCTGGCCCATGCTCTGTCGTATGACCATAGGGCATGTAAACCCCCCTCCCCCAAAATCAAACCCTCCTCAAACAAAACTCTCCACTGCACCCACTCTTCCCCCATCACGGGGTGGCAGTGGCCTTTGAGAAGTAAGAGGCCAGCGCACCTGTGACTCGCCAGCTGGATTTGAAGAGATGGCACCTGGGCCGGTAAAGGACTCAGCCAGGGAAGGGGAAGGTGAGCTCTGCCTGGGGGTGACAGGTCGGCAGGTGGGAGCTGCGGAGACCAGGAGCTGTAGGGTGTTCCTGGGGGAAAGCTGAAGGCCAGAAAGCAACAAGAAGGATTTGCTGGCTGACCCCCATCACAGGTTGCTCTGCTTGCTACAGGCAGCAGCTCCTCCTGGCTGTTGTAGGGATTAGCTCTCTTCCAGGCTCCACATCTCCCCGCTCACATCCTCACACTGCAGCCCTTCTCTGACTTCAGGAGCTGCAGCTCCCTCTTCCTGACATAGCCCATAATGGCCTGGCTGGGGGGTATAGAGTCTCCCTGGACCCGCTGTCCAGGCACTGCCACTCCATCAGTGGCTGGTGGGGGAACCTGGGCCCACCCACTACTCCACGTTCCAGTCCTGGGACCCTACAACATGCAGCCAAGGTCTACTCGGTCCCCAACCTTGCTGCTCTCTCCTGGGGCTGCTTCCTATTTGCCTCCTACGGGCTTTTCTCTCCTTTCTCTTCTCTTCTGGGTACCCCCTTCTCTCAGGACCAGGGTCCTATTCTTGCCCTGGGTTCCCTCCTTCCCTCTCCAATGCACAGACTCTCTGCTGCCATTGCTGTTGTCCACTTCCTGGCTTTAGACTAGCCCAGCCTTTGCCTGCGCACCAGAGGCCCATCTTCTCCAGCCTAAGCCCCTCACGTGGGGCCTATCTCACTAATTGGCCCCCTTGGTGCTTCCTTCACTCTGGTGGGACGGGGTGAACCTGCTGTGGGGAGTGGGTGGAGGGCCTGCTGACTTGGAGAACTGGAGTGGGTGGAGGGCCTGGAAGAGAGCTACCCTCTGATGCGTCCACACTGAAGAGCTGCAGCCAGAGGGTCGGAGAAGTCTGAGGACTGGGGAAGGGAGGGATGCTCACCTGGTGAGGATGAAATCCCAGCAGAGAAGCTGTGGGCGTTTCCAGGGGGAAGAGCGGGTTTGCACCCAAGCTAGAAGGGCTGTCCCAATGAGAGGACTGGAGAGGAGCCCAGTTGCGGTGGAAGATGCTGGAGCAGGGTATGGGCCACGTCAATGGATTAGAGGATTTTAAGGACTGTGTTCGCTGGGTGAGAAATGAATTCTGTAGGACTTTTGTTTTGAAGTTTTTGAACGATGTTTTGGTAATAAGCCAGTCGCAAGGAGGGCATGAGTCAGGAAAGCCAGTGGGGAGTTACTGGGGGACCCTGCAGGAAGGAAACTGAGGCAGATTCACTTGTGCTGCAGCCTGCAGCAAGGGGGCGCTCCAGTCGGGGCTGCCCCAGGACATGTGCCAGGGAGAGGAGGAGAGAAAATGAATCACGTGTGATAGATCAGTCACTACGGTTACCGCACGACTGGAAGGTGCTCAGATGCCATGGTGACGAGGGCAGGGTGAGAACCTGGCCAGGGGGAGGACGTCAATCTCCTGGCTGTCAAGCCAGCCC
Source organism: Gopherus flavomarginatus (assembly GCF_025201925.1). Taxonomy (NCBI): domain Eukaryota; kingdom Metazoa; phylum Chordata; order Testudines; family Testudinidae; genus Gopherus; species Gopherus flavomarginatus. The sequence continues at coordinate 298,370,870 of NC_066618.1, read as the reverse complement.
CTTCACCCAGCGCTGAAGTCACAGTAAGAACATTCCTGGCTCTTGAAGCCACCCAGGGAAACCCACCAGCCCCCTTCTCCCTGTTCTAGATGTGAAAAGTCATCTTAGGAGATCCCTGCCACCTCCTGATCAGCGAGCCAGATCCCCACCCCTGCTCTCATGCAGCCCGCGCGGTGTACACAGGTTCCCCAGGCTCCAGCCGATGGTGGGTGAGGTCAGATCTTTCACTGGCCCCACCTCTGCTGTAAGAGATGAGCTTTCAAGCTGCACCGAGGTTCGGGAGGGTTGCTTCCCAGGGAGGGTGTTAGGTGTCCGGCACAAGCCAGGATGACATTTCGGGAGCTTCCTGACACCTTGCAGTCATCTACAGATGCCCTGTGGGCAATGCTGCCTTGGGATGGATCCAACCTTCCTAGAGGCCCTGCGGTACAAAACCCGATTCCGCCCCTGGGGCTGGGAGATGGATTTCAGGCACGTAAACAAGTTTGGGCACGTGGGCTGGCCAGCCAAAGTGCTAGCTGCAGCTGTTGGACACGTTCCCTCCACGGCAAACTCTCCCCACCAGGTGAAAGGAGAGGCGAGATACAGGCTGAAGGAGGCGCCGCTGCTCTCAGCAGCCTTAATGCTCCTGGCAACAAGCTGGCAGTGGCAGGCCATTGCTGGGAGGAGGCGAGTGATTCCATGCCCCTCAGGCAGGGATGGGTGGAGAAGCAAAGGCAATAGGCAGCCGGCCCTGGTCATCCTGTGCTGCAGGCAGGTCAGAGGCCCCCTCCTCCCTCCCATCTGTGTCTCAATCCTGCTAATGTCCCTGTGGGCGAGTCACTTAGCCTCTCTGTGCCTCAGTTCCCCTCCTGTGAAACAGAGATTGCAGCACTGCCCTGCATCACAGGGGAGTAGAGAAGATAAATGCATTGAAGATTGGGAGAAGTTCTGATACAACAGTGCCTGGGAGTCAGGTCAGTATTATGAGTAGGTGGATCTTAGGTTCCCTCCTCCACAGCAACACTGCACATCAGTTTGAGACACAAGCGAAGGCTCTTGTAACCAGCTGAAACTGGGCTCTGGGGGGGAGATTTTAGGGAGGCAGAACAGAATGACCCAGAACCGGGCTAGGACATGAGGGACAATAACCCTCCACATATTTTAAAAAAGGGGGGAGTAGGGATTTATTAATGACGCTTAGCAGTTGGGACCTTGGCTTGAAGCCCGGTGCGGCTACACCTGCAGCACAGGGTCCCCTAGTGTGATTCTGGGGTGTTGGGTTGGTCCTGGATAGCTCAGTGGTTTGAGCACTGGCCTGCTAAACCCAGGGTTGTGAGTTCAATCCTTGAGGGGCCATTTAGGGATCTGGGGCAAAAATCTGTCTGGGGATTGGTCCTGCTTTGAGCAGGGGGTTGGACTAGATACCTCCTGAGGTCCCTTCCAACCCTGATCTTCTATGGTTCAGAGAACTCCCCTTATCCAGTCCCCCGCAGTGCTCCACGCAGCATGGGGTCCCCTCAGTCACAGAATGGGGCGTCAGCAGGAAGGGCGCCACCTGCTGAATCTCCAGAGTCTCTCCAAGTTGTTTAGAGTGAGGAATAACGGCTGGGAGGGTCTGTGACGCCCAGGGCCGGCTTTAGGCCTATTCCACCAATTCCCCCGAATCGGGCCCCATGTTAAGAGGGCCCCGCGCCCAGTGAGAATCCCTTACCTGGCTAGAGGGGCCTTCTTAATTTTTACTCACCGGGCGGCACTTCAGTGGCAGGTCCTTCAGTGCCGCTGAAGACCTGGAGCGAGTGAAGGACCCACTGCTGAAGACTCGGAGCACCGCCCGGTGAATACAAGCCCCACGCATTTTTTTACTTATTTTTTTTAAGTTATCCTTGCCGGGCCCCATCGAAACTGTTCAAATTGGGCCCCACTCTTCCTAAGGCTGGCCCTGGTGACACCAGCAGGCAGGATCTTGAAGCGGTGAAATCCAGCCACCCCCCTCAGCTCTGGGAAGGTTACTCGGGTCTTTGGGGTCATGTCCTCTCTCTGGCTATAATTGTCTCCTCCAATCTCTATTTTAGACACTTTCGCAGCCTGTGGTTGGGGGATTGTGCTGGGGTCAAGGATCTCCAGGTCCTCCTTTACTGTTTGCATTAGAGGGGGGCCTAGAGGCCCGTTTGGGACACCCCAGAGTGCTGGACAGACAGACCCAAAGACAGTCCTTGCGCCAAAGAACATACAGCTCAAACAGGGCCAAGACGCAACGGGGGGGTGTAAACAGGGAGGGGGAGGATGAAGGTGACTGCTGGGGATGTGTGGCTGCAGCGAGTCTGAGCCCAGGGCCCCATTTAGAAGCTTCACAGTTTGGGACCCTCATCCGCCTTAGGCCAGCACAGGGGCGAGGTGGCTCTGAAGATCGGAAGGGGGACAGGGCGGTGGCTGTTCCAGTTGATCTGGGAGCGGGGAGCACGTTTACATAGAGAGAGGGGCCCAAAGGGGTTTGTGGGAGAGGCTGCCGAGCAGGGGGCGGGTCACACTGTGGTGAGGTGACACCGGATAAGTAGGGGGAGCTTCCCAGGGCAGGGAATTTGCTGCCGGGGAGATGGGAGAGTGATGGACCCCAGGAGGTTGCAGTGAGCCTGGAAGATGCAGGACGAGCCCCCATTCGCGCACCCCTGCACCCTCCCTCCAGTCTCCCCTCGCCGGTGGAGAAACTACAACTGACTCATTTCTGTTCCAGGCAATTAACGTGTTCCTGGTGCTGAGTGCGGTGCACGAACCTGGGTAGAGGTGAGCCCTGCCCGGGCTTTTCCAGGCAATTCGGAGAGCTGTCGAGCCCTGAACTAGTTACACTGAGATTCCCCCTTTCCGGGAAATCCTGGCGGGGGGAGAACACCTGCTCTGCTCATTAGAAAGGGAATCCTCTCCCCATGTGTTCCAAGCCGCACCCCAGACCACTCGGATGTGTACACACACACACACACACACAGACGCACACGCGCTGTGGCAAGGGCAATTTGGGGGGTTAGTGTCAGTTGGGATCTTGCTCTCAGAGGTGAAGAGCAGCAATGGGCTGGGACCTGGCTGCCCTGTACCAGTGCTGGCCTTCCCATGGTCCCGGCACTAAGCCCGACGCCAGCTCACCTGCAGCCAGGAAAATGCCTCCAATATGCTGAAGAGCAGCCTGTTTGGCTAATGATGGCTGGGAGACCTGGCCGGGAGGTGAGCATGGAGGGAGCTTAATGCATCTCGGCTAGAGAGGACACCTGGTTCCTGGGGCTAGCAGGAACCGAAAGGCAAGGGCCCTGGGGTTGTTTTTGTAGGACAGTGGTGTTTATGGGGTGGAGCACACTACCACCCCCTGCAGCATCCTCCAGCTTTCTGCAGCATCCCCAGGCACTTTGCTAATAAGACAGCAGAATTCCCAAGCCCCTCAGTTGTTTTAGCGCAGGCCTGAGCAATTTCCCTTTGGGATACGGCCCTGGGTGGGCATTTTCAGACCCAAAGGAATTGACTGTAGAGGGAATTAGAATGGAAACCATTTCTCTGCTTTTTCTAGCGGTCACAGTACGATGCAGCTGTCGCTGGGGTGGAAGGGAGCAGCAGGCTCGCAGCGCCTCTGCACAAGCGCTCAGGACAGGAAGTGAAGGAGAGCTCTGCATCCCGCGGGAGCTTCAAGCTGGGAGTTAGGTAGGTGGGATGTAGCCAGGAAGCGGAGGGGTCTCGCTATTGCCAAAAGTTCCGTGGGACAGTGAGTGTCTGAGGGGTGAGGGTCTCGGTCTCGGCTCCAGAGTAAGGGGTCATCGAGCAGCAGGTTGAAGCAGTGGCTCTGCAGGGAAGTGAAACTTGTGGTGAATGCCTGGCTTGCAGTACCAGCTCTACCACAGAATCATAGACTATCAGGGTTGGAAGAGACCTCAGGAGGTATCTAGTCCAACCCCCTGCTCAAAGCAGGACCAACCCCAACTAAATCATCCCAGCCAGGGCTTTGTCAAGCCAGGCCTTAAAAACCTCTAAGGAAGGAGATTCCACCACCTCCCTAGGTAAGCCATTCCAGTGCTTCACCACTCTCCCGGTGAAAAAGTTTTCCATCCATCTGCTAAGCAGGTCTTTGAATCTCCGTGGGCCTCAGTTTCACCAGCTATGTCATGGGGAATGGGCCCGTCTGAAGTAGGGTGACCAGATGTCCTGATTTGATAGGGACAGTCCTGATATTTGGGGCTTTTTCTTATAGAGGCCCCACCCTCCACCCCGTCCTGATTTTTCACACCCGCTGCCCTAGTCTGCAGGGGGTTCTGAGGCTAAACTCATTGGTGGCTGGGAGCCATGGGGAGAGAGTTCGGGAAAGGCCAAGTATTATTTTCGTAGACAGAGACTTGGAGAAAAGTGTGTCACCTGCTTTACCCCGGTACCGCTCCCTTGCACCCCACTGGGGTTTGCTTTTGGGTCTCCCATCCAAACACTGACCCCGGCCTTGTGAGCTGGGATGGGAACCGCAGCCCGAAGTGGGCAGGGCCTTACCCGGCTCCCGCCCGGTCTCAGTGGTGCAGGGTGTGGCTGGTGCACCCCCATTCTCCAGAGAAGCTGGCTGGGCTGCCCAGGGCAGGTGCCAGGGCTGGCTGTGTTGACGAGACGCTATCCCATCATTTCCCCTTCTTTTGACTGGCTTGATTTCTTGGCCTGGAATGAATCCTGTAAGTACCTGGGTCACTTTTCTCCCATCTGCCAGTCTGCTCTCAATGTGCCGGGGGGGGGAGGGAGGCTGCCACTCCTGCCTAGGGCCATAAGGAGTGGGGCTAGGATAGCTGATACTTCTGGATTCTGTGCCCAGCTTCTGCTACCAACGTGGCATGTGAGTGACGCCGGACAAATCCTATCCCTTCGCCGTGCCTCAGTTTCCCCCGCTGTAGAATGAGGGTCACACTTGCTCACCTCCTGAGCACGCTGCATTATGGCTCATAGAGCACTTTGATGAAAAGGGCAGATAGAAATCCCGGGTGTGCCCCAAATCGAGCCGACTCCAGGAGGGTGGTGATGACTGTCCTGCTGTTAACCCACTGACGGGCTGCTGTGGCAAGGGGCGCTTGTGGGACCCTCGCAGATGCAGCAGGAGATGCAGGCTGGAGTTTTATTCCTGGCTTTGAGTCTCTTGGGTTATTCCCTTCTGCGCATGGACCCCGCATCCAGCTGGCACTGGGGGTGTGTGTGAGAGAGAGAGGAAGAACAGCAGCTTCTCCGGCTCTTTCAATTCCCGGTACCTCTCTCTCGGGCAGCCACGGTCCAGCTAGCCAAATTGTGTGGTGGGTTCGTGAGCTGGGGGAATATCTTCGGGGGTGGGGAGAATTACACGCAGCCTCCCAAACTCGTGTCACTGGTGACCTGTTCCAGATGTTGAGGCAGCTGGCCAGAGGTTGAAAGGCGCTCATTGTTTGGCTGAAGTTTCCCCATGTTGCCTGGGGAGCTTTGGAGAGAAATTATGGGGGAAACAGTTAAAGAAAAAATCCCCCAGCTGTTTGACTTCAGCGCCGGGTTTCCTGGAGGGAGATATCTGTAAATCTGGGGGGAGTGCTGGTTCACACGGGGGCAGAGGGCCGGGGGCTGGGCTGGGAGCTGGGGTTTTTTCAGGCTTGGGAACACAGCCTCTCCTTCCAGTTAGGCCGGGGTATGGAGCCATGGTTCTTCGGCTGCCATTCATGATGGTTATTAGTTGTATTCCAAGGCACTGATGAAAGCCCCTGACTGATCATCTCATGACTGGGGACGTCGTGATCTCATGAGCTAAATAAGCCGGGACAGAGCCGGTGGGAGGACGAAGGGCGTGGGGCTGGGGCGTGAGTGGAGAGAGATTCACTCGTAGCGATGTCCCGTGGATGTCACGAGGGCTGGAAAAGGCAGGTCAGAGGTTAGGGTGGGCATGCCAAGCTGGACAGCCTGTGATTTCCCAGGGGATGGGTGGGAAGAAGAAATAGCCCCCTCCATGTCGGATGGACCACGTGTAACTGAGCTGGGCTCGAGCTCTCTGGGGCCGGGACACACGCTCTGTTCATGTCAGCACAGGGCAGAGCATGCTGTTGCCTCTGGATAGCAAATATCACCGCACATGAGTTAGCGTGTCAGTATTGCTGCCGGCTAGTGCCTGGCAGCTGAACTGCTCAGCTGTGTGTCATAAGCCCCATACTGCTAGAGGAAAGTCTCCTTTGTTCTATTTAATCTGACGGTAGTGCCATGGTCAGGTTATCCCAGACACAGAGCCTAGGGTGGCACCTGCTGGTGCTTTTGAAGCAGAAGGCTCTGACTTCTGTGCTGCCGGGAAGGTCTGAGTGGGTGTAGTGATAGCTGTGAGGGTTTGGACTTGTTGTGTTACGATCCCAGATGGGGAAACTGAGGCACGGCGCATTTTGCCTGGGGAAACAGAGCGAGTCAGTGGCACAGCCAGCAAAAGAACCCAGGCATCCTGGCACACAGTGGGTCCTCAGCGCAGAAAAGCTCCAAGAGTTAAATTCGCGCACTTGTTCGCCCCTCTAAAAGCGAGGGGATGATGCAAGCGCTCTGCCATCCCCGGGCCTCCAACTGGTTATGTCACTCTCCCTCCTGTGCGCAAACATCGATAACCGCTTGGCTCCTGGGCCGGGGCGGGGGAAGAGGGGAGATGCCACTGGCTCCTCAGCAAAGTGCCTATAAATACACTCCCACTCCCTGGGCCTAGAGTGACAGAGCTCCTGGAGCCCGGCCCAGCCGTAATCCTTTAATGTCTCATTTCCATCCAGAGAGGCAGCTGTTAATACAGCTCTGGGGAAGGTGCTGACTTGTGTTCCTGTCCCAGGGAAAGGAGATGCTAATCTCCTTGTGTTACTGCAGCACAAGGAAGGGGATTCCAGGCCAGAAGAGTCCCAGCATCCTGGACACTTGGGGAGGAGTGGAGTGGGGTGTTACTCTGGCTTGATTCCCCTTCCCTCCCTGCCAGTCCTTCCTTATCCCTGGACCACAGGGAAGGAGAATTAACCCATTCCTGGGAGCCTCTTCTTGCAACCCCTCGTGCTCCAGAGGGAAACTCTTGGCTCGGGCCTGGCCACCACAGGGAAGGCAAAGTGCAAATCAGAATCCAGCCCCAGCCCCTGTGTACAATATTCCACCCAGGGGAGCTCACCTTTCGTTACAGCCTTTCATGCCAAAGGATCCCAAACAGCCTGAGGCATTTAAACAGGCACACGAGGCGCTGCCTGTCCAGGAGTAGCTTTTGATTGCTGCTTTTGATTGCTTTTGATTGAATACAGCCACCTCTGGGGGGGAATGCAGCAGCTGTTCAACAGCACACAATGTGGAGAGGAAAAGTGTAGCCACTTGAAACAGCAGGAGGACTTTGGGTGGAGCGAGATGTTACTTGGTTGGAAGGGCACCCTCTGTTTAAGCACCGTAGGGTCTATGTTGTGGTGTTGCATCTCAGATGCTCTGGTGGTAGTGGGGCTGTAGGAGTGCCTAGCTAGATCTCGTCCAAAAGCACCACAACCGAGTACGAGGTGGAGGTGTTGTTTCCTCCTGACCTCTGTGAAAAGAGCTCCCTGATCTACGGAATCACCAGTGCCAAGCCATGCAGCACCTTGGCAGTCTCCCATACACGCCTGCTCAGTGGGGGCTGCAGGCAGAGATCCAGCAGTGACACCGAGTGTCTTCCAGCTCATCTCTGGGAGGACAGCTTCCTTGCCAGGGTGTCCCACGTTTCCAGCACAGACAGGATTCACCATGCTTTGGCCAGATGTGCGCTCTGGCCAGTGGCATTGGCCTAGCTGGGAAGACACTCAGGAGCCGTCGCTGCATAATGTGCTGGGGGGAACTGAGAGGTCAGGATCCAGCAGTTGGACCACAGTGTTCCTGGGATCAAGGAATTGGATGACTTCAGGCTTGTGTAGACCAGGGAAGCTTGCACCAATGTAAGGAGGTCAATGTAGTTTGGTACGTCTCTGGCCCCCTCTGCTGTAGTGTCCGAGCACCTCACATTCTCTAATGTGCTTATCCTCACAACACCCTTGTGTGGTAGCACTGCTCTATCAGCTGCATTTTAGAAGGGGAAACTGAGGCACAGAGCGGCTAAATGATTTGCCCAAGGTCACAAAGGAAGTCTGTAGAGGAGCAGGTGCTTGAATCCAGGTTTCCCAAATCCCAGGCCAGCTCTGTAATCACTGGAGAATCCTTCCCTGCAGATCTCCATTGCAGACCCACATCTTGCCCTGGCCTGCCAGCTGAGCTGCGCTTCGGGGTGATGGGTCATTGCAATCCAGAGGGCGGATGCCCTGTCTGCCCATGGACTGAAGCTGTGTCCCGTGAAGTGGTTTCAAACAGCTCCATTGGAGGGGCCCAGTGACAAGTTATTTTTCCCAGCTCCAGCCCCATTGACATGGTCCAGTTAAACCTGTTTCTAGCCTGAGCAGCCAGTCCTCCCCCTACTCCCACAGGATCATAGAATATCAGGGCTGGAATGGATCTCAGGAGGTATCTAGTCCAACCCCCTGCTCAAAGCAGGACCAACCTCAACTAAATCATCCCAGCCAGGGCTTTGTCAAGCCTGACCTTAAAAACCTCTAAGGAAGGAGATTCCACCACCTCCCTAGAGAACCCATTCCAGTGCTTCACCACCCTCCTAGTGAAATAGTGTTTCCGAATATCCAATCTAGACCTCCCCCACTGCAACTTGAGACCATTGCTCCTTGTTCTGTCATCTGCCACCACTGAGAACAATCTAGGTCCGTCCTATTTGGAACCCCCTTTCCGGTAGTTGAAAGCAGCTATCAAATCCCCCCTCATTCTTCTCTTCTGCAGACTAAACAATCCCAGTTCCCTCAGCCTTTCCTCATAAGTCATGTGCTCCAGCCCCCTAATCATTTTTGTTGCCCTTTGCTGGACTCTTTCCAATTTTTCCACATCCTTCTTGTAGTGTGGGGCCCAAAACTGGACACAGTACTCCAGATGAGGCCTCACCAAAGTCCAATAGAGGGGAATGATCATGTCCCTCGATCTGCTGGCAATGCCCCTACTTGTACAGCCCAAAATGCCGTTAGCCTTCTTGGCAACAACCCCCACTGACATCCAGCTGTTCCCCCTCCAGCCCCCGTTGCATCCCTCTCCCCCTCCCAAAAGGTAGCTACCGAGTTTGAGCCCTGCCTGCCCACTCATGTCCCGCTCAGCTCCCCCTGCCTTGCATGTGATGGACACTGATGCAGCCTGGAGCCTTGACTGCTGATGGAAACAGGCAGCTATGTGACCAGGTCAGGTGCAGCATCCTGGCCTGCCCCCATGCTCCCTGCTTGGCAAGATGCAGGAGCAGGCCTGTGGCTAACCCTGCCAGCTCCTCACATGAAGCACAAGGCTTGCTGCCTCTGCCTGGCAGGGAGTCTCTGGGCATGACACTGCACAGGGCTAGGACTGAGAGACGGCACAGTGGGTGGCTGCATATCCATGTCATTCCTGGGCTGGCCTGATCTTCCTCCCCAGCAGAGGAAGCAGACCTGAGAGCAAATCGCCATGGGCCAGGGAGCAGACTGGGCAGGGCAGGCAGTTTTGTTCCCTTTCAAAGAGTCCCTGGAAATGTTCATCTCAAACTGAAAAACAAAGTTTAGTGGTCATTTTCCCCTGGCGGTGGGGATTGGGGGGTGAAGGGGGGAGAGAAAAGGGAGGGGGAAACGTAACTAAAAATGTTTTGGAGTCAAAAACCCTCCATTTTTCATTTCATTCTGTTGGCAACCCTGCGCCCCCAGTCTTGATTTTCACAGGGAATGTTCATTTCCTTTCACAAACCATTTATTGTTTGAAACATTTTCACCTGGCTCAGGATCGTCCCCATCCTGTGCAGCGGCGCCCTCTAGTGGCCGAGCTGCTCCTTTAGCTCACACACCTGTGTGTGTTTGGATTAGGGTGACCAGACAGCAAATGTGAAAAATCGGGATGGGGGTGGGGGAGTAATAGAGGCTTATATATGAAAAAGACCCAACATTGGGACCGTCCCTATAAAATCGGGACATCTGGTCACCCTAGTTTGGATCTGAAAACCCTGAGTTCACAGGTCATGAGTCTTGGCTGGCGGGCCAGGCACCAGGCTGGCTACTCCTACCGCCTGCTGTTTCTCCTCTGGCCCATTTAGATCTCTTCCTAACTGTCACTAGCACGCTTCTGGGTTGGCCCTTAGCTTCTCTGAGTTTCCCTCCCTCCAGGAAACCTCTGCATGAATCGCTGCTGGAATCTGAAGCTTGAGTTTTTCTTAACTAGATTCTAGTGTCTCCTGCTTGGGTTGTTTGGGGTCATCAGTCCCCAAAACTTGGATGCTTCTGTGAGTCAGCCAAACATGGCCTGCTGACCTCAGCCCTGCAGCAAATGGTCTCTGATTCCAGCTGCTGCCATACGAACAGGAGAGCTGCTCTCTTTCCAAGTCCTGGCCTCATCGGTACCAGAAAGATGGAGTAAGGAGACAAACAGCCAAATTACAAGAGGTTGGAGCCACTGAGTGTGATGGAAATTTTTTTAAATTGAAATTTACAATGATCGAAAGGCTGAAAGCAGCTTAAGGAAGCCTCTTGAAACTGATCGAATAAAGCCTTTGATTGGTTTAAGCTGGTCAGAGAGCACTAAGAGCTAGCTAAGGAGCGCCCTGAGACAGGGGCGGCTCTAGACATTTCGCCGCCCCAAGCAGAAGGCTCTGCCGGTTGCCGGGAGGGCTACAGGCGACTCTGGTGGACCTTCCGCAGGCGTGCCTGCAGAGGGTCTGCTGGTCCTGCAGTCCGCTGGTCCCGCGGCTCCGGTGGACCTCCCACAGGCATGCCTGCGGGAGGTCCACCGGAGCCACGGGACCAGCAGACCCTCCACAGGGACACCTGCGCGAGGTCCACCAGAGCCGCCTGCCACCCTACCGGCGACCGGCAGAGTGCCTCTTGCGGCATGCCGCCCCAAGCACACGCTTGGCGTGCTGGGGCCTGGAGCTGCCCCTGCCGGAGACGCCCTGCCAGCTGATCCTGCATGCTTAGAAATCTCCCTCACCTTTCTCTCCTCCCTGCTGTTCCCTGCAGTTCTTAAAGAACCTGTAACGGAGAGAGCAAAGTGTAGTAAACTGATACTCAGCCTGGGTGTTTGCCCAAGTCACCAGAGCTCACACCCCAACTCCTGAGAAACGGGCTGTGCTCTGCCACATGGTGTGTGTGTGTGTGTGTGTGTGTGTGTGTGGCACCGCTGCCCTCTGCTGGATAGAATGGCAGAGCTGCTTGGGCAGGCACGGCTGTATCGGGGTGGGAGAGGGGTAATATCAGGACCTCAGGTTTGGGGTCCAGAGGTCTTATGTCTTTGTTTTCATTCACCAGACAATGCTGACTCTCGCTCGCTCTCCAAGACACCTGGCTTCTATCCCTGGCTCTGCTGCTGACCCTCGACAAGTCACTCGGGGGCTCAGGCTCCCCATCTTTGTAATGGCATTGATAATATCCATTTCCCAGGAGCAGGGGGGCATGTGGGAGGGATTAATTCATTATGGTTTGCAAAGCCCTTTGAGATCTGTTTGCTGGGCAGCACTAGTGAAGGGCAAAGACTTACTGGGTTGTTCTCCAGGGTGGGGCTTCCAGGGGAACTAACCTGGAATGAGTTTCTCCCTTAACTCGGGGGGTGAGGGCCTGTGTGTGGGGAGCTTAAGGCTCTGATTTCTCTTTCTGCCGTTGGCCATGAAGGCCACACGGTTGCAATGTGAAGAGCCGTGTAGGCTACTCCATCCATGGAGTCAGTGAATCTAGGGGTCCCTAATGACCATCTGGTTTCATCTCATCCAGCACCTCAGTGTCCTCTGATCACAGGCCAGGGCCTGAGCTAACTGCTGACTCGGAGAAGAGTTCCCTGGGTTTCCCTGGAAGTCTCCCATCCAAACAGTGACTCAGCCTGGGCAAGATCTGTGGGGATTGGCCAGTCACTAGCTTTCTTGCCAGGTTGTAAGCCATTTGTTGGCCTCTCTCGCAATCGGAGAAGCTGGTTTCTTTCCACAGTGTCATTCGGTGAGCTCTGCCTACATGCCCCCTTCCAACAGTAGGCCAGTAAAGTGAAAGCCCAGGGCTGGCGAGTGCTTTCCAGCTGCACGGTGCGTCGTTTGCTTGGCGTTGCGAGCTCGCTCCCATGTGGAGAGGTCCCAGCCTGTTAGGAAAGTGGGGCAGCCATGTCAGGTGTTGTCCCTGGAGGTGCCCACTGCCTCTGCTGGATGTTGTGTTGTGCCCTGGGCTCTGGCAGGGTGATGCACTGAGGGGAAATGGTTTGGGGCTGTATTTCCTTGAGGACAGTGTCCGTGTCCCGCCCTGGCACAGTGCTCTGGGATTGATAGATCGTGTGTGTGGGCCAGTCGCAGGCCTGGAGGGGATGTCTTGCCAGTGCTCTGTTCCAGGGGGCAGTTGGCAAGCAGAAGAGGTGGATGCTTGCGAGGTGAGGGGCCTGGGTAATGCAAACCAGAGGCCGTCCACCTTGCTGTTGGAGAGGGGTTGCCATGACAATGGAGCTATCCTGGTGGAGGGTCTGGGGGCTCTTTGGCTGTTGGGCCTTGCATTGATTCCTTCTCTTGGGGAGGAAGTGGGTGCAGCATGCACTCCAATGGGGGGCTGGGGGAGCGTTTTGCCTGAGGGTGCGTTGGGCCACACATGGGTCCTTGGGTGACCATGGTACTCACTGCAGAACTGAAAGGGTTGTAAGCGAGCCCCTCCCCTGTGTGTACGCTCCCTCGGGGTGCACCCAAGGCCACAGAGGAGGCAGTGGCAGAGCTGTGGAAGGAATGCAGGAGTTTAACTCTAGAGCAGCCCCCATTGCCCTGGCCCTGCTAGAACTCCCCTGGCCGGGGCAGCGCAGGCACCCAGACACAATCAGTGTCTGGGCAGGGACTCTGCCTGGGGGGCTGGGGCAGGAGCCGACGGGGGGAGGGGAGGGAAGGGCAGCTGAAAATGAGCCCATGTGAATGGCTGCCTGGGACCATCTGTGAGAGCCCCAGGAGCCTGCCCCCCATCACTCACACCCAATGGGCTGGGTTGGGGCTGAGGTTCCCTGGCCACTAAGGTGCCAGGCAGGGATGGAGGCATGAGCTGCCAGCTGCAGGCTGGCTCAGGCAGACCGGGAGGGAAGCGGGGACAGGCTGGGTTGGGTTGATGGCTCCTTGGGGCTGGGGCAGGCTGGGGGAGGGGGATCAGGCCAAGCCTTGAGCCCCCTTCTACCCATCTTGAGATCCCACCCATCTTTGTAACCTGTGGAGGCGCCCAGATTTTCCTCTTGCATTCAGCCCTGTGCCCTGCCTAGGTTCTCAGATCTACATCTGTCAAGGAACCCGCCCCCTATCCTGCCCACAGAGAGTGTGCCAGGCGGCTGGGTCGCCCCCGGAGCTGCTGGGGTGTTCCACGTTTCGGGTGGGCGTGCGGGGACCGTCCATCAGAGCACCCTGCAGAGCGGGTGTGACAGGCAGTAAACGTGTTGGGACAGAGGGTCTGCGGGGACTCGGGGACCAGCATGAGGGGTTTAGTCCCAGCTCGCTGCCTGGCTCCAGTCTGCACTGCTCTTTCTGTCCTTGGATGAAGGTCCGAGCATGGAAACCGGCTCCTCCGAGCCTCTGACGTGTCTCCCGGGAAGGGCTGAGCTCGTGTTTATGTAACACTCGGGGGAGCGACGCTGGATTCCAGTGCATGGTGGTGGGTGGACGGGGTGCACTAAGATGTCGGGAGGGGAGGATGCTAAAATGTCTGAGGCCGCTAGGCCACCATGCTGGAGCCGCTTCACACACGTGTTTAGGGGGTAGGGACAAAGCTGCCCCCATGTGCCCTTATCCCCAGGCTGGGTGTCCCTGCACAGCTCTTCCCAGCCATCTCCGCCTCCCTCCGAGCTCCCCTGCTGGAGTTGCCCGGTGCCATCGGGTCGCTTAGTGCTTCTCCGGCTGCAGTCATCTCCCCCGCTCCCCCACGTAGGGCCGCCAACTCCAACACAAAACACCAGCCGCTGCCCTCTTCCCCCCACCAGCTACGGACCCTCAGGCCTAGCCTGCTTCTCACAGCCCCCAAGGGAGCCCCCGACCATCCCCTGCCCAGAGCAGTCTTGGCTCTGTCCTACTCCCCGGTGCTGAGAGGAGCCACTGCGGTTTTGGGTCTGATCTGCAGAGCAGGACCCAGGTGCCAGCTTTGCTCCCAGGAACTGGCGAGGCAGTATGAAAACAGGGCAGGCTAGTGGGCCCCCCAGCCTGATGGCCACCTCCACCCCCTTGCTAGGACTGGGACCTAACCCATCAGTGGTGGGCGCTAAGCCCTGAGGAGCCTGGGGACTTGTGAGGCTCGGCCTGGCCTCATGCCAGAGTGAGGTGTGTGCAAAAGGCACAGGGCAGCCAGGGATTTCAGCCGCCATCCACTCCCCCTTGTCTCTGTAGGGTGGAGGAACTCAGGGCTGACCGCCTGCAGAAGTCCTGCAGCATTTCTTCCTGCTGGTTCGGAGCACTGGGAAGATAGAAGGGCACGTACACAGCGGGTTGCAGGCAAGTGGCTGTTAAATCTCTGCCCAAGATGCAGGGATCCTCGTTTTCTCCATCCACCTCCAACCTCAGCCCATATGTGTTGCTTCAATGTCCTACAGCGTGCTGTGTAAATGTGGTGTGCAAGGGGATGGGGCAGAGAGGAGGAGAGGTTACCAGGGGCGGCTCCTCCCCCCGCACCATGCTGTGTCTGGCTGGAGGAGGGGATTCCAGGTCCCGGGGAAATGTTCTTCTAAGTCGTGGCTTCCGTTGGGAAGGGAGCATCGGATTACAGGAGAGGCATCTCCACCGCTGAGTTCCCCCATCCAGATGGTCCGCGGACGGGGCCTCGGAGGTTGTGTATGAGGGAGAGGGGAAGTGGGTGCATTGGGTTCACCCCCCAGCTGCTCACTCCTGAGTGTGGACGTCAGGCATGGAGCCAAATCATGCAATGAGCTCGGTGAGTCTTTGACACGTTCCCATTTGTCTGCGTCACAAAACACTCGCACAGTGCAGCAGGACTGGCCGGGCCCATCTTATCCTAAAACTATCCAACCCCATCTTGTCCTATATCATATCCCATCCCATCCCTTATCCAACCTTCATCCCCTCCTGTCTGAGCACCTTCCAGAAGCACATTAAGTGATTGAACCAGCCTCTGTCACATGTGGTTTGTCCGTCCATCCTTCCTTTCTCTGGGGGAAATTGCATGAGATTTTAAATTGCATGTAAACTGTGTTCTGTGTTGCCATTAGCAAAGGCAGGTGGAATAGGTCTGTGGTGGTTTTTAGAGGCTGAGTACTGGAACAGTGAGGGGGGGAAATGTGGGCTCGGCAGAACAACCATTAAGTAGATACAGAACTGGTGAGGCCACACCTGGAGTATTGTGTCCAGTTTTGGTCCCCCCACTACAGAAGGGTGTAGATTGCCACGTACTTTTAGGGGCGAAAGAAAAATGCAGAGCTGTTATTTACCAGGCTGCACGTGGCAATAGACTGTATAGGTAAGGGATGCAAGGAGGGTCTGGGTCACGATGCAAACTGCAGGCACGCACACAACTAAAATTAATTAATTAAAACTTTTATTGGGGATAGTTACAAGGGGTAGGGGAGCAGCGTATGATTAGCTAATAGGGTTAATGGAACTTAAAACATACAATGGCTAAAGTATTTACTATCAAACAATATTTATAAACAAAGATGCAGTAAACAATATTTATAAACACAGATGCAGCATTTAGTAATAACCAATACTTACGAATACAAACCAACTCATAACGACCGGCAAACGTAGAAACTCTGCTTAAAACACGTGAGCTGAGAGAGGCTTTGAGGTGATCAGGCTCGGTTACGGGTGTGCACAAGGTACACAGGATTCGTTTTTCTTTCTCCTCTTCTGTCTGCACATGGCAGACCAGCCTAAAATACCCACTATGACATCATAGAAGTGTCTTAGGGGACAGGGCCCAAAAACTGTGTGTGTTCGTTTCTGATTGGTACAAGCAAAGTTTACACCAAGTAGGGGAGCAGGTGCCTGAAAGTCTGGCTTCGCCCCCAAAAGGTGAGGAAATGCATATAGTTCAGAATGCCTTTAACACTGACTGACAAAGGAAGAGGCCAGGGCAATACCGGTATGGGCAAGTCTTTCAGGATGCAGACAGGAACTTATCTTAACAAAGGGATGAGGACAAATTGGAGGGAGACCAGTGGAGGGCAACGAAAATGATCAGGGGGCTGGGGCACATGACCTACGAGGAGAGGCTGAGGGAACTGGGATTATTTAGTCTGCAGAAGAGAAGAGTGAGGGAGGATTTGACAGCAGCCTTCAACTACCTGAAGGGGGTTTCCAAAGAGGATGGAACTGGGCTGTTCTCAGTGGTGGCAGGTGGCAGAACAAGGAGTAATGGTCTCAAGTTGCAGTGGGGGAGGTCTAGGTTGGATATTAGGAAAAACTTTTTCACTAGGAGGGTGGTGAAGCACTGGAATGGGTTACCTAGGGAGGCGGTGGAATCTCCTTCCTTAGAGGTTTTTAAGGTCAGGCTTGACAAAGCCCTGGCTGGGATGATTTAGTTGGGGTTGGTCCTGCTTTGAGCAGGGGGTGGGACTAGGTGACCTCCTGAGGTCCCTTCCAACCCTGATATTCTATGATTTTGTGGGTGTGGGGGAGGACTGGCTGCTCAGGCTAGAAACAGGTTTAACTGGACCATGTCAATGGGGCTGGAGCTGGGAAAAATAACGGGTCTACACTTGTCACTGGGCCCCTCCAATGGAGCTGTTTGAAACCACTTCACGGGACACGGCTTCAATCCACAGGCAGACAGGGCATCCGCCCTCTGGATTGCAATGACCCATCACCCCGAAGCGCAGCTCAGCTGGCAGGCCAGGGCAAGATGCGGGTCTGCAATGGAGATCTGCAGGGAAGGATTCTCCAGTGATTACAGTGCTGGCCTGGGATTTGGGAAACCTGGATTCAAGCACCTGCTCCTCTACAGGCTTCCTGTGTGACCTTGGGCAAATCATTTAGCTGCTCCGTGCCTCAGTTTCCCCTTCTAAAATGCAGCTGATAGAGCAGTGCTACCACACAAGGGTGTTGTGACGATAAGCACACTAAAGAATGTGAGGTGCTCGGACACTACAGCAGAGGGGGCCAGAGACGTACCTAAGACGTACCAAACTACATTGACCTCCTTATATTGGTGCAAGCTTCCCTGGTCTACACAAGCCCGAAGTCATCCAATTCTAGGAGGTCTAGGTGTTCGGTTACAAATCAGGGTAGTATTGAATGCAGGGGTAGTGAAACATTGTCAATATTGTTATCTTTATTGTATGAGTAAAAGGGAGCAGAACTGCGCTGAGCCTGTCCCGATTGAGGGGTCACCTTCAGCGGAAAGGGACTTGCTAAGCCGGGGGCTTGAATGCCAGACCCCTGTGAAGGGAAGAGAGGTGGGGACAGGTATCCCAGCTAGGTGGTGTGGACTCTCCTTAAGGGTCCCTGGTTTGGTTTAACCTGTTCCTCCCCCACTGTTCAAAGATAGGGCTAAATAGGCTGTATTAGGAGTCTTTTGCTATGTAAAGTGCTCACTAGGGCTGCCAACACTTGTCGTGGGACAGCCTTTCTGCCCAGCCTGCATCACTGGGAGCTGACAGTCATGAAGAGTTGGCTGGACTCTCAAGAGACTGACCTGCAGAGAGGTGGGTGGCAGCAGGTGCGAGCAGAATGAGCGGCTGGTGGGACGGCCAGTGGAGAGGAACCGCGGCTGGCGGGGCGCCCGGGCACTGACAAACCGCAGCTGGTGGGGCGCCCGGGCAGTGAGGAACTGCACCTGGCGGGGCGCCCAGGCAGATCAACTGCTCAGAAGGCAGAGCAAGGTGCCTTCTTCCCAGGGTGGACACTGGGAGGGGAACTCACACAGATGCACCTTGGAACCCTGGGACCTCACTAACCCCGGAGAACCACCGTGAGTGGGGTGTGGTGAGGGAGCAGAGGGGGGCACAGAAAAGGAACGGTTGGTTGTAGAACTCAAGAACACCAGGCAGAAGGCTCTGCCCCCGCACTCTGCGGCAGGCGTCCTGCTCAAAGTTTTAGGTTTAGGAATCCTGCCTGTGGCATTTCCCCTAATTAATGTTGGGTGACTTCCTTCGTTTCATTAAATGTTTCCTTTCTACACTCAGACTCTGTGCTTGCGAGAGGGGAAGTATTGCCCCTTAGAGGTGCCCAGGGGGTGATGTGTAATTTTCCCAGGTGGGGCTCGAGCTGGTTCTGCATTGTATCGATGGAAAGGAACCCCTAGATATTGAACCCGGCCGTGGTTGCTGCCGGCTCCACCTGGCAGAAGGGTTCCACAGACTTTGGTGCAAGCACCTGGCTACCTGCTGCTGTTCCAGGAGCTTCACCGAAGCAGCAGCACTGGTGCCACTGCTGAGCCATGTGGGCCTGGATCGCAGGTGGTTTTGGGGCTGCCAGAGACCAAGCAGGGTCCATGCTGGCAGAATGCTACATCTCTAAACAGTCACCAGAGGGCAGTGCTCCAGCCACATCAAAGGCCAATCCTACACGGTGCTGAACGCCCTTCAGTCCCATTGACTTCGATTCAGCGGTGATGCTCTCCCACATTTCCCACAATCCTTTGCTCCCTTCTCCCCTTTGAAGCTGGCACTTGTCCTCGGACTGCAGCGTGCGAAGGGTTAATTTACTAACCAGAGGTTCTGCTGGGAATGAAGCACTCTGGGCAGTCTCTGGGGGCTATGGACATATCTCCTGGGGTCTGGATCTCCAGGCCAGGGCCACCCCGGGGGGGGGGCAAGTGGGGCAATTGGCCCCGGGCCCTGCAGGGACCC
Source organism: Gopherus flavomarginatus (assembly GCF_025201925.1). Lineage (NCBI taxonomy): Eukaryota > Metazoa > Chordata > Testudines > Testudinidae > Gopherus > Gopherus flavomarginatus. The sequence goes on along the minus strand of NC_066618.1, from coordinate 298,352,075 downwards.
CTTGAGCCCTAGCCAAGAATCCCTTCCCTGGCTTGAAGCGCCTTCATTAATTTTCACTCACCCGGCGGCAGTCTGGGTCTTCGACAGCACTTTGGCGGTGGGTCCTTCAGTGCTGCCAAAGATGCAGAGTGAGTGAAGGACCCGCCGCTGCCGAAGACTCAGAGTGCCGCCCGGTGAGTACAAGTGCCGCAGCGGGTGGCACCTTTTTTTACATCCACTCCCCTGCTTTGCCCCAGGCCCCCTGAATCCTCTGGGCAGCCCTGCTCCAGGCAGTGTAGAAAGGAGTCTCCGATTTCCGGGCAGAACCGTTGACATGGGGAGATTGGTTTTTGCTGAAGCTTCCCCTGGCGTAGCTGGGAACTAATTAGTCCTTGGCCATGGGCTGCTTCAGGTGACTGGCAGACTGGCTCCCCGTTAGTCGGGCCAGCAGGACTCCTTTCAAAGGCCTCTGCAGATCCGCTTGGGCCAAAGTGAGTAGCTGGCGGGTCTGCAGGGCTGCTTGCTTCAGGTGGCTGGTGAGAGAGCTAAGCTTGGATCTGAACTCGGGGGGCCAAATGCTACTCTCATTATGCCAGTGGAAATCGCCAGCTCCGCTGAAGTTGCACTGACGGTGCAGCTCGGAGCAAAACTGACCCTCTCTACCCTTCATTCTGGAAGGCTGTCATAACATATTCCCAGATTTGGACCTTAGCGTCCAAAATATGGGGGTTAGCATGAAAACCTCCAAGCTTAGTTACCAGCTTGGACCTGGTAAAGCTGCCACCACCCAAAAAATTAGAGTGTTTTGGGGCACTCTGGTCCCCCCAAAAACCTTCCCTGGGGACCCCAAGACCCAAATTCCTTGAGTCTCACAACAAAGGGGAATAAACCATTTCCCTTCCCCCCTCCAGGTGTTCCCTCCCTGGGTTCCTGGAGAGATATACAGAAGCAAGCTCCGTGAATCTAAACAGAGGGATTCCACCCTCCCTATTTCCAGTCCTGGAAACACAAGTACTTCCCTCTTCACCCAGAGGGTATGCAAAGTCAGGCTTGTAAATCTAACACACACAGATTTCCCCCTGACTTCTTCCTCCCACCAATTCCCTGGTGAGCTACACACTCAATTCCCTGGAGTTCCCCACTAAAGAAAAACTCCAACAGGTCTTAAAAAGAAAGAAAAATACATAAAAATGGTCTCTCTGTATTAAGGTGACAAATACAGGGTCAATTGCTTAAAAGAAATATGAATAAACAGCCTTATTCAAAAAGAACAGATTTCAAAACACTCCAGCAACTACACACATGTAAATACAAAAGAAAAAAACCCTATAAATCACTATCTTATCTTTTGTACTTACAACTGGGAAACAGAAGATTAGAAAAGCAGGAGGCAGAAAAATCCTCTCATAGCCGAGAGAGTACAGGCAGAAGACCAAGAACAAAGGACTCACACACAAACTTCCCTCCACTCAGATCTGAAAAAGTCTTGTTTCCTGATTGGTCCTCTGGTCAGGTGTTTCAGGTTACTCCTTTCCAGGTAAAAGAACATTAACCCTTAGCTATCTGTTTATGACACGCCCCCCAAATTGCAGACAGTGGGGAAGCTCACTGGCGGCAATTTCCTCCTAGAACTTTAAAAATAAACAGATTAATACAACACATGCACCTTTTTACATATACTACTAAGTATATAACTAACAGACTTTTACATTTAAAGAACACTTTTTAACTACTGGATTCTGGGAAACTTTGACGGGAGAGTGCATCAGCTACTTTGTTAGAAGCTCCTGAGATGTGCTGAATTTGAAAATCAAAATCTTGGAGAGCTAAACTCCAACGAAGAAGTTTCTTGTTGTTCCCCTTGGCAGTATGAAGCCACTTTAGCGCAGCATGGTAGTTTGTAGCTGGAACCGCCGTCCCCAAACATATGGGCGTAGCTTTTCCAGGGCGTACACAATGGCATAGCATTCCTTTTCACTGACTGACCAGTGACTTTCCCTCTCACAGTTTCTTGCTGAGAAACACGACAGGATGGAAGTTGTGATCCGTTGCTTCCTGCATGAGAACTGCTCCTATACCACGCTCAGATGCATTCGTGGTTACTAGGAATGGCTTGTCAAAGTCCGGGGCCCTGAGCACAGGGTCAGACATGAGCGTTGCCTTAAGTTGGGTAAAGGCCTTTTGACACTCATCAGTCCACTTAACTGCATTTGGCTGGGTCTTTTTGGTCAGATCGGTCAGTGGGGCAGCGATTTGGCTGTAGTGTGGTACAAATCGCCTGTAGTACCCAGCCAAGCCTAAGAAGGATTGAACCTGTTTGTTAGACTTTGGGACAGGCCACTTTTGGATAGCATCCACCTTGGCCTGTAGGGGGTTTATGGTTCCTCGACCCACCTGGTGTCCCAGGTAAGTCACTTTGTTTTGGCCTATTTGACACTTTTTGGCCTTAACAGTTAGTCCGGCCTGCCTGATGCGCTCAAAGACCTTTTCCAGGTGTAGTAGGTGTTCGGGCCAGGAGTCTGAAAAAATGGCCACATCATCGAGGTAGGCAACTGCATATTTTCCCAGTCCTGCTAGTAGACCATCTACCAGCCTCTGGAAGGTGGCGGGTGCGTTTCGAAGTCCGAAAGGAAGGACATTAAATTCATACACCCCCGCATGGGTGACGAATGCTGACCTCTCCTTGGCAGGTTCATCTAGCGGTACTTGCCAGTACCCCTTGGTTAAGTCTATTGTAGAGATGAACTGGGCACGTCCCAACTTCTCCAATAGCTCATCGGTGCGTGGCATTGGATAGTTGTCAGGACGAGTTACGGCATTTAGCTTACGGTAGTCCACGCAAAAGCGTATTTCCCCATCTGGTTCGGGTACCAGAACCACTGGAGACGCCCATGCACTGGTAGATAAGCGGATTATACCCATCTGTAGCATGTTTTGGATCTCCCGTTCTATAGCAGCTTGGGCGTGAGGAGACACCCGGTAGGGTGGGGTTCTAATGGGGTGAGCATTACCTGTGTCAATGGAGTGGTATGCCCGTTCAGTCCGTCCTGGGGTGGCTGAGAACAATGGGGCGAAGCTAGTGCACAGCTCCTTGATTTGTCACCGCTGCAGACGTTCCAGGGTGGTTGAGAGGTTCACCTCTTCCACGCCACCGTCTTTTTTCCCTTCGTAGTAGACACCGTCAGGCCACTGAGCATCATCTCCCTGGACTGTAAACTGACAAACCTGTAAGTCTCTGGAATAGAAAGGCTTGAGAGAATTAACATGGTACACTCTGGGCTTTAGTGAGGAATTGGGAAATGCTATGAGTAGTTCACAGTTCCCAGGCGCTCTTGGACCGTGAATGGCCCTTCCCATGATGCTTCCATCTTATGGGCCTGTTGCGCCTTCAAGACCATAACCTGGTCTCCTACTTTGAAGGAAAGTTCTCTGGTATGTCTGTCATACCAAGCCTTTTGCTCTTCCTGAGCATCTTTTAGGTTTTCTTTAGCAAGGGCTAAAGAGTGTCGGAGGGTGCTTTGTAGGTTGCTTACAAAGTGCAGAATGTTAGTTCCTGGAGAAGGCGTAAACCCCTCCCATTGCTGCTTCACCAACTGTAATGGCCTCTTAACCTCGTGACCATACACAAGTTCAAACGGTGAAAACCCTAAACTGGGATGTGGTACAGCCCTGTAGGCAAACAGCAACTGCTGCAACACTAGGGCCCAATTATTGGAGTGTTCATTGACAAACTTACGTATCATGGCCCCCAAAGTTCCATTAAACCTTTCCACCAGGCCATTGGTTTGATGGTAGTACGGGGTGGCAACCAAGTGGTTCACCCCATGAGTTTCCCACAGTTTTTGCATGGTCCCTGCCAGGAAATTAGAACCTGAATCTGTAAGGATGTCAGAGGGCCAACCTACCCTGGCAAAAATGTCTGTTAGGGCCAGGCACACAGTGTTAGCCCTGGTGTTGCCTAGAGCTACTGCTTCCGGCCATAGGGTAGCAAAATCCACGAAAGTCAGTACGTACTGCTTTCCTCTGGGTGTCTTTTTTGGGAAAGGACCCAGAATGTCTACAGCTACTCGCTGAAATGGGACCTCAATTATGGGGAGTGGCTGGAGAGGGGCCTTGACCTGGTCTTGGGGTTTTCCCACTCTTTGGCATACCTCACAAGACCGGACATACTTGGCAACGTCCTTGCCCATCCCCTCCCAGAGGAAGGACTTCCCCAACCGGTCCTTGGTTCTGTTCACCCCAGCATGGCCACTGGGGTGATCATGGGCTAAGCTTAAGAGCTTTCTCCGGTACTTAGTTGGAACCACCAACTGTTTTTGCGGCTGCCATTCTTCCCGGTGTCCACCAGAAAGAATCTCCTTGTATAAAAGTCCTTGGTCTATAACAATCCGGGATCGGTGAGAAGAGCTGAGAGGCGGTGGGGTGCTCCTTGCCGCCGCCCAAGCTTTCTGCAGGCTGTCATCTGCTTCCTGCTCAGTCTGGAACTGTTCCCTTGAGGCTGGGGTCACCAGTTCTTCCTGAGACTGTGGACTTGGGCTTGATCCCTCTGGAAGCGATGTAGGTGATGGGGTTGTTTCCGTTGCTGGTGCACCGCTCTCCACTGGTGCACCTGAGGGTATTTCAGGCTCTGGCTGAGCCTTTTGGGTATGGCTGTCTGTTGCTTCTGCCAGTTCTGGCTCACTGGCGCCCTGTGGCATTGAGTTTGAAGATGTGGTTGCACTTGCTGGTGCTGGTTGCTGTTCCAGTTCCGGGCCTGGGACTGGAGGTGCTGTGGCTGTTTCAGTGGTTGGCATGGAATCCGGGTCCACTACCTCTGTCTGGGTCTCTGGTAACACGTCTGTGGACGGCTCAGGAACAGGAATGGGTCTGGGAGCTTGCCTGGTTTGGCTACGTGTAACCATTCCCACTCGCTTGGCCCGCTTCACCTGATTGGCCAAGTCTTCCCCCAGTAGCATGGGGATAGGATAATTGTCATAGACTGCAAAAGTCCACATTCCTGACCAGCCTTTGTACGGGACAGGCAGTTCAGCTGTAGGCAAGTCTACAGCTTGTGACATGAAGGGGTAAATTGTCACTTGGGCCTTTGGGTTGATGAATTTGGGGTCAACGAAGGATTGGTGGATAGCTGACACTTGTGCCCCCGTGTCTCTCCACGCAGTAACCTTCTTTCCGCCCACTCTCAAATTTTCCCTTCGCTTCAAGGGTATTTGAGAGGCATCTGCTCCTGGGGATCTTTTGGGTGATGGTGGTGTAATGAACTGCACTGGGTTGGCGTTCTTTGGGCAGTTGGCCTTGATATGTCCCAGTTCATTACACTTAAAGCATCTTCCATCTGACTGGTCACTGCGTCGAGGTGAGTGACTGGAGACTGGTGAGGTGGAAGAATAAGGCATCTGTGGCTTTACTTGGGTTGTATGTGGGGTCTTTGGCTGTCCTCGGTTGTAGGGTTTATGGTCGGTGTGCCCCCTGGGGTATTCGTTCCCCTTGACAGTAGCTTTCTTGCTTTCTGCCACTTCCATTCATCTGGCTCCAATCTCCCCCGCCTCGGTGAGATTTTTGGGTTTTCCATCTTGTATGTACCGTGTTATGTCCTCAGGAACACCATCCAAGAACTGCTCCATTTGTATGAGGAGGTGCAGTTCTTCCAAGGATTTAACATTGTGTCCTGATATCCAGGCCTCATAATTTTTCCCAACATAGTAGGTGTGTTTGGGAAATGACACATCTGGTTTCCACTTTTGGGTTCTGAAACGCCGACGGGCATGATCCGGGGTTATCCCCATTCTGTATCTGGCCTTGGTTTGAAAAAGTTAATAGTCGTTCATTTGCTGCTTAGGCATTTCAGCTGCCACCTCTGCTAAAGGTCCGCTGAGCTGTGGCCTCAATTCTACCATGTACTAGTCTTCAGGGATGCTGTATCCAAGACAGGCTCTTTCAAAATTTTCCAAGAAGGCCTCGGTGTCATCACCTGCCTTGTAGGTGGGAAATTTCCTGTGATGTGGAACCATAATTGGCGAAGGGTTGTTAGGATTGGCTGGCGCATGCTGCCCAGCCTGCGCTAAGTCCAGTTCATGTTTTCTCTGTTTTTCCTTCTCTTCACTTTCTTTTTGTTATTTTTCCATGTTTCCTTCGGTGGGCCACCTCTTCTTTTTCTTGTTTCCTTCGGTGGGCCACCTCTTCTTCTTCTAGTTTTCTTTTGTGGGCTGCCTCTTTGGCTGCTTGTTCTCTTTTGTAGGCTGCCAGTTTGATGCTTTCTTCCTTTTCTTTCAGCTCCACCTCTTTTTGTCTTTTTTCCAGTTGTCGCCTGTGTTCAGCTTCTTTGATTTGTTCTTTGGCCTCCATTTTTGTATTGGAAGGCATGATTCCTGTTTTCTTGTGTTGGGGTGCCCTCCGGTGTTTATCTTCTGAACTGCAGGTTCTCTGTTGCCTCCTGGGGTTTGCCTAGCAACAGTGCCTTTTTCCCTTTCTTCCTCTAGCTAATCTTTTCAATGTAAGTAAACCAGAAAAACCACTTTATTTGCATGTGTATTGTGCTGGTAATTGCCTCCTAATGGGAGTGCTATTATGTGACAAAAGACCCGTAATAGTTCCTTAATGGTTCCTTGCTTAATATGCAAGCCAAAAACTGCAAGAGAGAGCAGAGGAAAAAAAATTCTCTCTGGTTCCTTTTAAAACCAAACTGTTTCTTTCTGCTTAAAAGCCCCTAGCAGAGAAAAGAAAAATATAATATTTCTAGTGGCTTCTGGATTCTATCTAATCCCACCGCTCCCACCATGTCATAAAATATTCCCAGATTTGGACCTTAGCGTCCAAAATATGGGTGTTAGCATGAAAACCTCGAAGCTTAGTTACCAGCTTGGACCTGGTAAAGCTGCCACCACCCAAAAAATTAGAGTGTTTTGGGGCACTCTGGTCCCCCCAAAAACCTTCCCTGGGGACCCCAAGACCCAAATTCCTTGAGTCTCACAACAAAGGGGAATAAACCATTTCTCTTCCCTCCTCCAGGTGTTCCCTCCCTGGGTTTCTGGAGAGATATACAGAAGCAAGCTCCGTGAATCTAAACAGAGGGATTCCACCCTCCCTATTTCCAGTCCTGGAAACACAAGTACTTCCCTCTTCACCCAGAGGGAATGCAAAGTCAGGCTTGTAAATCTAACACACACAGATTTCCCCCTGACTTCTTCCTCCCACCAATTCCCTGGTGAGCTACACACTCAATTCCCTGGAGTTCCCCACTAAAGAAAAACTCCAACAGGTCTTAAAAAGAAAGCTTTATGTAAAAAGAAAGAAAAATACATAAAAATGGTCTCTCTGTATTAAGGTGACAAATACAGGGTCAATTGCTTAAAAGAAATATGAATAAACAGCCTTACTCAAAAAGAACACATTTCAAAACACTCCAGCAACTACACACATGTAAATACAAAAGAAAAAAACCCTATAAATCACTATCTTATCTTTTGTACTTACAACTGGGAAACAGAAGATTAGAAAAGCAGGAGGCAGAAAAATCCTCTCATAGCCGAGAGAGTACAGGCAGAAGACCAAGAACAAAGGACTCACACACAAACTTCCCTCCACCCAGATTTGAAAAAGTCTTGTTTCCTGATTGGTCCTCTGGTCAGGTGTTTCAGGTTACTCCTTTCCAGGTAAAAGAACATTAACCCTTAGCTATCTGTTTATGACAAAGGCCCTGTCCATTCCGTTATGTCTCAGGTTACCAGCAGCTCCTTAAACCCGGAGATGGAGCCTCGCTGGTGAGATATGTGCCAGTTGTCTCTGCACTGCCTGGGTATTCACCCAGCGCTCACTGAACTCCCAAAGTCATGTCCCAGGATGTACTGGGCTCCGGAAAACGCAAGGAGGGATTCTCTGGGGCGATCACTTCTCGGGCGGTTGCAGAGTCCCAGAACATGCATTGCTGCTCTGCAAGGGAAGCAGAGTCTTAGGGGGCTTAATACAGTTTACTCACACAGCTGAGCTTCTTGTATCCTGTAAGAGCACTGCCTCTCCGGTGCAAGGCTGTTGAAAACGGTGATTTACTTGTGGCATGGCCTATGCTCTTATAGGTCACTGGCACATTAAAAATGTGGGGCTGGATATTCATAATGGTGTGGGGGTGGGTATGAAAATCTAGCCCATACCCTTCGAATCAAAACACATTTTCTTAGGCTTCAGACTTATTTAAACTTGAAGGCACTTTAAAAATCAAATTCCTTTATTTTATTTATTTCTTTTCCTTTCACGCAGCCTGTAACAATGATCACTTTCACTGGAGCTTCTAGTCTTGCTGATCCACTTGCGGGGTTCAGTGCTTAGAGCAGGGGTAGGCAACCTATGGCACGTGTGCCGAAGGCGGCACGCAAGCTGATTTTTCAGTGGCACTCACACTGCCTGGGCCCTGGTCACATTTCAAAAACCTTATTTACTTTACATACACCATATATTATAGACTTATAGAAAGAGACCTTCTAAAAATGTTAAAATGTATGACTGGCACTCGAAACCTTAAATAAGAGTGAATAAATGAAGACTCAGCATAGCACTTCTGAAAGGTTGCTGACTCCTGGCTTAGAGGCTACAGTGATGGGTGGGAGGATGCATGCGCTGTTTCTTTAAATTTGTCCCAGCGGGGCTGGGCAGGAAGGGCTGTGGGGTAAGCTCTAGGCAGAAGCACTGCAGGGAAGTGGCATGGGAGCAGCTGAAGGAATGACACAGTTTTCCTTGTTCTAATAAAGTTCCTTGTTCAGTGCTAGATGAAAGTGACACTTTCTGTGGAATCAGCAGAGTCCTGTGGCACTTTATAGACTAACAGACGTATTGGCGCATGGGCTTTCGTGGGTGAATACCCACTTCGTCGGATGCATGTCATACATGCATACATACTTTCTGTGGAATGAATTTTCAGCAGTGTTGAGCACTGCCAGTTCCCCCGGAGTTCATAGATTACCAGGCCAGAAGGGACCATTGTGATCAGCTCATCTGCCCCCCTGTGTGACACAACCTGGAGAACTGCCCCCAAGTCATTCCTATGGCAGGTCTTTTAGAAAAACAGCCACTCTGGATTTTAAAATGGTCAGTGATGAAGAATCCACCATCATGCTTGGTACATTGTTCCAATGCTTAGTTACCCTGACTGTTAAAAATGTACATCTGATTTCCAGTCTGTTTGTCTCACTTCATCTTCCAGCCGTTAGATCATGTTATACCCTTTCTCTGCTAGATGGAAGAGCCCATTATCAAATATCTGTTCCCTGTGTAGGTACTTACAGACTGTGATCAAGTCACCCCTTAACCTTCTCTTGGTTAAAGTACATAAATTGAGCTCCTTGTTGGGTCTATCGCTATAAAGCAGATTTCTAATCCTGGAATCCTTTTCGTGGCTCTTCTCTGAACCCATTCCAATTTATCAATCTCCTCTGTCAATTGTGGGCACCAGAACTGGACACAGGATTCCACCAGCAGTCACTCCAATACCAAATAAAGAGGTAAAATAACCTCTCTGCACCTCCTCAAGATTCCTGTTTCCACATCCAAGGATCCCATTAGCTTTGTTGGCCACAGCGTCACACTGGGAGCTCATGTTCAGCAGATTATCCACCATGGCTCCGAAATCTTTTTTTTGAGTCGCTGCTTCCCAAGATAAAGCCCCCCATCCTGTAACCATGGCCTGTGTTCTTTGTTCCTAGACGTATATATTTACATTTACCCTTAAAGTGCATATTGTCTGCTTGAGCCCAGCTTACCAAGCGTCAGTGACCTGAGCTGCTCATTATTTACCTCTCCCTCAATTTGTGTCATCTGCAACTTTATCCGGGATGATTTTGTGGTTTCTTTCAGGTCATTAACAAAACTGTTGAATAGCAGAGGGCCGAGAGCCCATGATGATGACCCACGTACAATTACATTTTGAGACCTATCAGTTAGTCAGCTTTTAATCCATTTAGTGAATGGATTGATAGCCTATGCGGTACTCTTGATCCTGATTTCTCCTGCTGCCTCTTTACGTGCCCAAATACCGTCGCTAATGTTCCAAAGCTCCAATTAATAATGCTTCAACTGGAGTGGGGCATGCTCAGTGTTGTGGCGAACTACCCCAGAATGGTCCATTTGGAAGGGCTTTTTAGAGCTGTTCTGATTTGTAATTCGTGCGGGTGGAAGGTCACAGACTGGGCAGCTCCTGAGAGTGGGAGGGAGGCAGGCCTTTCTGGCACACTGCTGCACCCCATCTGCCAGAAGATCTTGTACTTCGATTGTAAACTAGGGCCTGTCTGTTTGTTCTGTCTTTGTACAGCACCTAGCATAATGGGGTCCTGCTCCATGACTGGGGCGCCTAGCTGCTATGGTTAAACGAAGGATACATCCCCATAATAGAGCAGCTTGTAGCATTAATTGAAGAAAACCCATCCCTGTGCCCACCCGCCACTGCAGTTGGTAAAGAGAAGGAGAGGTTGGGTTTTTTGGGAACAAATCCCAGGAATCTGAGAAGAGAGAACAAAGATCCTTCCTCCTGCACCTCACCCCAGGATCGCAGCTCTGGCTCACAGAGCCAACCAAGCGCTGCGTCCTCCTTTGCTGAGCCAGCAGGAGCTGTGCAGAGCCTGTCTGAGCTGCAGGCCTCTGCTTTGCAGATATCTCACTCCGTATCAAGGGGCGAGTGACAGCCGTGAGGCGGAGGCGCTTCTTCCTCTCTGAATCCAGGCCAGCCTGTCTGGTGGGCTTAGGAGAGAGATCCCTTATTTTTAAAAGCCATTTGAGTGTTCTTCAGGAACGCTTCTAAACAGCCCAGCCTGCAGCAGCGCTCCTGTCGGGCTGTCTTGGGGCCGTTAAGGTAGGGTACTGGAGTAGTGTTTTAAAGGAATACTGCAAGGTTACTGGAGTGGCTGCATCGTTAGACTCTGCGCGGATCGGACTGACTGTCGCTGGGCTTTCATATCCCAGGGAAGCGTTAGGAAGGTAGGAATTGCCAGACTGGTTCATCTAGTCCAGTATCCTGTCTCTGACACTGCCCAGCACTAGATGCATCAGAGGGATGTACTACAAATGCCACAGTGGAACAGACGCCTAGGGAGGGCGTGGAAGCGCCTTCACTGGAGGTTTTCAAAAGGAGGCTGGAGCCGGCTGTCTGGGGTGGTTTAGACACAACAAATCCTGCACCTTGGAGGGATTAGACTAGGTGACCCTTGTGGACCCTTCTAACCCCGTGGTTCTAACCTGATAAAGGAATTTCCCTCCCTATTCTCATCAGTTAGTGACTGGTTTATATCCTAAAGTTTGCAGATATCATTCCCTTATTTTTAATCTGACCTCAGGTGACTACTCTCCAGTCCTTTGTTGAATCCTGCTCAGCTCCTGACCTTGGTGATATCATGGTGCCGTGAGTTCCACTGGTTAACCATGCACTGAATGAAAGTGTTTCCTTTTAACCATTTTAAATTTTTTGTCTTCAGTTTCATTGGACATCCCCTTGCTCTTGTATATGAGAGACTAAACAGGAGGCATGCCCAATTCACCACTTTTCTCTCATTCTTTGTTTTCCAAACCTCTTTTATGCCCCTTCGTATTTGTCTCCTCTCTAATCTGTCCCCATCTTTTCAATTTCTTTTAATCTTCAATTCCTTTAATCTATTAATACTTTAGTGTTCTTCCATCTGTAGATCTCAAAGCACTTTATAAAGCTGGGTACGTATCTCATTTTCCCCATTGCACAGGAGGGGAAACTGAGGCACAACAGTGCTGTGACTTTCACAGGGTCTCTCAGCCATTGGGCAGCAGAACTGGATGTAGCACCCAGTTCTCCTGGCTCCCAGTTTTCCTCTTCTCTGCTCGCCAGTCATTCTGTCCCCTTAGTTCTCCCCAATGCACTGCAGTATATGGCAGAGCAGAAACTACCCAGCTCTTTCACAGCGTGGACAACTTCGCAAGATTAAGAGCCCTCAAGGGACCATCAGCCCTCTCTCCCACAGTCCCTTGCTCTGTGGTTTTCAATATGTTTTTTTCAAGGGCCACCATGGTGAGCTCTGAAGCTCACCTATGCAGCATGGATCATGGCTGGAGAATGGATAAACTTACATACACAGTCCAGAGGACCCTGCACTTTCCAGTAGTGATCACAGAATATTAGGGTTGGAAGGGAGCTTAGGAGGTATCTAGTCCAACCCTCTGCTCAAAGCAGGACCAATCCCCAACTAAATCATGCCATCTGCAGTGTTCATGCCATGACTATAACCTGGCTTGGGACACACTGTGCTGGGATAATTTTCCTCCCTCAGGGTGGTATCCTTCCCCTCAATTGTGGAGAACCTCTAGAGTAAGGTCAGTCCTGGGAGCTTCTGTTCATCTTCCCATGGACACGCTTCCAGCCCCAAACCCTCAGTGTAGGCCAAGGGCTCCTTCCCCAAGCATGGTTACTGGGAGCAGAGTCCAGGTACACTCCTGATTGGCCTCTCTGACACCAGAACCCCACCCCGTTGCTTGCTCTGCAGGGTGGGCACATGCATGGAACGAACGGGCACTCTTCCTGGAGCAGCAATGGCCAAGGTCTCTGGGCCTTCGTGCTGGGGTTCAGCCCCTGAGCCTGACTCAGCTGTGTGACGTGTGCAAAAAGAGATGATTCCCGACCTTGCTAGGGCGGCGGTGCGAAACGAACAGTGAATCGCCCCATGTGGAAATCCTGCTGTTATCTCTGTGAGCTGACAGTGGTGAGGGGAATGGGTACTGCGTGGCTGTGTTATTTCTCCCTGGCTAAGTCTGGGGCTGTGGGATTTTGGCCAGTGGCTAGAGGATTTTTGGCACAGGATTTGGGGGGTGTTCCAGCCAGCCGCATCCAGGGAGCAGGTTTGGTGCTGGCCCAGGGAACATGGGATTGATGGAGAGACAATGAGCCCTGCAGCGGGCTGGGTTGTTAGACTCTAATTCATGCGAAATCTGACACTGCAGATATTTGAAATCAATAAGCCACGTTCTGGGTTTTTCCCTTCTCTTTTGAGGGAAGGTTTTTCCTTTTGCTTGGCTGAGGCCTTGTAGGAAAGTTACAATTTGCTGAGAGCAAAGGCAGGGCATTTTAACCAGCTTACGACAACCCCAACGAACCCCCCCTACCAACATGTATGACATGGCAACTGCCTACCCTCAGGGGGGGAAGCCTTTGGCTATTGCCGTTTGTCAGCCTGTATGTACTGGTTGTGGGATTTGAGGCAGGTGGGCTGGAGCTGTGTGTGTTTGTGTCGGCAGGGCCTATATGTATGCCTGGGCTGCTTGCTGCCATTTGGGGTACTGAAAAAGTACAGTGTTGGGGTGTGTGTCAATTGGTGTGGCAGCTAGTGTGTAGTGAAATGTGTCTTGGGTGTATGCAATTTCTGGGTTTTAAGATGTATGTGATATCTTCCAGTACACCTATGGAGCTAGATGCAATGTATGTATTGAAGTTTGTGTTTTTATTGTACAGAGCTCCAGGAATGCAGAGGGGTGTGTGTGTGTGAGTGAGAGAGAGACAGAGTAGTTGTGTGTGTGTGTGTGGGGGGGGGGGGGGATGCATTGCCCTGCCATGTGCACTTGTGTTGTGGTGTGTGGTTTGAGTGTCATTTTTACATCCCCAGAGGTGCGTTGGTAGAACTGTGGTTGTGTATCGGAGCAGGTGTCTTTTGGATTATAATTATTATGGGTAACAGCATCACAAGCGTAGACACACTTGGGGTGTGCCTGCCTGCCTGTGCATTTGTGTTGGGGGGAGTGGAGTGAAGATGGGTTTGTATGCGGGGGAGGGAGGGGAGGAAGAGTTGCATTGACCTTTCCCAGTTTTACTGCCCTGGTAAAGGAGCAGAGCTGGTTCTGAAGGGTCAAGAAATCTGTCTTTACTGTCAAACTTCTTTCTTCCTGTGGCCCATGAATTCAAAGGGAGACCATTATTCGACTAGATCTTTGCAGACAGTAAAATAAAAATGCCGGGGTTTGAGCCATGCATTTAAGGCTAAACTAATTGTTCAGAGAATCGCCTGTGCAATGAGCCCTGGGCTCTGGATTTGCTGGGAGAACAGAGAGGAGGGGGGCTGGGGAGCAGCCAGCAGCCACTTACACTAGAGTAGATTCCTGGCTCTATTTATGCTATTCCTGTGCATGGCCACTGGAGGGACCTTTTCCCTGCCCCCCACCTACAGCTGTTCCCGCAGGAGACTGACAGCTGGCCCCAGGGTTGCTATAGGGATAGGCAAATTGCACTGGCTGTTATAGGTGGGGAGGTGGCTGCCCCCGCCTGGGGAGGCGGGGCCATGCAGTACTCCGTATAAAAGGCAGAATGCTCCATTCAGCACTTCACTACTTACAAAGCGGGAGACGCACCGCTGGTAGCTGGAGCTGCTGAGCGTGGGGCGCAGGGGAAGGGGGCCACAGGCAGAGTCCCTCGGTGGCGATTGCCCAGCGTGGTGGCTTGGGGGGGGCATTGTCCTGAGCAGTCAGCCTCGGGGGGGAGAGGGCTGCTGCCCCACTGCCTGCAGAGCCGTAGGGGGTGGCAGAGCAGAGGTTGGGGGGCTCTTTGCACTTGGCAGCCGCCGTCTGCCAAGCCAAGCCGGAGGCGAGACGCGAGAGGCGGGCGCCAAAAAGCCACTGGTGCAAGAGCCACTTTGCAAGCGCAGTTGCCCACCGTGCGGGGACCAGGCGCAGCAGCGGTGCCCTCGCCCCTCCCAGCCGGATTCCCGGGCAGCGCAACTTTTCTCTGAAGACCCCCCGGCCCCGAGCGCTTGTCCGTCGCTTTCTGCCTGCGGCTCCCTCCATGCGCCGGGTGCAGCTTTCCCCGCTGAGCCCCTGAACGGCACAAAGTCTCTGTATTTCGTGCCCCGCCCCGGCAGGAGGCGAGCGGCTCCCCGCTTTGCAGGCGGGCTGCGCCGGGGCGACCCCGGGCCCCTTGGGCGGGCGCAGCCAGCCCCGCGCCGCCGGTGCATGGACTGAGATGGCCTCCGAGCTGGCCATGAGCGGCGAGCTGCCCACCAGCCCGCTGGCCATCGAGTACGTCAACGACTTCGACCTGATGAAGTTCGAGGTGAAGAAGGAGCCGCCCGAGGCCGAGCGCTTCTGCCACCGCCTGCCCGCGGGCTCGCTCTCCTCCACCCCGCTCAGCACCCCCTGCTCCTCGGTGCCTTCCTCGCCCAGCTTCTGCGCGCCCAGCCCCGGCGGGCAGCCGGGCCCCGGCGCCGCGCCGCACCCGGGCAGCGCCGGCAAGGCGCCGCTGGAGGATCTCTACTGGATGTCGGGCTACCAGCACCCGCTCAACCCGGAGGCGCTGAACCTCACCCCGGAGGACGCGGTGGAGGCGCTGATCGGCAACCCGCACCCGCTGCACGGCTACGAGGGCTTCCGGGGCCAGGGCTTCCCCGGCGAGGAGGCGGCCCCGGCCGGGCACCACCACCACCACCACCACCACCACGCGGCGCACGCGCACCACCAGCACGCGGCGCACCCGCACCACCACCTGCGGCTGGAGGAGCGCTTCTCGGACGAGCAGCTGGTCAGCATGTCGGTGCGGGAGCTGAACCGCCAGCTGCGGGGCTTCAGCAAGGAGGAGGTGATCCGCCTCAAGCAGAAGCGGCGCACGCTGAAGAACCGGGGCTACGCCCAGTCCTGCCGCTACAAGCGGGTCCAGCAGCGGCACATCCTGGAGAACGAGAAGTGCCAGCTGCAGGGCCAGGTGGAGCAGCTCAAGCAGGAGGTCTCCCGGCTGGCCAAGGAGCGGGACCTGTACAAAGAGAAGTACGAGAAGCTGGCCGGCCGCGGCTTCCCCCGGGAGCCGCCCCCCCCGGCTGCCCCCAAAGCCGCGGCCGAGTTCTTCATGTGAACGGGGACCCCGCTCCCCGGGACTCGCCCGCCGTGTACATAGAGGGGCTGGCTGCTGTACATAGACTCGCGTCTCTGTGTGTGTCTCCCGGCTGCAAACAAACTCACAAAGCAGGCGCGCACCCCATGCCGGGCAAGGTCCCCGCCGCCCCCGCTTGCGTCTCCTTCCCTCCCCGCCTGGGCTGCCCACGAAAGCCCCAGCCCCGCTGCGAGCTCGCTGCGTTCCGGCCGCAGCCCCGGGTCCTGCCCCTTGCAAGAGCCACGCGAGTTCCCCCAGCGCATCCTCCTGCCGCTGTGTGTCTAGGAAAAGAGCCCGAGCTGGGACCTGCCGAGGCGAGGCAGCCTCCAGACAGTCACACGCTCACTCCTGAGTCTTAACACGTTGTGATCACGAAAACTTTAAAAAAAAACCAAACCCGTCCAGCCCAGGTAAAGCTTTGGCTGGTGGGAAAGACAAACTGAACTTTCCAAGACTTGAAGCAATAGGGGGAAAAATGAGCAAACCTCTGAATGTTTTTTCTCTCCTGGAAAACTGGGTAACAAACCAAAATCGTTTGGGGAGAAAAAGTGCATCGTAATGAAATCCTGCTCTATACTCTTCTCAATAATCCTACTAATTAATAAAGCAGCATCCAAGGAACTGTGCAACTTCGCTGTGGTTCGTAGAAGACTTTTTAAGCAATCCTGCATGCAGGACATGTATGGTATTTCAATAATCTCCCCTTCTTTTCTACTAGAACAGATGAAGAAAAAGCATGATCCAGGTTTTTTTTTTGGTAATATTTTTGTTTTGTTTTTTTTCCCAACGGTCGGTTTTTAGTTTGCAGCACTCTTTTTGGGTGCATCTTAAATAACAAATAGTCTTAAAATGTTTGCAAAGTGTTGTTTTCTCTCTCAGTGGAACAGTGCAGCAAAACACTCACAAAAGGGACTGGAATATGTATCTTGGGACTTCAGACTCCAAAAAAGAGTTGAGTTTACCTGCTTTTTAATCTCCTTCCTTTTCTTACTAATAATTCTTCTTGTTGTTTTAAAAAGGAAACCTGAGCCAGACTTAACTTATTTAAAGGTGTCCACTTGTACATATGTAGAATTTAGTTAATTTTTTTGCCCTTTTTTTTCTGAGCCTATATTTTGCTTGGTGATTTAAGAAAAAAAAAAGCTTAAAAAAATCACAAGTCTTAATGAAAGTTTGTATGTAATAGCATGCAAATAATATAAGAATTAATTAATTATGTTGAAAAAGCCGAATGCACTATATACAGGAATCAATTGGATTAAATAATACTGTTGTTTTATAGAGATTTAAAATTATCTATGCTGTTAAAAATATTGGAAAAAAGTTAACATTCTAAGATGACCTGAAAGGCAATATAGTAATATATGGACTGCAATCAGTTGGCTGCTATATCACTATGCACCAGATTTATTTATTAACTCCTGGGAAACAATATTATTTTAACCTTGATGATTTTGAAAAAGAAATGGCAATCTTGCAATTACACTTTGTGTGAAAGTTTAAAAAAAACAGTTGGAGTTTTTAACAAGTTGCTTATTTTAAAAAAGGAAATCTTGGGGAAAACTGTAAAAGTCTTAAAAACAAACCACGTGTGAACTTTGGCAACTGGTGCATTTTAAATAACCAGTTTGTTTCAATTTCTGATGGTTTTAACTCTGTTGCATCAAGATAGAACTTATATTCATCTAGAGCTTCAGTTAAGTCTTTTTATATGAACTGCTGTTGAGCCTTGTGGGCTATTGCAACCTCAAAAACACCTATATCTTTTTTTGTTTTGTTTGTTCTTTGAATTGTTTCCTTTGTGTTCAGGCATCAATGCAAAAACTCATTTTAGCTTTCATTTGCTACAGACGAACGAAAAATAAATCTCTTTAGACATACCTATCTTTTTTTTGCCTTCCTAGTTTTTGTAGGGAGGGGACATAGTTTGAAATTTTTGCACTGGTGACCATGGTGATTGTCTCTTTTGGATTAGATGTTTGGGGGACATTTTTAAAGCACACTGGTTTCTTTGCTTTGTGTACCAGAATGAAATATGATGGATTAATCCAAATGTGAGTTTGAGTTTAAATACAAGGGCAGGGAAACATGCCACTGCAATCCTTGGACTGAATGAATAGTTAAGAAATTATTTTAACTTTGTTTTGGTGGCTCTAGATGAAACAGTGTAAACTCCCACCTTAAAAATTCGTTTTCCAGTTTAAAAAATGTACCCCCAAAATTGATATCTTTGGAAAGATTGGTAAAAATTGACACTTTTTTTTTTTAACGAATGCATCAATATTTTGTCCATTTTTAAAGATGCACTTTCTTATTCTTCTGGGCGATGTTTAGCTTTCTAGTTTAGTTTAAAGGACAGCACTTTAAAAATACAGTTGCTGTGTTTGGAGAGCAAGATACTAATAGTAAAAAAAAAAAATACATTTAGGCTCATAATTTTTCTTCCCAAGTTTTCATCTACGGGGGGAGGGAGGGGAATTTTGAAAACATTTTAGTGCTTTTCTGGTACTTTTTCCTTTCCAAAGATTTGGTTTGAAATAATTTTAAAACATCACAGTTTATTAGCCTGATTTATTTTTTGTTTAAATGCTGAACATTTTAAATTTTGAGAGAGATTCCTTGGAATTAAGTGGTGGTTTTACACTTTTTTTTGCCTTTTAACTTTCAGCAGAAACACTTTATCTGAATCATTCCATTTATGGGATATGCTTTATTTAAAAAGTTTGGTTTTAAAAAGGACTATTAAATTGAACGTTTTTAAGTGCATGTTTTAGACCTCCATTTTAATTTTCAGAGTGCTGAGATTTAGAACGATAAAGGATTTGATCAGAAATCGGAGCATTTTTTCTGCACTTGCCAGTGAAATCACTTTCTTTTTAAACCAAGAATTATTTCCATACCAGACGAATGCTCCGAGTAGTGTATAGTGCGGTCTCTCTCTCATACCCAAATCAGTCCATTGACTGACTTTTATTTTAAATCGTTTTATTTCCCCTTACGGATATTGTTTAAGAATCTTTAATTTAAAAAATAATCCTCCCCAAACTAATATTTTAAACTGCACTTTAAAAATAGAAGAACAAGCAGTGAATGGCTTTAAATTACTTTAAAATGACCAGAAATAGAGTGGATTAAATTTGTTAAACATGCCTGTGGTGGCGATCCTCACGGGAGGGAATCTTTTGGGTGCCAATTAAAATCCCTTGTACTAATTGATTTATTTCTTTTGTGCTAAACAAATGGGAAAAAATCTGAGTGTTTCAAATATTTAAAAAAATTAAACCAGAAAGCTTCTGCTTTGGCACACTCTTCCCCGCCCCCTGACTCCCCTCCTTTTTCAGAGTCTGATTTTGAATTTTCCCCCAGTTTCTCTGAGCCTGGCGGGTTTGCCTTAGACCTTGTGCTGCTTGCACTTTGCAGATGTGAAACGGATCGCTGGCTGGAGGCTTTGGTAGGGTGCAAAGTCGGAAAGCTGTTCCCCGAGGAGAGTCTCCTTGGCCTGGGGGAAGAAGGGTTTTTTTGCTTGAGGGAAGCTGAAATGAACACTTGGCATCTGTTCGGCATTGCACCAGTTTAATTTAATGGGAGGGGAAAATGGCACTAAATGTGACGATGGGACTGAGGATGGCGGGTGAATGGGAGAGTGACAATGCTGCTGGTGCAGCTGCCTGCCTGGCACCTTTTATAGACCACTCACAGAAGTTAAAGATGAAAAAGACCAATTAGCTTATCCAGTTGATTCTCTTGGCCAGGACAGGCTTGGTCTGTATTGTTCTTTTCCCTAGTGCTTTATCCAGCTTAGTTTATCTATCCCAAGCGAGGGGGCATCTACCCTGAATACTCAGCCTAAATTTCTCCCCTTATGAATTTTCCTTCCAGTTCAATCCACTCCCACCGTCCTAAATATTGTGGGAATTTCTCTCCCTGAATTGTTCAGCTATTTTTTAGGCAGATATTCTTTGCCTCATGATATGCACAGTTAGCGAGATTCCTGACTTCTCAAAGCACTTGTTTTGTGGATATGAAGGCGCCGTGTGTGTGAGTGTGAGAGAGAGAGAGAGAGAGAGAGAGAGAGAGAGAGTGTGTTGTGTGTCTGCTACAGACTAGATCGGAATCTCGAAATCCAGAGGTTTAATATCCACAGAGAGATCCCCATGCTGTATAGATAAGGGCCTGATCCTGATTCTGCTCCGACATCCTGGTGAATTTTGCTACTGACTTCAGGGGGAGCAGGATTGGGCCCTGAACATATAGAAAGACGCTCTCTCGGAGAGTAAAAATGCAAGATTCCTGCAAAACCTGCCTGTGCAAGTGAAGCACGCGAGTATCCCTGGCAAAGATGGAGGGAAACGCGTCAGTCAGTCAATCCCAGAATTGTTTTCTGTCTTCTTGAGTCTTGTTGCCCTGTGGAAGTCGTGTGTTGTTCACACCCCCCCCCCCCCCCAACGGGGATTCGGACAGTGTTAACGGCAGGGTTTCTCTCAAATGGGCAGGGCAGGGCCTGCGTAGGATTAATTTGCACTGGACTTGGGTCAGTCATTCGGATTTGATGAACGGCCACAAGTGTTAACAAGGAGGAAGCCTTTTGGGAAGGAAACTGGCTCCATTTCTTTTAAAGCAAGGGAACCGATACCGTCTTTGATCGTCGAATTTCGTCTTGTAAATTGCACCACTTGCTGCTTTGCATTTTTTTTGTTTTGTTTTGTTTCAGGGCCCTTCCCTGGTGATGACCCTGAAGCCTTTTTTTTTAGTTTTTATTCAATTCTAGTTTAATTTCCCCATTTCATTGTGAGACGGTGACTATGGGTTGTCAGATCCCCAATGTTTACTTAGTCTATGCTGGGTCCCAAGCCCCTGCAGTAGAAGTCCCCCCGTAATTCCCCTGCATCTTTCCACCCTTAACCCCCACCTCTGCATTTTTCAGACAGCAGCCCCTGCCCAAGCCAGTGGGTGTTACTAAATAAGGAGAGCAGAAAAGTTGGTGAGGGAAAGGGATTTCACTCTAGGAGAGGGGCTTCCCCCTCCCCCATCATAATGACTTGAGACTCATTCGCTCAGAAGCAGTAACTCTTTAGGCCAGCGACTGAAAATGAAGCTGTGAGATAGCAGCCCGATTGGAGTAGATAAGACTTGAAAAGTGTGTCTCTGAAAACCAAGGCTAGGAAAGTTTTCACACCCGCAAAGAAGGATTTTGTAATATTGCCCGTCTCTGGGCTAGATCGTCTTCTGGTGTAAATTAGGTTGGCTCCATTGTGGATCTAACGCTGTTTGGATTGTGCTCAATGTGATCTATGTAGGGTGCCCAGACAGCAAGTATGAAAAATCAGGACAGAGTGTGTGTGTGTGTGTGTGTGTGTGTGTGTGTGTGTAAGTGTGTAATAGACACCTATATAAGAAAACCCCCCCAAATATCAGGACTGTCCATATAAAATCGGGACATCTGGTCACCCTAGATCTATCTGCTTTCTGTGTGTATGTGTACATGGTCCTCCGTGAATCATGTACACTTACCCCCTTGCACTCCACTGAGATCAGTTAACTTCACATATTGCAGTTTTACTGTGGGTGTGTGTGTGCATATGATATTCATGCATTAGTTAACTCCATGGATTCCCCATTACAATCCAGTCTCTTTTAAGTAGAGTACCGGTCATTCAGCTGTTTGTAGACCGGTCAATAGTCACTTAGTCTCACTCAATAAGCAACTAGACTATCTTGTGCTCGGATAGGCCCAGGAACAGCGACTTCTTCGGCAGAAGGAATAGTTGAGTTGCTTTTTGGCCATTCTTTAGCTTGAAATCTGTCGGCAAATATTTCTCCCTGCCCCGTTTCATGGGATTTAGTGTTAACATGACTATCTTCACTCCCCTATCACACCCCTGCTCAAGTGCATGGCTCACAGGAGCAGAATAAAAGACCAAATACAATGCAATGTGGACTTGCTTGCACTTCATCTCTGGGCTGAACTGGGACCATGCTCCGAGCCAGGCTTCCCAGGTCATTGAGTAAAATCACGAGCCCTTTGAGCAGAGATCTTGACTTACACAGTGACTCCATTGTACCTTTTGGGTTAAAGTGTGACCGCTCCCTTTTCTGTGCCCCCAAGTCCGATGGACATTGGTGGCGGTCTCCCTGCTGTAGTGCGTTCTGTGACAACGGCGGTTGGCATTAGCCCTCAGCTTACCATAATGTACTATCCGAATGGAACTGCGGGACATGAAGTGAATTGATCTTAGCGGAGTGTCAGGGGGAATGTAAATGATTTGTGTAAAGCGATGTGGCCTCATTTGGGAGGACGGGGTTTCGGAGAAAAGACGTTCTGAAAATCGAGGTCTGATCCAGACACAGGATCGGGGTGGGTCATGCCTACACAGGGCACAGTAGTGATACAACTTGACTATATATGTGTGTATATGTCCCATATATTTATAGACACACGTCAAGCAGACTGGTACGCTAGTCAATTGCTGAAATTTTCCGGTTTAATTCTGAGTCCAGCTCTGCCTGGTACAGGGCATGGGGAGTGTGTCGAATGGTTCCTGCCTCGTTACTGGCACACAAAAGAGGTAGCTACATAAACAGTGGCATTTTCCATCCTGAGTCTCGGTGTATATTTGTGCGCTCTATTTATTTCTTATTAATAAGGGGCAAACCCGGCCCCCGCTTTGAATCTTTAGCTCTCCTCTGGAGTGCCCCCTGGTCACTTGCTTTGTTTTAGAACTGGGTAATTTGTGGCCAAACCCACTGTGAGGCAGTAACAGGAGTAACGCTCAAGGGAATGGAGCAACTCAGGAGAAGGCACAGTGAAATAGGAACTGTGTCCAGTCAGGTCAGAAACCCGGCTCGCCCCGTGCAATGCACAATGCATTTATTCGCTGGGCAGAAACTCTTGAGTTTAGCGCCGGGCTAGGCTTCCTGGCTCTAAGTGCTCCCATCCGAACTTGGCCTGCTTCAGTGCTGCTGCTTTTCTCAGCACACTGACAAAATAGTCCAGTGAGAGTGGGCCCGATTCTGCTCCCGTTGAGATCTGTGGGAGTTTTGCCATTGATTCTGATGGGAGCAGAGATGAGCTCGGTTGCATTTCCCGAGCAGCCCGAGTGATTTCTCCATTCTGGGCCTCGTTTGTGCTGGGGAATGGGCACTGGCCTCCTGCTTCAGACTCTGGGAACCAGGGGGTCAGGGCTGAAATATTTATGCCCCATGTTGATGCCTCTTTATTCACCAGCACCCAACTAACTAACGCAGGAGCCTTTTGTGGAGGTCTGATTCTTGCGGTTCTGCTGGGTGGGGTGGGGGGAATGTGTCTAATTTTTTAGCAATTTCCACCCCTAGATCTCAGACCACTTCACAGGGGCGGGTACCCACCAGCTGCCCCATTGTATAGATGGTGAAACAGGCAAGAGAAAATGAAGTGAGTTATCTAAGGCAACACGGCAAGTGAGGGGCCGACCCGGGAACAGAAGCAAGGCCTGACTCCCTGCTGAAATGGAACGGGAAAGTTTCGGCTCCCACCCAGTGCAATTTGCCTTTCGGCCGCTTTACAGTGACGCTCCCTCGGCGGCCCTAGAGGGGGTACCATGGTACACCAGTTCCCTGGGGCTTGCCCCCCACTCTACCGACCCACCCAACTTCCAGGAAGGTTGTTGGCAAAAGCAAGTCCTAGATTCCATGGCCAAAAGTGATCGTGTCATCTGACCCCCTGTGTAACACAGGCCCGAGAAGGGCTCCCAGTCGTTGCTAGAGCAGCCCTGCTAGGAAAACAGCCAAGCTTCATTTAAGAATTGGTCTGCGATAGACAATCCACCGTGCTCCAGTGGCTAATAACCCCACTCTGCTAGAAACAGCCCTTGGTTTTCACCTACCCAGGAACCCGCTTTCCCAATTCTGTCTAAGCTGCTCTTTGAGTCAGTCCTTTTTTGGCCGGCGGGCAAGAGGCTGGGAGGTTTGTCCATGTAGCCAAGACCCCCACGCCTGAGTTCCGGACAGGTTCCAGGGGCAGGCCTGGTGCCGGGGGAGGGGAGAGGAGAGGAGGTGACCAGTCCCCTTGCAGCAGCTGTGCCTTTTTGCTCTCGGGTTTATTTTTTTCCCAATGTTGTCCCTGAAACTTGCCTCCAAAAAAGGAAAGTGCTGTGGCTGTGAACTGCCAAATGTGCGGTGTGCCCATGTGTGGGGCAGGGCGGGTGCCCTGTGGATTCCTCCCTGGCATCCCAATTGTGACCTTGTAGTAAGAGTCGTGTGGTTAGTGCCGGGCCGTTTCGCACTCCCCTTGCCCTCGCTAGCTGCTGGTGAGCCAGCCTCAGCCGCCTTCAAATGGAGTTTGAGGCAAAGGTTCTCGACAGGCCCAAACCGACGCCGATCCTACGGAGATGGAAGGAAGCCTGCTAGGCACTGCCACCTTCCCTAGCAATCAGGGATTGGGCCCTATGCTCTAGCCTTGCTTGAGACACTGAAAACAAAACAACACCCGGGCTACGTTTTCTCCAAACCACTTTGCCCAGCCCTACCCCCTCTCGCTACTGCGCTGTCCCCTGGCTTCACATTAGAAAGCACCCTCCAGGATGCAATTCAAAGCCAATCACACACGTCAGCAAAACCACAAACAACTGCCTGGTTTTGCGTAGACGAGCCAACCCCATAATGCCGCTGCAGCTCTGGAGATGTCTGTTTCTATCCTGGGTTAAGGCGATGCCTTTGCATACAGGATAAAGAAAGCAGATGCCAATTCTTCCCCCTCGTTAAACTTCAGCAGGCTGGTGCTTGGGCCAGTCTCTCGGGTTGCTGGTTTCCTTAGGAG
Source organism: Gopherus flavomarginatus (assembly GCF_025201925.1). Taxonomy (NCBI): domain Eukaryota; kingdom Metazoa; phylum Chordata; order Testudines; family Testudinidae; genus Gopherus; species Gopherus flavomarginatus. The sequence goes on along the minus strand of NC_066618.1, from coordinate 298,327,458 downwards.
TTGTAAGGTGAGGGTGAGAACTGAGACTTTTTCCCATAGGAGGAGAGGGGCTTCCATGCCAAGGGCTTAAGGATAGGGCTAAATTTGTAATGAAAGAGGTGCTGGGACTGAAACAATTTATTGGCTTTCATAACTGACAGGGCAAGCTCAAGGTGTCGGGGCTCAGCCCTGGCATGACCCGGCACAAATGAAGCACTGTTTAATGAACCTAGCGCTGATATGCTTTGGCACAGGGGGGAGCAGTTGTGCCTGAAACATGGTGCTTCCAAAATTCAGATCCCTCTGCTGTCTATACAGTTTTTTGATTTTAACCACAGCGATGTGGTTTGGGGCTAGCACAGGGCTATTTAATGTCTTTTATTTAAAATTGCAAATGACAGTTTGGTGGGTTTGAATCTCCCAATGCATGGAGCAATGCCAACAACTGACCCAGTAGAATGAATAGTGACCACTTCACCCCTTCACCCCCCAGAAGTGGAACAGTTCAGCTAAAAATTCTTTTTGCCCAAGTTGGGTCAGTGTATTACAGGCGGCAGATTCAGATCCACCTCTTCAATTTCTCTCTCCTGCGTAGACAACAGATTCCGCTGGCTAATGCCAATACTAAATGGAGGTGAGGGTGAAATAGCATCTATAAAGCGTGTGTCCCTGTCCCTCTGAAGACAAGCTAGAAAGTCCCGAGCCACACTGGATGCCTCTCTTAAGGGTTGTAAATCTCATTTGGGGGTTAGAGAAATGCAAGGGTTTCTGCTGCCTTCTCTAATTCCCCTCCCCCCAATTAAAGGCACTGTGCTAGTTTCCCCCCCCCCTTGCTGAAATCTGCTGAGCTCCCCCCTTCCGATATGAGTTGTGTATTTTGCCTGTAAGATCATCCCCTTCAGCATTTTCTCCCTAGCTCCAATATTATGACTATTATACAGTATTGTATACGCCCGCACACAGACAATACGCTGGAAGAAGTCTCTTGGGTCATTAGACTTTCTTCTCTTCCCGCTCCCCCCTGCCCGCCCCAATCTATCGCCAAGTTTTCCATGTGTAAAAAGAGCCTTGTGTCCAATGCACAAAACTGCTTGTGCAAATTGTCCTTGAAAACACCCTAACTATGTGAGCGATTTTCCAGGCAAACAAGGGTATGTACATTCTCAGCTTGCTCCCCTAGGCCTGAGTTTCCCACCCCCCTACTTCCCCGAACACGCATGCCCACAAGCTAGAGAGCGGCTAGCGAGCTGGTGCGCACACATCTGTCCACCCGGAGCAGAGGGGAATTGGTCTGAGTGTGCCTCCTGCTTAATCCACCAACAGCCGCTGGTTCCCTAGAGTGTCGCTGCCTGGGAGCTTGGTGCAGGCCACGAAGTGTGATTTATCCTTCCCTATAGATCGTGTGGAAGTACCCTGACGTGATCCAGTTGAGTAACAGTCTGCAGCGAGTTATCAGCCCCTCCCTTTCTCTGGACATGCACCAAGCTCCCGCTGCGGCTTCGCTTCCTTCTTCCCCCTCGAAATCCTACCCGAGTTAGCTCCTGGGGTTTGGCCAGCCTCCCTGTTGAAAATAGCCCCCTTAATAATCCAGCCCTGAGTCCAGCTCTTGGAATGGAACAATATTATTTTAAGCTCTCCTGGCTGTCGACAGGGGCCAGCCAAGATCCTGGCCTGGCTCGGCCCCAGTGCAGGGCAGGCTGTGCTCCAGTTTGCAGAGAATTCTCCTGCTGTCTGTGTCCCCCGCCCTCTCCTCTGTCCGTGGAGGGGGACAGGCCGGGTGAATTTTGCAGCCTCCTTGGCAGGTCGCGCAGCCTTTGGCAGCTGCTGGAATCCTGACAGGCCAGGGGAATTCTTCTGACGTGCAAGCGAGGCTGGGATCCTGCTCTCCGTGCACTCACCCCACGCAGGGAGCTGATTCTGGGCCCCATTGAGGGTGGGGAGGGGAAGCGCTTTGTTTAACCCTTGGAATGCCACTGTCTGGATCGCTCAGATGAGACCTTAAAAACCAACGTCCTGGGGATCCATGGCTCTGCGTGTGGGCGTTCGAGGGCCTTCCCCTGTGTCCTGGCCTGGGTTTCCCCTCCTACTCAGAATGCTCCATTCCGCACGCGGGGCGGCTGCGTTTCCCAGGTCCCTGGTGGCCCGTGGTTGCGGGCGGAAAGCACGCCTTAGAAATGACCGCTAGCGTGGGCACAATTCACAGAGGCCACGTTGACCCCTGGGCTCTGAGCGCTGGCGGAAAGGGGAGCATTCAGGATGCTTCTGGGGCCTTTATCCGCTTTGGGCGGGGACGGGGCTGGTGAATGACAATGCCCTCGAGTTTGAGCCCAAGCAAGCGAGGGTTCCAGGCTAGTGTGTGAGGTTCCCATCAGGTCACTCTCCCCAGGCTGGGTCTGAGCGAGGGGCTGCGAGCAGCAGCCCCCCTTCAGAGCTCGGTTCCCAAGGGCTCCTTGCTGCTGGCTTGTAAGTTCCCTCGGGAACCCTCTCCCTGGATATTAGCCTGCAGTTTCCATGCCTTTGGCAGGGCTAAGAGGAGCTGTGACCTTCTTCATTGCCCTGGATCACATGCCTCCTGCCACCTATCCCTGCCTCCCTCCTTGGGCAGTGTCTCCTTCCTCAGCTCATCCCTCACCCTCTCTAGCTAATCACTCTCCCCTGCCACTGTCCACACAGGGTAGTGTTGCAGGAACAGCATCGCCTGCAATGTCACCCACGCCAAAGGGAGCCTCGGTTTCCCCCGAGCGAAGTCGTCGTGCGGAAGGGGTGATAGCCCCTCTGGTTTCCCTTCATCTCGTGCTTCGCTTTGGAAGAGCCTTTGGGGACTTTGGGGTTTGCAGCGTTCTTGTGCGTTGCATGTCTGTCTGCCGGGGTGCAGGCAGAGCACGGGGTGAGTGGTGTTGGGGGCATCTCTCTGACCTGGACCATGGGAATGTGGCTCTGTCTTGTTGAGGAGAGAGTGGAGTGAGCACAACATGGCTGTGATGGTAATGCAGGGGACCCCCTGAACCCGGGGACCTCAGTTGAAGAGTAGAATGTGCACTGTTGACAATGTGCCCTGAAACTGGTGAGCTAGAGGGTCACGCGCAGACGGGGCCTGTGCAAATTCTTTCAGCGTAGCCAGCCAGCCCTTCCAGCCCCCGGCTCCCCTCCCTACTCTGCTTCTTGAGCCTACCCTGCACCATCCCCTGCTATACCAGCCCAGGGCTCCCCCAACTCTGTCCAGTGCCCCTCGCTCTTGATCTGCAGCCCTCCTCTCCCTCCCCGCTACTCCAGTCCTGGAGGCTTTGTTGGAGAGAGACTGCCAGGCATGGTGACTTCATGGTGTCTCTTAGGGGCTGGCCAAAAATCCCCTGGGGCCCAGATGTGGGGGGCCCGTAAGTCATTCCCATGCTCCCTGGTTGAGCGGAGGACTCGAGTGGATTGAGGCTAGCACATTAGCCCCTCCGCATGTTGGATTCAGCCAGGAGGACTAAGACTCTTACAGCTGACAGGAGCGCTCTCCAGCTTTCCCTGCATGTTTGCATCAGGCTGTTGTGTAGGCCGGGCCAGTTTTCGTCCCCCCCTTGGGCTGCAGCTCTGAAGGATGCTCCTTAGGGCTTTGAACTCCTGGTGTCAATGAGAGCGAGATCAGGCCTTAGAGACTCGTCCCAGCGGCTGGGTCTTTTCAAACTAGGATGAACGAAGCACTGGAGAAAGTGCCGTAGGGAACTCTCCTGCGGATGACTGATGATGACCATGGCTTCTTCCATGGGAGGCTTTTCTAGTGCTTTCCAAGCTTTCATTACACCTCACCAGAGGTGTGGAGAGCAATTTTAAAGGGCCACTGTCAGCTTAAAATCACAGGCCAGATCCCCAGCTGGCGTAAAGGGACAGAGCTCCACCGAAGTCAATCCAGCGATGCTCACTCACGCCAGCTGCGGATCTGAATAAATGGATTGTTTCCCCTGCGTAATGGGCATCAGTTTGTATTACTGAAGTGGAAAAGACTGTAAATGTTCAGTTTTGTTTTTCACTGTGTTTGCCCTTTGCACGTCTCCACCTTTGGACAAGGGAGAGCAGTGACTCACTTTCACACTGGTTTACGACCAGTTTCACTTTCTGGCTGGGAGTCCTGCAGAGTGTATTTGTTTAAACAACTGCTTTCAAATCTGTGCTGAGGTGTGGGAACCTTTGAGCTGGTCTTAGATTGTAGCACAAAATTAAATCGTTGCACATGGAGAAGCTGGGACTTGGAGAGGTGAAGTGACATCTCCAAGGTCAGGCTGGTGGTAGGTCATTGACAGAGTTAGGAGAAGACCCAGCTCTTATGACTCCCACTCCTGTACTTTAGCCCCAGGACTGACCCAGCCTTTCCTATTGGATCTGACAAAATGACCTAACTGAGCTTTCTGATCTCAAATGTCTGTGATGCTCTGAGACGGTGCATCGTGAGTGTGCGCTAAATGTATTGTTCTCTGTGTGCAAAACACATCGTCTCGCACAAATGATTAGACAAATCATTGTAGATACCCAGATTTTGCAAATAAGCAGACAACCAAGATAAAACAACTGATGATGCACCACAAAATACACTTTGGTCATTCATTTGCCAAGTGTAGCTTCAGTTTTAATTATTGATACCAATATTCCCTAGTTATACTACTGAATGTACTGCAGTGTATTTTGCAGAAGTCATGACGTCTTAGTAACATGAGACCATCCTACAACACTCGGCTATTAAATTGTTGCTGAGAAGCAAGGAGAGGAGGCTGTTTGGGGTACGTGGATTATGGGACTTGTGAACTCAAGAAGACTGAACAAAGACTAATGAATGTTGATGGTATATTATAAAATTATTTTAACTGCTAATGGTGATGGGGTTTTACTAACTGAGTTATACTGATGTAAATCTGGAGTATAACTCCATTGGCTTCTGTGGAGTTACTCTGGATTTAAACCAGCATAACTGAGACCAGGAGCTGGCCAATGAGAGAGTATGTATTTGTGTATATAACCCTGAGATGCTGTTTCGATTACGTATTTTGCCCTACGCGCTTTTTTAATTTTCTCCAGTTCTTTGAATTCTGGTTTTGTTTAGATACTGTTTTTACACGTCCCCCACAGCATGCCTGCCTCCTACCCTCTGGCCCCTATTATTTATATCTAAAAAACAGTCAGACACATGAGACGTGTTGCTTTGTGGCCTGTCGAGAAGCAGAGTTAATTTGATTTTGATTGATCGTGGGTTTGCGAGGTGTTCATTTCATTAGTTTTCAAACTGACCCATGGCAGGCTGCAGGTCGGTCTGTCTCTCTCTCTCTCTCTCTCTCTCACTATATGCAAACCAATGTTTAGCAAAGCGCACAGCTATGTGTCCAAGGAGGAGGGCATCGAGCAGACTTGCAGTTAGGACCAGTTCTGCTGCACGAACCCAATAAGTTGTAAATCCACAAACAGGCAACCCCCCCCTTTCAAGAAAGATATTTATGGAGAAAAGGGGCCAGAAAGTAAATGCAAATGGTAGAAGATATTTGGTCCAAAGTTCTCCCCCCCCCCCCCCCCCCCGTCGGCCTTCGAGGGAAACTCTCAAGGAGTCTAAATAAAAACAAAAATTTGACACTTAAATTGTTTTTAAAGAATAAAAAACCTCTTGACTTTTTTTAAAAAAATTGTTTGAGAGTAAGTGAAGTTATTTGTAGATGGGGCGAGAACTGAGCCTTCTTTAGCTGTCCGGTAACCTGGATCATTCCTTGGGCCCAGATGTCATGTGAATCAGCAAGTGAAACCGACTAGAAACTGACCATGAAATTGGCCAGACTTTTCTGTCCATACAAGTGAAGAACAAAGGGCGAACAAAATACAACTCTAATGGGCTTTTTTGGAAGATTCTTTCTGGTTTAATAATCTCAGCTGAGTTTAGTGACCAACAGGGAATTTTCCTGGAAAGCCATTTTATTTTAGTGTTGCTTTATGCACACAATAAACACAAATAAGTGCACTGTTTCCAGCCCCAGACACTAAACAATCATGAGCCTGGCCCTGCAAAATCACAGCATTGGCTAAAAAAGCATGAAATTAAAAAACTCACATTCTGAGTCGTTTTCATTTACCTTCTTGTTTTGAAACCCTTAGGAAGCATTTGAGTCACATTTTTCCTTCCTTAAAAAAATGAAACTCCCATATATTCCCATGACTCCAGCAGCTGGGGCTTGCAGCACTGTAATGGTTCCATTTGTTTATAATAATCTATCTGTCCAGTTTATTCCACACCCATTGTCATGGTACAATATTTCAGCATCTTGTCCAGTTGGGTGATCCTGAGCAAAGAAGAAGAGGCCACACATGAAAATGGAAGATAAACGTGAAGGCCAAAATTTTCAAAGGTAAGTGCCTGGAATGACTTCCTTCCTCTGTTTAGATTGCAGGGACTGGCTCTTTAGCCACGTCTACACAGTATACTTCTTTCAGCAGTGGGCAGGAGAGTACGTACTCGGGTGGCCTCCCAATATAGGTTGAACTAGCTCTGTGGATGGTGAGGCCTGACTGAGCAGAGAACAGGCTCTACCAGCCCACTTCCCGTCTACATGGTTGTTTTTTGGGGGTTGGTGTCCTGCTGCAGAAAAAGCCTCCAGCAACAGGGACAGGCTTCAGCAGTGGGCAAGGCTCAGAGCCTGTCGCTGACACGTTAGTACCCACCGCAGGGTGGCTGCAGCCTGCTTTTCACTGCCGTGTGTAGCTACACGTATCCTACACGCCACTGGAAGTGATGTGTGGGGTAGACGTAGCCTTCCTCTGTGTGTGTAGTGCTCAGTGTAATGGGGTCGCGATCTGGGCTGTGGCTTCTAGGCACGGCTGCGATACAAATCATGACTAATGGGCCTGAGTACGAATTTACGTGCCTAACGTTAGTCATCTACATTTGCTAACTGTGTGTTCAGAGCTGCTATTAATATATCGCCCAAGGCCAGTGAGGTGCTTTACTGACCGTGAATGCAGGGGCCCTGCCCTGAAGGGCTTGCAAGTCTATTTTCTGTTTCCTAAAATGCCCCAATGTAGGTAGGGGTTTGTCTTTAAATAGTATAAAGTCTTGCTAGGCAGCTCTCGAAAAGTCATCTGCTCCCAAGGTATTTTTAATAGACGGAATCTGGGTTTGCCATTGTCCTGTGTGAATCCAGTATGCGACACATGCACATGGTGTTTTGAGTGCCCTCTGGTGGTAATATTATTTTTACATTTCTTGGTACAGGAAACGGCCTTTTATAACTTATTTATCTGGAATCCATGGTGGAAAGATCCGGGTAGGGAGTGTATATTTGCAGCTGGGAGGAATAAAACTGGTTATTTTTAGTAGCAAACTTTAAGGTCTCTCTCTTTCCTTAGAAAACAAAGAAAAACGTCCCAAATCCTAAGCGAGCAGAATATTATTACACTAGTAATTTAAAAGGATCCCTCTTTCCCCAGCCCAGCGAATGGAAAAACAAAGATTCTTTATTGAATGATCTTGTGTATGTGCACGCTAGCACCCACTCCTGGATGGAATCAGAACTGCTCAACTACATGTGACCCAATCGAAGTCAATAAACCGGTGTATTAGAGGGAAATTAGGAGGGTTAAAAACGGATTTCGAAGAGCTAATAGCTAAAGATGTAAAAACAAACCAGCAATTCTGTAGGTATATCAAAACCAGGAAGCCTGTGAAAGAATCTGTGGGTCCGTTGCATCACTGGGGTCAAAGGGACCAACTAAGAAAAGTAGGGACATAACTGAGAAATTCAATGGTTTCTTTGCATCAGGCTTCACTGCAGAGGATGTGGGGGAGATATCTACCCAGATTCGCTCTTTGCCGATAATAAACATGAGAGACTCTCACAGATCGAGGTATCAGAAGAAAATTTATAATTTAAAAACGAGTAGTTCACCAGGCCCACATGGTCTGCTCAAGAGGTCTGAGAGAGCTTAAATATGAAGCAGCTGAGCTGCTAACAAAAATATGCACCCACTCCTTAAAAAGAGCCACTGTTCATGAAGCGTGGAGAGTAGTGTCTGTTGTACCCATAGGGATGATCCAGGGAATTATAGGCCAGTAAGCGTCACAGCTATACCTGGCAAACTGGTTGAAACTATAATAAAATTCAGAATAACAAAACACCTGGAAGATCATGGTATGATAAGGCCTAACCAGGATAGTTTCTGCAAAGAGAATCATGGAGCAGGTAATCAAAGAAATCATCTGCAAACACTTGGAAGGTGGTAAGGTGATAGGGAATAGCCAGCATGGATTTGTAAAGAACAAATCGTGTCAAACTAATCTGATAACATTCTTTGATAGGATAACGAGCCTTGTGGATAAGGGAGAAGCGGTGGATGTGATATACCTAGACTTTAGTAAGGCATTTGATACGGTCTCGCATGATATTCTTATAGATAAGCTAGGAAAGTACAATTTAGATGGGGCTACTATAAGGTGGGTGCATAACTGGCTGGATAACCGTACTCAGAGAGTAGTTGTTAATGGCTCCCAATCCTGCTGGAAAGGTATAACAAGTGGGGTTCCACAGGGTTCTGTTTTGGGACCGGTTCTGTTCAATATCTTCATCAACGATTTAGATGTTGGCATAGAAAGTACGCTTATTAAGTTTGCGGACGATACCAAACTGGGAGGGATTGCAACTGCTTTGGAGGACAGGGTCAAAATTCAAAATGATCTGGACAAGTTGGAGAAATGGTCTGAGGTAAACAGGATGAAGTTCAATAAAGACAAATGCAAAGTGCTCCACTTAGGAAGGAACAATCAGTTTCACACATACAGAATGGGAAGAGACTGTCTAGGAAGGAGTATGGCAGAAAGAGATCTAGGGGTCATAGTGGACCACAAGCTTAATATGAGTCAACAGTGTGATACTGTTGCAAAAAAAGCAAACATGATTCTGGGATGCATTAACAGGTGTGTTGTAAACAAGACACGAGAAGTCATTCTTCCGCTTTACTCTGCGCTGGTTAGGCCTCAACTGGAGTATTGTGTCCAGTTCTGGGCACCGCATTTCAAGAAAGATGTGGAGAAATTGGAGAGGGTCCAGAGAAGAGCAACAAGAATGATTAAAGGTCTTGAGAACATGACCTATGAAGGAAGGCTGGAGGAATTGGGTTTGTTTAGTTTGGAAAAGAGAAGACTGAGAGGGGACATGATAGCAGTTTTCAGGTATCTAAAAGGGTGTCATCAGGAGGAGGGAGAAAACTTGTTCACCTTAGCCTCCAATGATAGAACAAGAAACAATGGGCTTAAACTGCAGCAAGGGAGATTTAGGTTGGACATTAGGAAAAAGTTCCTAACTGTCAGGGTAGTTAAACACTGGAATAGATTGCCTAGGGAAGTTGTGGAATCTCCATCTCTGGAGATATTTAAGAGTAGGTTAGATAAATGTCTATCAGGGATGGTCTAGACAGTATTTGGTCCTGCCATGAGGGCAGGGGACTGGACTCGATGACCTCTCGAGGTCCCTTCCAGTCCTAGAGTCTATGAGTCTATGTCTCACGGATCTCTTAGAATTCCTTGAACATCTTAATAAAATGGTGGATAAAGGAAAACTGGATGAAGTAATTTATTTAGCCCCCCAAAACACCCTTGAGAAGGTCCCAGGGAAGTATCCTAAGTAGTCATGGGGTGAGAGGCAAAGTAGAGTCCTGGATCAATAACTGGTTAAGAGACAGAAAATAAAGAGTAGGATTAAATGGTCAGTTTTTATCATGGCAAAAGGTTAACAGCAGAGGCCTCCAGGTGGTCCGGTGTTAGTTAACGCATCTCGTAATGATCTGGAAAGGGGGTGTCTGCAGTGGGGTAGCAAAATCTGGAGATGATACAAAGTTATTTAGGTCAGGACCTGAGAGAACTGCAGAGAGACCTTAGCAACATGCGGGGGAAGAAAAAATGTAAATGCCGTGTGACGGGGCACTCACCTCTTGTGAGTGCCTCCTGGAGTGTGGGTGTGGTGCTGCAGTCTGTCCTGCCTCAGGCACCCCGGCAGGTTCTTGACCTTGCTAGATGGGTCAAGACATCCAGACAAAGTATTTGTCTCTTCCTTTTGGCGTAGTTTTCGGCCTGCTTTCTGGGCTCAGTTCTCAGCCCCTTCCGGGCTAACTCTGAGTCCTTTCCTGCCCTGTTACAGAGCAACTGAGCCCAGGCTGCCTTCCTGGGAGTCCCTCCTGCCCACAGTCCACCACTCACTGCAGTTCCCTGCACTTTGCCCAACTCCTGGGCCCTGCAGAGTTCTCCTTGGCTCCTTAGCTGAGCGCTGCTCCCAGGGCTCTGTCCCTGGAGACTCTTCCTCTTCCCAGGTTCCGCCTGCCCCAGCTCTCCAGCCAGCAAGTTCAGTTCAGCCCCTTCCGGGGTATCACACAGTTCAACACAGGTTCTTCAGCCCTGTCTCTGGGCCCTTTAACACCCAGGTGTCTCACCAAGCTTTGTCCCCTTCTCGTGGCTGAGGGCACTTTGCCAGTGGTCGGTGGGGGAACCTGGGCCTGCCCCGCACTCCGGGTCCCAACCCAGGGATCCTGTAACTAGCAGCTGCATCCTGCTTCCCTCAGTTTGCTGCTGCTGTTCCCTGGGTCTTTTCCCATGTCACCTCTTTCCCCTCACCCTGAAGTTCTCAAATCTTCTTCCTCCCTGTTGAATGCAACTTGCAAGTACCACTGGAACCCATCCTCTGGTTCTCTCCTTGAGCGCCTGTGACCAGCCACAACCACCCTTCCTAGCGGCTCTGATCGCGGTCGCGACCAGACCTGCTCAGCCCCTGCAGCTCCTTTTATCTGAGCCTGCTGGGCTCTGATTGGCTGCTTCTATGCAGCCTCTCCAGGCAGGACTGCAGGACCCACCTTCATGGCTCCTTTCCTGGGCGGCCTCTAGCGGGGGGTCTCGAAGGGCCAGGTGCAGCCCCTCACACCATTCCTGTACTTTGCAGGGTTCTAACGAGCCGGTATCAACTCATGAAAGGGGGCTGGATACCACTGTAGAGAGCTCATCCAGTACCTCTGCTCAGTGTGCACCTGCGGCCCACAAAGCGAACCAGGACGCGAGGGGCATAAAGAATGGGATGGTGAAGAACGGAGAATATTTTAATGCCTTTACGTAAAGCAATGGCTTTAGTGTGTGCAGTAATAATAATACTACCTCTTAGCAGTAGATGAGAGATTAGCTTCAAAGCCCTTTACACAGGAGATAAGCAGCCTTATCTCCATTGTATAGTTGGGGAAACTGAATCACAGGGTGGCAGTGACTTGTTCATGGTCATCCAGCAGGGTAGTGGCACAGCTGGAAATACTGAGTTCCAGGCCAGTGCACTATCCATTAGGCCACACTGCCTTTCAGTACTGGGCACCCCATCTCAAGGGATATTACAGCATAAGAGCGGACACACTGGGTCAGACCAAAGGTCCATCTAGCCCAGTATCCTAGCTTCCAACAGTGGCCAATGCCAGGTGCCCCAGAGCAGATGAACAGAACAGGGAATAATCACGTGATCCATCCCCTGTCGCCCATTCTCAGCTTCTGGCAAACAGAGGCTAGGGTCACCATCCCTGCCCATCCTGGCTCATAGCCATTGATGGACTTATCCTCCATGAACTTACCTAGTTCCTTTTTGAACCCTGTTATAGTCTTGGCCTTCAGAACATCCTCTGGCAAGGAGTTCCACAGGTTGACTGCTGCCTACTAATTTCATTTGGAGACCCCTAGTTCTTGTGTTATGAGGAGGAGTACATAACACTTCCTTATTTGCTTTCTCCACTCCACTCTTGCACTAGAAGGCATTCAGAGAAGAGCAATGAGAATGACCCAGGGCCTGGAAAAAAACTCCTGTGAAGAGAGATTGGAAAGGTTGAAATTGTTACCTTCGAAAGGAGACTAATAAGGGGGGACAAGAGTCTATGAAATACTGAATGGTCTAGAGAAGGGAGATGGGGAACTGTTGTTCTCCTTGGCTCATAACACAAGAACAAGAGACAGTCAATGAAATTAAAAGAAGGGAAATTCAAAACAAAAAAACCGGAAATACTTTTTCACACAATGTGTGATTAAACTATGGAACTCACTGCCACTGGAAGTCATTAAAGCCAGGAATTTAACAAGATGCAAGAAGGGACTTGACATTTATATGGAGATCAGAAATATCCAGAATTATAATTATTTATAATAAAATAGCGTGGAAGAGATATTAAGCCTCCTGTTTCAGGGCTTAAGCCAATCTCTGTATTAGGATAAGGAGACCTAATGTGGGGGACAGATTACTCCATATCTGCTACTATGGGGTTCTTATTCCTTCCTATGAAGCAGCTGGTGTAGGCCACTGTCAGAGACTGAAGACTGGACTAGATGGGCTATCAGTCTGATCCGGTCTGGCAATTCATATGTCATAAGCCCTATACTGCTAACAGTTAAGGGGGATTTTCCTTTAGATCAGCTACTAAGGATCTCCTGTGCTCTTGGGACTGGATGATCTGACTCCCATCTCTGCTGGTATGCTGTTGTGAGTGACCCGGGACTGTATCAGAGCGAGCTAGTGAAGCCTGAGGTGATCAGAGTAGCATTTTTGTTACCGGTTCGTCTCCAGCAAACATCTTTGGGTTCCTTGAAGGAATGTGTCAAGCGTGTTTTTATCTTGCCACGGGTCAGGGGCCGTTTTTCACATTCCCATCAGCTGCTTTAAATGCCCGTGGTCATTTCCTGCCCTACGTTCCCCCTGACCAGGGCCATGGGATTTGCTGAGCTCCAAACTGACAAGTGTCCCTGTGGCAGAACCTTGCTGGAATCTCTAGTGAGCTGGTTGGTCAGAGGACCAAAGAAACCTGCATGTGATCTCCGGAGATGCAAGGGTCCCCGGGCAGGGTGGCCGAGGAAGAGTGGAACAGGACAGGCTGCTGATTGCTAATGGGGACGCTTAGTCATGGGGCTTTGTACTCTCCAGAGGCAGCAGCAGCTTGCTAGGAGGATCCTATTGTTACAGCTCTCCTAAGCACCCGAGTCCCGGTTGCAGCGGAATGTCCTGTCATTGCGCAGGGCAGCATCTGTCTGACGCTGGGTGCAAGACCCACATGATCTAATCCAATCTGATGCCTATCCCACTGGCACGTCACTGCAGTGTCGCCAGCTCTCGCGGCTTTATCGTTCGTCTCATGAGATCCGCTGTCTGTCTTAAAGCCCCAGCTCCTGGAGGAACGAGAATCTGGGCTTTCACTGGGGAAAAAATGAAGTCAGGTTCAAGCCATTGCTGCAGCAGAGAGCTTGTAACTGTGACCCCCGGTGCCCCTGGAAGGTCCAAAAAAGACCCCGACGTTTATTATTATTTTAAAAATCTCATGATTTTGAAGCCAATCTTGCAATTTTGGGGGCCTGTTTCATTCATTTCTGAATGCTGGGGGTGGGTGACATGGGGGCTGTAGCCCTGCCCGGTACTCTCTCTTAGGATTTCCAGCCTTTCCTCCAATGGGATCAAAGAGACCTGGAGAGCTGAGATCAGCAAGGGGAAACTCAGTACCTAGACATGTAAAACCCTGCGCTCCACTCAACAGCCCAGACACTGATGGGAGGGACTTCCTGAGGCTGCTACCCCGCATCCGTTCTCCTCTGGTGTCTCCCCGTGTCTGTTTCTCAGATGGCACTCTGGCCGCAAGGCAACTGTGGCTTTGCCTCTGGGCAATTAGGAGAGGGAGGAGGCTGCACCAGGATCTCCAGTGACTGAACAGGCTGAGAGATGCTGACCCCAGAGCCCAATCTTGCTGTAAATCCACAGGAACCACATCGACTTTAGTGGGATCTGCCCAATTACACCAGCGTAACTGTAAGCAGAGTCAGGATGAGCCCTACCCTGACATTTGGTGGTGAATTATGGGGAGTGTGGAAAGGAGTTTTAGGTATTTGCACTGGCACACCCACCCCATCTAGCATAGCGCACGGCAGCCTGGGATGGTTAGTTTGACAGCTCTGGGATCCCCAATTTCTTTGTTACTGGGGCAAGAGGAATAAAGTGTTGGCACCCGATTATGTGAATGAGGATCTACGAGATCGCTTTATGACAGAGATGTCTCAATATAAATTGTGACACTTGCTAGACAAGGGACATGGGTTCCAACTCTCAGTGAATGGAGAGAGGTTGGGGACTGGTGTGTGTACCTGATGGCATGGGCCCCTTTTTAGGGCCTGGAACACCAATTGCACATCCTCCTCTCTCCATTGTTAAAGAGTAGAGCTAATTTTGATTCCATTAGGAGTCCATCTAAAGGCTGCTGAGCTGAATTCATGTTGGGCCAATGGTGCACCAGCACTGGGGCTCCCCTATTATGAGCTGAAATCGCCAAGAGTTGAAATCACTAAAGAGCTGGAATTACTGAGCTGAGAGCACTGAGTGCTGTGCTAACTGGTGGGGGAGCCTGAAGACCTATTGCTAAGCGGCTGGCAGAGCGGAGCAGTTTGCAGCAAGTTGGAGCAGCCCATGGAACAGTGAGCGGAGTGGAGCGGTTTGCGGGGACGGCTGGAGTGGCTCGCGGGTTGACTGGAGGAGCGGCACAGCTGGTGAAGTGGAGCTGGTTGTGGTGAACGCTGCAGCAGAACTCCACGGAGAGGCGGAGCAGTTGGCCTTGGCCCACCTAAGGTGCCCTTTACCACTCTGTGTGGGCCCCCCCCATTTCCACCCAGGCTGAGGGGGGCGTAAAACTCTGTAGATAAACTTTTGAACTCTGGCGTGGCACTGACCAGAGACTTTTGGGTTGTTGGACTTTGGGGTGATTGAACTTAAGACCCTAAGGGGGAAAGGACTTTGCCAAACGTACTTGGAGGTGGGTTTTTTGCTTATGGTTTGTGTTATAATCCTGTTTGTGGTGTTTCTCCAATGGGATGCTGCATTGTTTCCCTCCTTTATTAAAAGGATTTTGCTACACTCAGACTCTGTGCTTGTGAGAGGGGACGTATTGCCTCCTAGAGGCGCCCGGGGGGGTGTGGTATGTAAGTGTCCCAGGTCACTGGGTGGGGGCTCGAGCCGGTTATGCATTGTGTTATTGAAACGGAACCCCTGGATACTGAACCTGGCCCTTGTTGCTGCCAGCTCAGAGGGGCAGAAGGGTTACATAACCATGGACAGAACCTGCCCCACTGCTCTGGGAAGGTGAGCCTCTGGGTTCATTAGGAAGGGCTGAAGGTAACCTCAAACCACCTGTATTTGTGCCAGCTCAGGGGAAGGGCCTGGGCCTGGGCCTTCCTCCTGCTGATCATGGTCCGTGTTTGACTCCTGGGATGATGCACGTTACAAAGGCTAAAAGGTTCTTAGTGCCGAGAGGTGAGTGCTGCACACACACAAGCTGCAGCTGCTCCTCGCTGTGACTGCTGCTGGGGTGAGCTGGCAGGGGAGAATTGGAACACGCCAGCCGGGCACCAATGGTTCCCTGAGGCTTTCCTACAAACCAGGCAATACTTTGCTGGCAGTTTTGGCTGGGTTTTATAGGCAAACCGATTTCTCTCCTATGCCCAGTCTTCCTATTACGCAGCAGCTTGTTCCAGGCCTGGATCCAGAATGACTGGAGCACACATCAGAAGAACTGGGGCTTGGATTCTAGCGGGCGTGTCACTCTTGTGGCGCATTCCCCACGGGGCAGCTCCTGCTAAGGGGTTTAGGGGTGGAGTTCAACTGTCCATTCTCAGAGACACCCCCAAGTAGCCTCCACCCAGCTGAGGGGCTGAAACTCACACCAGGCTGGCTGGGGTCATGTGCATCACAAGGATCACATCCTGCCTAGGCTTGGTCACCTGATCCTTCCCCACACACTGGAGTTTGACCCAAGCCAGCATTGTGCCCGCTCAGATCCAGGGCCAGGTTCACGTGCAGCAGCGGGGAAGGTTGCATCTGCCTCAAGGTGCTGATGGTGGCTGCAGGAAAAGGCATGTGATGTCTGTGCTTTGCAAAGCAGAGGAGGAGCTGCTGGTCAGGCGCCAGGGATGGCTCTGGTGCTGGAGGTGGGGAAGCAGGGGGTGAGGGTAGGGCAGGGATGGGGCATGTCTCTCAATCTCTGGGGGTTTGCTGCTGATACCGCTGACCCATGATGTTGCCTCCCTGCAATACCATCTGTGGAAGAACCTCCACCTGCCCGGGGGCCAGAGATCCAGCGGGAGCTGGGGGAAGATGATCCACTCTGGTGCAGGGGCTGGAGGGCCTGGCTGCAGGGGAGAGAGAGTGAGAGAGCTCGGCTGGGCTGGCTGGGCCCAGCAGCAGCAAGGGGAGAAGGCAGGACCAGGAGCAAGGGTTGAGAATGAACAAAGGGGAATTTAGGTTGGGTCTTGGGCAACCTCGCTCACCACAAGAATCTGGGAGCATCAACTTCTTCCCGGCAAGAGCTTTCCCCTGCCTGTCGGCCCGTGTTTCCCGTTGCTCATTCCCTCCTGTTGGCCTCAGCTCCATTCGGACAGTTCTGGGAATGACAGAAATCGGGGTCTCTGGAGGGGAGCGGTAAACGAGCTGAGTGTTCCTCAGCCAGTTCTTGGGGTGAGGTGGTTTGAAAGCAAACGGCATTTCCCCGCTAGGGCTGGCTCTAGAGTGACCCTTGCTGTAGATCCAGGTGCTTCCTCTGCTCTGCTCACAACCAGGCCTGGACCCCTCGCCCAGGCGTGGCACGAGGGGGGCTCCGGGGCTGGAAGGGTTGAGGCAAGATGGAAAGGCTGAGTCTAGACGGGTGGTGAGGAGTAAGGATCCCATGGGCCTTTGGCAAGTGTTCAGTGTTTGCTCCGGTGACCATCCTCCACTGATCACCTGACCTTCACTGTCGGTCCTAAAGGGCTGGGTAGCTGCCCCACCCCCCCAGGATGGACGATGTGACGTACGTGGATAGATAAAGCCCGGGCAGGATCTTTCCGGATGCAGACCACTATAGAAAGGGATGTGCTCCCCTTACATAAATGGGATCTTCTGTGCACGACACTAGCCTGCCCTTAGCCACCTAAACCCCTCACCTTCCCCTACGTGGCAACCATAGGACTAGAACTCGACTCCCCTGCTCCCTTCTCCCAGAGCTAGAGGAACCATCTCCATTTGGCACAAGCACTGTAGGGCCTATGACACACAGTTGAGCAGTTCTGATTCCATCCAGGAGAGGGCAGTGATGCACCTTAGCTAGCTCCTTGCAACCTTATCATCATGTCTGCCTCTGAAAAAGGAGGACGGGCAATTGGAGAAGGTGCAGAGAAGAGCCACAAAAATGATTCAAGGGCTGGAGAAAACATCTGACAGCGAGAGACTTAAAGATGTTGAACTTATCGAAAGGCTAGAGAAGGGCCTCAGTTATGGTGTATAAGTCCCTTCTTGGGCAGAAAAAACTGGGTATCAAAGTAGAGAAAGGCATAATGAGAACCATGCGTGGGAGCAAGGGAAATCAGATTAGAAATAAGGCCCCATGTTTTACCAGTGAGGGCGATTCACCACTGGAACAACCCCCCCAAGGGCAGTGGTGGATTGTCTTTCTCTTGGTGTCTCCAGACCCAAATGGCTGTCTTTCTGGAAGTGATGCATTAGCCAAACACAAGTTCTTCTTCGGGTGCTTGCTCAGGTCCATTCCAAGAAGGTGTGTGTGCCCCATGTGCACAGTTGCTGAAAGGTTTTTTCCCTAGTGGTAACATTCGGGTTGGCCCAGGTGCCCCCTGGGGTCACACCTTCATGGTGCTGTATATGGGGCCCTGCCGCCCACCTGCCTCTTCTGTTCCTTCTTACTGCTCATGAGGATCGTTGGCGCTCTCTCTCTCTCTCGTTCGCACCTTGAGTGATCTCCTAGTGGACTCTTAGTTTTAATCTGTAAATAGTTCAAACGGTTGTCAGTAGTTTTTAATGGTAGTCTAGTTCTTAATTACAATCCCCAACCCCAGGGTTCCCTACCCCGTTCCCCTTCTTTCTCCTGAGACCGGGCCATGCCTCTGTCTCAAGGGTTTGAGCTGGGTGGGGTTTGCCAGAAACCTTTTAAAAAACTAACAAACCAGACTGAAGGGCCTTCCGGTGTCGCCTAAAGAATTTCCTCGTGGATCACGTCCTGCATCTGAACTTGCTCTGACTTGGCGAAGGTGCCAGCCCCCGTGCTGACAGCGTACTCCAGGAGGATGCATTCGGCACAGCGGTGCGTCAATCCGCGAATCCGGGAGCTCTGACCCCTCCTCTTAGGAACTGCTTGGGAGTCACTTACTTGGAATGGACATGAGCAATCACTCGAAGAAGAAAAATCGGTTACCTACCTCTTGTAACAGTGGTTCTTCGAGATATGTTGCTATCATAAACCTAGTCCCAGATTTGGACCTTAGCGTCCAAAATATGGGGGTTAGCATGAAAACCTCCAAGCTTAGTTACCAGCTTGGACCTGGTAAAGCTGCCACCACCCAAAAAATTAGAGTGTTTTGGGGCACTCTGGTCCCCCCAAAAACCTTCCCTGGGGACCCCAAGACCCAAATCCCTTGAGTCTCACAACAAAGGGAAATAAACCTTTTCCCTTCCCCCCTCCAGGTGTTCCTGGAGAGACACACAGAAGCAAGCTCCGTGAATCTAAACAGAGGGAGTCCACCCTCTCTATTTCCAGTCCTGGAAACACAAGCACTTCCCTCTTCACCCAGAGGGAATGCAAAGTCAGGCTAGTAAATCTAACACACACAGATTTCCCCCTGACTTCTTCCTCCCACCAATTCCCTGGTCAGCTGCAGACTCAATTCCCTGGAGTTCCCCACTAAAGAAAAACTCCAACAGGTCTTAAAAGAAAGCTTTATATAAAAAGAAAGAAAAATACATAAAAATGGCCTCTCTGTATTAAGATGACAAATACAGGGTCAATTGCTTAAAAGAAATATGAATAAACAGCCTTATTCAAAAAGAATACAATTCAAAGCACTCCAGCAACTATAGACATGTAAATATAAAAGAAAAAAACAATAACCTCTATTGTTTTTATGATCTCTGTACTCACAACTTGGAAACAGAAGATTAGAAAGCAGGAAATAGAAATCCCCTCATAGCTGAGAGAGTGCAGGCAGAAGACCAAGAACAAAGGACTCAAACACAAACTTCCCTCCACCCAGAGTTGAAAAAATCCTGTTTCCTGATTGGTCCTCTGGTCAGGTGCTTCAGATACTTATTTCCAGGTGAAAGAGACGTTAACCCTTAGCTATCTGTTTATGACAGTTGCTCATGTCCATTCCAAGACCCACCCGCCTCCCCGTCTGTCAGAGCAAAGGTGGTAAGAAGGAACCGAAGAGATGGTGGATCGGCAGGGCGCTATAAGTAGTGCCATAAAGGTATGACCCCAGGGGGTGCCTGGATTGGCCTGACGGGGACTGCGAGGGGGAAAACCTTCTGGCACCTGTCCTTGGAATGGACCTGAGCGTCATATAACTGGTTTGCATTGGCCTCGATACAGGGCAGCTGGGTGGAGTGTAAGGGCCGGGGTGATACAGGAGGTCAGAGAAGAGGATGGAATGATCTCTCCTGGCCTTAAAAATCTCTGAATCTCTTGGGGTTTGTTGTACTGTCCATCACCGAGGTATCTGAGCCCCTCGGCTGCCCTCCATGCCCGGTGCTCACTGCTCCCAGGAGCTGTGCGCTGTTGTTGAACCCCAAGGGGGAGGGAGTTGGGAAAAGAGGGGGCGGTCTGTCGCATTTCCCCTCCTCCCCCAGTTTATTCAGCGAGCAGTAGCATATTCAGTACCTCAGCGCAGCCTTGGCAGCTCTCTGGGAGCAGCCAGTTGTAATTTACACAAACAAAAATAAACTAATTGTCATGTTCAATTTACATAAAAGAAAAAAAGCCCAGCATGCCTGTCCGTCCTCGAGAGGCGAATAATATAAATAAACCTGCCCTGAGCACCCCCTGCTCCTCCCCCCTCCAGTGCTAATGGCCTGTCTACCCCCTCCTCTGCCCCCGCCCCAAGACAATATGCAATGGGTTTTGCTGTGGTAGCTGTGTTAGTCTGGATGCGGCTGCTGTTTTATTGGTGTTCCAGTAGCATCTGAAGACCCCTGCTGAGAACAGGTCCCCATTGTGCTAGGTGGTAATAAATCTATGGCGATACACCTATCTCATAGAGCTGGAAGGGACCCTGAGAGGTCATCGAGTCCAGACCCCTGTCTTCACTAGCAGGACCAAGTACTGATTTTGCCCCAGCTCCTTAAGTAGCCCCCTCAAAGGCTGAACTCACAAGCCTGGGTTTAGCAGGCCAATGCTCAAACCACTGAGCTATCCCTCAGTGTAGGTGGTGTAGACATGGAATGAGAGACACCCTCTGACCCCAGGGAGCTTACAGTCTAAATAGGCCAGGCAGATGCAGGATGAGAGGGGACGCAGACGTGAAACTTTCCCAGGGTCACACAGCAAGTCAGTGGCAGAGCCAGAAACAGACTGCTGGGACCCCTGTTTATGCCAGAGGCCAGACTAGCTGATCAGAATGATCCCTAGGAATCCAGGAACCTGGGTCTCTGCGGGCCAGCCCAGGGTCCCACCCCCTAAAGCACTACAGTGCCTTGTCAGGCTGGGGGTCTGGCCCAATGTCTGTGAAGTGCTTTGAGATCCTCCATGGAAGGGGGCAAGAGAAGAAGCAATTACCAATCTGATACTGACGTAAGCCAGCTGGGCTGGGGGCGTCTGTCTAGCGTCTCAGGGCTCTGTTTGTGCTAGCGGCTCAATAAGCTTTGACAAAGAATCGGGTCGTTCCTTTTATTAGCATTTCACTTAAAACTCCCCCCCACACACACTCTTTCTTCCCAGCTAACGAAGGCAGGGAGCAGCACGTCAGCTTTTTGGCTTATTCTATATTGATAGATTTAATTGTGGCCAACAATTAAATTTTATTGATAGGGATTCAAACTGAGGCAAAAAACCTTTAATGGAAAAGAAATGAGATGTCAAGGTGGGGGGAAACCCAGCACCAACAAATCCCATCAGCTCTCATCGGGAAATAAGGAATTGGGGAGGAAAAGTTGGAAATAGATTTGTATTTTGATCCCCCCACCTGCCTTTAAAATATATTTCTGGCTGTTGAATCCAGTGGCTGGCGGATAGCTGGACTTGGGGGCTTTCTGGGCTGCGATTAGCAGTGGATATAAAGCCATCCGCCATGCATTTGACAGAATCAAATGGACAGAGCTCCCCCGCCACCAGAGAAGACATCAATAATGACATCATAAAGCAAAACCAGGCCCAGCCTGCCTACCGGAGATGGGTTTGAGAGATTCCCTTGTATTCCAGCTGCTGTGTGAGAAGCAGCCTCGGACCCACACTGAATCCAAGCAAACCCAACCAGAAATCAAAGCGCGGGAGCCCGGCACAGACCACGTTCAGATGGGAGGCTCTGGCCCAGAGATTGGCAGAGCTATGTTTAGCAGGAAGCCAGCTGTGTGTCACAGCTATTGTAGCAAATTGTTACTCTCAAAAGCTCCTGGCTATGTGCAGATACCGAATACCGCGTTCGGCGCACTGCAAACCGGTTTAAATCCAGGTTAATGCCACGGGTAGCAGGAGCCTGGTGTTTAGCTCAGCAAGAGACAGCTCGGCCCAGTCATTTGGTGGCTAGCCTAGCATGTAAGGGACCCTGATTCAATTCTCAGCTTCATCAAAGACTCGTTGAGCAAGTTGCTTCGTGGCTCTGTGCCCCCAGGGCCGGGGCAACCCATTAGGCGACCTAGGCAGTCACCTAGGGCGCTGACATTTGGGGGGTGGCGACCGCAGTGGCTGAACATCCGGCTGCCGCAGTTGTTGGTGGTATTTCGGGGGCGGGACCTTCCACCGCCTCTGTCGGGGGTGCCATTTTGGGGGTGGGATCTTGTGTGCCCCAGATGCCCGATGGGGGCTGTAAAGGGCCCCAAGCTAGTTGAGGATTTACACAGCCCCTTTCATCCATGGGATCCCAATGTTCTTTGCCCCACAGGTCTGCAATGCTGTTCCCTGTCTGTCTGCCTGCCCAGTGCTCAGCCCTTTGGACTCCCCCACCACTGCTGGGTGACCAAACAGCCATGGCAGCAGCAAACACCCTGTGCCAGTCGCTCAGATGGCTGCCCCCGTCCTATCAGCCGCAGACCTGGCCACAGCGCACCACATGTCCGTGGCCTCCAGGCTGCGGCTCACATCAGAGTTAGGAACAAAGCCACATGCCCTGAAGATGCACCAACTGGTGCAAATCACAACTCCAAATGGTGCAAAGCTCAGGCATACAGGGGCCCATGAATGCATCACTCCGGGGCTCTGCCTTTTGGATCCCAATTGGACCCCCACTGGACAGAGAACAGTTCCACATCTCGGTACTGCTATTCAAAGCCCTCTGTGGACTGTCCTTCCCTTCATGACAATGAGTTCCCTGTACAGCTACGCTCCAGTGGGACAGAGGAACTGTTGGCCCGTGGGGAGGGGCGGAGTGCAGGAGAACGAACTTTCCCAAGAGACTGAGGAACTCATGGCCACAAGAGACCACAGGCCTCGCCGCTGTCAGGACCAAATGGAAAACCCAGCTCTGAGCCTTAGCCTTTCCTCAAGGAGTTCTTCACACGATGTGCTTACTGGCTTGCACTCCTGCCTCGCACTCTGTACGTTCACCCTCGTGCATGCCCATCCAGAGACATGTGCTGCCCTGCTCCCTGTAGCCGTGCCCACGCCCACCTCTCACCAGCCCCCCTGTAGACACATGCGCACCCTCTTGCATGCCATTAACCAATCCAGTGCTTTTTGGACAAGACAGAGTGAAATTGTCATTGTTGTTTCTTGTTTTAATTGCTAGGGAGGTGCCTGGTGACGGGGCCATTACAACGGACAGTCTGGCCCAGTGATCTGCTTCTTTCCTCGATGCCTGAGGCCTGGAATGTCAGCTTGCCGATGGACGCAGCCAGCCATAAACATTCTTGTTGATTGACTGTGTCGCTATTGAGCACTGACCTGTAAAACTGGGCTCCCGCGCTGACCAACCTCCCTGGATCCCTACGCCCCGGACCCTGGGCAGGCCGCATCAGTCTCTATTCATGGCCATTCATTGGCCTGCTGCTGGCAGTGGATGGGCAGTGTCTCTCCAGCCCCACTGGGGCTGGGACCGAGTGGCACGATTCACCGACAGGAACATCAGAAGGTGAAGTAGGGGTGCGAGCCTGAGGCACATGGGGGCACACTCTGCAGTAGGAGTGGGTGGGAGGGCGGGGGGGGACGCAGACTGGGCGCACCCCAAACAAAGGGTGCGCTGGGATCATGCTCCTGGCGGGGGGTCTGGGCAGGCCATGGGGAAGTAGCAGGAGGAGGGGTGCTGGGGTATCTCAAGGGCGGCTAACCCTTTTCCTGCTCTCCAGTGACTTGCCCTGGGGCCTCTAAAATTCCTCCCTCCTTCGGAGGTTCCAGGGCAAGCTGGAAAGAAGCAGCCACCTGGGCTGCTCAGGGTCCCCTTGGCAAGATGGGCCCTGAAACAGCTGCCTACAGACACCCGGTGGCAGCGGCCACCAGCCACAGTGAGGGAGGCAGGATGCCCCCTGCTAGCCTCTGGTATCTCCAGGGCTCCTGTGCCCGGGAACCCCTTCCTTGCCCATGGGCCCACTGCCAGGGGCACCTACCCACTCACGATAGCTCGCAGGACATTGGGAGAGCTTGCAAGGGGGACGTGCTTCCTGCCCCCCTCCGAGCTTTGGGGCGAGGCCATGCTGTATTCCTGCCCCCCATGGCCTCTGGCTCAGCCTCCCTCAGCTGTGGGGCTGGGGGCAGGCCCAGCGCCTCAGGGGGAGACTGATTCCCTGGGCCTGTTGAAGGAAAATCTCCTCCAACACTTGTCTCGTTCTCACCTCACCGGTCCCCTCCCTCTCTCTGCAGCCATCGTTCCCCCACTCCCCAGCTAGTTACCAGCCAGCAAGTGTATTAGTGGATTTGCAGAAGGCTTTGGAGCTCAGCCTAATGCAGAGCTGGAGCCAATGGCCATTGCTCCAGGAGCCCAGGCTGCCAAGTACTAATAGGGCCATTTGGTGCCATTCTTCAGCGTTGGTGATGGGGGAGGGGACTGGACCATCGCACCAGAAAGAAGCGTATTACTACTGTAACTTCGGCTGTAGCCCCTCAAGGCCTCCTCTGTGATAAGTGCCCCAGGGGTGCTAGGAGCTGTACATATAGCTTATTTTGAGACAGATCCCTATGAGTAAAGGTCTCGGTCCTGCAATGGGGCCTAAAATTTGAGGCACAGTGGGCTGATGAATGAACATGAGAAGTGGAAGGGGGGTGGCGGGGGGAAGAGGTGATGAGAGCACGGGAGTTTGCATAGTAGGTAATTTGGATTTCTTAGCTTCCCTTAGCCTTTGCCTTCCACCCCCGGAAAAAGTGGAATCTTCTTGGCGCTGCCTTGGCAGGTCACTGAACGGGTTTTTCCTGTGATCACTGAAGAGCGAGCAGCAATAGTTGTGCCTCCCAGGCTCCTCCCCACCTCTGCTGTCTCTCTGCAGCCTCCCGTCATCCGGGTCTGGGCACTGCGTGTCATGCACTCGGAAGCCTTTGTCATAACACTTTAAATGAGATGTTGCGGGCATTTAATTTAAATTTACTTCGACAGGTTGAGTCCGTTCATTAAATATCAATTGATTGTTTGGACAACACTTCCTTGGGTTTATCGTGTTTCTGCGAGACAAATCAAATTGCCATGTCATTAACCCACAGCTATGCAATCCATACATAATGACGGTCTTATTAATATAGTCGAGTTACAAGGAAGTTTTAGGCAATTAATATTTGTGGGCTAGTTTGTATCAAGTTAATTATGTCAGGGTTATGTTAACAATGCGGACATCTGATAAGCTGGATAATTAACGTCTTTCTAGTTAGCATCTTCCCTGATGCCAGTTAAATGTCGGCCCTGTCTTTGTGGCCATGCTGACTTTAATTACATGTGTATTAAGATGGATTTGTTTGTTACGTGATAACTACATTCACAGGCTTGTCATACCTCAGCGATCCCTGTATAAACAGCTGCCATGGTCCATCTCAGAGGCGGCTGCATTTCAGTGATAGGTGTGTGATCTCTTTATAAACAGTTGCCATGTTTCCTCTCACAAGGGGCTGCATTTCAGCAGCAGGGTAATAAGCCTCCGATGTATGTTCTGCTTAGCCTTTGGTGTAATAAAAAGCATCCAGGGTATTATGTAAGAATGTCTAGATGCCCTGCTACAGCCAGGGTGCCACTGTGCTAGGCATTGTACTTACACATACTAAGGGCACGCCGGCACTGACATCACGGCATCGACGTAGCTGCGTTGCTATAGAGCTTTAATGAAGATGCGCTATGCTGATGGGAGAGCTCTGCTGTTGGCTTAGTTAAGGTTACGTCCAGACTACCTGCCGTATCGGCGGGTAGCGATCGATTTATTGGGGATCAATATATCACATTTCGTCTAGACGCGATATAGCGATCCCCGAACGCACTCCCCGTCGACTCCGGAACTCCACCAGAGCGAATGGCGGTAGGAGAGTCGACGGGGGAGCCGCGGCCGTCGATCCCGCGCCGTGAGGACGTGAGCTAAGTCGGAATAAGATACATCAACTTCAGCTACGATATTCCTGTATCTTACATTGACACCTCCCCCCATTGTAGACCAGGCCACAGTCACCTCCCCAAGAGGCAGGAGCTATGTCGGTGGGAGAAGCTGTCTGCATGCAGGGTTTAGGCGGTGTAACTGCATCTCTCAGGGCTGTGGACTATTCACACCTCTGAGCGACGGAATTATTCCGGTAGAGGTCTGTCGTGTAGATCAGACCGAAGAGGCAGCTGGCACCCTGAAGTGTTTACAGTCTAAATGAGCAATCCAGATTTATTATCCCTATTTTACAGTTAGGCTAGGTCTACACCACAGACCTCCAGTGGTATAACTCCGTTGCTCAGGGGTGTGAAAAATCCACCCCCCTGAGTGACGCAGTTATGCCGACCTAACCCCTGGTTGTAGGTACGTTACCAGTTTTGGTTGGACATATTCCTGGAGGTTTCTGCGCATGACAGAATTCCTGGAGACTCCGGGCCAATCCTGGATGACAAGGAGGGTGTCTCCCGTCCACGTAGCGACCCCTTTTGCGGAGGTGGATTAACGATGCTGACCTAGTAGCATCTTCACTGAAGCAGCTGTGCAGCGTTTTTAAATGTAGACCTGCCCTGGGACATGGGGTAGATTAAGCCTCTTGCCCAGGAAGTCTGGGACTAGAAGGCAGACCTGAAACCCAGTCCAAGCTTTAACCACAAGATCATCTTTCCTGACTATTCAAATGATTTGTTTAAGTTAATTTGATTTTGTCACATTAGTAGCAATGGGCAGAAACCGACATGACTGGGAGCTGTGGGGTTCAGCACCTTTCAGGATCAACCCCACAGGAATTAGAGACAGGACAAATCCCCATCTCAAGCCTCTTCTCCAGCCTCAGGCAGAGTCGCTGTGTGGCCCCTGGCTGCCTATCCTGCCATGGCCAGCGCACACACAGCTGCCAGTGTATTACCTAGAATGTGTCTTGTTCCCAGTGCTCTCACAGCTGGGATTCCATCACTTCCCTTCACAGGCTCAGAGGTCTGACAGTCAAATGGTGCCCCCCAATATTCATCCCGTTCCTCCTGCCTAAATGATCCCTCTGTCTCTGAACCATTCCGCTGTTTGGAGATGGGCTCTCATGTCCCCACAGCTAGTCTTTGTGTTAGCTGTAATATGCATCTTAGGGCCTGAACCAGATCCCCCTGGAAGCCAATGGAAAGACTCACTTACTTGTATGGGCATTGGAGCAGGACCTTAGTTTGTTTAATCTTTCACCATGACTGTGCCCCAGCTTTCCCCTCCCCATCCAATAGCTATGCTTCCCCCGGGAGCATTCTCATCCCTGCCTGTGTTTCTGACCTCTCTGGCCTCACCACACCGTTAGTTTAGATCTTGTGTTATTTCAGGCCCAGAAATAGCTTCCCATGGCATAGATTGAAATGCCGGTTCAAACACTGGGTGTCCGAGTGTGTTCCAGCTTCCTGCAGAACCCAAACACCGATCCTTGGAAACGATTAATTTCTTTATTTTTGTTTAGCCCCTTAGGCACCCGCTGCCACCCTGCTAAGACCATGACCGCAACCAGATCGCATGCATCAAGGTGTAATGTGCTCATCAGTAAAGGGTCAGGAAGGAAGCATCAATCAATGATGACCCACAAAATCCAGATGAAAAACATACATCTCCACGTTCAGCTGAGATGATGGTCCTTAAATCGGGTTAGTCCTGCATGGGGGGAAGCATTGTGGTCAGAACAAGATGACCTGTGAACCAAATGTCATCTGGCAATATGGCCACCCCAGGAATCCCTGCTAACAGTGAGGTAAAGACTTTTTGGAAACAGCCAGAGGCCAAAGATAAACCAAAAGGCATCCTTTGAAACTAAAAGAGCCCATGTGGCTGAGAAAAGTCATGAGATTCTATGAGTAAGGGGCTAACCGTATCTGGAGATATCCCTGATGTAGATCCAATTTAGTGAACACAGTTGAACCAAGACATTGTGCTGCCGGTTCTTCTACAATTGGTAGAGGACAGAAGTTGGGTCTGATGGCCTTGTTCACTTGGTGCAAACCCACATGAAAGCGTAGTTTCCCTTCTATCTTTTTTGCAACAACAAGGTTTGACACCCATGGTGGGGAGTCAGTTGCTTCTATCATGTCCTCCTTGAGCAAGCGAGAAATCTCTGTGACTATGGCATACTTGAATGCCAGGGCAGGGCTGTGGAATGGTTGTATAATTGGGGTGGCAAGTGAATCCACCCATGGATGATACTTATAGTGACGACAACAGTTGAGTGCAGAGGAGACCTCAGGGAGTAAGTCTCTCCAATCATTCCCCACAAGGTGGATTTCTGTGTTCTGTGAGCCTAATACTTTAAAGCCCAGTGCCTGGAACAGATCCTGCCCAAGAAAGTTGGCCCCAGAATGGGCCACGTAAAATGGGAACGCTCCCACGTCTTGTTGATGATACGTCACGGGGAGATCCATCCCCAGCAAAGCGAAGTTGGCATTGCCGTATCTGGATCAGTTGGAGTGCGCTGGCCGCAAGGCAAAATAGGCAAAATATCTGTGGTATGTGGTGTAGCTTATGAGTGAGACTTGTGCTCCAGTGTCCACCAGCAGTGGTATCTCCACAACTGCTATATGGCATGGGCAGATTTTAAAACTCTCCTGGTGCCGTGTCACTGAGTTGATCCCCTCAGGCATGGAATCTTCCTCCATCCCCTGGTCTTTCAGGTAGGTGACGGCTGGGGCAGAGTGGCACCATAGAATCACAGAATATCAGGGTTGGAAGACACCTCAGGAGGTCATCTAGTCCAACCCCCTCCTCAAAGCAGGACGAACCCCAACTAAATCATCCCAGCCAGGGCTTTGTCAAGCCTGATCTTAAAAACCTCTAAGGAAGCAGATACCACCACCTCCCTAGGTAACCCATTCCAGTGCTTCACCACCCTCCTAGTGAAATAGTGTTTCCTAATCTCCAACCTCGACCTCCCCCACCGCAACTTGAGACCATTACTCCTTGTTCTGTTACCTGCTACCACTGAGAACAGCCGAGCTCCATCCTCTTTGGAACCTCCCTTCAGGTAGTTGAAGGCTGCTATCAACTCTCCCCTCACTCTTCTCTTCTGCAGACTAAACAAACCCAGTTCCCTCAGCCTCTCCTCATAAGTCATGTGCCCCAGACCCCTGATAATTTTCGTTGCCCTCCGCTGGACTCTTTCCAATTTATCCATATCCTTTCTCTAGTGCGGGGCCCAAAACTGGATGCAATACTCCAGATGTGGCCTCATCGGTGCCAAATAGAGGGGAATAATCACTTCCCTTGATCTGCTGGCAATGCTCCTACTAATGCAGCCCAATATGCCGTTAGCCTTCTTGGCAACAAGGGCACACTGTTGACTCATATCCAGCTTCTCATCCACTGTAATCCCCAGGTCCTTTTCTGTAGAACTGCTGCTTAGCCAGTCGGTTCCCAACTGTAGCAATGCAGGGGATTCTTCCATCCTAAGTGCAGGACTCTGCACTTGTGCTTCTTGAACCTCATCAGATTTCCTTTGGCCCAATCCTCCAATTTGTCTAGGTCCCTCTGGACCCTATCCCTACCCTCCAGCTTATCTGCCGCTCCCCTCAGCTTAGTGTCATCTGCGAACTTGCTAAGGGTGCAATCCATCCCATCATCCAGATCATTAATAAAGATGTTGAACAAAACCAGCCCCAGGCCTGACCCCTGGGGCACTCCTCTTAATACCAGTTGCCAACTAGACATCGAGCCGTTGATCACTATCCATTGAGCCCGATGATCTAGCCAGCTTTCTATCCACCATCTGGCAAAATGGTGAAGTTTTCCACATTGCTGGTGCATTTGTCCCTGGACTGGACACTCCTGGCACCCCGATGGTGAGGGGCTTAGCCAGAGTTGCTGCAGCTGCTGATGGGGAGGATCCCCTCTGTCACCCACGTGGGTACCTGAACTTGGTCACTAAGCTGAACTGGGGTGGTTGCGGTAGTAGATGGGTGCCCCTGAAGAAGAAGAACCTGAGGGGGTCTGGCTCACAGGTTGCATGTTCAAACTGACAGCCCATCTCCACTGCCCTGTGAAGTGTCTGGGAATCTGGTTCCACCAGGAGGCGCTCCTGAAAGCGTGGGGGAGGGAAGGGGATGAAATCCACTCCAGAAACTGATCCTGAGTCATCTCATCAGTCAGGGTTGCAAATTTTCACATAACTGCCAGTTCCCAGAGGCTGGCTACAAACTGACCGACTGATTCCACGGGCAGTTGCGCTTGCCACCGAAACGTAAGATGTCTGAGTGCAGCCTTGGGTGTGGGGTGAAAATGTCCTGATAGTGCCCTTACTGCCCCCGGTATGCTGCGCCTGTCTCCAGAGTGGAGGAGATCCAAACGCCTTTGGTACCTAGCATGTGGCGTGCGTCGGCTCGCTTCAGGTGTCACTTCCAGACTAGCTGCCATCAAGGACACATTGACTGCTGCGATCCAGCCGGTCCATGGCAAGGGTGGGTCCTGTGGTAGCATCAGGAATGGAGCAGATGCGAGCACAGAAGCTGGGAATTGCATGGCAGACAGTGGCACACGCAGGTCTGACATCCTCTTGCCACTGTGATATCCCAATAACTTGAAGAACGCTTAGGTTTAAATGCAAAGAAGAACAAACTTTATTCCAGGGATGTAAGGGGGGCATGACAGAGGTCAGTAAAATCATGAATGCTGTTGGAGAAATTGACCAAGGAAGTTTTATTTATCCCTTCACATAACACAAGAACTAGGGGTCACTTAATGAAATGAATTGGCAGCAGGTTTAAAACAAACACAGGAAGTATTTCTTTACACAAAACACAATCAGTCTGTGGAACTCGTTGCCAGAGGATGCTGTGAAGGCCAAGACTAATTCAGGGTTCAAAAGAGAACTAGCTAAGTTCATGGAGGATAGGTCCATCAATGGCTATTAGCCAGGATGCTCAGAGATGCAACCCCTGATTGCCAAATGCTGGGAGTGGATGATACACATCACTCACGATGGCCTGTTCTGTTCATTCCTTCTGGGGCACCTGGCACTGGCCACAGTCGGAAGACAGGATACCAGGTAGATGGACCATTGTCTGACCCCGTATGGCCGTTCTTCTGTTCTTATGATTGCCACCAGGGGGCCTCCTCCTGGCTCCTCTTCCTGGTTTCTTAAAGGAGCCACACCTCATAAGCAGCAATTCCCAAATACAACGTGTGGGCTTATGTGTGTGTGTGTACGTACATCCCATGGGCTGCGGGGACTGGGAATTGCTCCCTAAGAATTGTGGCGCAGCTGCTGCTGTTTATTACATTGGGTCAGGGTCTCTGTTCCTAAAGCCAAGGGTGAGCTCCAGTGGGAGGTGCTTTTAACTGACCCTTGGTGCGATTCTTCGCTGGCTCCTGCTGATGTCCATCAGGAATAACGCCAGTGAGGCCAGTGGGTCAGCTCTGGTCCTGAGGCTCACTCGGTCCGGTGGAGCCTGTGTTCGTCTGGTGCCCTCTTCATGTGTCTCTCTCCCTCCCTCCAGAGGGTCATAAATAAAAGATTCGCCTTATGTACCTGGCCTGTTTGTCTCTGTGAAATATTCATTGGCTGCTGATTAAGTTTTAAGTAAGAGTCCAGCCATCCAGGTGTGCTGCTGGGAAGAGATGGCACATGGAGTCTCTCCTCATCACGTCTGGCCCCCCACACCTCCCCTTCTGCTGTATGTCCCCCTGGGGTCCAATGCAGGGGATATTGGGTAGGTTGCTGTGCCCTCAAGATTATAGACTCGAGTCCCATCTCCGTGCTGGTTGAGGGGGTGTTTCCATACATCCCTCCTCATCCTGCTTAGATTGTCAGGAACAGACACTCTGGCATGTCTCCAGGCAGTTTCTGCTACCAGCAAGCCATGGCCTGACCCTGGCTGCTAATTACTGCCAGCCAGGGTGACAGCCTTCCAGGGGAGCAAGCGAGTGAGCGGAGGGAGGGCAGTGGGTGCAGGGCTGTTCCTGGCTGTGCCACCGGGCGCCCTCACAGGTGAGATGCTGAGGATGGGAAAACGGGCCTGTGCCCCACCTCTCTAGCTCTGTCTTGGTGGGTAGAGAGAGGCTGGTTTTGCAGTTGGTGGTTTTCAATCTTGGACCTATGGGGAAGCTTGATTGTGGTCAGCCCTGGTTTTGGGGAGGGCTCGCTGGTGGCTCAGCAAGGAGAGGAGGGTGCTGATGCCTGAATGAGAGAGCTTTACTGGCAAGTGCTGCTCCAGCCTTTATGTGAAATAGGGGTTAATGGGACAAAAACCCCTCAAACAATCTAGCTGAGGATTGCCAGCCCTCTCACGCTGCCGTGTTTCACTCACTCGGGTGCCGGGGATGTGCGGCACCCAACAATTCTGTCTCCTGAGGGCTGTAATACGTTGGTCTAATTCTGGTTGTTGGGCTGGATGTAAGTTAGTGGCCTGTGGTACACAGGAGATCAGACTAGATAATTGGGGAGCACAGGCGCCGACTCTGGGGGTGCTCTGGGGCTGGAGCACCCATGGGAAAAAATAGTGGGTGATCAGCATCCACAGCCGTTCTGTGGTGCTGCTGATCAGCTAATTCGGGGTGCCGGCAAACAGCTGATCTGGGAGGCTGCCGAGTAGCTGTTGGGCAGCTGGGGGAGAGGGGCTTGGGGAATGGCAGAGACCAGCGAGTGGCAGGCAGGGTGGGGGCCTCGGGGAAGGGAGCGGAGCAGGAGTGGGAAGAGACGGAGCAAAGGTGTGGCCATGGGAGAAGGGGGTGGAGTGGGGGTGGGACCTCGGGCAGAGCAGGAGTGAAGCACCACTAGGGAAAAATAAAAGTCGGCACCTATGCTGGGGACTCCCTTCAGGCCTTAAATGCTAGGCCTCTATCTCAGCCGATCTCCCATGCTCTAGAGAGTTTCCCAGGAGGAGGTGAGACAAGACCTGAATTGCTGATGTGAAAAAACAAGCAGAGTGGAAGCCTCCCCAATAGGGTTGCCAGCTCTCCAGGACTGTCCTGCAGTCTCCAGGAATTAAAGTTTAATCTTTAATTAATGATTCTGTCATGTGATGAAACCTCCAGGAATACGTCCAACCAAAACTGACAACTCTACCTTGCAACCCTTTAATTCACCACCAAACAGGCCGGTCTGGCCTTTCTAACCCACCACACAGTCCAAAAATGACCCAACTCCAATTCTTTTTCACATCACAAGTCTTGTTCAGTATAGAATAAAAGTCACTCTGGGTAAAATTTTTAAAAGTGCCAGAGGGCCGCATTCTCAGAGCTCCGTCGGCGTCTACAGCCAATTACTGATTGCTTTCAATAGTCGCTAAAGACCACTGGCCCAGGTCCCAGTGACAAGCACCTTGAGTGAGACTTAGGGCACTTTTGAAACATTTCCCCTTTGCCTGGCAGCCTGGGATTGATCTTTGCATCAGAGAGGAAAAGACCCAGCCCACTGCCCTGCAATGCAGCAAATGAGCAATTAAGGAGCTCTCATTGCTTCTTGCTGCGCTGTCTGTCTTCCTAATATCAGTGCGATTATTATGATTTAATATTGAGAGGGCAGTAGTGCCCAGTGGCCCCAAGCAGGAGCGAAGCCCCGTTGTGCTAAGGACATGCTCCAAAGCAGGGGTGAATGCCCCAATTCTTACGAAAAGTGCCACTGGCTCTCCATGGTCCATGTGGAAGGGGCAAGGCTGCCAGTCCCCTGGGAGAGAGCATCACACAGCGGGATGAGAGCCGCCTGTGCCTCTGAACCGGCGGAGATCTGACCCTGGGGGAGTCATGGGGGTTTTCACGTCTTGCTGCTCAGAGCAGTAGGGAAAGGAAGGCCAAGCGGGGAAGTTTCAGCAGGGGCAGTAACAGCAGGCAGCTGAGATCCATAGCATGGGGTTTTGCCGAGGCTCCCCGGGACACCGAGGGTGCCTGGGTTGGAGTTAACAGGCCAGATGGCAGCATGGCAGAGGGGCTGGCCCGCGAGGCGCCTTTTCACAGTGCTGCTCCAGAGGTGAGTCATGCCGCAGCAGCTTAGTCACAGATGAGGGTGCTGGTTTCGGCGGCTATGTCTCCATGACAGTTAAAACCGTGGGTGGCCTATGGCCCTGATCTGGCCTGGCTGGTCGGGAACTCCCTCGACAACAGGGTGACCAGGTGCCTGGTTTTCAACGGGACTTTCTGCTCGAAAAGGGGACCTGACAGTGTCTGGGCAGATCTACGGACCAGACACCCAAAGTCCGGGTACTGCAGGCGAGGGAGGCGGGGAGGTAGTGAGTCATCCCCCGCAGCAGCCCCTACTCAGCCGGGGCCACCTCCTCCCTGCATCTGGCAGCTGCAGCTCCCAGCCCTGGCTCTGCAGGGGAGTCCCTCCTGACCCACGCAGGGAAAGAGCAGCGAGCTGGGGGGGAGGGGGAAAGAGGAGAAAGGAGATCAGGGCCTTGGGGGGAGGGGTGCATTCTCAGGGGAATGGGCGGGGCAGGGGCGGGGCCTCAGGGGAGGGGGCAGGGAAGGGTGAGGCCTGGGGGAAGGGGCGTGTTCTCAGGAGAAGGGGCGGGGCAGGGGCGGGGCCTCAGGGGAGGGGGCAGGGAAGGGTGAGGCCTTGGGGATGGGGCGTGTTCTCAGCAGAAGGGGCGGGGCAGTGGTAGGACCTCAGGGGAGGGGGCAGGGAAGGGTGAGGCCTGGGGGAAGGGGCGTGTTCTCAGGAGAAGGGGCGGGGCAGGGGCGGGGCCTCAGGGGAGGGGGCAGGGAAGGGTGAGGCCTGGGGAAGGGGCGTGTTCTCAGGAGAAGGGGCAGGGCAGGGGCGAGGCCTCAGGGGAGGGGGCAGGGAAGGGTGAGGCCTGGGGGAAGGGGCGTGTTCTCAGGAGAAGGGGCGGGGCAGGGGTAGGACCTCAGGGGAGGGGGCAGGGAAGGGTGAGGCCTTGGGGATGGGGCGTGTTCTCAGCAGAAGGGGCGGGGCAGGGGTAGGACCTCAGGGGAGGGGGCAGGGAAGGGTGAGGCCTTGGGGATGGGGCGTGTTCTCAGCAGAAGGGGCAGGGCAGGGGCGAGGCCTCAGGGGAGGGGGCAGGGAAGGGTGAGGCCTGGGGGAAGGGGCGTGTTCTCAGGAGAAGGGGCGGGGCAGGGGTAGGACCTCAGGGGAGGGTGCAGGGAAGGGTGAGGCCTGGGGAAGGGGCGTGTTCTCAGGAGAAGGGGCGGGGCAGGGGCGAGGCCTCAGGGGAGGGGGCAGGGAAGGGTGAGGCCTGGGGAAGGGGCGTGTTCTCAGCAGAAGGGGCGGGGCAGGGGTAGGACCTCAGGGGAGGGGGCAGGGAAGGGTGAGGCCTGGGGAAGGGGCGTGTTCTCAGGAGAAGGGGCGGGGCAGGGGTAGGACCTCAGGGGAGGGGGCAGGGAAGGGTGAGGCCTGGGGGAAGGGGCGTGTTCTCAGCAGAAGGGGTGGGGCCTCAACGAAGGGGCGGGGAAAGGGGTGAAGCCTGGAGCGAAGGGGCCTTGTGTGGTGTGGAGTAAGGGGCATATTAAGTGATGCCAGGGAGTAGCGTCCTGCCTGCAATGTGGCCTGTGGCTAGTCAGGCAGTTGAGGAAGGGGCATGGCTGGGCTCCACGGAGCTCCCATGGGAAACTGGGATTGACACTTTGCAGAGCTTGGTTCCTGCCAGCAGGGGTCGCCATGTGCAGCCTGGGGGCTGGATCAAGCCGACTGGGAATGCCCCACGGGAAGAGATGGGACGCAGGACTTGTCCCTAAATTGCACCCAGTGTTGGGCATTAGCCACAAGCTCACCCTTTCTGTGCTAATTCACAAGACTGGGAGCCAGGACTCCTGGGTTCTATTCTTGCCCACAATGCTGTCTTGGGCAAGTCACCCCCTCGCTCTGTGCCTCGGTGCCTCCTAAGGCCATTGTGAGGCTCAAGTCTTGATTTTTGTTGTTGTTAGTGACAAGCCTTGAGCTCCCTGCATACAGGTTGCCAGTGAATGACAAAGGAGGAGGAGAAGGATGGTATTTTATTACCCTAGCTGGTATTATTGTAGATGTTGTTGTTTGTCACAGAAATAGCTAGTCTTTTGTTGGAAACTTGCTGAGCTGTTTTCCTGCAGCAGTGAGTTCCACAGGTTAGCTATGTTGCATGCAGGCGCGCTTCCTGTTATCCATTCAAAAAGTGGGATGTAGGTGCTCAGCTACCACGGTGGTGAGTGCCCGTATGAAATCCAAGATAGCCCTTTTAAAAGGTGTCAGAGCAAGCTCTCAGCACCACGACCCACAGCATGGCTCCAACTAGGGAGAAGTATGAGACCTGAAGCTGGCCTTATGCTGAGGTGAAGCAACAACCTCTCATGAGAATGAGGGGCCTGGTCAACTGTGGGGCAACATGGTCCTCCTTTGCCTGGTACATGGTGCCCTGCTCTATAGCAAGAGGTCTCCTTTCTCCCTGGCTTCTGAGCAGTGGAGGCGGAGGAGAAGTCTGCAGGGAGTCGGGTACCACTGTTTGGCAAGTTACACCGAGGAGCATCGAAGCCTTGGGCTGTGATGGAGGTAAGAGCCGGCCTCAAAAACCTTCTACAGGAGAGGGCTTCAGGGTGGTGAGCTTAGAGAGAGGTCGCCTGGCATTCCGGTAGAATACACTTCTCTTCTTTTTTAAATTCCTTCAGCCTGTCTTTATTTGTCCTCGTTCTGCTCCCTCCCTACACCTTTCTTTCTTTCTTTCTTTTCCTCCAGGCTATTCCTCCATTTACCTTTTCTGATACCCTCCTTACCTTACCCCTCTGCTTCCCTTCCTGCCCTATTTCCCTCTCCCCTGCACATGAGCCCCCCCCAGCAGAGTCGGGTGTGGGCATGCACATCCAGCAGGACCACCCTGTGTCACATTCTTCCCTAAGCCCACCAGGCCAGTGCCCGTGTTGCCTGCTTGCTCCATCAATATTTCAGGAGTTGAAGTGGCTCGTCTCTGGGGGACGGGGCATTAGCGCAGGCTGAAGTAGCACTGGACAGGCAGCAGAGGGGAAAGAGCGAAAGCTGCTACAATAAACAAACCAAAGGCTGCCAAAAATACAAGGGCAGACATGAAATATTCATCCCCGTCATGCTGCTGCCGCTCTGGAAGGCAAGTGTGGGGGCCCTGGTGAGGCAGCACCTCCCCGGCGCAGCACTTGAGCTCCCCCGACCATCAAAAATGCACAGCCTGACAAAGTTGGGGCTGTAGTTAAAGATGCATGATCCTATTTTTGTAACACCCAGATCCATCTGTCGCCGCATCTCTCTCCCTCTCGAAACCTGCAGGAGATGATGAGGAGGGGAGCTGGGGGACGTTTCGTAGCTTGCAGGGATGCTACTGCTCAGCTGTGGCCGAATCCCCCCTTGTGTGACCTCCTTCATCGAAGTCAATGGGTTTGATGGGTGTAAGTGACAGGATCAGGGGAACGGCCGATGGTCCAGCTCACGGGAACTACCTCCTCCAGGTGAGATGGGCTGGTTGGGAGCATCCCAATGAAACACGTTTTTGTCAGACTCAGACGATTCATTGAAATGGACATGTTTTGCAGAGATGATTGTGACCAAGTTCCCATAGAAGACAGGCAGGTTTCCTGCCAGTTCACAGCCCCCACCCTCCGCCCCGCCACCTCGGCAGTCTGCCACAAGGACTGCCCTGGGGTCACGGCAGACCCCTGGGTCTGTGGCACCAGGTCAGCCCACTAGGCAGACTATTCCAGAGCTGGGGCTCCATTCCCTTTCACCGAAAATTTTGAAACGTTTGGTTTTTCATTCTGAATTGGAGCAAAACCAAATCTGGAAATATCAAAATCCTCCAGGAATCAGAATGACCTTTGTCCACCTAATTCTAGTGCCAGGTGCTTCAGTGGAAGCTGCAGGCAGCCCCATCATGGATAATAATGGAGTCACCAACTCATGGGGGAACTTTCTGCCTAAACCCCATCAGTTAGTGCTTGGCTTTTGCCCTGAAGCATGAGAGTTTAAATCCCTTCTCCATTGGTATCCTGTATAAAGGTAACCCTTGACTATCTCATCATGCATATAAATGACTGCTCCTTTTCGGAATTCTGCTAAGCTCTTGGCCTTGACAATATCATATGGCAGAGAGTTCCACAGGCCAATGATGTTTGGGTTTTAAAAAACAACAATGGATTTTCTTCATTTATCTTGAATGGTGCTGTTCTCAAATTTCACCTAGTGTTCTCTAGTTTTAGCTACATGAGAAATAGTCAGTCGGAGCTCCTGGCTGACTTCTGGGGAACTTGGCCCATTGATTGAAAGCCGTTATGTGTAGTGCACATTTTGGGCAAAGTTATCCAGTGAAGTTGATTAGGGTTGTGCCTGGCCAGCATCCTGTTGTCTGTACAACGATGAGTGCCAGTCAGGGGGTAGGGGCTGGGGTGGGTTATGGGGGAAGGGGGATGAGGTGGGGGGAAGAGGCGGTGGGGAAGGAAGAGGGGGAGGGGTGATGGGGAAGAGAAAGAAATGGAGGGGGGAAGCGGGAGCCTCACATGCAACATCCTCTTGGCAGCAGCAGCTGGGGCTGCCCTGTTAAGCCGGCCCATTCCCTGCCAGCACTGACAGCCCACCTCCAGTGGCTACCCCTGCCCCTGGCACAGGTAGAGCAGGGGGAGTAATGGGGGCAAAAGACATATCTGGCTTCAAGACTAAGCTGGATAAGTTTGTGGAGGGGATGGTATGATGGGATAGCCTCATTTTGGCAATTAATTGATTTTTGATTATTAGCAGGTGAATATGCCCAATGGTCTGTGATGGGATGTTAGATGGGGTGGAATCTGAGTTACTACAGAGGATTCTTTCCTGGGTGTCTGGCTGGTGAGTCATGCCCACATGCTCAGGGTTTAACTGATCGCCATATTTGGAGTCGGGAAGGAATTTTCCTCCCGGGCAGATTGACAGGGGCCCTGGAGGTTTTTCGCATCCTCTGCAGCATGGGGCACGGGTCACTTGCTGGAGGATTCTCTGCAGCTTGAGGTCTTTAAACCACAATTTGAGGACTTCAGTAACTCAGACACAGGTTAGCGGTTTGTTACAGGAGTGGGTGGGTGAGATTCTGTGGCCTGCATTGTGCAGGAGGTCAGACTAGATGATCATAATGGTCCCTTCTGACCTTAAAGTCTATGAGGTACCCACTCCAGTGCACTCCTAATACCCCCTCCAGCACCCCCCCAAATATCACTCCCAGTACACAGACACCCCATCTAGCTCTCCATTCAGCTCCCCTTTCCCATTCAGCTCGCCTTTCCCATCCCAAGTTTTGGGAACTTGAAATACGGTTACTCAAGGGCTTGCTCCGTTCTGACAGCCTTGGTTTCTGGAGCTGGCAGGAGCGAGTCCGCCCTGCCAGCGGCCTCCTGTCCCCAGTGCCTGGGCTGGGCACCAGGCTCACGTGGCCGAACTCAGAGCTTGGGTTGTGTGACCACGATTCTGGCCGCCATGGGTTGGAGCGTCCCTTCCATTCGTTGCCTCTAGAGGGTGCAAAGATGATTGCTCGCCCCAGGGCACTAAAATACTTAGTTACAGCTCTGGGGAGGTGATTCGGAAAGGAGGAAACCTAAGGCAACCGGGGCAAGCTTCCTGCCAGTGAGATCTATTAGGATGTGCAGTGGTTTCCCCAGAGGGTGTCCCGCACACTGGAGAACGTACAGCTAGGCCCAGTCCCACTGTGGTCTTGGAAGTGGGCTGGGTGAGCTCAGATATTTGATAGCTGTGTTCAAATCCCCTGGGTGGAAGGAACTGGGTTGTGTGTGTCCTTCCTGGTTAATGGGAATCCCACAGGAAAAGCTCTACTTCCCAGGGACTGAGGAAGAGGAGAAGACCCCTAACTGATGGGCTTTCACGGATGGTGTATATTAAAAACCAGCTCTTCATCAGGATAATGAGCTGATGAGGCCTGCTCCTTGTATTTTCTTATGCAAATAATTTCCCTTTGTCGTGTGTATGAGCTAATTATCATTCCGAAATCAATTTACTCTAGGTCAAAAGAAAGGGAGGCAATTTTTCTTTGCCAGGCAACTTTATTTTCAGGGCTAATCAGACCAGGGTTCAGCGTGTGTGTGTGTGTGTGTGTGTGTGTGTGTGTGTGTGTGTGTGTGATTTAATTAGAATGGAATAATAATAATGATGCTTGTTATTATGAGGCTGCACAATGGTGGACTATTTTTAAATTGTCTCAGAATTGTGCTCTGGGATCCCGGCTTTCCTTAAAAAAAAGAAGTCTCCAGTCCTTGTGGTTACAAATAGTGCTGCCAAAATGTGAATTGAATGAAAAGTGTCAGGTGCCTGATAGGTGTGAAAAGCCCCATGCAGCTCAATGAGATGTTAACTCTGAATCATAATGACTACCCTTGAATATAGTTTAAGGCAAGACAGGGCCACTGCGGTCATCTAGTCTGACCTCCTGTATAACACAGGCCGTGGGACTTCGATTCATTAATTCCTGTTTGACCTACAGCAGATCTTTTAGAAAAACAACCAAGCTTGATTTAAAAATTTCCAGTGATGGAGCCTCCACCACGACCCTTGGTACATTGTTCCAGTGGTCAGGTACCCTTACTGTTAAAAAAGTGCACCTTATTTCCAGGCTGAATGTGTTCAGCCATTGGTTCTCATTATACTTAGCGTGCTAGACTAAAGAACTGTCTGGTATCACGTTTTTGTTCCCCAGGTAGGTACTCCTAGCCTGGGATCAGGCCACACTTTGGTAAGCCATGTGGTGCTCTGACTTCTGCGACAGAACTGTCACTATCGTGGGGATGATTAACTAGGCTGAGCCCCCGCCTCTGGGGACAGTGGAAAGCAGGATGTGTTGCTGACCTTAGCCCAGCCCTTTGCCTATTCTCTGACTTTGCCCTTCTTTTTTGTTTGTGCAACAGTAGCACTTGAGTCCTGATCCCTAACTGAGGCCCCTCATTGCACTAGCGCTGTACACAACAACCAGGTCTGCGGCAAACAGAAGCAGGGAGCCCACTGTAGGCGTGAGCTGACTAGTGTAATACGCAGCAGTTGCGACATGCCAGCTGCCTAGCCAATTTGTGGCAGCATCTGCTTCGCCGTTGAAGTTTGATGCCCCTCCAGCTTGCTCGTGGCACCTGAGGGACTTTGCTCGTGCCGCCCCCACATTACAGAGCCTCATGCACAAACACAAACGCACATGACATACAAATGCAATGCAAACAAAAATCCAGTGAAACAATGGGCAGGACAAGCTAGTGTAAAAAACAGTATACATTGTATACATGCACGCACATGCCGACACACACACTAAAGACATGCATCCATGCACGCACACACACAGCATGGGTTCATACACGGACATGAACACACACGATGGACATACATGGCTGCACCCACCATAGTCATGGATTCATATATACATGCACTCACACACTCTAGACACAAGAATGCAGGTGTGCACATATGCCCAAAACACACTCATGCGATAGACATGTGGATGCACACACACTTGTCAGCCTCATGGACAGGTATGTCTGCATGCACACAGCCTGTAGACATGGATGCATGCTTACAAACCCAAACACATGTGGGCATACTCCCCCGCCTCCGGGCTGGTGCAAGGATATTGTGTGCCCTAGGCGAAACTTCCACCTTGCGCCCTCCCCCACTCCTTCCCCTCCCCCCGGAACATCGCTTATTATAAACTTTCAGAAATGAATCCTGCATAATCTGGCATTGTTCATTAGAATTAATACAAGGGGGTCAGAGGAGATGATCACAATGGTCCCTTCTGGTCCGAGGGACGCTATGAGCAAGGAGGAGGCTGAGAATGCCCCCAGCTTGCAGGGTCTCTAAACGTTCCCAGGCTCTGAGTACTTTGCCCTCCGGGGGGGACCCAGGGGCAAGGAGGGCAGAGTCGGGCTCTCCCAGGGAGCAGGTGAGCATCTCCCTAGGGATCAGGGCCGGCTCCCCGCATTGGCACAGAGCCACCAGGGGTGGGTTGGTGTTTGGAAGCGGCACCTGCACCAACCCTTTCCCCTCCGTCATGCTGCAGGGTTTAGTTTTACTTTCCCTCGCCCCAGGAGGCTGTGCCCGGCCCCAGGCTCGGCGCGTTGGAGGGCGAAGCTCATCTGAGCTCAGGACCACGTCCTGCCTCCCCCAACGACTCCATCCCTTGGCCGCGCTGGTTGCTGCGCCCAGCCGGCTGTCTCCTCCTTGCTCCGCTGCAGGCTCCCACTGACCATCCTGCGTGGCGCCCCTTGCTGCAGCGGTGGGTTTGTTATGGAGGCCTCGCTCCCCGCCCTGCCCCACTCAGCTGACCCCCCTGATGCCAGACACCACTTTTTGGTGCCCTCAAATCTTGGCGCCCTAGGCGGCTGCCTAGCTGGCCTAGTGGTAACACCAGCCTGCCCCCCACAGCCATACACAGACACGCATGCTAGAAAAAGGCTGTAGACTCAGAGTTACAACTAGATTTCACATCCCTCCAGCTCTGGGTGCTGTTGGGGTGTGGGGCTCCGGTCCAGGCACCTCTCTGACACACACACACACACACACACACACACACACACACACACACACACACACACACAGGCATTGTTGGCTCGAGGTCGCCTTGCTGCGAGGAGCGGGGGGAGTTGCAGAGTCAGCAGCCCACACATCTGCAGCGAAGGATCCATGGTACGATGATATTAATCAGTGTTTTTCTATTGGAATTTGGCAGGCTCCCGATGCTCGCAGCTGTGACTGCATCCTGGGAAATAAGCTCCAGCAGTGCAGTCAGCAAACTCTACCCCCTCCGTCCCTAATCTCTACACCTTCTCGCCCCCAAAAAAACCAACCCTCCCCCCCGCAGGCGCATTGCAGACTCCCAGCTGTTCCCTGCACCCATGATTTGCAAGTAGGCTGAATCTGTAGAGAAGAACTTTGCTTGCTGAGGCTCTCCCCCATGCCCTGCTTTCCATCCACTCTAGCACCTCCTGGCATTGATTGCCGCTTCGGAGGTCATTGGTGGCTCTACCCTGAAAATGATCCAGTGGCTTAAACTAGCTTAATCCCCAATGGCAAGACCCCGAGGTTCACCCATTGCCATTGCTGTAGCACTGGGAGAGCCTTGCTAAGCCAAGAGACTGAGATCAGCCCCGTTGGGCTAAGTAGTACCCTCTCCGGTGGTCAGGCTGCTGTGTCCAATCCCTGGGGGCCCCCAGCTTCAGTGCAGGCGGGATGTGGGGTACAGGTGTGCCTCAGTGAATTCCCCATTGAGGGGCTTTTGCTGACCCAGCCCCTGGTGGGTGAGGAGAAATCTCAGCGGAGCTGGACTCTGTTGAATCTGAGGTTCAGGTGGGCCCAGACCCTGACACCGATGGAGATGGCGTCCTCTGCTTTGGGGATTCACTGAGTGATGCCGGGAGAGATTCCCTGTTATTGCATGAGCTGATTGAGTGGTTGGCAGAGCCAGAGGCACAAAGCCCTTCCACAGCCTGTATTAGCAGGAGCAGGAAATCAGGCACCAAGCAGCCCTGTTTTCTCCAGCAAGTGGGTGGCACAGCGCGTGCTGCTGAACCAGGCGAGCACCAGTCGCTGCACAAGTCTGTCCTCTGGCTGCTGCCCTAATTAAGTAGCTGTGGGGCTCACACATGGCCCCCGGGGTCTCTGGCTGATGCTGACCTATTGTTCGTCCTGAGGGTGGCCACCACCCTCGGCCAAGGCTGCAGCAGGTGAGTGAAGGAATTAGTTGGAAGCTGGACATGGCCGGTGCACAGAGTAAATAATT
Source organism: Gopherus flavomarginatus (assembly GCF_025201925.1). Classification (NCBI taxonomy): domain Eukaryota; kingdom Metazoa; phylum Chordata; order Testudines; family Testudinidae; genus Gopherus; species Gopherus flavomarginatus. The sequence goes on along the minus strand of NC_066618.1, from coordinate 298,284,248 downwards.
ACACCAACCCACTGTGCTAAGACAGCACAATCCAGCTGAGGAACACCACACTCTTTACAAGCACTGAAGTAGTTCTCCTCACAAGAGCCCTGCAGAGTGAGGCAGGAGTCCTGGCAGAGGCAGCAGGGGGCCAGGGCCAGGGCCAGGACCTGTGTGTGGAAGATCTGATTTCTAGTCCCAGCTCTGCCACTGGCTCAGCATGGGTTGCGGCATAAATCATTTCCCCGCTCCGTGCCTCGGTTTCCCTAGCTGTAATATGAGGAAGATAGCACAGCCCAACCTCTGTAAAGTGCTTGGAGATCCATGGGGTAATCCCCCCGAAAGTATTGACAGCTGAATCTTACTAAAAGGCTTGTTGGGGCAGGAACCACTCTGTGTGTGTGTGTGTGTGTGTGTGTGTGTGTGTGTGTGTGTGTGTTAGAGAGAGAGAGAGAGAGAGAGCGAGCTAGCACAAGGAGGCCCCCGTCCCTGTTTGAGTCTCCTGGGGGGATACAGCAATAACAATCATAACCCAGACCGCCAGCCTCCTTTCCCATGCCTTACGTTCAGGGTTTCCCTGCATCCCAGTAAGAGAACGACATTAATGGAAGTAAAACTGAGACTGTCCCCGAACAAGCATCCCAGTAGTGGGATCTGTGGGGCCGTGGAATAGTTTCCTGAGTGAAGTAGCAGACGCCTCGGTGTGTGGGTCACTTAAAATGGGTCAGTATACAACACAGAGCGATGATGCACAGGAAGGATGGAGCCTGCTGGGGGTTGCAGGTGGCTGATACAGTGCAGGGTGATATACAGGAGGGATGGATCCTGTATTGAGTCAATGGCTGATACAGCACGGGGCGATACGTAGGAGGGAGGTATCCTGCACGAGGCCTGGCATTGCCTCATAAGGCTATCTAGGCCTCTCTGTTGTTCTAATCCCGGTGCTATTGTGGCCCGACAGGACTGTGGCTTTTTGGTTTTGTGTTGTGCCTTTTCCTGTGGACACTGGCTTGTGCAGGGGGGATGAGGAGGAGTCAAGTGCGGAGGGAGCGGTTCCTCAGAGCAGGCTGCCGCTCGCTCCCAGTCCCGCACTGTGTTGTGGAGTAAGCAGCACTCACTTATTCTCTTTGATTTTGCTCTTTTTGTTGTTGCTATTTTTCATGTTTCCCCAGTGTTGGCAGTTTTCTCATGCCTCCCCTCCCCTTGGGTTACAATAGCAACCTGAAACCAGGAATCGTTGGGTTGCAAAGGATCTTTAGTGGGTCGTTCCCTCCAGCTTCCTGCTCTGTGGCATCCTCCAGAGACTAACGCAGAGTTATTAACTGTCCCCTCTTCCCACAGCAACACACACGCGCGCACACACACACACACACACACTCTGGCCTTGCTAGCAATGGCCTGTGACATTCCTGGGCTCCATGCTGGACAACGTATAGCCCCCCCACGCTGTTCCTTTTGTAAATTCATTATTTTTAAATTCCTCCATGTAAAGTCAAAGGATGGACAACCAACCTCCAGGGGCCTGGGGCTTGCTTCTAAATGGCAGGCAAGGGGCTAGCAGAATTCTGGCATTTCTGGGGCAGGCAGGGCGTGTAATTCAGAGCACTGCAGCATTCTGGGAGTGGGTTGGGGGCAGAATTCAGAGCACTGTGGCATTCTTGGAGTGGGTTGGGGGCAGAATTCAGAGCACTGCAGCATTCTGGGAGGTGGTTGGGGGCAGAATTCGGAGCACTGCAGCATTCTGGCAGTGGGTTGGGGGCAGAATTTGGAGCACTGCGGCATTCTGGGAGGTGGTTGGGGGCAGAATTCGGAGCACTGCAGCATTCTGGCAGTGGGTTGGGGGCAGAATTTGGAGCACTGCGGCATTCTGGGAGTGGGTTGGGGGCAGAATTTGGAGCACTGCGGCATTCTGGGAGTGGGTTGGGGCAGAATTCGGAGCACTGCGGTATTCTGGGAGTGGGTTGGGGGCAGAATTTGGAGCACTGCGGCATTGTGGGAGCGGGTTGAGGGCAGTATTTGGAGCACTGCGGCATTCTGGGAGTGGGTTGGGGGCAGAATTCAGAGCACTGCGGCATTGTGGGAGCAGGTTGAGGGCAGTATTTGGAGCACTGCTGCATTCTGGGAGTGGGTTGGGGACAGAGTTGCGAGCGCTGCGGCATTCTGGGAGGACGTTTGGGGGAAATCTCCACCTTGGTTCTATCACTGCAGGGGAACACTACTGGTTTCCATTCTGCTGGGGATCATGTCTAGCACAGACTCTAGTTGTGTCCTTGGCCAGCCTTGTTACTATGAAGTGTAAAACCTGTGTTGTGCCATCTCCTGATAGTGCACAGCGTGGTGCACAGGAGGGATGGATCCTGTTACATCTTCTGCTCTCGTTCCATTGCTTGTACAGCTAGATGAGAGAAGCAGCCGTCTGTCCCCTCTGGAAATGGGATACCGGCTCCTGGCAGCTCCATCTTTTTGACAGGTCAGCCCTTAGCTTTTCTGACCAGTCTCCTAATGACAACCCATTCCGTTTCTGTGGCACCTTCCAATCCAGTCATCTTGGGGAGAGAGTAGGGTGAGCAGATGTCCCAATTTTATAGGGACAGTGCCTGATTTTTGGGGCTTTTTCTTATATAGGCACCTATTACCCCCCACCCCGTCCCGATTTTTTACACTTGCTGTCTGGTCACCCTAGGAGAGAGTTTCACAAGCCTTAGTGCATTAATTCCCTGCTGTGAGGCAGAGCATTATTATTGTCCTCATAAGTGACTGGCTCAGTGGGCCTAAGTGACTGAGACACTGGCAGAGTCTCGAAGAGAACCCAGGAATCCTGGCTCCCAGTGTCGGGCTGGAGTCGCTCAGTCAGAGTGGGTGGGGGTGTATGGAATTGCTGGTTGTTTAGTCAAATGCAGCTATAGGCGATTGTAGAGACTGGGTTCGTGCTGTGCTTTCTTTGACTTGTACGGGGCATATGGGGCCTTTCAATGGGCTTTGGATCAGGCCCACAGAGTGTTGCCATTGACCTCAGTGGGGCCAGGCATTCATTCAAATACTGATATTCTGTGATGGAGTAGGGGCTGTCTGGGTGGGGAATGGGAGAGCAGGGGAGGACTTTAGGGGATGGACCACACCGGAGCTGTAACCTGAGCTAAGTAAGGGAGGGGAAAGGTCAACACCTTTGCCCGGGAAGGGGGAACAAAGGAAGGGAGTGGCAGGAGGGAAGCAGTTTGAGTTTGGGCTTGGGGCTGTGTGAGCGGAATTCAGGGTATCCTAGCTAGGATCCAAGCACCCTGAAAGCCCAGAAGGACTCGATGGAGGGGTCCTGACTTGTGCCTGCAAGCTCTGCTGTAACCTGTGTTCCTGTTGTCCAATAAACCTTCTGTTTTACTGGCTGGCCGAGAGTCACTGTGGGTCCCAGAAAGAGGGGTCCTCTGCGACAACTGGTGGCAGCGGTGGGATATACTGCACCCCATGGACGACGCTTCCTGTAGTAAGTGACTGGGGAGCAATAAAACGAAGAGGTGATTAACCCCTGGGAGTGTGTGCCCAGTGAGAAGGACTTTGCAGTAACAGGGTCCCCTGGGGGATTGCAGCGAGCAGTCCCAGGGGCGGAGGAGTCTACAGCTCGACCCTGGCAGAGAGGTGGTGACCTCAAGAAGGGCTGGTGCACTAGGGGTCCCCCTGGAAACCGTGGGGAGTGGCGAGCACCCCGGCCTGTGAGTGCCCAGCAGGAAGTTGTATGCCAAGTGGTGCAAGTGCGACCTGCTGGAGTTGTGCAAGCAGAGAAGGCCGCTCCTGAGGGAGAGTCAGTGGTGGAGTATGTCCTGACCTTCCGGGAAAGACTGGCCGAGCTCATGGGCCTGACCAGGGAGAATCTGGCCCGAGCCCAGAGGAGGCAGAAGGTCTGGTATGACCTCACGGCACGGGCCCGTGCCTTCGCCACCGGGGATCAGGTGATGGTTCTCATCACTGTGAGGAGAAACAAACTCCAGGCCGCCTGGGAAGGGCCCTTCAAGGTTATCAAGCAACTGAATGAGGTAAACTATGTGGTGGAGCCGGGCACATCACCGTCGGGTGTACCATGTGAACATGATGAAACCATACTATGACGGGGAATGTGGTGCTGGCCGTGTGTGGACATTGGGAGGGGCAGGGAGATGACCCCTTAGTGGATCTATTCCCTGGGACAAAAGCTGGTTCCCCCCTGGAGGCAATTCCCCTCTCTGATCAGCTGACCCCGGGCCAGCACGCTGAGATCAGGGGGGTGCTGCATCTATACTGACAGCTGTTTTCCAACCAGCCTGGATGCACTAATTTGACTGTCCACCGGGTGGAGACCGGGTCACATCCCCCTATAAGATGCTCCCCTTTTTGGGTCACTGGTAAAACTGCCCAGGATCTTGAAAGAGAGGTCAGGGACATGCTGGCTTTGGGGGTGATCCAGCCATCTTCCAGCCCTTGGGCCTCGCCAGGGGTGCTGGTCCCCAAGAAGGATGGGTCAATCCGGTTCTGTGTGGGCTATCAAAAGCTCAATGCCATTACCGTATCTGATGCCTACCCCATGCCCAGGCCTGACGAGCTCCTAGACAAGCTGGGAGGTGCTCGGTACCTCACCACTATGGATCTTACAAAGGACTACTGGCAAGTGCCGCTGGATGCAGATGCCAGGCTGAAATCGGCCTTTATCACCCCTCTGGGGCTCTACGAGTTTCTGACCGTGCCCTTTGGCCTCAAGGGAGCACCAGCCACCTTCTAGCGCCTGGTGGATCAGCTACTGAGGGGGATAGAGAGTTTTGCCATGGCGTATATTGACGACATTTGCGTCTTCAGCCAGATCTGGGAGGACCACATGTCCCAGGTTAAACAAGTCCTGGACCGACTCCAAAAGGCTGGGTTAACCGTAAAGGCTGAGAAGTGCAAGGTGAGGATGGCTGAAGTATCTTACCTGGGCCATCGGGTGGGGAGCGGCTGCCTGAAGCCGGAACCAGCCAAGGTGGAGGTGATCAGAGACTGGCCTGCTCCCCAAACCAAAAAGCAGGTCCAAGCCTTTATTGGGATGGCGGGGTACTATCGAAGGTTCGTGCCCCACTTTAGTGCCATAGCTGGCCCCATCACTGAACTGTGCAAAAAGGGGAAGCCAGACAAGGTGATCTGGACTGAGCAGTGCCAGGAGGCTTTCCGGGCGCTGAAGGAGGCTCTGGTTAGTGGCCCAGTTCTGGCAAACCCAGATTTTGACAAACCCTTTATGGTGTTCACCAACGCCTCAGACACGGGACTAGGGGCGGTGTTAATGCAGGAGGATGAAAAGGGGGAGAGACACCCCATCGTGTACCTGAGTAAGAAGCTGCTACCCCAGGAGCAAAACTACGTGGCCATCGAGAAGGAATGCCTGGCCATGGTGTGGGCCCTTAAGAAGCTAGAGCCATATCTCTTTGGGCGACACTTCACCGTGTACACCGACCACTCTCCCCTGACCTGGCTGCACCAGATGAAAGGAGCCAACGCCAAGCTCCTGCGGTGGAGCCTGCTCCTGCAGGACCATGACATGGACGTGGTCCATGTGAAGGGAAGTGCCAACCTGATAGCGGACGCGTTGTCCCGGAGAGGGGGCCCTGAACTTCCCCAGGTCACTGGGCAGAGTGACCCCGCTCAGTTCAGTCTCGAAGGGGGGAGAGATGTAATGGAGTAGGGGCTGTCTGTGTGGGGAATGGGAGAGCAGGGGAGGACTTTAGGGGATGGACCACACTGGAGCTGTAACCTGAGCTAGGTAAGGGAGGGGAAAGGTCAACACCTTTGCCCGGGAAGGGGGAACAAAGGAAGGGAGTGGCAGGAGGGAAGCAGTTTGAGTTTGGGCTTGGGGCTGTGTGAGCGGAATTCAGGGTATCCTAGCTAGGATCCAAGCACCCTGAAAGCCCAGAAGGACTCGGTGGAGGGGTCCTGACTGTGCCTGCAAGCTCTGCTGTAACCTGTGTTCCTGTTGTCCAATAAACCTTCTGTTTTACTGACTGGCTGAGAGTCACTGTGGGTCCCAGGAAGAGGAGTGCAAGACTGGACTCCCCACCCTCCGTGACACACTCCACTCCTGAAGTCAGTGGGGATATGACCAGTATGTGGAGCAAGAAAAGCCTTCGATACGTGTCCTCTTTTCCCTCTGTTGTCATCCCCACTCCCTTTGCGTTTCTAGCCCATGTCTCCTCTCTGCCCCTCTACACCGGGGGTTGGTGCGGGAGCCTTCTCCTCTGCAGCTCATGCTGTCTGGATCAGCTTTTCCTGGCCTCATGGAGCCTCCCTTGTTTTCCAGATCTCAGCAGGCACATTTTTCTGCCCTCGTCCAAAAACCCTAGGCAGGGACCCCAGTAATCACAAAACTGGCTGAAAAACTGTGAGCTATGGGCGGGGGGGAAGGAATCGGGTGGTTTGAGTTTATCTTCTGGTTTATGAACTTCCCTTGCACCCCCTCTGTGTGTGTGTAATTTACAACCAAAATAAACACATGATGTGCACACGCAGATGGGCCCCAGCCTCCTCTGCAGCTGCTCCCTCGCCCTGCCCAGAGCCCTCCCCAGCTCTCCACTCTTCCTAGCAGGCTCCTCCAGCCTCCAGTCCTCTGGTATATAAGGCTCCTGCAGCTGTCCCCAGCGTGCAGGGGAGGGGCCTGTCTCTGGTCTCCTGCCCGCTGCCCCAGCTGCCCGTGTCTCAGGGCCAGAGGGGAAAACTGCAGGGGGTTGAGGCAGTAGTCCCAAGATGCCTGTTTGCTTGCAAGAGCCGCCTGAAATCACAACAAGGTTGCAAGTGTTGGCAGCACCACGTTGATTTCTCTCACCCCGTGATTATTCACTATTCAGCTCCAGCTCCCTGGTATTTAATGGTGTAAGAGGCAGCGGGACGCTGCGTGGTGAGAGACACCAGGCGGGATAAAGCTGAAGGGCAGAGGAGAAAGGAATCAGGCAGAGCTCTCAATCTGGGGGACTTGGGCCCCTCTAAGAAATGCAGTGGCAGACCTGTTAGACGAGCCCCTGCCCAGTTAAGCAGAGAGGCAGTGTGAGCTAGTGGGCAGGGCACTGGACTGGGAATCAAACAGTAATATTAATAAAGTCTAGGCCGTTGTGAAAGCGCTTGAATGTATATAACTCCAGTGGGATATTGAGGTGGCCTTGCAAAAGAAAAGAAATGTAGCGACTATAAAGAAAGTCTGAATGTTTTTCAAATAATTTTAAAGGTCCCTCCCCCTTTATTGCAAAGCTTTTTGACATGCATCGGGCAATGCGCAGCGTGCAAACCGCACCCATAGCGTGCACACGCCACGCCTGTTCTGTCTTTCAGTGTGTACTGTGTGTATACACAGGAGTGCCTTGCTGCATGCTAAACATGCAGCGTTCTTGGAGGGTATCCCATGGTCCTTTGCTTCCGTGCTGAGCAATGTGCATCCTGGGATTTTTTTTTTTTAACTAGGAGTTGTGGGATGCAGAGCAGAAACCAGTCAGGTTCAAGCTTAAAAAAAAATAAAATCCCATGTTCCCTCTGGCTCCGCCCCTCGCTGCGTTTGTGGGTGAAGACAGTGCTATTTTTGAATTGCTGTTGGCCAGCATGGACCCAACAATGCTCTGCTCCATACCTACCAAGACGCAAAGGCTGCTTGGGCTGTATTTCAGCACTCAGATCTAAACGAATTCAGCTTTCGACTTTGCCCGTCGCACCACCGAGCAGATGCTACGGCATCAGCAGCAGGCGGAGATTCAGTGGTGAGGGAAGCAGAACGAGGACAATGAAGAGGAGGACACTGACCAGTTGGTGTTAGAAACCCTATACATATATATTTTTTTATTACAAACGTTTCTGTGTGGAAAATCAGCAGCGAAATCATCCTGCCTGAGCATTGTGAGATTTTCCCAGGGCTCCCCCAATATGCCCGAGGCTCCTGGACATGGGCCCCCTGTGCATTAATCTGCCACTGCAATAGCTGCAGAGCTCAGGATCCCGCTTCCCAGGGTGCCCGGAATGCCGAGCGGAGATGGAATACGTGGGGAGCTACCACCAGAGCCAGTCAGAAGCCAGCGCTCAGAGACAAAGAGGTCCGTTTACATTCGGTTGTTGGCTGTTGGTGGAGTGGGGCAGAGGGAGACGCATTACAGCCTGGGAGGTGCCCATTAACACTGAGACCAAAGACCCGGTAAGAATCCCCATGCAAGGTCATGCATTTAGGGATTAATAACAAGAATTCTGGTTATAAATTGAGGACACATCAGTTGGAAGTAACAGAGGAGGAGAAGGACCTCGGAGTATTGGTTGTCCACAGGATGACTATGAGCCGCCAATGTGATATGGCCGTTAAAAACCTAATGCGGTTTTAGGATGCATCAGGCGAGGTATTTCCAGCAAAGATAAGGAGGTATTAGTACTGTTACACAAGGCACTGGTGAGACCTCATTTGGAATACTGTGTGCAGTTCTGGTCTCCCATGTTTAAGAAGGATGAATTCAAACTGTAACAGGTTCAGAGATGGGCTACTAGGATGATCCGAGGAATGGAAAATCTGTCTTATGAAAGGAGACTCAAAGAGCTTGGCTTGTTTAGCCTAACCAAAAGAAGGCTGAAGGGGGATATGATTGCTCTTTACAAATATATCAGAGGGATTAATATTAGGTAGGGAGAGGAATTATTTAAGCTTAGTACCAATGTGGACACAAGAACAAATGGATATAAACTGGACACTAGGAAGTTTAGACTTGAAATTAGATGAAGTTTTCTAACCATTAGAGGAGAAAAGTTCTGGAACAGCCTCCCAAGGAGAGTAGTGGAGGCAAAAGACATATCTGGCTTCAAGACTAAGCTTGATAAGTTTATGGAGTGGATGGTATGATGGGATAGCCTAATTTTGGCAATTAATTTGGCAACTGATCTTTGATTATCAGCAGGTAAATATGCCCAGTGGTCTGTGATGGGATGTTAGATAGGGTGAGATCTGAGTTACTACAGAGAATTCTTTGCTGGGTGCTGGCTGATGAGTCTTGCCCACATGCTCAGAGTTTAACTGATCACCATACTTGGGATTGGGAAGGAATTTCCCTCCAGGGCAGATTGGCAGAGGTTTTTCGCCTTCCTCTGCTGCATGGGGCATGGGGCATGGGTCACTTGCTGAAGGATTCTCTGCAGCTTAAAGTCTTCAAATCACGATTTAGAGTTTGTTGCAGGAGTGGGTGGGTGAGATTCTGTGGCCTGCACTGGGCAGGATGTCAGACTAGATGATCATAATAGTCCCTTCTGACCTTAAAGTCTATGAGAGGGCCGGTTCCAGGAGCAACTTCACAGGGTGCAGCGCCGTTTCTGGGTTCGGCAGGCAGCATGGTCTGATGGAAAAGGGTCATTCTCTGGACCTGGGCCAGCAGAGAGAGAAATTTAGCGCCGGGGGGGGGCTGCCTTTTTGGAGATATGTGCTGAACTGACTCTGAAGCTGCAGCGGCAAAATAAAAACGTGGTGCCCCATGCCCATTGGAGAAGCCGGTCCCCACACTGGCCGCCCCACAGGCTACCGGTCCATAGACAACTGATTCAGCGGAGGGTGGGGGGCAACTGCTGGGGTCATTGCCATACTGGTGTGTGATGCCGTGGAGCAGGTACTATCTTACTGGCACGGGCAGTGGGTGAACCGGCCATTGAGGGAGGCTAGCCACAGCCCCTCCCCTTCTACTCGAGGTCCCTTTCCTCTCCCTCCCCTTCTGCTCTCCCTCCCCCGGCAGAGCCCAGAGCACCCTCCTCCACGGCTGCCTGCTGGAGTCCATGTGTCCCAGCAAGAGGCAGGATTTATAAACACAACAGTGTATTTCTCCATGGTGCGCCGAGGGCAGACTGACCACCGGGATAAGTTCACTGGAGTGTGCTCTGGAAGGGTTCACGGTGCTATGATCTTTCAGAGTTCAGTTGTAGTCGCATTACTGGAGATGACTTTCTGTCCCCAGGATGGGGTGGACACTAATGGTGTGTGAAGATTGCTCTGGTTATTCTGGGAGGACTGGCTTGTGCCCTGCTTCCCTGGCTAATGCAGCCATTCACAGGCCACTTGGACAGAAGACAGGAATTCTTTAACTCCCGCCTTGGCTGGGGCAGAGCGGCAGGGAGCTGCGTTGGGCCATTCCAAAGGAAGGCGGTGCTGTGTGCGAACTAGGTTGGCGGCAGCAGGAGGAAACTTCAGCCATTCTCTTTGTGGGTAAGGGAGCAAACCTCGCCGCTGCGCGGAAGGCTGAGGTGTACGGACTTGCTCAGTGGTTTGAGCAGCTGGGAAGGTGTCGCAGAGAAAATGGAAACAGTTCAGGGAGGAGTCTCAGGGCTGCTTCCTGTTCTGAGGGTGAGTCTCCTGCCTGCGAATGTGCATGGAGAAGGGGCTGGGACGGCCGTGGCGATGGGACGCTGTTCTGTAAAACCTGTGAATTATTTCCTTGGGGTTAGAGGGCTTGTCTACGCTACTGCTTACGTCCATGTAACTTACGTCGCTCAATGGTGTGGAAACACCCCCCCACACCCCAGAGCAACACTAGTTATAGTGACTTGAAGTGGTGTCCACACTGCGTTCTGTTGGCAGGAGACGCTCTCCTGTCGGCACAGCGCTGTCTTCACCGGCAGCCCAGTAGCCTAGACTAGACCTACAGATTTTTTCTGCATGAAATGCCGGGTTGAGGCCTTGTCGGGGATGATTTTTAAATGGGGTTTTATTAGGAAACAGCAATCGATTCTGTAACAGACCAAAAATAAAGGTTTACGTGAGCCAACGCTAAACCAACAATAGTTTATTGGGAAATACACTAGGGGAAAAAAGCCTATTAAGTCAGAGCTGTAAAAGAAACCTTTCAGTTTTGGCTTCACTGGTGTTTTGCTTAAAGTGCGACCGTGCAGGGCATAACGGGGTTGGGTGTGGGGCTTAAAGTCGCAGGCCGATATACAGCTTGGCTCTGTCTCTTTTTGTTTGCGGGGCTTCTGGGGCTTGAATGTATCAGGGCTCAAATGTCTTTGCACATGGGGGGGGAGGTTCTCAGACTATACTGAGCCATCTGCTGGACCCCATGTGCCTGTCATCCGCCCCCACCCCAGTAAGATGCAGGATTTGAAAACAGAGAGGGGAATTCTCCATGGTGCTCCAAGGGCTGGCTAGCCACTGGGATAAGTTCACTGCAGGGTGCTCTGGCAGGGTTCACGATGCTAAGATCTTTCAGAGCTCTGTTCTATTTGCATTAATGGAGAAGGGACTTTCTGCCCTTAGGATCACTGTGGGCTCAAAAAGAGTTGGGCTCCCGGTGCAATTTTCCTTTGTGCCCAGAGGTTGGCTCTGCAAGGGGAATGGCTTCTGGGAGTATCAGGGGGCACTGTTAGAGCAGGGAGGAGTCGCTGGCATCCCCAGTAACCTGTATGGTCCAGGGTCTGAAGAACACGGGAGGGGCCTGGCGTACGGGACTGCAGCACCAGCATGCGATGGAGCAGAGCATTTTGACTTAGGATTGCCTCTGCATCTCCCACCGGGTGGCACATCCTGCCAGGGCCATGCTTTCTGTGGTAGCTTTCATACTGTCCTTGGTCCCTTCCACGATCTCCATGGAGAGCGCTGTTTCTGTTTCCTCTGGGTCACAGAATCTCAGGGTTGGAAGGGACCTCCGGAGGTCATTTAGTCCAACCCCTGCTCAAAGTAGGACTAATCCCCAGACAGATTTTTACCTGAGTTCCCTAAATGGCCCCCTTAAGGATTGAATTTACAACCCTGGGTTTAGCAGGCCAATGCTCAAATCACTGAGCTATCCCTCCCTCCCGTATGGGTCCTTGTATGGTGCCTCCACCAGAACTCCCTTGGTTTTCCTTTAGGACCCTGTGGTGAGCTCTGAGAACATCTCATCAGGAGTCTTACGGCAGCTGCTCTGTGACGGGCAGAGACCTTGCCCAAAATGGTCTGGCTGCTGCAGGTGTTGTGGCTGGGGGAGTGTGGGAAAACAGTCTGTTATTGTTTGTATTCCAGACAGGGCATTATAGCAGTTTTGTGTGTGTGTGTCTGTGTGTGCCGTGGGGGGTGGAATTATGTTCTTGGTATTCCCTGAGGCACTTCTGTGCTGTCGGTTGGAGGAATAAGGGGGATATCGGGGGAGAGGGGCTGGTTAGTAATCCCATCTCCACCCCCTTCAGGCTGTCCTGACTCTCGGCAACGTTACACTGAGGAGGCAGTGTGCCCAGGAGGCAGAGAACGGCCTTATTCAAAGGGCAAAGATACTCTGTGAATTGATTCACCAGGGTGGTCCCCCCGGAGTGCTGCAGGATTTCGAGCCGTTCCAGGGGCAAGGACCACACTGTCATGCCCTATAAGGGGTGCAGCCAAATCAAGCCATTTCTTGGTCTTCAGTTCTGCTTTATCTCCGTGAAGGCGTGGTGAAAAGGCAGAGTGATTGTCAGCTTCTGCAGTGATTGTCAGCTCTTTTCCTGTAAGACTGCGTGTTACGGGGCATTTTAACCTCAGTGGGGAGCAGTAATGGTCGTACCTCTATGGGCATGCCATGCTGCTAACCAAACTCTTTTGCCTGCAACCGCTGTCTTGATAAACTGCTGAATTTTGCACAAATGGATGTTTTCATCAGTCAAATCTACCATGAGACCTGAGCTGCTGGCCACCAATTGGAGATGGCAAACGGGTGCTGCATGGAGGGTTGTTTACTGGGTAGGACAGATTAGGGAAGGGGAAAGGAAAATAGGCGGATGGGTGCGAGCTCTCCAGGGTATGGGCCATCTGGGAATGGACAGTGTGGGCTGAGCAGACAGTGTGGGTCGAGGGAGGGATAGAGACAGGTACTTACATCCACCAGGGGATCTGTCTTTTAGGTCCCAGCAGGGTTGATGGCTGGGAATTGGGCTTGGCTGATGCAGGGCAGGAGTTGGGCACCATATTTGCAGGCCAGGAATCGGGCTGGATTTCATCCTGGCCACTTCTGGGTACTAAGACCCAAAGAGATCCCGGCTGTCAGGGGACAGTTCTTCTCCAGCTTTGTTCTGCTCTCCTCTGATGGGTCTTGCCGGATATTTTGTGGGGTGGGGAGGGAAGAGAGCAGACAGCAGGTTACACAAGCTTTCTGGGTTATGTACTTGTGCAAAAGGCTGTCCAGTTCCTCAAATACTGGACAGGTCACATGTCCCCTGCTGGCTGTTTACCTTACATCCCTCGTTTTAGTATAGATCCTGCTTGCTCTTTCTCTGACTCTGCTTGCCCTCTGGGTCATGACCCCGCGTGGACATCTGCTTTGCCATGTTCACAAACAGATCTTCATGCTCGGAGCAGGCCACAAGAACTTCCTACACTGATGCACTCCCCAGATGACAATGAGCTCCAGGGTCTCAGCACTGGCTAGCTCCGGGGGGCTGCATGAGGCATGTTGTGGGGATTCAGAACTGCTACTGCAGCAATATCACAAGCATGCCGGCACGCTCAAATCCAGGAGCAAATGGTCAAAATCTGACCTTGTGCCAGGTTTTAAATAGGGGAAGGATCGTCCTGGGAACTTGACATCAGAGTAGGGGAGGGCAGATGGGTCCAGAACAGTCGCCTGCAACGCAGCAGGGGTAACCACTGGAGATGTGCAAAGAGTGGCGCAGAGCGCTTGTGTGCACCCCAACAATACACCGAACTATTTGAGTTCACACCAAACTTAGTCCGCTTTGCAAGAGGGCTCCAGGGTTCTCAGCAAATGTGGAGCTCGTGCGCTGTGATGGATTGCATCGGGGTAAGTGTACATTCTCAAACCAGATTAACGTGACTTGATCCTGTTTAAAACCCCTGGGTAGACAAGCCCTTAGACTGTCAGGAATGTCAAATCTGGCCCTTCCTGATTTTTCTGGAGAACTCATTGGAGGTCCCAGAAAAGTGAATGGACTCTGAACAGAAGGGGTGAGCATTTTTAATTTTTAATGGTGAGATTTTTTCTCCCAGCGGTCTGTTGGGTGTTTGTGTTAAATAGGGGTTGACCAAAAACGACGACAACAAAAAAGACTCTGAAATGGAGTGAATAAAAATCATTACCCCTTTCAATAAGATTTCCATGGCTTATCAACTCGGATGCTATTACCGTGCCAGTTCTCCAGTCAACCATAGAATCGTCCAGGAAGATCTGTGTAGAGAAGGCCTGAACATTTGATGTAATAAACAAACAGAAGAAATAATCGTTTGAAAAAAACCCCATCAGCAACAACAACAGCAAATCTTTCAGGCCATTTTATACATAAGAAAGAAGCAGCTAAAGGCAGAGACCGGTTCTTATAACCCATTGCAGCCTGTGTTTTCAAACCCAGCCTTCTATTTCAGAGCTAGGGTCACCCCATCCTGCCCAGGAAGCATATGCTTATATGTGTTCTGTGGCTAAAGGGTCTCCGGGGCTGTCAATCAGGCATCTTTCGCCAGCTCTAAATTCACTGTAAGGAAAGAGCTATTTAAGCAAACAAAGCAAAAATTGGCCTGGGTCCATAAAGCGAAGAGCTAAGCAAATGGGGCAACTGTCAAGGGAAGTCAAATCTGTTGCCTGTCAAGATTTCTTTGAAATGAATTTGATGCAACTCCTGTTCGTGTAACATGCCCAGTGTCCAGGAGCAGGTCTAGTTTTGTTAGATGCCTCTCTTTTGTGGAGCCTGTTTTGGAAACTCAAATCAGGCCAATTTCACATCACGGGGAACATTTCGTAATAGCACTCAGCTGTACAATGCTTCAACTCAGGGTTTGCCCAAATCTGGCCATTTGTAATTATTTTTTGCACTGATGGAGCTGCATGGGAAAACCCCCCAGCTGTAGACATGGAGAGGAAGGATGGGCCAGTGGTGGGGGCATTAGCATGGTGTTGGGAGATGCAGATATAATTCTCTGCTTGGCCAGAGACTTCCTGGGTGAGCTTGGGCCAGTCCTTTAGTCTCTCTGTGCCTGGATGATGGGGCTAACAGCACGGTCCTGCCTCACAGGGGTGTTGTGAGGATGAATATGTTAAACATTGTGACATGCTCATGGTACTGTGCTAATGAAGGCCAGGCAAGTAGCTAAGCTAGACAGATGCTGCCCTGGTGTAGAAAATGACTTACGCAGCAAGTTTCCCTGTTGTTCTGTCCCCCTCCTAACTGCAGCTTAACAGCTGAGGAAACTGACATCTGGGAAATGCAGAGTCTGGTCCACGTGGAGTGGATGCTACTGGAGGGATTTGGGGGGCAAAGTTTGGTGGGTTTTGCCTCCACCCCAGCTACATGTCCGGGTCCTCTATTAGATCCACACAGGGCTGAGCTGAAGCCCTGGATCGAATGCATGCAAACCTTGAGGATGATTGGACTTGGATCCAGATCAAAACTGCCTGGCTGGGGTCTGTTTCTGGTGACTGCTTTCGGCATCAGCTCTTGGCTGCTGGGCTATACCGGAGCTGCTTTGGGAATGGCTAGTGGAGCGCTTCTGTGGCAAAACCATGTGGACCAGTGGGCCCTATCCTGGGTGAGACTGAGTGACTCCTTCTGGGTGCCCAGCACACCTCATTCCCAGAAAAGGATCTTCTGCCTGGAGAGTGCAAGTGGGTGTGTGTAGACAAGGCTTAACTCGAGAGTGCTTGATTGGCCCCCAGCAGTGCACCACGTAGACCCCAGCTCCTGCAGGACTCTTGGAAGGTTTCCAGGGAGCGTCTCTGGGGGTAGGTGCGACAGCGCAGCAGCATGTCAATCCCCGGCTGCAGTATTGTTCCCCACCCACCCGCCTTCTCCTTCCTCCATCAAATAATTAACATTGTTCTTGATGTTTTCTCCAAGCCCCCTTATCTGCCGCTTCACAGCCTCCCCCTTCCCTCGCCAAAATGAAGCCCTGTCAAGGCTCTCACCAGCTGTTAAGAGTGAGGTGTTTAGAAATGAAAGTGCCCGAGTCAGCGAGCTCTATTAAAATCCATCGGGAAGCTGCTTATTGTAACGGGGCTGCATCTTAATACAGGTTATTCCATGAAGCGAGTGAGAGAGACGGTATCTCCTATAGAGAGGGAGCGAGACGAAAACAATCTGGCTGCATTATCGTCTCCAGAAGTCAGGGGTCTTTCTCTTATTTCCAGTGACATGCACACACCGGCTGACAATCTGGAGGCAAACAAACCAAACCAAACAGAAATTAAATGGAGGAGCCTGATGAGGCTTTCTGAGCCAAACTTTCTTACTTTTCCAAACCCTGCTTGCTTTCAAAAAACCCCTGAGCTGCTGGAAGCAAAGGCCCCGGACTCTAACTTGCCTTTTCCCCTCTCCTTAGATCTCATTGCAAAGTCCCGGCAATGTTTTTGCAGGTTCTTTCTAAAGAGAATGTAATTTTCTGATGCACTTGAAAGTTGTCACAGTCAGCAGAATAGCAGCCTCCGCAACCCTACGGTAACGATCTGGCGCACGCAGGCCTAGGCTTCACGAACCGTCAGGCAATAACAGACCCGTGTGTTCCATGCAGCAATAAGAAAAAAGTGTGCAATGAAGGGAACCAAATCTCAGCAAGTGAACATAGCTTAATTTCAAGTATTCCAAGGGAACTGATAAGGGACAGAGGGTACGTGTACATTGCAAAAACAGACCCGTGGCAGCCAGTCTCAGAGCCTGGGCTCAGATTGGGGCTCATGCTACGGCACTCAAAAAAGCAGTATAGACATTCCCTCCCGGGCTGGAGCTCTGGGGTGCTGATACCTGGTGAGAGTGGCACATCTCAGAGCCCGACCAGGGTTGTCTACATGGCTGTAGTGTGAACCCGAGCATGTAGACTTTGGCTCTGAAACCCATTGCTGCAGGTTTTTTTGTTTGTAAGCGGGGTCTGAATGAATGCTTCCCTGACAGCTAGGAGGGAGGGGAAGAGACTAGAGGTGTGTTTATGTAAATACAGTTTGCTCCTGTCTGTTTACATATTCATCAGATACAGCTGTGTCCAAGGATCAGCTTTGGCTGGTTTTGGGTACAAATGACCTTAATGCTGAATGCAGAGGTCGTGAAATATGGTTCCCAATGTTGTAATTATTGTAGGAATACAGGAAAGCAGGACTCTGCTTAACCTGTCCCAAATGAGGAGGGCCACCCTCAGTTCAAAAGCACCTTGTTAAGTAGGGGTTCTAATGTCAGCACCCCATGAAAATAAGAAGGGGAGGGTGTGGGGGTGCTGGTATTGTGGAGGTTGCATGCTTTTCTGAGGTTGTCTTAGATGGGTATAATCTGTTCCTCCCTGCTGTTCAAAGACTAAAATGAAATAGTTTTTATTAAGCACCTTTTTGTTATGCTAAATGCCCAATCAGAGCTGAAATCGGTTGTGGGAGGAGTGTGTTTCTGCCCTGCTAAGAGCTGCAATCACTTGAGATGGGGCAGTGTTTTAGCCCAACCTGCAAAGAGCTTACCTGCCGGAAATCCACCGTGTTGAGAGGTGGAAGCAGAGTTGATGGGGGACCCGTCCTCACGACCAGGTAAATTGACCTAAAATACGCTGACTTTAGCTACTCTATTTGCATAGTTGAAGTTGCATCTCTTAGGTCGGCTCCCCCTCTCCGTGTAGATCTAGCCTAAGAGACTGATGTGCAGAGGTCACAGCGGAGAGGCAGGTGGCAGCAGAAGGTGACTGACAGGCAGCTGGTGAACAGGCACCTGGAGAGGCGTGATGAGTGGCCAGTAGGGCAGCTGGTGGAGAGGTGCAGCGAGAGTGGTGAGCAGGCTGCTGGTGAGCAGCCAGCAGGGTGGCCAGCAGAGCGGGGTGGCGAGTGAGTGTCTGGGTGGGGTAGCTCTTTACTCCACCTAGGGGGGACGTGAACTCTTCCTATGCACCTCTGAACTCTGGAGCTGCACTAACCAAGGACAGCAAAGAATCCTGTGGCACCTTATAGACTAACAGACGTTTTGGAGCATGAGCTTTCGTGGGTGAATACCCACTTCTTCACATGCATCTGAAGAAGTGGGTATTCACCCACGAAAGCTCATGCTCCAAAACGTCTGTTAGTCTATAAGGTGCCACAGGATTCTTTGCTGTTTTTACAGATCCAGACTAACACGGCTACCACTCTGATACTTAACCAAGGACAGCAACTGAGAGTGGGGTGCAGAGAAGGGTCGGGCATGTGAAAGGGACTTGTGGGTTGATGGACTTAAGAACCTGAGTGGAAAAGGACACTGCCCAACTTACTTGGGCGTGAGTTTTTTACTCCTAGTTTATGTTTATGAGCCCTGTTTGCCGTGTTTTCCCGAATTAACGCTGAGTTACTTCCCTCCTTTTATTAAAAGTTTCTTTTCTGCATTAAGACTCCGGACTTGCGAGAGGGGAAGTATTGCCTCTCCGAGGCGCTCAGGGTGGTGTGTAAATTTCCCAGGTTACTGGGTGGGGGCTCGAGCTGGTTCTGTGTTGTATCGATGGAAAGGAACCCCTACATATTGAATCAAGCCCTGCTTGCTGCTGGCTCCACCTGCCAGAAGGGTTATATGGGTTTTTTGTTTTTTTTTTGCAGCGCAGATGTACCCAGAGAGGACAAAATGACTGTAAACCTTATGGAAGATATCTCATCAGTGTCCTCTTAGGAAAGCTTATCCAAATGGAGCTTTTCCCAGTCCTGTCTAGTCAGCCATCTACTTAGAGTTCTCTCTCTGGAAGCGGTGTGTTTATGATCACTGAACATCTCACAGGCGGAATCGGTCCGAGCCTGTTTTAGGGGAAGAATATTTGCTCCTTTTTTTTTTTAAAGTGAGAAATAAAATCTCTCATGGATTTGCCCTCTTCCCTTCCTGAGCCTGGAGGGGTTGAATCAGAAACTGGGCCATACAGAGGCAGCAAAGAATCCTGTGGCACCTTATAGACTAACAGACATTTTGGAGCATGAGCTTTCGTGGGTGAATACCCACTTTGTCAGAGGCATGTAGTGGAAATTTCCAGGGGCAGGTATATATATGCAAGCAAGCTAGAGATTACGAGGTTAATTCAATCAGGGAGGCTGAGGCCCTGTTCTAGCAGTTGAGGTGTGAAAACCAAGGGAGGAGAAACTGGTTTTGTAGTTGACAAGCCATTCACAGTCTTTGTTTAATCCTGAGCTGATGGTGTCAAAGTTGCAGATGAACTGAAGCTCAGCAGTTTCTTTTTCAAGTCTGGTCCTGAAGTTTTTTTGCTGCAGGATGGCCAGCTTAAGGTCTGCTATAGTGTGGCCAGGGAGGTTGAAATGTTCTCTTACAAGTTTTTGTATATTGCCATTCCTGTTTTCCTCTGAGTTGCACTCCTGCAGGGATTCACTAAAGATGGGGAGATTCGCTGATACTGTGGCAATGAGGCCATATAAATGCCTAGAATGGATGGCTGTATAGGGAGTTAAGCTCTGCTGTAGATGTTGTTGTTTGGTCAGACAGATGTGCAGAACAGGCCAGCTGAGATCTCCACAGGTGTCTTCTGCAGCTAAAGTTCCATGGTTGCCATTTTGACGATAGGTTGTTTGATGCTCCATCGATGTTAATGACACTTGGGGTCTGCCTGCAGGTCGTATTGCCCTGTGGTTGATCACTGTTAGCAGTTCTTCAGCCGTGGCATTATGGAAATGTCACAATGTCTGGGACTACATGGCCAAGATGGGGGAGGTGTAATATCTTTTATTGCAAGGAGCAAGAGACAAGGCTTCGCGCTCTCCAGCGCGCTTCCTGGGGACGTAAAATGACAGTAAGCAAGTCAGCTGCAGTCTGTCCTGCTGGGTGACATATAATCTACATGAGGAGGACACCAGAATAACTAGTGCCAGTATAGTGAGAGCCTGAACTGGAGGTGATCAGGATGTCAAGGACATACGCTATGGCAGGTAAGGAATGGGCCATTCCCAGATGGTGTCTCACCAGCCGTGACATGGGAGAGAGGGGAAAGGAAGGTTTGGGAGGGTCTGGGGGAGGGGGGTGCTGTGTGGGAAGCATCACAAGCTGTTTGCCGATGAAATGATGGAGCAATGTCTTTGAAAGCCCTGTGCAGGAGCACACTCAAAGGTACGACCGCTGCAGCGTGCGAGGATGAGGCATCCGTGCGAGCTGCCGCTCCCTCCTGATTATTTTATCAGGTGATGCAAACGAGCAGGCATTCAAAATGCTTCCGCAGGGTGGCTAAGGAGCTGGGAAGCAGGGACGCTGCTACGAGCTTTGTCTTTATTATTTTGTTTCAAGCCAACGCTGGGTTTGCAGAGGCAGCCGAGGGGGAACTTAAGTGAACTGAGTGTGGGTGAAAGGTGCCAGATTGACAGTTGCTGGAGGCAGGACCTTTCTAGCCATTCGCGCAGGAGATACAGCCCAGAAACCGGCAGGTGCGAGTTTCCCCACAAACACGCTGAGGGGTTGGAGGGAGCGTATGTAGGGCCAGCTCTGTTCTCATCCAGCCCCTGGCTGCTCCAATTGCAGTTGGTTTTGGGATGCTGATGTTTGCTCCCTGGCCTGAGCCAAACCTGATGGAAAGACTCCCACACGCTTTGTCTCGAGCCCTAGGAACTGAACGGAGACCCTGCCAATTCATTCCACATGGCCACTGCGCACCTGCTGATATTGGCTTTTGCTCCCTAGCAACAAAGTGGAGCTGGACTTAAACCAGTGGCAAGAGTTTCTGCCTCCTCTTGACAATTCACTGACCTGTCTGGTCTCCTGTCCTTCCTTTCATGTGTTCTCTTGAGCCTGCTCTTACATTCTGCTCCATTTTTCTGACCTCTTGTCTGTCCTCATGAGCGTATAGCTAGCTGCTGACCCTCGGGGCTTTGCTTATGTCAAGGTCAAATGCTTGAAAGGAAGCGAATGGGTCATGTTTGAATATCATCTCTCAACAGCAGTGGTCCCCCAACTGTGAGGCATGCACCCCGAGGAGGGAGTGGAGGAACCTTCGGGGCGGGCTGCAGTGCACCTGTGCCAGTGCCCCCGGGCAGTGGGGAGGGAAAGCCGCCCTGCCCTGCTACACCCCCAGTGCTGATCCAGCTGTGGCCACTGCTCCAGGCCCAGCTCCCAGCGCCACCCTGAGCCACGGCCCCTGGCTGGGGCTTTGCTCCCAGTCTGGCCCCCAGCCTCAGCCCCTGGCTGCAGCTCCATTCCTGGCCCCGACCCCAGACCCAGACTCGCCACCAGCTGAAGCCCCAGCCTTGGACCTCTGACCCCCTGGAATGTTTGGGGACCACCGCACTGCAGAGATTTCTTCAGAGAGGCCATTTGCATGCCCAGGCCAGGAATTCCAGCCTGTAAGAATGCTTTGATGGACCTAAGGAATTAGAGGCTAGAAGAGAAAAAGTGGGTGCTGTTCCTTCTGGATTAAAAGCTGGTGAAGACAGAAGCAGCCGAGGCAGACCAAACAACCAATGCTCACTGTGGTATGAGGAGGATGCGCCCGAGATCTGCCGGAGGGCAGGTGCCACTCTATGTATTTATGAATGATGGGGAGGAAGGAGTGAATTCATAATAGGGCCTTGCACTTCTTTACAAACGTTAATGATCTGGGTGCTGATTCAGCCAAACACCAAAGTGCAAGGTTAATGTCAAGCATGTGTTTAAGTCCACCCCTATCCAGCACAGACACAAGTAACATATTTCAGTCATTAGGGGACGGTCTGGAGCCGATTCCAAGGCCTGGTACCAGGGGGCACCTTACTGCTGAAGTTACATTCGGATGCAAAGTGAAAACTGAGATGGCGACTTTATTAAAGAACCCATTCTGTTAAGGCAAGCACATGGCAGCTGAGTTTGAAATGCTGTCGGTGCATTGCATCCTTTGGGAGGATTTTTCCGTGACCCGATACAGCTCCCTGTTGGGAAGATTTCCTCTGTATTTAACATTTTTAATATCATCCTAAAGTTCCGAGTTCCAACAGCTTGGAACATGCTCAATAATTCCTTGACATTTACACCCTGGAGAAGCTTGTAGGCTGTTCTTCCCTCCTTTCGGTCTGTCAGTCCATCCGTAGATTATATGTCACCCAGCAGGACAGACTGCAGCTGACTTGCTTACTGTCATTTAGTGACTGTCTGCACTCAGCTATAGCTTAGCCAAGGCAGGTTGTGTCTTTCTCACCAGAAATTAGTCCTTCTGGCCCCAGATGATGGAAGGGGAGGGAGAACAGGTAGAGAGGGGTGGGTGGTTAGAAAGAGAGAGAGGAATTGGCACCCAAAGCAGCTTTGCAGAGCAGAGGAATTCCTTGCTGGAAATGTATCATGCAATTTCCTTTTTCCACTGCTGGGAGTTCAGCTCCTGTTGGGATTTGCAGCAGGCAGCCGCCCTCAGGCTAAGAACAGGCTAAAATTTTACTCCTTTCCTCTCCCCATTGGGATCTTTGGGGACTTTCTTTTTGAAAGAATGTCTTGGTGTTGCTTCCAGGACACGAGGACCTGACGGTGGGCGAGGTGGAGATGGTAACGAACAGTCACCAGTGAGAAACCGGTGACAGTCTCTGTTAACTGGAGCGGGAAAGGGGGGTGGATTTGGCGTTTGAAGGCACAAAGGAAAAAGGGATACACAGGAGAAAAGAGGAAGCCTTTTGCAAGAACTCAGAAGCACCAAGCAGCCTGGGGTGAGGCTCAGGTCAGGGATACCCTTGGCTGTGTGGGAGGTGCTGCTCCGTGCTGACGGGCAGGGCTTTGGCAGCTGAGCAGAACAGGAAGAGTGAAGAGAAGCAGAATTATCTACACTACAATTTTCTGTTGCATGGCCTCATCCAGTTAGTCCACTGACCTTATCATGGTGTAGCTGTATTAGTGAGCCTGCTCTATGTCCGAGGCTCCTTCGTGCTTTGAATACATTCGCTAAGGGCCCCATCCAAAGCTTGGTGGAGTCGGTGAGAATCTTCCCGTTGGTTCCATAGGCTTTGGAGCCAAGCCTACGATTCACCGTGGAAGAACCACCCCCACATTACCCAATGTCTCCAGCTCGGTGAACCATGAAATAACTTGGACTCTCATCATTTTTCAAAGGACCCAAGAGATGGGGCTTCCACCTCTTTGCGGGGGAAACTATTCCACAGCCGGCTAGGTCAGAGATTCCAGGGCCGGAAGGGAGGGCTGTCGTCATCTGGCCTGCCCCCCGGACAGCACACCCCAGAGAACTGCCCCCAAGTCATTCCTCGGGCAGCGTTTTTAGAAAAACCAGCCAGTTTTGATTTAGACATTGCCAGTGATGGAGGCTGCACCAGGACCAGTGGTTAATGAGCCTCCCTGGTAAAATGTCACACCTTCTTTCCAGTGTGAATCTGTCTGGCGTCAAGTTCCAGCCATTGGCTCGTGCTTTACCTTTCTCTGCTAGATTGAAGAGCCCATTATCAAATGTTTGTACCAATAGACTGTAATCAAGTCACTCCTTAAGCCTTCTCTTTGCTGAGCTAAATAGATTGTGCTCCCTGAGTCTGTCACTATAAGCACAGACGCCGACTCTGTGGGTGCTCCTGGGGTTGGAGCACCCACAGAGAAAAATTAGTGGGTGCTGAGCACCCACCGGCAGCTCCCTGTGGACCCACCCCTCCCTCCTGCTCCAGCTCACGTCCGCCTCCTCCGCGAGCGCGCCGCCACGTCCTGCTTCTTCCCCCTCCCTCCCAGCACTTGCCCCATGAAATAGCTGTTTTGTGGGGCAGGGAGGGAGGGGGAATGCAGCGTGCTGGGGGAAGAGACAGGGCTGGGGCAGGGATTTGGGGAAGGGCTCAAGAAGGGGCAGGGAGGTGGCAGAGTTGAGGCGGGGACTTTGGGAAAGGGGTTGGAATGGGGGCGGGGCCAGGGACGGGGAAAGGGTGGAGTTGGGGTGGGGCCGGGGCACAGGGGCTGCGAGCACCCACTGACGCTGGAGAAAGTTGGTGCCTATGAATATAAGGCAGGTTTTTTAATCCTTTAATCATTCTTGTGACTGTTCTCTAAGCCTTTTCTACAGGGGAGGGATAGCTCAGTAGTTTGAGCATTGGCCTGCTAAACCCAGGGTTGTGAGTTCAATCCTTGAGGGGGCCACTTAGGGATCTGGGGCAAAAATTGGTCCTGCTAATGAAGGCAGGGGGCTGGACTCAATGACATTTCAAGGTCCCTTCCAGTTCTGGGAGATTGGTATATCTCCTATTATTATTATTTTATTTATTAACCCTCTGCAATGTATCAACCTCCTTCCTTAATTGTGGACAGCAGAACAGGATTCCAACTGCAGTCACACCAGTGCCAGAAACAGAGGTAAAATAACCTCTCTGCTATACTCAAGATTCCAGTTTTTGCATCCTAGGGTTGCATTAGCTCTTTGGGGCATAGGGTTGCAGTGGGAGCTCATGTTCAGCTGATTATCCACCACAACCCACAAAGCTTTTTCAGTCACTGCCTCCCAGGGTAGAACCCCCTTATCTGTGAGTACAGCCTCCGTTCTTTGTTCCTAGCTGTATATATTTACAGTGAGCTGTATTAAAACACATATTGTTTGTTTTTGCCAAGCTTACCAAGCGATCCAGATTGCTTCATATCAGTGACCTGTCCTCTTCTTTGTTTACCACTCTCCCAATTTTTGTGTCATCTCCAATCTTTATCAGTCATGGTTTTATGGTTTCTTCAAGGACATTGATAAAAAATTGAGTAGTACAGGGCCAAGAACTGATCCCTGCAGGACTCCACTAGAGAAACATGCACTCAATGATCATTCCGTATTTACAATTAGATTTGGAGATCTATCAGTTAGCCAGCTTTTAATCCATTTATTGGGTGCCTCGTTGACCTTATATCCTTCTAGTTTTTTAATTACAATGTCATGCAGCACCAAGCTGAACACCTTACAGAAATTTTAGTTTATTATGTCGCTGTTATTACCTTTATCAATCAAACATGCAATCTCAGCAAAAAAATGTCATTAGTTTGTCAGGATCTATTTTCCATGAACCCATGGTTATTGGATTTAATTATATTATTCTAATTTAATTCTTTATTAATTCAGTCCTGTGTCAGATGCTCCATTATCTTGCCCAGGATCGATGTGAGACTGACAGGCCTATAATTATCCAGGTATTCCTATTTATCCTTTTAAAATATTGGCACAGCATTAGGTTTTCTTCCGTTCTTCTGGAACTTCCCAAGTGTTCCAAGATTTATTGAAAATCAACATTAACAGTCCAGCAAGCTCCTCAGACATCTCTTTTACAACTCTTGGATGCCAGTTATCTGGACTTTCTGATTTAAAAATGTCTAACTTCAGTAGATCTTGCTATCGAAAAGTTATTCCTGATATTCAGCCCCAAGTTTCTCTTGGCTTCTTATGAATCGTTGTTTAATTCACTGCTAAGACTACTTAGCATAGGTATTAATGAAGAAATCTTGCATATCCTTTCTGTTTTCTCTATGGGTATATTCAATTTTTTGTCTATTTTATGGCATGTAAAATGGAATTTTCCTCCTGGGTTGCAACTTGTTTCTTGGGATATGTTGAGGTGGGGGCAGTTTTACTGGTGTTTAGATCATACAGAAACAAGCCTTCAGGGTTCTGATCCAAGCTCTGTTATAGATGTTTGTTTTCCTCATCTATGAAATGGGGATAATACTGACCTGCCTCAAGGGTGACAGGGAAGGCTTGAGTTCAAACGCTCAAAAATTAGCCACACTGTGCACTTGCCTGCAATAGTCAACATTTGCAATTTTCCTTATTTTGATTAGTCACATAAGCTGCCCAGTCAGAGAATGGAAATAAACCCATGGGATTCATCCAGCTAGGCAGTGCAGATTTCAATATCAGAGTTCTGAGGAGTCTGTGAGCTATTCATTATGAGTAAGGAGGGACGAGTCTTAGGTCTATTTGGGTTGTAAAGCCTGTAGATTCTACTTAGATTGTAAACTCCAGGGGCAGGGACTGCTTCTTACTATGCATTTGTACTGCACCCAGCACATTGGGGCCTGGATTGCAGTGAAGGCCTCCCTGTGCTACTTTAGTGATGAGAAACAAATTGATGAGCAATTTTGGGCAACACAGTTGCGAATGTTTTGATCTGTTCTCCAGCAGAAATAGTTCCCTCTAGACTTTACTCTACAGGACATACTACGAATACGTGCCCCCTGGCAATGGACTCAGCTCAGTCAGTGGCAGGACTTTCCACTGCCCCCTAGGCTGGACAAAGATATCCACTCAGAGGTGCATTTTTGCACAGAGGTACAAACAAGTTACACATCACTCCTGATGTACTGAGTGCAACCCCTCTACGTAGCAAGGTGCTGCCTCTCGCCTTGTACATGTTGGTTCGAACAAAACAACTCTATCCATCATATTCCCCTTTTGGCCCTGTCATTGGGATGGGTCAGCCTGTTCCTTGTTATCTGCCCTTTCCTTGCCAGCTTCTGTGAGCAGGGCCTGTCTCTGGCTCCCAGCTTAACTTTGCTTTGTGTTCGCAAAGTCTTGACCATTACTTTAGTTCAGGCCTCAGGCCTCATACTGGGCCTGTGATACCAAGGTTTATATCTCAGGGCCTCCTCTTACTACAGCTGACATCTATCATCATCATTGCAAAGTCTGTTGCCTCCTTGCAGACTTATCGCAAGGGATGGACTAAACGACCCCTTAGATAGCTGTTTGCTATCCCTAATGTTGGTCATTCCAGCCTCCTTGGAGTGCGTGTGGGTGTGGTTAGGAAGGAGAGGAAAGGGAAAGGAAGGAAAAGGCTGAGTCAGCATACTTTGCTGTCCAGAGTGACAGGCAAAGCTTCAGAAATTCATCTCAGTTTTTCTGAGCTTCATTTGTCCGGAAGCCTCATGGGCACTAATTTTCCTGGTGATTCCTAGACAGGTCTTGTCTGGGGCAGGAAAGCAGCTACAATGGCCTTGCTCAAAATCTTTCAGTGCTTCGGCTCCTGTTCCTGGTGGAACATGAAATGCAGATGGGTGCCTGCATTGCAGCAAGAAATAAACAAACTAAAGGCAAGAGCGATAACTTCTTACACAAGAAATAAGGTTCTGTTTTAGCACTGGGTAGACTTATTTCTTCCAAACTGATTTTCTCATCCATCCGTCAGGGAAATCAGCATTTTTAGCTCTGATCACTGATCCAGGGCCAGTGGTTGGAAGAGTTTACTGATTGATCAAAGTTACGCTAGTCCTGGCAGGTCACAAGACAGAAGACCTTAAAAAATCACATTGTTCTGATTACCCGCTTACGTCCATTCTCACCTAACTCTAGCAGCTGATGGCTCATAACCCACTGAGGTGACAGATTGAGGGATCAAGGGCTTGCTTCCGCTAGGGATCTTTGCATCAGGGTAGTTACACCAGTGTGAAAACCTCTAGATGTGTACAACGTGCCCGGCTTTGCTACCCGAGTGGAGTATGTTGACATTAGTGGCTTGCATTGGGGCAGCAGCCTCAGTGCAAAATCCCTCACAATATCTGCCAAAGGGCTGACGTGCTACTTAGGTCTTGTGCTGGCTCTCTGCACCAGGCTGTTTCACCCACTGAGAGCAAGGCAGCTAGCCCTACTGATGGTGACTGATGCCCCCAAGAGGGTATGATCAGGCAGGCTGGGCATGTGAGTGACCACCTGCCCACTCTTAGCACCTTAGAAGGCAGTGCTAGAAGAACCGCGGGATGGACCTTTTTTTCCTAAAGCCTGGAAGGGGGACGCCTGTCCAAGTGTATAATGTGGTGTGATGGATTTGCAGGGCTGCCAGTTCAAAACCTCAGAGGTTCCTCATAGACTCATAGACTCATAGGTCAGAAGGGACCAATCTGATCATCTAGTCTGACCTCCTGCACAAGGCAGGCCACAGAACCCCACCCATCCAATTTTATACAACTCCTATCCCAGGACCGAGTTATTGAAATCCTCAAAAATGGTTTGAAGACCTCAAGCTGCAGAGACACCACCAGCAAGCGACCCGTGCCCCACGCTGCAGGGGAAGGCGAAAAACCTCCAGGGCACCTGCCAATCCGCCCTGGAGGAAAATTCCTTCCCGACCCCAAATATGGCGATCAGCTAAACCCTGAGCATGTGGGCAAGAGTCACCAGCCAGCACCCAAGAAGGAGTTCTCCGCAGCAACTCAGTACCCATCGCATGCAACATCTCCCCGCAGACCACTGAGCAGACCTGTCTGGTGGTAATTCAAGATCAATTGTCCAAATTAACGATCCTATCATAACATCCCCTCCATATACTTATCAAGCTTTGTCTTAAAGCCAGGAAAGTCTTTTGCCCCTACTACTTCCCTCGGAAGGCTATTCCAGAACTTCACTCCCCTAATGGTCAGAAACCTTCGTCTAATTTCAAGTCTAAACTTCCTAATATCCAGTTTATACCCATTCGTCCTCGTGGCTACATTAGTACTAAGCTTAAATAATTCCTCTCCCTCCCTAACGTTAACCCCCTTGATATATTTATATAGTGCGAGCATATCCCCCCTCAGCCTTCTTTTGGCCAGGCTAAACAAGCCAAGCTCTTTGAGTCTCCTTTCATAAGGCAGTTTTTCCATTCCTCGGATCATCCTCGTAGCCCGTCTCTGAACCTGTTCCAGTTTGAATTCATCCTTCTTGAACATGGGACACCAGAACTGCACACAGTATTCCAGATGGGGTCTCACCAACGCCGTATACAACGGTACTAACACCTCCTTATCCTTGCAGGAAATACCCCGCCTGATGCATCCCAAAATCGCATTTGCTTTTTTAACAGCCGTATCACATTGGCGACTCATAGTCATCCTGCTATCAACCAGTACCCCAAGGTCCTTCTCTTCCTCCGTCGCTTCCAACTGATGCGCCCCCAACGTATATCCAAAATTCTTATTATTAATTCCTAAATGCATGACCTTGCACTTTTCACTGTTGTATTTCATCCTATTCCTATTACTCCAGTTTACAAGGTGGTTCAGATCTTCTTGAATAGTATCCCTGTCCTTCTCCGTGTTAGCAATACCCCCCAGCTTCGTGTCATCCGCGAACTTTATTAGCACATTCCCGCTCTTTGTGCCAAGGTCAGTAATAAAAAGGTTAAATAAGATCGGTCCCAAAACCGATCCTTGAGGGACTCCACTGGTGACCTCCTTCCAGTCCGACAGTTCACCTTTCAATACGACCCTCTGGAGTCTCCCCTTTAACCAGTTCCTTATCCACCTTACAACTTTCATATTCACTCCCAGCTTTTCCAATTTAACTAACAGCTCCCCGTGCGGAACCGTGTCGAACGCCTTACTGAAATCTAGGTAAATTATATCTACCGCATTTCCTTTATCTAAGTAATCCGTCACCTTCTCAAAGAAGGAGATCAGATTGGTTTGGCACGATCTACCTTTAGTAAATCCGTGTTGCAATTCGTCCCAATTACCATTGACCTCTATGTCCTTAACTACTTTCTCCCTTAAAATTTTTTCCAAGACCTTACATACTACAGACGTCAAGCTAACAGGCCTATAATTACCCGGATCACTCTTTTTCCCTTTCTTAAAAATAGGAACTACATTAGCAATCCTCCAGTCATACGGCACAACACCCGAGATTATCGATTGCTTAAAAATTCTCGCTAACGGGCTCGCAATTTCACGCGCCAGTTCCTTTAATATCCTCGGGTGGAGATTATCCGGGCCCTCCGACTTCGACCCATCAAGTTGTTCAAGTACGGCCTCTACCTCAGTTGCAGTAATATCCACTTCCATATCCACATTCCCGTTTATCATCCCTCCATCATCGCAAGGTTCCTCACTAGTCTTATTAAAAACCGAGGCAAAGTACTTGTTTAGATGTTGGGCCATGCCTAGGTTATCCTTAACCTCCATTCCATCCTCAGTGTATAGCGGCCCCACTTCTTCTTTCTTTGTTTTCTTCTTATTTATGTGGCTGTAGAACCTTTTACTATTGGTTTTGATTCCCTTTGCAAGTTCCAGTTCAATGCGGCTTTTAGCCTTCCTCACTTTATCCCTACATGTTCTGACCTCGGCAAGGTAGCTTTCTTTACTGATCCTGCCTTCCTTCCACTCCCTGTAAGCTTTCTGCTTTTGTCTAATCCCCTCTCTGAGTTGCTTGCTCATCCAGTTTGGCCTGCAACTCCTGCCCATGGTTCTTTTCCCCTTTCTCGGGATGCAGGTTTCCGACAGTCTCCGCAGCTGTGACTTAAAGTAATTCCAGGCCTCCTCCACATTTAAATCCACTAATTCCTCCGTCCAATCCACTTCCCTAACTAATTTCCTTAACTCTTTAAAATTAGCCCTCGAGAAGTCAAAAACCCTAATCGCAGATCTACATTTGTTTATCCTTCCATCTAGTTTGAACTGAATCAGCTCATGATCACTCGAACCAAGGTTGTCCCCTACCACCATTTCTTCTACGAGGTCCTCACTGCTCACCAACACCAAGTCTAAAATGGCATCCCCTCTCGTAGGTGCTTCAACTACTTGATGAAGAAATCCATCCGCTATCACATCCAGAAAAATCTGACCCCTATTATTCGTGCAAGTACTCGTCCTCCAGTCTATATCCGGGAAGTTGAAGTCCCCCATAATCACACAATTCCCCTTTGTGTTTACTTCATTAAAGACATTAAAGAGGTCTCTATCCATATCCCAATCCGATCCCGGCGGTCTGTAGCACACCCCAAGCACTATCTCAGGGGAAGCTCTAGTTGCTTTTTTACCCAGCGTGATTTTTGCCCAGACGGACTCCGTCTTATCCATTCCATCACATCTTATTTCGCTACATTTAATTTCATCATTGATGTACAAGGCTACTCCCCCACCTTTGCCTTTCTTCCTGTCTTTTCTGAACAGCACATAGCCTTCAATACCCGTGCTCCAGTCATGAGTACTATTCCACCAGGTTTCGGTAATCCCTATAATATCCGGCTTCACTTCCTGCACGAGTAACTCCAGTTCCTCCATCTTGTTACCTAGGCTCCTGGCATTAGTGTACAGACCTTTTAATTTTCGGCGTTTGGCGTCAGTGACATTCTTTCCCCCGTCGTGCACAAACTGTCTGCCACCAGCATCACCCGTTACTCTGGTTTCTACTCCACTAAATTCCTACATTCCTCTACATTCCTAGCCCAGCCTGTAGGCTAGGGGGCTCTGTAGGGAAACATGCAATATGGGTCTTTCAGCAATCAGTCTGCAGAGAAACTGTCTAGAGTAAGATGGGTGGTGAGTTGTACCACTTTGTTTCAGGGAGCAGCCAGCTTTGTCTCTCTCTGTTTTGAGGTCACTCTGAATTCTGACAAATCAAATAATGTCACGTTGCAACCTTCCAGCAAGTATATTTGATGTTTTTATCTAATGTCTATGTGTGTATGACATGGATGTAACATACAGCACCACCTGAAGGCATCTGCCCTGTATGGGTAGGGTGCCTCCATCTGCTCTTTCACCCTCTTTAAGCCGTCCACGCTCTGCTGTAGTCCTAAAATATTAGCCAATGACATGCTCCTCTCTTCTTCCCGCACCCCCATCTGCTCTGCTTGTCTCTGGCAGCAGCCACAGATTCTCTTTCAGGGTAGCTCAGAGCTTAATTGAAAGCAACTGATGCTGTGCGTAAACTGCACACAAACACACGGAGACCCAGGAGCCACTTTGAAGCTTGACTAGGGCTGGGTTACCTGCCGGCACGTTGAGGGGCCGATAGATAATTAAAGTGACAATCGATCAGGCGGGAACAGAGGGGGGAAAAGAGGAGGAGGAAAAGGAGGATGAAGATGACGGTAATGCTGATGATGAAGTCAAAACAGCCCAGAAGGGGTCTGCCTGTCCAAGCTGCTGGGTGGAGTGAGAGGAGCGGAGCCCGTCATATTCTAACCTCCGGGCCCACCTCCTTGTGTCTTCTAGAGCCTTAAAGTCCCTCGGAAATTATTTATGCTGCTACAAAAAGCCACGGCTGATAGACAAAGTGTTGTGCTGTTTAGAAGAGTGAGGGAGGAGATGAACTAAAATTTCTGAATGCTCATGAAAGATTCAGGGGCGTCTCTTGTTAAATTTAATTGGGAGAAACCCAACTCGGTGTCTGCCTGGCTTTCTGGCTTTTACTTAAGAAGTCAACTGACAAGCTTGTCGTGTGTGTTTTCTCGCCTTACCTCCCCCTCCTCTTCTTAACCCCCACCATGGGCCTAGTCGTGAATCATCCTGGGAGCATTCTTGCCCGCCATCCCCTGGGCTGGTTCTGCCACTATCTCTTGTCTTATTAGCATTAAAGAGAGGACAGGTGGGTGCATAGACAGGTCACAGGAGCGGGACTGGGCAGATCTGTGTCCCGCTTCTTGTTCTGTCGTGGATTCCTATGTGTGATCTTGGGCATGTCATTTAGGGTATGTCTACACACTGGGGCTGCCAGCTCAGGTAGACATACCCACTCTAGCTGACAGATGACGGGACACCTGCACAGGTGAGTCTGTATCATTATCCCCATTCACAGAAAGGGAAACTGAGGCACAGAGCAGGGCAGTGACTTGCCCAAGGTTGAACAGTGAATCGGTGACAGATCACCGGCAACTCGCCTCTTTCCTGTGCTCCAATCACTAGATCAGTGTTCCCGGGGCTGGTTGTGAAGCCCTTCTCTAGGGTAGCGTCATGACCTGTTCTGTGGGAGCTGGGCTTTCAGCCAAGCCAGACCTTCTCCAACTTGGGATGGCAAAGGAAACCGTGTGACTGTAAAACAGCAGCGAGGATGATGCTGGTTGGGGCTGCAGCTCTGGGGAATGTGTGAGTTGTGAAACTCTTCCGTGAGACTGCAGACGTGATGCCTGCTGGTGTATTTTTTGGAATGTGTAATTCTCCTATTCCTGTGCAGGTGGGGCCAGATGTTCAAAACAACTCCACACCCACCAGCGTGGCCAGGCTTTCTTCAGGGCTCAGCTGCCACTTGGGCACCTCGATAACTTTCCAGTGTGTCCAGCAGTGCCACCACGGGAGCTGAGCGCCTCTGAAAATCTGGACACCTGGCTCCAGACGGCATGTTACATCCTTAGCTGCCGGGATCGAGATGGAGTGTTGCATGCTGGGAGTGGTCGTCTCCCTGGGCCTCACTTCTCTGCTAATAGCGAGGATCTCTGCAATCTGCTCCATTTGACACAAATCAGGAACCTGGCAATGTACCAACAAGGCCCCCTCAGGACCGCCCCGGATCTTCACCACCTCGTTCCCATCCCATGTCGGAGGGGCCACCATGTTTAACTAGGCCTGTGGGAGTGCAGCTATTCCCAAGGGCTCCTGTGTCAGATCAGCAGCCGGGCCAGCATGACGTCCACCTTCCCGCTTCTGGGCAGTCTCCATCGTTTCAGTGGAAGTTAATGCATGAACTGAGGGCCCAAGGCAGCCAGACTCCAGGGACTCAGCTCTCTGTGGCACTGATTTCTGGGCACTGTCACTGGCTGGTGAAGAACTGCTGTTTGAATCTCATCCCCTGTGGCTGTCGGCAGTGCCGGGGGAGGCTTTCCTCCTCAGCTCCCTACGGCGGGCAGGAGACTGGGACTCACGCGGCACAACGTTCTGGGGGGACACCTCTTTTAGATGCACAGGTGGCCATCAGCAGCGCAAACTGGAGACAGATGATGTACTTGGAAGCAGCTGGATGTGGCTGGCTAGGCAGCCAACCAAATGCTTTGCTCTTTGTTTTCCTGGGAGGGTGGATGTGAGCAGGCTTCCTCAATGGGACAAGCTACTCCTTATTCCAAAACATTGCTCCCTCCTGCCCTTTCACCTGGGTAATTTACTCTCTGACTTCAATGAGACTATCCATGTGAGTATGATTTTGCAGGATCAGGTTGTCTGTCCATACATCCGTCCACCCATCCACCTCTCAGTCCGTCCTCTCCCAGGCTCACGACTTTGGTATCTGAGCATAGTATGTCGCTTCTCGCGCCATCCTAATACGCTGGCTGGTACGTAACTTGTCTCCACTGCCCTCTACTGGATGCAGTTAGAACTGCTCATTTGTGCCTCATAAGCCCTGTATTGCTGAGATTCTCCTTTAGCTGAAGCGGTAAGTGCATTTTGGATCATGAGGGTCTGAGTTCTAATCTCCCTGCCACCATGAAGTTGTGAGTAGCTGTGGCATGCAACACAGTGACAGCTGTGAGGCCCTACGGCGCTGTGGATTCTTTGCACTGTATGGCACCAACAGTGTAACAACCCCAAGCATTTGCTGACCAATCCTCACAGTCCCCGGTGAGGCATTATCACTGCCATTTCACAGAGGGGAAACTGAGGCACAGAGCGGTCAAGTGACTCTCCCAAGACTGTGAAACAGGGAATAGAATCCAGTTGCCTGCTCCCTCCCCATCACAAGAGAACTCAAGCATGTGTAATAATGAAACGATTTCCATTTGTGGTGAAAATACTTCCCTTGGGCGGAGCAGACTGAGTTATTAGTTGCAGCTAATTTATCTCAGGACCTAGCCCCTTTATTTCAGCTTACAGATCACCTGGGAAGAGTCGGTGACTGTAACACATTTGTCTGTCACTGTTTGTTTGATGAATAATTTGTGCTCCCAGAACTTAGCGGATGGCTTTTCATGAAACTCACCCCAGTATCAAGGGCAGGCACCAAGCATGGGCCCCACTTACACCCTGGTGGAATTCAGTGCTTCCTGGGCCTTGTGCTGCCCCCTGCACTGGGGTGAATTTCACCCATCTACTTTATGCAGTTTTTCCTTTTCCTGTTTTTCTTGTTGTTCAATATATTATGCATAATTCTTAAGGCCAAGAAGGGGCCATTGTGATAATCTAATCTGACCTGTATAACACAGGCAGAATATCCTCACCCAGTGATTCCTGCATCAAGCCTATACATACTAACTGAGCTGGACTGCATGGTTTAAAAAGGGATATAGCCTTGATTTAAAGCCTCCAAGTACAGGAAAATCCACCACATCCCTAGGTATGTCATCCCAATGATTAATTGTCTTTGCTGTTAAAATTTTGCTCCTTTTTCTTGGTTTGAATTCATCCAGCTTCAGCTGCCAGACACTGGATCTTGTCTTCTATAAAATGAATACCATAAAACATACAGAATGTGCAACATAGCCACGTTCCTGTAGGAACTTTAAGTTTTGCATTTTCATCTTCTTTTAACTGTCTACTCTTAATGCTGCATTGACATCAGTTTTTTTGCATTTCATTTCCTTGTTTTGCCTATGCTTGCAAATGTGAGCATGTCAAAGATCCCAATTAGTAGTTAAATGTTCCCTTGCCGATTGGCCAGATGAGATGAATAGATCCTATTGGTTCCCCAAAATTCTCTGCCGTGTCCTGGACCGGGCTGGTCTTAGACTGTAGGACTATACAACGGGATTCTGAGCTGTGACAATGTGAACTGTCACATGGCAGGGAAAAGAATCCCAAGCAGCAGCTGACTCCAAGTAACCAATCTTCTCAGAGGCTGCTGGGAGTGGAACGGGACTCGGGTCTATATACACCAGATCCAGCTCATTCCAGGGAGGAACAGGAGTGACCAGATAGCAAGTGTGAAAAATCGGGACGGGGGTCAGGCGTGTGTGAGGATAGTAGGTGCCTATTGTAAGAAAAAGCTCCAAATATTGGGACTGTCCCTATAAAATTGGGACATCTGGTCACCCTAAATGGGAGCAATACTCAGACCCAAGAAAACTGTCTGCTGAAGGAGTGCCCAGGGGAAAACCAGCTCCAGAAACAGGCAGAAGGAGAGACTATCACGTTGGGGGAAAGTTTCCAAGTTTGAGCAGAGTTGGGAGTGATCCATGGACTTGTCTGAGAGGTCAGAGAGTTTACAGGGAAATGGGACTAAAAACTTGGGGTGTTGATGATAAACCGAACCCTGCTACACGCCTTTCATAATTCCCTTTGGTGCCCACCTCCCTTTCCGTGGCGGTCAGGTCATCCTTCCCCACACAATAGCTCGGTGATATTTGGAGCTGTGGGATTTGGAGAGTCAAATCACCTTCGTGATCATCTGTTGAACTCTCTGGGGCTGGTGAGAATGCACCGGTTCATATGTCTGTAGACACAGATGCCCTCTTGCCCACAGGTTCACTGGTGAACTCTGACAACTAGCATGAGAACCAAGCAGGTGGCAATGCTATGCCACTCGAGTGCAATGTACCAAGGGGTCTTTCTGTCCTGCCACCTCCTCTGCGAAGTCTAGTCCAAAAGGCCTCTTCTGGGATAGTGGGGCCAGTCAATGCCCCCTGATTGCCTCCCGTTCTGAGCAGGTAGCATTCGACTTCATGGAAAAGAGCAATTGAATCCAGGGCGTTCTGTCCAGAGCTAAGGATTCAGAGGTGGGATTGAAGCAAGAAGCCAACCAAACTCTATGGGCTTGGGTTAAAAAAAAGAAGTATGTTTGGAGGGGGAAAAGAGAAATTTTCTTTCATTTGGAAGTTTCTACTGATTTATTCATATATAGATTTGGCAGAGGTCAATTTTTGTTTTTTCATAATTTTGATAGAAAATGTCAATGTTTATTTTGAAGCATTTTAATACTTTTATTGCTGTACATTTCACAACTGCAGGAAATTATAGGGGGACTAGCTAATAGGAAGGCCAGAAAATAATTATCTAATGACGGGAGAAGCTGAGATTCAGAAAGTTAAAGCTTTATAACCGTTAAAACACAAACTGTCAACATCCCATGTCAAAATATACAAAGAAAATGGCCTTACATCAAATTCTAACAGGTTCTCAAGCAGCATTTTTCTTATGTCGCTGATCTGTACATTTTATTTATCGATGTAAACATTTTTTCATTGATTTGTGTGTATACAGTGAAATCTACGTTTACCGCCGTTTACCAATAAAACGTGAATCTTTCCAAGCCTATATACATTGTCGACATGAATCTTTCTTGTTTGGTTTGTTTCTCCTCCCCATCCTGCTCTCCCTTTTTACCCTCTTTTTCCATTAGAAAAGGAGGTGGGGAGAGAAAGGAACAAGAACTAGTAAACGGGAATGACCCCCCTCCAACCCCTAAACAACAAAATGTTCATTTTAATTCCAATAGAAATGAATTTGTTCATTTCATACTGATTTGAAATGAAAATTTTTGCACTGAATCGAAATGAAAAATGTTGCTTTGGCAGAAATTAAAAAACTTTAAACAACATGAACATTTTTGTATGGTTCAGAAAGGGTTTTGTATCCAAAAAAGTTGATAAATAAGCTTCCACTTGGGTGGAATTTGGGCTATTCTTCCTGGAAGAGCTCCTGAAAGTCTGTGTCGTCAGATACTCTCTTCATCTGGTTGGCACTCAAGAAAGTACTGGCCAATGCTACTGAGCAGTGGCTTTTCCAACTACTGCCCTGTCTGAAATTTCTCCTTCTTAAGAAGGTGATGTTAGGCCAACCTGTCTGTTGGTTTAGATGCAACAAATCCTGCATCTTGGCAGGGGTTAGATGAGATGACCCTTGTGATCGCTTTTAACACTATGATTCAGCATCTCAGACTCTGGCTCAGACCTGGATAAGGTGCAGAAATGTGAACAGTTGAGCTGACGGATGATCTCCACAGGGCTATGGGAGAGGGTTAGTCATCCTTGCTGGTATTGCTGGGGTTTGTGGGCAGACTTTGACACAGTCCATGAGGTTATGGTGTTGTTGGCCTGCCTGTGGGTCCCAGCACGGTTGTGAAAAGCTGTCTTTACTCATTCTTCTCTGAGAGATTCCAGCCTGTGAGCTCCGCAAGGCCAGGCCCATGTGCGATTTAGCTGTCCTTTGAGTTGCCTAGTGCATGTTGGTGTTACTGGGACCATTGTACCAAACTTGTGTCTGCACCATGTGCCGAGTTTGGTTACAGCGTTTAGGAGAGAGCAGATTCTTCAGGGGAACAGCTTCTTTGCGAATTCGGCTACTTCATGTCACCATCTCTCTGTTAGGGCCAACTGCACTGAGCTTAGTGTCAAGTATCAGAGGGTAGCCGTGTTAGTCTGGATCTGTAAAAGCAGCAAAGAATCCTGTGGCACCTTATAGACTAACAGAGGTTTTGGAGCATGAGCTTTCGTGGGTGAATACCCACTTCCTCAGATGCATGTAATGGAAATATCCAGGGGCAGGTATATATATGTGTGCTAGCAAGCAAGCTAGAGATAACGAGGTCAGTTCAAGCTAGAGATAACGAGGTGAGCTTAGTGTGTTCGTCTGAGCAGTAGGGTAGATTTCCATAACCACTTTGTTTTTTAAAGGAGCAGGTTGTTGTCACTCTCCCAACCCTCTATGAGGAGTACCAGTGGATTGCCTTTAATCTGACCCTTAATGTTTGAGCTGCCTGGCATGGGTAGCCCTATCACTTATACTCCTGCCAGCATAGCCCTCGGGCTCATGGGAACAGGCAAGATGGCCACCCATGTCAAGGTTGCCCCTGGGGGAGGTCCCTTTGGGGATCCAGTACAATAATTTATTACATTTGTTTATGTGTCATGTTGACACTTAGCCAATCTGAACATGTTTGAGGACTTTTAAATGTCTTTTAGATGTAATCAGAGTCAGGATAAGCTCTACCCTGACATCTGGTGGAAAGAATTTCAGAGAGTGTATTTGCATAGGTGCACCTACCCTATCCCAGACTGCTGAGCTGTGGGACTGCTTGGTGACAAATGACTCACCCTCAGTTGGGTGGTACTTGCTAGACAAGGGACATGGGTTCCAAAACCCAGTGAATTGAGAGAGGCTGGGGACAGGTATCTGTGCCTGGTGGTGCAGGCTCCTTGTGGAGCCAGAAGCACCAGTTCCACCCCCTCCTCTCTCCACTGTGGAATGTTAGAGTTGATTTTTTATTCCCTTAAGAATCCAAATACAGGTTACTGAGCTGAACTCACTTTGGGCTAATGGTGCACTAGCACTGGGGCTCCCCCACTAAGAGCTGAAATCACTAAGAGCTGAAAATCACTAAAGAGCTGAAATTACTGAGCTGCGAGCACTGAGTACTGTGCTAACTAGTGGGGAGCCTAAAGCTATGCTGTGGAACAGAGCCACTGGCAGAGTGGAGCAGTTGTGGGGACGCCTGGAGCGGATCACGGGACAGCTGGTGGAGCAGAGTGGCTGGCAGAGCGGAGTAGCTGTGGGACGGGTGGAGCGGCCCACAGAGCAAGCAGAGCCGATGCAGTTTGCAGGGGCAACTGGAGCAGCTCACAGGACAGCTGGTGGAGCGGAGCAGTTTGTAAGGACGGCTGGAGGAGCAGAGTGGAGCAGCCGGTAAAGCGGAGCAGTTCGTGGAGAAGGCGGGAGCAGAACCCATGGAGAGGCAGGGCAGTTGGCCTCGGACCACGTAAGGTGCCCCTTTCTACCCAGGCTGGGGGGAGGACCTCTGCAGATAGACTCTCGAACTTTGGGGCTGCACTGACCCAGGACAGAGACTTTTGGGACTGTGGGTGATTTGTGGGTTGCTGGATGCAAGAGCCCAGGAAAGAGGACACAGCCCAATTTCCTAGGGTGGGCCTTTGCTCACGGTTTGGTCTATGAACTCTAGTTGAGGTGTTTTTCCCAATTTAGTGTTTGTTGTTTATCTCATGTATTAAACCTTTTCTGCTACACCGAGACTCTGTGCTTGCGAGAGGGGAAGCATTGCCTCTTTGAGGCGCCTAGGGGTGTGTGTAAGATTTTCCCAGGTCACTGGGTGGGGGCTCGAGCTGGTTTGACATTGGGTTATTGAAACGGAATCCCTGGATACTGAACCCGGCCCTTGTTGCTGCCAACTCAGAGAGGCAGAAGGGTTACATATATGAGACGGGGCCATGTGGCCATAGTCCTATGTGACGACACTGGGCAGGGATTCAGGAGATCTGGATTCAAGTCCCAGCTCTATCACAGACTGCCTGTGTGACCTTGATCACATAGTCTCTCAATGCCTGCATGGAAGCTGAGACTGTGCATGGCTGTAGCTGGTTAAGAGTGCTGCACGTTGGCACTTAGAAAGCTGGGGTCAGAGTAGCAGAGGGGGCTGTGGGTCAGGACTGAGGGGCATCAGCAGAGCTGTGTGTATGGGGAGCTGTAAACGTCCGCTATTGGGGTTCGCCCCTCTCTGGGGCTGCTGGGAGCCGGGTCACCTCACTACACGAGTCCAGTGCACCGGCGAATTAGCCTGGTGGGGTAGGGAACAGCCAGGAGCTCAGGCCCTCAGGCAGGGGCTGAGCAAACAGTTCAGTAAATTAAGCCCAGGCCCTAGGTCAGGACGTGGCAACAAATGGCAGTTCAGGGCTGAGACCCTCAGGCAGGGGCTGAGCAAACAGTTCAGTAAGGTAAGCCCAGGCTCCTGGGCCTGAGTGTCAGGGCGAGGGGGAGATGCCACCCGTGAGTAGGGTGGCAGGGGGGACGCAGGCCCGCCCACTCCACTTCGACCCAGCCCGGGGCCCTAACAGCGGCAGGCAGCCCAGGCCTGTTCATTGGGACTGTATGGTGAGCCCCAGCCTGGGACCACAGGTGAGGGAGGGCTGCAGATATAGCTCGAGGTGCATTCATAGGCAGATAGGAAAAGTCTCCCTGGCAAACACCCGCCTGTTTGTTTGGAACCCAGCACCTCCATGCCGAATAAAGCAGCGGAAACATTGTTCTCCAAGAGGGCGGTTTCCATCTGGCTCAGATGTAACGTGGTGCTGTGGTTATGATGTATTATTTAGATAACACCATCAGTGAGCGTGGTACATTACAGACAGAGGAGAAGGGCCCTGCCCCAAGGAACTTCCTAGCTAAACAAGACAGCGAATCATAAATGGATGGAGGGTAGCAGGGGGCAGCAAGAGAGCAGAAAACAGCAGGAGGAGGGGATCTGCTCCAGGCAAGCAGCACCTGGGTCTGAGTTTTCCTTCTGATGTGCACCAAGGTCTGGATGACACCATTGTCACTGGGTCTGTGAAGTGGTGGGGTTTGCTGTCTGTTCTGATTCCCTTCCTCGCTGCCTGCAGTTCGCAGTCTTGCTTTGAGATCCTCCGCCCAAAGGGTGAAGGATGAGGATTAATAACACTACTTTTCTGTGGGGCCACCAAATATACATACAGCAGAGCTGGTCAGCTTTTTTTTGACATGTTTTTCTCTCTTTCTCTCTCTCTCAAAAAGGCAGATTTTTCTAAATGGAAACTTTTTGTGGCAAAGGTCAGTTCTGACGCATTTGGCGGCAATGTCCCAGTTTGACATTTTCAAAATGAAAAAAATTCAGGGGTATTTTGTTCAAAATAGTCTTTTATTTAAAAATGGAAGTCACTTTTAGTAAAACAAATATTAAAACAGTTTTAAAGGGTCAAAACCAAAATAAGTTGTTTGCTGTGTTGGTGTAGCCGTGTCGGTCCCAGGATATTAGAGAGACAAGGTGGGTGAGGTCAGATCTTTATCTAGTGGTGGCAGAGACAAGCCTCCGAGCCACACAGTGCTCTTCTTCAGATCTGGGAAACGTGCTCAGAGCGTCACAGCTAAATACAAGATGGAACAGATTGTTTAGCATAAGGGTTAACATATTTCAAGGGACCATTGAAGGTGAAACAGCCCATTAACACCCGTCCAGTCACAGGGAGGAAAGGAAGGGGAAGGAAAAGAAGGAGAGAGGGGGAAAAAAGAGGCAGCTGGGGGTGGCTATGAGTGGGTTATAGAGCCATAAATCCAGTGTCTCTGGTCAGTCTATTATTTCTAGTGTCTGGCAAAGTTATGAATTTAAGCTCCCAGGCTCGTCTTTTGAAAGTGTTGTGCAGGTTTCCTTTGAGGATAGGGACTGAGCGGTCAGATATGGAGTGATCGCTTTGTAAAAAGTGCTCACCGACAGGTGATGTCATGTGGTGTTTTTGTCTTTTATCATTTGCCTGCGGGCTTTCACTCGAGAGCCTAGGGATTGTCTGGTTCCACCCACATTGGGGCATTTAGTGCAGTGGATGAAGTACACCGCATGTTGTGATAGGCACGTGTGGGATTCTGGATCCTGAAAGATGTGTTGAGTGGGGCGTGTTGGTCATTGCAGCCGTGGAGGTAGATCTGCAGGTTTTGCATCTGTTGCTCTGGCAGGATCTGGTGCCGCTTTGAGTTGCTGGGTCCTGGTCCTTGAATGGTCCCTTGAAATGTTTGTTAACTCCTTATGCTAAACAACTTTGTATTTAGCTGTGACACTCTGAGTGCATTTCCCACACCTGAAGAAGAGCTCAGTGTAAGCTCGTCTCTCTCACCAACAGAAGCTGGTCTAATAAAAGATCTCACCTCACCCACCTTGATTCTGTCTAAAATAGAAGCAAAATGTTTCAACTGACCTGACCCAAAAGTTTGTTTGGATTTTCAGTTTGCAAAAATTTGAGGTTTCCACTTTTTGTCTCAGTGCAGGATGGGGATTTTTTTTTTTTAAATTTCACATTTTCAGCTTAGAAAACCATTGCCTGCTCAGCTCTAATATTCAGCTCCACCAGTCCCCCAAAGGCAGCTGTCTCTGGGGTGGAAGGCAGCAGCTGTCGAACGGCGCACAGCAACACCATGTCGCAGTTTAGGATGGGGAGTGAGGAAGAAGCCGGTATCCAGCCAAACCTGCAGTGGGCAGTGTAAGATGGTGGAATATACTTCCAATGCCTCCCATGTAATGCAGTCAAGACACTGGGGCTGCTGGGAAAGCCGTGCAATCGCTTGACAGGGTAATGGTCACTGAATTGTTTCAATGTTGTTTTATTGTGGGGGTGGGAGGGTTTACTTGGAGAAGGAAGGGAAAGTTCAGTGGAGTTCTTATTTCTCTTCTGCTTGTAGTCCTGTGGCTCTGGCCTGAGCCATCCCCTCTGTAGGGCGTGAGCCCATGGCCTCCTCACTGCCCCAGCTAGGGCTGCAGTGATCTGCCCTGGGACCATATCAGCTCCTGCCTGCATGGTGATGCTGTATGCACAGCTGCAAAGTGGTGGGCCTGGGTCTTATTGCAGGAACTGACTCCAGCCT
Organism: Gopherus flavomarginatus; assembly: GCF_025201925.1. Taxonomy (NCBI): domain Eukaryota; kingdom Metazoa; phylum Chordata; order Testudines; family Testudinidae; genus Gopherus; species Gopherus flavomarginatus. The sequence goes on along the minus strand of NC_066618.1, from coordinate 298,241,516 downwards.
CCTTACTGAAATTCCAGCTTCGTGCCAGCGTGATGTACCATACTGCACTGTGACTCTCCTCCCTGACCCAGTGCAGCCCCACCTCAGACCCGCCACCCCTCTGCCCCCGGCCATAACTGACTTTTCCTTTTCAGAATGTAGGAACTGGGGAAAGACCAATGGTCCGTGAGTTTGGGGTTCTGTCCCAACAGTGGCGAGCGCTGGGTGCATCAGAGAGTGGGGTACCCATCCCGTCTCCTGCTGCCAAGTGTTCCTTTTTGGGCTGGGTTATGTCATGGAAGGTCTTCCAGTTTCTCATTGGTGCCCTGGAGCCTACAGGTTTTTTCTCTGGAATCACAGCCGATGCTCCTCTCATTCATACAAGTGCCGTTGGAACTGCATGTATTACCAATCTGGTGGTTTCTGTTGCTCTGTAGTGGCAGTACCTATGGGAACAGTTGCCTCTCCCACCCCAAGGAAAAGCAGTGATGGAGGAGAAATCTCAGACTTCTCCCCCTGCTCCCTCTCCCATGGTACAGGCTGCCTGGTTGCCTCCCCTGCCTGCACCTGCACCCAGCACCTACCCCCGCGCCAGCTCTGTTTCAGACACTCATTCCCTGGCTGGCACTGATGTGGCGGATCTGTACTGATTTGGGGCTCCGGTGGCCAGTAGCTGCCATGTGCCCTGCCTTAACAGTCAGTGTTTAAGGTCGGAAGGAACCACCAGATCCAGTCTGTTTCCTATAGATCACAGGCCATCAACACCACCCAGCGCCTGCACACCAAGCCCAACCACCAGAATTAGACCAAAGTATCACAGTCCTCAGGAGACTGAGCTGTTGTGTGTCACAGGTGGAGACCAGAAGGGCAGGTCCTTCCACACCACAGAGAGGAGAGCTCTAGGGGTGACATCTCTGAGCAGCCACTGTGGGGTGATACTTGTTTTTCTTATGGCCTGCCTGGTGCCTACCTGCTTACACTATGTTCACACAGTCTAAGAAAGGGAGCAGAGTTGCCACAGGGCCATAAGACCACTCCCTTCTTTAGACGGGCTGTCCCCTCCATACTTGATCTCAGGGGGCTCAGCAAGGCCTGAGGTCTTTTCCTATGCAGTGGCGGTGAGTTCTGCAGGTTAATTTATACATTGCATTAATGAAACCAACCAATCTCCCCACCCCACCCCAACAGCTCCTACCCCTTCTTCTTCGCTGTGGCTGGGACGCTTCTGAGTTGCTTTCATTGTTTCCTCGCATCCCCGTTGTTTTCTCCGGGCTCGGCAGAGGCAGCTGTACCATTAAACCAGCCGCTTGAATTTCCCCCCTTCCCTCAAAGTAATTTTTTCTCACTTCCGCACAGCGTGTGGAGTGAATTTTAGCACCCGTAAACAGTTTGCGCTGCTGGCTCCCGGCTAATTGACTCTGACAGTTAGTGCAGTCAGCAGCCGAATGGTGTCACTGGGAATTAGACAGCCGTGATAGACTGCCAAGAGCAAATTACTTTGTCACTTCTCAGCTGACTCTGAAATGTGGGGCTTTTTCCCCCCCTTCTTCTTTTTACTTTTGATTTTTTTTGTTTTTTTATTTTTAGGATTTTTTTTTTTGCGTATGCGTTTGAAGCCCAGATAAACTGCACTTGATTTGTTTAAGGATCATTTTCTGTTGAAGACAACCTGGCACGTTGGGAATGAACCCCCTCAGTTCTGTTTATGAAGCAGGTTCTGGAAGTGCTCTTTTAAAGAGGACCCTGGGGTACTGCAGGCAAGTGAATCTGAAAGTGAAGTGCTCACGGGAAAGGCGATTATACAGCCCAGCCTGAGCTTGACACACATTTCCATCTAGATATAGTATCCCTCTACCTACAGGATCTATCATTCGCCCGTCTACAGCATGTATCTATCACTCCTCTATCCACCCACAACATGTATCTATTTGCCTGTTCATCTGACGTTTCTTTTGCTGTACACTCTCTCTCCATTGCATCCATTTGCCGGCTGTATGTAGCTAGCTATCAATCATCCAACGATGGTATCTATCTTTGCCCAGCCTTCTTGCTATCTCCCAACCTATCTCCCAACCCACACTTCTGTCTACAACCTCGTCTGTCTGTCTGACCATCTGTTTTTCAGTCCGTTTGCCCACCCATGAGTCAGTCAGTCTGTCCAGGGCTCCACCGCGTGACTGGTGGTTGGTCCAGCTGAGGAAGGGACTCAGATCCTTCTTGGATCTTCAAAGGTAGTTAGAAATCAACCTCCAACTGATTTAAATGGAAATTAAGTGCCAAATACTTTTGAGGATGTGGGCTAGGGTTCACAGCTCTGATTTTTATGTGCCTGGATCTCACGTGGCCGGCCTAGGGGCATGTAGGGAATGGGGAGTCACGTAGTACAAATCACATATTCGCCCTAAGTAAACACAGGGGACAGATCTATTCAGAGATTCTAAAGCCAGAAGGCTCCATTGTGATTATCTCATCCCATCTCCTTCCCAAAGCAGGCCACAGGACGTCTCTGAATTCATTCCTGCATGCAGTAGAGCAGAGCTTTCAGAAAAACACCCCACCTTGATTTAAACATGGCCAGTGATTAGGGTGACCAGATGTCCTGATTTAATAGGGACAGTCCTGATTTTGGGGTCTTTTCTTATATAGTCTCCTATTACCCTCCACCCCCTTCCCGATTTTTCACATTTGCTGTCTGGTCACACTACCAGTGATGGAGAATCCACCCTGACCTTGTTCCAATGGTTAATGACCCTCACTGTTAAAAACATTAAAAACATATCCCTTATTTCTAGTCTGAACTGGTCTAGCTTCATCTTCCAGCCATTGGATCTTGTTAAGCCTTTGTCAAAAGACTGAGAAGCCCTTTTATTGAATGTCTCCATGTAGGTGCTTATAGACTGTGATCAAATCACCCCTTAACCTTCTCTTTGTTAAGTTAAACAGCTTGAGTGCCTTATCCTGTCCCTAGAAGGCATTGAGTTCCCAGGAGCTGGTTTTTGCCCTAGAGCAGAGGTTCTTAAGCTGAGGGTCGGGACCCCAAAGTGGGTCGCGACCCTGTTTCGAAGGAGTGGTCAGGGCTGGTGTTAGACTGGCTGCAGCCCAGGACCAAAGCCCAAGCCCCACCCCCACCACTTGGGGCTCAGCCTTTGGTTTCAGCCGGGGGTGGTGGGGCTCAGGTTACAGGCCCCACACCTAGGGATGAAGCCCTTGGGCAGGCTGAGGCTTCGGTCCCCACTACTGGGGTCATGTAGTAATTTTTGTTGTCAGGAGGGAGTCCTAACCCTCTCGGGGTGTGTGCGTGTGTCTGCGTGTGTGTGTGTGTGCGTGTGCGCAAATGTGGGTTGTGCATGCACAGCTTGGAGCACCTTCCTTTGAACACTTGTCCCTAAAACAGCTGCCTGCCCAGGGGGACTGATATTGAATGCAGCAGCTGCCAGGTTAGGAGTGTGGTCTAATGGTTAGAGGAGGGAACTGGGAGTCAGTAAACGGCACAACTGTTGTGAATGGTGAATTGTGGGCTAGTAGCATTTAGCACCCACTTGACACGGGCAGGAGAGAGAGGCGAACTAGCCAAGTGTTTCTGTGTAAGTCCTAAATAAACAGTTGCCCTTGTTGCTGAGAGTTATATTTTCTGGCAGGTGGAGTAGGATGTTTATTGTTGCCTTGTTTCTAAACTAGCTCTCTATGTTCTGATCATTTTAAAGGCATCGCAGGGAAAATTTCCTCCCCAAGGCATTGTCTAGACTAGGATTTAAAGGTTCCTTTGGGGATTGCGTTAGCTAGCTCGATCTAACGCTCTCCAGGGTTCTAGACAAGGCAAATTGTACCAGGTGCAACGCTGGTTGAGTTAGCGGGTGCCCCTATGCTTTCTAACGGTTCAGCTTAGCAGGTGCTGAAGTACAACTTACCTTGTCTAGCGTTTGGGAAAGTATCTGCTCGCTCGAGCTAGCTAATGCAATCTGAATTGTGTTGCCATCATGCAGGTTTTTGCACCAGCCTCGTAAAGTTTGGTGTCTTTCTAGAAGCCCCAGTAGCTGGAGTCATGTCATACGGGGAGAATGTCATTTAAACAGAGCAAGTTTCTGACATTCCTGGTTAGATGCATGGATTTTTAGGCCAGGTCATCTAGCTTGACCTGTATATCACAGACCACCAACCCCACCCGGCACCCACTCACCAAACCCAATGACCAGAATTAGACCAAAGTATTACAGCCGTCGGGAGAGCACAAGATGCACTAATGCATGAGGCCCCTGCAGTGACTGGGAACTGAGTAAGTGAGATATGTTGCAAAGAGAAGCTTGAAAATGAGACCCAAGTGGCCCCTTAAAGGCTCTGAAACCAGAAGAAAAATAAAAAGAACCCAAGATTGAGCATTATTTATTATCATGTGTATTGCAGTCGCACCTGGGAACCCAGTCACGAACCAGGGCCCTGTGGTGCTATGTGCTGTACAAACACATTTTTAAAAAAATCCCTCAGGATTTCTAAGCCAGTCCCATTATTTTTGTGGCCATGGTTTGAGAGCTTTTTGACCGCTTGGGGTTGGGAAAGCTGCTCCCATTCCCCCTGTGAATAATATCACGTTCAGCGAAGTCTAACCCTCCAGAGGCTTCCTGTCCCTGTAGGAAATGCTGCCCATTTCCGGGCACCCTGAGGCCAGGACCCATTCTGGCAAGTGACTGGAACGTGAAGTGTCAAGAGGCAAGAGATGTATTATAGTAGGGCCACCCCCATTCCCAGGGCGCAGGGGCAGAAACACCACCTGGAGACAGCGCTGATATGCAGGAAGTCAGTGGCTCTCTCTCTGCCTCTCCTTCCCCTCCTCCATGCAATAAACCTGAGTGTATTTAATCCTCAAAGTGCCTGGGCCCTTCTCCTGCCAGCCTCTGGCTCAGACACAAGCCGTGCATCAACCGTAAGTAGCAATTCCTTTCAGAGACGCAAATAAATAGATTAAACTGCAGGGTCTTCCCATCTCCTGGGGAGGGAGAGTGTGTGTGTGTGGGGGGGAGAGTGGGGGCAGATATGAGCAGGGCCTGGGGGCTGCTGAATTGTGTCAGGCCCTATTGATGCTCCAGTGAAGGGTAGCTCCAGAGGGAAGGGTCTGTCGGAGTCAGGAGATTCCCCCTCCCTGCTCCTTCTGCTCTGCTTCCGCTCTGTTCCTTCCCGGGATCTTGCCCTGTGGGTGCAAGAGGTTTCTTCTCCAGAGCTGGTGCTGCCGTCCCCTAACGTAACAGTCCCAGCCTGCCTGTGCGTCGCACCTTTTCTATGGGGACCATTGATTTCCTGGGGGATTTTTTCCCCAGGTTGCTTGTTGGGAAAAATTGTTGCAGTTCATGGGCACGGCGCATCTAACCCAGGAAATCCAGCAGGGTAGGTTGTCTACGAACAAGCAGCATAATTACCTGCAATGGCAATGTGGTCTGAAAACCACAGCAACTCATTACAGGAGAGATGGTTAAAATGCTTCCATCGGCTCCTATGGCACAGCCGCTACCATGAGGTTTGCTATGGAGGCGGCGGTGTCTGCAGAGACTACAGGTCCCAGCGTGCAATGCTCCAGCCAGTTCTGTTTGGAGGCCACTCCAGGTCAGATCAAGGTGGAGCATTGCCTGCTGGGAGCTGTAGTCCTGGAGGACTGCGCCTTATTGTATGCTATGATATGAGAGAGGGCTATAAAATCACGACTGGTGTAGATAAAGTAGATAAGGAAGTGTTGTTTACTACTTTTCATAACACAGGAAATAGGAGTCACCAAATGAAATTAATAGGCAGCAGGTTTAAAACAAACAAAAGGAAGTATTTCTTCACACAACTCACAGTCAACCTGTGGAACTCCTTTCCAGAGGATGTTGTGAAGGCCAAGACCATAACAAGGTTCAAAAATAGGGTTAGATAAATTCATGGAGGATAGGTCCATCAGTGGCCAATGCCAGGTGCCCCAGAGGCTATGAACAGAACAGGTAATCGTCAAGTGATCCATCCCCTGTCGACCGTTCCCAGCTTCTGGCAAACAGAGGCAAGGGACACCATTTCTCCCCATCCTGGCTCATAGCCAATGATGGACCTATCCTCCATGAATTTATCTAGCTCTTTTTTGAACCCTGTTATGGTCTTGGCCTCTTACCCCTGTTCATGCTCCTCACCCCGCCCCCCCAGACTTGGAGTGGGGCTGCAGCTCCAGCAGGGAGGGACATGGACAGAGGTAAGGGGGCCAAGGCTGGGGCTACAGCTGAGGGTGGAGGTAGAAGCCGAGCGGAGGTCGGGGGTCAAGGCCAGCAGCATTAGTCTTTGAAGAGATCAGATTCAAAATCCCAGTCCACTCTGGTGAGTGGGCCATAAATGGCCCAGTTAAGGACAAAGAGTGACTTGTCAAACGCAGCCTCCGGTGTGGGGTGCCTTGTGTTTGCAGGTGTCCACTTGGGAGACGCTTTGGGCCTGATCCTCAGGGGCCTTGCAGTTAATGGGAGGTGTGGGTACTCAGTACTTCAGAATGTCGCGCTCAAGGGGTCTTAAAGGTGGACCTCCAAAACCTGAGGTACCCGGAACTGATCAGGAAAAGATGGCACTGAGCCCCTAACCAGGACAGACTCTGATGTCAGTCCCAGAACATGAAGGCAGGCCAAGCTGTGACTACCAAGGGCTGTCATCTTTCCCTCAGTTCCAAGGCTACAGCTCAGACTGGGGTTATTTGGCTATAGGTTGGTTCTAGCCATTCAGACAAGGACTTTCTTCTGGAAGGGAAGGAAAAAGAGGCCTGAGGGTGACAGAGGCTGATCAAGCCAGGTCTGGAGAAGAAAGAGAGAGACCTCAGGCAACCTCCTGTGTGAGACCCACTCAAGGGGAAACGTGGCTATAAAGCGCAAAGTCCATCTAGCTGCAGTAGCTGCTCTTTCTATGCTGGTTGCTGCATCAGCTGAGCATTTACTGTGTCCCGTTGGGAGACTCTTGTATTGACTCTTCCCCCTTTGCTGGAGTCTTACAGAGGGGGTACTGATTCCTGCTGATTGGCTGTGGTAGGCACTGGACGGGGCCTGTTAACTCCACCATGTGTATATAAGGGAGTTGGGCCTGGCTCTTCCGTTACTCAGAAGCAGGGTTTGGCACAGGGAGGTCTCTGCAGGGATAGATAGCCATGCTTAGTTTGAGGTTAGTATTATAATTGAGTTACCCCTAGCCAGCCTGTGGGAAAGGGGGTGAATTGGAACTAAAGACAGCATGTGCTGATTCTGTTCAGGGCAGGGTAGGAAAGGCACCTGCTAACACGAGGCATTTACAATACGCTCATTACCAGAGCGTTTAAGAACCTAGAAGACATCAGTAAGAGCATCATTTTGGTCTGCAAATTTAAGCCCCCTCCCTGCTTGTTTGTCCTTTTTCTTTTATTCCGTTTCCCCTCTGTTTTCTGTGTCCTTTTTAAATGGTGAAATGCTCTAAATGCAAGTGCATTAGAAAGTTTTGCAAGAATTTTTGTGATCAGAAATTCATATATTTGCACTGGGAAATCTTGATTCTGAGAGTTATTCATCCAGTCATGGAATTGAAAAAGTCCCTTATGCCCTAGAAGTCCAAACAAAGCTGACAAACCTTCTTGCGAGACACAGCTGCACTCTGAGGTTTCTTCAAAGAAATCAGGGAAGAATTTTGATTAGTGAGTAAATCTGAAAAAATCGCACTTGCTCATGGATGAACAGCCAATAAAAAAAGAGGCCTGTAGCATGGTGGTCACCCTGCTCCTGCCCTGAAGGCCATAAAACAGCCCTGGGAGAGGACTTCAGTGGGAAAAAGCCAGGCTGATTGGGGGAAGCAGTCACAGATTGTGCCATGCCCCAGTCAGGCCACAGATGGCTCTATAAGAGGGCTGAGGGCCAGAGGCTAAGAAACACACTCTCCCTAACTCCTAGAGAGAGAAGGGCCTGGCTGCCTGGGAAGCTGAGGAGGGTCCTAGGGTGCAGCAGTGCTGGGGAAGGGCAGAGGGAGCTGGGGAGCTCCAGCCTAGAAAAGCCCCAGGCTGCAGGCCAAGTTAAAGGCCCACAAAGGGTACTGGGGCTGTGGAGGGGCAGCCCAGGAATAGGCAGAGGCAGCAGGTCCCAACCCCCCTTGCCGATGATGAGTGGCCTTTACAGACTGCAGTCTGCTCCTGTGAACAGGGGCTAGATGATGACTGGCAGTAGTCACTGAGGCAAGGTGGGGATAGAGGGTTGGGGGCTCTCCTGGGTGGGGAGACCCAGATTGTGGGCTACTGCTGGGGGCAGAACCCTGATGTAAACTGCACTGGGGTCTGGAAGGGACATGGAGGCCAGTGGCAGGCAAGACACCAGCCTGCAGAGAGCACTCTGGGCTGGAAGAGCTAATTCCCAAGACAGCCAGCAGGAGGCGCCGCACTGGTGAGTCATCGCCCCGCTACAAGGCCACATTTACTGAATAACCAACGTTTCCGCTCGTCTCTGTGCACTCCACATTTCTGATTGGGTCTTTGTTCTCTTTGGACTCACGGGTGCAATTTAGAATCTGGGTGGTGAATTTCTCACCTTCAACTGTTTGTGGTAAGCCTTCTTATGGAACCAGGGATTAGCACAATTTAGATGCATTAAAAATATTTGTGATGAGCAATTTTAATTTTCTCGGCCTTTGGAATGCAAGAAATTGCACCAAAAAGAAACTATTATTAAACATATTCCTGAGTTCGGCTATCCCCAGACTCCCCCTTTTTAAGAAGTCTGCAGAATTCAAAGACTGAGGACCGGATTCTGCACTCAGAGCAGCCACTATAAATTTGGGATGACTCCCCTAAAGAGATTCCAGATTTACATCCGTGGAAGTGAAATCAGAATTTGGCCCAGCGATCACACCATGCACCCCCACAGAATGTTTGAAAATGGCAGCCCAGTCCTGCCCAGATGCTGACCTTTCTACCAGACACGCCAGCTCTTCAGCTGCCCAGAGTTGACTCGCATTGGGTAACCGGGTACTGTGGGCAGACTGAATTCCCTGGACCAATATACCAGTCTGATGAGTTTCTAATGTTATGAATAGTGCCCTCCCAAATTCGTGGTCAATTTCAGTCAATTTCACGATCATAGAATTTAAAAAATCATCAAAAATCTGAAATTTCGCAGTGTTGTAATTGTAGGGGTTCTGACCCAAAAAGGAGTTGTGTCTGGGGGCCGCAAGGGTATTGTAGGGGTTGAGGGTTGCGGTACTGCTACCCTTACTTCTATGCTGCTGCTGGTGGTGACGCTGCCTTCAGAGCTGGGCAGCTGGAGAGCAGCAGCTGCTGGCCGGGATCCCAGCACTGGAGGCAGAGCCGCCACCAGCAGCAGCGCAGACGTTAGGAGGGCATGGTATGGTATTGCCACCCTGACTTCTGTGCAGCTACCTGAAGAGCTGGGCCTCAGTCAGCAGCTACCAGTCAGCAGCTTTGAAGGCAGCAGAGCAGACGTAAGGGTGGCATGGTAGGGTATTGCCACCACACTGCTGCTGGGGGGACACTGCCTTCAGAACTGGGCACCCAGTCAACAGCTGCTGCTCTCCAGCCGCCTGGCTCTGAAGGCAGCACAGACGTGAGGGTGACAATATCACGACCCCCCTAAAATAACCTTGTGACCCCCTGGAGCTCCCTTTTGGGCCAGGACCCCCAGTTTGAGGCATGCTGGTTTCCCCAGTAAAACCTGGTCTTTTGTGTGATTTTACTCTACCAGACAGATTTCACAGGGGGAGACCAGATTTCATGGTCTGTGATGTGTTTTTTCATGGCCGTGAATTTGATAGGGTCCTTGTTATGGATGATGCCAGCAAGCTTTGCCCCACCTTCATTCTTTCCCAATGTGTTGAGCTGCATTTCAAGTGTGTAAAAGTCAGTGAACCCCCTGCGGTAGAGGCCTGTCAGATTGAGGGTGAGGGGGTCCTATTCCCAGCTCTGGCGCTGACTTGCTGTGTCACTTTGGCCAAGTCACTTCCCTTGTTCTGTGACTCAGTTTCCCCTCATTAAAGTGGGGATAGTGATACCTGAAAGGAGTGTGGTGAGGCTTAATTCATTAGTGTTTGTAAAGTGCTTTGATAGTTTCAGATGGAAAAGGTCAGGGAAGAGAAAAGTATTAGCATTTGAATAGGGTGCACCGGTGTGGGTGTTCTACATGGAATGGCTCCCTGCGATAGGAGTAGTATGGATGCTGTGATATCCTTGCATGCCAGCTGGGCTGAAACTGTGTGTGGCTGGTAAATAATCACACTCTGCTTTAGCGCTTCATGTTAGAGTATTTTCAACACAGGGCCGAATTTTGCTGTTGCTCCCCTAATCCAATCCCCTCTGTATCGACGGTGTCACTCGGAGCAGCACGCGGCGCTAATATCTTACATTTATGTACAGTAGTTACTGCCTTTCACCTCATTTGTGGGTGTGAGACTGTGGGTGAGGGAGTCTGTGAGATGGTGTGTTTGTATTTTTGGGTGGGAGGCAGTGGGGTGGATTTGGGGTGATGCTGTGCTTGGTTGTGTCGGCTGTGTGGGAGAGCATTTGTGAGCTGGGTGTGTGTGGATGTTTGTGTTAGAACCTGTGCTGGAGTGTGTGTGTGTGAGAATGTGTGCTGCTCTGTGTGTGCATGTGTAGATGTTTTTGTGAGAATGTGCGCTGCTGTGTGTGTGTAGATGTTTATGAGAACGTGCCCTGCTCTGTGTGTGTGTGTGTGAGAGAGAGAGAATGTGTGCGTGTGTGTGTAGATGTTTGTGTGAGAATGTGTGCTGCTCTGTGTGTGCATGTGTAGATGTTTGTGTGAGAACGTGTGCTGCTCTGTGTGTGCATGTGTAGATGTTTTTGTGAGAATGTGCGCTGCTGTGTGTGCGTAGATGTTTGTGAGAACGTGCCCTGCTCTCTCTGTGTGTGTGTGTGTGTGTGTGTGTGTGTGTGTGTGTGTGTGTGTGTGTGTGAGAGAGAGAGAGAGAGAATGTGCGTGTGTGTGTAGATGTTTGTGTGAGAATGTGTGCTGCTCTGTGTGTGTGTGTGAGAATGTGCACTGCTGTGTGTGTGAGTGTAGACTGTGTGAGAGAACTTGCGCTGCTGTGTGTGTAGATGTTTGTGAGAACGTGCCCTGCTCTGTGTGTGTGTGTGTGTGTGTGTGTGTGTGTGTGTGTGAGAGAGAGAGAATGTGTGCGTGTGTGTGTAGATGTTTGTGTGAGAATGTGTGCTGCTCTGTGTGTGTGTGTGAGAACGTGCGCAGCTGTGTGTGTGTAGATGTTTGTGTGAGAATGTGTGCTGCTGTGTGTGTGTCCCCCAAACCTAGGTGGGAGGGTGGTCTCTCAGGAAGGTGCTGGAAGTCAGAGTCTTTGATGACAACACCATGTCTCGTTGAAGCGCCGTTGTTTGCAACCAGTGCTGGCTGTGAATGCTGCGCCCTGTGCACGGGGAAGTGCCTTTTGCCAAAAGGGTATGCGGGGTGAGAAGCAGCAGAGACCCAGCCAGGGTTCGCTCCCTTCCCCTGCCCTGCTCCCCCAGGCAACACTGGGTGGCGGGTCTGGGCAGTGGGGAAGCAATGGGAGGGGAAGCCAAGGCAGAGAGAGGGCGATGGGGGAGGCTGACAGCTCGACACACGTTTGCACAGCACAGCGCACAGGCCTGTACGATAATTACGAAGCCCTGTCAAGAGCGAGCCGGTGACAGGGACCTCGTTATGTGGCAGCTTCTCAGCGTCACACGCCTCTGCCATGCTGCCTGCAAAACAAAACACCCGCACAACTCATTAGGCAGAAGAATCCTGTTCAGCAATGGGCTGGGGGGGACTGGCGCCAGCCGCCCTGCACAGGCAAAGCACAGCACATACACAGCCCCTAAACACCAACCCAGAACACTGTGCAGTACCACCCACCCAGATGCAGTATACATCACCCAGACACTGTACAGTACAATCCCCAGCTGGATGTTGTACAGTGCACCCCCATCCACACACTGTACTGTATATACACCCGCACCCAAACACTGTAAAGTACTCCCCAGCATCCCATCCAGACATCATACAATACACTCCCATCCAGACACTGTACAGTGTACATCCCCCAAACCCAGGCACTGTACAGTACAATCCTCAGCTGGACATTGTGCAGTAAACACCCTCGCCCCCCCACACTGTACAGTAAACCCCAACATCCCCATCCAGACAGTTTACTGTATACACACCCACACCCAAACACTGTACAGTACCACCCACCCAGATACAGTATACATCACCCAGACACTGTACAGTACAATCGCCAGCTGGACGTTGTACAGTGCACCCCCATCCAGACACCGTACTGTATACACACCCGCACCCAAACACTGTACAGTACAATCCTCAGCTGGACGTTGTGCAGTAAACACCCTCGCGCGCACACACTGTACAGTACACCCCAACATCCCCATCTAGACATTGTGCAGTATGCTCCCATCAGATACTGTACAGCATACACCCCCTCACGCAAACACTGTACATCCCCCAATGCCCCCTTTAAGACATTGTAAAGTACACTTCCATCCAGACACTGTACTGCATATACCTCCTCATGCAAACACTGTACATCCCCCAATGCCCCCTTTCAGATATTGTACAGTATACACCCCCACATTCTAATGCTGTACTCAACATCCCCCCCAAACACTGGTCAGTACACCCCCCCCACAAACACCCCCATTGTACAGTATAGACACTCCAACACTCCCCCAGCCCTATACAGTGAACACCCATCCAACTCCTGTACGGTATGTCCACTCACCCCACACAAGCACTGTACAGCGCGCACACACACACACACACACACACACACACACACACACACACACACACACACACACACACACACACACACACACACACACACACACACACACAAGCCTGATTCCCAAACCAGCAGAAGCCTCCCTGCACAGGCAGATTCTCAGTGTATACGCGGTCCCACAACAACCACCCAGACACTCTCCAGAACACGCACACTGACTCCCAGCCTCTGACAGGTGTGTACCTCCACCTCTCACACACCACTACTCTCATATATGGTATGGTATCACCCCATCCCCAAACACACACACAAGCTCAGATAGGCATATGCTTCGTTCACGTAGGCACATTCTGAACTCTGATGGACATTAAAGAGTGCCAGCATCGCCACCCGCAAGCATTCAAAAATCATGAGTAGGGCATTGAAAAATTATGAATGGCGTCAAAATCATGGCACATCATCGGCTTCAGTTCTCATGTCATCACCTGACTCCTGGCACAGGGGCTTTAAGAAAACCACCCACAATCAGGAGACATGATAAAATCACCAGTGAGTGCCACATGAGGGTTTAATAATGTACAGTACCCTAACAACCAGGTCCTAATGATCTTTCCAATCTGTCTGATCCAGAAATATTTCCAAGCTGCTGACCATTGTCCGTTAAGAACATAAGAACGGCCGTTTCGGGTCAGACCAAAGGCCCATCTAGCCCAGTGCCCTGTCTACCGACAGTGGCCAATGCCAGGTGCCCCAGAGGGAATGAACAGAACAGGTAATCATCAAGTGATCCATCCCCTGTCGGCCATTCCCAGCTTCTGGCATACAGAGGCTAGGAACACCATTTCTTCCCATCCTGGTTCATAGCCAATGATGGACCTAACCTCCATGAATTTTTCTAGCTCTTTTTTGAACCCTGTTATGGTCTTGGCCTTCACAACATCCTCAGGCAAGGAGTTCCACAGGTTGACTGTGCGTTGTATGAAGAAATACTGCCTTTTGTTTGTTTTAAACCTGCTGCCTATTAATTTCATTTGGTGATCCCTAGTTCTTGTGTTATGAGAAAGAGTAAATAATATTTCCTTATTTACTTTCTCCACATCCAGGGCCATCGCTTCCACTAGGTGACCCTAGGCGGTCGCCTAGGATGGCAGGATTTGCGGGGCGGCATTTTGCCGCCATCGGCAGAAATTCAGTGGCGGGGGTTGCTTCCGCTCCGAATCTTCGGTGGAAATTCGGCGGGTGAGTCCTTCACTCGCTCTGGAACCCGCCGCCGAAGTGCCCTGAAGACGCAGAGTGAAGGACCCCCGCCGCCGAATGCTCAGAGGAGGAGTGCTGCTGCCTAGGGCAGAAAAAACCCTGGTGCCACTCCTGTCCACACCTCTATCATATAGATCCCGCTTAGTCATCTCTTTTCCAAACGGAAAATTCCCAATCTTCTTAAACTCTCCTCATACGGAAGCTGTTCCATACCTCTAATAATTTTTGTTGCCCTTTTTTGAACCTTTTCCAATTCCAATAAATCTTTTTTGAGATGAGGAGAACACATCTGCACACAGTATTCAAGATGTGGGTGTACTATGGATTTATATAGAGGCAATAGGATATTTTCTGTCTTCTTATCTATCCCTTTAATGATTCCCAGCATTCTGTTCCCTTTTTTCACTGCCGCTGCACATTGACTGGAAGTTTTCAGAGAACTATTGACAATGATGCCAAGATCTCTCTCTGGAGTGGTAACAGCTAATTCAGACCCCATAATTTTATGTGTATAGTTGGGATTATGTTTTCCAATGTGCATTACTTTGCATTCATCCATATTAAATTTCATTTGCCATTTTGTTGCCCAGTCACTTAGTTTTGTGAGATCTTTTTGAAGTTCTTCACGGTCTGCTTTGGTCTTAACTATCATGAGCAGTTCAGTATCATCTGCAAACTTTGGTTTGCAGTTTAGTTTAGTTTGGTTTGCAGTTAGCAGAACTCTCTCCCAGGCGGCCTCGCAGGCCACGCGCAGATTCCCCGCGCTGAGCCATAACAACACCGCCAGAGAAGGCAGGAAAAGGCACGTCGACCGCCGCTACGATCTGGTGGCTGTATCCCGTATACAGAAACTATACAGGATGAACCGGCCGAAAGCCATGAGGAAAATCCTTGACGGGACCTCCTCATACTGTGCCATCCAGCCCAAGAGACTCCACTCATACTTCAAGGATGTGTTCGACAATGAGGCCCAGACCGACTTGCAACACCCAGAGTGCCTTCTCCCGCTACCCCGGATTGACCTCACGGAAGATCTGGAGTGAGATTTTCCCCCTAGGAAGTGCAGGCAAGGCTGACAAGGACCAAAAGCACCGCCCCTGGAAAAGATGGCATCCGTTACCACCTGCTAAAGAAGCGAGACCCCGGCTGCTTGGTGCTTGCTGCCATCTTCATCAAATGCAAGCAGTTCTATCGCGTTCCTTGAGCCTGGAAAAAGTCCATGACCATCCTCATTCACAAAAAAGGGGAACAAGGGGGGGAGGGATATCTCAGTGGTTTGAGCATTGGCCTGCTAAACCCAGGGTTGTGAGTTCAATCCTTGAGGGGGCCCCTTAGGGAACTGGGGTAAAAATCTGGGGATTGATCCTGCTTTGAACAGGGGGTTGGACTAGATACCTCCTGAGGTCCCTTCTAACCCTGATATTCTATGATTCTAAGATGACCCTGGCAACTGGAGGCTCTGCTCCACCATCTACAAGCTGTACACCAGCTGCCTTGTGGCAAGGATCACAGAGTGGTCAGTTTGCAGGGGCACTGTCAGCTCAGTCCAGAAGGGTTTCATGTCCTCCGAGGGATGCTATAAGCATAACTTCCTCCTTCAGGTGGCCATCCTGAAGGCCAGGAGGTCCAAGAGGCAGTGTGTCATAGCGTGGTCTGACCTGACCAATGCCTTTGGGTTCATACCCCACCACCACATCTTCGCCACCCTGGGAGAGGTTCAGGATGCTGGCTACCTTCATCCAGGACCTCTACAAGGACTGCACCACCACCATCCATGCCACAGACAGAGAGATGGAGGCCATCCCCGTCCACCACAGTGTGAAACAAGGGTGTCTCCTCAGACTCATCATTTTCAACCTGGCCATGGAACCGCTCATCCAAGCCATCTCCAGGGGCCCGACCGGCTTCGATCTGCATGGCCCGGCCGTCGCAGTTCCTTATCCAGGGCGAGTCCATGACCTCCCTTGAAGAGGGAGAGATATACCAACACCTCGGCACACCCACAGGAGTCTGCGTCCGGCAGACCCCCGAAGACACCATTGCGGAGATCCTGCGAGATGCAGCCCAAATTGACTTCTCCCTGCTCACCCCCTTGCAAAAGATCAATGCCCTCAACACCTTCCTGATCCCCCGCATCTCCTTTGTCCTCAGGGGATCGGCCGTGGCCAAGGTGCCCCTGAACAAGGCCGACAGCACCATCAGACAGCTGGTGAAGAAGTGGCTCCACCTTCCCCAGAGGGCGTGTACGGACATCATCTACATTTCCCACAGGCAGGGGGGTGCCAACGTACCTCAGATGGGTGACCTGTGCGACGTGGCAGTGATGACCCACGCCTTCCGCCTCCTGACGTGCCCGGACCCGAAGGTGAGGAGCATCGCGCAGGAGTCCGTACGGGGTGTGGTCAGGAAACACATTGCCAGGGCCCCCTCCAAGCGGGACATTGCCACTTACCTCAGCAGCTCCCTGGAGGCTGAGTTTGGGAGAGAGGGGGAGACCTGTCCTCTCTCTGGTCCCGTGCCCGCAATGCCTCGAGACGTCTGGGTAAGAGAATCGGCTGGTGCTGGAAGTGGTGCGAGGAGCGCTGGGAGCTGGGAATACTGGTGCCATGCGTAGACTCCGGACCACACCATCATCATCCCGACCGCCAGAGCCATGCTAGAAAGGTCCCTGAAAGACGCCGTCTGCTGCCACTACTCTAAGAACCTCAAGCGGAAGCCGGACCAGGGCAAGGTGTTCGAGGTGTCCAGCAAGTGGGACACCAGTAACCACTTCCTCCCTGGGGGCAGCTTCACCAGGTTCACCGACTGGCGGTTCGTCCACAGGGCCCGACTCAACTGCGTTCTCCTCAACGGAGCCATCCGCCACGGCAGCCGGGGCAAGCGCTGCAGGAAGTGCGGCTACGTGAATGAGACCCTGCCACATGTCCTGTGTGGATGCAAGCAGCACTCCGGAGCCTGGTGGCACCTCCACAACGCCATCCAGAACCGGCTAGTGAAAGCCATCCCACCGTCCCTGGGGAAGATCACCGTCGACTCCGCCATCCCTGGGACAGACAGCCAACTGCAACTTGACATCGTGGTGACGGACGCAGAAAAGAAGAAGGTCCTCCTGGTAGACATCATGGTGCCTTTTGAAAACTGGTCACCGGCCTTCCAGGAGGCTGAGCACGGGAGTCAAAGTATGCCCCGCTGGCCAAGACCCTGAGAGCCCATGGCTATGAAGTCCAGGTACACGCCCTGATCGTGGGAGCCTTGGGCTCGTGGGACCCCTGCAACGAGCCGGTTCTGAGAGCGTGTGGGGTCGGTCGATGCTACGTCCAGCTCATGAGACAGCTCATGGTGTCCGACACCATCAGATGGTCCAGAGACATTTATACCGAGCACATCACCGGACACCGCCAATACCACACTGAGTCATCGAGACAGTCAACCAGGAAAATAACCTACTTCCTTCCCTGACCGACCAAGGGACGCACCCCACCCACGTACCTATCCTCTCCACAGATACTGACTTGGACTTCTTATTCATTCCATGGCTGGCGAACCCGAGCCCACTTATCCACTGACACTTTAAAAACCCTTGCACCCCAATCTGGGTCTATGCCGGTTATGTGATATGTATGTATCTTTTCATCTTTGCAAACAATATCTGTAACCCCCCATAACCCAAGCCTGACCCCAGATGTACAGTACCTTCCCTCTCAACCTGTGTATATTTCATTTCAAACATTTACTTTAATAAAATTTTTAAATCTGTTCTCATCTGCAAGCTCTGCTCGCAGCTGTGCTCGGACCCTGCACCCAGCCTTGGCTCCTGACTGTGGTCTGGCTGCAACTCTGCACCCCAGAACTGCCCCCATCTGCAGCCCCAGCCTTGGCCCCCTTACCCCTGTCTGTATTCCCGGCTCTGGAAGTAGGGGGGGACGCAGACAGAGGTAAGCGGGAGCGTGACCCTGAAAAGTTTGAGGACCACTGCTCTAGTCCTTTCTTAATAGTGCTTCCCATCCTGTCTTCGCCCACACTGGAGAAATGTACTGTGCCCCATAGCCTGTGTTGCCTTGTGACCAGCTAGTCCCTCTTCACGTCTCCCCACAGCATGGCCCAGATTCTAAAGCACCACCTGGACTTCAGCAGGGCTAATGTTGATGGTGCCTCAGTTGTCCCAGCTTCAGGCCTTTCCGTGCAGACTAGCCACAACTGTTCAGCTAGATGTCGCCAGCAGCTGTCACTGTGACCACAGGGCTGGTCCCTTTGCCCTCACTCACGCATCCAGGTCCCTGGGGGGGTCGGCCGCAGAGCCCCCTCCCTTCTCAGAGCGGTGGGCACTGCCTGGAGTTCTCAGCTCAGTGCCCCCATTCAACCCATGGGTCCATCTGTTTGCCCCCCACATTGGGCTGACCTTGGTTTCTTTTTTGTGAGGGCGGCCATTGTCATTCCTGGGGGTGGGGGAAGCCATTTTGGTGAGGGATGTGGGCGGCAGAGCCTCATGCCCGATGTAGAGGTGGTTTAAGCCTACCCCACTGAGTGAGGATGAATCTCGGATGCAGCGGGATGGGGCAGCAGGGGTTGTCCCAGCTGGAGTCAGCTCTTGCCATCCACTGCATCCCAATGCTGCTCTCAGCCAGTGCAATCTGGGCACTGCCCCTCCTTTCTGGAACTGCTGCTGGTTCTGGGGAAGGCCTGGTCTGCCGGGCAGTGCTCAGCCTGTGTCATATGGGGGGCAGAAAAGGCACTTGGGTCATTATGTTAGTAGGGACAGGAATGATAATACAAGCCTTTGTCTCGGGAGCCCATTACGAGCCGCATGCCTCTCTCTCTCACTCGCTTCCCTTTGAGAACTCTATTGATTTAATTTCCTGGATGAGCCAAAAATCCCAATAAAGGAAATTGTTCAATAATGAAAAATAGACAATTGGACTCCATTAAGTGGCAGAGCCGGTGGTGGATCTGAGCACATTAACGGTAGCCACTTCCCTGCCTCCGTTTGCAGCTGTAGGGAAGACTAGGCTGGGGAGGGGGTAGTTTCAGGATATTCAGTCCCAGCTGTAGGGTTGCTCTCTGTTTTCACGGGCCAGTCCTGATTCCGGCAAGGCTAGTCCATGTCCCGGAGTGAGGGAAAGGCATCCTGAAATATCTTCAGGGCTGGTGCCGCAGCACCTTGGTGGTTGCATCATAGCAGGATTGCAGTGTGTTGTGGTGGGACAGTGGAGCATCACGTCACAGTAGGACCGTGCAGTGCTGCAGTGCACTGGGATCACGCAACACTGCAGTTCAGCTGGGACAGTGCAGCGTGATGGGACTGTGCTGCAGGACAGTGCATTGCGATGACTCGCGACCAGGGCCAGTGCAAGGATATTTTGTGCTCTAGGCGAAACTTCCACCTTGTACCTCCCTGCCCCCACACCCCGCCCCGCTCAGCTGACTCCCATGACACCAGACACCACTTTTTGGTGCCCCCAAATCTTGGCGCCCTAGGCGGCCGCCTAGTTGACCTAGTGGTTACACCGGCCTTGCTCTTGGTGTGAATCCGCATTGCAGCAGGACCAGGGATGCTGCATTCCAGGGAGCCCATACACCACCACTTTGCCATGTAATGTCACAGCAGGGCCATGCAACGTGGCATCCTGGCAGGGCCATGCAGCACTGCATGCACTCCAACTGGCCTGTGTGACGTCTCACTGGGGCAGGGTAAAGGAACAGCGCGTTGCAGTGGGGACATACAGCGTTGCAGTGCAGCAAGATCAGCCATTGTGGCACTGCAACAGGCTAGCTAGATCGATCAACCTCCTGATTCCCAAAAGACTGCCCATGGGACTGCTTCTCAGTTGTTAGTACATTGCTGATCTCCCTCCCACAATGACTGGGCTAGCCGATGCTCCAGCACCTGATCCACCTGTTACTTTAACCTTTGGTTCTTTGGCACATGTTCCCCCTCTGGTGGGGCAGGCCCGTTTATACCAAGTTGGAGCCTGATACCCTTTGTCCCCTAATGAACCTGTACCTGCTGCAGCTGTCCCCGGCTCCCTGCCGTGAGTTCCCCACTCTGGGCAGTGTAAACGGATCTCTCTGCTCCCTGTTACTTTTGACTGTTCCTAGCACAGTCCGTGCTGGGCAGCCTGTACCTCCAGGAATTCGGAGATGGATACAGCCTATTGGGGCGGGGGGAGCTCTCGGGAGTAAAAAGAATGGTGTTTTCCCTGTATATTGTATAGAAGCCGGTTCAGATAGACAGGATGCGGACAAGGCATTTTACGTAGTGCTCAGCTGATCAAACCTGCAGCAAAAGCCCTATGGAGATGCGACACTGGAATGGTTTTCCTGCCTGCGGCGTGCATGGAAGACACCGGTTTGTTATTGCAGGGCTGCTCCTGAGGCCTGGCCAGCACACGCTTGGCAGGTCGTCCGTGAGCACTGAGCTGTATGCCCTGATTTATGACTGTGGGGCTGGCTTGTGAGAAGCGGGCTCCCCCTAGGCACTTGTTGCTGAAAGCTGCCTTGAACACCGTCTGGGTTGTTCTGGCCGGGCTGCTGCTGGATGCTGGTGGCTTTGTGTTGGCCAGGTGGCTGGCTCCCGGTCCCGGATGCTTTGCTGTGGAAGGGTTTTATAGTGGGAAGAAGATTTGTTGGGGGAGGGTTGCTCTGAGAACCAGTCGGGTGGTTGTGGCGGGGTCGCTCACAGGTGCTAGACTTGTTTTCTTACCCACACCACAGCGGTTGTTTTTGAGGAATAAAGGACTTGCTCACCATTGCCAAAGAGAGAGAGAAGCGAGGAGCAGAACCATATTGGGTCCAGTTGTGATGGGGGCGTTGGCAGAGCATATTTCTTCTCCTGTCCGCTACTGGGCACTTCTCCTACCCAACCTTTCCCTGAGCATCCTAAGAGCTTTGCGAAGGTCCTTATCCCTCTTGCATAGATGGGGAAATTGAGGCACAGAGCCAGGAAGTGACGTCCAAAGATCCTAAAGTGAGCTAGTGTCAGTGTCCAGATCAGAGCCCAGGTCTCTCAACTCTCAGTTGGCTGCTCTAACCAGTAAACCACACTGCCTTTCTATTAGTCTAACTGTTCATGCGGGGCCCCATCCTGCCCTCTGCTCGCTCACAAGCAGTCCTGCCTCCTGTGACTGGTCTCATTGATTTTTGAAGGGGCTATTCCCAGGAATAGGGAGATTTACTTGCCTGAGTAAGGTTTGCAAAATTAGCCCCTTTGTTCCTAGAATGAGCGTGCTTTGCCCTGGGCTGCAAATACTCTGACGCGGGGTTAGGAAAACTTGCCAAAGTCTGGCAACCTTCCAGATGAACTCTTGCATCTGCAAAAGTGGTTTGAGGTGGTGACCCTTTCCCCTGTGATTTCAGTTCCAGAGCAGAGGCAATTCCCTTAAAGCAACAGAACAAAGGAGAAATGCATGATGGGGTCAAACATCCATACCAGCGAAAGGGGACATGGCTGAGCGTTGGTCTGGGAGAACAACACCTGGGAGTTTTCTAAGGGAGAGAGTGTAGAAGTCTCACAGCTTATTTGCTAGGAGGCTCTGCCTGTGTGTGTGTGAGGTATTGTGTCTGGTATTTATGGTGTGTGTGCTCATTATGTATCTGTGGTGTATGTGTGTGCACTCGATGTGTACCTGTGGGGTGTGTGTGCGTGTGTGCGTGTGCACGCATGTGCTGGAGGCCTGTAGTCGCAGGGCTAGAGTTACTGTATTTGAACTTTCAAAAAAGAGGACATTCATGGGGGGAGGGGTAGCCCCGCCTCCTAGCCATTCCCTCCCACTTCCCACCCCCTGACTGCCCCCCACAGAACCCCCAACCCATCCAACCCCCCCTGCTTCTTGTCCTCTGATTGCCCCCTCTGGGACCCACACCTTATCTAAGCCTCCCTTCTCCTTGTCCCTGACTGCCCCCTCCTGAGACCCCCCCATCCTAACCTGCCCCTAGAACCCCAGCCCCTACCTGTCCCCTGACTGTCCTGACCCCTCTCCACATCCCTGACCCCTGACAGCCCCCCCAGGACCCCTGACCTATCCAACCCCCCCACTCCCTGTCCCCTGACTGTCCTGACCCCTCTCCACACCCCCGCCCCCTGACAACCCCCCCGAACCCCTGATCCATCCAACCCCCCATGCTCCTTGTCCCCTGACTGCTCCCCGGGACCTCCTGCCCCTTCTCCAACCCCCAGCCCCCTTACCATCCCGCTCAGACCAGCGTGTTGGGCTCCACGCGGAGCGCACAGCCCCACCCCCCCAGAGCATTGCCGGCGCGGGGTGCTGAGGCTGCGGGGAAGAGAGGAGCAGGGGAGGGGGTCTGGCTGCTGGAGATCCCGATGCGAGCGGCTCAATCCAGCCTGGCTGCTCTGTCAGCCGCGCCGCGCTCTGCATTGGGAGGGAAATCCCGGACCCACTGAGATTTTTACAAAGTCCTCCCGCACAGCTATGTAACCCCCCCAAATCCGGACATGTCCAGGGTAATCCGGACCTACTGTAACCCTCCGCAGGGCCAAGCCTGGTGCTCTATGACCAGTGCATGTGGGGTGGAGGGGAAGGATCGCTGCCCTGGGGAACCTTCTGGCACTGAGAAATGTCAAAGAGCCACCAAGGACAAGATCCTTTTTCACCCAGCCTGGGGGGGCTGCAGGGAGCTTCTCCCTGTGAGGGAAGCCGGGGCGTTCCACACAGAGATAGGCCTGTCCCCTGGAGTGACACCTCCTCGTCCCCCATCCCACATCAAGCCTGGCTGTGGCCTTTCCAGCCTGGCGCCCCGAAGGGGTTGCTCTCTGCCATGCCAAGAAGGAGCCGAGCGATGGGGAATGAGGTTTCCTAGGCCCGTACCAGACAGTGGGCCTGATTCTGTGGGACGCTGAGTGCTCTCAGCTCCCAGTGCAGTTGGGGCATTGACAGGGCTCAACAACTTACAGGGTGGGGCCCGTTAGCATGAAAGGGGCTGGGTATGTTGGCAGACTTGGCCTCAGTCTAGGTCACAACTGATCCAGCTTCCCAGATCCAGTCCCTGCTCCCTGCTTCCCATTCAATTGGACGCCCTCTGGTCCACAACAGAGGTTATAGGTTCGTTGATTATAGAGTCAGCAGGGCCCACTGGGATCATCAGCGATTTTTAAATCCAGATGGGATGTTTTCCTAAAAGCTCTGGGAAGTTTGTTTCAGTTTTGCTGAGGGGATGGGGAGCGGGCGCCTACCGGCCCCGGGAACCCAGGCAGCTAGTCTGCACATCCCTTCTCTGCAGGTGCCGTTCAATTCCTGACCATTCCCACCTGGTGCCTGGGAGTGCAGGTGAAAGACTTGGCTCGGGGGCGGAGCTAATTGTGTTGCTCTAAGGCCAGTTCCTCCCCCTTTCCGAGCCTCAGTTTACCCTTTTGTGAAATATGAGTGATAAAAGTTATGCAGCTCCCCGGGAGTTTGTGAGGCAGAATTTGCTCCTGTTTCTAAAGCACAGCTTGCCAGTTCCATGGTTCAGGGACCTGGGGCATGACACTATGAGTGTAGCCACCCAACCCCCTGACTCTCACGGGCAGGTTGGGAGATGCCTTGGGGGAACCTGTGCTTTGCCTTGACTGGGCCAGGTCACTGAGCATGAGCTGCCACGAGGAGTCACTGTCTCCCTCTCTGCTTGGCATACAGGAGGGGAAAGGCTGCAGACATCACTGTGGAGCTACCTGAAGGTGGGGCTTTGACAGAGATTTCGGAGTTGATCCCTTGGTCTCTCTCAGCGCCTCCTGCTTCTTCTGAGAAGTGGAAACTCCATATCACTTACTTTCCTCACTTTCAGCGTGGAGCTGGTGGCTTTGCCGGTGCTGTGGGGCTTTTCAGAGATTCCAAGGCCAGAAGGGATCATTGTGACCATCCAGTCTGACCTCCTGTATGGCACAGGCCAGAGAACTGCCCCCAAATAATTCCTTCTAGAAAAACATCCAATCTGGCTTTAAAAGTTGCCACTGAGAGAGAATCCACCATGATCTTTGGTAAATTGTTCCAATCGTTAACTGCTCACTAATAACAATTTACACCTTATTTCCGGTCTGAATGTATTTAGCTTAAACTTCTGGCCATTGGATCATGTTAGACCTTCTTCTGCTAGACTGAAAAGGCCATTATTAAAATGTTGTTCCTCGTGTAGATACTTCTAGAGTGTAATCAAGTCACCCCTTAACCGTCCCTTTGTTAAGCAAAATAAATGGAGCTCCTTGAGTCTATCACTATAAGGCAGGTTTTCTAATCCTTTCATTATTCTCATAGCTCTTCTTTGAACCCTCTCCAGTTTATCAACATGAACCATGTTAATTTTATATCATTCTAGTTTTTTAATCAAAATGTTGTCAAATGCCTGTCAATCGAAAGTCTTATTATATCAACACTATTACCTTTATCAACCAAATTTGTATTCTTATCAAAAAAGAGATTGTTAGTTTGACAGGATCTATTTTCCATAAACCCATGTTGAGTGGAATTAATTATATTACCCTCCTTTAATTCTTTATTAATCGAGTCCCGTATCAGCTGGTCCATTTTCTTGCCCCAGATCAGTGACAGGCTGACAGGTCAAAAATTACCCAGGTCACCCCATTTAGCCCCTTTAAATATTGGCACAACATTCACTTTCTTCCAGTCTTCTAGAACTTTCCTAGTGTTCCAAGACTTATTGAAAATCAACATTAACAGTCCAGCGAACTCCTCAGTCAGCTCTTCTAAAAATCTTGGATATAAATTATCTGGAGCTGCTGATTTAAAAATGTCTAACTTTAGAAGCTGCTGTTTAACGTCCTCTTGAGATACTAATGGAATGGAAAGAGTCTTGTTATGATAAGACTACCTCATCTGTTTT
This sequence comes from Gopherus flavomarginatus, assembly GCF_025201925.1. Taxonomy (NCBI): domain Eukaryota; kingdom Metazoa; phylum Chordata; order Testudines; family Testudinidae; genus Gopherus; species Gopherus flavomarginatus. The sequence goes on along the minus strand of NC_066618.1, from coordinate 298,216,700 downwards.
TTCTTCAAATACAGAACAGAAATATTTATTGAACACTTTTGCCTTTTCTGCATTATTATTAATAATTCTACCATTTCCATCTAGTAATGGACCAATACCATTGTTAGGATTCCCTTTTTTCTTAGTATACTTAAAGAACTCCTCCTCATTGGCCTAAATTCTGCTAGCCATAGATTTGTCTTTGTGTCTCTTTACTTCCCTTATCAATTTTCTACAATTCCTAGCTTCTGATTTATATTCATTGCTGTCAACTTCCCCTTTCTTAAATATTTTTATTTTTTATAGCTGTCTTTGCTTCATCTCTAAATCAGGTTAGTTTTTTTTAACCAATACGGCTTTCTTGTTCAATTGTTGGATTGTGGTTTTTTGGGCATCTAGTAAAGTGTCCTTAAACAATTCCCAATTATCACTCTCCTTTTTCTGATTAAATTCTTAATTGTTTTCAGCTTTGTGACACTGGCTCTTTTAAAGCACCAGCTATATATATTACTGGTCTGGACTTTGTTCTGTTTTCACATTAGAAATGCGATCAAGTCGTGATCACTTGTACCTAAGCTACCATTAATTGTTGGTTCTGTGATCAGTTCCTCTTTATCTGTGAAGACAAAGTCTGATATTGAATTACCCTATGTTGGATGCAACAGTTTGTGAGTTAGGAAATCGTCTTCGCTAATATTGAGAAATTCCAAGAATGTTGGGGTAGGGGGAAAAGCCAGGGATTGAAGGGATTGATAGGTGTGGGGCGGGCAGGTGTGGATGGAAGGAGGTGGATAGGAGCTGGAGGGATAGGACAGGATAGTGGGTGGATAGGAGCAGAGGGGACAGGAAGACCCTGGGGACACAGGTCCAGGAGAGTCTATAATCACTAGAGAACACCCCATGTCTCCTCCTCCTCCAATAGCTGATCCACACCACAACGGCCTTCTACCGCTACTAGCTCAAGTGGTAAAGGTCTGTGCTATGGATCTAAAGGTCCAGACGCTGCTAATGACCCAGACTGAGGGTCAATATGGTTCCACATGATGGAATTTCTTGTTTTCCAGTTTGTATTTTAAAAAATTAAGAAATTACATACAAATCCCTATGTTAAAAGAACACTGGGGTATAGGGTTGCCAACAAGTTTTCCATCCGTAAAATAAATACCGCTTGATTTCCCAGGTGTGTTGTGAGACTAAATTCATTACTGGTCAGGAAACCCTCCGATCCCAGGAGGAGAGCTCCACAGACATGCCCAGGAGGCAGGGGCGCTGTAAAGGGGAGGGCAAGGAGGCCACGGCCCTCCTACTTTTGAAAGTGGATGGGCCTAGCCCCCTGCCCCTCCTCTTCCTGCCAAACCCCGCCCCCTGGCCAGGCTGGAAGCTGGAGTCCAGCCCAGGGATCCCAGGCAGCTGTGGGGAGCTGCAGACACTCCACCTGCCCAGGGTGGGGGGACTTGAGAGCAGCCCCAGACCTGTGTCTCTGGGCAGCTGCCCACGGTAGGTGGAGGGTCTGTGGCTCCCCAGAGCTGCCTGCATGGCTCTTACCTGACCTGGCTCTGGCTTCCAGGGGGCGGGGCCTCAGGGATGAGGCGGGGCTGGGGCGGGGCCACAGAGGGGGTGGGGCCTTGTGCCCCTCCCCCCTATTAGGACATCTCCATTGCCACTACCGGGAGGAAATGAATAATTCTGGAGCCAGTGCAAGGTTTGCACGGTGTGGGGTAAATGAAGCCACGGCTCCATGTCGAATGAGGAGGAGGAGAAGCATTGAACCCATCTGCAGAATGAGGCAGGAGTCCTGCAGGAAAGAAAATATAGGCTGTGAGCATGGAGTTAACAACTGGATCATAGCGTATCGGGTTGCTGGGGCCACCTGAATCCTGGCATTTCCTTACCGGCGCAAGCCTGGCTTAGAAACCCGACGGCTCTTTCCACGTTGCTCTTTGGATATAATCGAATATGAGCTGTCAGGGCAAATCCACAGGCTCCTGGAGCTTCAGAGGAGATGGGCTCCATCAGGTGAGCATATAGCCTGGGGGAGGAGGAGAAGGGAGGTGAATCCAGCAGCTTTTAGCCTTTCATCTGTGGATAAATCACCCAGTGTCTTGTTGGCTCCCGTGCCCTCCCCCACGGCTCACACCCGCACACGTACTGTGTGCTGCTCGCTATCAGTCGGAGAGACAGTGAAGTGAGTGCAGGCCAGGGTCAAGTGTAATCATTTTTATAGAGCTGGGGATCAATAACCGTTTGAGATAAATGCTGCATGTCAGAGTCCCGCCTCAGATCCCGGAAAGCCGGAGAAACACAACATGAAACAGCACTTACGATATTACAGCCACGGGTGGATGCAGGGGATGGAGCCCAGCACCAGCTGCTCGGCAGTGCTGTCCAGGTACCCTGGATGCGAACGCTGATAGCACCTGCTTCCTGGGGATCTCAAAGCGCTTCCCAGCTGTTTGTGACTTGCGTTGCAGCAGCGCCTAGAGGCTCCGACTGAGATCAGATCCCATTGGGCTGGGCGCTGGACAGACGTAGTGAGAGACTGTCCCTGTCCTAAAGAGGTTTTGATCGCAATAGGCATGGCAAACAAAGAACATGTTATTAACCCCATTGTACAGATGGGGAACTGAGAGGATATGACTCCCTCAAGGTCATGTAGGGATGTCTGAATCCAGATCCCCGGCATCTCAGTTTAGTGCCTACCCACAAGACCATGCTTCTACTCTGTCCCTCTGCATACTACATAGATCACATTTACCTTCATTTTACAATTGGAAACTGAGTCACACTGATTAAGTGACTTGCCCAAGGTCACCCAGCAAGTCAGTGGCAGGAAATGAACTTAGTCTCCAGACAGTGATCAAATCACATTTCATTCTCTCTCTTAGGCAAGTTAAATATCTCAAGAATAGCTTCAGAGATTCCAAGGCCATATGGGACCATTGTGATTAACCTAAGCTCCTGTATAACACAGTCCATCAAACTTCCCCCAAATAATTCCTAGAGCACAGGGCTGTAAGTGCCGGTATTTTCCTCCAAATGCCAGTTTTGTATGGCTCCCCTACAGGATGCAGTGTTTGCATCCTGCTCTTAGGTGCTGGGTGCCATTACTGTGTGCTGTTAAACAGCTGCTGTGATCTACCCCAGAGATGGCTGCATTTCAGAGGGAGGGAAAGTGATTCCTATATCACATTGCATGTAAAGTGCTTTGGGATGAGATGCATTGTAAGTGTAAGGTGACACCTCCATGGAAGATGTACAAACTTGTTACTAGCTTCAGTTGATGCCAAAGTGAGCTGTACTGCAAGGGGACGAATAGCTAACTCTGATCGCAGCTGCCTGTCTTCCCCTGATTGACAGCGGCTGAGTGAAACGGCCAGTTCAGGCTCTTTACAGCTGAGAAATCCTTTATTTAATAATCACTGCGCCCTATTCTTCGTATGGCGGGGGTGCCCAGAAGCCCCCGGCAGGATCAGCTCTGTTGTGGCAGGAGCCAGTGCCTGTCTCAGAGAGTTTGCAATCTAACTAGACAGTGAGTGGATGTCTGTAAGTGCTGCGGGTGTCTGCTCTGCTCAGCGATCAGAGCTCTTGACTGACACTTCACTTAGGCAGTCACTGCTTAAGGCACAGTACTAATGTATCTTAATGGCTCCTTACAATGCTGGCTACACCTGTGTCCCCAAGGAGAACTGGAGGAGTTGTGTCCTTTAGAGACATCTGACATCATCTTATGGGAGCCTCTAGAGTTCCGGTTCGAAGCCAGCCTAGGTGTAGTAAGCTGGAAAGGTGAGAAGGCAGGCAGGTAGCACTGGACTCAGGCTCTCTCTCCATTTACCCAGCCATCCATTGCTGGAGTGCCAATTGATGCCTCTCTGCTGCTACAGGGGCCGGCTGGAGAAGTCGAGTCGCACAGTTTTGTATCATTACTAATGAATTGCTGGTTGTATGTGTATGATCCACTGCTGACAATCCGTTAAGGGAAGACATTTCAATCAGCGACATCAAACGGCCCTGTAAGCCCCTCAAGACTGCTAATATCACAACAAGCACGACCCATACAAACCAAAATGTTCCATAGAGTTACCTGCTTCTTACACCTTCACCCCATCTCCTGAGGACAACACTTCCACCTTGAGTCTTCTGGTATCTCCCCACTTCCTGCCCCATCGCCCCCCCCCCTTCCATCCCTGCCCATCCACCATCATAAGGTAGCTTTCTGGGCATTTTTAGACTGCACATGCTTTGAGGGAGGCACCATAATATGTTATATGTCTGCAAGGTACCAGGCACACCCATGACTGCATGCACATATAATGCTCTTGTGAAGTTTGTATGAAGATTGCATTGTTTTTCTGAGTATGCCATGGCTCTTTTTTGTTTGTTTTTTAAGGGTTGGAAGGGACCTCAGGAAGTCATCTAGTCCAACCCCCTGCTCAAAGCAGGACCAATCCCCAGACAGATTTTTGCCCCAGATCCCTAAATGGCCCCCTCAAGGATTGAACTCACAACCCTGAGTTTAGCAGGCTAATGCTCAAACCACTCAGCTATCCTTCCTTGCCCTGTCCCTTCTGGGGGCTAGTCCATATTGAGCAGTGGTCCCCAAACTTTTGACATCGCTGTCTCCCCTTACCCCTGTCCTCCCCCACCCCAGGGTCGCGGTTCGGAGCCAGGGTCAAGAGTGGGGCCGTGGCTGGGGCTGCAGCTGGAAGCAGAGCTGCACTCAGGGCCAGAGGCTGAGGCAGGGTTGCCAACTTTCTAATCATACAAAACCGAACACCCCTGCCCCGCCCCTTCTCTGAGGCCACGCCCCCGCTTGCTTCATCCCCCCCTCCCTCTGTCACTCACTCTTCCCCATCCTCACTCACTGTCACCAAGCTGGAGCAGGGGGTTGGGGTGTGTGGGGGGGTGAGGGGTCTGAATGGGTGTGGGGCCATGGATGAGGAGTTTGGGGTGCAGGAGGGGGTGAGGTTCTGGTTGGGGATGTGGGCTCTGGGGTGGGGCTGGGGGATGAGGGATTTGGCGTGCAGGAGGGGACTAAGGTTCCTGGCCAATGGGAGCTGCAGAGCTGGTACTTAGGGCAGGGGCAGTGCACAGAACCTCCCAATCCCTGGCCGCCAAGGACCCAGCGGCCGTTTCTGGGAGCCGTGCAGAGCTAGGGCAGGCTGGGAGCCTTAGCCCCAGGTCCCCGACCAGAGCTGACCAGAGCCGCCCAGGTCCCTTTTTGACTGGGTATTCTGGATGCCTGGAAACCCTGGGCTGAAGCTAGATCCGGAGCTGCGGCTAGGCTGGGAGCCAGTGGCCGCAGTTGAGGGTGGGTCTGGGGCTGGGAGCAGGGTCGTGGCTGGGGGTCATGACTGGGCCAGGGTTAGGGCTGGTAGCCAGGCTGCAGCCAGGCCAGGGCCACAACTGGTGGTGGAGCTGGGAGCAGAGCTGTGGCCAGGAACTGGGGCTGTGTCTGGGGGTGGGACCGGAGCAGAGCTGGGGCAGAGTGGGGATGGGTGGCATTCCCTCGCTGTGGAGGCTGGCCCCGGCCCTGCCACATGCCCCTGAACATTCCTCCGCACCCTCCACCCCCAGGGGAGCACATCCCACACTTTGGGGACCACTGATATAGAGGTTAATAGTCTCCTATGACTGGAGTCACTCCTTTAGCTCAAGTGGTAGAGAGCTGGGTTTCAGCAGCCTGGATGCACAACCTGGTGTCAACCCATAGGGGGTATTGTTACATGCAGACTTCAAAGCCTGCTGGCTAGATCCATCATTTATGGCCAGCTGTCCATCCCGGCATGACAAAGGGACTTTAGTTAATGCTAAATTTTAGTTAACCATTCTCTGTAAAACTCCCCCATCTTAACCCCTCTGAAACAGTTTCATGCTCCAGGCACTACAGTACGAGCAACCTGACCTTATTTTGAATACCAGGGAGGTTTGGGGTAAGTTTTGCACCGTCCAAGCTATGCTATCGCTCTGTCTCAGATGCCTGTGAAATTAACTTGGGGTCACAGCCAGACAGACAACGTAGTTGTTAGTGGGGATTGAACCTTCAGCACCAAAATTACAAGCCCTTCATAGCTGAGATAAAGGAACCCCTCCCTTAGCTGGCAGCAGGAGGCTGTTGTATTCACTTAGCTGTTGGTAAGTAACAGGATCTTAGCCTGTCTGGGTCTGACCACTGGAGGGTGACATGACCACATGCACTGCCAATGCATTACAACAGGTGTTACTATTTGTGATTACAGCCATGGCAAAACAGGCATAGAACCCAGGAGTCCTGACAGCCAGTTCCCTGTTGTAACCAGTAGGCCACACTCCCCTCTTTGTGCTTTTCACCCTGAAGGGATCACAAAGGCTTTGCAGACTGTGTGTCTGGGAGTCCAGTGGGAATGCAGCCGCCTTTGGGGTAGGAAGCAGCTACTCTTTAAACAGGCCGCAGCAGCACTCAGATCTTTAACACCCGCAAGCCTTCAGCGGCACGACTCTGCTGGCAGCCAGAAGGCAGGGGACGGCAGGCACCGGGTGGCAGGGGGCTGCTCGTGGGTGGAGCCCCGTTGGACGCAATCGGAGGGGACATTTTGCCCCCTCCCCTGGCAGGGGGAGGACCAAAGGGCCAGTAAGTTTAGCTGCATCTGTTTTAATCCTAGGCTCAGGGAGGATCCCGAGGCTCTAATGATGCCTCGGATCCTGTTTTCTGACTCTTGTTTAAACACAGCTGCTCCCCTTCTGCCGCACACATACAGCCTCTGCACCAGCCCCACTTCTTAGCTCTCCCCGGCCTGGGTGGCGGAAGAGGGTCCAGTCAGAGCTTTGTGGCTGAGTCCCTTGTAGCTTTGGCCCAGTCCCTTGCCTGCTCTGTGCCTCAGTTTCCCCCTCTGTATAATGGGAAAATGATCCTGTCTTATGTCCATTAAAGAGCTTTGAGATGGAAGATGCACCCAGAACCTGGGCTGGAAGGTAGGGAAGTTCTCATGCAGGTTTAACTATGTCCCTCTGCCCCCATTTATTACCAGCAGCTGGGAATAGCCAGGAGGTGATTATTACAAGCTCCCTCATGTCTGCATGTCATGCCCCCGTCCCCAGTCACCCAATCCTGTGTGTATCCCAGAAGACTGGCCCTGGGCACAGGCACAGAACAAGGTTTGCAAGTACCTGAAAACTTTCTCCTTTGCTCAGAGAACAGCTTTTGGCCTTGGTCACCTTCGTCACCAGGGGAGCAGCTGGAGAGACTAATCCCCCTCCTAATACCTGGCTTTTGTCCTGTGGCACCATCACAAACCTTAATGACATGAGCCTCTTCCTCCCCTGCTTTGGAAGTGGGTATTGTCAGCTTCAGCTTTCCAGGTGAAGGAACTGAGTTCCAGAGCAAGGCGTTGCTCCAGGTCCCACAGCAGGTTAGTGATGGAGCCTGGGACTGGCCCTGGATAATTTAATTCCTAGATCATCACTTTAACAATGAGACCATCAGGTTAGTGGCAGCCTTGGGGCCTGAAGCAAATGACCGGGTGTGACGAACGGGGAATGTTCTTAATGTTTGCTCTGAATACTGTGTTGGTGCCTCAGTGTCCCCATGGCAGTTCTTAAGTATCTGGCAGAGCAAAAGGCCAGTGCCCCTAAATGCCTGGCACTCTGTCTCCTAGCAACTGATGGCCTGGGCCCCTCCTCTGCAAAGGTGCCAGCTGAAGGTGTTGGAGACAAAGGGATCAGGTGACCTCCTGGCCCGGGAAAGGGGCTGAGCAGAGAGGAGGGGCTGGGAGGGGTTGTTAGTCTGGAGCTGGCTGGGGTCAAGGGTGGAGGGCAGACCTGGGGGTCTGGCTCACTGCCCCCCAGAATGGACCCAGCTGAGGGGTCCGGTTCGCTGTATCTACAAGCTCTGTTTTAGACCCTGTTCCTGTCATCGAATAAACCTCTGTGTTACTGGCTGGCTGAGAGTCACGTCTGACTGCAAAGTGGGGGTGCAGGACCCGGTGGCTTCCCCAGGACCCCGCTGGGGTGGACTCGCTGTGGGAAGCACACGGAGGGGCAGAGGATGCTAAATGCTCCAAGGAGAGACCCAGGAGGTGAAGCCGTGTGAGCTTCTTGCCCTGAACAAGTCTGCTCCAAGGGAGAGGAGGCTCCCCAAAGTCCTGACTGGCTTGGTGGGGAGCAGTTCCAGAGCATCGCCCGGTGACTCCGTGACAACTGGTAGCAGCGGCGGGACGTACTGCACCCCGTGAATGGCGCTGCTTGCAGTAAGTGACTGGGGAGCAGTAAAACAAAAGAGGGATAATGAGGACCAGGCATGCTGAAGGCTCAGAGAGGGACGGTTTCAGGGGGCAGTTAACCTCTGGGAGTGTGTGACCAGTGAGAAGGACTGTTGGAGTAACGGGGTCCCCCTGAGGACTGCAGCGAGCGGTCTCAGGGGCGGAGGAGCTTGCCGCTCGACCCTGGGAGAGAGAAGGATTTTGCAGTAGCAGGGTTCCCCTGGGGATTGCAGGAGCAGTCCCAGGGGCGGAGGAGTCTGCAGCTCGACCCTGGCAAAGAGGTGGTGATCACGAGAAGGGCTGGCACACCAGGGGTTCTTCCTGGAAACCATGGGGGAGCCAAGAGCACACAGGCCTGTGAGTCCAGAGCCACTTGGGAACGGTGAAGTGTTGGCCTATCACCATCTCCTTGAGAAGGACATTGTGATCCTGTGCACAAAGAGAGGGTTACGCATGGGGAAATTCACCAAGGCACAGTTAATCGTGCAGTTGAAGGAGAAGCACCGCTCTGAGGAGCAGATTCCTGGCCCAGATGGGGCTACAAGAGGATCTGAGAGCAGCTGGAGCATCAGCCAGGCATCCCCGGGAGTCTGGTCCCCAATCAGACGAGGGTCTTCACGCTTGGGTTCCCCATCAGGAGATTGGAGACGGATGGGATGGGAGCAGAGCCCGAGAGAGCGAGAGGACCGTGAGAGAAAGCAAGAGCCTGAGGAACAGCTGCAGGAGAACCAGCAGCAGCGTGGACTGGTGATGGTGGAGCAGAGAGACATAGGGGGCTGCCCAGGGGTCAGTGGGGAAACACGCCTGCAGGGGCGAGACCCTGGGACAGAGAGAACTGTGGTGGTGCAGCCCCAGATGCTGAGGGACTGTGGGACCTGGGTGAAGTTCCCTGGGGTGAGGCCCCTCGCCCTGCCTATGGCCCAGATCCCTGTGCAGACCCAGGAGGCGTCGGGCTGGCTGGTGGTTGGGGTTCTCCAGGATATTGGCTGGGAGGCCCTGTTGGGGGGTGACTGTCTCCCCTTGGGACAGGATCCAGGCTCTGCTCCTGTAATGGCCGAGGGTTTGAATTCAAATCCAGGGAACCAATTGGCTAGGATGGAAATGGTCAGTGAAAATGCAAATAACCTTGCTGGCAGGGGGGAGGGGCTGCAGGGCTCAGGATACCTGCCTACCTGTAACCAGCCCCCTGGGGCTGAGTGGGAGGGAGAGATGCTCCCCACCCCCCTGCACACTGGAGAGGGGGCTCACGCTGGCTCTGATGCTGTGACCAGAGCAGAGAGCTCGCTGCCTGCCCCCACAGGGACAGCCAGGGCAGCACTGAGCACGGGGGGAGCTGAGACCCCAGCTGAGTGGGGGGACACCCAGGCAGGGCAAGTCAGCTGCCAAATAGGTTTGCCTGGTCCAGACGTGCTGCTGGGAAGTGATTGCACAGCAGGGAGGGAGCTACCAGGGACAGGGCTCAGGGGGGCTGTGACCCCAGGTCCAGCCAGCGAGAGGGAGCAGGTCCCACTCCCTGCCCCAGCCGCTGAATCCCAGACTGAGCTGCAGAGGGATCCCTCCTTGGAGAAGCTGAGGGAACTTGCTGGCCACAGCACTGCAAACCCCCTTGGGGAAGGCTGCAGGGACAGAGTCCTGCAGGAGAAGGGATTCCTGTACCGGGAATGGGCTCCCCAAGGGGAAGTAGAACTGGGGGGAATCGGGAGGCAGCTGGTGGTACCCCAGGAATCCACAGGGTTCTTCCCGTTCGAGCTGCTGGATGGGAGGAGAGTGAGGGGACCCCTGGACCTGAAGAGGGAGGATTGGATGGAAAAGGGGGAAGACCCCCAGGGGGATCTCTTCCCTGAGGTCGGAGCCAATCTCCCCATCAGGTGTTCCCCATTCAGAGTCACTGGGAAAGCAGCCCAGAACCTGGAGAGAGAGGTCAAGGACCTGCTGGCTTTAGATGGGATCCAGCCGTTTTACAGCCCATGGGCCTCACCCATGGGGCTGAACCCCAAGGGAGACAGGATGATCTGGTTTTATGGGGGCTATCAAAAGCTTAAAGCCATCACAGTGTCTGGTGCCGACCCCATGCCTAGGCCTGGGGAGATTCTAGACAAGCAGAGGGCGATGGAGAACTTGGCCCTGGCAGACACTGATAACATGTGCACCTTTAGCCAGACCTAGGAGGAACAGGTGTCCCAGGTGAAGAGGGGGCTGGGCTGCCTCAAGAAGGTGGGACTGACATTAAAAGCTGGAAAGTGCAAGGGGGGACGGCAGAGGTGTTGTGTCTGGGCCACAAAGTGGGAAGCGGCTGCCCAAGCCCAGAGCTGGCAAAGGCCAAGATGGGGGCTCTTAACCAAAGGAGCCCGAATCACAGACCGGAGGGCTGGGGAAAGACCCAATCCCAGCTTGAACCCCAGGGGTATTGGGGTGGCAAAGGGTGTGGGCTGCATAAACCTTCCCACCTGCGGCCTGCAAGTGCCATCAAGCACACCCGACCTAAGGGAGGGCGTGAGACTGGACTGTCCTGGTGTAACTCACACCAAGGAATGGGAGAGATGCTGGGGCATCCATGGGAACCTTGGTGGGTTCGAACTTCCCCAGGTCACTGGCTGGAATGACCTCGCTCAGTTCGGTCTCGAAGGGGGGAGAGATGTGACGAACGGGGAATGTTCTTAATGTTTGCTCTGAATACTGTGTTGGTGCCTCAGTGTCCCCATGGCAGTTCTTAAGTATCTGGCAGAGCAAAGGGCCAGTGCACCTAAATGCCTGGCACTCTGTCTCCTAGCAACTGATGGCCTGGGCCCCTCCTCTGCAAAGGTGCCAGCTGAAGGTGTTGGAGACAAAGGGATCAGGTGACCTCCTGGCCCGGGAAAGGGGCTGAGCAGAGAGGAGGGGCTGGGAGGGGTTGTTAGTCTGGAGCTGGCTGGGGTCAAGGGTGGAGGGCAGACCTGGGGGTCTGGCTCACTGCCCCCCAGAATGGACCCAGCTGAGGGGTCCGGTTCGCTGTATCTACAAGCTCTGTTTTAGACCCTGTTCCTGTCATCGAATAAACCTCTGTTTTACTGGCTGGCTGAGAGTCACGTCTGACTGCAAAGTGGGGGTGCAGAACCCGGTGGCTTCCCCAGGACCCCGCTGGGGCGGACTCGCTGTGGGAAGCGCACGGAGGGGCAGAGGATGCTGAATGCTCCAAGGAGAGACCCAGGAGGTGAAGCTGTGTGAGCTTCTTGCCCTGAACAAGTCTGCTCCAAGGGAGAGGAGGCTCCCCAAAGTCCTGACTGGCTTGGTGGGGAGCAGTTCCAGAGCATTGCCCGGTGACTCCGTGACACCGGGTACAAGATGAGCTGTTCCAAACCTAGTATGAATAGAAGTTATTGCCAAACTGATCAGACCAAGGGTCCAGCTATGCCAGTGTCCCATCTCTGACAGCAGCCTGTACTGTCTACTTCAGAGGAAGGTGTAAAAAGACGTTATTATGAATTCCATTCAATTCTTAGCCTTGGAGATATCCAGTAGCAATGAGTTCCACAAGCTCAATGTGCTGTGAAAAAAAAATTCCTTAGATCATTTCTGAATTTGCTGCTTTTCGATTTCAGTGACCATCCCCTTGTTCTTGTGTGCCGAGCCCTCAGTGAAAGCATTCTTCTGGACATAAAACATTCGCTGCCCTGTGGGAAATGTGACTGCAACACACTTGCGCTATAGGCAGCTGGACCATGAAACTGATCAGATACGTAGGGTGAAATTGACCAGTTCAGTCTGAGAATCTTTATGTTGCTCTTAATATTTGTACATGTTATTTGTAATGGATCAATGCCTAGAAGCCCCCTGGCCTGTTGTGCTAGGGGCTGTACAAATACAGGATGAAAAACTGATCCTTGCTTCAAAGCGCTTACCGTGCAAGACACAAGGCAATACCCACCATGCCTTGCCCGCCACTTTACAAAGGAGAGCAGTTTCATTATCCCTACTTTATAGTTGGGGAAATTGAAGGACAAGGAGGGGATATGTCTTGCCCAAGGTCACCTAGCAGGCCAGTGAGAAGACTGGGAACAGAACCCAAGTCTTTGGTGTCCTAATCTAGTGCTCTGTCCCTAGCCACACTGCTGGAGAGATCACACTGTAGCAACAAGAAGAATGTGATCAGCCAGCAATGCTGCCTGAGACATGCACCAGCACAGCAGGGCAGGATAGAGTTAAATACAGTCGATGGATTTTTTTTTTTAAGGGATGGATAATTTTATGAGTAATGATACAGGACCACAGGAATCACCTCAGTGTCTCAGACCAACAGCATCTTGTCCAATATCTTGTCTCCGAGAGAAGTATAAAAACCCAGTAATGGACACTTAGCCGATAACAATGCTGGGGGAGGGGGCAGTTTCTTCCTAACCCCAGAAGGTTAGTGCTTTGCTTGTATCCTGAAGCAGAAGAGCTGAGATCCCTTATAAATATTTATCCATCTAGTGGACCTGCTGAGTATATTTTTATTGCCATTCCACTAAACTCTTGGCCTAGTGATATCTAGTGCGGTGAGTCTCCCAGGCTAACCATTCAGTGTAGACAAGTGTTTCTTTTTTATCAGTTCTAAAATCTGTCAATATAACATCCCCCATGTCACTTCATTCAGGAGTGGCAATGCGCATGGGAACCTGAGATGGCAAGTCACGCATGCCACGGACCCAGTGAACGGCTCTGGGTCGGTCTTTCTGTGCACCAGCTTCCCTGCCTGCAAAATGGGACTAATAAGCTTACCGCACGAGATGCTGTGGGGGTTGATTCATTAATGAAAGCGCTGCTCATTGAAGCAACACGAAGTGCTGCTGTACAAGGACCAGAATCTACTCTTGGTTACAGTAGTGTAAATCTGGACTAATGCTCTTGGCTTTCATGCTGTTACCTGGGTGTAACCGAGAGCAGAATTTAGCCCGAGGTGTTCTTGCTGTTACTCAGACCAAGACAAGGGTCATCGAATATGAGGCTTCAGGGCACACCCTGCTTCCCTGCAAGGGTCAGGAAGGAATTTAGCCCCATGTACAGGAAGAGAGGAGGGCTGGCCTGGAGGTTAAGGCACTTGAGACATCTGGCTTCTAGTCTCAGTGCAGCCACTGGCTCCCTACATGAATTTAGGTAAGTTCCGTGCCCACTCTGTATCTCCATTCCCCCTCTGTACCATGGGGATGCTAACGGTTGTCTTAGCTAGGTCTCTCTGCAGCAGGGACTGTGTGTTATTTGTCTGGACGGTGCCTGGGCCTTCGGGGGCCAGCTCACTGAATGAGGCCCTCCCACGTCCATCCTCTAAAGCTACAGGTAAGGTAGAACACGAGGACTCGAGGGGCAACGTGCTGATCCAGCAAGGCACATTCTCTGCTCTTAAAGAGGGATCCCAGAGACTCTACCCGATGGCTACTGAGGCTACAAACGTCCCCTGCCCAGTTCCCCTGGGCTGCGTCCCTCTCTGCAATGAGATGAGTGGGCTCTGTGTGGGCTAGGGGTGAAAGGGTTAAGTGCTGGCCAGGTTGCCCTTGCCCTCCTGGAGTAATGAATGAATACAATCGCTCCTACTCCCCTGGGAGCGGAGCCCAGCCCTCCTCTGGCTTTGCGGGGCAGCCAAGCCTGACGCCCCCTTGGTTCCCACTGGAATGAACAATGTTATTCTCCACCAATGCAATTACCTCCGTCTAATTAAAACCGAGGCGGCGCCATCCCTCAATGACAAGGGGGGAGGGAAGGTTCACTGGCTGCCCGGCCCCACCAGCAGGGCTCCCCCGCCCTGCAAGCATCAGCCCCCCCCCCGTTCTTGCTGGAGGATCCTCCCTTGCCTTGGTTTGATTAGGGGGATGGTGCCACCCAAAGGGGCAGGCTGGAGGGTGGGGGGCGGCATGGGGTTTGGGGAATAGCCTCGTGCCAACATGGTGGTGATGCTGCAGGGGGCACCATGGGAGGGAAATGGACGTAGGGGTGGGGCTGCTGAATGGACGGGGGGGGCTGTCGTGCTGTGGATTTATCATCAGGGCAGACCCCATTGTCCCCTTCCTCTCCCCTCCCTGCATCCCAGGCAGGTAGGAGATAAAGGCCAGGGACTGGTTTAGTGAACCCAGCAAGGCAGCTAATAGGGCCTTTTCCATCCCTTCTGCCACTCACCCCCTTAATAGCATCTCTCAGCTCCAGGAGCTCCTGATTGACTTTAAATGTAATTAAATTGTAAGAGCGCCGAGTGGCATAATTCAGAGAGATTTCATTGCCCATCAGAGAGCGCGAGGGAGCGGGAGACAGAGGGGTATTAATAATGCACTTTTTATTGGTGTGCAATTGAAGTAGTTTCAAGGGATTTGAGGGAAGGAAAACACTGCCGGAAACGGGCTTCCACCAGGCCCCCGAGGTGCCAGGCACCCCGGCCCCAGCCCGTAATGCTCTCGATGCCAAAGCTGCGGGCTCCCGGGGGAGGGGAGGCGCCCATTAGGAATAGACAGAGACAGCGGGCATGTGTTAGACTGTGTGGGACAGGTCACCAGGTCAGTGTAGTTTGCATGAGGCAGGGGTACTCTGAGTGTGTGTGTGTGTGTGTGTGTGAGAGAAGGAGCAATGTCTGCATGGGTTTGTTTGGGGTGCATGCTGGTGGGTGTTTATCCATGCCAGAGAGAGCTTGATCTCATCCAGTGTGGGGTGGGAATGAGAGTCTGCAAGCAAAGGGTCATTGGGCAGATTGGGAGAAGAAGAGAGTTTCTTAGCTCGGTGGAGTACAAGCCATGCCTCCAAGCAGTGGCGGATTATACAACGGGCCCGTGCCCAGGGCCCCCCAGCCAACTGGGGCCCTCTGGAAAAATGGGCATCCCAGTAGAATCCGTTGCGGGGTGGTGGAAGCCCAGACTCTGGCAGAAGCTGGGAGTGGGGGAAGCCCCAGTGCCCTGTGCCTGTCCCCATCAGAAGGTGTGGGGGTGGCAGGGGAAGTCCCCGTGCCCCGACGCCAGTCCCTGGCAGAAGCACTGGGTGAGGTGGACCGGGGAAGCCCCAGCACCCAGACCCCTGCTGTTGATTTCTACTGCAGAAATGCCAGCAGGCCCCGGCCAAGATTGGGGCTCCATTGTGCTAGGTGCTGTACATGCTGTCCTTTTGTTCGTATGTCACCTAGCACAGCAGGGTCCTGCCCCGTGACTAGGGCCCCTAGGTGCTATGACAATACAAATCATTAACAAGGATGGATAACAACAAAAGACCACCCCATCTGGGAATTGCTTACAGCCTACATTGCTCACAGTGACAAAGGAAGTATCGTTATCTCCATTTGACAGATGGGGAAACTGAGGCATGGCGGGACTACATGACTTGCCCAGGGTCACACAGGGAGGCTGTGGCTGAGCTAGGAACTGAACCCAGATCTCCTGAGTCCAAGCCCTAGGGCCTTCTCTCTGATAAGCACCTAGATTGGGCAGTAGAATTGCAAGCATGTCCCCGTTACTGTATTGTCAATGCCTCTCTGTCAGGTAGGAAGTTACACGCCCTGGAGGTGTTGGTGCTTTCTGTATCTTACCCCCTTCACAGGGGCAGGTTTCTCTGCTGACTTCTATGTGGTTAGGAGTTGGTCAATTGACATTTTTGGGCCAGGGAGGTGCTCAGATCTGAACGGGACCCAGGATCCCAAAAGAGCAGGGGCCTGCTCCTCCATTTGTCTCAGACACGGCCAGATTCTCTTGAAAGAAGCCATGCTGAAGAAGTTTCAGCCCAAGGTGAGGGGAAAACGCATCGGCGGCTGTAAGTGCTTTGATCGGCTGCACCCATGCGAGGGGACGCAGGTAGGTGAGAGTGAGGCCCAGAGAGGAGGGATGGTGACTTGCCCAGCTCACACAGTAAGATGGTGGCGGAGAGGGGAAGTGACCCACGGTCTCCGGAGTGACTGTGCTGTGCCTCAACTAAGCTTCAGATTCTAGCTGCATGGGATGCTGTCCACACCCTTCCACTTTGATTCCACCTGGGCCAGCTATGCAACAGGTCTGTCACCTACCACCCCATCAGTATGTCCTCCCTATAGGCCGGCTGCAACCCCCATTAAAGTCCAGAGGAGTCTTTCCCTCAGCGTAGGTTCACACTAGGGCAAGCCCGTGGGTATGATAGCAGTTGATGGTGCTGTTACCGCCGAGGAGGAAGCGTTTCCTCCTTAGCCCCTGTCTTGAAGGGTTTATAAGGTTTTTTTGTGGGCGAGGAGAATCAAATGCTTGGGGTTGAAATTTCTCGTGCTTGTTCTCAGCCTCCTTTTTATATTGAAGGGAGAGAAGTGCAATAAAATTCCACTTGGCCTTGTGTGTGAGACAGCTGAGTCAACAGGCGCCGACTCTGTGAGTGCTCCGGGGCTGAAGCACCCACAGGGGAAAAATGGTGGGTGCTGAGCACCCACTGGCTGCCTCCCATCAGCTCCTCCCCTGCCTCTTAGTGTTTGCTGCCTGCTAGCAGGCCCTGCTGATCAGATCTCCCCCTCCCTCCTCACACCTCCGGCCTGGCATTCAGCTGTTTGGCGGCATGCAGGAGGCTTTGGGAGGGAGGGGCATGGCATGCTGGGGGTGGAACGGGGCAGGAAGAGGCGGGAAGGGGATAGAGCAGGGGCGGGAAGGGGCAGAGCAGGAGTGTGATGAAGTGGGACTGTTCTTAGTGTTTCCTCTGAATACCGTGTGTGTGCCTCAGTTTCCCCTATGCATTTCTTAAGTCTCCAGTGTGCATAACTGGCTGACACTTTGTATCCTGGCAACAAATGACTGAGGCCCTTCCTCCCTCCAAGGGGATGGCTAAAGGTGAACAAAGAGATCAGGTGACCTCCTGGCCCAGGAAAGAGACAAAGGCCAGAAAGGAGGGGCTGGAGGGGGTTTCAGTTTGGAGCTGGCTGGGGACGAGGAGTGAGTGCAGATGTGGGTGTCTGGCTCGCTGCTCCCCAGGATGGACTCGGCTGAGATGTCCGGTTCTCTGTACCTGCAAGCTCTGTTTTAGACCCTGTTCCTGTCATTGAATAAACCTCTGTTTTACTGGCTGGCTGAGAGTCACATCTGACTGTGAAGTTGGGGTGCAGGACGCCCTGGCTTCCCCAGGACCCCACCTGGGTGGACTCACTGTGGGAAGCTCATGGAGGGGCGTATGCTGAATGCTCCAAGGTCAGACCCAGGAAGGTGAAGCTGTGTGACTGTCTTGCCCTGAAGACAGTCTGCTCCAAGGGAGAGGAGGCTCCCCAAAGTCCTGACTGGCTTTGTGGGGAGCAGTTCCAGAGCATCGCCCGGGGATTCCATGTCAGGGGGCATGGCTTTGGAGGAAGGGGTGGAGACAGGGCAGGGCCTGGGGCAGAGCCGGGGGTCGAGCACCCCCAGCACATTAGAAAGTCGGCACCTGTGGCTGAGTGCAAACGCCGTGAGCAGCAAAGATGGTTTTCAGAAGCTTTCTGTGCTTAGGAGATGTGTGAGGCAGCCTGGACTGTTGGCTAGGCCCACTGCCCGGGGTTCTGTTCCAAGATCTGCCACTGACCGGCTGGGTAACCTGGGGGTTGCCTCAGTCTGCGCCACTGCTTCCCCTCCCGTTCTTTGTCCGTTGAGATTGTGTTTGAACAGCACCTAGCACTGAGTCTGGTTCTGACCTCCAGGCATCACTGTGAGACAAAGAAAAATAGCAACACAGAAATGGACCCTTTGAAAGACTCACCAGGCTGGTTCCCTCTGGCTAAATGAGCTCCCTTGTGTTTGTTTGAGTGGGGGCATGTTTTCCAACAAGTGCCTTCACGCCACCCCTGCAGACATCCACAAAGCCACCCCTGTCCTTCATCAGGTCTCTCCTTTAAAACTCACTTCTGCCATGATGCCTACAAACACCGGCCGTGGTTTTTTAGTACATAAGAGCGGCCATACTGGGTCAGCCTCCCACGTCCCTTCTTGATTGAGTAACATAAGGGCCCAGTCTTGTCCAAGGCTATTGGTTCGTTTAGAAGCGTGCGCAGTTAAGCAAGTCTGCATGGTGCCCTATGGAGATGTCTTAGTGGTGCTGCAGAGGATCCTGGAGACGCACTGCAGGCTTTTGCTTGGAGAGCCATGCAGAACCTCCCCTGCGGGCACAACTTGGGAGGTGAAACACACCACGTTTCTCAGCAGGTAGGACCGTGCTGGGGAACCCCGGTGAATGGAGCAGTACAGCTGGCAGCTGGAATGCACAGCTCCAGCAATCACACTGCATCTATGCCACATGCAAGATGTTGCCACCTAGCACCTGTGTTCAAGATGGAGGTGACCAGCTGGTCCATGTGTGTCACACATCCTGCTCCGTGATTGATCCTACAGGCACATGCTGCGTGAAAATGTGGATCAGGGTCCTGTCCACACTGGTGTTTCCTGCATTGGCATAGTGCAGGCCTCCAGGGTGGAGGTGTAGCTGTAGCGTAAGACAGGGCCTGCTCTGGTAAATTGCACTGTCCCCATTTTGTATGGGCGCAATGTGTCTACATTTGGGCTTGGGTTATATGGATGCACTCAACACCAGGTCAAATTTCCCAAGTCTAGACAAACCCTAGGCCACTGTATTTTGTGCCTATTTCACAGTAGCTCCCATCTCTCCCGAAGAGGCAATAATCCAGTCCAAACTTTAATGCTCAGAAGATCTGACATAATTTCCCACATCTGTCTGAACGAATTAACTCACAGGCGTGTGGCGAGAGGCTTTGCTGCCTCAGCACCGGATTAGGCATGGGTGCTGTCGGGTGAGAGACGCCAACCGGAGGACATGCAATAAGGTCTTGATGTGAAAAGGCGATCCTGGGGACGGGCAGCATCACAAGCCACTGAGCGGGCGACCTTGGGAGAAGTGACAACACACTCACCCAACGCTTTTCCCAAGGAAGAGGCTGGAAGTAACTGACATAAACTTACCCTAGAAACGAACCAGTGACTTTACAGTGAAACATGGTCCTGTTGTGTGTCAGGAAAGTGAGGTGAATAATGAAGATGAATTAATCTGCCCATCTTGGAAGCTCATATGGAAAAGCCCTGTAGAATTACTAGGGATTAAACCAATAGCATTCTACAGATGTTTAATAAAACTGTATCAACCTTGCTTTAGAAGCCTACAGACTTTAACAGAGAACAAGGATCCTTTCCATAGGCTTCTAGAAACAACCATATAATTTTGGAATGGGAGAGAATTTTCTATTGATCAATAAGGAATGGTCCATAAAATCTATACAAAGTGATCATTTTCTGTTAAATTTTATAGAAGATAATATAAAAAACCTATTATCTAGTAATTTTTATCAGTAGCTCTCTAAGAAATTCACAAAGGAGGCAAATATACCCATTTCACAGATGGAGAAGCAGAAGCATGTGGAAAGATGACTTGCCCAAAGTCACCCAGCAGGCCAATAGCAGAACCAGAATCCTGGTTTGTTCTTAAAGCCCCAACTGTCAGAATCCTCTGATTACATAAGAATCTCAGCGTTCATTAAGAAAATGAAAAGTATGTTTCCAGCCTTCCTGCTGGCATAGAAAATGTGATGCGATCGCACTCTGAAGGCTCCAAAACTGAAAGGTAAATAAAAGATCTCCAAATATACGATGTTAAAAAAAATCCTGTGATTTTCAAGCCATCCTCAAGATCTTTGTGGGCCTGACCTGTGACATTTGAATGCTCGGGGTTGGCAATGTGTTTACATTTACTGTTACCTCTGAATTGGGCTATGGGGATTAGTGGAGTGTGTTGTACAGGTCACACATTGGTAGGTGGGTGGCACCTAATCTAACTTGTTTACGGTCAGATTTTTTAAAGGTATTTAGGCACCCAACCATTAGGGGTTTGTGGGGCCCTGGGCCAGAGCAAGTGAGGCCCCCTCCACCCCCTCCGCCTGCAGCCTCCTGTACTTCCCCCCATGGTCCTGCAAATGGGCTCAGGGCACTGGGGCTTGGCCCACCCCCTCACCCGGCATTCCTACCGGGGAGCAGGGTCAGGGTGCAGGGGCTCCCCCTGCTCCCTGGCAGAAGCGCTGGGCGGGTGGAGTGGGTTGGGGCACGGGGCGCCCATTTTTCCAGGCATCCCCCAATTGGCCAGGGTCCCTGGCACAGGCCCCATTGGACCAGTGGCTGATCTGCCACTGCCAACACCCACTGACGTCAATGGGAATTAGACACTGGCCTACCTTTAAACAATCTGACCCTTAGGCTCGCAGCAGCTTCTCCGCAGTCCTGTTCCTGACCAATAGCTGCTCCTGCTGATAGCAGCAAAGGGTCCTTCTTATGATGTTATTCCCATGTCACTAGCCCCGTCTAGACTCAGGCTTTGAGAGACTGGTCATGTTTTATTGCGCTGCGTGTACAGCTCTCTCTTGGGGGGAGCGTCACATCCAGGGGAGCAGTCATTGCAAGAACGTGGATATGTCTATATTTTAGTTTGGAGCCACGGTTTAATCACAGGTTAATTAACACAGGCGGACGCCAGTGTAGCAAAGCCACATTTGCTTCCAGCTGAATTCCTGCTGTTTAGGGTTAAACACAAGTAGGAACAAACATTTGCGTCCTGGAGCAAATGTTTGCATAGGGTCTACAGTAGAATTTACAAATCATGTTTGAGTAGATGTACGCCATAAGACTGAGAATCAGGACACCTGGGTTCTATCTTGTCCTTGGGTTTTATACAACTCCCAGCTCTGCCAGGGACTCAACTCTGTGACCTTGGGCAAGTCCTGTCCCTGCTTTGAGCCTCAGTTTACTCATCTGTAAAATGAGGCTACTTAACCTTCTTTTGTACAGTGTTTTGAGATCCACAGATGAAAAGACAATAGAAAGGCTAAGAGGAAACCATGATTTTGGGGAACCTGCCATGAATGCAAGTGGGTGTGTTCCGCACGCCTTTTAAAGACCTCATTTTAAGAGGCGACCTCTGAGTTTCCACCCTCATTTTTGCACCCACAAAAAATTGTGATTGCGAATTATTGAGGGTCCATTTTGCAGTACTTGGGCAGCCAGTCATCTGACTGGGTGTGCCGTGTGTACGCACAGGTATGTACGTAGGTTTGTGTTTGGTGTATTGTCTGCTGCGAGTCCAGGCTGGGCGTGGCAGGGACGAGCCCTTGCTCTGAGTTAGAAGTCAGGTTACACTGGACACGGTGATCCTGTTAGTGTCTGAATACGTGCTGGGCACGAGGAAGTGCATGCCAGGTTGAAGGATGCACTTGAGACCTTCTGAAAATCAGGGGCTAACTGCGCGTTGTGCAATCCTCGCTAGAGGATAAGTCAGGCCAGTGTCTAATTTGTAATGAAGGAGGTGCCAGGGCTCAAGCAATTAAGTGCTGGGGCTCAAGCAGTCTTTTTACATTCATAACGGATGCAGCAAGCTGGGGCTAGGAACTGCCAAGCCCAGACATGCCGGGGCTTGGAACTGCCAGGCCCAGAGATGCTGGGGCTAGGAACTGCCAGGCCCAGAGGCGCCGGGGATAGGAACTGCCAGGCCCAGAGGTGTTGGGGGGCTCTGAACTGCCAGGATCAGAGGTGCCGAAGCTCTGAACTGCCAGGCCCCGAGGTGCTGGGGCTCTGAACTGCCAGGCCCAGAGGCACCGGGGATAGGAACTGCCAGGCCCAGAGGTGTTGGGGGGTTCTGAACTGCCAGGATCAGAGGTGCCGAAGCTCTGAACTGCCAGGCCCCGAGGTGCTGGGGCTCTGACCTGCCAGGCCCAGAGGCGCTGGGGATAGGAACTGCCAGGCCCAGAGGTGCTGGGGGGCTCTGAACTGCCAGGCCCAGAGGTGCCGGGCTCTGACCTGCCAGGCCCAGAGGTGCCGGGGATAGGAACTGCCAGGCCCCGAGGTGCTGGGGCTCTGAACTGCCAGGCCCAGAGGCGCTGGGGATAGGAACTGCCAGGCCCAGAGGTGCTGGGGGGCTCTGAACTGCCAGGCTCAGAGGTGCCGGAGCTCTGAACTGCCAGGCCCAGAGGTGCTGGGGCTCTGAACTGTCGAGTCAGGCTTATTAACCTTAGTGTCAAAGTGTAGCTAGAACACATTCACAGGGAGCCATGAGACCTTCAGGGTGTCATGGCGACTCCTAGATGCCCCTTTCAAATTCTCCTCCCCTCTCTTATCTGCTTCCTTCAACGGCTCCTAAATCCACCCAGAGGAATTAGTTCCTGTTTGGTCCCTGCTGTGGTCACCATGGCAGGACGGTTCCCCACTGCTTTGTCCCGTCCCGTTTAAAATCACGGAAGAGCCCCATTGATCTCAGACGTTTGCTGAGGCTGGGCCAGATTCCCAGCTGCTGTAAATCAGCAAAGCTTTATTGCCATCAGTAAAGCTTTCACTAGTTTCTGCCAGCTGAGGCTGTGTCCCTTTGAGCCTCGTGCTGACAGGATCAGCTGAGACAAAGCAAAGTCCCATTCGAGGCACTAGGCAGAGACAAGAGGAGTTGGTCTTTTCCTCTCCTGGCTACTGGAGGACCCGCAAATGGAGGGACCGGGCGAGGCAGTGCCCCATGCGCTGGGGTCCCTCTGCATGGTTAGGCCAGGAGGAGCCCTGCTGGAGCAGCTGATTGGGCAGGCGGGAGGGGAGTGGATTAAAATTCTCGTTTCTTCACGCTGGGTGAGAATGACACAGCCATTAGGCTGGGAGCCGCTCCTGGCCGCGGTGCTCTGCTGAATTAGCAGCATGTTTGAATGAGATAAAAGGGGCAGCTTACCCCCGTGCGCTCGCTCCGCTAATCCCACTACAGCTGTGAAATGAATAGCAGCAGATCCTCTTTACTCCTCTAACTGCCTATTTTACACTTGAGACCAATGCCAAACCTGGCCCACCGGGGCTTATTCCTCCTGAATGCCGAAGACTTGATATCCCAGGTCTCCCTAAGAAACGAGGCTCTCAGAGGAGACCAGGGATCTGGAGAGCAATGCTGGATCCCACTGGAACTGGGTTATCTAGTTGCAGTCTTACATGGGTGCCCATCACCACGGCGTCTGGCCATTTACAGGTCAGAGAAAGAGCTATTACTGAGGTCCTCTTTACCATGGAGCTTCCACCATCTCTCTTTGAGAGACTGGGCCACAGTGGAGCTGATCATGCCAAGAGGAAGTTGCTCCTGGGGATTCCCTCTGCATTTGCCTTGGCTTGGTTTCATCCGCTCATTGCTCCTTGCACACTTGTAGCATCTCAGCGAAAGCAGTGTCATCCCTCTGGGAACCCAGGCAGAAGGTATGGCAACGAATGCACACGAAGTTGTCACACCCCCTCCCTTATACAGGACTGGCCTAGTCCAAGTCTATAGCATTGTTGCCTTCAGAGTGTGGTTGTATCTCAGTCTGGTTCCTCAAGGACAGGAGCCATTGAGGCTGGATCTGCTAGATGCATCCCTTCCAGTGTGGGTTTGAGGCACAAAGGCTGGGAATGGTGGAGGAAACTTTCTCTGCTCCTCATCCTGTCCCTGCTTGGTGGATGTAACAGCCCTTTACTCACCCACTTTCTTTCTCTCGCTCTTTCTCCATTCATCTATCCCCAATGCACCCATCCGTATCTACCTAGGCTTTCGTATCGTCCTTCTGTCCTCATCATAATATTTGAACATCTTGGTAGCTACCCTCCAGCTTAGGCCAAATTGTGCTACAAGCGGGTTGGGTTGCATCGGAGCCCAGGTTTGCACACAAAGCTGGCGACCTTGCACCCAGTCAGCGCTGGGTTTGACGTGCGAAGCCACGACTGCAGCTAGGCGAGAACTGGGCATGATGAGTCACCCCTGGGCCTGGCGAGTGCGTCACGGTGTGAGAGCCCAGCGCGCTGCAGAAGGGGGAGGTTGGCATGATGCGCAAGGCTTCAGTTCACAGGAACCAACTCCCCGGGTGCTCCGGGGCTGGAGCACCCATGGGGAAAAAAATTAGTGAGTGCTTAGTTCCCACCAGCCACAGCTGTTTGGCAGCGCCCCCATTAGCTAGTTGGAGGCGCCGCCAAACAGCTCTGGCAGCTGGGACTGAAGGGTTTGGGGGAGGGTGGAGAGCAGGGATGGGAAGAGGCAGAGTGAGGGTGGGGCCTTGGAGGAGGGGCAGATCAGGGATGGGAAGAGGTGGAGTGAAGGTGGGGCTTTGGGGGAGGGGCAGATCAGGGGCGGGAAGTGGAGGAGCAAGGGTGGGGCCTTGGGGAGGGGCAGATCAAGGTGGGAAGCGGCGGAACGAGGGCGGAGCCTTGGGGGAGGGCAGAGCAGTGGCGGGAAGAGGCGGAGTGAGGGTGGGGCCTTGGGGAGGGGCAGATCGGGTTGGGAAGCGGCGGAGCGAGGGCGGGGCCTTGGAGGAAGGAGTGGAGTGGGGGCAGGGCTGCAGGGCGGAGCGGGGCTGCATTGGGTACATAGGGTGCACCTTTGCACCCTCCGTCACATGCATGACTGTGCACATAGCCCCCCCCTTCCCCCGAAGAGCCCCCTTAGGTGCCGTCACCCCGGCTGCCCTGCATGTCAGCGCTGACCCCGGCGATAGCAGCACACTTCACTTTATCAGTCTCAGACGTCTCTATTAACAGGACAATGGCAGACTAAGCACTTTCCTTTATTCATTTACCCGCTGTCTGATAATATCATAGTGATGATAATTTTCCTTTAATGGGCCATTTGCTGTAATTATGATGCAGCGGGTGAGTAATTGTATCGGACACCCAATGCCGCCGTCGCAACTCTGCAAACGTAATGCACTCCATGGGGGGGGGAGGGCGCGGGAGCGAAAGGACGCGTGACAAAGAGAGAGACAGACAGTGAGATACTGTCCCAGCTCCCTCTCCCTTCTCCAACATTCAGTAGATCAAATTCTTTCTTCTCACACTTACGCAGCTCCCAGGCCTCGGTGGAATTTGGCTCAATGTCTCTTCCTCCCTAAACCTGTTCGTTCTACCCTAGCCATCTATCGCCCCACTCCCCGTAGCCTCCTTTCTGCCTTACACACGGCCAAATTCTGCCCTCCTGTACGTGTAGCTGATTCCTTACTGGGCACGATGCTCCATTGTCATTTACACTAGTGAAAGCCTGGTGCAAACTGGGTTAGAAGGGACCACAAGAGTCAGCCAGTCTAATCTCCAGCATGGGAAAAGTTGAGCCTTCCTTTGCGATGGTGAACATCGTTGCACAAGGAGAGGCCCATGGAGCAGCCAGCCCATTGAATTCAGTGAGAGCTGTGTGCCTACAAGCGGCAGAATTATGATTGCTCTTGTATTGTTTGTATGACAATAGCCCCCCGGGGCACCAATCGGGGCACCGGACGCTGTACAGTCATGCAGGAGAATTCCACTCCCTGCCCTAGACAGCTCATAATCTGGGTTGTGCTAAAACACAATGGGCCCAATAATTCACTGCAGCCATTTGCTGCTCTGTGTCAAACCGGGTTCAAACTGCTACCCAGCAGTGGGGCTTTAACCCCCGTGCTGCAGCAACGGAGACTCATGCTCCAGGAGCTGATGAGATACATGGCGAGAGAGATGAGATAACAGCAAAGCAAGCAAATGACCTCGCAATAAGCAAGTGCCTGAGTTCGCGCAGCTGTCTGGAATTGTGCTTACCGGTGGGCATTGAGACTGGGTGTGCAGAGCACCCACTGGCCTCAGTGGGCGTTCCAAAATAGGACCCTCTCCCTTCCTCTGTGTCTCTCCCCTGCCTTCCCCCAGCCTCTCCCTGGAGCTGGGCTTTATTCCTTCTAGCATCAGTAGCCTGAAAGAAAGAAGTAAGAAGGCAGCTGGGTGGGTGACTAACACTGCAGCACCTGTGTCTGCTTCAGACTCCTGCCAATGCACCTGTGAAGAGCCTTCAGCATAGGCGCCAACTCCATGGGTGCTCCGGGGCTGGGTGCTCTGGGAGGGGGGACGGAGTGGGGGCAGGAAGAGGTGGAGCGAGGGCAGGGCCTTGGAGGAGGGGGCCTCGTGGGGGGTGAGGCCTGGGGGCAGGACCTCGGGGAAGAGGGCAGAGCAAGGGCAGGGCCTTGGGGTGCAGCACCCCTGGGGAAAAGAAGAAGTCTGCATCTATGGCCTTCAGCATGTGCGCAGTCCACCAATTTTAAAGGGTTATTAGTGCCATTAACACGGCATGTGTTGAGTGTCTGGAGCAGTGGTTGTCAACCTATTTACTGTTGCAGCCCACAAGGTGTTATGTGGGCCACATCCAATATGATCTGTATGGCCCTGAGGATGTCACGCAGGCCTCAGCTGTGTGCTGACTGGGCTGCGAGTGGCCCGTGGACCACAGGTTGAGAGCCACTGGTCTGGAGGATCGGGGCCCCGGGTTGTCAAATGAAGCTAGGGGAGGAATTTAAACATCTCCCTTGTCTCTATTCGTTGGCTTCTCTCACCCTCCTCTCTGCTTGTTTTTGCAGGAGACACAGGAAAGCAAATATTGGGAATTCCCCCCCCCACCCCTTATGGGTGCCAGGCTGAGCTCCTCGGGGATGCCTTTGGTGGGAAGGGATTCAATTTTTGACTGTCCCAGACAAAACCCGGAGGTTGGGAAACTCCCCATTTTGTTCAAATAACCAGAGAAAAGGCGGGATTGAGAGAGGGCACTGGAGAGAGGAAGCAGATACGGAAAGAAGGGGTGAGCAAAGTGGGATGCAGTATCTGAGCTAGGGGGTGGCAGGGGACTCTCTGGATTCCTTCTCAGCCCTACCGGGCACCCTGGGTCAAGTACCGTCACCTCTGATTCTCCTATTTAGGGCATAAGCTCTTGAAGGGGCAGATCTCTTAGCATGTGATGTACAGGGCCTAGCACATGGGGCCTTGATCTCAGCTGCGGCCTAGAGGCACTGCTGGAATGAAAGTACCAGTAATAAAAGACCTGACCAAAAAGCCACTTTTCTGCTAGTTGTGCAGGGAAAAGGCAGAACCAAATCTCACCCCTTTCGATGGTTTTGGGCATGTTGTGGCTGCTTCTCACTCACTGGCCCTGCTGTTCAGAGGGGTTGTGTCTCTCTTCGGGGACCCAATCAGTGTCACCTGGCTTTTACTGCTCTTCAGGAGCTCCGGAGAAGGGAGTTATAGTGGACCACAAGCTAAATATGAGTCAACAGTGTGATGCTGTTGCAAAAAAAGCAAACGTGATTCTGGGATGCATTAACAGGTGTGTTGTGAGCAAGACACGAGAAGTCATTCTTCCGCTTTACTCTGTGCTGGTCAGACCTCAGCTGGAGTATTGTGTCCAGTTCTGGGCACCACATTTCAAGAAAGATGTGGAGAAATTGGAGAGGGTCCAGAGAAGAGCAACAAGAATGATTAAAGGTCTAGAGAACATGACCTATGAAGGAAGGCTGAAAGAATTGGGTTTGTTTAGTTTGGAAAAGAGAAGAGTGAGAGGGGACATGATAGCAGTTTTCAGGTATCTAAAAGGGTGTCATAAGGAGGTGGGAGAAAACTTGTTCACCTTAGCCTCTAAGGATAGAACAAGAAGCAATGGTCTAAAACTGCAGCAAGGGAGGTTTAGTTGGATATTAGGAAAAAGTTCCTAACTGTCAGGGTGGTTAAACATTGGAATAAACTGCCTAGGGAGGTTGTGGAATCTCCATTTCTGGAGATATTTAAGAGTAGGTTAGATAAATGTCTATCAGGGATGGTCTAGACAGTATTTGGTCCTGCCATGAGGGCAGGGGACTGGACTCCCAATGACCTCTTGAGATCCCTTCCAGTCCTAGAGTCTATGAATCTATGAATCTATGGACAGGTCATGGGCCATGAATTTTTGTTTACTGCCAGTGACCTGTCCATGACATTTATTAAAAATACCCCTGACTAAAGCGTAACCTTATCGATGAATACAGTGCCTGGAATGCTGTATCTTGCAAAATGGCCTTCAGTTTGCCAATCACTCACTTGCTTCTTGATTCATGCAGGGCATAAACCTCCCAAAAATTTGTATAGTCGTCCACTGTGATCAAGTACTCCTTCTCCTTGAAGGTAAATAAGTCCACGCCGACCTTGTTGTATGGTTGGGTAGGCAGCTCATGTGAAAACAATGTCTCTTTTTGCTGGTGGTTTTCACACAGCTGGCAGGTGTCAGATAGCTGTCAATGCCCAGGTGTGAGGCAAGTCTTTTTTGCATGACATCCTTACGTAAAGAGGTGGGGACAACAGCTCCCTGGCCTGGAAATATGATTCCATTCTTACACACTCAGTTCACCTTTAATTTGAAAATATGGTTCTTCTCCTACCGGTCCTTGGCTTTTGTCTTCTGGCCACCCTGGGTAAGAGTGATCTCTTGACAGCCTAGAGCTGGATGTCCTTTTCCCCAGCCTTTTTGATATCCATCAGCTTCGCTGTTGAAACTAGGAGAAAGTGCAACATGTTAATGGGTTCCGTGTCCTGATTCCCTTCCTGCAATTTGCTGATGTTGGATATATCTGTCCAGCTTAGGTGTCAGCTAACACTAGCAATCATCCAGGAGAATATCTGATCTCTGTTTGGTAGTGCTGGAAGGGGATCAACATGCCCTGCAATCTCTTTGGAGAACTACGGGCTTGTCTACCTGAACAATTGGTTCATGCCAAGCTGGAGTGTGACGAGGAAACAGAAATTCCGAGAAGACTAGATCAAAGCACATTAATGGAACGTTAATAGGTGTCAGCAGGTGGACAGGGACAATCGGGCTAGTGCAGGGTAGTTTCACAACCCAGCTGCGAGCTAAAGTTTGTGTAGACAGTGCCTGCGAAGGGGCTTTGCCATGACTGTGGGCAGATCTACACTTAAAAAGCTGCTTCGGCATGGAGCTGCAACGCCGTGGTGCTTTAATGAAGATGCTCTAAGCTGATGGGAGAGAGCTCCCCCAT
Source organism: Gopherus flavomarginatus (assembly GCF_025201925.1). NCBI lineage: Eukaryota > Metazoa > Chordata > Testudines > Testudinidae > Gopherus > Gopherus flavomarginatus. The sequence goes on along the minus strand of NC_066618.1, from coordinate 298,187,744 downwards.
CGGTGTGGTTAATCCATCTTCCTGAGAGGCGGAGCTATGTTGACGGGAGAAGCTCTCCTGCTGACAGTTCTGTCTACACCGGGGGTTAGTCAGTATAACTACATTGCTCAGGGGGGTGGATTTTTCACATCTCTGAGTGATGCAGTTATACCGATATAGGTCTGTAGCGTAGACCAGACCTTAGTGGGTGAGCATAGTTTCACTGATGAATCCCTCCACTCCAAATCCCACAGCCAAAAGCTCCTTTTCTGTTTGGGCGTACCCCTGTTCAGGCTCTGACAGGGGTCTCCCGGCAGAAGCCACTAGCTGCTGCTGCAGAAGAGCAATGCCCAATCATCCCTCTGCTGCATCACACTGGCTCTGCTGGCTGCTGGTGCTCCGGGACAGGGCATCCATTATGATTTGTGTCTGTATGTCCAATGGTTGCTGTTGGGAACCTGCCCAGTTCCACCCAATGTCCTACCTTGTGAGCTGCCATTTGGGTTCCCCAACTGCAGACAGGTGTGGACAGACAATGTATCATTCCTCTGAAGAGCTGTACCCCTTTCACATCCCGTGGAGCAGGCATATCTCTGATTGCCTTGGTCTTAGTGCTTTCTGTCCCTCTATTGCAAGCAGATGTTCAATGTCTGTCAATTTGCGCTCTTTGAGTCATATTTTTTTTCTGGGTTGAGTTTTATGTTCGTTTCCCTGCATCACTGTAGACTAGCTTGTAGTTTTCTGTCATAGTCTCATTCAGCTTCTGTATCATTGCTCCCTTCACCTACTCTGAGGATATCATCTGCAGTTATTTTCATCCCAGGCTGCCAGCCAACAGGGATGAAAGCAGCATGCCTAGTGGTGAGAGCAGTCCGCAGGCCTAGTAGCCAGAGTCAGAGCTGTGGTCAGTCACCAGAGCTGTGGGTCAAAACCGGAGGTCAGGAACTAGAGCGAGCAGGGTAGCAGGCAAGGAGAGGCTCAAGGCAGGGGCAGGACAGAGGCAAGGCTGGGTGCAAGGCAGGTGCAGCAGGACAAGGTAGAGCTGGAGCAAGCACATTGAAGGTTGAGAAGCCAGCAAGATGCTGCTGCTACTGGCTTAAGAGCCAGCCTGCTGGCCTTGGCAGCTACTCAGGTTGCATAGCTAATCAGGCAGCTGCTGCAGGCCAGCTGTAGTGATGAGGCTACCTGGAAACTAGCACTGCTGAAGGCCCTGATTCCTGACCCAGACAGTCCTCCTAGTGCTTGGGTAAGTTTTCTCTGGAACAGCTCTGGTGCTGGTTTTATGCCCACTGGCATGCAAGGTTGTCAGCATGCTGGACTCTTTATCCAGGCTTACGCGCCAAAACCCGTTCCTCTCATCACAGATCTTAACGATTCTGGCTTTGGAAAGTTCTGTCATGAGTTGTGGGAAGTGGATAGTGGCATCTTTTAAATGCCTTTATCGGTTACTTTGGGTCTATGCAGATGCATAATTTGCCTAAAGGTTCTTTACCATCATCATGATGCTTGCCCAGGCTGTACTGGTTTCTTCAGATGTTGAGATATCCCTGCTCTGCAGACTTTTGAGCTCCTGGCATACTGGATTATATAGTGCCATTGGAATTTTCCTTCATGGTAAACACACAACTTCCACTGTGGGGTCGTCTTCCAATTGCAGCTTTCCTTTGAGGCCTTTGAGAAAACATCTCCATATGGTTTTAAAATTGTCTCCATTGTCTGTGGGCCGCCCTGGAATAGAATTATAGAATCATAGAAATGTATGACTGGAAGGGACCTCGATAGGTCATCTAGTTTAGTGTCCTGCACAGAGGCAAGATTAAGTATTATCTAGACCATCCCTGACAGATGTTTCTCTAACCTGTTCTTAAAAACCTCCAATGATGGAGATTCCACAACCTCCCTTGGTAATTTGTTCCATTTTTTAACTACCCTTTGTGATGGACCCAGCAGACTAGTAGAAGGGAGATATACTGGCCACTGGATACGCAGTTTTCTGTTCCCTGAGTGACCAGAGCAGGGACTGCTCCAGGCTAATCAGAACACCTGACTCCAATTAACCTGCTAAGAGTCAGGGGAGGCAGTTAAGCACCTGACTCTAGTTAAGACCCCTCTGATGCTATAAAAGGGCTTACTCCAGTCAGGCCAGAGGGAGCCAGGGATCCAGAGGAGAGGAAGTGCGTGTGAGGAACTGGGAGCAAGAGGCATGTAAGAAGCTGAGAGTGAGTAGACATACTGCTGGAGGACTGAGAAGTATAAGTGTTATCAGATATCAGGAGGAAGGTCCGGTGGTGAGGATAAAGAAGTTGTTTGGAGGACGCCTTGGGGAAGTAGCCCAGGAAGGTGTAGCTGTCACACAGCTGTTACAAGAGGCACTATAGACAGCTGCAAATCCATAGGGCCCTGGGCTGGAACCCAGAGTAGAGGGCAGGCCCGGGTTCCCCCCAAATCTCCCAACTCCTGATCAAATACAGGAATTGACCTGGACTATGGCTTCTACCAGAAGGGAAGGTCTCTGGGCTGTTTCCTGACCCACAGGGTGAATCTGTGAGGCAAGCAAATCCACCAATAAGCGCAGGTCCCACCAAGGTAGAGGAGGAACTTTGTCACACCTTACAGTTAGGAAGTGTTTCCTAATGTCTAACCTACATCTCCCTTGCTGCAATTTAAGACCATTACTACTTATCTTGTCCTTGGTGGATAAGAAGAATAGTGTATCACATTCCTCTTTATAACAACCTTCTACATACTTGAAAACTGTTCTCATGTCTCCTCTCAGTCTTCTCTTTTCCAGACTAAACAAACCCAGGTTTTTTTCAATCTTTCCTCATAGGTCGTGTTTTCTAGACCTTCAGTCATTTTTGTTGCTCTCCCCTGGACTTTCTCAAATTTGTCCACATCCTTCCCAAAGCATGGTGGCCAGAACTGGACACAGTACTCCAGCTGAGTCCTTATCAGTGCTGAGTAGGGGAAAGTGCTTATAACGCTCCCGCTAATACAGCCCAGAATGATGTTTGCTTCTTTTGCAATAGATTGGGACTCACCCTCCACCTATTGGTCCTAGCTGTATTCTGCTGGGTCAGATCACTCCCTGAGGGTAACCCCAGTTGTGCTTCTCAGGGAATCCAGGGAAACTATTTTTAGCTGGGGGTAGTTTCTTTAATTGAGCCTCATTAACAAATACAATCCCACCCCCCGCAGGGTCTTGCTTCAGAGTCTGTGCTAACACAGCAGTCCCTTCCCCAAATCAATCTCTCACAGTGGTTAGTCCCATAACAAGGTTTCCTGGTTCTTACCTCATAGCCGCAGCCCTCTGGGGCTTCCCCAAGAGTCTCCCATCTCTTGCAGCAGCTACGTTCCACAGCCACTCCAGTGGCAGTCCATTGGGAGCGCCGCCCGGGCACTTCCGCTTCCTGGAGGATGTTGCTGTCTCCTCACCCTCATCCCTGCTGCCCTCTTTTGTACAGCTCAGCTAATTAACTTTCACCTCTTTCCTCTGGTGCAGGGGTGGGCTAATCAGGCAACCAGGCCATCTCCAGCCCTCGGAGCCTGGGGGAATGTTATCCCTTATTCCTTCACATTTCTCCTTTTACTTCTTGCACTGCAGCTATAAAATTCCGACGCTGATCTCCGATCAGCTTCCTGGCTTGTCTGGCTGCATTCCCCATCAGGGTTCTGTGACGCTTGCCATCCATCACCACAGACTTGGGGCTGCCAGTTATGTTTTGGGTTAGTTACTCTGATATCCCATTTTCATCTGAGCTGCATTGTGCGCCCATGGTGTATTGTTAGATTGCTCCTGCTTTTGGTTACGGGTGGGCTCAATTCCAGTTCACCCCAAGGAATCACATTGCAGGAGGCCCCACGATCGAGCTGGAATTGCAGCCGAATTTCCCTATTTACACCGTTGCCTGCATGGAGGTTGGTGTCATCCCTTGCTGCCATCCTGTCCCAACAACCTGATGTGCACTTGCTGTCAGGGAGAGTGTCGTGATGTCACACCGCTGTCTGATGGGCCCTCCCCCATTAGTGTAAGTCTGACTGAATTGTTCTGGGACATTCCTCCACTCTGACACCCACACACTGCTAAATTGGTTCAACTGGCCACATTCCTTGCAGTGCTGTCCCAGTGGGGCCGCTCATGCTCTGTCCCACAGTAAATGCCTCTCACTAAGGGCATGTTTACATTGCAGTTAAAAACCTGTGGCTGGCCCGTGTAGCTGATTTGGGCTTGTGGGGCTCAGGGTAAGGGCCTGTTTAACTGCAAGGTAGATGAACCCTGGGCACCTGCTCTCCTTTGCTGGTGTCTCATTGCATGTATTTTTGGGATGTTGCGCCTCCTCGGGCTTTCCTCCTTTCTCCTGAGGCTACCGCTGCACGCACCACATCTAAGCAGCTGTCTGGTGTGAGATTTCCTTCCTGGAGCAGTCGTTCCTGCTGGATTAGGGACTATCCCAGCCTGGATTAGGGAGTCTGTCAAGTCCCCCAGATTGCACATAGCAGCCAGTGTGTGTAAGGTGCAATCCCCTCTGTCCTCTCCCAGCTCCTCCCTCAACAAATCTCAGTTTGCGCACACTCAGTAAGGCTTGTTAGCGTTTGGCAGCTAAATTCTCCAAATACTCTGTCTTCACTGAGCATGCTGCAGCCCCTCAGAGCTCATACCTGTCACATGTGCCACCCCCCACAGAGTGTCAGAGCATGCTCAATCCCAAGGCTAATCAGGCTCAGGAGGGCTTTCTCTGCTGTTGCTCTGCTGGGAGCCAGATACAGCAATCAAGATCAGGGAGCCTGTCTCTTGCGCCAAGTGCTCCCCCCACTGACACCCAGGCAGCATGGAGGAGGAAGGAGCAAAAGGGACAAGACCCAGACCTGGGGCAGGAGGGAATAGATTGGGACTGGGAGCCTGTGGGAAAGAGATCAGATGTGGGGGAACTTGGCCTCACTGAGCAAGAGAACTGGGACAAGGAGCCTGGGATTCACAGGGCCTGGGAGCTAGTGAGCACTAGTTACTCCACAATGCACTTTGGAAGTGTACAGGCGAGTTGCATCATACGCACATTTAACTTACGCAAATTCAACTATACGCGCTCGGCAAAAAAAAAATTAAAAGAAAGAAAAATAACGATTCCACTCACCATTTCACTCAATGAGTGTAAGTTACAAGCAAGTGGAAACAGGGTCATTTCATGGGACGTGTTGCCAACCTTAATAAGCGGGGGGGGGGCACTCGCGGGCAATACACCATGCTGTAGATATGCAGTCCAGTCCTCTCACTGACTTACATGGGTGCAGGATCTGCCCTGTGGTACATTCAGTTTGTATCTTTAAGGCTCATGCTGGCAGTCTTGGGAGCGGTGGGTGAGCACCGAATGCTGGACTGGTTCGTTAGGTGCACAGATAGTACCTTAGGCATAAACAGCCTAGCGCCTAGCCACATATGGGATTTTACACCTGGGGCATGGATACAACATGCAGGATCCGTGTGCATTTGAGTAAAGTGATGTATTGTCTATGAGGAACCATGCTACAGATGGGGTGCATGGCAGGCAGAACGTGCCATCGAGGAGTGTGAGACACCAGGCCCTCTTTCCACAGACTTTGCCTTCCACTTAACCCAGTTCCCATATGGAAGGATTCCATTTGATTTTCTTCCATTATTATTTGTGTTTTGGGAGCAGCTCGAGGCCCTCACGTGCCAGGGGATGTTCAGATGCGTGGTAAGAGACAGTCGCGGCCCCCAGAGAGTTTACAGGCTCAATAGACGGATGAGAGGAAGTGTCCTTAGCCCCATTTTATAAATGGAGACCAGAGAGGTTAAGTGACTTGCCCAAGGTCACGCAGGAAGCCTATGACAGAGCCAGGAATCAAACCCAGCTCTCCTAAGTTTCCACCTGGTGCTTTAAGCACAAGACCATTCTTCCTCCTCGGCTGTGTTATAACCTCCTGAAAGTCCTGCCGTCTCACAGTCACTGGGTAGTGTCAGGGCAACAGCACCCAGAGACGCTGGAACTAGGGGTACTGTGGGTGCTGTAGTAGTAATAACAACCCAAATATATGGTTTCCGCCTTCAGCACCTCCACTCTAAAAAGTGTTCCACCGTCACTGATGTCTCCCTGCATCTAGGGCAATATTGAAATTTGTGGGTCACTGCCACTGAAGGAGCCTGAAGCAGATGACAGGATAAGGGGGGTCCTGGCCTTCCTCTGACACTGGTTTTCTAACACAGTAGCAGAGTCCTCCTGGAATGCATCCGATAGTCCATTGCACTGATTCCCTTGGCAACCTGTGCAAAGCAGCATGAGAACTGTTCCAAAGGATTCTGGGATATATATGAAGAGGACAGTCACTGAGCGTGGGAGTTGTGTTTTGATCTGGTCTGAGAATCCCTGATTTAGAAGAAGTTCACTGGGGCATCATTCAGCCTTCCCCAGGGACCCAGCAATTCCACATGGTCATGGACCAAACATCATCCAGGTGCTGGCTTCGGGAATCCAGGAAGCCCATGGCCAAAGAGTGGCCAGTTTGGGAGGGCCCCAGTTTGTGAGACAACCCTGAGCAATGCATAGCACTGCGAGGTGTGCTTCGGTGTGTGCCCATTAACAGCCAATGGGCTAGCTCTGCCTATGGCTTAGCAGAGCAAACATCAGGTCCTGCTCTTGGAATAAGAAGACCCTGTTGCCACAGTGGGAGAGAAGACGCTCACCCACTGTAGAACCGTCCATAAATGTGCTTTACAGACAGTGAGGGAAACTGAGGCACAGAGTGGCAGCTCTTTGCCCAAGGTCACACACACGGTGAGCCAGGTGTGCAGAGTCAAGAATACAACCCAGGAGTCCCAGTGCTCACTCCTGTCTCTAATGGCAAGACCATCCTCCGAGGCCTGGTAGTGATGGAGTATGAAGAACAGCTACTCCCAGCACCCCTTGGTCATGCCTGGAGGCAAGCAGTTGTGGATGTGGGGGAAAAGATGGAGGGAATCTTGGTGGGTGTGGGGAGAAGAGGGAGGGAGATTAAGCAGAGGTGATGCCTGCAGCATCCAAGCTGGTGGCTCCACCACATCCTAGAGGTGGCCCGTCTCCACCCTATAGCTCAGCATATCGGAGAATTTTCATTCCTTAGTGCCAGAGAGGCAGAGAGGTCCGTAACGGGATAGATAATAGCCAGAGTTATGTGTAGGGATGGATAGCTAGAGGGGTACATATGAGGGTAAATCAATTATTAGATGGAAAGATACATACAAGGTAAATTAAATAGAGGGGTAAACACAGGAACAGGTAGATAATTAGAGGTATGGGATAGCTAGAGGGGTATGTATGTGGGTAGATAGATCATTAGAGAGGTATGTATAGGAATGGGTAAACAGAAGGGTGCCTATGGCAATAGATGTTAGATAGTAGAGATAGGGATAGATAAGTCCATAGATGGGTACCTGTGGGGGTGGCTAGATAAACAGAGAGACAGACAGTGGGGATAGGGAGATCTGGTGTGTTACACTGCCGCCCGTCACCATAGCGTCCGGGCGAGGGCAGCAAGTACAGAACCTGTGTCTACGCTTTCTGGGGGGATCCCTCCTCTGTTAGCCCCCAGTGGGGGAACATCACCTCTCAGTTTCTTTGCCCGATTGCAGGCCGAGAGAGGGAAATAATCATAATAAAAACCAAACCCAGCCCACCCGCCTGCATCTTATTTGAAACCCCCATTATTGCTTGGCTGCCTCTCCCTGCCCACGCTGCCAATATCTCTCCATTTATGCAGTGGCTCTTAATGAGAACAAAGCGACTAATTTGATCATCCTCTATCTCTTTATAACCCACGCCCACGGCTACGCCAAGACAGTAGAACTGAGCTAGTTCTACTGATTATTTTAATCTCATCATATGTCTTTTCTGGTCAATAAACTCCCTCTCAAATCAAATTGTTACTGAACATAACCTGATGCTAATGTCCATTGGACTCTGGGCTATAGCGGATAATGTAGTTTGTCATAATTAAGTGTACTGCCTAATTAATTGAGTGGTCAGGATGCTAATTAGCCAGGTTTATTGAGACTGGAGGAGTATGAAGGGCAATACTGCAGCTCATCAAAAGCACTGGGGTTGGATATAAAGTACATTTCCCCTTCTTCTCCCATGTCAGGCAGCTGAATCTGTGGCCATGCAGCTTCATGGATGCTGGACGGCACCTGGAGACGACTTGTTGTGATTGCTTTTAAACACGTCTAAGGTTCTTTTGTCCTTGTTTCCAGTTATGGTCCAGCCCTCAGGTTCACCTGTCATTGCAAACCAGAGCAAGGCTCCTTCCTCTCTTCAAACCGAGATTAGTCCTGGCATCTCAGTCCCTGCATGAAGAGAGGGTGCTGAGACAAGCAATTGCACCGGGTGAAGAAGAACGGGCTTGTGGGTAAAATATTAGACGGGGAGTTTGAAGAGCTGGATTTTATTCCTAGCTCTGCTACAGACTCCCCAGGTGACCTTGGCACATCAGTTGATCTTTCTGTGTCTCCGTTCTCCATCTGTAAAATGCGAATAATGTTTCTACTGTTCCTATTTATAGAGTCAGGTTTTTAGAACAGGGTCTGGTTCTTACCATGTGCACATACAGTGCCTAGCATAATGGTATAATGTTAGGGTGGGAGAGGCTATGTTAATGAGATGATGTAATGTAATGATGGGTGAGGCACTGCTGAAGTTTATGATATAAGCCTCTGAGCATGCCCAGTGTGATCTAGGAGATTCCAGAAGCCTAGATAGATATAGGCTGAGGTGCGTGCTTATGTGGTAGTGAAAGTTCTGTGCTTTCTCTCCAACCCTCCTGAGTGCTTAGTAAACAAGATAGGTCTTGGAGACCAGAGCCCCAGCAACAGAGCTGGACTCAGTAGAGGGCCTTGTGCTTTTTGAAGCGATCAGATAGTTAACAGGAATCATGAAATCACAGACTAGTGAGGATGCGGTTATGCATAGAAATAAGATCCTCAGCTAGACGGAGACGGAGTTATCCGTTAACGTTAGATGAGAATTGACAGTTCTCAGGGATTACTTGAGCTATGAATTATGCACCTTGTCTCAAAACCCAGGCGTAATCCTGCCATGAGGTTAGGATGACCAGACAGCAAATGTGAAAAATCGGGATGAGGGTGGGGGTTAATAGGAGCCTATATAAGAAAAAGACCCAAAAATCGGGACTGTCCCTATAAAATTGGGCCATCTGGTCACCCTACATGAGGTGCAACTGCAGAGAAGAATACCCTTTGCAGCTTTCACTTACACCTCTCACTTCCATTGCATGCACTATCTGAACATATACAACCCTTGCGGTTTTTCCCCCAAAAGGATTTCACATTGTTTTTATGTTTGGAGGTTACTGGTGAAACGGTTGCATTCATTTTGGAGCACAGTAAAGGTTGCTGGGATGAAATGTGCATTATTTGCAATTGAGCAAGACCGTATTTATTCTGAGGCCGGCAGAAACTGAACAACATCCTCCGCTATTTATTTCAGGGCTTGGGTTGTGTAGATTGTTGTCTCTAAGGCTGTGTCTATGCTGCAGTTAACCCGGGTGACTGGCACACAGGTCTGGGCACCTGGGTTAGCCTGGCCTACGTGTGAGCATCCCTGTTGCAAAGCTCGACCTGTATTACCGTGTTCTTACTGTCGCTGCACTTGCTGGGTGTATTGGGGGCATGACCCACGGCTCTGTGTGCTGAGATGCGCTAGGAGTCTTTCCCTGTCAATTGCGGGAGGGAATTGTGGGAAGGCAGGTTTAAAACAAATAAAAGGAAGTTCTTCTTCACACAGCGCACAGACAACCTGTGGAACCCCTTGCCTGAGGAGATTGAGAAGGCTAGGTCTATAAGAGAGTTTAAAGAGAGCTAGATAAATTCATGGAGGTTAAATCCATTAATGGCTATTAGCCATGATGGGTAAGGAATGGTGTCCCTAGCCTCTGTTTGTCAGAGGGTGGAGGTGGATGGGAGGAGAAAGATCACTTGATCATTACCTGTTAGGTTCACTCCCTCTGGGGCACCTGGCATTGGTCACTGTCAGTAGACATAATACTGGGCTAGATGGACCCTTGGTCTGACCCAGTACGGCCGTTCTTATGTTCTTAAGGCAATGGAGCACTATCAACACTTGAGTGATTTAGCCTGTGTCCTCACTGCCAAGTGAGCGTATAACAGCCTGAGTTAAAGCAGAGCCTGTGCTCTAACTCAGGTTTCTTAGCCTGTGGGTCACAACCCAGAATTGGGTCACTGGACTGTGTCAAAGGGTTGCATGGGAAGCTGCAGGGAGGGTGTCAGAACCCACACTCACCTTGCAGGGGGTGCTCCTGCAGCTCTGGTCCCACAGCATCACCCTGGCTTGGCCCAGCTGTTCCTCCATCATGCTGATGTGGGTCCAGCTGGACCACATGTGTGTGAGTGGTATTGCAACCCTGTGCACCAGGTCACATCACCCGGAGCAGGGTGCCTGGCCCAGTCAGCCCTGCAGGACTGGAGCTGCAGGCTAAAACCCTGCTAAGAATCCAGATTAACTGTGCAGTGTAACCATACCTTAGAAATCCACCATAGGGGGCTGAGACTCCTGCTCCAATAACCGATGATTGTTTCTTCTGGTCTGGGGCCAGATAGCTTATTTTTTTCCCTAAGTGCTTCTTGATTGGCTCCAGGAAAGCTTAGACCACACTCCAACATCTTACCACATCATTGCATTTTATCTGACCACAAACTAATAGCTAAGACAGCTACGAATACAAGAGTCAGGTGTCCAAATTCCTCTTAGTTATACCTGTTCAACATCCTCTGCATTATCTGTGCCATGATAGGGCCTAGCGGCCCAGGCCCCTTGGTGCCAGGCACTGCACAGATGACAACAGAGACAGTCCCTGCCATGACAAGCTTCCCTGATATCACTGGAGTACAGAGAGAATTTGACCCCCCTGCCTCTAGATTTTTGCACGATGCCACTGGGCAAGAAGCATAGAATTTAGCCAAGAGTGACTTAAATCTGTTGCACAACAAGATTATAAATACAATTGGGCAACTAATGCAAATCTTCTGCAAACGAACTGGCTTCACATATATGCATGCATGGCTTGTATTTGCTTTTGTGCACATTGTAGTGAATGAATTTATGGCAGCAGTACCTATTCCAACAGTGACTTATTGCAGAACATTCACAGGAAACAAATTTTGAGTACAGAATTGTGGATAGTCTCACTGGAAATCTGATTGTCCGATAAAGGAACAGAGACATAGCACAAGCCTGCTATGTCCAGTCAGAACACCTCACATACCAAATCCCATCAACCGATTTTTTGTCAGTGAGCTACAGCTGGAGAATTCTTCACAGACATGAACTGGTGAAGGCTCTTGGAATAACAAGTAAATCTAAGAAAACCGCAGTCTTTATGGTGGACAATTTGCAAAACCAAAAAATGAGGAAGAATTAAACAAGTCAATTATCAGGTTATGAACTTTTTGTCCAGCTCTACTAATTAGTAGCTTTGATGCTAATTATGTAAGGAAAATAGAAGAGACTAAGGCCTGCATTTAGGTACACTCGTGCAAGCCCATTGATCTCTGTTGGGTTGGATGGAGGCTAACTGATAGCAGAATTTGGACCAATGCCTTTGACATCAGTCTGTGCAGGGAAGACACTTCAACGCTAGCCATTTGACAGCCCCCAAGTCTCAGCCCCCAATTTTCCTCTCTAAAAGACTACTTTGGACCAAATGATAGGTCACCATTGAGAATATGCTTCATCTATTAAAAATGGCCATCCTTTTACACAGGTCCTTATACTGAATGCAGCCAGGCAAACATTTTCAGAAGAAGTAGTTTTCTGTTGGAAAATGCTGACTCAACAAAATTGAAACATTTTAGAGGAAACATCAGTTTCATAGAAATTTTTCTGGGCAATTATCAGACTACTTGGATAAGATCAAAGCATTTAATTTTGACATTATCATTCTAAATATTATACGATATCATTAATATAACAAATGTCAACACAATAAAGTCAAAACAAAATGTTTGAGCCTTATCAAAATGAAATATTTTGCTAAGGGCAAAAGGAAATATTTTCGGAATATTTTATTTTGCAAAAAATCTGAACTTTTCGTCCCAACTGGGACAAAAGTGAACTTTGAAATCCTAGAATTTTGTGGGACACACACACACACACACACACACACACACACATTATCAACTTGTTGGTAATAAGTAAAATACAAAGAATACATTGCATATATATGAATGTGGGTGCGAATGTGTACGTCTACAATACAGGGTTTCTTGCACCTTCTTCTAAAGCATTTGGTACCTGCCCCCTGTTGGGAATAGGATACTAGACTAAGTGGACCTGTGATCCAGATAGCAATTCCTATGTTCTTAAGATCTTATGCCAGCTGGTGGACTGGCACCTCTTTGCCACACTCCTGGCTGGAGACTGGAACATGAGGCTGGTCTCTGCCAGCTGATCGACTGCTTTTCACCATGCATCAGACTGGAGCTCAGGCAGCTCCTTTGTGCTGGAAACAACAGGTGACAAACAGCTGATGGGAGCACCACACGCCCAATAGGACGCTTCCTCTGATTGGCTCTTGACAACGTACAGATTAAAAATATCTCAGGGGGCTGAATGATTTAATTAAGAAAGTGCCAACAAAGAATTTCGAAAATAGCCTCCTAAAAGGGTTAATCATACCAACGCTGTGGATCTTTTATTCCCAGCATAGCTCTGGTTCCACACAAGCCAGAGGGGGAGAGGACAAGAGGGAATCAATTTACAGTCGGAATGTCCCATAAGAATCTATCCTCTTTCGGGGAGAGGGAGAAGGGGGAGAACAGGGGTGGGGAGGGGAATGACTATTGTGTCAGGCCCGAGTAGGCCCTTAAAAACGGGAAGACATTTTTCAAACTCCATGCGTTCTCCTCCGTCAATACCCCAAGCCAAAACACATTAAAAGGCAGCGTGGGACCTGCCATCTTTCTCAAATCCATCTTCTCTCAAATCGCTGTATTACAACCAAACAGGATTTGTTCCACTGCAGTTTGTCAAGATTGGACAAGGCCTCAAACTTGGCAGGGACATATATTAAAGGTTTCTCAGGGACTGGAGCCAGAGAGGCAATTACCTTCCTGCACTTGAAGGGGAGGGAACACAGCTGCCATCTCAGCTCCTGTTACCGTTATGTAACATGGGAGGGCTGGGGTTCCCCCTCCCCAACTCCCAATAAATAAAAATAAAATAGACGTGCCCCTCCCCCCTCTGCAGCCTGAAACTGGTGCAATCTGGCTCTGCAGGAAGGACAGCTGCAGCTTCCTGTCGGTTGCCGGCAATGCAGCTGACTAGATGGGGCAGAAGCAACATGCTGACATGCCTTGTGCACAGAGAAGCCGTGGGATAAGAGGCACCTGGAGCCGGATCCAAAGAATCCTAGCATTGGAAGATTAGGGTTGGAAGATACTTCAGGAGGTCATCTAGGCCATCCCCCTGCTCAAAGCATGACCAACCCCCAACTAAATCACCCCAGCCAGGGCTTTGTCAAGCTGGGCCTTAAAAACCTCTAAGGAAGGAGATTCCACCACCTCCCTAGGTAACCCATTCCAGTGCTTCACCACCCTCCTGGTGAAATAGTTTTTCCTAATATCCAACCTAGATCTCCCCCACTGCAACTTGAGACCATTGCTCCTTGTTCTGTCATCTGCCACCACTGAGAACAGCCCAGCTCCATCCTCTTTGGAACCTCCCTTCAGGTAGTTGAAAGCAGCTATCAAATCCCCCCTCATTCTTCTCTTTTGCAGACTAAACAATCCCAGTTCCTTCAGCCTCTCCTATTAAGTCATGGGCTCCAGCCCCCTGATCATTTTTATTGCCCTTCTCTGGACTGTCTCCAATTTTTCCACATTCTTTCTGTAGTGGGGGGCCCAGAGCTGGTTGCAATACTCCAGGTGTGGCCTCACCGGTGTCGAATAGAGGGGAATAATCACTTCCCTCGATCTGCTGGCAATGCTCCTACTAATACGGCCCAATATGCCGTTAGCCTTCTTGGCAACAAGAACAACAAAAGCCGTGGAAGCCTTTCTGTTGATTTCAATGGGCTTTGGATCAGGACTCTAAGGTGATCACCATTAACAAGTCAACACTGGCCAATAGTCCCCCTGCCAGCTACTGCAATTCCTTCCTGGGGTGCCCCTGAGCTGACACTGCTAGATGGTAGCTGTTGACACACATGGTGATTGCTCTGACACGGGCTTTTCTGGGAGTTAATATCCTGACCGAAACATGGAGGAAATGAAAACCCTGCAGTACATTCCGGCTTGTTCTTGTTACCTGCCTGCCCACAATGGGGATTGGACAAGGCTGACTGGTTGATGGTTCATTCAGACCGTGCTGGTGCCCTGGGGGGTTGGATTGCTTGAGGAATGCAGAGTTTTCTCTTTAGAGACATGCATCCGAGGCTCCCAGTGTTCATAAAGCCCTAGTGTAAGCAGGGACCACTCCAGTGACTTCTGCTCAGATGGGCCATTAAAGATCCCATAGAGCCCCTGATAGCTGGGACCCCATGTACTGGAGAGCGTGTGCATGTCTGTGAGATGCCAAGCTAATAGCCTCCTAGTTTCAATGAGAGGGAGTGGTTCGCAGGCAGGGGCAGATTAAAACAGAGTCCAGAATTTGATCCCTGAGCTGGGTTGGATCCAAGGGGCATTGAGGGCGCTGGCCCAGAAAAGAGGGAAGACAATGAGCCAGTAGGGATGCAAGCCCTCAGCAGCTCTGAGGGCTCACTTCCAGGGTATATCTGACGTTCCAAACAGGAGTTCTGAAGGAACTCCAGTATGAAATTGCAGAACTACTAACTAAGGGGTGTAACTTATTGCTGAAATCAGTCTCTGCGTCAGATGACTGGTCGATCGCTAATGTGATGCCAGTTTTTAAACAGGGGTCCAGAAGTGCTCCTGACAATTACATGTCAGCAAGCCTGATTTCTGTACCCGGCAAGTGGGTTGTAACTATAGTAATGAGCAGAATTGTCAGACACATAGATGAACACGATTTGCTGGGGAAGAGGCAACATGACTTTTGTAAAGGGCAGTCATGGCTCATCAATCTATAAGAATTCTCTGAAGGTGTCAACAAACATGTGGACCAGAGTGATCCAGTCAATAATAGTGTACTTAGACTTTCAGAAAGTCATTGGCAAAGTCCCTCACCAAAGGCTCGTAAGGAAAGTAAGCTGTCATGGGATAAGAGGGAAGGACCTTGGATCAGTATGGATCAGTAACTGGTTAAAAGATGGGAAACAGGTAGGAATAGATGGTCAGTTTTCATAGTAGAAAGCAGTAAATAGCAGGGTCCCCAAGGATCTGTATTGCGACCAGTGCTGTTCAACATATTCATAAATTATATGGAAAAAGGGGTAAAGAGTGAGGTGGCAAAGTTTGCAGATGATACAAAACTACTCAAGATACTTAAGTCCATAACTCATTGTGAAGAGTTTCTCACAAAAACTGGGTGATTGGGCAACAAATGGCAAATGAAATTCAATGTTGATAAATGCAAAGTAATGCACATTGCAAAACGTAATCCCAAAAATTCATACAATTTGATAGGGTCTAAATTATCTGTTACCACCCGAGAAAGAGATCTGGGAATCATTGTGGATAGTTCTCTGAAATCATCCACTCAATGTGCAATGGCAGTCAAAAAAGCGAACAGAATGTGAGGAACCATTGGAAAAAGGATAGATAATAAGACAGAAAATATCATAATGCCACTATATAAATTCATGGCACGCCTGCTTCTTGAATACTGCAGGCAGTTCTGGTTGCCTCATCTCAAGAAAGATGTATTAGAAATGGAAAAGTTACAGAAAAGGGCAACAAAAATGATTAGGGGGATGGAACAGCTTCCACATGAGGGGAGATTAAAAAGACTGGGACTGTTCAGCTTGGAAAAGAGACGACTGAGGGGCATATGACAGAGGTCTATAAAATCATAAATGGTGTGGAGAAAATGAATAAGGAAGTGTTATCTACCCCTTTACAGAACACAAGAACCAGGTGCTACTCAATGAAAGTAATAGGCAGCAGGTTTAAAATGGACAAAAGGAAGTACTACTTCACACAACGCACAGTCAACCTGTGGGACTCATTGCCAGGGGGTGTTGTGAAGGCCAAAAATATAACTGGGTTCAAAAAGGAATGATATCAGTGTAAGGAGGATAGGTCCATCAATGCTTATTAGCCAAGCTGGTCAAGGACTCAGCCCCATGTTCTGGCTGTCCCTAAGCCGCCAGCTGGCAGAAGCTGGGACTGGGCAACAGGGGATGGATCACTCGATAATTATCCTGTTCTGTTCATTCCCTCTGAAGCGTCTGGCACTGGTCTCTGCCAGAAGTCAGGATACTGGGTTGAATGGACCATTGGTCTGACCCAGGTCAGGCCGTTCTTACCCTGATATTAGTGGTCTGAAAGGGATTCCCCCAGCCACAATGTATTCTGGGTAGGTTTTTTTTTATCTCCTTCCTCTGAAGCATCAGAGATGGCCATGGCTGGAAATAGGACATTGGAGCAGGGGTAGGGAGGGCCCGTGCTCTGAGGTGCCACCAAGCGTTCCCTCTCTCAGGTGCTTGGCTGACTGGTTCTTGCTCACATGCTTAGGGTCTAACTGACTGACATTGTGAGGGTCAGGAAAGGATTTTACCCTAGGTCAGATTAGCAGTGACCTTTGTGGTGTGTGTGTGTGGGGGGTAGGGGTTCACCTTTCTCTGCAGTGTGTGGATGCGGGTCACTCACTAGGATTATCTGGGGATACCTCCCTGAGTCATTGCCCTGCCATTGCAGAGGCCTTGGTGCACCTTAGTCCCTCTTGCTCTCTGCCTGTGGCACGTCATAGTCTCATCTCCTGTGGGCTGCAATTCTTTGGTCTCATTTCAGTTGTTGAGTTTAGTGTGTGGGTGCCAGGTGCTGTCGGTGGCCTGTGATGTACAGAAGCTCAGACTGGATGATTGGGTGGATCCTTCTAGCCTTAAACTCTATGACTATTTTGGTTGGATCTAGGCCAATCCACCCCTGCTGGTAGGGCACTCTCTGTGAGGGGCCTGGGAATTATTCCATTGACTTTAGTGGGTTTTGGATTGGGCTCCTAGAGAATATGATGGGTGCCCCTGGAAATCTGTCCCAACTAATAAAGCAAATCTTCTGTGGTTGCCTTCCATAATTTGAAATAGATCTGGTAGCATTCTACACACTGCTCCCAACCCCCAGCCTATTACCTTATAGTGCTTGGATTATTCCTATATTATTATTTATGTGTTGTAGTCACGCCTCGGGACCGTTGGATGTAAATTACTGTGTAACAGGAAATTATTACAGCCAAAAGCTGCCATAACCTCGCTGGTTTATAATCAGTATTGGAAAGACTTAATCTTTATATGGTCATGAGGAATTTCTGCTGGTAATAGTGAGGCTCATTTCCAAATCTTTTGGTTTTTCTATTTTTGTACGAAAGGGAAACTTAAGAAATAACCATCCCTCTTGTCAGCAATTCTTATTCTTTTAAAATATAACTGTAGAAACGGAGTTTTCGAATGGGACTCCTAACTACAGCTGGTATGAGCAAAGGGATGAAGAGACCTACATTCCTTTGTATTTCTTGGAAAAAATCCGATTTGAAATGTCATGACCAGCTCTAGCGAATAACAGTGAGAAGCTGTTAATGGAAGGTTCTCTCTTCATAGAATCATAGAAGATCAGGGCTGGAAGGGACCTCAGGAGGTCATCTAGTCCCACCCCCTGCTCAAAGCAGGACCAAACCCAACTAAATCATCCCAGCCAGGGCTTTGTCAAGCCTGACCTTAAAAACCTCTAAGGACGGAGATTCCACCACCTCCCCAGGGAACCCATTCCAGTGCTTCACCACCCTCCTAGTGAAAAAGTTTTTCCTAATATCCAACCTAGACCTCCTCCACTGTAACTTGAGACCATTGCTCCTTGTTCTGACAGCAGGTACCCCTGAGAACAGTCTAGATCCGTCCTCTTTGAAACCCTCTTTCAGGTGGTTGAAAGCAGCTATCAAATCCCACCTCATTCTTCTCTTCTGCAGACTAAATAATCCCAGTTCCCTCAGCCTCACCTCTTAAGTCATGTGCTCCAGCCCCCTAATCATTTTTGTTGCCCTCCGCTGGACTCTTTCCAATTTTTCCACATCCTTCTTGCTGCAGGACAGGAGAGATCAAAAGGTACCAGGACATTATTGCCTGTTTTTGTTTTAATAGCCTCACCTTTTACAGAACCTACTGAGTGACATCATAGCAGAGGAAGTTTGGGCTTATGCTTAAGGCACTGTTCTGGGACTCAGGAGACCTGGGTTTATTTGCTAGCTGTACCACAGGCTCCGGTATGACCTTGAGAAAGTCACTTAAGTGCTCTGTTCCTCAGTTTCCCTAATGAAAGATGGGCTAATAATGCTCCTTTTGTCTATCTTGGCTATTTAGATTGCAAGCTCATCAGGGCAGGGACTGTCTTTCTCTACGTTTATGTACATCCCCTTGCACGATGCAGCTTTTATCTCTATTAGGGCCTCTAGGTGCTCTTGTGTTTATTAACAATAATTAGCAGTGGTATGTCCCACATGGTGCCTGTCCCATTATGTTTTTTTTAGGAAGTACTCCAAGAACCTTTGTGGCTTTTGTGCCTAGACTTGTCTCTAAAAGGTGAAATCAAAGGAGAGCACAAAGAGCTCTCTCTCTCTCTATTTATAGTGACTCTTCCTGTAATTAACAGTCCCACTTTAGTAACTGCAGGAGCGGTGTGACTACACTCCCAACACACACGCCTCCAAACAAAGCCAGGCTGCTTAAATAAAGTTCAAGCTGTGACACTTCTCCTGAAAACAGCCAAGAAGCTGGGAGCTACGGGTGATGCTGCATGATCAGCCCCGCGTCACTGACTCGGGGATGCAGGGTCACGCTTAACTCGTCCTTCCTTGGTTGCGGCTGGAGTAGATCATTTGCAGCCGTTAGAGGTGACCTGAGAAGAGAATGTTATCAGTGATGGTCTGAATCCGAGGCTAAAGTCCCACTGATGCAGCAGAAACTCATGAAGGCCTCAAGGTCTGGCCTAATAACAGATTTTATTTAGTAAACCTTAATTAATTCAGCCTCCTAACACCTCTGAGTGAGAAGAGGGCATGGATTTATTATAATACTCAGGCCATCGTAGTTGTAACTATGCCACACATCATGGCGATGCAAGTCTTTGTGCGTCCACTTGAGTTCAAGGCAAACCTCCATACGCTGTTAGCAGTATAGGGCTTATGACATGCAGCTGAGCAGTTCTGATTTTGTGCAGTAGAGGGCAGTGGTCCATGTAGCCTCTGGACAATTCATTGCTTGGGCTGGCTGGGAAACAAGAATTTGGTTCTGCAAAAAATGTTGAAGTTTCAACATTTGTTTTCGTTCCCATGTGGAACAAAACAGAGACCTGTCACCATTTGTCATGGGAGACCTACTCGCTGCCGAATAGCTAAGAGCCCAGTGGTTAGAGAACTCACCTGGGTTGTGGGAGATGTAGACTTGGGTTTCTGCTTCAGACCAGGAACTTTGACCTGGGTCTCCCACATAGATGAGAACCCTAGGCACCAAGCTATTGACTTTTCTGGGATAACTTGAGCTCTCTCACCTGGCAATTTCATTCTGCACCTGAGAAATCTTCCTGATGAATCAGCATTTTCCAACAAAATAATGTTTCACTGAAAAATTCTTGACCAGCTCTATTCATGAGGGTGTTGTTATCCTGATCTTACAGATAGGGAAACTGAGGCATGATACAGCAAAATGACTTGCCCATGGTTGTAAAGAGAGTTAGTGACCGAACAGGGAATAGAACCCAGGAGTTCTGACACCCATGCCCCTGCTCTAACCAATAGACTGCTCTAGTCCCATGGTGCCTTGGTAACTTCTGATGACATCACAGGCCAACTGGTAATAAAACAAAGTCCTGAATGGAACCTTTGCCCCAAACTGGGTCTGAACCTTTGTTTTCCATCCCTATGTTGTGTCTCTGAACTCCGCGAAAGCAGAGATGCTGAAATAGTCAAGGAAGTTGGCAGTGGTGGGACAGGACGCTGGAGTGGAGCTCTGCTCCTATTCCTCCCTGGAGAGTCCAAATTGTATCGGCAACAATCGAGACTCCCGGGTTAGGAATCCTTGTGGGATAGAAGGGTGGAGGTTGGTCAGTGGCCGCTGGGCTGACTGGTACAGCGTATACATGGGGAGCTGTGTGTCAGGTGGGGGGGACAGCAGTTGAAGTAGGGGTTATGAGGTGGTGACCCTATTTCCTCTTGCACCATAGGGAAATCAGTGGCAGTTCCTTGTATGCGGTGGGGGGAGAATAGGGCCTAGTGAGCAGATCTGAGGGCAGCTATCCCACCCTCCTCCTAGTTACTCTTGCTGCACTCCTGGTGTGTGAGTACACCAGCTCCTGCTCCCTCCAGCTCTGCAGGCCCAACGCAGAGGAGATGGGTGTAGATTTCACCCTGACAAGTGTGCACGCCTAGGTGACACTAGGATTATGTCTTCACTCTGTCTGGGAGGCATCATTCCCAGCTTGGGGAGATGTAAACACATGGCCTGGACCAGCTAAAAATGGCAGCGTGGCCCTGGCAGCACGGGCAGCGGCTTGGCTAGTTGCCCAGGTACCACCCTGTCCAGATCCGACAGACATATGCGGGCTGCCGCGGCCACACGGCTATTTTAGTGCGCTAGCTCGAGCAGATCTAGTGCATGTCAGTCTACCCACCCTGGGAATTACACCTCCGAGCTGCTGTGTAGACGTGTCCCCTGCTGTGATGTAACGTGCCCACGGAGGAGACCATGAAAAGATGCCAGTCACACCCTCTGGCTGCCTTCCACTTGTTCTTTTTCTTGTTCTTTGTCTCAGTTACCTTCTTTCTTTTTCCCTCTCTTGCTCCGTTTAGCTCCTCGCCTCAAAGCCCCTTTACTTTGCATTTCCTTGCTGATGGCTGGCCCTGGATGGAAAAGGTCAGAGGGCTGGATAGACAGAGCCACAATAATTTGCCCCGCCACTCGCTGGCTGCCTATCTGCCCTCCCCATTCCAGATCCACTTGCACTGCTGAAATGAGATTGCCGCTGATGATAAAGCTGCAATGACCAGCACCCCACAATGCGCCTTTCAGGATCCTACAGAAACCTATCGCAACATGTGACATATCTCATCCAATGCACTAAATGTCCCAACAACTATATGAATAAAACCAGACAATCACTGCGCTCGCTAATGAACTCATCCAGGACAAGGGATAAAAGACAAAACCACTTCATCATCTGTGGGGAACACTCTTCACAAAGCGATCACTCCATAGCTGACCTTTCAGTCCTCATCCTCAAAGGAAACCTGCACAACACCTTCCAAAGATGAGCCCGGGAGCTTAAATTCATAGCTTTGCTAGATACTAAAACTCTTGGATTGAAGAGAGACACTGGATTTATGGCTTATTACAATGATCTATAACTCACATTAACCTCCTCAGCTTTTTTGTTTCTTCCCTCATGATTGGAGAGGTGTTAACAGGCCACTCACCTTGGACAGTCCCTTGAAATATGTGTTACTTACTTATGCTAAACAATCAACCTTATATTTAGCTGTGACACTCTGAGTACCTTCCCCAGACTTGGAGAAGGGCTCGGTCTGAGCGTGAAAGCTGCTCTTTCTCACAAACTGAAGTTGGGCCAGTAAAAGCTGTCACCTCACCCACCGTGTCTCCGTAAGGCTTCTGTCATTCTTGCTGCCAAAATCAAACCCCTTCCCTCATCAAATCCCTAATCAGCCGGAACGGCACTCTAAGCCGTGCTAAATTGACTCCTCTCTGCTCCTCTGGCTGACCGCTGCCCTTCAATGATCTGGCCCCGTCTCTGACTCCAAGGGCAACAGCCTCTCTAATTATATTTCTCCTACCTTCCAAATCCTCTCAGGCGCCTGGACAGGAGCTGGTATTGAGAAGGTGGGAGGATTAGAGGGACCCAATCGCATTGCAGCACCAAATGGGAAATGCGTTGGGAGGAGGAGATGAGAGAGCATGTGCAGGTGTGTGGGGATGGGAGTGGGTGCAAGGATTGTGGGAGTGTCTGTGTGAGGCACAGGAGTCTATGCTGAGTGTGTGGGAGCACAAGTGGATGGGGTCATCCCTGTGAGTCGCAGGTGGGTGGGTGTCTGGGACCACACCTCTGCGGCTCCATGTATGTAATGGGGTGAGTGCAGGGTGTGACATGGGTAGATGCATGAGGTAGGGACATGTGTGTACGTGGGTGGCAATGTGTGTGTGTGTGTGTGCATGTTTCAGATAGCTGTGGTGCATGTATGTGGGTGACATGGGGGTTACACACATGCACACAGATGTATGAATGGGCCCCAGAGCCAGAATTCGCTTGGCCCCAGGGAAGGGGTCTCCCCCTGGCCAGGGCCGAGGTTTGCAGGCCACAGGGGCTTGCAGCAAATGGATTAAGGAGACGCAAATGGATTAAGGAGCGAGGGACAACAATTAATTGGATTATGTGTAAATAAATGCAGGGTTTTGGAATGGAACTAGCGCTGGGGATGTTTTAATCAAAGAGGGAAGACGAAGAGATGGGCTGATAATACCCTGGCACCGATCACCATAACTGTGATTTATTGCCCGTGTTGCCACAAAGTCAATTTGGGCATAATTTCACTCTGATGCTTGGGTCGCTCTTGTAGTGCTTCTGTCTCTAACGCAAATTGGATAACAGGAGACGCCTGCTGGCTTGGCATTAAGAGGCTAAAGGTTATCCCCAGCTGCCACTTGGAGCCCAGGAGAGAAAGCAAGGCCCAGCGCCTCATAGTATTTAGGCACCTAACTCCCATGGCAGTTAGGCCCCAAAATGACTTTGAAGATTTGGCCCCAAGAGCTTTCTCTGGTGTTGCCACTGCAGTGGGCTTGCTCGACCCACAGTTAAAGGGCTCTCCCCTTCTCTTACAGCCTCTAATAATACGCTTCTTAACGCGTTCCCTCCAGCCATCTCAAAACAATGGGGAAACTGAGGCACAACTGGTACTCCTTATTTTCAATCTGAATTTCTCTGGCTTCAACTTCCAGCCATTGGATCACGTTACACCTCTCTCTGCTAGAGCAAAAAGCTCATTATTACATGTTTGTTCCCCCTGTAGGTACTTCTACACTGTAATCAAGTCATCCCATAACCTTCTCTTTGATACGGTAAGTAGATTGAGTTCCTTGAGTCTATCACTTTAAGGCAGGTTTTCCAATCCTATAATCATTCTCGTGGCTCTTCTTTGAGCCCTCCAATTTATCAACATCCATTTTGAATTGCGGATACTTTTAGAAGCAGGAGCATGAAGGCACACTGTGGAGTAAGCCTTGCTGGCTTGTGCCTAAGAAGTAGACTTAAAAATACCCTGAGATCTTAATAAAAATGTAACACAGCATTAATCTAGCAGTAGTGGCAGCATCTGATACAGCTATGTTTGCATATCAGTCTCCATTCGACCCCCCCCTCTATTTTTAATAATTCATACCCATCTGAAATAACCGTCTTTCAGGCTGAAATTTCCAGTCCTGGTCTCTGTTCAAAGAAGAGAGAGAGTTTAAGAAAAAATGATGGATATTTTCGAGCCTAAGGAGAGTGCAAACAAATCTACTTCCTCCTCATGATTAAGAAATTTCTTGCAAACTTTTTCTTGAGCAGCTCCGGAGCTGAAACAACCAGATTTGGAAAGGTGAGGTACAGCATAGAACGAGGTCTCCTGGCGTCTTCCAGAAAAAAACTGGGCTTAATCTGAATGTGTTCTGAGCATGTGGTGTAAGGGCTGTATGTCTTGCACTATATTTTCCCTAAAGCTCTGATCCTTCAGACGTGCTTGTGAGTAACTTTGTGAATGTGGGTAGCATGTACCTCAATGGAACTAGTTGTGTGCTTAAAGCAAACACTGGTAGAAGTTCTGGCAGGACTGAAGTGTGTGAAATGCATGCATGAGCGGCTCATTTGCTTAGGTACCGAGTGTGAGATGCGTGAGGAGCAGAGCTTTGCATTTTGTAACATGCACAGAAGGGTTGATGCATCCTAGGGATTCATGCAGAGACCTGAACCAGGAGTGGCAGCCGGGTCGTTTCAGATTGCAGAATTTTCCTGCCCTCTTGCCAGTTTTTCTGGCAAGCCAACGGAATTTCTGAGGCTCAATGCATGGAACATCTCCTTTTCAACCTTGTTTTCACTTTGCCCCATCTTGGTTACTTTAAGGAAAACTGAAGCACCTAGGAAATTCCACACAAAAACCTTTGTTAAGAAACCATTAAAATTGCACTGCTAAGGTGCTCAAAAATCAGGAGATACCAGCAGGAAGATGGCATGCACAAACCCCAAAGCTGACCTGCAAAGATAAAATAACTAAGGGGCTGATTCTGCCCAGTGCTGAAATTTGTGTTGTCACTTACAGCTGTGCAAAGGAGGAGTAAAATGACATTCTGACTGGTGGAGTACACAGACGCTAAGAATGTGTGCTCTACTTTGCTTTTTATGATGTATTAAGAAGGCTTGAATATTTTTTTAAAAGTTTTTCACCTTGAAAATATAGGGATGATGAAGTCTTGTCTTCCCTGCTTTTGCTGAAGGTCTCCTTGGAGGAGCAGGGAACTGGAGTAGGAAATCTCTCAGCCTTTAGTTTCAGGGGTGGGGGATATTGAGTCTTTACCAGAGAGAGCTTTTCCCCCATGTGTTTTGAGTTAAATGAGAGTTAATAAAAAAAAGAGCTTTAAAAATCTGAATAAAAACTTCTCACCCTGCCATTTGTTCAGGTTTCAGGCTCTTGTGGTTAACTCTTGCGGTTAACTCAGGCTCTTGTGGGCTCCGGGCTGGGGCAGGGACTTGGGATGCGGGGGTGGAATGAGGGCTCCGTTTGGAGGTGAGGGCTCTGGGGTGGGGCTGGAGATGAGGGGTACAGGAGGGGGCTCTGGTCTGGGACCGAGGGGTTTGGAGGGGTGGAGAAGCCTGGGGATTGGGGCACGGGGTGGGGGTCAGGGGTGCAGGCTCTGGGCGGCGCTTACCTCAAGCAGCTTACAGAAGCAGTGGCATGTCTCTTCTCCGGCTCCTATGCGGAGGTGTGGCCAGGCGACTCTGTGCACTGCCATGTCCACAGGCTCCGTGGTTCCCAGCCAATGGGGGCTCTGGGGGCAGCGCTTGGGGTGGGAGCAGTGTGTGGAGCCCCCTGGGTGCCCCTACGTGTAGGAGTCAGAGGGGAGACATGCTGCTGCTTCCGGGAGCCATGCGGACTGGGGCAAGTCCCTGACCCCACTTCCTGGTTGGAGCTCGAGGGCTGGATTAAAACGTCTGGAGGGCAGGATGTGGCCCCAGGCTGTACTTTGCCCACCCCTGTGATAAATCAAATTCCCCTCCCAGAGTGGGGAATAGATCCCAGGCGTCCTGAGTCCCAATCCCCAGTGCTAATCGCTGCTAGACTTAGCCAGTACTCCCTCTCCAGCAGCACACGTCCACAGCCGCTGCATTCCCACCAGGCTAAGCCCTTTTGGAACTAATGGGAGCAGTTGGCAGATTTCGTGTGTGCCTAATGGGCCACGGACGGCACGGGTAGTTAACCGTTCGAAAACTGCCTGGCGCTACCTATCGCGTTATTATATCAGGCAAGAGATTAAGGCTCCAATTAAAGAGCGACAGGGAATTCGCATGGTGACCAGCCATGAGGAGCTTGAATTTCCAGAAGGCCATTTAGGGACTGATAGAAACAGTAACGAGGTGGGAGCCAGCCAGCAGCAGGCTTGCCCGGAGCCTGGGTGGCAGCAGGTTGCCCAATGGTCGAGTCAGGGAGGTTTTCTGTACTAGGCTGAATTATTCCCCTGCTACTGCTGTCCACTGACAGAGGAGGCCATTTTCTAGCAACCTGCGAAGCCTTGGGGATTCACCCCTCAGCTCACCTGCCCTTGCACTGCCCTGGAGCAGGAGGGGGTGTCAGCAAGCCCCTGCGGGCTGGAGTTGGAGGTGGGGAAGGTGTGGGGTGGATATCGTGGCAGCTGGATGGGGGCTGGGGAAGAGCGTGGGGATAACTGGGGGTGTTGAGGATTGGAAGGATGGGTGAGTCCCTGAGAAGCTTGGTGTGGGGGTTTTGGTGGAGTGCCTGGGCAGGGGTTTGCGTGGGGGGCACAGCTGGGGCTCTCTCTCCCCACTTTTTGACCTGCTGCCACCAGGACTAAGCTACCCTGGGGATAAACCGTGGGTCCCTGTCCCCCTTGCAGCAGTGGATGGCAATGCAGAGCCACCAGGAGAGGATCTGAGATGAGCAACGAACTCCCACCTGCCTGGGGTGAGGCCTGGGGTGCTGGGTGGGCCTCTCCCTTCCCCCTGACTCCGCTCCCCCAGGGTGTGTGCCGTGGCAGGAGGGTGGAGAAAGGGGCACCTCACTGGCATCTCAGCGTTGGGCGCAGCATGAGGGAGTAAGGGGTTCTGGTGTCACTCTCGCCCCTGGGCCTGAGAGTTTGGGGTTTGATTCGGTTGCCGTGCCTTGGGCTCAGCCCCGTACCGACCCAGCAGGGCCATGTGTCAGCAAGAGTGCAAGCAGGGTGACTGCCTTTCCAAAATGCAAAAATGGGACACATGCTGGAGCCTCGCCCTGCTCCGTGGCCCCACCCCTGCTCTTCCTCTTCCCTCGAGGTCTTGCCCCTAGCCAGGCTGGAAGCCAGAGCCAGGCACTGGTAAGAGGCATCCAGAGAGCCGGGGTTGCGGTGGAGAGCCCTGGACCCTTGACTTGCCCTGGGTCGGGGGTTGGGGTGCCAAGAGCAGCACCCAGCCTGTGTCCCCGTTCCCTGGGGCACACCGCCAGGCCAAGTGGAGGGTCTGGGACTCAGGGCTCCCCACATCTGCCTGGGCTCCCTGGGTGGCTCTTACTACTGCACAACTCTGGTTTCTGGCCTGGCCAGGGGATGGGACCTGGTGGTGGTGGTGGGGCTAAGGAGAATCTCAGGTTCCCGCTCCCCACCTCCACACACTGGGAAGAAACTGGCGCTGCCCCTGAGCCTCAGGCAGGCACGAAGTGACACCGCAGGGAATCTGAGGCAAATCCTGTCCCAAAGTCATTCAGTCCAGGAATGGGACTGGATATGTATATTTCGGGACTGTCCTGCCCAATTAGGGACGGATGGTCACCCTAAGTGCAAAGGATATGCACGGAACATGCAAATATGTCCTTCACTTCCCCTAGATCCTTGAGCATTCCCGGCACTGACCCCTACATAACTGATACTTGTGTCAGCCAGGGGTGACCTTTGTCCTCTCACTAGTAAGGGGTGAGGAAGGCACCAGAGTGGAGCTGCCAGGCCTGCCTATTTGTCTGTAACCCCCACCAAAATCCAAAGGGTCCAGGTTCAGTCTTTGCTGATGAGCCAACCAGGGGCATTGTGAATATTTCTTGGTCCATCCAGTCACCTCCACCTATCGCCATGGTATCGATGCAGCCCAAGGGTGAGATGAGATGGTAAAGCAGGGGCTCTGGATGACCATCTAGGAGGAAGGTGAAGCTCTGCAACCCAGGATCTGGAAATTGGGGAAGTTTGTTTGTTTGAAATGAAAGTGTGAATTATGGAGGGAGCCATCGGAAAAGTATTTATCTGGCCTCCTAGCTAGTACGGTCTCTCAGCTGACTGGAATTCCTCTCAGCTGAGCCCATCCTGTCTGATCCCTTCCAAAGGGGATTGCTCAACATATTTTATTGACAAAGCCCTCAAAGTGTGTATTTGTTTAGTCTAAAGGTGAACACGCTGAACTCTTAAATAGCAGGACATTTTAAAGCTACAGCCTGTCTTGTCCAGGGTCTGTCTCTTTCCACGGGCTCTTCGCTCTAGCAGACCCAGGTAGAACAAGATCCAGTGGCCGGAAGTTGAAGCGACAAGTTCAGACGAGGAATAAGGCGTACATTTTTACCAGTGAGGGTAACTAACCATTGACAGCATTTTAACAAGAGAGGGGTGGGTGTATGTGTGTGTGTGGGGATTCTCTAGCACTGGATGAGTGTTTTTTCTAAACGATCTGCTCTCTTCAAACAGGAATTAATTCAGGAAGTGCAGTGGCCTGTGCTGTGCAGGAAGTCAGACTAGATGAGAGGATCACAACGGCCCCTTTTGGCTTTATAATCTATGACTTTACTATATGTCTGTACAGCACTATCATAACACACCTAATAATAGCACTCACTTTTGCAGAGCACTTTGAGATCCTTTGACACAGGGCACTGCATAAGTGGGAGACGTTATTACCATAAATTATGATATTAACATGCAGGCCTCTGCATAACAAGGAAACACAAAGGAGCGGAAATTCGGCTGTTCCTTCCCTTAGCTGCCAAGTCCTGAGTTCTGGCTTCGTTATTTTCTCTGCAAGCGTTGATGACACCTACCTGGCCCGGGGGTGGAGAATTACTTAGTTTTGCTGTCGCATCGAAATATCGAGTGCTTTCCATTTTCACACAAACATGCACACAAAACATTAGGGGAACGTTATTAAGGTTGCAAGGTCAAGCTCTCAGAAGTGAGGAAATGCCAGAATTAAAGCTGCCTGGTGCAACCTTCGTTTGGCCCCTTTGTGCATATGTAGATGATGCCTGCAAACACCACTGGTGTGGTGCTCTGCTTGATTCAGTGTTGATAACAGTCGGCTGCGTGTGTGTTTCCTCTGGGTGCTGCCCCGGCTTTGCGCAGATAGTTGACACTGCAGACCCCGAGAGAACCCCCAATGACCACAGACTCCGATAAGGTATGAAGGCACCCGGCTAGGTTTGTTGCCAAACGAAACACAGTCTCTAGCTCCCCAGATGCGATGTCTACAGTTCTACCAGTATATATGTGCTCCCTGACAATGGACTCAGCTCAGTCAGTGGCGGGACACTCCACTGCCTCCTAGGCTGGACAAAGACACCGCCCCAGGGATGCATTCTTATACACAGTTCTTATACACACACACAAACAGGTTACACATCATTCCTGATGTATTGAGGTGCAACCTCTCTACATAGCAAGATACAACCCCTCTACGCAGTAAGGTGCCACCTCTCACCTTGTACATGTTGGTTCGAAGAAAACAACTCTATCCATCATATTCCCCTTTTGGCCCTGTCATTGGGATGGGTCAGCCTGTTCCTTGTTATCTGTGTGGAATGTGCAAGCATCTGAGTGTTCTGGTACCTTTTAGGTGTGTGTATCACCCCTTTTCTTGCCAGCTTCTGTGAGCAGGGCCTCCCTCTGGCTCACAGTCAGCGGTGTATTATCGCCTAGGCCAACAAGGCCTAGGTCTAGGGCGGCAAATTTGCAGGGGCGGCAAATTTGCTTGTTGTTAGTGTCACAGACCTAAGCAGCTTTTGCCCTGGCCTCCATGTTCAGGAAACGAGCATGCACGTACTCTCAAGCGAGAAATATTTCCGAAAGTTACCGTTGGGGCTAGGCAAATTTTGTGGTCAGTCATTTCCAGGAACACCCCCCCCCCCGAGGGTGGTAACGAGGCACCTGTAAATCTCCTAATTAGGAGAAACCTGGCCAAAAAACTGGACACGTCATTACCCTTATAAATTGCCCACCGTGCAAGGGTGGGCAGGGAGAGACGCAGAAAGCTGTACCCGTAACCGAGCCTGATCAACTCGAAGTCTCCCTCGGCTCCGTGTTCTCAGAAGCCTACCCGTCTGCCGGTGGTGATGAAACTTTTGTGGTTTGTGTGTGTGAGTATGCCTAGCTGCTAGTTCTGCTACTTTTGCTAGCTAACTGAGCCTGTAATCGTGTTGTAAGCTGGAGACAAAAGCCGATCCCAGCCGCACCAAGGCTCCTGCTAGGGGAAACCCGTTGACCAGGAAACCTTGAAAACAAGGGGGATTAACCAGAGTCTCACGGCAATCTTTAACTGTCTTATTGCATTTTGTTTTTATTTAGATGAGTAATTGCATTTATGCTTAATAATAGCACCAATAGCACCCTTACTAACCCTTGGAAGGACCTGAATAACTACTGGGACCTAGAGCGGTACCAGGGTCAGCTTCTGTTTGTAATTGCAGCATTTTTATTATTTGTTCTGGTATTATATTGTAAGCCCAAGTTGTAACTAGTATTAAGTTGTTCCTCATCCTCACTTGTGACCCATTCAATAAACCCTCAATTTTAATCCCACGACTGATTGTTTGCGTTATCCCCATTGTTACCTTCGGGGCACTTGTCACCCCTCCCGAGGACATCCAGTGATCGAACCTCCGCCCTATCCCAACGCTCATTACCCGGTAGATAACGGGCACCTTGTGACCATATCGGTGGAGCGAGGGGCGAGAGTAATCGGTAATCAACACTTGTGACCCCTCCCCAACTCCACCCTTTCCCCAAATCCCGGACCGCCTCCTCCCCCAGGCACCCTGGGCTTCCCTTCTCCCCCCTCCCTCCCAGGCTTGCCGTGCGAAAGCACTGGGAGGGAGGGAGAAGCGAGTAGCGGTGCGCTTGGAGGAGGCAGAGCAGAGGTGAGCTGGGGCCCGCAGATGAGGGGAGTAACTTGGGGGGGCTGGGAACCACTCCCCACCCCAGCTCACCTCCGCTCCACCGCTGCCATTCCCTGAGCATGCCGCAACACCCCTTCTGCCCCCTCCCTCACAGGCTTGCTGTGGGGGAGCAGAGGTGAACTGGCTGGGGGGGGGTGGCAATTTTTTGAGGGCCAAGGAGTGCCAAATTTGTTACTCCGCCACTGCTCACAGTTTAATGTTGCTTTATGTTAGCAAAGTCTTGCCCATTACTTTAGTTCAGGCCTCAGGCCTCATACCAGGCCTCTGATACAAGGGTTTATGTTTCAGCTTCTCATCTTACTACAGATGATACAAAAAGAACAGAAGTACTTGTGGCACCTTAGAGACTAATACATTTATTTGAGCATAAGCTGGTCTTTTTGTGGATACAGGCTAACACGGCTGCTACTCTGAAACCAGTCTTTAGACACATACATACTATTTTTTTCATGGGACCCCGCCTCTTTCCATGCATAGGTCTGCTCAGCGCTGTGCAGTGAAAGAGGCTGTTGTCTGACCCTTCTTCATTTGTTGCAGAAGTTGGAAGGTGGGTACGATTTGAAGCACTGGAAAAAGGCAGATCTAGGCTCAAAACGAAAGGCCTTCCCCTACAATTGAGGGGAGAAACCACTAAGTCCAGGCTCCAGTCAGTTAGGGGATCAAGGAACCACAAGGGGTCATCAAGCAGAGAACCCTGAACAAGGCCCACCGGTCTTCAAATGCATCCAAGGAGTCAGTGGACACAGCCCAGAAGAACCCTGCCTGGAGACATGACCAAACACCTCCTCCTGGTGTGATGGACAGCCATCTTGGCCAGTGCCAGGAAGAGGTTGACGAGGAGGTCCCATGACTTTGTGAGGCCATGGATAGGGGTGTGAATAGATCAGGAGACATGGGGTAAAGTGGAGCCAGAACTTCTGGAGGAGGAAAAGGGCCAGGTGTCAGGGAGTTTGTGAACTGTACCAGGTACACGCCATGGAGGAGCTGCCAACTAATATCCCTGGCAGGCTGTGGAACCCACAAGGAGCACAAGATGCCCCACCTGGGTTTCTCACCCTCCTCAGGTGGCAGGTGGACTTGGTGTCAGGGTGGGACATGAGGATGAGAAAGTGCATGGTATGAAGCATGGTCTCTGGGTGTGGTTCGGAGGCTAACTGGCTGGATGTGCAGCTGGCTCATGTGATGTGTCAGGGGCTGCCAAGGAGGCTTGTGTGGCAGGGCATGATGACATGCTCTGGAGGGTCAGGAGTGAGGGGTGGGTAGGGAGCACCCTTCTGCAGGACCCACTCCAGGAAAGCAAGAGAAGCAGGAGGCAAACCTGACTTTACATCATGAATAACACAACAGGGGACATGCAGGGCAGGCAGTCCTATGCAGTGGCCCAGCGCTGTGGGATTTGGTTGTGATGTTATTGACATGAACTGTGACCATATAGATCATTGTTGCAGCCAGGGTCCTTTGGTTGCACCAGGTCTTGTACAGAGGAGGTCAAGTGGGGTGTCTATGGAAAGGTTGCAGTTTGCTGGTTATGATTATGCTGTCTGTATGCATGTATCATTTTTGTATTTGAAGTTATGAATATTGGCTATGTACTTGTGTCTCAATATGTTTGATTCTAAGTAGCCTCAGTGAAGCATTTGGTCAGCTTCCTGAGACGGAACTATTCTCAGCAAGTGCCCAGTCGGGAAACACTTAACTGACAATGGACTTTGGGAGACGCCAGTCCACATCAGAGCTTTCCTGGGAACATGGAAACGAACATGTAAACAATGGCATCAGTCTGCAAAAAGCTGAATCACTCATGGACATGTGACTTGCCCAGGTGGCTACAAACTCCACCTTGTTGCTGTGATTTTGCACAGAGAACAAAGGACTTTCCACCCACAAGAGAAAGACTATAAAAGGCCCTGGAAACCCTTCCATTTTGTCTTCAGCTGGCTCAGAAGATAGACTCTGCACTCCAAAGAGATGCCTGAAAGAAACTAGAACAAAGGACAGTAACTACGGGGGTGTGCGTGATTGCTGGACCCAGACTAGGAAGGAGTCTAGTCTGTGAAAGAAGCTTATTAGAACATCTCTGAGGGTGAGATTTACCTGCATTTAGTCTCCCACTGTATTAGGCTTAGACTTGCGTGTTTTTGTTTTATTTTGCTTGGTAATTTACTTTGTTCTGGTTGTTATTACTTGGAACCACTTAAATCCTACTTTTAATACTTAATAAAATCACCTTTGCTTACTAATTAACCCAGAGTAAGTACTTAATATCTGGGGGAGCAAACAGCTGTGCATATCTCTTTATTGGTGTTATAGAGGGTGGACAATTTATGAGTTTACCCTGTATAAGGTTTATACAGAGTAAAACGGATTTACTTGGGGTTTGGATCCCACTGGGAATTGGGTATCTGGGTGCTAGAGACAGGAGCACTTCTTAAGCTGTTTTCAGTTAAGTCTGCCACTTTGGGGCACGTGGTTCAGACCCTGGGTCTGTGTTGGAGAAGAGTGGAATGTCTGGCTCAACAAGGCAGGGTTCTGGAAGCCCAAACTGGCAGAGAAAACGGGCTCAGAGGTAGTTTCAGCACATAAGGTGACAGTTCCAAGGGGGGCTCTGTGACCCAACCCATCAGACCGGTCTTTCCGATCATAGTCCAGGAAGTCTCTGAGTCTGGTGGCACCAGCTGGCACATGAAAGGGGAAGATAAAGAGTTGAAGAAAGGCAGGACGATTCCCTCGAATTGAAGCACAGAGAGGTTAAGTGGCTTGCCAAAGGCCATACGGCTTGGAACCCAGGAGTTTCTAGCTACCTTTTCCATGCTTAGTCCATCCAGTCCATGATGAGCCACTGCAATGCTGTTTTGTGACTCCCCAGTAAGTCACAGGAGAGCTCTTTACCCTTTCTACAGCAATAGGAAGTATGAGATGGAGAGGGGACTATTTTTCCTGTGGTAGCCACAGTGGAAGCACACGAAGCCAAGTGACATGGATTCATGGTTTGGGTATGGGACTCCCGCAAGGGTGCAGAACGATCCCCAAGATGATCTTGATCAATAAACCAACGATGCATTCCTTTGCCCGCCTGTCGATTGGCTGGATTGATTGATCCATGCTTCTTAATACTGAGGGAGAGCTGTCGGAGCCCAGATTTACAGGGGTGGAAGGGACAGGAGAGCCACACAGCTACTTCATAAATCAGCCACAGATTCAACTACTCAGCTCTTTCCTCCTTGGACTGGGCCAGTGGCTTTGTTAATTACGTGAGTGAATCAGGAGAAGCGGATGGGGTTCAGAATACATCCCAGACTGAAGCCTGGCTCCTGGGACTGTGGGCTCGGGGGCTGGGGAAGGTGGCCTCCCATCTCCCCCTTCCAGCTGGCTGGTGACAAGAACTGAGTGAACCAAATTAGCTGATTCCCCAGAGAGCAGCAGCAGTGGGTGTATTCGGCCATTTGGTCTCTGTCTGTATTTGGGCACCTATTTCTCCTGGCAGTTAGGCATCTGGCTGATATTCTGCGGCCAGCGAGGCACTTCCCTTGGGCACCTAGCAAAGGCACCACCCCCTCCTGGCATCCTGGGTGTCCAGGCCTGCTGGTCAGAGTCAGGAACCGAGCAGGGCAGGAGAAATCATAGCGGCAGTTCATAGTATTGAGCAGACACTGGCCTGCTGCTGAGGTTAGATCAGGCCTGGTGAAGCCGCTCAGTCAGGCAGGGAGTCCGGTCGACCACGGTGGTCAGCTGTAGGTCCAACTGGCTGGTCCCCAACTCGGCTGCAGGCCCTGATTCCTGACAGTCTGAAAGGTTCTCTGCCCCCTGGAGTCCTCTGTGGAGTTGCGGGTGGGGTGGCCTCTGGGGTCATATCCCCTGACTCCAGCGAGAAGGCGGAGGGGAAGGTCCCCATTGTGGCCAACTCCTGCCATTATTGATGTTTGCCTTCAAGCCCTAGCTCCTGGAGTCATGTGTTCATGGGAGAATCTCAGCTTTCATGGAAACTGACGCCAAACGCCGAAAATTAAAAGGTTTGTACACTAATGCGAGGAGCCTAGGTAACAAGATGGAGGAACTGGAGTTACTCGTGCAGGAAGTGAAGCCGGATATTATAGGGATTACCGAAACCTGGTGGAATAGTACTCATGACTGGAGCACGGGTATTGAAGGCTATGTGCTGTTTAGAAAAGACAGGAAGAAAGGCAAAGGTGGGGGAGTAGCCTTGTACATCAATGATGAAATTAAATGTAGCGAAATAAGATGCGATGGAATGGATAAGACGGAGTCCGTCTGGGCAAAAATCACGCTGGGTAAAAAAGCAACTAGAGCTTCCCCTGAGATAGTGCTTGGGGTGTGCTACAGACCGCCGGGATCGGATTGGGATACGGATAGAGACCTCTTTAATGAAGTAAACACAAAGGGGAAATGTGTGATTATGGGGGACTTCAACTTCCCGGATATAGACTGGAGGACGAGTACTTGCACGAATAATAGGGGTCAGATTTTTCTGGATGTGATAGCGGATGGATTTCTTCATCAAGTAGTTGAAGCACCTACGAGAGGGGATGCCATTTTAGACTTGGTGTTGGTGAGCAGTGAGGACCTCGTAGAAGAAATGGTGGTAGGGGACAACCTTGGTTCGAGTGATCATGAGCTGATTCAGTTCAAACTAGATGGAAGGATAAACAAATGTAGATCTGCGATTAGGGTTTTTGACTTCTCGAGGGCTAATTTTAAAGAGTTAAGGAAATTAGTTAGGGAAGTGGATTGGACGGAGGAATTAGTGGATTTAAATGTGGAAGAGGCCTGGAATTACTTTAAGTCACAGCTGCGGAGACTGTCGGAAGCCTGCATCCCGAGAAAGGGGAAAAGAACCATGGGCAGGAGTTGCAGGCCAAACTGGATGAGCAAGCAACTCAGAGAGGGGATTAGACAAAAGCAGAAAGCTTACAGGGAGTGGAAGGAAGGCAGGATCAGTAAAGAAAGCTACCTTGCTGAGGTCAGAACATGTAGGGATAAAGTGAGGAAGGCTAAAAGCCGCATTGAACTGGAACTTGCAAAGGGAATCAAAACCAATAGTAAAAGGTTCTACAGCCACATAAATAAGAAGAAAACAAAGAAAGAAGAAGTGGGGCCGCTATACACTGAGGATGGAATGGAGGTTAAGGATAACCTAGGCATGGCCCAACATCTAAACAAGTACTTTGCCTCGGTTTTTAATAAGACTAGTGAGGAACCTTGCGATGATGGAGGGATGATAAACGGGAATGTGGATATGGAAGTGGATATTACTGCAACTGAGGTAGAGGCCGTACTTGAACAGCTCGATGGGTCGAAGTCGGAGGGCCCGGACAATCTCCACCCGAGGATATTAAAGGAACTGGCGCGTGAAATTGCGAGCCCGTTAGCGAGAATTTTTAAGCGATCGATAATCTCGGGTGTTGTGCCGTATGACTGGAGGATTGCTAATGTAGTTCCTATTTTTAAGAAAGGGAAAAAGAGTGATCCGGGTAATTATAGGCCTGTTAGCTTGACGTCTGTAGTATGTAAGGTCTTGGAAAAAATTTTAAGAGAGAAAGTAGTTAAGGACATAGAAGTCAATGGTAATTGGGACGAATTGCAACACGGATTTACTAAAGGTAGATCGTGCCAAACCAATCTGATCTCCTTCTTTGAGAAGGTGACCGATTACTTAGATAAAGGAAATGCGGTAGATATAATTTACCTAGATTTCAGTAAGGCGTTCGACACGGTTCCGCACACGGAGCTGTTAGTTAAATTGGAAAAGCTGGGAGTGAATATGAAAGTTGTAAGGTGGATAAGGAACTGGTTAAAGGGGAGACTCCAGAAGGTCGTATTGAAAGGTGAACTGTCGGACTGGAAGGAGGTCACCAGTGGAGTCCCTCAAGGATCGGTTTTGGGACCGATCTTATTTAACCTTTTTATTACTGACCTTGGCACAAAGAGCGGGAATGTGCTAATAAAGTTCGCGGATGACACGAAGCTGGGGGGTATTGCTAACACGGAGAAGGACAGGGATACTATTCAAGAAGATCTGAACCACCTTGTAAACTGGAGTAATAGAAATAGAATGAAATACAATAGTGAAAAGTGCAAGGTCATGCATTTAGGAATTAATAATAAGAATTTTGGATATACGTTGGGGGCGCATCAGTTGGAAGCGACGGAGGAAGAGAAGGACCTTGGGGTACTGGTTGATAGCAGAATGACTATGAGTCGCCAATGTGATACGGCTGTTAAAAAAGCAAATGCGATTTTGGGATGCATCAGGCGGGGTATTTCCTGCAAGGATAAGGAGGTGTTAGTACCGTTGTATACGGCGTTGGTGAGACCCCATCTGGAATACTGTGTGCAGTTCTGGTGTCCCATGTTCAAGAAGGATGAATTCAAACTGGAACAGGTTCAGAGACGGGCTACGAGGATGATCCGAGGAATGGAAAAACTGCCTTATGAAAGGAGACTCAAAGAGCATGGCTTGTTTAGCCTGGCCAAAAGAAGGCTAAGGGGGGATATGCTCGCCCTATATAAATATATCAAGGGGGTTAACGTTAGGGAGGGAGAGGAATTATTTAAGTTTAGTACTAATGTAGCCACGAGGACGAATGGGTATAAACTGGATATTAGGAAGTTTAGACTTGAAATTAGACGAAGGTTTCTGACCATTAGGGGAGTGAAGTTCTGGAATAGCCTTCCGAGGGAAGTAGTAGGGCAAAAGACTTTCCTGGCTTTAAGACAAAGCTTGATAAGTATATGGAGGGGATGTTATGATAGGATCGTTAATTTGGGCAATTGATCTTGAATTACCACCAGACAGGTCTGCTCAATGGTCTGCGGGGAGATGTTGCATGCGATGGGTACTGAGTTGCTGCGGAGAACTCCTTCTTGGGTGCTGGCTGGTGACTCTTGCCCACATGCTCAGGGTTTAGCTGATCGCCATATTTGGGGTCGGGAAGGAATTTTCCTCCAGGGCGGATTGGCAGGTGCCCTGGAGGTTTTTCGCCTTCCCCTGCAGCGTGGGGCACGGGTCGCTTGCTGGTGGTGTCTCTGCAGCTTGAGGTCTTCAAACCATTTTTGAGGATTTCAATAACTCGGTCCTGGGATAGGGGTTGTATAAAATTGGATGGGTGGGGTTCTGTGGCCTGCCTTGTGCAGGAGGTCAGACTAGATGATCAGATTGGTCCCTTCTGACCTATGAGTCTATGAGTCTATGAGAAACAAACAAGCAAAGTTTCTAGCCCTGGTAGTTGCAGAGACAAGCTGGGCGATGCCCCCAGAAGGCTTAGAAAGCAAATGAAAAGAACCCACATTTAATTTTTAAGCCAGTTTCATGATTTTTTTGAGTGACTGACTCTTGGTTTTTGATGCTGGGGTGCTGACAACACTGCTGCCCCAACCTCACCCAAGTAGAAGCCGGTTGTCACCAGCTCCCCTGACCTCCAGAACAGTTGAGGGAGAAATAGGCTGGTACTGGAACTGCTGAGAGACGATGCTGGCTGAGGAGGACCAGAATCCAGAGCCCTTGGAAGGGCTGTGGAGAGAAGCTCCTAACTAGCACCTGGATCCCTGACTCTTGGAGCGGATGGAGGAGAGGATTTGGTGGTGGGTTGGATGCTGGGGGTGAGTGGCTCTACTGAGGAGCAGAGGATCCAGATAGGCTCCAAATTTGATTCTCTAAGGCAGCTGGAGCGTTGACCCTATCAGTAGGCCAGCTGAGGCGACCAGAGTCAGCCTGTGGGAACTTCCTGGAGGCTGTTGGGTTCAGATGGAAGAGTTCCACTCTGCATACTGTGTGAAGATTTGAGGTCTCACATCCCTCCGCTGCACCTACAAGTGCCTACCAGATTTTATGAACTCAGGCTTCTGGTGCCTGATTGACCACAATGTGACATCCGGCTTCTGCAGGATGTTTTGTACATGACTCCTAGCTTGCCCTGGTCACACACTTGTAGCTTCCTGTTCCCCACTTGGTGCCTCTGCCTCCCGATACATGAAATGGGCATAATAAACTTTCGACCCTCTTAAGGGATTGGGAGGTAAAACTCACAAGCTTTTCTAAAGGGCTTTGAGATCCTTTTGTGAAAGAGGCCACAGAAGCACAAATGTGTAACCCAGAGGTTCTCAAACTTTTTTTGCTGGGACACTCTGAAACTATTTCAGGTTGTAAGCCCCCCCACCTCCACCCCAGGTGACCCTCCTCATACCATGCCACCCCTACTTCTGTGCTGCTGATGGCAGTGCTGCCTTCAGAGCTGGGCGCCCGGCCAGCAGCCGCTGCTCTTGCAACCCCTCTACAATAGTCTTGCAACTCTCTTTTGGATCAGGATGCCCAGTCTGAGAAATGCTAGTGGCCCTTAAGGCTCTGATCCTCTTTCTAGGCATTGCTGTAATTCCCATGCTACCAAGCACCTCATAGATGTGTTTAGCCTGTCAACACTGCAGTGCGCTAGGGAAGTGTTATTATTATTCCCATGCCACAGATGAGGAACTGTGAGACTAAGGGCTTGTCTACACGGGGACAATCAGGAAAATTAATCCAAATTAACTAAAGGAATGAATTGAAACTGAATTAGTTAAACCACATGAAACCCATGTGGATGCTCTCATTCTGAATTAAAGTGGTCTTAAATCACTTTGGAAGTGAATTAAGTTCTCTGCAGCTCCGAGGAGGATAAAGTAACAGCGAACGAAGGGCTTGTTTTCCCGGTGCAGCTGTGCACACTAAAGGCCTGTGAAGACCCTGCTGGTGTGCACTAAAAGTTCTCTAGTGTGTATTAACATCATTAACCTGTAGTGGAAAACTTTTAGTGTGCACCAGCAGGGTCTGTCTGCACCAGTTTGTGCACGGCATTTTGGTGCCCTTTAGAATTCACATCCCTTGAGTGTGCATTGCTGCACTGGGTAGACAAGCCCTAAGACCACTTTGCTTCTGATTGAGAGCATCTTCGGGGGGTGGGAATGTGCTTTAATTTATGCACATTGACATCACGCCCTCCGTTAATGTGTCTTAACTTTCCTGAGTGTCCCCACATACACAAGCCCTAAGTGACTTGCCCAGGGTCACACAGGTAGCCTGTGACAGAGCTGGGCGTTCCCATAAAGAGCCTCTCCCACAAGACCATCCTTCTTCTCTTCTTTTCCTCCACTGGAGGCTCTTGTTGGTCACCTGAGTGCTTCTGGCATGAGCAGAGACCCGGATTCAACACACCTCAGGCACCTCTGCAGAGCCCTGGTGAAGTGTAGTAGCATTTAGTCTGCTGCTGGCTTTCATCCACATCTGGATTTCTAGAGGGCCAGGAGCTGGACAAGTATCCCATATTTCAATGGCGCCTTTTGCAGAGAAGGATCACAAATGGATCCTACCAGCTGTGCGTGTGTGAGAGAGTCTTCTAGCCCAGCACAAAAATGGAGCCGTCTCTGAGGAGGAACGTGACCTCTCTTTAACAGCACACAGCAATGCGACACACAACTTTAGGCCAGGAGGTGGAAAAGATTATATTCAATTGGAACTATGGGGGGAATTTTAAGAATGAAATGGCCCAAGGTAGGAATTGGGTCAGGGCACACCCCCTGTTTCTTTTGAAAAATGTCACGGGATCTTTAATGACCACAACGGGCAGGAGTTCAGGTTTAGGGTTCATATGAGGGCCATGTCTTCCGCATGGTTGTTGAACATCGGAGTTTAGCTCTGAGTTACCTACATTCTCCTACAGGAGGGGATATCCATGCCCAGAGGCTGAGATCAGACGCTGCTCCCTGGGAGCTTGGACTCTGTTAGGATAATGGCGTAATTAATTGATGTGTATATACATGTACCACTGCTCTTTACTGGAAATGACAAAAATTTCTCAAGTGGGTATGTGTGATTTGATTGTGCCCATGTAGTATCTGAACCCTGTCAGGGTGGGAAGTCTGAGTAGTGCCGCTTCAGTGGAGTGAAGAAAAAGGAGGCCCAGAGAGATTCAGAGATTTGAGTAAACTCACACAAGAAGCCAGGAATTAAACCCATTTTCTTGAATACCT
Source organism: Gopherus flavomarginatus (assembly GCF_025201925.1). Taxonomy (NCBI): domain Eukaryota; kingdom Metazoa; phylum Chordata; order Testudines; family Testudinidae; genus Gopherus; species Gopherus flavomarginatus. The sequence goes on along the minus strand of NC_066618.1, from coordinate 298,147,161 downwards.
GTTTAGTGCCTTAACCACAAGGCCAACCTTCCCCTCAAAAGACAAATGTGTCACATGCTCTGTACTGTTTCTCCTTAATGGGAATTCTCCTCTAGTACCTGGAGCAGGACATGGGCTTTTGGAGTAGTGCTGCTCAGGAATTTTCTGACAAAATTGTTTTTTTGGTGAAAAATGCTGATTCATCCAAACTGGTAAGTTCGGATGAATCTCCTGGTTGGTCAAAATAAGTTGGGGAGAAAAAGAGGATTGAAATGTTGGAAATATCCTGATTTTTTAACATTTCCAAAGAAAAGTTTCATTTCTTGGTTCAAAATAACTTTTAAAAAAATAGTTTATACTTAGAAAATTTAAATAGATCAAAATCTAAATGAAATGTTTGATTGACCTTGTCATGGCTGATTCCTCACTCTGGCACTTTGAGTGCAGAAGGTGGGGGCCCACAAGGATTCTAAAACTTTATAAATGCCACTCGAGGCTTGTATTAAACTCCCAAGGTTACAGCTTTTCTCTGACCTTGGCTTGGTAATCGCTGCCATCCCCAAATACAAAAAAAACCCTTGGACCCAGGAAGGAGCATTTGGGAATTCCTCCCTGTGGGGTACCCTCAAGCTCTTTCACCCCCCTACTCCCGAGAAGAGCTGAGACAGAAAACAAAGGAAATCAGCTGTTGTCACCAGCTAATGAAACAGCACTTGCACAAATCTCTTAGGACACCAAAAACCCAATCCTGTTCTTAAAAAAGGTAAATTTTATTTAAAAACAAAAAGGAAGAAAATACATCTGGAACTTAGGCTTTTGCTGGACTTTAAAAGAGCAATTCCAAAAATTAAGCCCCCAAAATAGCTTTCTTGGGGTTCAGCTTAAAGGTTACAAGCAAACAAAAGCATCTGGGGTTGGCGCAGAGGAGATCCACAAGCCAAAATGTAGAAATAAACCTGATCTCATCTATCTAAACCAGGCGTACGCAACCTATGGCACATGTGCTGAAGGTGGCAAGCGAGCTGATTTTCAGTGGCACTCACACTGCCTGGGTCCTGGCCACCTGTTCGGGGGGCTCTGCATTTTAATTTAATTTTAAATGAAGCTTCTTAAACATTTTAAAAACCTTATTTACTTTACATACAACAATAGTTTAGTTATATATTATAGACTTAGAGAAAGACCTTCTAAAAACATTAAAATGTATTACTGGCATGCAAAACCTTAAATTAGAGTGAATAAATGAAGACATGGCACACCACTTCTTGAAAGATTGCTGACCCCTGATCTAAACATTCCCTGCCCCAGTGATTCCCCTAGGTATGGAAGATAACTTTTCATACCTGATTCAAACCTTACACAGCATTCCTGCTTATAGAATTGCTGCTCCTTGTCCCTGCAGCCCAGAGAGAGCAACAGACAAAGGGAAAGTTTCTTTCCCAATTTTAAAAGTTCTGGTGTCTTTTGATCAGGTGACCACATTTTTTTTCTTTACCTAGGGGACTTTTTAACCCTTTACAGGTAAAGCAAGTAGAGGACAGGTACCAAGAGGGATTTTACTGCTAACAGGCTGGCTGGATGTCCATCAAAGGGAGCTACTCCTTTTCATTTATCACAGACCCGGTTGGATACTTTTGTGGGTTTCCCAAAATGGCCAGGATATTGCCTTCCTGTCCTGATTTGGGAAGAGAATTTTTTCCCCCAAATCTCCAGAATACTCACAGGATGGCAAAACTGTTTCCCGCCCTGCTCTGGATTTGAGTTCCAGCCCCGTGGCTGCTGTGAAGTTCTGTGAACCCAGCAAAGTGACAATCATGCAGCCCTCGCAGGCCACAGGCATGCTCAGGTACCTTTCACGTGTGCGTTAGAGTACCTTGCGCCTGACGATGCCACAACGCTTGAGAAACGGACGAATTTAAGCCTGCAGACCCCCTGGGGGCGGGGGAGCAGGCAACTCTCTCCGATTTCAGACATAGAAAGTGGAACATGTCCTCACCCAG